>NC_139247.1:11843894-14243894 GCF_977018435.1 Lepisma saccharinum | reverse complement strand
CATTCTAACGCTCCAAAATTTTACAATAACCATGTAGAAAATGATTTATGAAACTGAGACTTTTCATCACCAAATATCTCCATAGAAAATGACACCCTCCTTCAAGATTCAAAATTTCAGTGTGTGATCCACTCCCTGTTCTTATCTCTCAATTTCACCCAAGCTTTGGAAAACCAAACAACACCATTCCATGTGTCCCAATCTGATCAAATATCAGTTCAGTTTTAAATACTAAATCTTGAGTTGTCTTCCAGGGACTGAGGCACATTAGTCCACACTAACCTGGTTGCTCATCCCCTCTTCCAAAAGTCCACACTTTTTAATTATACAATGCTATATTCAATAATCTATCTACAATGGACATTTAAGTCAAACAAGGACTTTTCAATTTTCAGAATAACAGAACACAGCCAGAAGTATATATAAGACTTAAGTTATAGTAGACTGCCTACTTTTACTGCATGGAGTATTAACATTGCAGGCAATACGCGTTATTAAAACAAGATAGTAGACAAGCCTGTGAGTACAAACATGGAATGGAATGTTATGATGAAATTTCTTGTGAACAAAAGTGAGTGATACTCATAGAAGAAATGGTGCAATTGGTTTAGAGATGGCCATATATTAGTTCAAGCTGATACCAGTCAAGGTGGTTCAGGGCCTGCTGCACTTGTTCCCATGAATATTCATGCCTGATATCTATGAATAATGTCACTAACTTGCAAAAGAGAAGCAACTTTCTGTGGACAGTTTGAACACAATCACAAGAACAGTCTGGTCTCATCACTAATAGGCTTTCTGTTGCTGCAAGATAATGCATGACCACATACTGCTCACACCACAATTTGTACACTACAGGAACTCAACTGGGAGCTACTGCCACACACCCCATTAATGTAGTACTGGTCTTGCTCCAAATTATTTTCACACATTTCCATCCTGAAAGAGGTTCCTCGGAGGCTAGCATTTCAGCAGTGACAAAAATTGAAGACAGCAGTCCAACCATGTTCCAATATATTGAGAAATATTTCTATGCCTCTCGTATCCAAGCACTACTGAAAGTCTGTGGTAAGTGTGTATTTGCATAAAGGATAATTACAACGAGAAATAAGTATTTTCTAGAAGTTTAAAAGTGTTCATTTATTATGAAAAATCAAGTTCTCGTTTGACTTGAACACTTGAACATTCATATCATAGAAGACAGTAACCCAACCACCCAATAAAGTGTGTCATCTGTGTTAAGAAAAAAGCAAATGCAATTTTTACATTTGTGTTTGATTGCTGTGATGTTGATCTTGACATGAAATGGTGTCACATGCAGGAGACATATTCCCACCTATAAAAATATGTACTAGAATATTTGAATTTGTTGGAGCCTTGCTGCAGGTTGAAAACAGTGACAGCTGCTTAATACATGCTACCATGCCATATCATGTTATTCAATTTGCTGAAATGAAAAAAAAAGAAAAGGACAAATGTAATAGATTTAAGAAGTTCAATAAAACACTGAAGTGAAATGAAACTCCTGACGTTAAGAGGGTCAGCTATGTATTTTCTGCATGCTGTTAAACTACAATAACGAATACCATAACGTGCTATTGACTTCATAGAACATTTTACCAACCTTGTGGCAAACATGAATACTTCCACACCATGCCTCTTGGTTCTTACTTGAGAGATAAGGTCTCAGCTTGGGAAGACAATCTGCTAGCATGCTATACAAATCCACTGCACAGTAAGTGCTGCCATCTCAGTATAAGAAGAAAGCCTGCATCAACCTTCTTGTCTCTCTCAGAAGGCCAACTTGTAATGTCATTCCTACACTTTCCTTACATTATTAGTGTACATTTGTGAAATATTTCTAATGTGTAATATATATTAGCACCAGTTGTAAAGCGTTGGAACACAAATTGACTATATAGCTCGGAATTTAATCTATTTTGGTGATAAGCTGAATAGATTGCAAATATTAAAGTATAATCCATGCATTTTGAGCTTCCAAAAATGCAATATGCTACATAAAATGTATATTTGAATATTTAAATTTGATATTTGATCTAAATCACTATTTATAAATACTATAAATCTCTTTCCTAATGGTTATGTAGCACTTCAGTGTTTGGGCCAAAACAAAATGCGAGAAACTTATCACACAATGATCAAACACCTTTTGCAAAACAAACAATGTGGTAAATACAAACTCCCCTTACAATGATCTCCAATTACCGTTTCTTCTTTGTACAACTTTTAAAATTAAGGTTAAAAGTGGTGATCCCAAAATATTTTATAGTTTATTCTGTCCATACCTAGAAAGCAGCTATGTGATACCAACTTTTATAATCCCAGCACCCTCAGAAAAAAAATCCTGCTTATGCTAGTGGTTCCTGGCGAATGTATATGTGTATGTGTGTGTGTGTGTGTGTGTGTGGGGGGGGGTCATTGTAAATGCAAGAAAGAACATCGTCTGTAGCATGCATCTTTGAAAAGTCATGAGCCACCAATGGTTGAACAGGCGCAGGGCAAGTTGAACCAACTATACTAACTAACTAACTCTCTAGCCTTCTTGAACCCAAAGGTTCATGGCTGCAGCAACACAAACCTTCCATCTGTCCCTATCCTGAGCAAGATCTATATACTATTTTCCATCCCTACCAATTTCCTATAGGTCCATCTCAACATTATCCCTCCATCTTCGTCTTGGTTTCCTTCTTACTGGTCTCTTACCATCAGGTTTCCCAAAAGGAATCCTGTAAACACTTCTTTCCTCTCCCATTCATGCCACATGGCCTGCCCACCTAAGTCTTCTTGATTTAATCATTCTAATAATATCTGGATATGAATACAAATTATGTAGTTCTAAATTATGTAACCTTCTCCACTCACATGTCTCCTCATCCCTTTTAGGTCCAAATATTTTCCTAAGGATATTATTTTCAGATACTCTCAATTCATGTTCCTCTTTCAATGTAAGGGATCAAGTTTCGCATCCATATAATATTACAGGCAAAATTACTGTTTTGTGTATTTTAACTTTTAGTTTGTTAGATATTAAACAAGAAGACAAAAGTTTATGAAGAGAGAAGTAACATGTATTTCCTGAATTAAGCCTACTTCTGAATGAAGCCTACTTTTTATTTCCTCTTTAATTTCATTTTCATTTCTTAGTATTACTCCTAAGTACTTGAAATTGGAAACTCTTTCAAATGAGTTGATATCAATAATTTGATTTTGATTATTACCTAACACTTGGTTTTGGCCTGTAAGCATATATTTAGTTTTCTCTTTGCTAACTTCCAAACATATCTCTTTAGCTGCTTTGAAAAATATTTTAGCATTACGTCATATTCTTAATTGATTTACATGATCCCCCAGTAAGTCTACATCATCTGCATATGCAAACAGCTGAATCACACCGTTTAATTTTAGTCCTTCTTTAGTTTCTTTTACCTTCCTTACAGCATATTCTAAGGCAAAATTAAAGAGAATGGAGATAATGCATCTCCTTCTTTTAACCCACCATGAATTGTAAATTTGTTAGACATATTAACATTGACACATTTTTTTTTCTGCTTCACTGGTGCATACTTTTATCATATTAACAAGCTTCTTAGGTATTCCAAACTTGACTAATATATTATATAATTTATCTCTTATGACTGAATCATATGCTTTTTTAATATCAATGAATAGCTGATGGACATTTTGATTATACAAACCAAATATAGAGAGTTCAAAAATGTCTAATGGATCTATGTTAAGTTTAACATGAAAAGTAGAACTGTTTCTTTAACACTACCAGCAGGCAGTACTGGATGAAATAGAGTATTTTATTGTAGTTTATTTTCATTTTCTATTTGCAGTATATACACGTGATAATTACATTCAACTAGGTATAATACAATTTGAATTTGATTGTTGATCAGAGGAATTAATTTTTAGGTAAGCAATGTGTTCTATTGTTATGGATGCTAAGATTGCTATGGAGATAGCAGAGAATCTCAACTTCCTCTCAGTATGAATGGGATCAATGAAATCATCACCTTTCTCATATTACAGTACAGAGATATTGAGAAGAGTGACAACAATTTGACTCTAATGAAGATGTCCCAGTCCAGCTTCAAAAGTCGAATGCAGGCAACACATGATTTGTAGAAGGTTGGTTTCTAATGTGTTGAGAACTCTTGTAGTTTATTTAGAAAAATTAAATTTTTCAATGGCAAAATGAATGTTGTAAAGCATTGCCCATTTACCAATACTTTGAACATGCAATTTTAATATTTATTTATTTATTATTAAACACAACAGGGGAAATGCCAAATTACAGTGTTCTACATTTCTTGCTTTGAGTTTGTAAATTTACAGTTTTATAAGAAATATTATTGTGCAGAAATGTAAATAAACATAAAACATGTCAACGCTAAATTATATGTGTATACAACAGTTATTTTTGTGTTATTTATTTTGTAATTGAATTCAATTTGCTTTCTGTTGCATGAGTAAGTCATCGTGCAGCATTTTTCTATGTTCAGATTAAGATAATTTATTCTGCACCATTTGTTACTGTGAATGTGAATGTGACAATAGTATGTATAGTGGATGTACCTATGTTTGTACATTGCCAAGCAGATTCTTACATATGTTTCTTGTACATTAATTATGAAATACATTCATTTCTACTGATTTTTGGCACATTTTCCTGGTGGTCTTAAACTTTTTGTCGGTAGTGTAGACAATAAAGCTATGGGCCTATGCTCTTCAATGTTATCGGTGCCACTATTTTTGGGTACTGGATGCACTGTAGATGTTTTCCACTTCGTGGGAAATACAGAAGTAGCTAGGGAAAAATTGAATATTTTCATTAAGGATAGGGCTAATAAGCTTGCACAACCTTTTAACACATAGGGCGACAGAGCCACAAGATATCTTTGGTTTTAACTTTTATATTGCCTTTTCAACATCTTCAATACTGACTGCGTTTAGTACAAATGCTTCACCTACGTCTAGTCTATCTTTTCGTGGTCTTCGATTAAATTGCAGTCGTAATTCGCGGGTGTGCTCTTATAGGTGGAAAGAAAATGATGAACAAAGGCATTCGTAATTGCCTCATCATCGTCTAGTGTAGTGTCATTGTATTTGAGGGGCATGGACGTATTTTTCCTTCCTTTATTTTGGACGAAGGACCAGAAGTGTCTAAAATCGAGTTTTATATAATTTTCTGTTTCTGATATGTAATTCCTGTAAGCTTTTTCAATTTGCCTTTTCGTTATTTTGTGGAGAGTTTCAAACTGTACACGATGATAGTTGATATTACCAATTCTGCGTTTCCATTTCTTATGGTGGTGGGATTTGCTTTTAATGTTTTTAATTATGCCACTGGTGAACCAACTAGGATAGGGTGATGTTATAGATTTGTTTCTGTACGGGATGGTGACTTCGAAAACTTTATCAAAATTTTTATATAAAATATCAAGAGTGTCATTTACATTCTTTTGATTGGATATTTCTTCCCAGTTGATGGTAGCAATTTCAAGGTACATTACTTCAAAGTTTGCTTTTTGGAAATTACGTATAGTGATTGTTTTATCTTTATTTGCTTTAACGTGTTTTGAAACAAAGAATTCTATGCTAAGTTGGGAGTGATGTTCATCCTCTGGTACTAACGTTTTAGTTTCTCTACAGACCGACACATTTTGGATGTTAGTCAGAACTAAATCTAGTGTTTTGTTGTTGGTGTTTAACACATTGTTTACACTACTTAAATTATAGTAAGACATAAAGTTAGAGAGAATTTTAGATTTTTGCGAGCCTTTGCTGAAATCATAATTAGAACCTTTTACTTCCGGCAAGTTAAAATCACCTACGAGGAGTATGTGTGAACTGGGAACACAGACAGAATAAATCGCTTCATAAAACGCTTCATAAATTGAAATACAGTAAGGTTGTTTGCTTTATATCTGAACAGTTTTGACGGGTACTCACCTTAAGAGATACCGCACCGCCACCACCGATCATGTTCTATTGGACCCCCAGCCCTTCTCCTGGTGGTTTTCGTGGGTGAATGTTTCGCAAGTAGAGCCTGTTGTGTGTAACGGGCCACAATAGCTTAACCCTGAGTGTTAACCCATTCTCCCGACACTGTTTCACAATGCATACATATGAAAACTTAGCATGGAAAAGGGCCATTACGTAACCCTCCCAATACCGGTTGTTTTTCGGTGCCATTTGATAACATACACTACCAACACTCATTCATACCTACAAGGTCAGACACAACACTGCTTCCGCCAGTAGACCCATAGTTCCAGCATGATATGCCAGGTGGCAGAACCGAATCGACAATGGTCGGATATAAAGCGAACAACCTCTGTAGTACACAAAGGTGGGAAATATACTATGCATATAAACAGAGACATAATATTGTTAATTACAGTTTTTCCGAGGACACATTCAATTGGTATTTCAGGTAATTATATTGTGGTTGATCTGAATTTGTTTTGTATTCCTAAAATAACCCCCCTCCATTCTTTTTCCCCAAGGTTTTTGTTTCCCGGTCACATCTAGTTACGCCATCCATATCTGTCATCAAACAGTTCACTGTCCCTGATGCCTGGTACCAGCCAGCTTTCTACTACAGACACTGCAGCATGGTTGTTGGCAAAAACGCTTTAAGAGAAAGTCCTGATTTTCGTACGGAGTTCTCGGGTATTTTGAAATGCTAGATTAAATAATGCTTTACTCACCATCTCTTACCCTTTTTCTGGGGATGACCATTAACTGCCTGTCCATCATAGGATGGAATGACCTCTCTCCCTATTGTTGTTCCTTACCCTCGGGTCCCGACGGGAGGAGAGGGTGAATGTGGATGGCGAACGTTGCTTCGGTCCCTGCCCTCCTGCTGCTCCAGCTGCTCCAGCTGCTGTCACGGCCTCCGACGGAGGCACGGAAAGGTTAGGTGAAATTCCAGGTATTTCGTCCAGTTGCATGCTCTCCAGGTCGCCGAGTGTGTAATGCCTATCGTCAATGAACAGGTACCGAAACCGCAGATACGCATACTTTCCTTGTTTCCTGGCCTCGATCATGTGGTACTGCAGCTTCTTCCATTCTTCTCAAACCTTTGCAGAGTAGTCCTGCTCCAAATACACACAGCTTCCTTTCAGTTCTTTGCTGTTGCATAACACTTCCTTTTTCTTTTTGTCTGACAGAAATTTGCATATCACAGGTCTGTTCTTGTTTCCATGTTTCCGAGACGATGCACAAGATCGAGATAGAGCTCACCGAGGGACACTTTTAGCTTTCCTTTGATCAGTTACCAGATTTTTGCCTCGGTCATGGCATACAATTCGCGATCTTCTTCCTCGATGCCATGAAACATGAGATTTTGCCTTCTCGATCTTCTCTTGGTCCTCAACATGCCATTCTAAAAACTTAGAATATCCCTGTAAGTCACTCACTTCATCTAGCAAATTATCCATATCCTGTTCCATGCTTGTGACCAGCTTGGTGACACTATCTTTCATTTCCTTGATTTCATTCATAATAGCCTCGTTCGAAATTTGGAGAGACTTGAGGATATCACGGATTTCACTTAACTCATTTCTGTCTACTTTCGGGGGACCGGGGGTTAACCTCGATGCCGCAAACAATTAATATCGTCAGTTACACCAACCCATAAGCTTGATAACATTTCGACAGTTTAACACTGTCACCAGAGGATTCTTGTCAGGTCTTGAGGAAAGCCCTTGATGCATAGAAGAGTCCCCATTGTAATGGGATTTCTTCATCCTTCCATATTCTATCTAGTAGCTTTTGCATGCTTCCCATGAACTCACTTCATAAAGGTTCATCATCTCAGCTGTTATTTTGTTGGATCCTGGTCCTCTGTTGTTGTTCAGCTTTGCAATGGCACTCCAAACATCTTCAAGGCTAGGCCCATCTTTTCCCCATTCATTCAATTGGAGGTTCTTGGTATTCTGATTTTCTTCCCTATCCTGTTTCTGTTCTTGCTTCCTTTCATTCTCATTCTGGTTCTGGTCATTCAAAAATTCATTAAAATGTTCCTGCCATCTGGTTAAAATATCCTGGTCATTGTTTAGCAGTCCTCCATCCTTATCTTTACATATATATGCTCCTGTTTGGAGTCCTACTCTCATTTCATTCTCGGCATTTATATTCTTCCTCATTATACATTCAATTAGCATGATCTCAGTAGAGCAAAATGCTATAAAGATCAGTGTTCATCAAGTTACTTTCAAAATGTAACTGAGTGCCATTTGCAGTTACTTGATTCAAAAAGTGACGGACTTAGAGTTATTCACTTTGAAAGGTAACTCAGTTACTTCAAAATTACAGTTACTTTCTACTCGAAATTTTCTTGCAAGCAAATCACACAATTGGTGATTGTAATAAAATAAATATATGAAGAAATACATGTGCTTTATATGATGTAAGTGTTTAGATATTTATATCATTACAACAAGTAAAAACTGATGGATGAAGGCATCAGTTTTTCTTGAATGTTTAATTCGAAGGATTGCTTGTATGCCATCCACAATACCTTGTGTGTAATGAAATCAATTCCACTTGCACCTGCTTGTATCTTCCACTCGAAGTTCAACAAGGCCCATTCTATTCTAGCTTGACAACCATGCTCCAACTCAATGTAGCAATTCACCAAAAACACAGACGTTTTCTGTGTAATAAGATATGATGAATTGAAGTAAAGTGTGGATGTTCTAAATTTGGTTTGCAATCATCCTTGTCATAGGCAATGCCATGAAAATCCTTTCACCTTCATATCCAGAGAAGACAAATAGTTGGTAACAGTGTTGCCAAATTGAACTCTTCCCCCAATTACAAGTTAACAATTTAAGTGTTGCAAAGTAACTGTTGATAATGTTACTTCTATTGCAAAAAGTAACTGGTTAGAGTTAAAGCTAGTTACTTTTAAAAATAGCTAGTTACACTTACAATTACTCAACTGTTACTTGCAACTGTATTATTTGAAACTGGTTACTTTTAAAATAACACTGATAGAATGTTCCTGGATTTCACACTTTCCAAAATTTTTAGTTCTTTCACATTAGTTCCCTGAAAAATGTAAATTTGAGTTTCCACTGTAGCTACAGATTTGCCAATAACACATAGGGGTTGAAATTCAGAATTTCTTCAATTATATTTCTTACAGAGGTAAACATTTTCTGCATCTTCAGTATTGTTCCAATTGAATTGCTTAAAAATTTCATTTTAGGATATCACCTTTCAACTACAGTAATTGTAATTGTTTTTGTGTAGCTTCAGGAGCTAATGGCATTCGGTGGCCAAACCCTGATCTTACTGCTGAAATCCATGGTTTGAGACTTGGCCAGGGCATGGGATATTCTTTCTGAGTCACTTCAGCAACATCACTTAATCATCATTCATTGCCTAAAGGGCCAGATAGGTAACATAAAATTAGGAAACTATAAATTATCAATATCGATTAAATCTACATAGATAATTCTCTATATCCTTTCTGCATTTGGAGGGGGGGGGGCATGTAAGGTAATTTAGTAAATTCTGACAATGATAAAAATTTCGAGGGGACAATTCACAATAGATTTTATAATTATCAAAAAAGTTGCAAATTGTGCACATTTTCTTCACTCTCCTACCCCCATATTTTAAAGTGCACACAATAATGCACATACCACAAACTTTTGGTTTCATGATTTAATTATTTACACTCTTCTCATGCATTTCATTTCATTTTATGTTGTATCAATTTTCCTTTCCTTTGCCAAATTATCTAGGAGTTTTTCAACTGAAACACTGGAGTGGCTTTATTTCTCTTAGATTCAAAAAGGGGGTGAAAAAATGACAATGAAGGGTGAGAGTCTGTGACAACTAATCACGTATTGCCTCAGAGAGTAGCATTTAGGTACACTTTCACTGGTTGCTGCTGATACCTAGTAACAACCAGTGGCCTGTACTGCTTTCATAGGAGACACTCAGCTGTAGAAACCAAAGTGGATTTGGCAGTTTTTAGAGGCTTGCAACTAACCTCTATGCAGAACTTGATATTCTAGGATACTTTCGCGAAGTGAAACTTAGACGTTTCGCTATTTTTTTGGGTAGAAGTTAATTTAGTATACTCTGAGAATGTGACATTAACCAAAATTTTGTAGGGACAATTTATGAGAGCTTTTCCTTCACAGAAGTTATTTAAATTGGGCTTCTTTGCATTAAAATGACACTACCAGATATTTCTTCTTAAACAAGTGGAGTGTTTTTACAGTTGATCACATTAGAATATATGTGTGGTGCAAGGAGCATGTCTTGTCCTCAAACCTACTTCAAAAAAGTATTTACTTGCCCATAACAACCACAAACTGAAAGGTAATTTCTACAATTAAAGCAATATTTGCATTCAACAAAATAAAAAGTCAAATAATTAATTTTCCTTTTTACAATGATTTTGTACTAGTCATGGCTCTTTGTTTTCTGATATTTAGCATAAGATAAATTATTAAATGGTACATCTGATAATGCTCGATACAGTTAGCACTTGAGAATTTTCCCTCAAATTGGATGTTTTTTAAACTTAATTCATGAGATAAATGCTTGAAATGAGTTGATAGATACACATCAATCATATAATATTTTTTTCATGATACCAGATCAGGGGATAGCTTTACCTCTTACTGCCCTTACAATACAATACATTAATTGTAACAACAGGCTTCAGGTAAACAAAAAGAACATGCTATAAGTTTCAAACGAATTGATAGAAATGTACAAGCAAATACTCATTCGATAGGAAATATCATCAAGATTTTATAGCCAACATGGCAGCACTGCAACTGCCACGCTGCATGCTGTATGATGGGAAATCGCAAAATCGTTAGGTATACAAATGAAAAGAGTAGAATTTCTTAAGCAGCCATGTTATGAATGAAATGATTTTCATGTCACAAGTTACAAATAACGAAAGGAAACTACTATGTATGAACTGTTCATAATCGTAGAAGAATAGCTGAAAGTGTTAATGTGTCAATAAATCTCAATATGAGAACCATTTGTAGCTCTACAGATATCAAAACTATAATCTACCTCTTGCCACGTATTGACAAGTGTTTGGGGCATTATAAGCTGAACTGCATTATTGATACGTTCTCTCAAATCAGCCACATTTCGAATTTTTGTTTGGTACACAATGTCCTTAATAAATCTCCAAGGAAAAAGTCTAATGGCGGCAAATCTGGGAATCCTTGGAGCCAAGGTATTGGCATGCCTCATCCAATTCACTGTTCCGGAGATGTCCGATTGAGCAATGCTCTGACGTCTCTGTGATAGTGAGGAGGGGCCCCATTCTGTTGGAAAAGAAAATCAGGAGGTATCTCAGGAAGTACGAAGTTCTCCAACATGTCTAGGTAGACCTGTCCAGTCGCTGTAGGCTCTAAAGAGAAGAAAGGTCCTACCATGCCATTTTTATGCAGTCCTAACCAGACATTAATTTTCGGTGTATAAATTTCATATTCCATCAGCTGGTGAGGATTCTCACTAAACCACACACAACAAGTATACCAATTTACCTTACCACAAGACGTTGACTAAATGGACTCATGATTAAAAAACACCTTATGAAGAAAATTTTCATCTTCTTCAATCTGGGTCAGCATTGTCACAGCAAAGTCTCTTTCTTCTCTTCTGTGGATCGTCTGGCTTACAGTATTGAAGCAGTTGCACTTTGCACGCACGCAAATGTAGACGTTTGTGGACAATATCGTGTACTGTTGAATGAGGAATCCCTAGTTCTCTACTTGCCTGTCTTACCGACTTCCATGGACTCCTGAATAACGAGTCCCACACACGTTCAACAGTCTCTTCAGTTACTCCCTTCTTCAGATACTTTCCTGCCTGAGACAGCAAACTGCAGATTTCCTTTAGAGTCTTGTCCCACTCATAAATGGTTTTGCTTGTGGGAGGATCCACATTCCATTCCATTCTGACACGCTGCTGAACATGTGTAACAGATTTCAATTCAGCTAGCCAAAGCACACACTGCACTTTTCACTGTGGGGTCCACATCATGAATAACAAAGCAAGCAAGCGTGCTCCGATACCTAACGATTTTACTTTTTCCCATCATGCAGCGTGCAGCATGGCAGTTGCAGTGTTGCCATGTTGGCTATAAAATCTTGAAGATAATTCTTATCGAATGAGTATTTGCTTGCACATTTCTATCAATTCGTTTGAAACTTATAGCATGTTATTTTCGTTTACCTGAAGCCCGGATACCCTGTATTTCAAACAATACATTCTAGTATAGCTAGTGTATTTTACTTTATGTTTCCCATTCTGCTTCTGTATTATTTCAGATTTTGTAGTAGAGAATCTGTTGGTCTCATAATGAGAAGCATCTGTGAATGAGATCTTGAAGAAAGTGAAAAATTACTTGCAACATCACAGCCACATAGAGAGAGACCATAGCAATAACAGATACCCTGATTCGACTGGATCAGGAAGGGAAGAACAACCTTTGAGGTAAGTGATTGACTTTACATTTTCCTTTTAATTTTCTCCCTTCCTTCTTAGTGGATTGGCTTTCTTTTACCGCTCTCCCTTCTCCTTTGTGAACTCAGTTCTTCCCCTCTCCCTCCCTTTCCTTGGTGGATTATCTTCCCTAATTGTTCTGTCTTCTCCTTGAAGAAGTCAGATCTTTCTATCTCCTTTCTCTCCCTTGGTGAATTGGTCTCCTTCCTCTCTTTCTCTCCTCTTCCTTCTAGAACTTGCTTCTTTCTGTATCCTTCCATCTGCATGAAAATATTTTTCTTTCTTTCTTCTTTCACATTTAAAGATTTGCATTTTCCTAGCTACTTATTTAACTGTCATCATATTCGGTCCCTCTTTCCTTGAGTAATGGAATATTCTTCTCCTTCTCCTCTCTTTTGACAACACGCTTCTCATTAACCTCCCTTCTATATTTAGCCTACTCAATGGTCAAGTTGATTATGTGCTTCACTTTTTAACTTGCCACTGAAGCCTGCGTATGGGTGTTCCAAATGTGCACCATCATTTATTTCATCAAATTTCCGCTCATGGGTTAAAGACTTGCATCTTCCTATCATGCTCTGTTCTCTTCAGAGGGCTTGTTTTATTTTACCTTCATCCATTCCCCTTGTGGAACTTTACTTCTGCTCTCTTTTTTTCTCCTCGGAGGAATTGCCACTTACTATACCCCTCTCTTCTTCAACATTCTCCACTGGTCCTTTGAGGACTTGCCTCCTCATATCTCCCTCCATTTACTTTGGAGAACTTGCCTCTTTTTATCTTCTTCCTTTCTACTACTAGGAAATATTCTATATCCTTGTTTCATCCTGCAATAATACTTGGAAGACTTGCCTAGATTCAGTAGATCCTCCCATCTTCCTTGAGGACTTCATTCTTCCTATTTTGCTAAGTTTTCCTGTTGTCTCTTCACATCCTTATCCTCTGTCCTTTTGAAATTATCTTTCTATTATCTATCTCTTATTTCTTATTGTAGGATTGCTATCTACTATTTTCATCGCCATTCTATTACTACTTATTTGTCTTCTCCTTGGATGAGTGCTTTATCTCATGATCTTTCTTTGTCCTTAGTGAACTGATATCCTTTCAAACTCCTCTTCCTTGAGTGGTTTTCCTTCTCATCTTTCTGAAAGACTTGCATCCTCTTTATAGTTCCCTTCCTTCTGTTTTGAGGATATATTTTCCCCTACCTCCTCCTCTTCTCCAACTTCGAGAAAATCATAATCTCTCTCTCTCTCTATTTCACACACACACTTTCTAGGAGCAAGAGCTGCTTATTTATCATGAAACCTTTCTCCTTGAGCCATGGTCTTCTGCTATCAGCCTCCCTTCTCTTTGAGGAAAGTCCTTCACCAAGTTGAAGAGAAGACATAGAATGAGTCTACCATGGATAACGAAAGGTGAGAGGAGGAAAAGAAACCATCAAGTGGAAGAGAAATGTCAGAAGGAACAAACTCCTCCACCTCTTCTTTTCTAATGCCTAACTCCATCTCATCCCTCTTCCATCTTCTTGGAGGACTCAGAATTTTCTGTCTCCCCTTTTCCCCTTGGTGGATTTTCTTCCTCCTCTCACTCCTCCTGCCACTCTACATGGAGTACGAAATTCTTCCTGTCTCCTCTCTTCCATTTGGGGATTCTTCTATCACCTGCCATTATCCCCCTTCAATTTGTCAGATTATTTTGCTTCTATTACCTTCCATTCTCAATGAAGGACTCGGTTCTACTTATCTCCTACCTTGTACCTGGTGTATTTTCTTCTTCATCATATCTGCCATTTTCAGTGGATGACACCATATTTCCTATCTATCCCCTTCCATTTGAATGAGAAATGAATGAAAGAAAGTGTTGTAGTGGGAAACTAGTTTTTTCCACAATAAGAAACAATTCCTCTGCACATTTTGCTTCCTGTGAAGAAAATTTGAAACCTTGCAATTATTATTATTATTATTTATTATTTGAAGAAGGGTTACACTAAAGCTTACAGTATTTTTACACAGATTATGTTACTATACAAACAGCTTTTTGCCGTACATGAATTAATTTGTTAAGCTATACAACGGAAGCAAAAAGAGGAAGACAATCCACCTGGTGATAGAGAGGAACAATTGGGCCCTCCAAGGAAAATTGTCTGATATAGGAGGAAATGAGTCAAAGAAGATAAGAAGAGGGAGACAAGAAGAACTGATGCTTCCAAGGAGAAGATGGAGAAATAAGAGGAAGATATTCAAAGACAAGACAATGAGATAGTAAGAACATCCTTCAAAGAGAAGAAAAGGTGATGAGAATAATCAAATGGAAAAGGGTAGAAATGAAGAACTAAGGTATCCGTTGGGAATGGAATTTTGAGAGGGGGAAAGCCATCTACCAAATCGAAGAGAGGCTGTTGGAAAATGACTATTTTATGGAGAATGGAAGATGAGAAAATAATCTACCAATCGAAGTATGGGAGATACGAAGAATTGAATACTCGATTGAGAATGGAAGCTGAGAGTTGGAACAGAATCTATTAAGTGGAAGAGGGGATATAAGAAGAACTGAATTGTGTAATCATAATGGAAGATGACAGGAGGAAAGAAATCCACCAAGTGGATAGGAGGAGCTGTGTCCTTGAAGGAAAAGATGACAGAATGCTGAGTCTTGCATGGAGAATATAATGCGATAGAATAAAATGAATCCAACTAGTAAAAATGGAGCTATAGGAAGAACTAAGTCATATCAGTTATGGAAGGAAGGTTAATGGAAGGTTAAAGATTTACAAGAATTACAAGAATCCACCAAGTGGAAGAGGTATGGATACTCCATGTGGTATGGATGGTTAGAGAAGAAAGAAAGTCTTGCAATTGCAAGAATGAGAAATAGGAGCACAGGAGTACTCAAAGCAGAAGGGAAGGGCATTGGAAAAATGTAAGCAACCATGGAGAAGAGGGGAAGATAGGATGAACGTAATCCTTCAAGAAGAAGCGAAATATATATCAGGAAAATTCCATCAATGAGGGAAATCATGAGAAATGGAGAATGAAGGCCTGGAAGAGTACAGATGTTGGTCATGGAAACTGATAAAGCTGTAACGCAGACACAAATCTTCATTAATATGGTGTTGGCAGTGACCTGTCCCTTTAGAACAATCAGTGGTCCCAAAGACTGCCACGATATTGCACTCCATACCATCATAAATCAACCTCTCCCCATATCTTTCATTCTGGGCACTAAACAGTGTGGTTGGTATGCTTCGGATGAACTTCTCTACATGTAAACTCTTCCAGATGTCAGAAAAACAGTGAACGTTGGCTCATCTGAGAACATGACACGTTTCAGGTTGTCTAACGTCCACGATTTGTGCTGCTGGCACCAGTAAAATTGCTTTTTGACATTTGTGCCAGTGACCAAGAGTTTCAGTGTGGCAGCTCTGTCATGGATGTTTGCCCTATGAAGTTCTCGACAGTTGGTTTTTGGTAACTTGCACTGTTGGTTTTATGCTTTTTGGAGACAATACTCTTCAACACCCTGACATCCCTGTTAGACATCTTCCACTTTGCCCGACATTTTCTCCTCCTGTGTGTGGTTCGTCCTTCATTCTGGTATGCTGTCATGAGCCATTATACTCTGGCTCTTGATGCTCTTCAAATGTTTAGAGTATACATTATTGATGCAGCGATGAGACAAGCACCAACAATTTTCTCTCTTTGGAATTATGATATGTCCTCCATTCTACTGTGCAAAACCAAATATTCGACAAAAAGTCCAGTTTCTACTGGGCCAATGTAACTGACAGACACACACCTATTTGCTCAAAAGCTCACTACGCTGTACATGACAAACAGGTGGTGCAGGCAAGTCCTCCAGAGACGTGTTCCATAAAGGGCAGTGTTTCAGTTTCAATGTCCACCACCTGTAGTAGACAGATGGAATGAAGTAAATCCACCAAGTATAGAGGAGGGAGAGAGAGAGGAAGAACTGAGACTTCCAGGAGAATGAATGAGATGAAGCAACTCGACCATAGACAGTGAGTCTTCCATCGAAAACAGAAGATGGTAGAAGGAAGAGAATTCATCACTGAAGAGATAGAAGGAATTGAAATACATCAGAAGGGAGAGTGAAATAGCAGGAAGTAAATCACCAATGACAAGGGAAGGGCACATGGAGGACTAAGTTTCTCAAGGACAATACAAGGATATAGAAGGAAATCGATGAAAATGAAGTAAGTGCACAAGAAACATTGACTGGAATAATGAAAACTGAATCCTTCCAGGAGAAGGAAGGCCACATGAAGTTTTACTAGGGACTATGGAATGATATAAGATAAGTGATTTGCCAAAGAGAACAGAGGAAAATATGAGGAATGGATTCCACCGAAGAAATGAGGCAGATTTAAGAAGAAGGAAACTCTCAAAGGAAAGGTGGGAGGAAGTAAATTCACCATTAGAAATGGGAGGAGAAGGAAAGAGGTGGTATGAAGTAAATTCACAAAGGACAGGGAAAGGATTTAGGAAGAAGTGATTCTTGCATGGAGAAGATACAGAAATACAAGGAGGGAATTGCACATAGGTGAAAAGAGGAAAATAGGAAGAATTGAATCCTCCATGCAGAATGAAGGAAGAAAATACAAACAGAATGCACCAAGTGGAAGAGGGGAAAGAGATGAAGAGAGATGGAATGAAATAAATACACCAAGTGTATTAGAGGAAGTTAAGATCAACAGAGTTGAAAAAGAAAGCAAATCCCCAAGTAGAAGAGGAGACATAGAAAGAACTGAACCCTACAAGGAGAATTGGAATTGATAGAAGAAAGGGAAACTACCACAGAAAAGGTGCGAGGTTACAAAAGGAAAACAATGAACGAAGTGGAATAGACAAAGTAGTAAGATTTCTGTCCTGCAAGTAGAATAAAAATTGATTCAAAGAAATAAGATATTACAGGAAGTATTGTGGAGAAATACGAGAGAGATATCAGAATATGAGTCAAACAAATACAAGGGAAGACCAAGGGAAGGACTCAGTCTTCCAAGGAGAATGAAGGAGATTACAGGAAGGAAATATACACTGGAAATTGGAGGTATAAAAGAAATTAGGATAACCTGAGTTAGGTGAGGAAGTAGAATAGAGTGAAATAAATCCACCAAGTATAAGGGAAGGATATGAGATTTTCTGAGTCCTACAAATAGTATGGAAAGTGAGAGGAGGAAGGGATCCACGAATAAAAAAATGGTAAATGGGAAGAACTGATTCCTCCAAGGAGACAGGAAGGAGATAGGAAAATGGAATCATGATTGGGAAAGTAGTAGATAAGAGAAACTGGTTTCTGGAAGAAGAAAGGAGAGATATGGGATGAATGAATAGCAACAATGAGAAGGGGAATAAAGAAGAACTGATTCCTTCAAGGAGAAGTAAAAGATAAAGGAAGTAGTAAGACTACTAAGAGGAAGAAGTTGGGATGTGATAAAGTTAATTCTCCAAGGAAAGGAGAATGTAATAAGAAGAAGTAAGTCCTTCAAGGAGATGGGAAGTAGATAAGGAGAATGATGTCTCCCAAGCAGAAGGGAAAGAGATAGGTGGAATGTTTGTATTTTGTTTGGCATTTTTGTTAGTCACATTTTGAAAGTTTTGGCTATGATGAAGATCATGATGTTCATGAGATGTAATTGATGAAGAGGCATTCACAAAGAACAGTCAATCTCAGGCTCTCACTCAAACTTGGAGTCTTCATGGTAAAATCATATATCAACCATTAATGTCCTCGGCCACCCAGCTTTCCACTCAAGGGAAAGATTTTGAAGATGGTTAACTTTTCATCAATAATAGTTGTACTGAGTCCTCCAATGAGAATGGAAGGAGAATGGTGGAAGTGTATCCACCAATGGTAAAGGGCAAATAGGAAGAACAGAGTCAAGGAAGAGAGGAATAGGAGGAAATAAATTTACCAAAGAGAAAGGAGGAAGAGAGGAGAAAGCAAATCTACTAAAGAAAAGGGAAGAGGAAAATAAGAAAGAGACAGCAAAGGAAATGTCTTACCTCAATATGTTCTTCTTCACATATTAGCTCAGTGGATGTAGGGAGACTGTTTATTTACTCCAAGATCTGATGCAGTGTGTCACTTCCACTCCTTCTTGCATGTTTAATGGATCCTCTAGAACAAAGTAAGAAATGATGCAGATGCACAACGGGAAGAATAAATTGACCCATATGTTTAATGATCAGAACCTCTTTAAGTGATTAATGGATTCCCATTGAGGGCAATTGTGAGTGATTTCTATTTCTCTTTAGACTTTACGTATATTATACATAATCTTATATGTGCATAGAATTTACTTGAAACAGGCTTTTGCATATTACATATTTCTAAATATAATGAAAAACATATATAGAAATTGGGAATTTATGTCTTCATAAAAGCAGATTTCTTGAAGTGGCAGAGCCATGCTTGCTTGACCTAAATTGTGGGATATTCTTGTCCCAATATGCACTAGGTTTGATGTGCGATTGAATTTCTTAAATGCAAATTTTGTCATTACACCCAATCTCTTGTTCCTCACTTAGAGTACTGACAGCATTCTAAAGAGTATTTGATCTTCAAGAGCTCTCTGATGCAACTAAATAGCCATTGTGTGCATGTGTGTAGTTTGTCTTTTATGTGAGCTGTTCTAGGCTCTATCTCTATTGGGTGCTACAGTATTTCAGTGTACGGAAATACTGTACAGTGTGTACTCTATTTCAGAAGACAAAGGAGATAATACTGGAAAGGAAGAAGTAGTAGATTCCAGTCAAAAAACACAGATAAAACTGTGATTGAGCTTTATATATAACTTATCACCCAATGAGAGACTGATCTTCTAACATTTAGGTTTTGATGTTCTTGTGATTACTCTATTAATTAAAGTTATTTTTACTATAATTTTGCATTTCTTTCAAGTAGCTTCCCAATTGCCTTCTCAATGCTAGGTCAATACTAAAACAATTGAATCCCCTCAGGGATCAAATCAGCGATATAGCAAATAAATACATTGATATTAGAAACATAATGGATGCTTTTGGATCATCAAGGAAGATGTATCACACCAAGCCACACTTCCAATGATGATATTTAAACTTCAATAAATTTTCTTGCATTCAGGTTGCATTGCTATTTGAAAAATATTTGTATTTGCACTCTTGACAATGCTATATGTGTACCCTTATTAAATTGAAACACTGTCTTAATTTACTAATTCATGTGAAAATTAATTACAACAGTTCTTGCAGTAATAATAATGTAATTCTAGATCAGAATCCCCGTTCATTGTATTCTACGTGAATATGAAGCTGAGAAGAGCATTTATTTATTTTTGTCTGTTTCTCATTAATTCTGATATGTGGATAGTCACGAAACGGTTATATTATGGTCAGGTTTCAATCTCAGTTCTTTGTTCATACATCTATTTGTTGATTCATCACACATCTATATCATTACAATTAACTGGTGCACAGAAGTAGACAAGGAATGTAAAGCAATAAAAGTAAAATAAAGTAGCATTATGCAATTAATGTCTGCTCCTACACATTGGGCCTGACTCCGTTTCCAAGTGCATTAAACAGTCGACCTTTGATCTCATTAGCTAAACTTTATTGGTTTCAGTCCCAGTCTAGGCATGGGTATTCCTTGTGAGTGTCCCTTCACATTTTCTATCTAATCATCAGTCATTCGGATATCTCAATTAGCCACAAGTTGCAGAAATACAACACACAATGACAAAATTACAATAAAATTACACATATTGGATTGAAAGATGCAGTAATACACTTACATATAAAGTTTGCCACTTTTCATGATAGTTGAAAAAGAAATGAGATATTCTAAAGTTGCTGCTGAAACCATGTTTTCATTATCACTAGAACGGCAAAGGATCCAATAGCTCCAGAACAGCAGAAAAACGTCATTTTGACCCCTCATTCTAAAATTCTATTTTTTTTTTTTGGAATGGGAACATAATTTTATTTTATATTATTTTTAGTGCCTTATGTATTACAATCAAAGTGTTTAGGTGGTCTATGATGCATTTTGATTAAAAATTAAAGTTATAAACATCAACAACAGAACACTCCAGATACACAACATTTCATCACAAGAAACTGCTACTTGACATGCCATGTTCGGAGGTGTCCTTCCTTCTTCCCAGTCCAATGACACTACCTAAATGATGACATGGATGTAAATTATGACAAGTGGGTATATGCTCAAGACAGGATGATACTGAAACCACAACTTTACACTGATATTGCAGCAAGTACAAATTAAACTTTACAGGGGTCAAATTTACCCTACCACTGTCCTAGGGTATAAGATGAAATTTCATAAAAATAAATTATAGGTATTTTGTAGATTCAATATACCATTTCAAAAAGGACAAATAATTATGAAAAGTCACAAAATTTTTAGGGGGAAATAAGAAAAATAGGATAGTTATTAAAGAAATAGTAAGGCTAAGGGTCATTTTGAACCCTCCCACTGTTCTAGTGTGAAAATGTTCTCACACATCACATGTTGCAAACCTGTTCTCAATCTAATTCTGATAACGCTAGTGTATAGCTTTGAAAATATTGAAGTCAATTACATAAAAAAAACATATTGTGGAATTTTTTTATATTTGGTTTGTGAATAACATATTTTATCTAAATTCAAGAATATGTTTATTTAAAACTTCTTTATTGTGCTAGTTACTGTATAGGGAAATGCAAGTGCAGATATGTTGCAATCAAAATGTTGGTTCCCTATTGATTCATTTATGTTAAGTATTTTCTTCTTTGGGCATGTAAATCAAAACTTGTCCATGATACTTTAGTTCATCTCTGTTTAAATTTTCATATAGGTGTGTTCTATCTGTCAGTTATATGTGATGATAAACAGGTATTACTAAAATTTTAATTAAACAAGGTGATTTTGAAAAAGAAAATAAAACTCTATTCAATGCACTGAATATATTGCAGAATTAAGAAATTTGTCTACATAATTAGAAGCATATTTTATAACAATTCTCCAGCAAATTTTCTCGTTCTTTCCCCCTATTAACATTGAACCCAGGATTTCTGGTGCAATATATATTTTCTGTTTGTATTTCCAGTATCTTTAAGAAGATTATTAATCAGTTAGTGAAAACTATGCAATAGCATTGTGATGGAACTTTCCAATTCAATCTGTATGTTCTGCTACTTACAGAAGACTATTTTATGATATTTAATAATAAATGATCCAATATAAGTATAACATTAAGCAGAAAATGTCGATTAACTTCTCATGCAAATTATATAAGGTGGCGCGGAGCCAACTGTCACATTTCAAATGGTCATAGATAATATATGGAAATGGCAAAAGAAGCTATAGAATCTATTAATACGTCAAAGTATGCTATTTATTACTTACAGATTACAAGCTTATTTTGTTGAAAACCATATCAGACACATATCAGACAGATAACCATTCTTTACATCAATGCTGTTGCAAGCATGTCTGGAAGTTGCCACACCTGCACCTCATCAATAGCTACAACTTCATGAACAATGGTTTGTTTTAGTTTTTAATAGCCATGATACGTTTATAAAATTTCTTCACCCAGGTCAATATGGCATTCAGAGACAGTACATGACCATGTCGATCAACATTGAACTTCCATCTAAAGATACTCTGCACTCCTGTCACAGACCTGGTTTCATAATAACTACAAACACATTTACCACTTAGTTGCAATGTTCCATTGTAACTGACTATATGAAATGGCATCCTCTCCTCTACCATTACTGTGAACCATGACTAGCTATTGCGCCAGTGCAGAATTCCAATTTGAAATGTGCCAATTAGCTTCACACCACCCTGAACTACTAGAACTGTAGTTTGTACTTTTTCTCAAAAATAATTTTAAAAATATTCTGCTGAGAATATAGCTCCAGTACGTTCAATACATATGCTACACCAACCTTTAAGTAATCAAGTGCTGACTGCATTCTACTTCTGATGATATTATGGGTTCCCCTCATGAGATGTACGTTGTCTGCATTATTAGCACTTTCTTCATAACTTGTAAACAGTAAACTCTAATGATTTCATTTATCTCATAAATATTCTTCTGGGAGTTGTATCTCCATAGTATCTCACCACCTATAACAATGAAACTTGCTATGTAAGTTGCTCCTTTGATCAACAATGATATTTAACTAACATAGTCTAGCCTGTATTGTTGCTAAAGTTGTGCAATATGTGACACCACACAGTGCATAGCAATTCCAAAAAATTTTATAATATTATTTTATATTTTATTCACATATATTTATTGTGAAAAAGTGTTCATATTAGAATAGAATAAAGAAAGGAAAAAACTACATTATTGATACAGCTCTATTTGTAATCACAATATGTACTACAGATATTTTAGACACAAAAATGCTGTAATAATAATATTCATTCTATTTCCTTACCTATTGCTTTTATGCATTATTTAAGATAAACATTGTTAAGATGAAACGACATTCTTGCCCTGCAGGCCCTAAATTTTTGTAGTTAACAAGCCTAACTTTTTATTTCTTTTCCTACTGCTTATGGCATTATTTTTTTAAAAAAATACATTGTTAATCAAAGGATGTCCAAGCACTGCATGAACCCAATTTTAGTACCTAACTAGAGAGTTATAACTTTTTATTTCATTACCTACTGCTTATATGGCATTATTTCAAAGGCATCGTTAATCTAAAATGATGTTCAGGCATTGAAGGGCTCAAGTTTTCTACTTAACCAGAACATTATAATGTTTAATTTCATGTCCTTCTGCTTTTATACATTATTAAAAAAGCATTTTCAATCTAAAATGATGTTCTAGCACTGCAGGGCCATAAGTTTTATACATAACCAGAGAATGATAACATTTAATCTCGATACTTTCTGCTTATTACTTCAAGGACATTGTTAATTGTAAGCAGCATTCTGGCACTGCAGAGCCCAAAATGTTTGTACCTGATAAGAAAATTATAATGTTTTCTTTCGTTATCTCTTCTTGTAATTGATTATTTAAAAGTCATGCTAGTTTGATATCAAACAAGGATTCTGTGTATGTGTCTGTTCGGAGGAATGTATACAATTCAATCCAAATACAATTTGGTGGTTGGCCGATTCTGTTGTGATATCGCAACCGAATGTTCCTCATTCAGTTTCACCATGGACCTGCATCTTTATTTGTGATCCCCCTTCATTTGAATCACATCGTCTTACATATACATGTATGGCGTTTCTTTGGTATAGAAGTATATCATAGTTAATATCTTAAAATGCTGGGTTGCACCATGAAGTTATTTGCCTCTGCATAAATCCTTATCTCTTATTCAATTTTAGTAGGTCTAGTCCCAATTTGTCTATATTGAATAATTTGTACCTAGACAATCTTTTATACTGTATGTTTTACACTGTTTATCAATTGTCAATTTTCTTTTAATATGTATCAACAGCTGGTTATTATTCTATTTTCTCTGAACTGAACACAGTTTTCTTACAATACAGTTGGCATGATAGGTATCTCCCTATACAGCAACTGTTTCTGTACTTGTGTGTAATGTTTGTTACATGCTGTGTGTCAAAAGGAAAATTATGTATTTGGGTTTATAATAAGTACTGGTGTAAATCATTCTGCACTGTGTAGTCAATATTCTATTATGTTTGTGCTAATTGTCAGCAAAATGACTAAAAATACACAAACAATGCTGTAATCCCAAAATTTTCACATGGTATATGCTAAATTTCGTGAAATTTTAAGTGAAGACCATGTTCCCATTTATTTTGGGTTATCTTAAATTAAATATATGTCAGAAATCATTGAACTTCTGAAAAGAATGTAATTTTTGGTAGAATACTGATGACTATCATATACCCATAATTGGCATGAGAGAGGCATATCGCAATAGAGCAGGTATTATTGAAATAACAAAAATATGAATGCGTATTCTAATGATTGCATTTAATCATAAAGACTACAGTAGTAATTTTCAGCCTAAGTGCAACATGTTATTATATTGAATTTTCTTGTTGATATTGCTAGTTGATATTATTAGTTGGCATAACGTGTTAAAAAATAATACGGCTACTTGGACCAAAAGTGAAAATCTTGAAAATATACTTATGTAAGAAAACAAGAATGAACAAAAATAGCAACAGTTCTCTTTTCTCTCATTCTCTCATTGTTTAAAACTGAAATACAACAGACGGCAATTGTTGCATTTAATTATAAGAGTACCTATCTACAGTCCTCAGCAATGGTTTTGACAAATAGAGAGAAGAACATTACTTAAGGAAATTTCACACTGAAGCCACAAGCTACTCACAAAACTTGACACTTGAGTATCATATAAAGGGAATGGATTTTAAGGTGCACCATCTTTCCAAAAATATAGCTGTTTTCACACTGATCGTCTCATACATTTATACGTTTAGGACATAAATCAAGTAAAATGAACAATGTTTGTTGCACCTTTTAGCACCTTTTCTTGAAATTAGCACATTTATTCTCCTTTTAGCCCCTCTTTGATGCTTCAGCACATTCTTTCTTCCTTTTTTTCATGCTTTGCTAAAAAAATGGACAGAAAAATAAATGATTTTCACTCTTCTTGTAGAGCAGGATGAGAGCTTTAAAATGGTATAATATAATCATTGTAGCCCCAACATTTCCCAAGAGCAGACACACGAGAGAAACACAAATTTCAACATTAGGTGCATTTCATGTGATGTCAGAATTGGTACCACCGCCATGTTTTCGGCCGAGTTGTTTGTCATCTGCAATAAAATATCCACCACATAGGAGAATGGGATCCATTCTCTTTGTATGTAGCGTTTGTTACACCTGAGCCAACTGTACGTTTGTTGTTAATAATTTGGTTTGAGTTGGTGTTTTAAGTCCACTTTATGCACAGTAAGGCTAATCGGGACTGGACCTACAGTTTAAAGTGGGATCCGAACCACTTGTGCCTCCACCGGGTATCGAACACGGGACCCCTTGATTACAAGACAATGACGCTACCACTGCGCCATGGGGGAGGCCCCTGTTGTTAATACTCTGTAAAATTTCGGTGACATTGCACACAATTAATGACAATGTTGTGCCATCTGGAAATGGTGGTAATTTTTCATGTTCAAGCTCTTTGCGCAGTCAACACAAAAAAAAAAAAATGGAGAAATTGCGAAATTTTGCAGTGTAGATCCATATGAACTGGACAATAACAAAATGAAAAGAGGCCTAAACCTTTGGCCAACTGTAGTTCACGTGTGTTTAATGATTTGACCCAGCTATGTGGAATCAATTTGTTTTCGTTTATTATTGATTTGGATTTGGCTTGAAATATTTACATCCAGTAGAGATTTACTAATATTTTCAAGGCTCTGCCATTATCGTCTGTTTCAATTTAAGGTTTTTCAAGTGTTGTAACCTAAAATGTTGAGTTGCTCAAAAACAGTAATTTAACTCCTTGCTTTAACAATATTGATATACTGGCCTCCATGGCAGAGTGGCTAACACAGCACGCTAGGATGCCAGGGATCCTGGGTTTGAATAACAGCCTGAGCATGGGTGTTCTGATAAGTTTGCTCAGCATGGTATTCTGATAACATTTGCTTTTATCAGTTTCAACATATCATCACTCTGCCTCGTCTTCATAATTAGCCAAAACTGGAATAACAGTGAAGTAAAATAAACCAAACCAATCAATCAATTTGGAATACTTTGATAGCAGTGGTTTTTTTTTCTGACAGTACTCAAAAGCCTACTACTGGCACATTTTCTCATGGATCGAATAACAATTAGTAACAGTTTGCTTTAACGAACAAAATATAATAAATAATCAAGTACAAAAGTACAATTATCAAGATGAATTAAACTTTGAATATTATCATTTTTATCATCAAACTTATCGGAAGCATCAGTACCTTTCTACCAAAAAAAACAACAACAAAGAAACACTATTGCAAGTATGATTAAACACACCAGTTCGATCCATTTGTACTAAAGGTCACAGATAAAGGTGGCACATAAAAAACTTAGCTGAGAGGAAATGTTCACTGCACACACTGTAATATTTGCTTTGTTCATTATTGTTGGCACGATATATTCTTGCCAACCAAACGACGCAGTATCTACTGATCAATAATTATCGATTTCCATGCCATGAAGTGCACATTCTGTTCTTTCTCGGAAAATTAGAGGATGAACGTTGAGTTTCTGTTAAGCAACTGAATACGGCAGAGTACCATCGTAAACAAGGTTGAAATCTCCCACTTGCTCGCATGAATTCCGTATGTTTATGAGAACCGGCCACAATCATGGCTGCTCGATCCCACAATGCAACAGTTTGTGACGTAGGTGAAAAGCACCTATACGGAAGGCACAGAAAAAGAGACCCTTGGATAAAAGCATTTTATCAACACCTCTTTCTTGCACCTTTTTGATAACTTATCAGAACCTTTGTTTCCCCTTTCCCAACCATAATTTTGCACATTAAAATCCTTTCCCTAATCATAACCTTACTGGAGTGTTGACCAAGTGACATGCATAGATATCAACGAGAAGAAAGAAGAAGATATACGCATTGTAACAGAAGAGACAAGCTAGCAGAGGGTGTAGTGCGTATACCGCTGTGTACGTTAGACTACAGCCCTGAACCCACAATGAATTTTATAACACGTTGCTATTATCTCAATAATGTTAGCTTCTTCCTTTGTACGTGCACTCCAAATCTCAAAACTTTGTAAATAATAAAAAAAATAATAACATTTTTCCTTCTCCACCTTTTGCTTTTATTGCATTATTGAAAAGCATAGTCGGCTGACATACAATTTCATCTACCTGTATTTTATGAAAAACCAATGCTAAATCAAAGCCCGCTGGTGGATGCTCGTATGTATATAAAGTTCCCTTATGCTTTATACCTGTACAAAATCGGGAACTGCAGAGCCCAAAATTTTATACCTGATCAGAAAATAATAACGTTTTGTTATTTGTTAATTGTTTTTTGTTTTTTCAGTGTCAATTTTTCTAATTCTTTGCGCAAATCGTGACAATGAGGAAGAATTATTAAATTAAACAGATGACCAAATAAACAAATATGCATGACTTTACCGTGAATATGAGATAGATGTTCCCTGTGAATGAAAATGAATGCTGATTTAATTTAAAATGGATGATATTCAACGTGACGTCATCACGCAATGTACTCTGGGAAGAAATCGGGCAAACAGATTTTAGTGTTAAGAAAAGTACAGCCAGAAAATTTGTTTTTGACCTATTTACTCACTTTTCACCGTTTCTGTAGAACTTCAGAACAGGTAAAAAGTACATGTACAGGGTGATTCAAACTTCTCGTGACATTTTCCAGAATGGCTAATGAATGGTGTTCAGGATGGGATGAAGGACACTATTCTTTTCAAGCAAGATGGTGCACCACCCCATTTTGCCAGAATCGATTGGGACTACCTCCCCAATAGCTGGGTTGGTCATGGCTCACCAAGACTTTGGGCAGCTCGCTCTCAGACCTGACTCCCCTAGCCTTTTTTGTCTGGGTTTCATTAAGTCTAGGATGTACCAAGTAAAGATCAACACCAAAATGCATGGAGTAGCTGCAACAACAGGGCAGATCATCCAAAATATGTTGGAGAATGTGTTCCGGTCTACGCAAAAGAGGTGGGTGCTATGCTTAGACTTACAGGGCCACCACATTGAAGTGTACTCAGTTTGTCTTCTGTTCTAGAGTACTTTTCAGCAATACTATCAATTTTGTCAATTAAATGTTTTCTGATTAAAATGTCAGGAGACTTTTGAATCACCCTGTATATGATCACAATAATCATATCTTCAATCACTTCGACAAAGACCAAAAAGCACAATGCTTACCAGACATGTTTTCAATGTGGGATCTTATCTGTTTGCCCGAAATATGGTGCAATGAATTGTGGGGGAATTCGTTTGCTGAATATCATCTATTACTGAGTTGCTATTTCTCAAAAACTAGAAAATACACAACATGTACATTGTTATTTTCTGATCAGACAATAGAAGAGAAGAGATTTAAACCAAATCTTATCTTCTAGCGGTGCTAAATTCCTCCAAAAATAGAAGATTCCAATTCTTGTTTTCATTCACACTGCACCATCTTTTCAGACATGCTTCTTAGTTTGCAGAGCATCCTTCGTGTAAATAAAACTGATTGATGAAGTGATCGCAGGATACATAAAGTATCAGCTGAACACGTTATTTGTATTCTGGCAGTCTTTAAGTAGGTTCTTGAACTATACCGGGTGACTCAAAAGAACGGGAAATTTTGAATCGTGTCCTGGCAACCCTGGTAGCACTGAAAGGCATATACAGAGCTGCTCACAACAGCTTCTCATTTAGTAATCATGGAGCAGTGTAGTGATGTGCATCGTGCCTTTGCCGTCAATGCATATTTCAAGGAACGGTGACATTGCTTGGCCACCAGCATAACTTCAGCATGTTATTTCATTCTGTGGCATCATCTCAAACGCGAGCGTGCTATGACAGAAGACCCTAAGACACAAATACTAGAGAAAATTGCCAGGATTCCTGTTGCAATGTTACATCTCTCACAATGCAAAATGTCTCTCACAGGCTTCAGGAATGTCTCAGCAGAGAAGGTGGTCATCTATCAGATGTTATCTTCAAGAAATAACTTAACGGTATCAAATTCAACAATGGCATGCTATGTACTATTCACTGGCTTCACTAAATGTTTCAAAGGTATGTGCTCTCCTTTTTTTAATCTCCATTCAAAACTTTCGCATCCTTTTGAGCCACCCTATAATTACTATCTATATAATACACAATTACAAGTCACCTTGTTGAAACAGTCAGTTTAACCAGTTCAAATGGTGCTTTATTGTTTTAAAAAAAATATTAGACAATCAGAAATTCCTTCAATGACTTTGAACATCACCTTCGTTCATGTACAGTCTGATGCACAAGTATTTCTGGGCAATTTTTCCACGGCTATTTTCATTAAATTTTCCCGTGCATGATGCGCATTTTTAATTGATTGATTGATTTAGTTTATTTTACTTTGCGTTTTGTGCCTCTTGGCTAATTTGCAAAGATGGGGATGAGTGATGAAATGATGAAATTGATGAATGGACATTCACAAACAACCAAGCCCGAGTTTGATTTGCACCGGGACCACACGTTTTTAAGCATGGCCTCTTACATAGTTGGGTACAGAGTTTGTCAGCTGCTTTTGGTTTCAAATCTTGAAGCTCTCATTGACTAAAACAATGAGAAGAAGTATGGTGAGATGGACAATTTGCTTGGTAATGTTTACACCCCACTGTACAGTCACCGCCAATACAAGTGAGCATCTAGATCCTGCAATACTAACTTCACTGCAAATGTGTTATATGTGTTGCCTAACTTTAGGCTGATGGCCGAATCTGCTATTGAAATTCGAATTTTCTCCAGAGATACTTATTATGCAAGTTAATAGAAAAAAATAAGAGTTTATGGCCAGCACTGTTATATATTATTACAAATACGTGTAAGACATTTTAACTTATGATGTGATACTACTTCGATATCACTTTGCAGTTTGTTTTATTTATTTTCCATAAAAAGTAAAAAATACTGATGATACACAGTAGCTAGAAATGTAGACCTCTCTTAGACTGATGTAATATGAGAAGTGTGTTAAAATTTCCCTGAATGCACATGTCGGAATATTTCTGCGAATCATCAAACATATTACTCTTTATCTAAGCACTGTTTTCACAATATCTGGCTTTTTAAATATGTGAATATGTATCACTGTTTTCACTTGAAACCCGAAAATTGAAAAGCATTTTATAATTCTCGATTTTGCTAATTCGAATCTAAGTCATATAATTTCGAGCATATGCAATACTTAATTGAATCACCTGAATGTACCCTTTCTTGGACCTTGTAGTTCCATCACTTTGCAATGCTTCGTTGGTTTTACTTCTAAGTGACGATATTTCAGGGCTTCACTTTGTGTCCGTTGTTGAACTGCTCCTGCAAAAGGACGTGCACTTTGTACTCTAAGCGTTGAATACTTTTGAATTTCCAAGCCAGATTGAATTGTATTAAAGAAGCACTGACTTCCACCTTGCACCATTTTACTCTGTTGTCTCAGTTATACCTATTGTTGTCTTGTAGGTTGTTAATTTATTGTTGTGAATTTTTAACCTATTGTCAGAAATGTATGTATGGTAAGAAATGAAGTAGAAAGCAAAAACAAGGCTACTTATTTATTTATTGAGCAAATTCCAGATAATGCACAGATGGCCATTTCATGCTGAGATAGTCAACAATGAAAAGGGGAAACATTTAAAATCAATAACAGAATAACACAAATATGAATAACTAATTAATTTGATTTTTCAAAAACGAGCATGAGAGTGAGAGAGAGAGAGAGCTAGAGAGTGTGAGAGAGAGACAGCTAGAGAGTGTGAGAGAGAGAGAGAGAAAAAGAGAGAGGGAGAGAGAGAGAGAGAGAGAGAGAGAGAGAGAGAGAGAGAGAGAGAAAGAGAGAGAAGTATTCGTTTGTTTGAAACGAGTGTTTAAAGTACAACATGCCATCCTCCTAATAGAGTGGTTAGCTCCAGAGGTGCCCATCCCCCTCAAGGCTCATGACGCACTCCCCCCCTCAAAAGGTAGAATATTTGCCCCCTCCGTTTATGCCGAATTAATTACTCAAATTATTTTGTCAGGCAAAATTTGTGGAAAAATACGTATAATACCAGAGGTGCAACCACAAATTTTTATCTGGGGTGGGGTGGGGGGCAAGTACCAGGATAAACGTACCAATACCAATAATAATAATAATAATAATAATAATGATGACATTATTATTATTACTAGTAGTAGTAGTTATTATCCTCATAAATTACGATTAAAGGGGGTAGAAGTCTGTACTAAACCATTTGTTTTGAACAAACGATTTGAAATATTTTTTCAACACCGTCAATTTCGAATTAGGTAATAATGGAAATCATGGACAAAAGCTGTATTTTTAAATGACAGAAAATGAATGATAAATGCATGCAGAAGATATACGTGTAACTTTCATGTACAACATATGTTTTACATATATGCAACACAGAGCAACATAAAATAAGAAAATACATATGCAACAAGCTAACACTAAATTGTGTACGTATTGAAAGCTTATTCAAGACAAATATACAACACATGTTATTTAAATACATTACATTTGTAACGAACCTGAGAGTTTAAGGTTTTATATTTGTAAGACGTTAAGATTTTTAAAATGTTTGTTACTTCAAATAATGTTCAAGTTGTCACAGATAATTATAGTTAGATTGATACAGTTATTGTTTGGAATTTGTGTAGATGTTTATAAATACGTCATAATCTGTTCGTGTTGACGTCACTTTCTCATCTCAGCAGAGGAAGTGAACACACCTGAATGTTTCTCACCTGACGACAGACTGAGTTTGAAAAACAGGTGAAGGTGAGGAATCAACAAGAACGTGGTAACAGTTAATGCCGGAAAAATGTCATGGTAACTATTTTCGTTTCATTCTGGCTATACTCGAAATAATAATTAAGTACAGAAACTTTCGTGTATTTATGTTTGTCTTGTCCAACGTTAATTCTATATGCAAGTGTCTGTAGTGATTGTGATGTGATTTAATATGATATAGAATTGTTCCTCTTCAGGCAGAAACGTAAGCAAATCAGTGCCTTGCTTGTAAGTACACATACGATATTAAATATAAGTGCTTATAAAACTAATTATAACTTTGAATATTGTGTTGTGTTTCTTTTCTGCCCAGCAAGCCCTGATGATTTGCAAAGATTCTCATGTTCCCTACTAAAGGAGTAGCGGAGTAACTTTCTGATGACTGGTGTCCAACTGGAGTACGTTGCACATTACAGAGAACAAGGATATTGTGATCGAAGTGAGCAAGAAAATTTCTAGATCCAATTTTTGAAAAATAGAAAATAATATTGATTTAATAGGGCACAAATAATTTCGCTAGATGCCATGGCATTCTCTCTTTTACAACTTTTTTTAGATCATTCGGTGCCCATGGTCGACTCCCACCGCCCCTAGCTACAGCTGTGAACTTGGCGAAAACGAGAAAAGGAGATAATGCGAACGAAGCAAGCAAGAAAATTTTACAAAATGTGTGAATTTTTATTTGCATAAAAATTTAAATCGTAGGTGGTAATTGCTCCTCGCTGCAGGTGGCCTTGGTGGTCAATGTTTGACACCCCCCCCAAATTTGCCCCTAATAAGGAGCAAATAATATCAGGGGGCGCTAAGGCATTCTCTCTTTCACAACTTTATTTCATTTAGATCATTGGGCGCCCATGGCCAACTCTCGCTGCTCCTAGCTACAGTTCTGAACTTGACGAAAATGAGAAAAGCAGATAATGCGAGAGAAGCAAGCAAGAAAATTTTACAAAATGTATTTTTATTTGCATAAAATTTGAAATTGAAGGGGAAAATTCTCCTCTGTGCCCCACTGCAGGTGCCCTTGGCCATCAATGTTTGTTCTCCTTGCCCCCCTAGAATTGACTTCCATCAAAGGTTGGTGGGGGTCACAATGACCCCCCTGCCCCCTGTGGTTGCGTCACTATATAATACAGACATATTTAAGCAATATTAGGAACCCATTCGCCGCCACTGGCTACTACATTATAATTTTTATCATTTTCTGGTTCATAAACCCTTGAAATTATACAACAAATTCATTTCTCTCAGACACGCCCTTTATGTGAAGCAGACCTCCCTTCTTAGAATATATTCTACATGAGTGAATATACAGTTTGTATAATCTCCCCTACTTTAACGGACATTCCTTAAGAACAACAATATACAAAAAATACAAATATTTAAGTTGCAGTAGCTCAGATCAACCTCCGTGGCAGAGTGGTTAGCACAACACACTATATGTCAGGAGTTCCAGATTCTAGTTCATTTCAGACATGGATGTTTGTGCTTGTTCCAATGAGAATATAGAAAACAGAAAATTGGCATACGTAAAAGTTGAGAGGATGTGAACAACAGGGGATACTATGGCATAGGATATTCCTTAAAAAAATAGTCATTTGGGTGCCTGACTACCATGCGAGAGACCCCGGGTTTGATCCTTGGTGGGGGAGAATCGAGATTGTTCCACCTATTGAAGCATCTCCAGCACCCACCCAGCATCGTATTAAAGTGGGTATCTGGAGGAAATCCTGGAGGGGGGGGGGGGGGGGTAAAGCATGCCAGGGATGTTGTGCTGTACTCATCAGCCCCACCTTCGACCATGATCAAAAAAGTGTGGGGCTCTAACTCCACACCCCTATATGCCATGATGGCATCACGCAAAGCACAGGAGAACACTTTACTTTGGAATAAATATAAATATACAAAGACTTATATTATGTACCAGTAACATAAGTAAAATACATGTAAGTCTTCAGAAAATATTTTATTACAATTACTGATCGATTTGTGTAATTTGGTTGCAAGAAAATTTCCAGCAAAAAGTAACTACATGTAACTGTAACTGAGTTACTTCTTAAAACACGTAACTGTAACTGTTATTTTTTTAAGCAAGTAGCTGTAACTGTAACTAGTTACCTTTTTAAAAGTAACTTTCCAAACACTAATCTACAGGATATAAGCTGAATGGATAGTGCATCCTACAACAGAATTACAAATGATTCCAACTCTTCTCATCCAGTTGAATATTCTGCTTCAGTGTTATCCACCATTGGTGACTCAATATAATGTCCTCATGCAGTGTGACAATGTCCAATGCTACAAGTCATGTTTGGGCTAGAAGAAAATGCAGGACTTCTATAGCTTGGAAATACTACCCAGTATATGGCCTAATTCTTATGTCATCTGATTACCATTGTTTGTTCCATGGCACACTTCTTGAGGGGCCTCTCTGATGGCATGGCATGCCTTGCCTTGTAATCAAAAGGTCCTTGGTTCAATTAATGGTGGAGTCACACAGTTCAGATCCCATTTTAAAATGTAGGTCCAGTTCTATTTAGGCTATTTGTGCATAAAGGTGACTTCACTAGAAGTATGAAAAAATTTACCACCCTAGAGTTACAGGAAGCAGTCAATTTGACCTCCATGTAATATTACCTGACATAACACTCTCTTATTAGAATAACATTGTGACATAATATACCTCTAATATGATACAATATTTGCTAGTTACACACACAAGAAACAAAGAACATTTTTTTCTGCTGCACAAGCACAAAACAGACACAAAATATCCAGAAGCCACACAAATTATATTTATTTTTCTTCTATGTAGAGTAGCGACATCATTTTACATACATTTTAGGATACTATAATATAAAATGGGTTGCTTTCTACACACACTTGAAGCACAGAACCTTATCTTCCCTGGAACATGATCCTTATACAGCTATTCCACATGACATGCATTGCATTTAAACTTTAATTCTTATTGAATCCACCTACTTGATATTGCTACCTTCTTCTTTGTATTGTTGCCGATTCCAACATTATCATTTCTAATATGCTTCCTCTCCCCTATTTTTCCTTGTGGCTTCTTCAGAAATACTTCTCCCAGCTTCCAAATGAAAGTCTTCCTGGGTGTAAAGGATACATGCAGTGATGGCTGCAATATGCAGAATATTAAAATGATATGGCTTGTCTATTGATGGTGTCAGTGGTGTATTTCCTCACCATTTGATCAATGACATACATACAGAGCTTTGTTGCATTGTGGAATCAAGTTGCTTCAGATCTATTTTGCCTTCTTCCTCCACTGCAGCTTCTGCATGAAGTAAGCTGAGTAGGATGATATTTTGAATCTTCATTGCCAATCAATACAGTCATTTTGTACCATTTGACATGATACTTTCTTTGGTGTTCTGTTGTTAGACCACATTTTCAGTGTGTGAAGATTTATGGCTCTTAGAAAACATCTTACAAGTTAAGACTTGATACATGTGACATATTACAAAGTAGCAATACTTTGTATGATGAGTAACATAAATATGTAGGATATGTGACATCATAGAACAATTTTTATATTATTATAAATAAGGTTTTTGTAGTTATGACAATATACCATTTAGCATAAGCAGAATACGTATTTGTTTTTTAAAAAACATAATGACATTTTATAATCAGTATGGTAATAGACAAGTGAAATCCCACAAACAAACAGCAAACGAACACAGCAGAAGGAGTTGACTTTCAATTGTTCCTTCCTTTCAGTGACAAATTCAAAGAAAATGTGCAAGATTTTTTTTCCCTTAAACTTTAGACAAAAGTGAATGAAGAATTCACCATTCTTCATTCACTTCTCCTTGCTTCTCCTTGCTCTGAAGGATAAGCAAATGTGTAGGTATTCATGGAGGAAAGAATACAGATACATTTATCAAGAAGGGTCATGCAACCAAGTAAGCATCAATATATTTCCATTCATTGAATCTCATTATTGCCACTCAGACACAAAACAACAGTCTCTAGAAGAACTTTTAACTGTGATGAAAATGTTTTAATTTTGCTGTGAACACATAGAAAATTCATTGAGGTTGTGTATTTACAGAAAAATGTTCAACATTGAGTTTAACATAAGGTTGTTAAAGAAAATTGAAGGAAGGTAGGCATTCACTGAACAGGAAGCTAGAAATGTATCGGGCCAATTAGAAAGGGAAAATAGAAATCATGAGAGTGTCAAAAACATGTTTTGTTACTTTTAATTTGCATAATGTTATAGGCCTTCCACAAGCATCAGTGTTCAATTTTTATTGTAAGAGGGAGAAAAATGTGACATGTAACAGAACCCTGTTCTGTTGGCAACAACACATATTGTGCTTTGTAACATGAAAGAATGTGTGGGAGATCTGCCAATCATATTGCAAGTGCAGTTGTCAAACTTTTATCTATGATTCTTGAAAACATCCAAACATTAAAAGGTTTGTTCTGTGGTCTGACACTTGTACTTCACAATACAAGTACTCTATCATGAGTTTTGTTCTAAAGTACTTTCTCGAAAGGAATTCAACAATTTTGGAGAGTCATCAGAAATTTTCAGAACCAGGGCATTCTAATCTAGAAGAAGTAGATTCTGCTCATAGTGTCCAAGAAAAATAAATGGCTCAAAATGAAATATAGAGTTTCACTTCTCTGCTTAGAATACATAATGAAGACAATAAGATAAAAAAAAAAAAGTTTCATATTTTTACAATTGCGTAAGTTTGAAATCTTGGATTTTCAGTGTGTTCCAAAATTATACAAATATTGTGGAGGTCCTTTATCAACTGAAACGCCTACGCTATCTTCTACAACCAGAAACAAATTTTGTTATGTGTAAGTTTTCATTTAATTCTGAGTTCGGGAAAAGAAAAAGATTCGTCAGTGAGTGTACTTCTCAGAATATTACATGCCCCTCTGCTGAGATTGCTGTGCTAAAATTGAAACTATTTGATTTTCATAAGAGAAAAAATGATATGATGAGCATGTTGAAAATTATGTATCTTATTGATAGAGATATTATTCAAAAACAATTCTTCCGAAATATTAAAACAGGCATGTATACTTGAACATAGACTAAACTGTTTAATGTTAAATGGTAATCGATGATTCTGACTTGTAAGACTGTATGGGACCTTTTAACTTCATCATAAATGGTATCACTATTTTGCTAAAAGCAATTGTTGTATCTCCACATGTTAAGCTCAAGGTATGTATTACTGTGCTCTTTTGTGTTATCTCCAAAAATTTTGTTTATTTTGACGTTTCATGATACATTTAGACAAACACTTTGTTTTTCAGCACCTATTATCAACAATGATAAAATGTTGCACAAATCTTGTAGTGCATTCAAAATCCATAAATGTCGAACTTTAATCAACTCTCCTGGAAAGTTAGCGAAGATGGACATACAATAACATAGTATTTGGTCGCCAATATATGCACACACACACACAAAGTTTTAACTCCTGAAGACTTTCTCAAGAATTCATCTTAAGTCAACAACACAGGGGATTATGATGCAAAACCATTCTCATATTAGAAAAGCTGACCTTCATTCAAATATTAGAGAGACATTCTGTTCATTCAGTCTTTTAATATGTATATTCCAAACAGTGTTGACTCTTCAAATTTTGGGCAATTCTGCAATAATATTACTAAAGGCCCTTCATATAAAATACATTTACTTGTAGAAAGATGTACCCTTGGAAATATTTGATTTTTGTTATTGGTTTATAAATGCAGCACGTGTCCCAAAAAATGAGATTGGTTATTTAATACAGTAGGCTGGCACCGTAAGGGAGTGTTCTTTAACTAGGTTATATTAAAGCTTTGTAATATTTTTCCACATTAATCATCTCTTTGAGTTCTGTTTCATGTCTTATAAGCATTCTTTTATCTTTAAATAGAATCAATTTCAATTGATTATCGTTGTCGATTGGGTGAGTTGCTTGTTATAACAGTTGGGCTGAAAAGTTCGTAGGCTAACATAGTAAAAAATATTTTTTGACAAAATTCGATTTTATTATTCAATATAGTTGCCTTTGAGGGCGATACAACGATTATAGCGGTCATACAATTTTTCGATGCCATTTTTATAGTACGATTTCTCTTTAGCCTCAAAATAGGCCTCAGTTTCGGGGATTACCTCTTCATCAGTGCTAAATTTCTTTCCAGCAAGCATTCTTTTAAGGTCTGCAAACAGGAAAAAGTCACTGGGGGCCAGATCTGGAGAATATGGTGGATGGGGAAGCAATTCGTAGTCTAATTCATATAATTTTGCCATCGTTTTCATTGATTTGTGACACGGTGCATTGTCTTGATGAAACAAAACTTTTTTCTTCTTCAAATGGGGCCGTTTTTTCGTGATTTCATCCTTTAAATGCTCCAACAACGCTATGTAATAATCTCAGCTATCTCGATCAACTTCACTTTACGATCAATTAAAATTATTTTGTGGACTTTTTTGATGTTTTCGTCGGTAACAGCCTCTTTGGGGCGTCCACTGCGTGCATCGTCTTCGATGCTCATTTCGCCTCGTTTAAATTTAGCAAACCACTTCTCAACGGTTGATTTTCCTGGTGCAGAGTCCGAATAATGTTTATCAAGCCAAGCCTTGGCTTCAACAGTATTTTTTTTTCGCCAAAAAGCAATGCTTTATTAACACAAGAAATTCTTTTTTATTAATTTTTTCACAATAACAAAAGCTGCTTCACTCACAATGCTATATCTTACAAACTAATTATCCGGCAGCTGTGAAATTTATACACGTATCTTTTGAAGGTTAGTACTAAGTAAAAATCACATGGATTTAATTCTAGTAATGCCATCTATGAGTCAGCCTACGAACTTTTCAGCCCAACTGTTATAAATAATCAATTTGATTGTTGTAGATAATGCTACCATAGAAACAGCAGACAAATATAAATATCTGTCCCTGTGGAGGGAAAATGAGTTCAACGAAGTCATCAAATATCTCAGCTTACAGTGCACAATGAGCGTAAGACAGATGCTAACAACTTAACTCTAATGATGGGAACACAGAATGACATTGGAAGAAGCACATGACTTGTCCAAGGTTGGTTTTGTAGGTGTGGAGGACTCTGTAGCTTCTTTCCAGGCAAAAATATAATTTGGCTCTTTTACAACTATGGAAAGTGAAAGCTGTGAGGCTTAGCCTATAATTTAAATCTTTACTCTGCCGAGGGGATCGTCAGAAAGTAACCCCGGTTTCGCCAAAGCCTTTGGGGCGAATTTCAAATTCGTATACTTATTTGACAAAAAATGTTATAACTCGTAGACTCTTTGACCAATCTACTTCGAGTAACTTTTGTTTTGCAGTTAAACATCAGGACATGCAACCGTGCAGAAATCAAAATGCTAAAGCCAATAAGAGGGGTTGGCTGGGCTGCAGTCCCCAACTTTTAATGAAGAAAATCATAAAAATGGGGAATTTTTCACATATTCTATAATGTAATGAACCCAGGAACATGAAATGACTTTCATTCGGTTGAGAAAGGACCATTCTTTGAAAATAAGGCTAAAGTTTGCCTCCCCTTTCCAAAATTGTGGGGGAAGAGGGGGCAAACATCCCATTTTTATGATTTCTTCATTGAAAGTTGAGGGCCACGGCCCACCCAACCCCTCTTATTGACTTTGGTGTTTTGATTTCTGCACGGTTGCATGCCCTGATGTTCTAGCTGCAAAAAACAAAGTTAACAAAGTAGATTGGTCAAATAGTCTACAAGCTATAACATTTTTTGCCAAATAAGTGTACGAATTTAAAATTTGCGCCGGCTTCCATACGTAACTTTGGAGTTGGGGGGGGGGGGGGAAGGGTCCTGGGTGGGTGAGTGAGTTTTCTTCCACATGACATTTCAAAGTTTTATATGAACATCTGTCAGTGTTTACAATGTCACATACAAGTATGAAGGTCCTAAAAGCAAATGAATTTTTTAAATAGGCACAATGGTCCCGTATGGGACCATCGGCAGACTAGGCCTACATTTTTGATGGTCCCGTAGGGGACCATTGGCCGACTATAGGTAAACATATCTACTTTTAATGTCACTTTCCCTACATTCAAGAGAACAGATAAAAATAAAGAAAGGAGAAGTTATGAACAAGAATGAAAACACTTAATGGCTGAGTATGTTTTGTGGTCAACCCATGAGCTTTCAACAGTTAAATATATAGTACATTTAATTGTGGTGAAAAATAAGTTTGAACCATTGAATCAACTATTAATGTACATTGGAATATACTTCATGTATTATATGAATAATTTTTTGAAAATTGAGGGAGAGTGGGGAATAATTTATTCCACAGACATGTAAAGACAATTGTGAAAGATTTGGAATAGATATTTCGGTAGTAAATAAATTAACATCTCTTCTAAATCTATTATTGATAATGTGGGAGTTGGAAAGAAGTTTAAAAAATGCAGGAGTTTCTTTCAAAAAATAATTATTATAGGATAAGCTTCTATATTAGGGCACTCATGCCATAAATCGGACATTACATAATAAAAAACAACAGATTGTCTGTCATACATTTCTTATGAGCAGCTGCCCAATAGATCAGACATGGCTCAGGGTGACAATTTATATACTGAATATACTGAATGGAGAATCAGGCCATGTCAGCACATAGGAAAGCTATGGTGCCACACTGATCCCACTGATCAATGTGTGACATAGTGGAAGACCAGCATAACAGCTGCATATGTTGTATTGAATCTATTAATTTAAGGAGAAAGGAGTTGAATGGTCCTTTCATACATAATGCAAAGAAAGGCATTCTAAAGTCATTGCAGGCATTTTTTACATTTCATCTGATTAATCAGAGTAGATAGAATCACAAAAATCTAAATGCAGAAAAAATAAGTATTTGAACAGGTTGAATACAAGACTAGTTGGCAGAAAATATTTAAGCTGGAAGAAAGTGCAATACTCCAAAAGCTCTTTTGCATACCAAATTATTGTACATTACACCCAGATATTTGTAAGTTTGGCTTATTTGTATATCTGTACCTGCAACTTTTACAATAGGTAGAATAAGGATTTCAACCACATTTTCTGAGAATATTTAATGATATCTCAGAATAAATTTTTATACCATGTTTACTTGATCAAGTGTTGGCCTTTACAGATTTAATTTTTTAATGCAAGTAAATTAAATAACACTCATATTCATAACAGAAGTGATCTAAGCAACTTTCTTGGGGTACTCCAGAAGCGTTTATATGATCTAATGTGGACCTGGAATTAAGAAAGCACTATTAAGTGCTTTTGTGGAGTGTATTGTTGTATGGATTGAAAAGATGGAAAGTGAAGATGGGAGACAGAAAGACTAGAAACATTTGTGATGTGTATTTTGTGGAGGATGGGAAGAATTCAATGGATCAATAAAGTGTGAAATGAACAAATACTTGAAGCAATTTAAGAGTAAAGATAGTCTTTGTGATTGGTAGAAGGAAAAGAAACTGGATAGGACATGTGTTGAAAGAGAAACAAATAATATTGAGAATGGTAATAGAGTGTTATTTGGAGGTGGTTTGGGTTTGATTGATTGATTTTGTGTTTTAAGTCCACTTTGTGCACAGTAAGGCCAATTGGGACTGGACCTACAGTTTAAAACTGGAAACAGAACCATTATGTGCCTCCACTGGGTATCGAACCTGGGACCCCTTGATTACAAGGTAACGGCGATACTACTGTGGGTGGAGGATGAACAGAAAAACATGTTTGGATGATTTGACAAAGAAGTTGATACAGTAATTTGAAGGAAGATGCTTGGAGTAGAAGCTGGAGACTGCATGACCTGTTAGTGAGTAGAATAACAGGTGATGACATTAAATTGAAAAGATTCCATCAGCATGTAATCCATTCAGAGTTAAAGTTTTTACCCCCAAAAAATGAAAATCTCAATTGTGATACATGTTCTAAAGAAAAACTCCAAAATATAAATCTAAGAAATATATTTTTTTTTCTCATGACCATGTTAATAAAATGATACATATGCATTTATCAATCCTTGCTGATAATGATACTAAAACATTTCCACACATTAGAGTGTGATAAATAGTAGAGCATAATATGTTTCATTTTGGTAGACTGTTCTGTTGAAAAAAAGTAAAAAATGAAGACTTGTACAGAACTCGAACTTGAGTCAATGGCATGGTATGACGTTATGCTGCAAAACATTTTTAAGTTAATGGATTCATCATTTGTTACCTGAGATGGTAGGAAGTAATTATTACACTTGAAATTAACTGGGTAACCTCCTACCCTCTCTTTCTGGCCTCTTTAACTCTCTCTCTCTCTCTCTCTCTCTCTCCTCTTGTCTGTCTTCCTCAAGCATATGTTTTTGTACTATGTCAATTTCAGTCCAAATTTTACACATGAATTATATAATTTTTAGAACAAATATTAATACATGATTAAGTTATTTTAAGGAAGGCACTCTCACAAAGAAACTCACTGTTTGAGAGAAGCAGTGATAAGAGGTTAAGATTTAAAATCATGCTATGTTTACAATAGAAATAATAATTTCAACTGTGATCATAATGCATTTTTACATTTTACATCTTTGGGCTTTATTTTTTCTCATATATTCACTCAATTTGCAAGGTGTCATGAGAGCAGCATCCTATAAAAATGAAATGTTTGGAATGTTACTTTTTAAATGTAACTAAGTTGCAATTACAGTTATTTGGTTCAAAAAGTAAGTAAGTTACAGTTACCCGATACTCATTTTGAAAAGTAACTTATTCTGTACAATAAGATATGTTGAATTGAAATAAAGTGTGGATGTTCTAAATTTGGTATGGAAATGAAGCCCAATTTCTTGTCATAGATGATTCCATTAAAATCTTTTCACCTTTGTGTCCAGAGAAGGCAAATAATTGGAAACAGAGTTGCCAAATTCAGCTCTTATCCCCAAAATTACAAATAAACAATTTGAGTGTTGTAAAGTAACTGTATTAGTAACTGTTGACAATATTACTTCTATTGCAAAAAAGCAACTGTTTACTTACTTTTAAAAGTAACTAGTTAGACTTACAATTCCTCGAAAGTAAAGTGTTTCTTGCAATTTCAGTACTTTTAACTAATTCCTTTGAAACTGATAAAATGTTCCTGTAACTTTACATTTTCCAACATTTTGAGTTCTTTCACCTTACTTACCTGAAAAATGTAAACATTGGACTTCCATTGTGGTTGAAGATTGTCAATAACACACTGAGTTTGGAAATCAGGATGTCCACCATTATATTGCTTTCAAAGGTAAACATTTCTGGCATCTCCAGTATTTTCGTCATTCGATTACTCAAAAAAAGAAATGATTTCCTGGTTTGAAATCTTGCATGACCGAGTATTTCATTCTGAGAGTCACTTCATCAATTATCATTATTCATTGCCTAAAAAGCAAGAAAAAGGACAGAAAATAAGGAAAATATGCATTATTAATATTAATTTCATCAACTTAGATGATTCCTGATATCCTTTCTGTAATTTTTTCACAAGGTAATCTAGTATTTTCTGGCATTTCTCAAAATTTTGAGGGGACAATTCATGATAGATTATATATTTACCAAACCAAATATATGTTGTGCTTTAGTACATCAGCTTACTTCTTAAACAAATGTGGTGTATATAGATGATCAAATTAAGAATATATGTATGTATGATGAAGGGAGCATCTGTTGTACCAGAACTTTACATCCAAAAAATTATTTAATTGCCCAAAACAGCTGCAAATTAAAAGGTAATTTTTACAATTCAAGCAATATTGCATACAACAAGATAAAGAAAGTAATACTTCTGCTGCATATTTACAAAGATTTAATACTAGTCATGCCTCCCAGTCTTTATAGTTTCTAGTATTCAGCATAAAATAATATTGATTGATTTGCTTTACTTCGCCTTTTGTGCCACTTTTGGTTAATTTGCGAAGAGGGATGAGTGATGATATGATGAAAAATTGATGAATGGGCAGTCACAACAAACAACCATGCACAGGCTGAGATTCGAACCTGGGACCCCTGGCATCATAGCATGATGTGCTAACTCCACCACAGGGGCCTGATGCCTAAAATAAAAATTATTGAATAGTACATTCTGATAATGCTCAATATAGCTATTTCTTGAGAATTCTCCATTAAAATGATTTTTTTACACTTTCTTTATGAGATAAATGGTTGAAATAAGTTGTGGATACACATCAATCAAAAACATAACTTTTTAACGACATTACGTGTTTGTGGTTTCATGGGATAGCATTATCCTTATCTACTTTTAAAAGTACATTAATTGTAACAACCTTCAATTAATACACAGTATGCTACTTGTTTATGCAGTATATTTTACTTATATGCTTCCTATTATGCTTCTGTATTTATTCAAATTTTGTTACAGAGGATCTGTTGGCCTCAAGGGAAAAGCAGGAGAAAAGCAGATGCCCTGCTTCCAATGGACCAGGAGAGGAAGGAAAACCTTTTGAGGTAAGTGATTGACTTCACTTTTTAATTTCTATTTTCTCCCATATTCCTCCTTAGTTAAATCACTTCATCTTGCCTTTATCCCCTATTCCTCTTGGTGGATCTTCCATTAATTGCTCCTCCACTTTCTCCCTGGAGGAGCAATTCCCTTGCTAGATTATCTTCCTTCAATTTTCCTACTTTATCTCTGGAGGAGTCCATTCGCCTTATCTGCCTCTCCTCCCCTTACTGGATTATCTTCCTTTAGTATTCCTCCCTTCTCCCTGGTAGATTCCATTCTTCTCTAACTCTTTCTCTTACCCTTGGGAGATTATCTTCCTTTACTGTTCCCTCCTTCTCTGTGGAGAAATTCATTCTTCCTCTCTATTTCTGTTTCCATTGGTGTATTATCTTCCTGCAATTTTCTTCCATTCTCTTTGGAGAAGTGCATTCTTCCTATCTGCCTCTCTTCCCTTGGTCAATTAACTTCATTTAAGATTCCTCCCTTCTCTCTGGAGGAGTGAATTCTTTGTAACTCCTGCTCTTCCCCTCTTGTGGATTATCTTCCTTTAACTTTTCATCCTTTTTCCTATATCTCTCTTTCTTCCCCTTAGTGAATTATAATCCATTAATTTTCCTCCCTTCTCTATGGAGGAGTCCATTCTTTTCATCTCCCTCTCTTCCCCTTTTGGAATACCATCCTTCAATTTTCCTTCCTTCTCTCTGGATGAGTCCATTTTTCCTATCTCTTTCTCTCTCCTCTCCTTGGTGGATCTTCCATTAATTGAACCTCCACTTTCTCTCTGGAGAAGTTCATTTTCCTATCTCTCTCTCTTCCCCTTGCTGGATGATCTTCCTTTAATTTTCCTTCCTCCTCTGTAGTAGTGTCCATTTTTCTACCTCTCTCTCTCCCCTCCCTTTTATAGATTATCTTCCCTCAATTTTCCTTCCTTCTTTTTGGAGGAGTCTTATCTTCCTATCTCACTCTCTTTCCTTTGATGGATTATCTTCCTTTAATTTTCCTCCCTTCTCTCTGCATGAGTTCATTCTTCCTATCTTTTTCTCTTCTCTTTGGTGGATTAACTTCCTTCAATGTTCCTCCCCTCTATCTGGAGGAATGAATTCTTTCTTTCCCTCTCTTATTCCCTTATGAATTATTTTTATTCAAATTTCCTTCCTTCTCTCTGGAGGAGTCCTTCCATAGTATCTCTTCCTCTTCCCCTTTGTGGATTATGTTCCTTTTACTTTCCTCCATTCTCTCTGACAATTCTTCCTACCTCCCTCCCATTGGTATATTACCTTCATTTAATTTTCCTTCCTTCTCTCTAGAGGAGCCCATTCATCTTATCTCTGTCTCTTCTCTTCCCCTTAGTGAATTATCAGCTGTTAATTTTGCTCCCTTCTCTCTGGTGGATTCCATTCTTTCCATCTCCCTCTCTTACCCTTGTTGAATTACTTTCCTTCACTTTTCCTTCCTTCTCTGGTTGAGTCCATTTTTCCAATTTATTTCTCTGCTCCCCTTGGTGGTTCTTCCATTAACTGCACCCCCTTTCTCTCTGGAGGAGTCCATTTCTTCTAATGCCCTCTCTTCCTCATGATGGATAATCTTCCTTCAATTTTCCTTCCTCCTTTCTACAGAAGTCCATTTTCTCTTATCTCTCTTTCTCCTCCCCATCGTGTATTACCTTCCCTCAATTTTCCTCCCTTCTCTCTGGAGGAGTCCATTCTTCCTATATCTCCTTCTTCATTTTGATGTAATAACTTCTTTCAATTTTTCCGGAGAACAACATTCTTCCTATCTCTCTCTCTCCTTTCTACTTGTTAATTTATATTTCTTCAATGTTCCTCTTTTTACATTCTCAGTATCTCCATCTCTTCCCCTTGGTGGATTATCTTCCTTTAATTTCCTCCATTCTCTCTCCAGCAGTCTATTCTTCCAATCTCTCTGTCTCCTCCCCTTGCTGGATCTTCCCTTAATTGCCCCACCTCTTTCTCTCTGGAGGAGTCCACTCTTTCTATATCTCTCTCTCTCTTCCCCCTGCCAGATTATCACCTTTTAATTTTAGTCGCTTCTCTCTGGAGGACTGCATTTTTCCTATCTTCCCTACTGCAATTTTCATTCCTTGTTTCTGGAGAACAACATTCTTCCTATCTCCCCTACTTCATTTTGGTGGATTATATTCCGTCAATTTTCATTCCTTGTCTCTGAAGGAATACATTGTTCCTATCTCCCTGTGTTTCCTTGGTGGATTGCCTTCCTTAAATTTTTCTCCCTTCTCTCAGGATGAGTGAGAATCCAGCAAGATGAAGAGGGGAGATGAGAAAAACTGAATCTTCCAAAGAGATAGTAAAGAGATAGCGAAATGGAATCACAATGGTGAAAGTTGAATATAAGAAGAACTGGTTCCTGTTAGGAGGAAGGAGAGATGTAGGAGGATGTAACTGCAACATGGAGTAACATAGTAAAATAGAACTGAATGGTTCGAGGAGAAGCATGGTATATAGGAGGAAGAAAAACCACTGAGGGGAAGAAGTTGAGGAAAAGCTTCATCATCCAAGGAAAGGAGAATGAGATAGGAAGAACTGAGTCTTCAAGTAGAAGAGAAAGATAGGCGGAATGTGTATTTTGTTTGTAATTTCCATTAGTCACATTTGTGTCAGTTTTGGCGAAACAAGGATAAGTGATGATGCAATGCAGTTGATGAAGGGGCACTCATATATAACATCAAAAACTAAGCTCTCAAACTTGCGAACTGCAATAGGAACCATAAATAAATTACTGAATGTGCTCCACCACTGAGATGGTAATGTAAAAAGGGAGTACACTGGAAGGGAAGATTTTGAAGATGGTTAATTTTTCATCTATTTTAGTTGTTGTACTAAGTCTTCTACAACAATGGAAGGAGATTGGAGGAAGAGAATCCACCAATTGCACAGTGGAGATAGGAAGAATTGAGTCTTTCAAGGGGAGGGGAGAAAGAGAGAGAGAGAGAGGAGAATAAGTGGAAAATTAATCCACCAACGTCAAGAGAGGAAGAGAAGAGAAATCAAATCAACTAATGAAGAGGGAAGGGGAATGTAGGAAAGAGATTAAAGGAAATTTCTTACCTTAATATGTTCTCCTTCCTTTCTTCTCTCTGGATTAAGGATAAATTTTCATTTACTCCAAAATCTGATGCACAGTGTTTCTTCCTCTTCTCCTTGCAAGATAAATGGATTCTCTAGAACAAAGTAAGAAATGATGCAGAAGCATAATGGAAGGCACATATTCAATAATATGCGTAACGATCAAGCAGAACCCATTGTTAATAATATGCCTTATTTTCTGTTTAATTTATTGCTCACTAAAATTTATAGAACCTTCTTAGGTGATAAATGAATTCTCAGAGAGTGCAATTCTGAGTGATTTCTATTAATCTTTAGATGTTATGAATATTCCACATACACTTATCTCTGTATAACATTTACTTGCAACAGGTTCTTTCAGACTACATATTATTTTAAAAAAAATAGAAAAATATTTCTTCAACAACACTAGATATCATAAAGTGGCACTGTAATCCTTGATTGACATGGGCTATTAAGGATTTTTCTTCGAACAATCACTAGGTTTGATGAGCAATTGAATTGCTTTAATTTACAGTAAATTTTGTAATGTAAAACACCGGATTTAACCAAACCTTTCTTCCCTCGCTTAGAGTACTCGCAGCTTTTAAAGGGGCATTTCATCTTCAAGAGCTCCATTCAGATAAATAGCCAGCACTCTGTGCATTCATGTGAGCTGTTTTACATTTGATTCCCATTAGGAGCTACTGTATTTCGGTGTGCAGAAATACTGGTTTATGTATAGTGTTTGTTTTAAAAAAAAAAATTAAAAAATAGAAAACTATTAGAAAGAAAGTAGTAGTAGATAACAGTCTAGAAAACAAAAATAACAACAGTGATGGAACTCATGTGCCTATAACCAATTGCCCAATGAGAATCTACTATCCATTACAGAAATATAGAGCCCTCTACTTGTAAAATTGTACTCTGTAGGAGGAGAAAAGTCAAATACATCTCATTGAAAAACTTCAAGGATCTACTATTTAATAAGTGTCATCTGAAAATTATTCTTCATTGCATTTTCTTATAATAAGGAAAATTCACTAAAAAGTGTAGTTTTTCTCCCACTTTGCAAGAATGGCGAACTTTACATCATACAGTTTATAAAGAACTCCTGATAAAACATTGAGATTTTTGTACTTGAAGACGGATTATATTTGCACCTCTGTGGGCACATTCAAATTCAGATCTTCACTAGATACTTCAAAAATTGAAATTTTAGGGAAACGTGCAATCTTGAAATGCATATTTACAAATTCAATGAAATTGTAATAAAGCTGTTTATATGACACATTAGATCCAAATCCAAAAGTTTGACGTGTGTATCTCAAGTATGACCACAGATATAAATTATTATTTACCACTCCTAATATCATAAATGCGCGGATGATGTATGGCGAGATGCGGCCAATCCTGACTCTTCAGGCAGCAGGTGACTTCCACAACATTGCCACCTTGCTACATGGCCTGCGGGAATCTTAGAAGTGTGTTCCATTGGTCCGATCCAAAGCATTGTGACAGTTTAAAACAATGAATAAACAATATGTCATTCCATGAATGAAAGCAATTTTATTTGTGTACTATAGTTTTTGTTACATTTTCTAGCGTTTATCCAATCTTTGTAATGACCTGGACAATACATTGCAATTGTTTGTTATTTAGTTATTGTGTTTATTTGTTTTTAATTTGGCAAATATTTATGATGTCATAGACAACTATGTATCAGATGGACAAATAGACTAATCTTGATGTGACAGGACTTGCCAACATTTAACAAACTGATTGATTTATCAACAAGCAAAAAATACCATAGCAACAAAGTGTATATATAGTAGGGAAAAATTGCTGTTTAAAACCTACCTAATGAGGCGGAGAATATTCAAGGATGAATTCATTAGTTTAATTAATAAATATCCATTTTGACATTTAAGAAATACCTTCTCATGTTTTCAAGATTATAAACTGGGCATTGAAGAATTCCACAATAAGTATTTTGTTTAAATGTCTAAAATATTTTACACATAGTGGTTGTGGGGAAAGATATAAAATGCACCCCTTAACAAGGAGCAGACCAGGAGAGGTGGAAAAGTTGATTACATCCTCCCCTAAGATCCTCCTTGATCTAAGTAAGAACTTGACAATATCAAGCTAAAACTCCTGTTCTCGTTCATATTTATCATCCTGTGGCCATTGTTTCTGCTTCGTTCCCACAATATATGCACCTACATGGCATGCACTTCTCTCACATTTTAACTCACTGACAGTATAAGGAACTGTTCAGCTTAAACATTGATACTTTATATGAGCTAGTAACAAAACCTTTGTGGAGCCTGATGTCTACTGTTTCAAACATCTCGCATAATAGGAAGCCAATAAGGCAAGTAGCAAGTGACAGGCTGCTGCTCAGAACGACTCAATTAAACAGTAAATCATATTTGATTGAAAGCTTCTGATTGAATGCTTACTGCCAGACATATTAAGTCCCTTGATACACAACACACATTTTCTGTTACAAACTGGACAATATTCAGCCATTTGGAAAGCAAAAGATGTTCCAATACAAAGGAAGAAAAAAATTTCCCCCTGAAAAATGTGGATGAATACTGTCTCACCTACATTTTTCAAATATCACTGAACAAAAAGTTTGCAAGCAAATTAGTGAACATGTCAGTGATTTAAACGGCTTCAAGATGTCAAACTGCTCTCACACAGCAACAACATTGCTTACCATCATTAATGATTTACTATAGTCAATAAACAAGAGAATGGCACCTCCACTGCACCTGGGCATAGGTGTTCATTGTGAGCATCCCTTTGTCAATATCATCGCTCCTTTTCATCTTCGCAATTGGCCAAAACTTGCAGATAAGCCAAGTAAAAAAAAAAAACAAATTTATCAATCAATTATTTCTTTTTAACTCTATTATTCATATAATTCTTCTTTTTTAAAAAAACACCAGCCGAATTCTCACGTGAATCACTGAAAGGATCGTTCACATATGTCCAATCTCTGACAGACTTTGCCTCGTTTTCCACATTGGATGTATCTGAATGTTCAGACTCACTACAGTCACTATCCTCTTCTTCCGGAACATAATCCAATGCACTACTATCCTACTCCTCCATATTTTTCTGCTTTTGTTTTACAAAATATGCAAGAAAACAAAAACACATAGGTCTCATCAATAACACGGTTATGTACTTTCAGCAACAGATGGCATAACGAGCATGCTCTGCTCATTGCTTGCGATAGTCACGTGCTCAACTTACGTACAACAACACGTAGAATAGTACCAGCTATGTATGTGCCGGGCCGCATGTAGTTGTAGCAGAGCATGCAGGCTCAACCATGTAGTGGTAGTCAAGAGGTTAAATAAGAAGTAGAAAATAAAGGACCAAACCTCACAACCTTCATTTGCCAGTGGAAAATAGTAACAAGAATATAATTTTTCTAAAAAAGAGAGCTCGATATATACAAGACCAACCTTCAACAAATCATTTGCTGCTTGCATTCTACTTATATGATGGTGGCCTAGGTTATCTTCATTACAGTGAAATTTCAATATTCCCATCGAACTTGTTGTTCAGTAATGTGAGAAAACTGATTTTTGCTCCCATCTGTCACCATCTGGAGAAGCAACTGTGAGTCCCTGCTGTCTCCATAGCAATCTTAGCATCCACAACAATGGGAGACATTACTGATGCAACAATTAACTGCTCTGATCAACACTAAAATTCATCTTGTCTTAAGCCCAGTTGAAGATAAAATAAATTATACACATGAAATTTTCTGTAAATATTAAGTGACAAATAAACTGCCACGAAATCTCAATATGTTCTCTTATACACCAGTATTGTCAGCTTAAATAACGAGTTCTGTAAATTTGGACAATGCACACTAAAATTTCTGTATTTGTATGTACCTTTCCAGGGATCAGAATATGCCTTCTGCATGAAGCACCACATCAAATCAAGACCCTATTTACTAACAGACCAATTCGAGGTTAATTTTTCACAAGACCATACAGAAAATTGCTAAAGTAAAGAGCTGCCACATAAAAAGAAAGTAACAGAAGTGTAACAGTTTCTCCAAAATGGAAGGTATTTGCATAGGACACAGACCAGAATGCAAATGACATTATGCATTGTGCATGTACACTTTTTGGTGAATGGGTTGCTGTAACCCATACTAGGCTTGTTCAAGTCAAACCATGACAGTAGTGTAAAATACTATAATACTGGCGCGATAAATGATGAGCCCCTCTCAGGCAGATTTGGTTACACTTAAAACTAGCTCAAGATGTCCATATGAGCTTATTGCTCAAGTGTGTTACTCTGTCTAACCCAAGACTTTTGTAAAAATGCCCTCAGGAATTTCCCGTGAAATGATGAGCCCCCTCAGATTGATTTGCCTACACTTACAAAAGTTGCATCTGCCAAATTGTTGTCCATAAGCTTGTCAAAAATATACCCCTCTTGATATTGTTTTGGCTACACTTAAAACTAAGCCAAAAATGCTCATAAAACCCACACCCACACCCACCCACACCCACACATATTTACTTCTGGTCCACTTCCGGTCCACTTCCGGTCCACTTCCGGTCCACTTCCGGTCCACTTCCGGTTTACTTCCGGTTTAAGTTCAGAGAATTAATATGTTAACCTGAATATATTATTTTGGCACCAGGCTCAACTTGTATATCTAGTACTAAGACAATGTAATATGCAGAGGATTTCTAGAATTGCTCTGTGACTCTCTCATTCCTTACATCATAAACATATGATTTTTCACCTATAAGAATAACACTACATATGGTGTCGGCAGGGAGTGTATCATGGAATTCACAGATAATTTTAATGTTTGTCCTGTCATTAACCACAACCTGTTTCCTTTTTGAGGTGTTGATGACAAACATGGGTCTCTGTGCTTTGAATTCATCTGGTGAGTAATACATGTCAGTATTCCCGGTTGTAACCCTTTTGTATGCTGTAAATGCCTCGTATAATTTAAGAAAATCATCCTCGGACATGTTTAAATTATAATTTTCTCTAGGGAACACCTCATTTCTGCCATTTTTAAGACATACGTTCTTGATGTTGCAGCTATCAAATTTATTTGATTTTTTTTCCTGATTATTGTGTCTTCCAGTTTGAAACAGTACCACCACAAAATCTGGCATGTCATATTGTATACTGGAGAATGAGTTTGTAGCATCAAATTCATAATAGCTACCAGTGGCAGGCTTCTGCACACATTGATATGTATAAAATTGTAAAGGCACCTGTGGATTTTTTAGTATATCTGCTTTGTATTTAAGGGCATAACTGGCTTCATATTCAACTACTGGAATTCTTAGCTCCATAGTCTGAATAAGGCATTTGCCTTCATCAGGTAGGGTATTAGGCAGAGCTGCCCCAGTAGAGTTTAATGTACTGTACCTCATCAAAGCATTATTATCTTTGGCAGCTCTTCTAAATGTAATTCTTAAACCACCCTTCCACATAATATCTTTGTAATCTGAGAAGAATGCAGGCAAAAGGCGCATAGGAAACAGCACAGTGTGGCTCTTAGATATTATTTTATCACCAGCTTCAAATCCACCTATTTTGTAGTATGAGGCCTCGGTTTTGGATAATTTTAGTGTGGCCAAAGCTGTAGAGGTAATACCAGGGTAATCTACTCTGTTTATAACAACACCATGTTTTCTGATCTCAATTTCAGAGAACAGATGTGGCACAAAATTGTCTATCAATCTTATATTTGAGTTAGCCAGATAATCTGTACCATCGAGCTTTACAACATCAAACTTGATATATAGATCTGCTCTGTGAGGGTGTATAAAGCCATCTCCTACATCAAGATCAACCTCAATCTCTGTGTTGGCTTGATTTAAATTTGCAAAGGTCCTCCTGTTTGGGGGGAATGATTGTAGCTCATAACTCTCAATATTTTCCATTTTTTTTTGTATGTATTTTTATTTAAATATTAATTTCTATGATAGCAGTTGTTGTGGCTCCAGCAAAATCAACTAATTCTTCTTTTTCATTAGTGACCATCAACTCAATATAATCTATTCTATTATGGCACACAGGAAAATATAATGTTGGTGATGGAGTGTAGATGAACGGTTCCATAAATTCAGAGTTAGGTTTAAATGTTGCAATGATGCCAGTTTGTTTGTGAGTGCCTATGCCATCTGATTTGGTGATCATACCCTCGGCCACATTACAGTGAATATTCAGAGACTCTATGGCTAAGAATTTAGGTATATTAATAGCAGTGTGTTTGATGGTTGGTTCAAGTTTTGTGTTGTTTTCAAATCCTAATAGTTCTCCTATAGTACCCAGATCTACTGTCTCTGTAGCAGACACAATCTCTACTCTGTGAGTGACAGAATTTTGAGTTAACACTACACCTCTGGGTAACTAACTGAGCATTTAAAGTAGACAGATTATACTGCCCTGGAGTGATGACAATGTTTTGGTCACCAACTGAAATCTTGTTGTTATGGTGTGTAATATTGGGGATTAAGTACATGCCATAAAATGCTCTGAGAGCTATTGTTTTGGGATATACTATATCATCATGTAATCTGAGTTTCAATATTGAATTTTGGCTGGTGAGATGGAATACTCCCATGATGCTTCAGATACCACAAGGCTTTTTGAAAATTTTCAATTGATGGTTTATTTATTTGAGACAGATATCTAAGAACAGATAAACACAGATGTCCACAATTAACATCTTTGAAATTTTGAACACGGGCATTATTGTAATAAAGATTAGTTGATTTAAGATATTTTACTAAATTCTCAGGTGGAACACCTCCAAATGAATCAAACACAAATGCCTCATTGTTTAAATATTTAATACTTATCCAAATTAACTATGCCACACTCTTTGTTGAGTGGTTGTTCTGGTAAAGAATCAGACATGTATACACTTCTAAAATTTTTGATGCCCAGTGGTTTGATTAAAGCTTCAATATCTTGGTTTGTAAGCGGCTCTTGTTTTTTTAAACTTATTCATGGCTCTCTTAACACCTTTGCCTTGTTTCTCCATGGCCAGATTATGGCGCTTCAATTCATCTAATTCTGCCTTATTCTTTTTGGCATCTATTACTGTTTTTGCTATAGCAGCTGATCCCCCAGCCAAGCTCCCAACAGCACCAAGTGCTGCTAAAATAGCTGGGATACTAAATATGAAGCCACCTGTATGCAATTCTTTTCTAGATTGCTGTAATTTTTTTAATTGAGGGGTAATAAGTAATAATTTCATACCATGGCCCTTGGCAAGACAAGAGCTTTTTTTCTTGCGCTGCTTTTTGGTTAGAAGACTATCAATAGTTTTAAGAGATTTAAGACCTGCATAAGGTATCTGATACATAACACCCTTGGCCTTCATCCTAGGTTTATTATATACATATTCTGGGTTTACATAGCTTAATTAAGTGGCTTAAATTTATTTAATTTATCACAATCCCCACCCCAGTTTTTGTTTGGTGTTCATACCTATGGTGGTCCCCAATGCTGCTATTCTTTCACTTAAAGAAGCATCTTTGCTTACAAATCTACCAAATGCAGCCTCCTCTAATTTCTTGTCTGCAACATGTCGCCTATCAAGATCAGAATGTGTGTTGTATGCTATGTCATGGTCTCTACAAGCAGCATCTAGAGGATTAACACCAGGGTCACCTCTGTTTAATCTATGGTCCAATTTTGTACTGGGACCACAATACTGATAGCCTGGTATGTGTAGTTCAAATGACAGCTTGTTTATGATGTCATTAACCAGCCCCCGACCCTCAGAGATATTCCAAAATTTAGGTGGTAGAGTATTAATAATTTTTATAAGATATCCAATGCCTTTAGTGTCATTCACTATAAAATTAGACAATTTAGTGCTTATTATGTCCATAATTCCAACCTTTTCATTGTAAAAATTGTGGTTGCCAGCATTTTCTTCCCCAGCTATGACCAACAACCTATCTACAAGTTTCCTGACATCATCAACCCAGACAAATTCTTTAGACAGGGTGTTGTAATGTTTGATTCCACTACCAGTCTTGATCTGTGACCATATGGGCTTGATTAAGTTGTTGTATTTTGCTCCACTGCTAGACTTGACTCTTTTTTGTGTGGGATCATTGTTCTGGTATAGAGCATCTGATTTTATTAATATTTCTTTGTAATGCTCATAATCTTGATCTGTATAGCTGCCAGGTCTCTTCCTAGTCATCAGTTCCCACAATCCAGGTGTGCCAGGGTACTTAACAAAACCACCTCTTTCTCCAAGATGAGATTCTGAATATACAATTAGATCATCTCCCATAAATGTTACTCTAAAATTGCCAATTCTATGTATGATGCTACCATCACGCTCTGTGTCAGCATATAAGCCAAAAACCTCATCTTTGTTGTCTTTAGGTGTGTTTAAATATTTCTGAGCAAGAAGACCCAATTCAATAGGATCCTGAGTAGCTTCAATTCTTCGAGGAGCAACAGGACTAGGTGTATGACTACTAGAAAGTGGGGTGATTGGATAATCTAATATGTTCCTAGCAGCTACAGGTACAAGCTCTGTGATCAAATTTTGATTTTGCTCTGTAACAGTTTTGATATGTTTACCTAATTCACTAATAGCATCAATAATAGGCTGCTCTGTTTGCTTGTGTTGTTCATAGATTGCTCGGTTCTCTGATTTCCATCCCTTAAATCTTTTTACAAGATAATCTCTTAATTTAAGATCATCAATGATTGGCCTTTTCATGGTTATTTATATATGTTTCAATGTCTAGAAAATTGTTAATTTTATTTCTATATTTACCACTATTAGGTTTCCTTGTCATATCAATTGTGACAAACCCATAGCTGTCCTGGTTCCAGGACCTACTGCAAAACTTGGAATAATCATTGTAGCTCAAGTCTCCACCTACATGTTCATCATGTATGTGTTTGAGGTTGGTATGATCTTGATGAAACACACATATAAAATTGCTGTTGTCTCGGATCAGCTGCTTCGGTATTTTAGAAAAGGTCTGTGCCAGGTAGAAGCAATCTATGTTTTTGTGTCGGTCCTGTGTAAAGAAATTTCTAACCTTGTTTTGATTATCCAGTATAATGTCATCAAACACAACAACAGAGTTATCGAGACAGTCATTAAGTGGCTTAACATCTGATTCAAAAGTGGCAATATCCAGTCCATCATATAGCTTCATCAGCTGCTGATATTTTAATTGTTCCAAGCTCTTAGAGAAGACATACAAGTGCCTGTTTTCCCAATCTAACCAGTTGGGTGCCAATAAAAAATTATCAATCATTAGTGTAGTTTTACCACAAGCCGATGGCCCAACAATAAGACATCTAATATTATCAGGCAGCAGCTTTCCATTTCTCTTATTCTGCTGTTCAGGATCTGGTAGTCTCTTTATAACATCCCAGGTGTTCATAGTATCACTTCGTCTGCCTCGATCCAGCTGTGTTCTGGGAGTCCTAGCCATTTCACCAGTATCTTGTTGTCTTTTCTGCGGATGATTTTTTCTATGAGATATGTGTCAGGCTGTTTAGTTTTGCTGAGTTCTTCTTCATAGAACCTGCCTTTGAGAATTTCTCCTTGGTGATCTTTTATCATATATGTGTTACGGGTCCCAGGTTTAACTTGAACCACTGTAAATAATTCAGTGCTCCAGTTTCTGGTAAAGCCTCTTTTGAATATTTGAATATGCTTATACTTGCTGATTCTTACTTGATCACCTACCTTGTATTTGGCTTTTCTTGTTGTTGGCTGGTATCTAGGATAATAAACAGTACTGATCAATTTTTGCTCATCAGATGAAGTTACCTCAGAGGGCTTCATGTTGATTGTGGAATGGACCGAGTTCTTATATCTATCTAGAAGTTCTAGTAGGATACTGAGCCATTTATAATTACCTTGAAGGGTAAATTGTTTATACATATGATTTTTAGTTTTTTTTTTAATCTTTCTACAATAGAGGCCTTGAGATCACTGTACCTCGAGTAATGTTGTATTGACTGGCTTATAATAAATTGTTGGAACACCAAATTATAGAATTCTTTGCCATTATCAGTTTGTAGATAGCGCGGTGATCTTCCACTCTGATTGATGATTGTCCTGAAGGCTTCTGTAACACATGCTCCAGTCTTGGATTTGAGTGGCACAGCCCATGCATATTTTGAAAATGTGTCTATGACAGTGAGTAGATACTTGTAGCCCTTGTTGATCTTGTCTAAGTTTTTCAGCTGTCCACTTGCCATCTCAACCAAGTCACACTGCCATAAATCATCTATGCCTTTTGTAACCACTGGCAGTCTCTTATAATTATGTCTGGCTGGTTTGTGTAATTCATCAACAATGATTTGTCTAGACATAGTATGTAAACAAGAATATTGCAACTATGGGGTGTTCAGCAGCTGATACTACAGGATTTTCTAAATATAATTTGTCTCCTATTTGAATATTAAATTCCAGAGAACCATCATCTTCAACATAAGCTGTCTCTAATGTATTGGGGTCTGTAAAATCCTCTAACTCAACACTGGTGACCTTTGGTTTGTTGTCAGCATTAGTTATTGATAAGGTAGGGTAGTGGTGTGCCTGTGGTTGTAGCCAATATTTGATCTTGATTGGTCTAAGTGTGCCCCCAACAAAAAACTGGTAATAAAATTGTGCAGGGGACAGCATATATATTTTGCCACCTGGTGTAAATGGTGAATCATATTCTTTGTTGGGGATACTGTACAATTCAAGAATTACTGTATGTTTAGGATTCTCGATTAGGCCAGTTATTTCTTTTTCTGCTGTAAGCAATCTACTTGTTACAGATTTAAGATGCTCATTGATAGTCCTAACAACATCATCGTGGCCTGGCTTGATCTTTATGTCCACAACAAGTTTTTTGTATTGTTGGACAATCTCTTGAAGCTGGGTGGCAAAAACAGACAGAGCATTTGCTTGGATGGATTCCATGGTCCCTAGCTGTTGCTTGATATTAGCTACAATTTGCTGTAGATTTTCAACAACTGCCAATTTTGAATTTTGAGCAGTAAGATCATGGACTTGTCTTCTGATATCCTCAAACAAACCATAAAGTTCATTAATATGTTGATTAGTTGGTAGAGTGGCCACTGTCTGAGTAAGTTGTTTGATCTCTGTCTGGATATTCTTGATATCTTCTGATTTCAATATGCGATTCACAGCTCTCTTAATATTTTTAAGTTCCTGTGATGTAGGCAGATTTGCTACAGTATTCTGCAAAGATTCAAGTGCCAATTTCACATCATTTAATTCAGAAGCATCAGCCACACTACGCATAGCATCTTGAAGCAGGGTTATGTCTGCCTGAGTAGGTGTTGATTGTTGTAAAATTTCAAGTTTTGTTTGGATATCATCAATCAAATGATGAAAATGAGATAGCTCAGATTCAGTGTTGAGGTTTTCAAGTTTGGTGATCTGTTGCTGGACACTGACAAGGGTGTCTACAATACCAGGCAAGCGGGATTCTAGAGATTCTTGTACATTTGTCAAATCACTTTGTACTGCTGCTATGGTACCCTCAAGATGGGTTATGGTACTCTGAATTTTTCCAAAATCTTCATATGTTTCAAGTTGCAGCTTGATGTTGGCAACACTTCGAGTTATAGCACTCGGAGCATCAGAAGATGGTACGTTGTTCATAAAATTTTCAAGTGTCTCAATTCTTTCTTTAACCTTGGCTATGGCATTGTTCAAGGGGTCCAGATTAGGTATCTGTAGTGATTGAATCTGTTCCTTTAGAGTGGAAATTACTAGATCAAAATCTTCTTGTGACTTTATGCTTTTGACAATTGTTTGGAGCTGTGTCTGGACATTATTAATCTGTTCTTCTAATTGTTGTTTCAATTGTTCAGAGTTGGTAGCCTGAATCTTTAATTTGATTTGAAGAGCTGCTACAGCCTCCTCTAAACTTTGAAAATTATCTAATGTTGCCAAGTCAGTATATTTTTGAAGCAATAATTTAAGTTCTGAATCAATTTTAAGAAGAGGGTCCATGCATTGGGATTGTAAATTTGTAATTTCTAGTTGAAGACTGGCATTGAGTGTGGTTTGAAGAGCTTGTAACTCACTTCTTAATATTTTAACTCTGATATCAAGCATCAGAATCTCATCACTGTGATCTTCATGTCTTGTATGGCCAAATATATCATTAGGCATTTTTGTTTTAGTGGTTATTTATTATAAAATATCTAATTCTTAATTCTATAAAAAAGGTATAAGCTTGTCATAGGATCCCGGGTACCTCAATATATAAGCAGTCACCAGCAGAAACAGTATATACAGTGCCAGAAATCATGTTTGAGTGCTTAATTCTATAAATATTTCTCCCTACTGAAATCTTGACATTACCCTTGGGAGTTGTAATAAATTGTAATTGACCACCTACAGGTAACTGGTAGTGATTTAAATTATTATTAAATATGTATAATATTTTACCTGTTTTTTCATCAACATCTGTAAGTATGCTGTTCAGATGAATAATTAACAAACCACTTAGTCTAGATATTATAGATTGTATATCAGAAGAGGGTGCTGGTGTTGGCAGGTTCATAATAGCTTTTTTTAATCCAAATAAGTTCATAGGCATGTTTATTTATTTCAAATCATGTTCTGTGTTTGGGCATTGATTACCACTTTTCAAATCACAATTCTCCCATGGTAGAGTATGTATGCCACATGATAAAAATACATCTCTTATCATCATATGGGTCCAGAGCCACTTTTCTTACAATATTTGTAGTCAACAAGTGATCCACACTCTGAATTCTGCATTCTGATGTTCTCATTAAACTCTGTGATTTGAGACAATCTTCATAATCTTTAAATTGGAGCTCTTTGTCCACAGTTACTCTACCAATGCCCTTGGCTTTTTTGGCAACAACACCACTACATGTTTCAAAACTGTACATCTTGGCCCTTAACCCAGCAAATGCCACAATAACATCACCAAGTGTCTCATCTTTTAACTTGCCAGGCACCTTTTTGTTGTGGGGTTGAATTTTTGTATGTTCACTAGTATCAAAATATTTAAGCAATGCAGGCTGTGACATATCTTGATAAACATCTTCTGTCTGAATATCAAGAATAAAGCTATCTGTGTCCATGTACATCAGTTTTACACAATCACCATAAGAAGGCTTGAGCACATCATAATAGAGCTTTAGCATGTGTAATTTGGCCAATTCTAATATCACAGCCCCTACATAAATAGGCTTATCAAACTTAATATTTGTTTTTTTCATGTTGAAGAGTGCCATATTGTCATCATAAATTCTTCTGTAGTTGAAATTAGGCTTTGCCACCAATTTTTTGCTCCGGCTGGGGTCAGTAACCAACTTGACATCACTATCCTTTCTGACATTTTCTATAGTTTTGCCATACACTGAATTTACCATCAATTTAAACAAGGTCTTATCAAATTGGCTCATTGCAGATGTTCGAAGCTCTGTGTTTGTATCAATATATGGCTTCAACCATTTTGAGTGCCTGAACCTCAAAACTTTGCCAACTTTGCTCACTTGAACACCATGATGCATCAGGAACTGGAGGTTTTTATAATATATGACATAACCCTGTTTTGGCTCTAGAGTCATCATTAGCTTCTTCTGTTTAGAGCCAGGTGAACACTTAACCTCTGGAATTGGGGGCAGATCAGAAAATTTGTTGTGTAAATCATCAGGAATTGTCAGATCAACTTCTAAGAACAGGCCATAGTTACTGTCATCAAAATCCTGAAAATCTTCAATATTGAAATCTTCAACCCACTCAAGCCCTGCATATGGCAATTTATCCATCATAGCATAACCATACAAGCTGTTGGCATCCACATAAAATATAAAATTTGATGGCAGGGCTGGATCATAATCAGGAATATATTTGTTATTTGCTCTGGCATATCTTTGATAGCATTGCACCATGCCTCCTCTTATACATTGTTCCATAAACAGATACATGTCCTGATCCTGAATGAGATCCAACTGCATTTTAGTATTCAAAAACATTGCAGACCATGCTAGGCCTGGAGCACTGTAGAAATACGTTGGATCCAGCTTATAATTTTCCATCGATGATTTTCTAAATGCCTGAAGTATATCGGCTAAGAGAGTCACATCAAGTTTCAAGTATGCCTTATGATAATCACCAAATGTCTGGCATTTTAAGTTGCTCCACACCAACTGGGCATGGTGATAATCATCATCAGTGATTCCGGATGCCCTGAGTTTACTGTAGAACTCTTGTTGTGGTGGCAGAGCACACTCATCAAATTTAGAAAAATCTGTAACATAGTCATATGGATATACACCCTTCTGCCTAATTAATTTCAGGTCCTGATTTGGAAACAAAGCACATGTGATTTTGAATTGGTCATCAGATAATTGATTGGCCAGTGTAGCCAAGCTAGCGGACAGAATTCTGTAGGAATCAAGAAATCTTAAGTGAATAGGAACACCATTAACTTTAATTATCTTGCTAATAGCCATATATTTCTCATCATTTTCTGCTAAAATATTTAAATTCTGCTTGTCAAACCCCTCGTACCTGATCAGATGATGAAAATCATAATTGGATGCACCATGGCAAAATATAGGGACAAATTTTGGTCTCTGGATCTTAATATTACAGCTATTACACAGGGCCATTTTGAATTTACCATCTGTATGAGAATGGTGATGCACCTTGATATTTGTATCTGAAAATTGAGAATCACATACTGGGCATTTTTCTGCATTGTTGAAATCTTCAATCTGTTCTTCTGTTAAAGGCAACATAGGTTTTGATTTTAATAAGACATTAGATGCTATGTCATGGCACTCATTTTCTATTCTATGTTCAAATTCTTTGATGGCATCTGCTCGCATGTATAAATATTCTTCACTAACAACACCATCCTGTACAACCACATAATAAAAACTAGAAGGTTCATGTAGCTGGTATGATGTACTTGAAGATTCATCAGGATCTGGGCTGCATAATGCAAGGGGTTTGAGGTTTGATTCAAAATCACAGACTATATATGCTGGATGTTCCAACAAGGCTTCAAATTTTTTGAATTTGGCATTTTCATTTGGCTTAGGCATAACCATATGAACAGGTTTATGGTTGCCACAGTATTTTAAATATTCAAATAACTTGTTTTTAGCAATTTCTGCATTTTTTTCCCGAACCCCATTTATTATTTTTTGACCATCAAATACAGTCAAACATCTTCTACACAACTTGAATATTGTCTTAGATTTGTCTAGTTGTTTTCTGACTAAAGCTTCAAGACTATGTATCAGAGTGTAATGGTATGTGTCATCCCCTTCAATTAAGAGCAGATCAATCGGAACAGCAGAATCATCATCAAGTGTACTGATTCTGAGAGGTTCTATCAAGCAATTGCCACGGCCAGCAGTAGAACAAATACATACATTAATAGATAATTGTTTACCATTGATATCTCTGGCCTTCTTTTAAAATTTATCAATATTCTGAACTGACATTGGATATTTTAAGCCCTCCATTGCTTCATCAAAATCATTTTCATGTTGTTTATAATAACTTATTCTTTCTGGATCCCTTAAAACTGGATACAAAGCACCTAAAATACACCACAGAAAACATTTCTCATCATTATTTTCTATGTTAACCGCGGCTTTTTTGTTTTTAATATTGGCAGGTAATGGCAGATATGTAGAACCTTGTAGTGGGCTGAATTCAGAAATATTAATATATAACTTGTGTGGAGTTCCACATAAACTCCATCCTGATTCTTTTGCAGCAAATTAAGAATGTTTAATATTCAATTGATCTATCAAACTGCTTATTATTTTGTCTAAATTTGTATTTGAATATATAGCTACAGTTTCTGTTATGTGGGGCTGTGTAAATTTTGTGCCATTTGATTTCTTATAAGAGCCATTTTGTGCATTTAGAATAGCCTGCACATCAGAATTTATACTGTTCAAAAAATTCTTAATATCACATCTTGGCTCTGATACAAAACGGTGATCCCTTAGTTGGCCAGCAAAACTGCTATGGATAGGTGCATTGCGTGGCTGCTTTGCTGCTCTATGATTATTGGGTATTTCAAGCTTCCTTTTTAGACCAGATGAAGATGTAGATGGCTGTGATGAAGTAGAAGGCTGTACATAACAAATACCTTTATGTTTATATGTGAAATATTCCATGCTATATTTTCTATGGCATTTTGGGCATATTTTTGTGGGTGTTCTGCATTTTTCTGGATCACAATTCTTTTGGTGCCTAGCCCAATTGGGGCTGGATATATTCTTATTGCATTGATTACAATATTTTTGATTTGGCATTTTTGTTGTTGGTTTATTATATAAGATTTCTTGGGGTTCAAATCAAAACTCTATACTTAATAAAAAATATCAGTTGGGTTCAGCAGTGTGCTTTGTATACTTAGTGTGTATACTAAGTGTCTTAATATTTTTGGCTTTGTTGTTGGTTTATTATATAAGATTTCTTGGGGTTCAAATCAAAACTCTATACTTAATAAAACTATGACAGGTTGTAAAGCTAATAGCCTACATGCTCAAAGGTAGAATAAGTACAGAAGCACTGCCCTAGCACAAATGCCTGTGCAGACGTGCATCTCGTGGTATGCATAGAAAGGCAATGACCTAATACCATGTGTCATGTATTGATCTTGTATAACAAACTGGGACAGATATAAGCCTGACTCTAAATATGAGTGGATTACAACAAACAAGCAAGATGTGTCAAATATCAGACCTGTATGAGGAGCACTGCAACAACACATCTGTACTCTTCAACCACTCTCACAATACTAACTGATATGTAATGCAAAAGCTCTTGCCTTATAATTTGTTGCATAATATTGGGTAATAATTTGTTGCACAACATGATACAAAAGCTCTTGCATTATAATTTGTTGCATAATATTGGGTAATAATTTGTTGCACAACATGATGCAATAGAAGTAGACCAGAAGTAAACATGTGTGTGTGTGTGTGTGTGTGTGTGTGTGTGGTGTGTGAACTTAAACGGGAAGTGGACCGGAAGTGGACTGGAAGTAAATATGTGTGGGTGTGGGTGGGTGTGGGTTTTATGAGCATTTTTAGCATAGTTTTAAGTGTAGCCATAACAATATCAAAAAAGGCATATTTTTAACAAGCTTATGGACAACAATTTGGCACATGCAACTTTTGTAAGTGTAGGCAAATCAATCTGAGGGGGCTCATCATTTCACGGGAAATTCCCGAGGGCATTTTTACAAAAATCTTTCCTTCTCAAAGTAATATTCCTCTACACAAATACACTTATCACATAATTTTCCAATTGCTTGGATATCAGTAGTGTAGAAATATTTCTCAGTATGTCAGACCATGATCAGACTGCTTGCTTAACCTCTTCATCACTGGTGAAATGATGACCTATGAGTAACTCCTCTAAGGGTGCAAACAGGTGGAAATCGCTTTGAACAAGATCAGGAATGTAAGGGGACATGAGGCAGTAAATTAGATCTGACTTCCTGTATTGTGCAAATTGTGTAGTGAACAGTATATACTGCGTCATTGTCTTCTTGCAACATAATGCCTTTAATGAAACCACACTGTTTTTGTGATTATGTGAAAACTTTCCACAGACGGATGCATCTGTTCTTCAAGTTTGTGACATTTTATCCCTCGATTTCTCAAGGATCAGGCTGAATATTCATGTGAATGACTGCAGTCAGCTTTGAGTCACATTGACCGGGCCCATTTTGACCTGATTGCAACTGGCCATCTTTAAAGGAATACCACAATTCTAATGTTTTATTGTTGTTAAGAGCCCCATCACCATACTGTGCTTGAAGTTTTCTGTAAATACTCCTTGGTTTTATACCTTCATTAACAATAAATTTCTTCATAAATTGCTATTCCATGTTTGTACTCAGTGTTGTTCACTATGTTTTCTTACAAATGACCCATGTCACTATGATGTTAGCCCTGCATGTGGTATTAGTAGACACTCATGTCTAAAAGTGAAGTATTTTATACATGTCTAAGTATGTTGTAATATTCTAAAAATATCAAAAGTCCTGGTTTGACTTGAATGAACCTCGTAGATAGAACACGAAAATAGAATCAGTTATATTACAGGTGTTTACTGGTTGAAGTTGAGACAGGTCCGTAGCCACGTAGGGTCCAGGGGGGTCTCACCCCTTCCATGCACTCTCATCACTCTGCTTGACATTAGGTAAAACTATTTCGTATAATTTGTTTGCAGTGAAGAGTGAAAATGTAGACAGCGGATATTATGTTACTCACAACTTGGTGAAGGATAAATTCATGGAACATGACCATTGGCTATTACATTTGTTCATCTTGTTTTTGAGCAGAAGTCTAAAAAGTGGCATGTATTTAGAAGACTATGTAGACTTTAGAAAGTCTTTCATAATGGAGCTTCTTTCTGTAGCTTTAACGCTCCTGTTGCAGCCTCCTGTTTAGACAAAAATCTGTGAATCAAGGTCGTTATCCACATTCCTTCCACTTCTGCGTTAAAAGTCAACAGCTCCCATGTTTTGGGAACGAAGGGGTGTTTTACTATCTCGGTCAAGGGTGGAATGTACGCCACACACTATGATTGAATATTGTGGATTTTCTCTTGTATGATATAAATATCTGTATCATCAAAAGTAGTATGGAGCATATTGAAAGGGTTGATGTTGGCAGCAGTCAATTAACACTTCAAGAGATGTTTTAGAAGATGTAGAAAAACAAAAGTGTAGTATTTGTACGATATTTCTAAATTCTATATATTATATTAATGACCCTCCCTCCCCCACACATACACACACAGACACATACAACATAATTTACCTTCATTTCTTGCTGTTAAACTTTAGAAAGATGCACTTGGTTTACAAGCCCCCCTGATAACTTGTGAGCCCCCCTGGAGATCAATTCTAGCTATGGGCCTGAGTTGAGAGATAAGAATAGGAGGTGGATCACTCATGGAAATTTTGCATCTTGTGGAGGTGTTTATCATGTCTCTCTGGAGAAATTTGTTCATGAAAAAAATCTCTGGTTATTTTATAATTATTATTTACTTTTATTGGGGGGTCATTATGGTGGTTTAGGTATGACCTTCTTTGGACGATGGAATAGCACCTGTTGAAGTGCAGGTACTGAAGGTGATTAGAAGTTAATGTGAATGAATGTCTTTAAGGATGTCAACCTTTATGTTCTTTAAGCAGAGAGTGATTGGTGACTGTGATTTATTTATTTATTTCCCTTCAACAGAGACAAATCTCCAATTACAGAAAGGTAATATCAAAATATTACATTTTCATTTACAACTTGTATGTACACACGTACACATTCTCCCTCCTTCCTCCTTTACACACACACACACATATTCACAAACATAGACAGATAATACATAATATATATATATATATATATATATATATATATATATATATATATATATATATATATATATATATATATACATCTTGGTGACAGATCAGGTTTACTGCTTAACTGTGACAACAGAAATTATCATATATTTACACATTTCATCTGAATTACACAAAACAAGTATCACAAACACTGGTACAATATATCATTACAACAAACTTCAATATGACAAATCCAATTCTCATAATAAATACATTATTAAGAGAGATACCCCTTTAACATATTCATAAATTTGGTTCGTGTCATGCCGAAATCTAAGTCCACCAAATGATTTGAGATCTTGTTATATTGAAGTGTCATTTTTTGTATTGGTGAACCTTTATACATTTCTGTTCTTGGGATTTTGTATGAGAGTAAACGTCTATTACGTAAATGACCCTGTCTTACATTAAACCATATTCTCTCTAGTATAGAACTACTATCAATATGTCCATTTATTATTTTATACAGAAACATTTGTTGAGAAATTTCACGTCTATTTGACAGGCTTACAAAATCAAATTCATTTAATAAATCATTGTATGGTATTTTAAGAATTATTGGCGATATTCGATACTTCTTATAATATAAAAATCTGAGAAATTTCTTCTGTATACGTTCAATCATATTTTTCTGGGACTCACAGTTTGGCGCCCATACGGAACAAGCATATTCTAATTTGCTTCTAACTAAACATTTGTAGAGCATACACAAAGAGCATATATCATTTAAACTTTTAGCATTTCTTATTAGAAATCCAAGATTCCTGTAGGCATTCTGGGTAATGCAAGAAATATGCTCAGTAAAAGTCATATTATGGGTAATAATTACTCCTAGGTCTTTGATTGAATACACTCTTTTTACAAATTCGCCGTTAATAACATACTTATCATTTCGCACATTATTTTGTGCTCTAGTAAATAACATGTATGAACATTTCTTAATATTAAACTTGATATCATTCTCTACACTCCACCTATGAACCATGTTTATATCAGTCTGTAATTTCCTAGTATCCGTGATATCCCTAATTTCTCTATATATTTTAACATCATCTGCGTACACTAAACACTTTGAAAATTTGATTGTACCTGGTAAATCATTAATATAAATTGCAAAGAATAGAGGACCCAGATTTGAACCTTGTGGAACCCCAGATTTAACATCATAAACAAAAGACTTCGCTTGTTTATAAGTTACATATTGTTTTCGATTAATAATGTAAGATTTGAAAAGATTTACATATTGTGTTGAGAATCCAAAACTTGCAAGTTTTCTTAGAAGAATATTATGATTAATTCTGTCAAAAGCTTTTGCGAAATCTATATATATTGCATGTACACTAAGTCTCTCATGGAACGCATCATGTATATCTTGGACAAAATTTATCAGATTTGTTTGTGTTGATCTACTTGGAAAGAAACCATGTTGATTGTCACTTAAGAAACATTTTACATGATTAAATATGCGATTGTATAGGATAGACTCGAATACTTTCGCCGGTGCACAGAGAATCGATATGGGCCTGTAATTTTCTATTTTTGAACTTTCACCAGATTTTAAGATGGGGCATACACGCGTTTCCTTCCAGATATCAGGGAACATTTGTGTTTTCATTATTAAGTTATAAATTCTAAGTAGAGGATACATCAATACCTCAGAGCATTCTTTCAAAATGTAAGGTGGTATTTCATCTGGGCCGCTAGATCGTTTGCCTTTTAACTGTTTTGTAGCACTTTCATATTCTTTCTGACTAAGTGGCGAAATTGCTCATGTGTATGATATAATGGACTCAGTGCGTTCGTCCATTATACATGGTTCAGATGTTTCAGCATATACGGACCTAAAATATTTAGCAAAACCATCAGAAATATCTTTTGCAGATTTGAGAGAATTTTCTTCAAAATTCATTGTGCTGTTACAAGCACCATTATTACTTTTCTTATTTCTAATAAAACTCCAAAACTCTTTAGTATTTGATTTCAAATTGCTTTCCAATTCCTTTATGTAGTTGTAATAGGCACTACTTATCATTGTTTTTACCTGCTTTCTAGTTTGCCGAAACAATGACTTATATCCTATTCTAAATTTTATATTTTTTCTGTAATACTCTTTTAACTTTATCAATTTAATGATATCATTATTAAACCAACATGGGTATTTATTTGTTGTCTTTCGTCTTCTTTTTGGGACTGTGGCAAGAAATACTTCATGAACTCTATTACAAAAAAAATTAACCGCCTGATTTACATCAGTCATATTATCTAATGCAGACCAATCTACCACTCCAAGCAAATGATACATCTGCATGAAATTGGCTTTTTTAAAATTGTAAGAATAATAAGCTTCATTTGTTATTACATCAGTAGATTCCCTTATAGTTAGGTGTACAGTCAATGCAGGATGATGGTTATCTTCTTTTACAAGTGGCATTTCTTCCCTACATATGTTCACATTCTTTGGAATGTTAGTAAGAATAAGATCCAAAGTTCTATCGAGGCAATTTTTAATATTGTTTACAGAATTAAGGTTATAAAAATTCAAAAAATTTAACAAAGCTCTACAAGAGGGTCCACCTTTCTGTAACTCATAACCTGAACTGGTAATCATGGGTAAATTGAAATCTCCAATTATAAATATATTCGAGCCATGAAATTCCACGAAAGAATCAAACATATTATAAAATGACAAATATTTTTCTATACCGCATGCAGGCGTAAAATACACTGTGGTAATGTAATAAATCTTATTACGTGTACTTATTTTAACAACCAATGTATCTACCTCACAATTCAAATTTATTACTTCCGATTTCAGTGATTCCTTTATTGCTATCATAACTCCCCCTCCCCTCTTATTTCCAGGTCTATCGCGACGGTACACTTTGTAATTGCCATTAAATAATTCATTACTATTTACACTCTCATGCAGCCAGGTTTCAGTAACAATTATAATATCAAAATTATTACTCAAAACATTAATATAAAATTCCATAATTTTAGTATTTAGACCACGGGCATTTTGATAATAAATACATATTTCATTTATACGACCCTCGAAAGTTACATTAATTGGGTGACGTCTTCAAGTGATTTTAATAATATGATGTTAGTATCATCCCTTTTTTTCCTTAACTTAATTAATCCCGCATGGTCTACCCATAAATAAGCATAGTTTTTCTCGTATTTTATCTTCCTAGCCTGACTAAGAATGCGCTTTCGGTAAGGTGTGAGGCTTTGGTTAATATAAATGATTTCACTTTTGGTATAACCGAGATGTACAGCATTTAAGTTCCTTTTCACTTTCCTCTTCTGTATAAAGGCATCCTTGTCCATTCGCCTGACAAATTTCACAATGATTCCACTTGAAGATTGATTAGAGGGTTTGCGCAACCTGTGACAACAGTCTATCATCTCATCCTTGATTTCTATGTCCAATGCTCGCCCAATAGTTTTTACTACATCCGTCGTATTTTCATTCGGCTGTTCAGGAACACCGTATATTTCCAAAGTATTGCGGCGACCATACTGATCTAATTCATCTAGTTGCTCCTGATTATCCTTCAGTTGTTTTTTTAGAGTTACATTTTCCCCTTTCAACTGTTCAATTTGTACCATACAAGTATTTATTGACTCTGCCTGCTTTTTGATCAATGATGCATTTTCGTCCAGCTTTTGATGAGCTAACTCAAGTGATTTACTTAGTTCGCGTTCACAGTTTATATTTGCTTTCTTCAAATTTTCCATTTCATGCTTTACAACTTGAAGTAGTTTATACATATCAACAATAGTTGGCACTTCCGTTTCACTTACACTTTCGTCCTGTAAACTACTACGTCTAATCTTCGCACATTCTTTGCATCTCCAAATTTGTCCCGCACTCCGCATATATTCTGCATCTTCCTCTTTCAAACGTGCACATTTCAAATGACATAGCTTCAAACAATCTGAACACTGTATTTTTGAGGAAATGTCCTTCCGAGCCACAGGTTTGTGACATTCGATGCAACTACTCATCTTATTAGATATATCGAACAATTCGATAATGACAGTTCAACTGTACTCCGCGGGTTTTTTTAACACTAAGGTGGCAACACTGTTTGTTTACATACGGGAAGTAGAAATGACAGTGACAGTATTTAACGTATTTATCGTTTCATTTACCAGATATTGAACTATTTGTTACACAAAAGTAATCTTCAGTACTTACTGCACATTCCTGCAATATCGTTTTCATGATGGTTGAGTACAAAAGTTGCTGTTTGCTCTGTTCCCTATAACGATCTTGTGAATGGTACTCTTAAAACTATAAATTATTACATTTGAAAATTTAGAAAGTCAGATAGATGTTGAAAGAAGTTCAGGGTTTTGGGGTGGTCGAAGTTGATGATTCATTCAGAAAATATTTCTAAACTTGCATCTACTCTCCATACCAATTAATAACCAACTGGTTTTTACAATAAATGAGAAGCAACATGTGATTAGCAAGAATGCATAGATTTCACCCCATTAGAGTAACAACAGATTAGTTATTTGTCGTCATAGAGATAAAGAAAGATACTATGAACTTGATATCAATATTTATCAACTATAAGTAGGCATTTGAAGGCCTAGACAGCAAAGAGTTAAATAAATCTATTTGAAATATAGACAAGAAACAGGAAGTTGGAAGAATATTAATGATAACAAGAAATGCCACAAAGGCAAGTATTTGAATCAACAGAGGAGTGGAACAAGGTGATATATTATCAACATACTTATCCTTGTTTCACACATTGTTCTAAACATTATACATCAAAGAGCACAATTTTCAATAAAACATGTCACATATGTGCATATACTGATAATATGATCCACAAAAAAAGGAATACATAATTATGAGGAAACAGAGGAAAATCAGAAGGAATGTCAGTAATTCTACATGAGCAGAAAACTAATCATATGACTAAGACCATATCAAAAAATAGAAAACAGCCACAGAATTTCAAGAAATGGGGAAAACCTTAGAAGTGTAAACAGTTTTAAAATTTGGAATATAGGAATATGTGTGTGTGTGTGTGTGTGTTTGTGGATGGGGGATTCAGTACTGAATTAAAATTATTTTAAATTTTAAAAAAATACATCTCTCCAAGTTCACACATTTATCCATATGAATGTTATAGAACCAACCATTTCATTCTATGCCAGCAACGTAATTATCAACATGTCTGCAATAGAAAAAAAATTCACACATTTCTTCCATTATCTGCTTGTCTAAAAAGACTTCGCTAAAATTTGTGATGGAAGATTACTCATTGACAGTCCTTTGAACAGAATTTCAAAAGTCAATGGTATTAATATATTTTAAAAAAAAAACATATAAAAAATATTAAAAAGTAATATTATTTTTATGGAACATTGCAAATAAATGAATTAATTTGCTATACACAGATTATCAAAAATGATAACAACAATTGAAACATTGACATGATTGCACCGACTCTTGCACTCACAAAATTGCTAATGACTGGTAGAGAGAAGAAAACAAAGATTGATATAAATTGGCAATGGCTGTAAGAAAACATGTATATGGATATGGTGGTGCAACATTCATCGGCCAAGGAATTGATAATAAATTTTAGGCAAGTACAACACAGATTACATTTAAATATATTTTTAGAATTATGTACTTTATAAGTTATTTTCATCTACAGAATTACTAAACAGGGAAGTAAAATTTGTCATCATTAATATGCTGTAGCCAAAAAATATTTCATTTTTGAATATTTCTTAATAAAGTCTTCTCCTTCAATTATTTGCAACTTTTTCTTATTTTGTGACAGACAAAGCTTTAGTGGGTTTCATGAATTGTTTTTAATATAAACATGTAATAATCTGGAAAAATGCCAAAATTACATTACTTTGTAGTTTGAAAGTCCAAAGGCTAAAACGCTGTCTATTAACATTCCAGAAAATATTTACATAATTTATACTGATTTCCTAAGCTCCTCTGTTGTTAGTGTTAAAGTGAAAATTTCAAAACCCTAAGTTGAAATATGTGTGGACTAGCAATAATCATTGTTTACATCAATGGAAATGTCTGCTTACTTGCACAGTCATACCTGCACATCGTAATAAAGCTATGAACCAATTAATTGTTAATGTACTGTTTCATTGAGAGCCATCTTCTTCAAAATATCAAATATTCCCATTCCATTTTCTTCCATGATTCACCAGCATTTCTGCTTGTTGTTAGTCTCTTGCAGTGACAGAGGGCCCAGGACTCCCTAGAACACATTTGATGAGCAACTATCCCCTGGCAGGCACTGATACTGAAATTATTGCCTTCATCTTTACACAGGGTAAATATATATGTATAATAAGTGTGTATAAATAAATGAAGCACTTGTTCATTATGCTTGCATACAAAACTTGAGACAATATTCCATTCCTTGACACATTCGAGTCCATTGAATCTGGCACACAAGGCACACAAGGCACACATGAGCAAAATAGGAGTGGGAAGAGAAATATGTGACTGATTACTTTAGTTTGCAAGTTTACTTGGTTCTTTCACATTTCGGTAGAGCTTATCTTCCTCATTTCACACTGTTTGAAGTATGGCAGCATCACAAAAACTCAGGAACACCAGGTATTTTGTCTTGAAAGAAAAAGATAAGGACATTGCTCGTATAGAGGAATTAAGAGGAGGGGAAAACAACTGACAGTGAGACTGGCGTTGACAATTTAAAACATGCCTTGATAAAAGTTAAAAGAGGGAAGAAACAATCTTTACATGATGGAAGTTTTCTAACATGGGAAATATGATCGTAATTGTGAAAGCCTTATGTTCTTATGTGTGATTTCAAACTATTGCATGATTTTACAGATCTGAATGAACAAAAGGAAATTTGCTTTTTAATATTTGAGACAGTGTAAAGTTCTGTAAGTAATGATGATCATTGGATGTAATGTTTTATGAAGGTATTAATTTGTTTTGTACTGAGATTTATTGTACAAAAATGAACTTCATAATGAGCTTACAACATTGAATATCGTGTGAGTTATCACAAGTAGTTTAAAACTCAATTTTAATAACAGGTGAGGCAGTGAAACGGGCAATTTGGCAACCCTGGAAATAGCAAGTTACGTAAGGAATCAGAAAACGGGAGTGGTGCCATCTGGACAACAAACCTTTGCCATTGACACTGATATCGGTGTTCAGTCGAAATGGCGTCGTGGACCCGTGAACAACGTGGTTTTGCCGTAAAGGTGGTTTACAAAAATGCTGCGTGGCGACGTAGCTGTCGTTGTTTTTGTAAAACGCCTTTACGGCAAAACCGCGTTGTTCACGTGTCCAAGACGCCATTTCGACTGAACACCGATATCAGTGTCAATGGCAAAGGTTTGTTGTCCAGATGGCACCACTTCCGTTTTCTGATTCCTTACGTAACTTGCTATTTCCAGGGTTGCCAAATCGCCTGTTTCACTGCCGCACCTGTTATTAAGCAATGTTCATAGATTAGATCTTATGTAATATGTATATATTTCCTTACATACAGAAGAAAGTGTTATTTCACACTTATTTCATCTTCATCATCACAATTATCCCAGACATGCAGAAAAGTAATGTAAAATGAAACTAACTAACTCTGTAGCCTTCTTAAACCCGAACATTCATGGCTGCAGCAACACAGGCCTTCCATCTGTCCATATCCTGAGCAAGATCTATATATACTCTTTCATCCTTAATGTAAAATAAACCAAATAGAAAATGAGAAACAACTAGAAATACCAGAATGAGTTATAAATTTGTCTCATTTTACAGAACAAAGGCCAATGGTCTTCTAAACAGGTGTTAAATATGAAGTAAGGTGGTGTGGATATGATACTGGTCATGATATGGACACACCCACAGGCTTAGCAATTGTGATTAGGATGTTTGACCTCGAATGGTTTGCCAGGATCTCAGATCAACCTCAGCAAGTTTCCCTTTCTAGGAAATTGCTGCATATGTCACACTATGAGTGTGAACTTGTACCAAATGATGAGAAGCATGTCTTTCTTTGTTATCACTAAACTGGAAACCAATGCTTCTGTATACAATGCTCAAGTGGTGCTTCAAAGAGGGCATTTCATAAGAATGCGACCAAGCCAGATCATAAACGCCAACCTATTTTTGACCCATTGTGTGTGCACATTGCTTTTCAACCTAATCTGAAACACTGGAAACCAAAAAGATTGTCTGCATATGCATTTAAAACATACCTACATACTGGAAATATTTTCAAGTATCTAAGTCTCTTACCAATGCACTGATGACTCAGTAATTTCTTAGTTGGTTGACCAAAATTTTAAGGCAAGAATTTATTTTTCTTTCTTTTATAATATCTAATGATATCCTGAACTTTATCACCATCTCATATACTCAAAATTATTTCGTAGCATGGAGGCAATTTTCTGAAGGGTTTTGCCAAGAATTCATTTTATCAACAAGATGCAGAAGTGCCACTAGAGGAAGATACATTCTCATATCTAGAAAAAGTTGACCATCAAACTACGTTATATGGAAAATTCTGTTCATCCATTCATTAAATATATACGTTCAAAAAGGAATAAGATTTATTATTATTTTTAACCAGGTGGCACCACTTGTGCTTTTAACTTGGTTATATTGAAGCTGTGTGAGATTCTGCACACTAAACTTTTCTTTGGGTTCTGTTTCATGTCTTTCAAGTTTTTCTTTATCTTTAAATATAATCAATGTCAGTTTATTATTATCTTTGATTTTCTGAATTACTGTTATATAAATAATGAGATTGATTGTTGCAGATAGTGAGGGTACTATGGAGATGGACAGAAACACAAATATCCATCTTTGAGGATGAAATATGAGTTCAACAAAATCATCAGATTCCTCAGTTTACACTGTACAATTGGGATGTACAGACAACTTGAGCCAATTGAAGAGAACCCAGAATGCCATGGGAAGAATCACGTGACTTGTTGAAGGTTGATTTTGCATGTGTGGAGCACTCCGTATCCACATTTTAGAAAGAAAAATATTTTGTCTTTGGTTAGCTTTTGTGAAAGCTCAGAAACTTTGCCTGTAATTTAACCACATTTCCTACTAATAAAACTTTTCCTACTTGCAGGAGAATTTACATTAGAACAGAAAAAAGTAAAGACAAAAGAAAATAAAGAGACTGTAGATACTTAGTGACTGAGTATGTTGTGTGGCTAATCTGTGATCTTGTTCTATCAGTAACAAGAAACATGTCAGGTTTCAGGTCTGCATCTCAGTCTGGGCATCACAGTCTCCATGTGATTTATCCATTCACCGTTCTTTCTCATAAATGTGATTAGATTAAAAAGGCACAAATGGAAGTACGAAACTCACAAAAAATGCCATAATAGAAATATGCACTCACAAGTACACACACACTAACACAAACACAAACCTTTCAAAAAGATTGAGATATAAGTTTATAATGTGGAAAATTACTTTTCAATGGTTAAATATAGTACATTTACTATGTGTCCAGAGGCAGCCTGGACCATGGCATGAGCTTTTCTGTAGATTACAATATCTTTCATTTCTGTCTTAAATCTAGTAACTAAACGCGTTTTTCAAAATTGAGGAAGAGTAGGGAATAATGTATCCCACAGACATGTAAAGACAACAGCGAAAGGTTTGGAATATATATTTGGGTAGTTAAATAAAATAACACCTCTTCTAGATCTGGTATGATGATGTGAGAGTTTGAAAAAGTGAAAAATTTGCAAATTGTTAAAATAATAATAATAATAATAATAATAATAATAATAATTTGAGGAACATATTTTAGGCACCACAAAAAAGGCCATGCATCTCTTAGGTTTACTCTACTGTTTCACTGAAATTAGTGACATATCAGCCCTCACCTTGTAATTCAAATCATTCATTTCACCAATAATAGAATACTGCTCTCCCATGTTATCCATAGCGTGTCCCTCTCAGCTCTCTAGAATTGATTCAGCCTTTCACTTCTACCTAGCTATCATCCATTACAGGGTTCCCTCATTATGCAATTTTTCATCTCCGCATCTCTTGTCTTTTCAAAACTTACAAACTGCTTATCAGCAATGTTTGCAGAATGATTTCAGTTATTTTTACAAAATTGTGAATGGGAAAATCCGCTGCAACTCACTTCTTGAGGAATTTCACTTTCGAGTACCTATGCACATAACATGCAACACAAGATTATTTTATACAAAAAAACCTAGACTAGAAATTAAGAAAAGATCTCTCTTTTACAGACTTGCAACACAATACAATGATCTCTCCTCAAGTATTGATATATTTTCCTCTGAGTTTGCCTTTCGGTCTTCTATCAGAAGAACTGCTTGTAATTAATATCACATAGTGCCATCTTTTACTTATTTTTTTTTCATTGGCTATTCACTTTTATGTTGTTTTGTTACTCTTAATTATTTTTTTAATTTTTTGCTTATTATTATTATTATTATTGCTTTTTCATTGTTGACAATTTCAGTGTAAAATGGCCACCTGTGCTGTATCTGGAATTTTCTCAATAAATAAATAAATAATAGAGCAGACTTGATGATAGAAGCAAAGATACTGGATAGGGCATATGCAGAGGGAGATATACATAAAATACTGGGAATGATTTAATGATATATGTAAGGAAAAGAAAAGAGGAGAAAGAAGATAAATGTCTTTTGAATGATTTGACGGGAAAGAAATGATTCAGTAAACTGAATGTGTAGACTGAGGACTGCAGAAAAATGCTTATGAGTAGAATAGCAGAAGATGACTTAAATTGTAATCATTATGGGTAGATTCCATTTATATTTCATCCATACACAGCTAAAGTTTTATCCCCAAAAGAAACTTTCTTAAATGTCATAAATGTTTTAAGAAAGCCTCCAACATAAACATTCAGTAATATAATTCCTGTGATGACTACTGACAGTGAAGCATATGCTTTTATTAATCCTTTCTGATAATGATACTAAAATATTTACTCTGATCAGAGTGTAGTAAATATTAAGTGTATTATATTATAGTATGTGTGTAGTAGTAGTAGTATGTAGTATATATAGTGTTTAATATATGTGTAGTAAACATATTAAATTTTGATACACTGATCTGTAGTGAAAATAAATAGAAAATGCAAGCTTGAGCAGGACTCAAATTTGAGTAAATGCATTATATACTAAAATCAAGTGGAAGTTTTGTATTCTTTACTTGGCATCTGGGAACTAAATTTTTCAAATTTCCCAATCCATCTTTCCTCTCTTTCCCTCTTCTCCTATCTCTCTCTCTCTCTGTCTCTATCTCTCTGTCTGTCTGTCTTACTCTGAGCATATGTGTTTGCAGTTTATCAATTTCAAACCCAATCTTATGGATTAATACAGAGCCGGAGGAAAAGTTGGGGGAGGGTCGAATCCTTACACCACCCAGAGCGGAAAATTTTCAGGGCGGCAAAATTTGAAGAGAAGAAAGAAATAAGTCTATTGAAAACTTGAAAGTTATAATATTATATTATATAACTTGGAAGTTAATATATACCAACCCATCATTTTGAAGGAACATACCAGTATTCTCATTTTAAATCCACTGAGTGCCACAAGATGGGAAAGCAGATTCTATGCCTTAACTCAGAGGTCTATGATGCACTCCTTCAAATAAGTGGTGACAATAAAACTGTCCAAATGGTCCCACATGAGGCTCAGTGTATTGCAAATCAGTTGTGAGGTTTTACATTTCTTTGCTCACTACTTATCTGGTATGACCAGTGGCGGTCCCTCCATGGAACAGAGGGAACAGGCTGTTCCCTTCTACTTATCACCCTTTTTAGCTATTTAAATTATCTATAATAACATAATAAGAACACTTCTTTCTTCCGAAATCAACACGCCGAAGAAAAACTTCACCCTGACTGGAAGTTTGTTTACTTCACCTACCCTCGTCGTCCCACCATCTGCTCTGACGCCGAGTATTTCCGACCACGTGCAAAGATAAACGGTCCTCATGGAGCCACTTCCCACTGCGGAAGCTGAACTCTCAAGCTGTTCCCTACGAGAGACATAGCGAATTCGTTTTCCTTTGAGTTTTTGCTATGTGTTAAAGCTTAATTGCGTCGTAGTGATAGTTTGGAGTGTAGTAAGTCTATAGTTTCCTAATCTCATTGCAAAATTGCGTCTGCCAGTCATAACGAACTGGAAAAATCTTCTACAGTCTAAGCGCCTGCTAAATGCCTTGGCTAAATGCTGCGAAATAGCTTCCGAGGGAACAGCTCGCATTCACCTGTTCCACCAGCAAGACAAGCACAGCACAGGACAAGAATGCGAATGTTGCGAATGTTGTATGATCGACCGGCTGAAGACGAAAGCTTTTAGTACATTGAACTTTACAGAAGAGACAGCAGACATACACCTATCCTAACCTAATTAGAAACTAAAACCAAATCGTACACAAGACATATTCAAACAAGTTACTACAACTCTGTAAAATGATTAACTGGATACTCTTCCAGTGGCAAATGTTTGTTGTCCTTGTTTATTCCTGAGAGGGAGTTTGGAACAGTTCGGATTTTGTCACAATTTACACAAATGCAGCGGACGTCATGAAAAAACTCAGCCATTAAGGAAATTTGAAATACAATGCTCAACTCTAGAAAAAAAAATGTCAACTTAATCTACAAATGGAGAGATGAAATTGGTTTCCTGTTCCCCTGCCTGATTTAGCACCGCATGCCACTGGGTGTGACTTTTTACTCCATGTAATGTAAGGAGAAAAGGTATTCAAAACATTAATCTACGATGTGTTAGATGCTGTTAGATGATTTCTTGCAAACATATCAGCACTTTGAAAAAAGCAGGAGTGATGAAAAACGTCAAAGTTTCTCAGACGCCACTTGGCAGCCTGGCAGGACTTCCCTCCCTCCACTCGTGGGGGCATTGTGGGGTGGCGACCTGTGAGTCCCGGTTGATGAGAAAGAATCGGCATCAAATTTAGATATACATGGTCCAAAGATAGGCAGAGGGCTGAAATCAAAAGAAGAAGCAGTTTCAGTATGATGAAACTTTTGAAGATCCACAAAAAATTTTCAAATTTGATTTTATGACCAGGTCTTAGACGATTATTTTAGCTCTAAGAGGAAGATTTGAGCAGCTTAATCATCATAGTGAATTTCCAATTTCTTTTATGATATTAGTAATCATAAAGACATGCAATCTGATATTTTGTTAGAAAAGTGTAGAAAACTCCCGGAATGTTAACACATGAAGGCTACTGAATGAAAAGATGAACTAAAAGTGTTTTTGGCTATAAAACAATTACGCCAAAGGAGAACCTAAGCTGATGAAGAGTCATGATTTTGCACCTAATGTGAGTGTAGAACTTCGAATTTATTAACACATTGGGGTCTCACGACGGGCATAGCCCGCAGTGCACTTAAAGTCAATGTGGACGAATGACGGGCATAGCCCGTCCTGCGGTATGCAATCGCTTTGCCGATTGAACGACGGGCTATGCTCGTACTTCGTCTCATGCACGTGTTCATTCAAGCCCCTTTGTTGAAATTCCGACCGCTAGGTGACTCATGTGCTATTTTTATCTCGCACCTGTGACTGTTTGTTGTCGGGTTGATGTACTGTGCATTGTTTAGAATGGCGTTGTTAGATCCAGACTGCATAGAGGATTCCGCCTCAGAGTTTGAAGTTAGCGACGATTTTGATGATGCAGATGAATTTGAAGATTTGGAAGGTAGGTTATATTCGTAATAATTATTGTGGACAATATAAACAGTGTTGCAAACTCTAGTATTTTATGAATGAAGTGAGAAGAGGTAATTTTTTTGGGTCTATTCATCTTGCCTCTTGCTTGATTCTCCTACATGCACTGATGTATTTTTAGTTTTTCCATTTATTATTTTGTATAGTGTACGTAAAATGAAAATTTATTTTATTTATATAGTTTATTTATTTATTTATTTAATTTTTACAGATGACGCAGAACCAACTGATACATCATCTGGTCCTGTCCTGCAGCCACTTTTTCATACAAAAGATAATTACTTGTAATTTGTAATTATTTTTTGTTATGTGCACATAAGAAGTATTCTTATGCAAGATTCTAAAGATGTATTGATAGTTTATGTAGTTAATTATTGAAATTTCCAGATTACGAACTTAAAATATCTCTATATTAACATTCGTTACAATGTTGTACTTTTTTCTTCTTCACAAAACATTGCTGAAAAAAATTTTAAAAAACGTCTGAAAATGAAAATAAAATTTAACAAATTTTTGTTCATTGAAAAGAGGAAGTTTTGTAGATTTAAGAAATATGTGGTTTAATAAGAACAAATTACAAATATTGTTTCTATGATTTTTTGAAAAACAACCAAAAACCGCAGACCAGAGGTAACAATGCTGTATTATGAGGCCAGACCCGAATGTGTTAATATTAAGAATAATAGAAACACTGCATTCTATGATGTGTATTTGTTTGGTGCTGCCAACTGGTGGTTGAGTGAAGAACTTATCAATGTTGGTGAGTAGTATGTGTGGTAAATCCAGGCCCATTGCACCGGCGGCAAAAAGCCGAATAAGGTAAATTTCAGAATTCATTTGTCTCTGCATGAACGAAGTCGCCACCAGTCGGCGCGACCATCGATGCCAAATCCTAAATTTCTCGTTAAAAATTTAGTTTAAGTCTCTATTAATCAATAATAATCAATTGAACGTGATTTTATATTTTATTAAATGCATTTTCCTTCTTAAACATGTATAAGAAAAATCGTACTTTTAAAGTCACTACTTCTACTTGACGAAACCTGTGACGTAACATCGTTCCATATGATCTGTGATGGACGTGCACTAACTATCTATAAGGATTGAACATATATTAAGTTACCTTGGATAGAACAACAAGAAAATAAATAAAACAACATGGCTTATTGTGCAGATTTTTATTGTACAAACTGTCAGAAGAGGAACCCAGAGCTGTCTTTTTTGGTGTTTCGTCAAATCCTGAGAGGTTAGTTATTTATGAATTCTGCTCGCTCTTTATGTAAAAATTATTTTCATAAAGTTAGTTGCCTCAGAGAATAATTCCTAGCATGTCTTCGTATTCTGTATTTTGCTTCGTTTAAGTAAAAGGGCATATGTTAAATAAATCATCAGAAACGGTAAAGGTTTGATTTTGTAACTTAACTTGTGTTATTTATAAGTTACACAGAAGGATAGGAAGCCAACGAGAATATTGGGAATGACTATCGAAGTTTGATTGAAGTTCAGAAAGACTCATTTTTGCATGTTATAATGCAGAAAGTTGCAAGTTATCGCGCTCCTAATCGGTACTGCATGAAGTTTATTTTATTTCCTTTAGCATACAAAACTTTGTCAACATGTACAGGAGATGAAAAAAGCGTGTAAATATTAAAACGATGAAACCTAAGGTAACTGTTCCGATCGTTCTATGATTTTTTTAAAATATTATCCTAGCAGGAAGACTAACTATCGTAGAGTTTTAGCAATCATTGTCACACGAAATTGGAACTTTCCTTAAAGTAATTAGCACTCTTTTCATTTTTAAAAAATAAGTTATTTATGTTTAAAAAACAACTTAAAAATTATCTTATGCAATCATAATGTATGTTCTGTTGACAAGTGACTGTAAGTATCGTAGACTAGTGGGAATTAATGTAGAAGTAAATCGGAACCTTAGTAAAATGAATTTAGGGACTTTATTTTAATGCTAAGAGAACCAAACGTGGCCTGCCTAACCTAACTACGAAAGCATCTTAAGTAATCGCTAAAACTTCGCAGTATGTGTTAACAGAAGTAAATCAAAATCGAACCATGTTAAAATTGTATTCGTAGCATAATAAAATTGCAATAAAACAAAAGGAACTTGGGCCAACCCTGACATACTTAAAACTTACAGATTGGTACACATAAGGATGAAAGTGTGATGAAACAAAAGTTCTGGAAATAAAACAAAGTAATCAGAAAACTTTATCAATATGTACTTATAGACATGAGAATCCAATTAATGTTGGAATATTGGAATTTCATAATCAGTACCTTTCTCACTGATTGAGGTATTGAGGTATTGAGCCGTGAATGTAAATTCACACCAGATTATATTGTTTCCTTTTCTGGTATCTTCTTCAGAAATACGTTGTGTCGTAACTTTTTTCTTGATAGCACTCCCAGGAGTAGATTCCATGATTCATTCAATGACAAAAATTGCATTGTTAGCCAGTTGTTAGGTTAGGCAGTAATGTTAAGTGACTTTCTAAAAAATTATGTGGTAAAACATTGCTTCATATGTTAGGAAGTTTAGTGCAATATCTATAATAATTTTTGTATTTGCATTGCCACACACTGTATGGTACCACAAGAAGGATGAATTAGTTACGATGAGAATAATGTCAAAATTGAGTAAAAATAAATCAATTGAATGTTGACAAGCACATAACATTTTCCCCAATAGTTGAAGGAGCTATCGTAGAATGGACCCTTATACATTTGACACTACTCTTGTACTTTATTTGTAATCAAGGGGTCCCGGGTTCGATACCCGGTGGAGGCACTTGGCACAGTGGTTCGGATCCCACTTTAAACTGTAGGTCCAGTCCCGATTTGCCTTACTGTGCATAAAGTGGACTTAAAACAACAAATCAACAACAATCTTGTACTTTATTCAACAAATACAGTTAGTGATCTAATGCATATTCATTTTCAGTAACTTTTCTTTGTGATGACAAGCTTTGACCTTAGCACGCAAACAACTCTTGCACCATGGATTTTTTATTTTTTTATTTGAGTGACATAAAATGCATAATGCCTTGTCTTGCATATATGTTTCTAAAACAATTTCTCATCTTTTATTTTTCTCGTACAGCTGAGATATGGTTGGAGAAAAGATGGCGACAGGACTTGAGGCACAAAAGATACAAATTTTCAGTTTATACTGTTACTTGCCTATTAAGCTCTTTCAATTTAAGTCTGTAAGACCTCGAAGAGATTAACATACCTTATGCAAAATATATTGATTACTAGTGATTCAATAAATATATGTATACCTGAATAACAATATGTTTGTTTATTTTCCCTTACGTTTGTTATTAGCAATAGAATATAATGTTTTACTTTTCTACAGAATCATTAATAAATCATAAAGTGTAGTGTATTTACTGTGAAATTGTTATTTTCTTCGGGAATGTTTCTGAGAATTCCACGAGTAATAGAACATGTCATGTCACCATAGTGAGTAGTAAATGGTTTATTTGATGGACTTTCATTAACAGTATTAATGTTAATGTATTTTCATTAACAACCTTACTTGTATGACATATTCCTACTCCCATTCTACATTAAAAATTAGGGATATTTGACAAATACTAAATGAATAAGCATGCAGTGATTAGTTAATAATATATCTTACAAACATCCACATGTTTTTAGAAATGGGTTGAAATTACTCTCATGCAAACCAGAAAAGTGAAATTTTATACAACTTTGAGACGAGGTGGTTGCTAATAGGCATTCCAGGTTAACTTGTGTAAGGCGTGACCTTTTCATAGTCTATTTTCCAATAACTATTCATTATCATCATCATAGTAGTTTTTACAGAGAAATAGACTGACACAATTAAAAACAAATACAATTAAATTCCAGAAATTATTCTGTTCAATAACTTTCCCAATGAGCTGTGTCACTCATAGCTATTATTTTATTCTATTCTCTCATGGTAGATGGCACTGAACTAGTTTCTATGTTGTATTTCCCAAAATATTATTTCATCTACAGAACACTGAATGTAAGTTATGATGGAAATTAACTGTAGTGTAAAATATTTACTTTCATGTACAGCATAACATAACCCATGATTCTACAGAATCGTTTCTGAACCTATAGGGTGCGACCCACTCCTGGGTCCTGAAGGGACATTTAGTGGGTTGGGAAGTTGGGCTCGGAACTTTGTTAACTGGATCTTAAAAACCTATTACATTAAATTACTTAGAGATATTGTTTTAACAATTTAAATTCAGGCCGTGTTGTTGTAAAAGAGCAAATATATGAATATAAACTGGGTTCACACCCCTACAAAGTATTTCCGCTGGTGCCAAGCTTATGGGTCCCATGAAGTGTAATATCCCTCAAGGTGGGTCCCCGACTGAAAAAGGTTGAGATTCACTGCTCTACAGCACTGGAAGGACCTTGGCCTATCTCCTGATTGCCAGTCTTCCTCCCACAACTCTATCTAGAGGTGTGGAGATCTTCAACCAGTAATGGGGTGACGTGGGGTCAGCACATCGAACCTTCAGCTGTTATAGGAGATTTCCCAGACTGGGTTACGCGCTACTCACTTGTAGGTCTCCAATTTTCTCAGGATGGTGGGTTGCCACCAGTCCTATACACAGGCTGAGAACCCAGACACTGAACCCAGGTGGACTCAAGCCCATACGAAAAATCTATGTGATCAAAGTCCTCTTAATATATTCTGCTCCCAGCCGATTTGTAATAGTTTCGTTATATGAATAGTGCTAATGTTTCATCAGTAGTTTTTAATAATACGTTTTATGTTTTATTCTTATTTCCTGAGACAAAAACTTCGAATCCTGTCTTTTGTTTCCCTGTTATTTTCAGCATCAAATCTCCCCCCTCTCAGGGTACTCAACTGATATCAATTACAGAGAAAGTGAAAGCATTTGACTTTCGTTTTATGAGGCCATAGACAGATGAATGGAATTTTCTACGTTGGTAAATCAGAAGTGTCTACATCTTGCGATTGAATTTGGTACACAAGGGAGAAAACTACAGCCGATTCCCCTATAATACTAGACATTCAGTGACGGCACCAGAAACAGTTGCTGATATTAAGTGTGCTGTATCCTACAGATTGCCACCCACGTTAAACTGTGCAGCAATTGTTATGAAGAGAAAGAGACAATTTGGGAAATGTTGCAACATGGCTCGAGCGCCCTTTAGAACACTTTGGGTAGCGCAATGATCCCATCCTTCCATTCCTGCTTTTATTTTCTGCTAATACGTAATTCGGACATATCTCGTAAGGTCGTATTAATTATTCTATTTAAGTGCATAAAAATGTTCTACAAGTATAAATACCATTGTTCAGGTAATGCAGGGGTCCTGGGTTCGAATCCCTGTTAGAGCTTTCTTTGTGTCATCAATTTTTCATAGCATCGTCTGAAAGTGGAAAAATGCGACACTAAATAACAAACAACGACGAGGGAGGGGGTAAAACGCATTGATCTACGAACAAAGTAATCGCTGTAGAGTTTACACAAGATACAATCGCAATTTGCCCAAAATGTCAGAAAAGCAATTCATAATAGGAAGAATACAAAATAAAAATACTTATTACCACAGATAATACACGGACCATTTTTTATGCACAACGGAATGATTTACGTGTTGGAATTTCAGGAACTTGTAATTATTTTCCTATGTTGTGCTTCTGGGCTATTAATTCTGTATATCTCGTAACTTAGATGTAGAAATCATTCATACATAACATGCATTAACTGAACAATGGTATTTATCCTTGTAGAACATTTTTATGCACTTAAATAAAATAATTAATACGAACTTACGAGATATGTCCCGAATTACTAGCAGAAAATAAAAGCAGGAATGGAAGGATGGGGTGAGCGGATCATTGCGCTGAGACGCATTCAACTGTCACTGCCAAGAGTAAAACGTGATTGGCGGAGAGGTTGCTATGACAACGCTTTAAGTTTCGAAGGCGCCGTAGGGTGGCTCCACATGCCCTTTTTGGTATACGCACAGATTACAAAGGAGAGATAGGAAGTAAGCGATCTTGTTAATCTGTGGTAAATCACTGAGTATTCTGTGTTATCAGTCTCGATTGCATGGACGTTGATTTTTGTTGTTCGTTTTTCTCTGTCTGTAATATTCTTGTACGCTAAACACAATATATGCTAGTGCTTGAAATTGATACTTTGACTATTTCTTCAAATAACTTTAACAGGTTATGGGCACCAAGGCATGTTGTGCATTAAAGTTTTGAAGTTAGTTTCATTGTGAGTGCACATGTAAAAATGGCTGCATGCAGTGAATACAAAGTATCCATCAACAAACTTGAAGGTCCTGATGATGGGGCAAAATGGAAGTGGCATATGAACATGTTGTTGCGTGCATATGGGCTTGAAACAATTGTGGATGGTTCGCGAAAATTTGTTGAATTACCGGTAGAACCAACGATCGAACAGAAGGCAGCATTCGTGGAATGGCAAGAAGACGATGCAAAAGCAGCAAGTGTAATAGCCGGTGCATTAAGCAAACCGATCGCAGAATTCGTGTTGACGTGTAATCATGCAAAAGAACTGTGGGATAAATTGTGTGCTAGGTTTGAGAGCAGCAGTTCAGAATGCCTGAACATGCTGATAGAGACTTTTTTCCGAATCCAGCGTGATGAAAAAGAAGACATTAGTGCACATGTGGCCAAGTTGCAAAACCTATTTGTGGACTTAAATGTTGAACTAAAGAAACACGATGAAAATACATTATCTGAATATATGTTGAATGGTCGAATTTTGTCAATTTTAGGTAAGGAATATGATCATTTCAAGGATCTGTGGGACACAATTCCAGCAGAAAACCAAACTCTGAACTTACTTATTCAAAAATCATGTGCCATTGAACTGTGTGACATCCAAAGTGAAAAGACTGCATCTGAAGCTACAACACTTTACGCACATGGTGGTGAAATTAAAAGTAAAACCAAAGCGTGTAAATATAAAAAGGACTGTTCCAGGAAATTTGTAAAAAGTAGTGTTGATCATGCTAAGAAAAAGTATCCCTGTAATAAATGCAAGCAGGTAAGTCGTTGGGCAGCAGAATGTCCACAGAAAAGAACAGCCAACAAAGGAAATCTAGCAGTTAGTGGCGATGCATTTTTTTCATGTGTAATGGGGGCATCAGTTGGTAAAATCATTAGTGCAGATAGATGGTATTGTGATAGTGGTGCATCAAAACACATTACTCCAAACAAACAGTACTTTACTTCATTTACCAAATTTGGAGCTCCTGAAATAATTTTATTAGGACTGGAAAATATGATGATGCAGGCACATGGACAAGGTACAATTAAGATTCAGGTTTGTTGTGACAGTGCTTGGCATGATGCTGAAATGAGAAATGTGTTCTATGTATCTGATGCAAGTGCACATTTATTTTCAGTAAGGGCAGCTACACAGAATGGGTATAGCATTACAATGAACAATAGGGGTATTCAAATTCAAAAACTGGTAATGTAGTTATGAATGGGTTTGTTGGTAATGGACTGTATGCTTTAAACATGCATGTTGTGAAGTCTAAGCATGCTGTACAAGTAAATTTGATTACTACTAGTGATACATTGCAGTTATATCATGAACGTTTTGCTCATCAAAATAAAAAGCATGTGAAACAAGTGTTGAAACAAATGAACATTGATGTAAAAGATGGAGATGAACAGTTTTGTGATGGGTGTGCTTTAGGGAAAATGCATAGGTTACCATTTAAGAAATGTTTGAATCGAGCCAGTCGTGGTATTGCATATTGTATTACTCCTCCATATACTACTGAGCAAAATGGTGCTGCTGAACAAGAAAACCGCACTATTGTTGAGGCAGCTCGTTCAGTGCTAAATCCTACAAAACTACCAAAGGCTTTATGGGTTGAAGCTTGTAATACTGCAGTGTATATCTTGAATCATACAGGAAAATCGCCAGTTTATCTCAAGGCAGCTTACGAACTCTGGTATAGACAAGAAGTTGGTAAGCTTGAGCATTTACGTATTTTTGGAACACAGTGTTATGTTCATGTGAACAAGAATTTCCATTCCAAATTTGAGAATAAGGCTATTTTTGGGTTTCTTGTTGGTTATGTTAATGACAAGGATGGTTATCGGGTTTGGATTCCTTCGCAAAGGAAAGTAGTACTTAGTCATGATGTAAAATTCAAGGCTGAAATTACCTGTAAATTGCACCATGAAACTAGCATATCAGAAGATGATAAGGAACTTGAAAATTCTAACAAGAACATTAATGTTACTGTGACTGAATGTATGGAAGGATAGAAGGAAGTACCATTTGACAACAGATCTTCAGAAGAAGAATATACCATATTGACATCCGAAGGAAGTGAAGTTCAACCAGTACACACTGATGAAAGAAGAAGTGAACGCAGTAAAAAGAAACCAGCTTGGATGGAAGGTAATGAATTTGTATGTATGACTGATTTGAAAAATGACAGTGGTATAGACCCAAATTCATATTCCGAAGCTGTTTTTGTTTGGTGTAGCCAACTGGTGGCTGAGTGTAGAACTTATAAATGTTGGTGAGTAGCATGTGTTACAAATCACTGAGTATTCTGTGTTATCAGTCTCGATTGCATGGACGTTGATTTTTCTTGTTCGCTTTTCTCTGTCTGTAATATTCTTGTACGCTAAACACAATATTTGCTAGTGCTTGAAATTGATACTTTGACTACTTCTTCAAATATCTTTAACAATTAACTTTGTCGGTAACCATGCCAAGTGGCAAACTAAGTTTTTTTGGGGGGAAATTAAGGAATGAAAATACTATCTTCAGTCAATCATGTCTGAAACATGCTTATTTCCATTTTATGCAAGATAGCATTATACGAAAAAGAATATTACATACAAAGGTAAAGTTTCCTGTGCATATGGCAGCATGTCATCAAGGCACATTTAGAGGATATGGTGGTAGGGCCACACATATTCTCGATCTCGGCCATTTTGGAGGTGATGTGATCAGCACCACTCTCTGGCTGCCTTTACCTCAGAGGGTGGCACCCAGGTACACATTAATTTGAGGCTGGTAAACCTGAGAGCCACTTTTTGTGGGGACAATGCAAGAAATAATTCAGACCTCAGATCACCCACGTGAAGATCTGGGAAAATTACCTGTAATTCTTTTAAAAATCCAATCATATATCACAGACCTACAAAGGTAAACATATGAAGTTGAGCATTCATTGAGAAAGAGTTTTCATAAAACATAATAATAATATAAAATTAGTGTTGCATTTTTTAAAGATTAACGCGAGATATCACTTTGTGCTTAATAGTATCGAAATGGCGTAACAAGTCTCAATATTTATTTTATAGTTTGATGTTTTACTTAGGAAAATATTGATTTTCAATTTCCCGTTTCTGTGTAATGACGTAGAGGGAAAGAGGGAGTGATTCAAAACTGCCGCCACCGTCCAGGGTGGCAAAATGACCAGCGCCGGCCCTGAATTAATAACATAATTTTTATAGAAAATATTGATATATATGATGAACTGATATCGATGAGGAACTCTCGCAAAGAAATACGCCTTGTTTGATTTTGTGTTCATTTTTTATATAGAACTATTTGTGCACATAAGGCAAATCAGTTTAAAGTGGGATTCGAACCACTATGTGACATACAATATTTGAGAGAGACATGGCTATGATAAGGCTCAAAATGTAAAAGCATGTTATATTTTCAATAGAAATAATATGTTTCAAGTATTATAATAATACAGTGTAAGCCTAATTTTATTTCCCAGATTTTACATTTTCCCACACTATACATTCAATGTCCATGGTCCCAATAGTGCAAAATAATACAAAATGTTGCTGGATTTTACATTTCACAGTGTTTCAAGTTTTCAACTTGATTGCCTGAAAAATATAAAATCAAGGTTTCAATGTATAAATTGGTCAATAACACACTGGTTCACATCAGGGTTTATGTTATATTCTATTGTTATCATTTTATTGTTTTCAAAAGCTAAATAATTTCTAGGATATACAGTATTTTTACTCATTTTAATTTCAAAATTTCATCTTTCAAGTCATTGGAGTTGTTAAAATCTAACCACCACAGAAGCCAAGAGAATTTGGTGGTAAAAAAATGATCCCACAATGGGCTTTGGAAAGGCAGGTTGAACAGGTCCGTTAACCCCCCATAGAATATGCCATCCTTCATTTCAAGTTACAAACCAGCAGAAAACTTATTATTTTTATTGTTAATAACAAAACCAAAGTGCAATTACTGAGTATTTGAACCAAATTGAAAACTCAGTTGTACCGAATATTTAGTGTAAAATACAGGAACAAGGTAATATTTTTACTATCTACAATTCAATGCCAAGAATAAATAGTTCTGCAATCCCAAAAATTAGAGTTTCATGTAAGAGGACAAACAACATAGGCCTAAATGTTTGGAAAAAATCCAGTAACTTCTAAAGCTTTTTCTTGGACAAGGTGTGCAAATGTCAATAACGAAGGAGAAGGACACATTTCAGTACAGTAACTGAATGAATGAAAAAAGAAAGAAAGAAAAACAATTGTGCTAAATATTCACTTAACAGTGAGTGGATTTCCCAAATAATAATAATAATAATGATTGAATTTGTAATAAACTTGGTTTATTTTTGTTACTTTATAATAGTTATTAGTGTATAATAACAATTATTTTTATTATTATTATTATAAAGTTTATTAATGAGCTTATCCCTCCTACAAAAATTTCTGGCTACACTCATAAATGTTACCACCAAAAATTTCTGGTTTGGTACATTTTTGTTACTTTATAATAGTTATTAGTGTATAATAACAATTATTTTTATTATCATTATTATAAAGTTTATTAATGAGCTTATCCCTCCTACAAAAATTTCTGGCTACACTCATAAATGTTACCACCAAAAATTTCTGGTTTGGTACCTAGTAAGGACATTGGGATTTGCTTGTGAGAGTCCCTTCATCAGTATAATTTATTCACAATTCGTTGCCTCAAGGGGCAAAAATGCAACATAGAATAAGGAAAATATGAATTACTAATATCAATTTCAGCAAAGTTGATAATTCACTGATGTTTTGTGCAAATCTTTTTCAAAAGGAAATCTAGTTAATTCTTAGCTTCTGACATTGTATTGAGGGGACAATTCATGAGATATTTTACCTTTATCAAAGTATTTGTAAATTGTGCACACTTTTTTCATTTATCTTACCTACACCTATCTTATGCACTGTGGAAACAGTGATTTAGATTAAACAAATACATTACAAAAGTAAAATGTCTTTTGGTATTTTTTTTTTTTTACTTGTGCTTTCACCGAAAGTCAATTTCCTTTTCTCTGGCAAATTACCTGAGAGATATACAACTTAATTTTGAGGTGCCCTTGCTCCAACATTCTTCCTCCTCGATCCAAAATTTGGATGAAAATTGGCAATGAAGGGTGTGACCACTAATCACTTCTTTCAACTGAGTAGCATTTAGGTACACTTTCATTGGTTGCTTCTGTTTTCTAGTAACAACAAGTAGCCCATAGTTCCTTGATAGGAAAAGCTCATCTGTAGAATCGAGAGTGTATTTTGTTGTTTCTAGAGGAGGCCTGCAACAAAACCGTCTGCTGCATTTGGTACTCCAGCATTCTTTCTTGAAGTACATCACAATGGCATCAACTGAAGCATTATATCAATAAAAATGTTTTCTTGCTCATAACAGCTGCAAATTAAAAGAGAATTTCTGCAATTCAAGAAACACCTGCAAACATACAAGATAAAAAAAATTCTTATTTTGATGATTTACAAAGAATTTATACTAGTCATGTCTCTCTGGTTTAATAGTTTCTGATATTTAGCATCAAGTAAGAAATTATGGAATTGTAAATTCTGATCTACTTTAATGAAAATTTTAATTGAGAATTTTTCTTTAGAATGAATATTTCTTACACTTACTTTATGAGATAAATTGTTGATACACACACATCGATCACAAACTGATTTCTATTTTATTTCATCTAACATCACATTTATTGTGCCTTTCATTATGCATATTCTTTGGTATTTCTAAAAATTAAAAATACAAAATTATTTATTACTTACATAAAGTGAGTATTTATTTTGTACACTGACAACGTTTCAGGAACCACTGTTCCCTTCTTCAGGTCCTATATTTCGGCTATCTGAATATAAACTGACGTGGCTATGGCAATATTACTTACTTTATGTAAGTAATAAATAATTTTGTATTTTTAATTTTTAGAAATACCAAAGAATATATACAGCCCCTGGCCAAATTATTAGATGCACCTCCAAATTTTATACAAAATTTTAAGGATTCTATTATCTCGTCTAATTTTTTGATATTCTCTATTTCTTTTATTTATATTTTATTACATGAAATATTACATTGATTACATGCGAACCTTAACAAAAAACAACAATAACTTGATACATTAATAGTTACAAATATAATTTCTTAGTGTGTCTTGAATATTAGCTATATAATATGTACATATGACTGGAAGTCAATTTTAATATTTGGTTGACCCGCCTTTGGTCTTTATCAGTGCTTGGATTCGTCTTGGCATACTATCAATGCATGCTTGTACTGGATCTTTCATATGAGGATGGTGATTCCACACTTGAATTATTTTTCAATTAGGCCAATTCTCGTCGTAATTGTTTGCTTTGCCACTTCTTTTTTCACTAGGTACCAAACATTTTCAATTGGGTTCATATCTGGAGAGTTTCCTGGCCAGGGCAAGAGAGGGACATTTTCACTCTGTAGAAACTGTTTTATTGATTTTGCGGTATGGCATGAGGCTCCATCCTGCTTGAATACGAACTATTCTCCATTTGGGAACATTCTCTTATTTGAGGTAGCAACTTTCTTCTAAGCACTTCCCTATACTGTTCTTGCCTCAACCAAATACAGACGTCCTGTACCTTTGCCACTAATGACTGACCAAATCATAACTTTTATCGGATATTTGACAGTCTGCACAACACAATCAGGATTGTATTTTTCACCTGGACGTCTTCTCACAAACTGAGATTTATTCCCCAAGATTTCAAACGTGCACTCGTCACTAAAGCAAACAGATCTCCAAAAGTTCAAATCTTTTTCTTTGTGAGCTTTTGCCCAACGAAAATGTTTACGAATCATAGCAGGGGTTAATTTTGGTTTCTTAGCAGGCCTGAGTGCCTTCAGATTCATATCAGAGAGCCTACGCCTTACTGTTCTTTCAGATGCACGAACACCACTCTTTTCAAGTTTATCTTTAAGTTCCTTTGTACTCGTAAATCTATTCATGAGGCAAATGTTCTTCAAACAGCGTAAGGATCTTGGAGTAAAATTGTTTTACGCCCACATCTGTCTTTCCTTTGTGGCTCACACCCTCCACCATATTCAATTTTCTTCTCTATTCGCCTCACAGATGCTTCAGACACATTAGATCTTCGAGAAATCTCTCGATTACAGAACATTTTAGTCTTTATTTACTTACTTCCTCTAGTCCCCTTCTGCCATCATAGCGTAGGGTTGGTTGCCTCGATCCATCTCATCCATTCCTGTCTGTTTCCCATCATTCTCTTCATCATATTTACTGTCTTATTCCTTTCTCTTCCAATCTTTTCCATTCTGTCTTCAAACATTATCCTTGGTCTTCCTTTACCTCTCCTACCTTGCACCTTTACTTCTAGAATTTGCTTTACCTTTTTGTCTTCATTCATTCTGAATACACCCACCATGTCCCCACCACTTTAGCTGTCTCTTTTCAATTATTTTCTCTAGCGACTCCTGTTCCACTTCTCTTCTTATTCTTTCATTCCTCACTTTATCTCTCCTAGTCTTATTAACAGCTCTTCTCAGGTATTTCATTTCACTAGCCTGAATTTTACTCAGATGTTTATCTTGAAGTGGTAAACTTTCCATTCCATATATTAATGTAGGGACCAATACTGATTTGTATAGCTGCATTTTTGTCTTTACTGCCACTTCTTTCTTTCCCATTATTGTTTTACTGAACTGATAATATACTGTATTTGCTTTTCTCTTCCTATTTAGGATTTCTTCATCACACCTACCATCACTTGTTATGATGGTTCCTAAATATTCATATTCATCTACTTCTTCCAAGTTCTCGTTTCCATATCTAATTGCTATTTCATGATCTTTTTCTCCTTTTGCCACCTGCATAACTTTACTTTTCTTAATATTAATCTTCATCCCTTTTCTCGCAAGTTCTTCTCCCCATTCTATTACGCTCCTCTGTAAATTCTCTTCACTACTAGCAATTAAGACTATATCATCAGCATATAGCAGTACTTGCAGTTGTACTACTCTCATATTCCAATATCCTATTTGTACTCTTGGGGTTCTTCTTTTGCAAATTTTTGTTATTTCATCCATTACATTAATGAAAAGTAAAGGACTGAGACTATCTCCCTGTTTAATTCCTTTTTCTATTTGAAATTCGTTAGACTCGTTTCCTTCTATTCTAACTATTCCTTTTACATCCTTATATACACTTCTTATTGCTTTAATAAGTTCCTTAGGTACTTCCTTACTTTCTAATGCCTCCCATAGATATTTTCTAGGTACCGAGTCAAATGCCGCTTTCAAGTCTAGAAATGCTAAGTATATTCTTTTATTTTTGTCCAGCATTTTCCCCATCATTGTTCTTAATATAAAAATGTGATCTTGAGTCTGTCTCCCAGGTCTAAATCCAGCTTGTTCCTCTTCAATTTTTCCCTCTATGATTTTTCTCAGCCTCCTTTCCAATATATTCGTATACATCTTATATACCACTGATGATAGACATATTGCTCTATAATTATCACATTCCTTATTACTCCCTTTCTTGTGTACTGGCACAATTATGTTCCTTTTCCACTCTTCTGGAATAGTCTTAGTTCTCCATACTTCCCTGAATATATTCAGTAGTATTTCAGCCATTCTTGGTCCTCCATATTTTATAAGTTCTGGTGCTATTCCATCCCATCCTGCTGCTTTCCCAATTCGTATCCGTTTAATTACTTCTCTCACTTCATTCTCTGTTATCATCATATCTTCTTCTACATGCTCCTCTTCTTCTCTGTTTCTTATTCTCTCATTCTCCTCTTGTTCCTGCTCCTCATCTTGTTCTTGCTCATTTGTCCTATCCTTGAACTTTTCTTTATAGTATTTTCTCCATTCCTCCATCACATTCTCCCTTCCTATGACTAGTACATTTTCCTTATTTCTTATAGCTCTTGCTGCTTTTCCCCATTTTCCTTTCAGGCTTTTGACCATATTCCAGAACTGCTTTCTATGTTCTACAAAACTTTGTTCAATATCATTTCCAAACTTCTCCCATGATTTTCGCTTTGCCTCCTCTACAGCCAATTTACTCTCATTTCTTTTTTGAACATATATTAACCTATGTTCCTCTGATCTTAATTGTAGGTAATTCTTCCATGCTTTGTTTTTCTCTTTCACTTTCTTCTTTACTTCATCCGTCCACCAATTAGTTCTTTTCCTTTTTGTATTCACCCTAACTTTGCCACATACTTCAATTGCTGCATACAGTATCACTTCCTTAAATTTTTCCCACATACTGTCAATTTCCATACCTCTTATTTCCAATTCATTCAATTTTTCTTCTACTAGTTCCTTATACTGTTTTCTCTTTTCTTCCTTAGCCAGCTGCTTTACTTGTATCTTTTCAAACTTCCTATCTCTTTCTCTATTATTCCTCTTAAATCTTGTTATAGCTATTAGCAGTCTGTGGTCAGTACTCAATTCAGCACCTCGAATTACCTTTACATCCATAAAGGCATATCGAAGTGCTCTTGCATAAATTATGTAGTCTATTATACTCTTTGCCTCCCTTCCCTCAGCTTCATAAGTGATTTTATGAATTTTCTTATGCTGGAAAAAGGAGTTTCCTTGTAGCAATTGGTTCTCTACACAGAATTCTATTAATCTTTGTCCATTTTCATTTATCACACTTTCCCCTCCATATGGTCCCATACAACCATGTGACTTTATCCTATTGTTTCTAGTTCTACCATTAAGATCTCCCATCAATATTACCTTCCTATTCTCTTCATTCTCTTTATTCACTACTCTTTGTAATTGAGTATAGAAAACTTCTTTCTCCAATATGTCCTGATTATTTGTCGGGGCATAAACTTGTATTATTGTTATTCTTTCTTCCATTTTCAGTCTAACTACTATTGTCCTTGAATTCACTGGTTCCCATGATTCCACCCTTTCTTCCATTTGCTCATTAACTATTATTCCAACTCCCTCCTTAGCTCTTCTTCCTCTACCTACTCCAACATATCTCAGCACATATCCTCTTTCAAGGCACATTATACCACTGCCTTTCTTCCTTACTTCACTTAGTCCTAGTACTGCTAGTTTATACTTTTCCATTTCTCCTACAATCTCCACTTCTTTTCCATTAATTGTTTTAATATTCCAAGTTCCAATTCGGATATTCCATTTCCTTGCTTGTTGTCTTCTACTACCTTTATTTCTCTGAATCCGCTAGTTTTAGTCTGGTGTGGGGGATTAGCACAACGAACAGGCTGATTTTTATTTTCAGGGTTTTCTCCCATATCCTTTGGTGCTCCCACACCCCTGCAAGGCAGCAGTTGGTTTTGGATATTTGACGGAAATATCCAATCCGCTTCTTAGTAGCTCATATTGGCCACTAAGGTCGTAACTCTTCCACTTCCATTGCCGTTGGGATTTTCTCTATGATCCTCTTCCGCCTCTGGAACCATTGGTCTTCGCCCTCCAGCCCGGCTCTCTATATTTTAACCCCTAGAGAGAGGAGTATTAAGCCCCCAGGAACTGGGCTCCCTGTTGGTCCACGGGTCCTTATTCTATATTCGGACCACCCCACCATATCTGGTGGGATCCCTAATCCGCCACCCGAGGGACGCGCCTGGTAGAGGTCAGGGGGTCAGTCTTTATTAGTGCCTTAATTTCAGCCATCTTTCTAGGTGTCAAGTCACTTTTTTTTACCCATGACTCCCTAATGTTAATAATTACATTTAAAAAAACATACTGACAGTGTACAAAAACAATATCACTGCAAAATTTAGCACAAATACGATTCACTATTCGCAATACATCCTCCTCTCAACTCAGCTTGAATTGAACTGCGGCATGTTCGTTCAACAACAAAGACATTTGGTGTTGGCGGTATTGTTTGAATGAGATCCACCTAGTTGAAGAATGGAGTTGGAATATGAAAGGAGGAAAGTAGAAGTAGAAGAGGGAGAAGAGTAGAAGAGGGGAGACAGAAAGAAATGAAACCTCCATGGAGAATGGAAGGTTATAGAAGAAAGGAAATCTTGCAAATGGAAGAATGAGCTAGAAGAATGCAGAGAAATAAGTGGCAGAGGAAACCACAAAGAAAGGAAGAAAGCAGACCTCCAATTCTTCAATTAGAAGAAGGGGAGGAGATAGAAGGTTAGAATAGGATAGAAGGAGATAGATTTCATCATGGAGAGAAATCATGAGAAAGGAGAAAGAAGAAAGGAAATTTATGATGGACAGTCGAAGCATATAACAGGAACTAAGTCCTCCATGGAAATTGGAAGGTGATAGAATGATTAGAATTTAGCACTGGAAAGAGAAGAGAGAAAAATGGCATGAAATAAACCACCAATAACAAGGGATTGGTCTTTGAATTATAAAAGGACAATACAAGGAGATATTAAAAAATAATAAAATAAATGAAGTATATCCAGAAATTACAATGAAAGGGAAACATAGTCCTTTCAGAAGTAGGGAGCTGATAGAAAGTTGAACGAGAAACTAAGAGAGGATATAGGAGGATGTGAGTCTGCCGATCACAGCAGAAGGAAACATGAGGGTTTTACTAACAAGATGAGGTAGAGATATGGAAAAATACTCTTCAAGTAGTGAAAATGTGTCCTCCCAGAAGAAGGAAGGAGGTAAACATATAAAGGACAAGATTATGATATAGGTAGAAGGGAATCCTTCATGAAGATGAGGATGAGATATGAGGAGGAATTATACTTAGGGGAAATTTGAGAAGAACGAAGCCCTCCAAGAAGAATGTGGAAGAGATGAAGTACTGTGTCCTTCCCATAGAAGAAAGGAAATAGATGGAAGTAAAACAACCAAGGACAAGGCAAGACTTTAAAATGAACTATGTTCTGCAAAGAGAATAAATAGAGAAAGGAAGATTTAATTCCACCAAAATGGAATGAAGACAGACTGGAATAACTGATACTTTTAATGAGAAGGTAAGAGGAAGGAGGAATGATTTCAGGAAAGGGAGGGGAAATAAGAAGAACTAAGACCTGCAAGAAGAATGCAGTGAAACAAGTGTCATAGGAAACCAAAAAGAAAGGAAGGATTGAGTTCTCCAAGGAGACTGGAAGAGGATAGGAGGAAATAAGTCTACCACGGAGAAGAGAGGAGAGAAGAAGAGCTGATTCATCCATGGAGAATAGAAGTCGAGAAGAGGAAGGGAATCCACCAAGTTGAAAAGTGAGATAGGAAGAACAAGTTTTCAATGCAGGATGTAAAGTAAGAATGGGGAATTGAATATACCAAGTAGAATAAGGGAGATAAAGGGAACTAGGTAAAAAATGGAATATGAAAGGAATAGAGGAATGCACCAAGTGGAAGAGAGGAGATAGGAAAAAGTGAGTCCTGAAAAGTGAAGAGGTGAGATGGAATGAAGTAATTCCACCAAGAATGTTGAATGAAGTGAGTACTCCAAGGAGAATGTAAGGTGAGAGGAGAAACGGAATCTAGTAGAGGAAAGAGGAGAATAATTGAAGAACTGTGGCCCCTGGAGATAAGGGCAATAGAGATATCATGATATAAATGAACAATGGATAAGGGCTGGATGAATGAATAAGATGAATTCACAAAATTTTAAAGGGGAAACAGGATGAACAGATCAAAGGGAGAGAGAGCAGAAAATAAAGTCATCAAATGCAATAGACAGTTATAGGAATGACTTAGTCCTTCAAGGAGAATGAAAGAGATTGAAGGAAACGAATATACTGCTGGGAAATTAGGATAATAAAATATATTAGGCTCATAAGTTGGAGGGAGGGAGATAGCATTAAATAAATCACCAATGATAAGGAAAAGATAAAAGATTAACTGAGTTCTACAAGGAATATGGAAGGTGAAAGGAGTAAGGGAATCCACCAAGAGGATAATAAGAAACATAATGAAAGAGTCCTGCAAGGAGAAAGAAGGGAATCTACTATGTGGAAAGAATTGGAGATGTAAAGAATTGTATCCTCCAAGAAAACAGAAAGAGGAAATTAGGAAATAAATTGTAAATAAATTACTTACCTCATCTTATCTCTGTGGAAGGAGGGTAATTGTTCAGTTACTCCAAAATTTGATGCACGGTGATTCTTCCACCTCTTCCAAGGTCAATGGAAGAGTCTAGAACAAAGAAAGGAATGATGCAGAAGTATAATAGAAAGCACAAATTAATATCATCATGTAGAAGACATGCTTTAAATATATTTTACTTTCAGTTTTAATTCATTGGTCCCTGAAATCTTTAGAACCTTCTCAGGTAATTACCTGTCAATTAGGTATGTGAGTTATGAGTGCCACCCATGAATATTTATTTTGAAATTACAACATAGTGCACTCTACTGTACATGAATGCTTGTGTGTAGCTGAATATTATTTCCTTGTCTTTGTTCTAAACTCAGATGTGCTGTCCTGTTGTTCCTCTAGATAGCATAAACATTAGAAAGCTAATGTCATTTGCATGCTTGGTTCACAATTGTGACAAGTAGGAATGCATTAGTGATGAAAAGGAAAGCTGACATGAATAAACATGACACTGCTTTGTTTGTTACATATTTTAGGCACATGGTGGACAACTGTCCTCCAAGCATTAACTGATGTTGACTTTGTATCATTATGTCACTTGAAAGTGCAGGAGAAAATTGCAGTTGATCTTAGAAGTAAGAGAATGAAAGAACATTCAGTATGCAAGCACAGTGTATTCCATGGTGGATCTTGTACCTTAAAGATAGTTAAAGGTTAGGGTGACAGGTGTACCCCATGCTCCCAAGTATGTTGCAGAAAATGATACACCTAATGCAGGGTTAATGGACACTGACCAAAACTTGGTCAGACTGAATTATAACACCATTAAGCCTTGTCTCCATGATATGAAAAGCTCAATATGCTGACGAAGGTAGAAATTGATTTTATTATAAAACATAAACTAAAATTAACGTTTCAACCTTCTAGCAAGGTCTTCTTCAGACTCTGCATCAGAGTCTGTAGTTGGTGCAGAGTCTGAAGAAGACCTTGCTAGAAGGTTGAAACGTTACGTTTAGTTTATGTTTTATAATAATATCAATTTCTGCCTGGGTCAGCATATTGAGCTTTTCGATTTATTAAAGGTCAAATTTTCACATTTAATGAATATGATGTTTAGTCTGAGACCATTCCGAAAGGAAATGTATTTAATGATTTGTAACTTAGTCAACGCAATGTACATACCTGTATTTACAGTACTCTACCAGTGAATTCGATCTCATTTTTTGTAGTGTGAAGCGACATTTGAGGAAATTACACCAATGTCAAATAGAAGCAAATTCCATGTAGTTAACAAAGGGAAAAATACACTGTTCTTGGTGATCGCAATTCTGAGTGATTTCTGTTCCTCTTTAGACTTCATATATATTCCGCATAATCTTATCCATGAATAAAATTTACTTGAAACGTTCCAACAAGTTATGGTGACCAACTTTCGGCCATAAATTTAAGGGAGATTTCCAACTTTCAGCATTGAATTTATGGGACATTCTAGGAGATGTTATCACAAAAAATTTTGACCTTTAGTGGCAGAGCATCAGTTCAGCAAATATTTATGTAATGATCATTTATTTTTTGAAACATATTTTACATTTTGTATAATATAAATATCAAAATAGACGAAAGAAGAATTACAATATCAATTCAGGAGGCAGGATGATCAAAAAAGTTAGCTCTAACACGAGGGATACAGGAAATACAGGAGATTTGGCCACCCTACAACAAACACTAGGTTTAGCTAACAATCAAATTGTTGTAATCTACAGTAAATTTTGTCACATCAAACAATGGATTACATAAAAGTTCTTCTCTCTCACTTAAAGAACTGTACTGTTAAAGAGAGCATCTTATCTTCAAGAGCCTTTATTCAGCTAAATAGTCAGCACTTTCGTCTTTCATGTGATCTATTATTATAAGTTTGATCCTTGTTAGAAGCAACAGTATCTCAGTGTACAAAATACAATGGGGAAACTACTGGAAAGGAAGTAGTAGTAGACGTCAGTCCAGAAAGCCAGATAACAACAGTGATGGATCTTCTTGTGGCTATAACTCAGTACCCAATAAGAAACTAGTTCTAAAACATTTAGATTTTGATACTCAAGTGAATATACCATTATAACTTTTATGTTTTGTACTTCCCAATTCTTTTCCCAGTGCTTGGTCAACACTGAAACAATTGAGCCCTCCACAGAGATTGAATCTGGAACATAGTGAATACATACATTAATATTACAAATATAGTCCATAGTTTTCGATCATTAAGGAAAATGCACCCCCAACCAAACCACACTTCTAATGACAGTGTATAATAGTTCAAAAAATTGCCTTGTACTCAAGTTACAATCTTATTAAATAAAATGTATTTGTACTCTTGACAATAGCATATACTCTTATTTAATTGAAATACTGTTAATTTACTGATTCATGTGAAAATTAATTACAAAAGTTTGACTGGAAATAATAATGCAGTTGTCTTTCATTACAGTCTACATGAATACGAAGATGAACAGAATTTTCTTTTGTCTGTTTCTCATAAATTCTGATGTTTGGATAGTCATTCCCACTAACCTTCATCATGAAGTGGTTATATCATGGTCTGGTTGTAATTTCAGTTCTTCACAGCTGTTCGTATATCTTTCAGTGGTGCATCATACATCTATATCATTGCAATTAACCAGTTCACTGAAGTAGAGAAGGGATGTGAAACAATAAAAATAAAATAAAATAGCATTATGGAAATAATGTCTGCTCCTAACTTAAGCAGTTGAACTAAGGATTGTATTTTGTACTTTTACTTAAAAACATGTATTGTAATTTTTTTAAATGTTTCTGCTATGAATGAAGTTCGAGGGTGTTAAATACACTTTACACATATTACATCAACCTTTAAATAATCAAGTGCTGTCTCTATTCTACTTCTCATGGCAATACATGCTCTCATCATTACAATTAGGTTGTCTGCATTTCTAGTATCTTCATCATGGAAGAACTAGGCAGAAGTGGCAGAACTGTCACGATGTCATTGCTTTCATTAACATGCCTCAGGGAGTTGTGTCTCCATAGTATCCTTACCATACACAACAGTCAAACTTGCTACTAACTAACAATTCACTCCTCTGATCAAAAATGACAATTAAGTTTAGTCAGCGACATTGTCATGGTTATGCAACGTGTGATACCACACAGTACTTCACACTTCAGAAATGTTTACATAATATTATTGAATCTTTTATTCACATTCATTTCTTGTGCAAAACAATCATATGACATTAGCAGAAAAAAAGTAAACCTATATTAGTGATAGAGTTCCATTTTTAATCAGGAAACTACTACGGAAAAGAAAACCAAAGTTTCAAATTCAAGCCTGCCTTGAAAACAAAATTTGTGCCATAACATAGTTGCATCTCTTTCTTGTGATCGAAACATTCTACTGATTTCCTGTCATCAACTGTATTGTTCGAGAGAGCACAAGCACCATTGTGGTTCTTTGTGCTGAACCAGAAAGACACCAGATTCTAGAGTGTACCACCTCCCATATTTTTGGCTTTTACAATTTAGCTAAATTGAAAGACTGATGACACGAAGGGAGGAGACCATGACAAGCATGACCTTTTGAGCATATTCCCTTTTCCTTGGTTTGATTTCATGTTTTAGCATCGCTTTGCTACCACGGTTTACTAATCACAATGATGAAGATGAGTAATGATATGATGGAATTGATGAGTCAACATTTACAAATATCACCCTTGCCCTTATATGGATTAAAATCTGGGATCTCTGGCATCATAGCACAGTGTGATAACCACTCCAACATAGAAGTTGGTATATTCCCTTTTGTGTGAAACAAATTCAAAACTGAAGTACAAAAATATATCTGGATATACTTTTATTTTTACTTCCTCAAAATTCAGAGAAGTGACTTCTTCATATTGTCAGATTTTACTGCTGTGCCAAGGTTCTAACAAGTTTCAAGTCATTACCGTTTGAAGCAGTAGTGGGTGCAGCATCAATCCATACTCTGAATTTGCATTTATTCAAAAAATAAAAAGCCAAAAGTGCTGTAATGGTGCTCAAATTAATCATGATAAATTTGAGAACTAACTAATGAAGTTTCACTGAGGATGGAATTCCTCCTTTGGCTTCTGCATCCTGCTCTCTTGGCAACTGATTAGTACCTATGGAGCAAGTGTGTGTGTGTGTGTGTGTGTGTGTGTGTGTGTGTGTGTGTGTGTGTGTGTGTTTGTGTGTGTACACAGATTTGGACAAACTTAAAGGAACTCTAACATTATCTCCCCCCCCACACACACACTGGTTTATAATCGTTGTCTCTTTGGAAGGATATAATTGATATAATATCCTGATGCTTCAGGCGTAGTTGATTAAATATCCCCAACCCCTTGCACCCCCAGTCTAGCCACATAATTGGTAGAAAATGGTGGGGTGTTAAAATTGCATCAACTTTGGAATCAATGATATTCTCTTCACATAAAAGGCAAGAGATAAATATTATAAGCTAGATTATTTTCTCTTTATTGTATTTATCTGTTTACTAAAGATATTGTCCGATCATGCCAGTTTTCAACCAGATTACTCAAGATTTGCAATTGCTTGGGAACATTAGCCAATTCCATTATGCTGAACAATAGCCACATGTATGTACCACAGTATCCCCTTCAGACTGTGTGTAAGATGCCGTTGTTTTCCCGTTGACTAGCTGTCTTTCCACACGACTGTGTCTTGTTCTAGTTATTATTATCAATAATGCTAATGTTACATTAACAATGTACTTTATTGTACTAAAGTACAATAAGTATCATTGTAGAGGAAACAAACAGGAGAAAATGGCCTAACCCAGAAATAATTGCAACACAATTGTTTTTTTGTGCCAGATTGTACAGAATGGTATACTGAATAATACATTAAAAATCCACCATTCAAATGTTTAGGGAAAATCCGCCATCTTGGAAAATGATGGCAAAAATTAACCTTAAATACTAAAGGAAATTAATATCTCGAAAACGGTGCATTGTATTCAAAAAACGAAGATTGATTGATTGATTGATTTAGTTTATTTTACTTCGCATTTTGTGCCTCTTGGCTAATTTGCAAAGATAGGGATGAGTGATGAAATGATGAAATTGATGAATGGACATTCACAAACAACCAAGCCCGACCGGGATTCGAACCCGGGACCCTTGGCGTCGCAGCGCGATGTGCTAACCACTCGGCCACAGGGTCGGGCGCAAAAAATGAAGATAACCAAAATGAAAGAGCAGATAATTGACATACCATAAATCTTAATTGAATTAGAAAGATTCAAATATTTTCTTTATTTTTTAGAATTTGCATAAAAGTTGGTTTCCGACACAAAAAACAGCAAATATGTAAGAAACAATGTAATTTACGTCAAAAGTCACTGAACCAAAATTCATAGCATATGCCTTCCTCTAGAGACTGGTTTTTGTTTCATGCCTTTAGAGTTGAGGGTTAAGGAGATATGTAATTTAATGCAGAGTCATGCGTTTCTCTAAATTTACGTGTTCCATTTCTTATGATATTTGTGAAAACGTAATATATTGTTTTCTGCAGTGCTTCGTTCTCTTGCATTTGTTACATGTTGTTTTCGTTGTTTAAAAATGTATGCACACAGTATCGGCGATTAGGTGTTTAAATTGAGGGATGGGGGGGAACCATTTACTTTCTAATTGCTTCAATGAGAGATAATCGTATTTAAAATGGAATTCGGGTTAAATCCACTGGTAGACAGGGCTTAGCATTAACAGACTATAGTCCACTGACACAAAGTGGTATGGAAAGGGGAGGGGAAACTGCTCTCCATGCCACCACCCTTAATCGCTGCTACTGTCAATACATTGAACTAATATGATACGGTAAAGTACTGTTCTAAACTGGTCACTTTGCCTTACAGTCCATTGCAGAATTTTTTGTAGATACCTAGTGCTAACATGTTAAAGTTCATCACTTCCTCTACATACAGATGTGCAATTGTAGCACAGGTGTTACCCCTGATGCAGCAAAATGAGAATATATTTGTAACTGATATTTGACACTTCCCAATATGCTAGGCTTTAATGAAATTTCGAAGACTATCAAAGCATTCTAATGTATTGCAGCCACAGTGCAGCAGCATCCTGTTATCTTTCAAAGTTGAACCAAATGTAGATAAAGATTTTCAGCTTGAACTTACATTAGTGTCTACTTCTGAATTAAACAGGCCAACGATTATTGAGTGTATGTTCATTTGCAATACACTTTGCTTCTTCAAGTAGCAGGTGCATAAACTATGAAATTATCCCTTGTGCCTTTGGCTATGGCTTTTCCGGATTGATTTGATTTGTTTTAGTTTTTGTTTCTTCGGTTTTCTGCCACTTTTGGCTAATTGTGAAGATGAGGACTATGATGATATGATGAGATGGATGAAGGGACAATGTGGATGACAACATGATCCCCACAGAAGATTATATTGACTGTGAGTCAAGATACCAGAGTCTAGCTTTTATTTAAAATGCAGTCCAAGATGTACTACTTGGAAGTGAGGTGCTTTCCCTGTGATCATAGGTTATCATAAGTTAACAATATTACCTCCGCAAATAATCTGAAGGAGTTGTTGAAAGCCTGAATCTTCCATTAGATAACCAATACATCTCAGGAAACTTTATCTTGATATGAAGGCCACTCAGCCGATATATGGGCTGCTTCTGAGGCCTTCAACAAGTATAATTTTCAAATAAATTGTTACAATATTACAGTCTGTGTGTTTGAAACGAGGCCGCCAACACATTATGTTTGCATTTGTTCGTTCATTGATTTCCCCTGTCGCATGTGTCCCTTGCGATTGTTGATATTGCATGACACGCACAACACTCTGTGGTGATGCTCGAACAGCATGCTACGATGCCAGGTGTCTCGGGTTTAAATCCTGGCCTTGATATCAGTGTTATTTGTTATTTCATCATATCATCACACACATCCTCATCTTCGCGATTAGCCAAAAATGGCAGAAAAGTGTAGTAAAATAAACCAAATCAATCAATTAACTATGTAGACATTTTAGAATGAATAGTCTTGAATTTCAGTCTGCCTATTCTTTGTCTTTGTCAGTTTATAAATACTGTAAATTCTTCTTACAACATCGCAAATAACATTAATGTTTTGGATTTTGCTCAGGCAAGACCTCCAAGTGGTTGTTTCCAAGTCATCTCTCTTAACAAAGAATGCTAGTGGCAACCCTGTCATGCATCGCTGGAAGTTATGTAAAAGCGAGCATTTTCTGTGTTGGGTTTCATACATACAGCATCGATTTTAAGCATTTATAGTGCAGAAAGTAAGTGCTTTCGAGCTATAGTTTATAGGGAAAAGTTACTTGTTTTTAAGATATCTACCAGCACCCAAGCATTGTTGAAGTTGTTTGACTTTGTATATATATATAGAAAAATAAATGGTAATTGATGGGCAAAGCCTCTTCATTTTGCCACTACAAGAAAAGTTGCCAAATATCATTTATCTAAATAAAACTACAGGTGCTCATAACCAACCTTCTATAAATAGTAGGCTATCTTCATTAGAGCTGAATTGCACGCTAAGGTAAAAAAGAAACCTGATTATTTTGTTGATTCCATTCATCTTCACCTACAGCTGCAGTAGTTGGGAGTCTCTGCTATCTCCATAGTAATCTTGTCATCCACAACAATAGAACACCATACTAATTTAACAATTACCTACTCTGCTTAACAAATCAAATTCATCTTAAATTAAATCCAGTTTTGAAGATAAATTAAACCTAGTTAAATGTTAAGTTCCATGTGTATATACTGTAAATAGCAAGTGGAAATACACTGCAATAATATTTCGCACAGTACTTCCAGCTGGTGGTATTAAAAAATAGAACTGTAGCTTTTGGACCATTTGTTCTAAAATTATTTGTATTTGTATGAACCATTTTAAAGGTGAGAATGTGTTCTGCTTGTGCCATCATTTCATGCCAAGATCAACACCCTTTTTAATGACAGACCAGGTGTAGTTTAATTTTTGACAAGACCCTTCAGAAAATTGTTATGATGCGAATACAGAGCTGCCACATAAAAGCAGTTACAGAAGTGTTACAGTTTCTCCAAGATGGAGAAGGGTGCAGATCAGAATGCAAATGACATTAGATATTGTGTGAGGACACTTTGGATGGATGGTGTAAATATACAAGGGCCATTCAAATCAGCTAGAGCTTTCGATTTTTCAGAATAATGAAACATCTTTGGAAATGTAGAAAACTTTCATTTCTCCATTTCTCCATGTAATTTTCCTCTGCACAAATACTCTTAATCATCATGCTCAATATCATCATGAGAGTAAGTATTAAAGTGTATATATGTAGGAGAATACATACATTGCTACAATAAGTGTGAGAAATTATGTCCTGCATTTCATTACATTTGTCCACAAGTTTCATCATGTTCCTCACAACCTAATGGATCATTCTGCTGTCTATACTCTGGACAGCAACAGTGATGTTCATTTTCAGCTCTTCCAAGGTGTGTGGATTGTTTTGTACACAGTCTGTTTTAAATATCCTCACAAAAAGTAGTTCGGACTTTTAAGATCTGGTGGCCATAGATCTTTAGAGATAATTCTGTTGCCAAAAAAATCCATCAGTTGCCATGGTGGAATTTGAGGTATGGCAAGTCACACTGTCTTGATGTATCCAGCAGTAGCATTCATCCTCTTCAACTAAGGTTATGAACTGCCTGACACCTATTGGTAGACCTCAGCATCTAAAATTGTGTTTAAAAAAACAGAGGCTGATTCGTCCCTTGACATGGCACACCCGATGCCAATTTTCGTAGGATGCAGAGGCAACTCAACAAAGAGATGTGCTCCATGTTCTGTAATTTTGGCAACAGACATATCCAGTAAGATGAAACCATGCTTCATCTGTGAAAAACACATGATCTGACAATGATATGTCACCACGACTGAAAGTCTATACCATTGGCAATAGTGCACGTGTTTACCATAGTTGATTGACTTCAATTCATGGAAAACTTACATACGATAATGGATACAGTTTCAGGATTTTTCTCACTGCAATATGAGCGGAACCGAGGGAAATGTTCTTTGCTTGGTTTAACCTTCGTAATGAATTTTTCAGAACTCACCAGTGCCTCTTGAATATCACCAACATGTTCTGTTAAAACAGACTTGCTGATGTTATGTTTTCTGTTAAATACAGAACTGGTTTCACGGAATTTCTGTACCAGATGCACGATGAAAGTCTTTCCTGGTACTTCCTTTCCAAACTTAGCACAAAACTGTTCACAACACTGCATGTAGGACATTGTATTTAAATATTGCTCCACTAGAAAAACATGTTCTTCAACACTGTATGGCATATTAAATATGACTTTCACAACAGCAGTCATAGACCAAATACTGTACACTCATGTTCAACTCCACCTCTTCACGAGTGATTCATCACACCAATTTCTACTTGGACTTCCTTTCCCTCCCCTCCTTTCCCATTTCCCTAACTTTCTCACCTCTTCATTCCACACCAAGCAACATGACTATACAGGCATCGGGTTACCTTTATAAACAAAATAAATGCATTCTGTTAGGTATTCATCAATGTGTAGATTGTAGTACAATTCTAAATTGAACACACTGTATATGATATGTCAGTATCGGGAAACAGCAACAGGATTTCAACTAAAATGGAAAACCATTCAAGAATAATTATTTTAATATTTGGAATATAGTAATACATGTGTGTGGGGGAGGGTGGCAGGTCCAATATTGAAATAAAATTCATTTGAATAAAAATTTAGGATTTTTTCAGCTATATACATTTATTCATGTACATTATAACAAGCATGCCATTCTCTGACAGCACAATAATCATCAACATATTTTCAAAGGAATAGATCTACACCCATTTCTTTTATTATCAGCACGTCTAAAAGAATTCTTTCACTGTAATTCCTGGTATCAGAATACTCAATATCAGTATTTTGGAGAATTTAAAAGCTCCATGGTATTATTGTATTTGAAAAACAAACTAAAAACATTAAAAGAGTAAAATGTTATAATACCAGTATTATGAAACATAAATCTATAGAGTTTTAACAACGATAACAATTAAAGTTAAATTGACTGACAATCCCATAACTATGCAACAGGACTTTTACATACTGGTATGCTGTGTTTGTTTGTATATTATATATATGATTTGTGGAGTGCGTTTTGTGGTGTGTATTGATGTATTGATAAGAAACATGAGCAGTGAGGAAGATCAACATGGAAAGGCTAGATGTATATTTAGTGGAGAATAGGAAGAATTCAGTGGATCAATAAGGTGCTAGATGAGGAAATACTTGAAGGAATTTAGGAGAAGGGATGGACTTTAAAAGTGATTGATAGAAGGAAAATAAACTGTATAGCACATAGTAGGCCAGCCAAGAACCAAAATTGTGACTTTTACCAGCATGGAATATTAATGACAGGCATCCATGCTAACTCAATCAGTCATAGGTCTGACAGAAAATCTAGGGTGGATGCCACCAAACATTTTGACCTTAAATGTCATTTCAAGTTTTCAGCAAGTTTCATGTTGAAGTTTTGCTTCCGGAATGATTCTCCATCTTGTTCATCAATCCCATGTAACTGGAGGTGGATTCGTGGACCACACTGGTGCAAAATCAACCCGGATACACAAAGATGACCTCAAGCTGAATGGTAATCATGAAGAAGTTGACACAAGGTTGTCTATTCATGCCTCTGAAGCATTGGGTATAGGCTTTCAACAAATTCTTGTGATGTGTAGAGATACAGATGTCATGCTGCTTGTTTTGCACTTAAGCACCCCTAAAGCAAGTGAAGTGTGTGGCTGGTTTCCGGGACTGCAAAGAAACAGAAATACATTCCCATTCGTAAAGTAGCAAAAAAAAAAACAACTTCCTGATGCTGTGAGAAATAACCTATTGAGTTTCCACACAGTTATAGGTTGCGATAAAACCTCTTCATTCAGTGGTTGTGGAAAAAAGCCTGCTAAAATGATCTTTGAGAAACCCACACCTGGTAGAAGTGATTGGATATGAAGGTGAGCTTAGTCTGGTTGAAGAGTTCATTTGCAACCTCTATGGAAGTCCAGGAGTGAAAACAGTTACATTGCAAAAATAAACATGTTCATGAAGGGCAAGACAGCCTTGGAACTGCTTCCTTCAACACATGATGCTCTGGAGCTTCATGTGCAAAGTGTAAACTACTAGGCAAAGATTTGGCTTCAATCAGAGAGGGAAACTATTGTTTTGACATTGCCCCCAGATACTTGGAAATGGGAATTAGGTTGTTTCAAACCTCAGTGGACAAGGCTACCTCTTATACCACTGTCCTGCCTCGAACTTGTGACCTACTCTTGCAAAACAAAGTGCAAGTCTGCAAGATGAGCCTGCTTCAAAATCAATATGAAATGTATAATGCTTGTGGCTGGGATCTATAGAGTCTTGAAATCCATCTCATTGAACATTATTTGAGTTAAATCAGATTACACGGACAATTTTTTGTAAAATATATTCTAATAATATAATATCTGTTATTTCAAACGATTCATTAGAATATTTAATTCTTGGGATTATAAATAAACACAACATAAAAATAGCTGTATTTTTCTCTGAGTAGCCTTTAAAAAATAACCTGCATGAAATGTTAATCAAGTCTGTTAAGGTGAACTTTTCCCTGACATCAATATTCTGAATATTCTGACCTAAAAATATCGCCAAACAGTTTGTCTCATCTATACCTTTTGCTTGATATATTACATTTAGACAATTTTGAAATTTAACCTTTTAGGGTCAGAATATGACTTTGAAATGACCTTTAAGGTCAAAATTTATGGTGGCATCCACCCTAGTTCTTTTGTCAGACGCACAACTTATTGATTTTGCATGGATGCCTGATATTAACATTCCCTACACTTAAATTTTTGTAAATCTTTTCTTGATTCTTGGATGGTCTACTATATAGAACTCCAGAGTATACAAATTTAACGTGATTAACTTTGCCCCACAAGAGCTACTTCTGACACCAATATTCTGACCTAAAAATATCACCAAACAGGTTGTTTCATCCACAACTTTCTTTGATATACTACACAAATATATTTGGATAACTTTGAAATTTGACCATTTAGGGTCAGCATATGACCTTGAAATGACCTTTAAGGTAAAAATTTTGGTGGGCTCCACCCTAGGTTTTCTGTCAGACCTATGACTGATTGATTTAGCATGGATGCCTGTCATTAACATTCCATGCAGGTAAAAGTTTTTTTTAAGCTTTTTTGCATCTTGGCTGGTCTACTTACATGAAACAGTATAAAAGGAACAGAACGACACTTTGGAATGATTTGGCAGAAAGAAGGAGATGCAGTAAATTGAAGAAAGAAGCTGTGGGTAGAAGCTGGAGATTGCAAGAACCTGCATGTGAGTAGAATAGCAGATGATTGCTTTAAATTTGGAAGATTTCAAATATATGTAATCCATTCAGAGTTTAAGTACCCATTCCCCAAGGGAAAAAGAAATAACTGTGATATATGTTCCAAAGAAAAATTCCAAAAAGAAAAGGAAATAAGTAATATGATTTTTCTGATGACCATATTGATGTAATTATAAGTATGCATTTCTCAATCCTTTGCTGATAATTATCCTAAAACATTTCCACACATCAGAAAGTAGTAGAGCAAAATATATTCAATTTTGGTGGACTGTTCTGTAATATATTAAGTAAAAACTGCAGGCTTGAGCAGGACCAAAATGTGAGTAAATGGCATGATATGATGCAAAACATGCTTATGTTAATGGAGTCTTCATTTGTCACCTGGGTTGGCAGAAAGTAAAATTTGCAAGTGAAATTATCTTTCTCCAGATATCCCTTTCCCACTCTCTCTTTTTGTCTTCACTGTTTCTCTCTCTTTCTCTCTCTTTCTCTCTCTCCCTCTCTCTCTTTCTGTCTGTTTTCTTCTGAGCATATTTGTTTGTGCTCTGTCAATGTCAGTCCAAATTTTACATACAAAATAATTATTTTCTAGAAGAATATACATATATGATCAAGTGATATTGATAAAGGCACTCTTTCACTGTTGGAAAGAATCTGTGATAACAGCTTAACATTAAAAAGCATGCTATGTTTACAATATGAATAATATACAAAAAGTGTGAAAATAATGCATTGGAACCTCAATATTACATTCTCGGCATTTACATTCTCCATCATTATACATTCAATTAGCATGATCTCAGTAGAGCAAAATGCTATAATGATATTTCTTCTTCTTCTTTCCTGGCTATAGTCCATCACAGACCCTGGCATGCTTCAGAATCTTCCGCCATCCATCTCTATTCACAACCTTCCTTATCCAACTCCTAAATCCCAACACATTCAGGTTCTCTTCCACCGAATCAACCCACCTTAAAGGTGGTCTTCCTACTTTTCTTCTCCCATTCACTACCTTGGTAGGAACAATAAGACGTTCAAGAAAAGAAGTGCATCATCTCGTCTAGAACAGTATTCTATAGTCCTTCTGAGTAGTGCTGAAAGCAAACTCACTGTGTACCAAGGAAAAAGAAACAAAAAACGTTTTAATTCTCAGTTCCATGCATTCAAACATGTGTATTGGTGCTCGTGTAAAGAAACTCCCTGAAACTGTCAGCTTTTACAACAGCACAAAGTTTGGTGTAGATGTAGTCGATCAGATGGCTCGTAAATTTTCCATAAAAGCAGCATCGCGAAGATGGCCAGTTCATGTATTCTACAGCATTTTAGACCTAACCGCTCTCAATGCATATATTTTGTACAAGAGTACAACTGGCGAAAAATTTTGGTCGTCACTTGTTCCAGATGAAATTTTCTGACCAACTCCGAGAAGGAAGCAACAGAATCCCACAGCCCAGTCTACCGATTGTCTCCTATGAGCCTCCTGGAAAATGACAGCGTCGACAGTGCCAAACATCCAAATGCAGAAACAAGACAGGAGACTTATGTGAGCAGCGTGGAAAAGCAGTATGTGGAAAATGTGTAAAAATTGTTAAAAAAATACTGCACTAATTGCATTCCAGATGATGCCAAATAAGTAAATTTATTGTTATTGCATGAAATAATTTCCATTTTCATTTGTATTCATGCTTGTGAAAACAAGAACGAGGTCATGTATTCATTTCTGTGAAATTAAAGATGTGTACTGAAGCAATTAAAAAAAATATTAATAAACAAAACTATAAATATAACACACTTTTTTCCATGGCGGTCAATTTAACCACTGTCATGGTTCTAGTTAAAAAAAAAAAGGCCTGCGGTTCTAGTGTTAACACATGCAATATTTTCTATGAATATTTTTTTGCAAATAACATAACAGTTTGAAAACTAGTAGGCACTGATGCTTAAGCCAGTGACTTTTCTGTGAAGTCTCATCTTCTCCTGTAATAAGAATATCATCAGCTACTGAACTTGACTAAATAAATTATGAAGACATAGGAGTTTGGATCCTTTCATTTTTCATCAGACTACTGGTTCATTTTTCTATCAGAAAGCAATGGCATCATGTAAATCAACCTATGCATACACTAAAGCATCTGGCAACGTGTATTCCAAAAGAGAAACCATAAAGATTAATTTTGGTTACCAAATGGTTACAGAGGTGTGCAAAATTGACTTTTTTTCCAAGTACAATTGCTGTTATATTCCAAAACATAATTTCGACATCTAAATTAGAAACTAAAATGCAACTATTTTTAGAACACCTTGTGCTTTTTTTGCTTTTATTAATTTTATGTGCCTAATAATTTTTGTAATGTTTTCTTTGTTGAGTTTTGTTATTAAGTCCACTTTCATGCTTAGCTTGGCTAAATGGGACTCAACCTACAGTTTAAAGTGGGATCCAAACCACCATAAACCACTATATGCCTCCACCAAGGTTTTTTATAATGGCATTGAGGCACTGGTATCTTTTCGTTTGTAGGGGCTATATTTTTCATAATTTATCATATAAAACGTCTGCTTCTAAAAAAATTACAGCCATAACTTCATCAGCCATAGGCATACCAAGACTTTTTCAAGATGGGCCAACACATTTTTTTTTTTTCCAATTTTGAAAAAGATACTTTCCCAGGAAGGGCATGCTTTATTCTTAATTATTTTTGTTTGGTATGGGTTTTCTTTCATAATTGTCTCTTTATTAACCCATAATGGGTGTGTTGCCAGTTTGTAAACCAAAGGGCATCGCTTCATCCCGTGGACCACCAAATTGAATATAATTTATCATTTCCAAGTGTTATTGAAATATTAGCAAACTTTTTCACAAATTATCATGCATTTCGAACCTTCTCTATGGAATCATGATAAACTTTTATCCACTGTTTCTGTAATTGCCATGTTTTTTGCTCAACTTATCTAACGCTACAAAATCGGCGACATATTCGTAAACTGCTCTATAAATAAATTGTCATTTGACTGTAAAACACACAAAATCACATAAAATAGTTTCACAAAAAAATTCTGCACAATGTCAAAATGAGGGGAAAAACTCCATGATTGGAACAATAGTCAGTGGAAATAAATGTTTCACTATCTAGATCTTATAATTCCCTTCCGCTTCCAACTTCTTTAACTGTGACAAGGTCATTTCCATTAGAAGACAGACCATCCACACTGATTCCCGCACCGGGTTCCTTACCGAAAGACTTACGTAATGGGCGTATCATGGTCAGTGGGACTCACGAGTGCCTATTGATCTGAAACTAAAATGCAGCGAGCAAAGTGGCACCAGAGGGTTACATAATATTCCAAATTATGAAGTTACTGAAAAGAAGAGGGAAGTGTGTTTTATTGCTTCCGAGAACGGGAGCGTTGTTCTAGGCTGAAGGTCCCAGGGACCATGCCACTCCCGTTAAGGGTTAATTACATCTCACCATCATTCATCTTCATCCTGCTGATTAGACAAAAGAATTAGGTACAAAAGTATGAGCACATTTTACTGATTTTACATTCTGGTCTGGAATCCAGAAGAGAGAGGAGAGAGATAATTGTGTGCTGCAATATAAAACCTGTCCATTATATGTTCCTGTAGTAGTAAACATAGCAAAAGTAATATTTTATATGCATAAAATCTTCAAACAACAGTCTAAAACTATTGAGATTAAAACACACAATCTGCTGGAAGGTAAGGTGTATAATGGGTCAGTAAGAATTACATTTTTACTAACATTCATGATTTTCACCTCCTCAGAGTTTCATTTAATTTTATTTCTTTACTGTTGCCTTTAAAGACCACATGTAATGTACCAACAGCAAAAGTAATAGTTATTCTCAATCACAGTTTTCACTAAGTGTTTTTTCCACAATGTGATTACTAGAGCCCGGAAGTTTAGGCATTTATTTTCGTTAAAATAGGCAGGCAAAAAGGCATTTATAATGTGGAAAATAGGCACTAAAAATGAAAAAAAGGCAAAATAAACCGAAAAAAGGCACATTTGGAAGTCGCTTACTTTTATCGCTAATTTCTGGCAAAATGTTAAAATCTAAATTGGGAAGAGCATTTCAATTTTCTCCGTCTTCATTGCACATAACTACAAGGTGCTTTTTAAGTTCTCAACATTCATTGATAGTCGTCTGTCAGAGAGAAGGTTTTTCATAATAGAAAATGATCTTTCTACTTCGACAGAAGTTATTGGAGCATACATAAAACAAGCTAATGTAGCTGGACTCATTTCGGTAACAGAATTTTCACCTTTTAGAATATCACATATTGTTTTCAATTGTTTCAGGTCCTCATTTGCACTCACTACCCGTTTGCACTTTTCCGCAACAGCTGACCCCTTTTCTCCTGGCACTCCATCATCTGCTGCATAGATTCCTCGAACATTTTCATGGATGCTATAATTGTAATTGTCTCTGGCAATGCACCATAATGTGCAAAAATAAACTTGAATAGCACAGGAGTTTTTTCACTTCATGAAATGAAGCCGCTTCATTTTCTGGAAGAGCATCTATCACCTCACTAATTTTTTCAAGGTTGTTAGTATAATATATAGCTGCTGATATCCAGCTTCCCCATCTCGTTAAGACTGGTTGCTGAGGTAAACTAAGCTCAATCGCAACTTCCTGAAATTTTCGGGTTCGAGAGGGAGATTTCAGAAATATCTTCTTTGTGTTCGAAATCAACCTGTCCACTTCAGCAGTCAATCATACACAAGAAATGTTAACTGAAAGGCAATATCCTAACTCAGCATGAAATACTTTTTTCTCACACTTTTCTCCTTTAGCAATGTTGAAACATGCGTGAGTTCAATATTACTTACAGTAAATAAGGCGAACATTATTCACATAACAAACAGAAGAAAAATAAATGCCAACAACGTTTTTTGGGAGAAAAATAATTTATATACACATTTTTTTTAAAAAAAATTTCAAATTTCATTGAAAAATGCAAAAAAAGGCATTATAATTAAAAATAGGCAGTGGGGTCCCAAATAGGCAAAATAGGCAAAATGAAAAGGCTTCCAAAACATTCGAAACAACATAAGAAACGTATATCCGGAAAAATTTTATCAATATATGCAGTAGATAAAAAGAGGCATTTTGACAATCTTCCGGGCTCTAGTGATTACTATGGATTGATATAAAAGCATTCAAAGGTAGAGGGAATCTTCTTCGCATCAGCAAAATTCCACTCGTAAAACAACACAGGATGTAGTGTAAAAAAAGAATGAAAATTGTGATAGACAATTTGTCTGCTATTGCATCTGCCATCAGCTGTACATGTCTCTACAATGTCTCTCATTATTTCAAAGTAATTTATATTAGATATTTTCCAATGTATGCAGAAAATCACTCAATTCTATTTTAGTATAATATTTATTTTGGCCATTAATGAAAAAAGAAACTATAACAATCACTGATACAATTATTAACTTTTAAATTACCCTGTCTTTGCTCTCAGAGGATTTCTATTTTGAAAGCACTCCAGTATCCAGTTTAATAAAACATCTTTGGTATTATCTCTGGTAAAAATGTTGTACTCTTACACAGCATCTATGAAGTTTCCTTAATTGGAGCAAGTGAACTGTTAAATACGATGTATGCAGCTATCTGAACAAACAAATAGATTAATTCATTTTGGGGTCATTCCACACCATTTTGATCAACACGTATCAAATCACCATTTTCAAAGATGTTATTAATTTAACGACTTATTTCTACATCTTTCAAGTGTTCAAAACTGAAATTGATTTTTTTTTCGGGCTTGCATTTGGGTCTGGCAGCCATTTTTAATCAGCACATTCATATTTTTAATAAGTCTATATCAGAAATGTATTTATAGCTATCTTTTGTCTTGCTTGATTTGATTTGATTTGATTTAGTTTATTTTACTTCGCGTTTTATGCCTCTTGGCTAATTTGCGAAGATGGGGATGAGTGATGAAATGATGAAATTGATGAATGGACATTCACAAACAACCAAGCCCGACCGGGATTCAAACCCGGGACCCTTGGCATCGCAGCGCGATGTGCTAACCACTCGGCCACAGGGTCGGGCCTTTTGTCTTGCAATTGGTCAAGTATGGGCAAGGGGCTATTTTTGGGTACATTTAATCTTAAATATTTTTCTTATTCGGAGAAACACCTTCACCAAATTTTAATATTATGTTGAGCCTGAAGAGATCAAACTGTGGTGCAAATTTCAGATATTTCCTCCATTTCCAATTTGGGTACCTGGGGGAAACCCTGGGGGGTAAAGGCGGTCAGGGGCGTGATGCTGATCACATCACCCCCACTCACGACCGGATCAAGAAAGTGTGAGGCGTTACCCCCACACCCCCTATACACCTTCATGGCATGGTGCTATGCACAGGGGAGCACTTTACTTTACTTTACTTTATCCCCAGTTTGGGGATACAGAGCATCAAGCTTTTGATTTTTCAAATTTTTCAATTTTTGGGAGCTTAGAGAAAAAAAAGAAGGCCCTACCTCACATGTTTAACAATTTTCGGACTTACTTGGCACTGCACAGTAAACATAAGAAATATGGTTAAGGTGTTTTGCCCCCTTCATGGTTAATTTGTGCCCAAAAAATGAGAAAATGTGAAAAAAGATATCAGATTTATTGTAGTATGACATGGAAACTACTAATCTGGAAGAAAAATTGGTAATAAACAAAAAGAAAGAGCATTTATTTTTTAATAAAATGTTTTTTGAAACGTAACATTTGAAATTATAGAACAGAAGATAGTGATTTTTGTAGAGGTCTGAAAACGCAAAAATTCACCACGTGCCACTGATGAAAAATGGCTGCCAGATCCAAATGCAAGCGATCTAAATATAGACTTTCTAAAAGGAAATCTAAACAATAATTTAAACACACTCCTTAACATGTATAATTTAGAACACATGGTCAAGCAACCCACAAGAATCACCAAATACACAGAAAGTGCACTTGACCAAATACTCATAAACCAACACCTATGTAACTGTGAGACATCTGTATTTGACACAGGTTTCTCTGACCATCAAGCTCAAATGTTTTCTTTATCACCAACCACAGTGACTAATCCAAAACACAGTACCAAAAATGAAACACAAGTTGTAAGCAGAAGGTCATTCAGCAAACAAAATATTAATTATTTTCATTATTTATTAAGCAAAGAAACGTGGAGTGATATTCATGAGTCCAATGATACAGATGAAGCATATAAGTCATTTCTAAAAACGTTCACTTATTATTTCGAAATAGCTTTTCCCAAGAAACAAGTTAGAACTTCAGCAACCCAAAAGAACCACTGGATAACACCTGGAATTATTAAATCTAGTGAAAGAATGAGATATCTAAGCAGAATCAGAAAAGATGGAGATGCCACAGCTGATTTTGAAACATATTTCCACAAGTACAAGTCAATCTATAGGAAAATAATAAAAAAGGCTAAGCAAATGCACAATGAGAATACCATCATAAATTCCAAAAATAAATCTAAAACAATGTGGCAAATTGTAAACACAGAGCTACATGGAGGCAGCAAAAGAAAAGAAAATATTACACTACAACATAATTCTGAGACTGTAAAGGAACCTCTCGAAGTTGCAACATTATTAAATGAATACTATGCAAATGTTGCGAAAATGTACTCCACCCCCAACACTAATACCAGTCACAACACAAACAACTTAAAGAAATTAGGAACGTGCACCAAAACAATGTACTTGCATCCAGCAACTACTATGGAGGTTGAAAAAATCGTACAGAAACTCAGACCTACTTGGTCAAGTAGTGTAGATGAAATCCCCACTTCTATTGTCAAACAATGCAAAGAATATATTGCAATCCCACTGTGCCACATAATCAATTTGTCCTTCACCGCAGGAGTTTTTCCACAAAAGCTGAAGGAAGCAAAAGTAATTCCAATATACAAGAAAGGAGATAGAAACAACTTAACCAACTACAGACCAATATCTCTCCTCTCCCCATTCTCGAAAATTTTAGAAGCTACCATGAACAATCGAATTGTATCATTTTTAGAAAAACAACAACTTATTTCAAATACTCAGCATGGCTTCCGCAAAGGGAAATCAACTGAATCTGCTGTGTTTCAATATTTGGAATATATAAGAGAAACATTAGACAAAACGGGACAATGCACGGGACTCTTTCTAGATTTGACAAAAGCCTTCGACCTAGTACTCCATGAAAAACTATTACAAAAAATAAAACATTATGGCATAAGAGGCATCGCACATGATTGGCTCACATCCTATCTTAGCAATCGCATGCAAATAGTCGAGATTATCCACAGAAAGGATGACGGTGTGCAATCTAGCTTTGTCTCAAAACCCTGCACAATATCAAGTGGAGTTCCACAAGGTTCTATTATTGGACCATTACTCTTCTTAATATATATTAATGATTTGCCAATAAATTTAAATTCAGCAAAAACGACTCTTTATGCAGATGATACAAGTGTAGCCATCACTGGTGGTAAGGAACAAACCCTTAACTCTAATATCAAACATGTAAGAATCAAACTCAGCAAATGGTTTTCTGACAATAATTTAGTATTAAACAGCAGCAAAACTGTGGCTGTCAATTTCCATCACACAAGGAATAAAATGATAAATGAACCAAATGTTACATTAGGTAATATGACAGTAAATCACGCTAAAACAGTTAAATTCCTGGGAGTATGGATTCATGAAAGCTTAAAATGGGACCCACACATAGATCACCTCTCCGCAAAACTAGGTAAAATTATATTTGGCATTAATACACTGAAAACAATATCAAACTTAGAAACATTGAAAATACTATATTACACCATGTTTCAATCTTTATTAACATACGGTATAATCTTCTGGGGAAATTCCACTAATAGTAATAAAATTTTTGTGCTGCAAAAGAAAATTGTCAGAATAATAGCAGGAGCTAAGAGAAATACACCCTGCAGAAGACTGTTTAAAAATTTAGGCATATTACCCTCACCATGCTTGTATATACTTCATCTGCTGATGTATGTAAAAACTGACTTAGATTCCTTCAAATGTAACAACTCCTCACATAAATATTATACAAGGAATGGCAGCAACCTCACGATACCATCACACAACACCACATTATTTGAGAAAGGACCTAAATACATGGCTGTTCACTGTTTCAATAACCTTCCGAGTGACATAAAAATAATACAATCAGCTACCTCATATAAAAAGCATGTAAAAAAATACCTATTAGATCATTGTTTTTATTCTGTTAAAGAGTACCTAACAATAAATTGCAAATTGTCACATCCTAAATGAACTCCTAGGACATGTATATGTATGTATTGATTTTATCTCTTATATGTATGTTTAAAATTAATGTAAACCTTGCAACTAACAGCAAGAACAAGGAGAATCAATTATAATGTAATCAATGTTTTTTTTTTTAATGTTATGTATAATATCTTCATACTTGTACCTATTTGAAAATAATTATTAACGGTAATGCTGACATGTTCCATACCATGTGTGGAAAACAACCACTGTACAATGGTCAAAGGAATGAAATAAATCATATCATATCATATCATATCAATGTGAGTTTTGAACACTTGAAAGATGTAGAAGTAAGTGGTTAAATTATTAATATTTTTTTAAAAATGGTGAGGAAACAAATTAATTCAAAATTGCTATGGAATGACCATTTGTAATATAAAAAAGATGCATGATGTTACAGCCCTCTGACGGTCAGGGCCTGTCAAGCATATTTTCCATGGGTGACATGTGGTCAATGCATCAGGTCTCTCTGCCACTGCTTTCTGTCTTTTGAGATAGGAGGCCACTGCAAGATGCTCCACAATTATCCCCCCAATGCTGGATCAACATCAATATTTTGTCAGTTTTCATTAGAATTGAACCTGGGACTGCTTGCACCAAAGGCAAGAGTATAACCATTTGACTATGCAGGATCCCTTGTGTGATACAATCCCATATCTAGAAGGATATGCCCACAATGCCACAAGTACAAAGTTCGAATCCTGATCTCGGCATGGCTGTTTCCTCAATTTCATCATATCTTCACTCATCCTCATTGTTGCGATTAGCCAAAAGTGCAGAAAAGCGACATGAAATAACAAAAAAATTAAATCAATTTACTGAATGTCGTGTACCATGCAATGTAATTGGTCAAATATTTTCCATTATCACTTTTTATTAACCTCTTCTCTACATTTTCAAACACCATTTGTTCCCTTGCCCTCCACTGATATATTACCTCTTTTCCCCGAGCATCTTCCAATTTCTGAGTCAACATTAAATGCTACACTAACATCCATTAAGTACCACTGGATATTAATGTGTTAGTACTGTTGCATTAAAAAAAATGTGTCATGAAATTCGGCTAAGAACAGAGTATCTCGAAATTATTTTGTCTGCTCTTCCAGAAAGAAATGTTGTAAAAGAACCCCATCTGCCAATGAGAGTGACATTAGCTTTGAAAGAGAAAAAGATGAGTATTCTTCACAGGAAAAATCAACTAATTCAGGGTCATGTGCCAATTTTTAAATTTCTTTTTAATAAGGCTGTATTTTATCAAAAGCCGTGGATACATCATTCTATTCCCATCTTCCCTTTCAGCTTTTCTCATATTTTCTCCAACACTGTTAACATAATGGCACAAATGAGCAATGATAAATGTCTATATGATCCAACCAAGCAGCTCTATTTTTTACATGAATGTTTTGCTAAGCTGTTTATATTGATGACCTTAACGAGAACATGTAAGCATGTTACTTAACTCAATACTTGTGTGGTATATATTTCTCCTTTTCTTTGCTTAGGCTTAGCTTAGATGTTGCTGTCCCAACTCTTCCCAACAGCACATGTCACAGTTGACATTTAAAATCAACTAATTTTGTCCATTTTCTAAGTTGCCTTAGCTAAAATAGTACATTTTCAAACAACCTTTCCAGGGAAGTGGATTGAACTTTTTGTTCCCTTTTTGTATGTGCTTATTGGGATACAACAAACCCCTTCCATGCTAATCTGCCATCATGGGGGCCAACTTTTGAAAAACATTGAGTGGGTTCTTCACACTTGAGTTATAAGTTTACAACAAAAATCTCGTGAGTCCTTCTTTCCATGTATAATGATATTAATTCACACCAACAATGCAACTTTTTAAATTTGTTATTTACTGATTTCAATAAGCAATCCACAATGAATGACGATAAATACATATAATTATCATAACAAATAATAATCTATGACACACCAACCCTTGGGTGCCAGGGTCTACCTGCTGACTGACAGCCTCACTCCCACATGCCTCAGCAGAGGTGTGCAATTATCCAACCATTTACAGGATGGTGTGTGTTCAGCATGATGACTGCTCGGTCGCTGTTATAGGTTTCTGTGACCAGGTTATGCTACTCATTCCTAGCTTCTCAAATTCCTCATGCTTGTGAGGTGGCTACTGGTTCCATACAGAGGCCAAAATCTCGGGAGAAAAGTTGTTATGGTTCCTCTCAGGTGGCCCTGCACCTTGTGGTCAGAGGTGCAAACTTTGGGCTCCTGCTATGGGATGCATGCAGGTTCAAGTCCCCTGTGGGAAACATATGATCTTTCCCTTAGATTTCTGCTAGTGTATGGGATCAGTGAACACCCACCATCATGAGGAAATTGGGAAGCTACAAACGATTAGCGTAACCCAGCCATAGAAATCCTACAACAATGACTGGGGGTTTGTCGTTCTGACCACACGTCATCCCATAACTGGTTGGATGATGGCAGTCAGTAGGTAGGCACTGAACTTCACAGGCTGTTACCTCATGGGTTATTAATCCCCCTGAAGACTTGAACCTGCATGCGTCCCGTAGCCCGAGCCTAAAGTCTGCATGGACATGGTGAGGGACAGTAATAATAATAACACATCAAATTATTGGATGTGCTCTGATCCCACTGGCCCATATAGGTTGACATCACTGTGTGTTCTCAAAGAGAAAGAGGTAAGACAATTAGCCTTGCTTTTCTGGTAGTTCTTAAACCATGAGGAAAGAAAGTAAGTTCACTAAAGCCAGACCAACAGAGTATGCACACAAAGTCCATTATTGTTGAAATACTTCACTCTCACACACACTTCTCACTTCAACTTTTAACTGATTCTGTTGATGTTGATATCTTTAATCCTTCTATTCCACATCCATTAATCCAGGCACAGTCTTTGAATTCCTACCAATGTAACTGATGGATATGTCATTGGATGCTATGGTCAAAGTCTGTTTCCTTCCCCGTGACATCCAGGATGATAATTTTTTAACCCAAGGATGGATCAACTTCTCATCATAACTATCTTCGGGAGAAGAGCCTGAAAAAGATTTCTCACTTTATTCCATCTGGTTTCTGTTGTTTTTTATAAGTACTTAGTACAACTTATGCTATAAATAAAGGAAAATTATGAGTACTTCTCATTAAGTTATCAAACAAGTAATATCAGTTCATTACTATTGGTAGAGTTCATTGTGATAAATTCTTGCTTTCTACTTTTGTCATGTGAGAACCAGAGGGATGGAACTCCATTCTATCAAATTTACAGTAGGAAGGAAATAGTTTAATCTTAGAAATATGTCTGACCCTTAACATGTTGACTGCCACAATAGAAAAAATGCCTGGGGACATAATGTTTTATTACAAGAATATAATAAAAACATTTACAATAATATGTTTCTTAAATACGGAGAAACTAGTACTCACTTTTATCCGCGAAGCTGTTTTTCCTTCTTTTTCGATTAATTTCAGTGGCCACTGCCACCATCCTCGTTGGAACTTGCTGCGCTGTTGCTGTTGCTTCGCGGATAAAAGTGAGTACTAGTTTCTCCGTATTTATATACTACCGCGTCTCTCTTTTCCCAATTATGAATAAATATGTTTCTTGATGATTAAATGAAAAATTGTTATTTTTAATTATTTTATTTGTGTGAATCATATGCAACTCATGTGGTGCAAGGAACAATTATTATGCTGAAAACCATGTGAGTTATGAGGTTTACTTTTCAATTAGAGGCCGTTTTGCGCTCACGTTGGCAACACTGCATGCTTGGCATTTTGCGCATGTGCGTTAGTTACCGACATGCCTTGCACATAAATAGATGCCGTTTGCACATTGTGAAATGCTTGGTGTGGTTGTGGTGGACAATGGAAGTGGTGCAGGTGAATGAAAATCCGGCCGAGTGCGAGATACGGTCAGTGATCTTGTTTTTGACAGCGAAAAATGTGAAAGCAGCAGCAAAGTGAAAGTGACGAACTGTTGAGCCATATCATCACTGGGGACAAGTCATTTGTGTCCCTCTACATCCCTGAAACAAAACAACAATCCAAGGAATGGCGTTCATGCTCACAGTCTTCTGGGACAGGTTCAGGGTGCTTCTGATTGAGTTTCTGCCGAATGGACAAACGGTTAATGCAGCCATGTATTGCAACATACTCAAGAAACTTCGCCGAGCAATACATAAAAAACGACGAGGAATGCTGTCTTCCAGTATCATGTTCCTGCATGACAATGCACGGCCACAAACTGCAGCTGCAACACAGTCGCTCATTGACTCATTTGGCTGGGAGTGGATGGACCACCCTCTGTACAGTCCTGATCTCTCCCCTAGTGATTATCACCTATTCCTCTACTTGAAGACTTTCCTCGCTGGGAAGTGATTCAACAGCAGCGCCGATGAAGCCAAACAGACCATGACGGCAGATTTCTTTGATGAGGGTCTACAAAAGCTCATCTTCTGCTACGACAAGTATCTCAACAACTATGGGAACTACGTTGAGAAGTAGCTGAATGGACATATGAACAGCCACAGGTGTAATTAAATTTCTTCCTTTGCATGTTTTTGTTTTATTTCAAAACAGCCCCTAATTAAAAAATGAACCTCGTATATTTGGCCCACAGCATATTTATTGTTTTCTTCAAGCATTGTTATTGTTTTTTTCTGAGCATTTAGACTTCTGTTATTTGTAACATAACTCTGCTGTATACTATTGCATCAATATCAATTGAGGAGCTGGCCAGCAATAATTCAAGGACAAAAACACAAAAGATGAAAACAGTTCATGAGTGAAAATTTAAAGGCAAAAATAAATATAATCGTAGTTAATATTCATCTATTAATTTGTTCCATGCTTTTCAAATTGTTGGTATTTTGTAACAATAACAGCATCACTAAGTAAGATTTTCACTAACCATCTTCAAAATTTTGTCCATTTGACCACCCTTCATGTAACATGTAAGTTATAGCATGGTAGCAAAAACTAGTGTGAGTTAAATACAACTCGCATGGCAGTTAACATGCTAAAAAGAGTCAGTACATTTGAGACATGTGACTCAGCCTTACTGCTAAGAAAGGGTCCCGGGTTTGAATCGTTGCCTGGGCATGGATGTTTGTGAGTGTCCATTCATCATATCATCACTTATCTCCATCTTTGCAAATTAGCCAAAAGTAGCAAAAAGGCGTAAAATAAAGCAAATCAATCAATAAACATCAGCTTCTGCTCAAGACACTACGGTATTAATATTGCCATAGTTACCAAATACTAAAACTTTATTCTTTTTGGAGGTGGTACGAAATAATTTCATATGATTGGGTATCCTAGTTTTAAGGTTCTCCTTACTTATGCCAGTAGGCACCTATTTTTTATTTAGCCTAAAATATAAATTCACTATTCAGTTGCTCTTGAAGTTTATTTTAAGTCCACTTTATATTTGGATTAGAGATTAGAGAGAGATCTGAACCACTGTCCAATGTTCTTTCATGGGGGGGATTGAACCCAGGACCCTTTGATTATAAGGCAACAGTGTTACCACTATGCCAGCAAGAAGTCATAGTTGTTTTAACACAAAGATAATGTTCAGTGCAAAAGGTGGCAAGCAACTTATCCATTAAGAAATTGTGTGTGCATAAGTTAGCCACTATTAGAAACTGGTTGTGGTAACTGATCATAGTCCTCTGTATCTGTAAATGGCTCAAGAAAGCAAGCTTTAACAAATATCACTATTGAAGCAAGAAGGAGAAATAACATTTAATTTAAAACTTTCATTGTTACATACCTGAAATACAGCTTACCAAAACTCCAACCACCACTGTTATAACAGTTCCTATCAATGCATAATACATGTATGTAATTGAATATATTTGATGTAATATGTTACTGTAAGAGATAATGGAATGAGATAATTAGTAACAAAGGAAGATAACATTTCTAAAAAATATACTATATTAATGTACATAATTTTAACTTCCTATTAAATAAATCTCCTCATGTTTATGTCTTAGACTAATGTTTCTCAAATGCTAGGTCACAGCCTTGTACCAGACCTTAACATAAATTATATCAGGTTGCAAGAAGTTCTCCTGACATTTGTGAATTTAGTTTTTTGAACAATTTTCATTAGTAGTGAAAATATTTTGTTTGATTGGAATATTTTGGTGTTCAAATGCAACAAGGAAATAACAATCACACACATACCACATTAATTTCATGGTTTTGGCATCAGGAATTAGATCCAGGATTGACAACTATAATTTAAACCTAATTTTATATTTTTCAACCAACCCAGACATAATAGAACTATTATTTTTCATGATTATGACATATTTTATATAATTAATAATTAATTTCAAGGGTACATTTTAATTATTTTATAATGTTTAAAAAGTTACAAAGTTTTTTTTTGTGATTGAGGCACAAAAGAAAAAAAATACTGGATTTTGATCTCGCAAAAGTTGAAGACCACTGTCTTATCTTCGACTATTAACAAACTTCTTTAATGACATTAGGCAAGATATGGTTAACGTAAGTGAATACTGCAATCAGCGTGATCTCGCAGCAAAGGTTCCAGATTTGAGTCTCTAATAACTGAAAGTAGCAGAACTTTGCAATGACTAGCTCACAATGAGAAAGAAAAATATGGAATTGAAATTGATTCATCAGTGCCTATTTTATATAATGTACTTCATCAATACATCAATACATATTCAGGGTGTCTACAACTTTGTAAAACCAAAATTCCTTGACTTTTCCAAGTTTTCCAGACAAAGAACAAACATTTTTCAGACCAAGTCATTAGGGCAATTAATGTATTTAAGCATGTCCATAGGAAGGTATTTTGGTTGAACACCAGACTTAGAATACCACTTAACCAAGTTTCTAGAATATTCACTTCAAACTGAATTATTTTTTCTAACAAAAAAGCCAAAACCATTATAGCATAAATCATACATTTATAGTAAAAGTTAGTAATATATGTATTGATACTGATATTTGAACAAGAAAGTGGTAAATCCCATTAGCCAGTTACTGTAGTAGATTTCTACATTAAAGTAGTTCAAACAAGACACCTTTTCCTATAATATTTAACATATTTTCTACTGTAACTACCAGTAATGCTCAATATATCAAACAGAAGTATAGTTTGTCTGCAACAAATATATTTTTTTTTGATTGTACTATTTTTTCTTATTTGTGCAAAAACCTACTTTTAGTGCACTACCACAAAAAAAAAGTAGATTTTCAAGAAATATGGTAAATTTTCCTGACATTTCCATGACTTTTCCATAAAAAGTAAATTTCCTGACTTTTAAAGGATTTCCAAACTGGTGGACAGCCTATTATTTCTTACTGTCAGTCTTTATCTTGGAGTGGTCAGCATCACATGCTGAGGTTTCAGGTTCAAGTCCTGGTCAGAAATGTGAGTGCATAGTGGTACACACCCAGCTGGACTTTTCTATTGGTTCCAATTGAAATTTTAATTGGAATGAATTGGTTTCAATTGGAATGAATCAGATTCTATTGGATGCCTAATATAGGTATCAGAATGTATTGGTTTCAATCAGAATCTGAACTGAAACCAATGGGAAAATTTCAATTTCCAATTGGTGAATTGTATCCAATTTTAAGCCTGTATATATTGTAGAATCAATATGTTATAAATTCATTTATTGAATCAAAGCATAGGTAGTTTAATTCTTGCAACCACATTTCCTGTGTTTTAGAAGTTCTTTGAAAAAACAGCACATTTGAACTGAATTTAATCTAAATTCTAATGCATGCTACTGAAGTCAGATTTATCTTAATAAATACCTAAGAAGAACTCTTTCTTAAGAACCAACTCAACCTTAAAGCAGCTAGTAGTTGGAATATATTTTCATATTAATTCTTGTTTTTGCAAATTGGAATTTCCATGGTTGTTATTATGTATATGTAATGCAATTGGAAAAATGAGCAATCTTTTGATCAACTAAGTCAACCTCGACAGTGTTTTGTTTGTTTATGACTTTTCAAGTGCAGTGAGTCACATTCTTTGTTTAACCTAATTTGTTGCTGTTTTCGCAAGTATAAAGGAAGAACAACATGTCAATTAATGATTGAAGCAGCATGTTTTTTGATTTTCTATAAGTGTGTTAAACACAGTGAAGCTACATATTTTATATAATTAATAATTAATTTCATATATACTTTTTGTACATGAAAGTTTTTGCAAGTTACAAATTTCACATGCTTTACCAGAGATTTCTTTTAGTTGTTTTATGTGATTTCTCCAATGCATTTACAGTTATATAGATAAGATTTTATCATAAGCAATAGGGCAAGCATACCAGTTATTGGCACTTTAAGAGGAACTAGTTGTAAAAAATGAATTGCACATATTGTATCAGTACATTTTTTTGGTTTTCAGTATTTTATAAACTTTGACACCTGTTCTGAAGTGAAATCGATTGAGACATAGTAAAAACAGAAAGCAGTTATTTAATTTTTTTTTTTTGTTCAGAACCTGATAATGTCTAGTTGTTGGCATACACTGACCAGTTATTGTCACATTTCTACCCAGTTATTGGCACTCCATATTTACAATGTGCTAAGCCTCTAACATTCACAGTTATTGCAGGCTATGTAGTAGCTAACCATATATTGTAGTTATAAAACAATTCAAATAAGAATATGCCTAATGAAAATTATGAAAGAACTCGGAGAAGTAAATCAGTGAAATCGTTTAAATACCGAAAGTCTGTACCAATAGTTGTCAGTCTGAATGCTGGTACTTGGTGGCAACTACTGGTTAACATAAAGTTATCAAAGTCAGAATGCTCACATCGTCATTCTTGTGTTTTAAATAGCACCGTGGAAGTGTTAGAAGCATGAAAGGCCTATTTCTTCCAAATTGCGAGCTATTGGCCCTTGTGCCAAGTAAATGGGCATCATGCACATTAGCAATACCAATGATTGGCACCCATGAAAGCACGGAGCGATTAAACAATTTGTTGACAATGGGAGATCAATGCACTTCTTTTAGGGTCTAGCTAACCGTTAAACAAGAACTATGTGCAATAATTTCATTACAACAATAAATAACAAGAGAAACATGAAAACATATTCCTTAACCTACCTGCTTAGAATTGAGCAGAAATCTTGAAGATCACAGAAGCCTTCCAGATATATGTGATTTTTCCACAAGAAATAACAAACGAAATAGATGCTGCTTGCAAATGTCATCAACGGAAGACAGGGCAACAAGGCAGGAACAAGACCAATGTTTCCAGTTTCACACAGATCTTAATTTCTACAAATATTCATCAACGTGCCAAAAAACTGGGCAGTGCCAATTACAGGAAAGCTTAAACTATATTGAAAACAATAAAATACTTTCCAATATAAACCAATTCATTACAATTGACAAATCAGTTCCAATTGGCCAATCAGTTCCGATTGACCAATCGGTTCCGATAGAGTGTCTAAAAACTTGTTAGCTATTGGCTAATCAATTGGAAAAAATTCCAGCTGGGCAGTGAACAGCATCAGAAGAAATGCTGTGTGCAAATACTGATCATGCTTCCAAAGGGTTATTCACATTGATAGCGAGTGTATTGATCACTGGTGTACTGACATAAATTAAAATAAAATTTTGCATGTCCGACTTCTGGTGGTTGTTATTTCAGTGCCACCTGGTGGTGAAAATTTGAACTATTTTTTTTTTCATCAACATTCGCTTCCCCATGGTCTTCATAGCCTCTACACCCACTTGCTTGAAACTGGCTCTAGAGGGCTCTGAGTAGGAGAACTAGTTATGATCAGCTGGTATTCTAGTCCATGGAAATGTTTACCACCTTCTAAATGAATAATTTCCTCCTATGTTGCATCAACTGGTTTTCTGGTAGTATATTTTCCGAGTAACCTCCCTTATTCCCCATGCATGTACCAAACAGACAGCCATCATTGTAATTACACACATCTGTAGATTTACCATACACCCAGTAAAATTTTTCACAGAGGCCCAATTTATGGTAATTTTGGCTCTAAATATATACTTACACCTCTCTTCTCCACAAATGAAAAATTTGGATAAATTCCTTCGAATTACACATGGCATGTGCTGACAATAACAATAGTAATTGTAACACTGCAAGGAAGCCATTGCAGTGCAATAGTAGGATAACTGATTGTTTGTACAATTATTTAATGATTTAGATGACTACATTTTCTGAAAAGATGATATACTAAAACATTTTCATCATGTGAAAGAAACACTAAACCACTCCTTCCTATATTAAAAACATAGTCAATAAAATGAACATTTTGAGCTTACTAAATTAACATTGGCAGCTATTATTTTAGTATGCAGTCCTGTACAAACAAATCATGTCATTTATCTCTTTAATGCTGTCACTCTTATTACCCAGTCAATCAGGTAACCATGTTGTATTGGAGGATAGTTGCTACTAGACACCACTATACTAATGTTTTTACTTTTACTTGATTTTTAGCTTATTCTCCTTCTTTTCTCACCCACTGGAAATTAAATAATGATAGGTGTTATAAAAATTTGAGTTTGGATCAACTTCAAAGACAAAATATATACTTTCTAAGGATCACTCATGAGCAGGGAGATTTATATGTAGTAAAAATTTACCTTTCTTATAATATAAGATACTACATTCATGATGCATGTGGTAAACGTGCTTTAAGAATTACTCACGTGAAATTTTGAATTTCCGTGTTGCAAAATTCAATGGTTATTTCCAATTAATTTCGAAGACACTCTGTTTTCATTCACTAAGGGTACGGCATCTGGAACGGAGATGGTAGTGCGTCACTGCTTTCTTTGTTCCCAGGTGGCAGTAGTTGCATTTTCTCCCATTTGGTGCCGCTGGCATGTGTGTCCTGGCTTGCGTCGTTTGTGGTGCTTTCTGCTTTCTGTTGTCAGGTAGCTCTGCTGGGTGGTGGTTGGGGGCTGGGCTGTTTGTCAGATGGGTGGATGTCATGGGTTTCGTTGACAGTGTTTTCTATGACAGAGCTGGTTGGGTGAAGTATGGATGTGGAGGAGATGGTGTAGTCTGTGGAGTGGAGGTGTTGAGAAAGGCCTGATTTTGGTGTATTTTTTGGCATCTTTTTCATGTTCATCAATCCCTTCTTGAACAGTGCAGATGGTTCTGCCAATGTAGCTCTTGTGGCATTGGCATGTGACCTTGTAGACACCAGAGGATGCATGATTGGGTAGGTAGTATCTCTTGAAGTTGGGTAGTGCTCTTCCGACTTGGGATACAGGTTTGTGTGCCAGTCGGATGTTGAAGGGCTTGAAGGCCTGGGATAATTTGCCTGATGTGGTTGGCTGGTATGGAAAAGCAATCCATTTGGGTTTGGGATTTTGGTTTGGGTTATCTCTGTCTAATGGGTGCCTTCGAAATTAATCGGAAATAACAATTAAATAGTGTGATGTGGAAATACGAAATTTGACATGACTAATAAGACACTACAGCCTCCCCGATGGTGCAGTGGTAGTGTTGTTGCCTTGTAATCTAAGGAACCCAGGTTCGATACCCGGTGGAGGCACATAGTGGTTCAGATCCCACTATAAACTGTAGGTCCAGTCCCGATTAGCCTTACTGTGCACAAAGTGGACTTAAAACACCAAATCAAACAAAACCTAATAAGACACTACATTCATAACTCTTGAGTTTTAAAACAATTGATTGCATTTCTCTTGGCATTGTAATTATTATTCTGTGACTGTCTTGAAGAGAAACCAGAAGAAAATCCTGTATGTGTGCTTCTGCCATTGCTATCAAGTGTGCAACTGGTAGTGAGGGTGGGGTAAGCAATGGGCTGCTCGACTTGGGAGACTCTTCCAACATTGCCAAAATAACATTTGTAACTACCAGGAGATGATGCTTGTGCCCTCATGCTCTATTGTTGACAATAATTGTAAATAAACAGTAATATCAAGTGATTTACAATAGCAAAAACTAGCAGTTGGGAGGTGAAAAATTGAATATTGTTTGGATGACAGAAAACTTGAAATTTACTCAATTGGAGAGTATAAGAAAGGTTGCAAACTTTTGTTTGTTTACCGTCGCTTCAGACCATAAGTTATTTGCAAGAAAGTCACCCAATTCTTTCGGTCACATGGCAACATATAGTTATATGGAGAATATGTTAAGAAATTTTCTGAAATATGGAAATAATATGTACAATATGAGCCAAAACCTAATATATGTACAAATATGGAAAATAAAAATGAAATTTTTCGAGTCTCCGTGCCATGATGCGCAATGATAATACAAAACTAGCTAATTTCAGCTTCATACATAAATATGTATTTATTTACATGTAAATCTGTTCCATGCTCATGAGATACGCAAGACAATTATGCAGATTGTGCAAGTATTTAATGAAAACACTTACCTTCCTGTATCTCCTGAAGAAGCAACACCAGACAAAGTTACATTGTAAAAGTAACGAGTATTATCAATACTTATTGAAGTGTTAGCAGTGTACACAGCAGACACAAGGCTTGTAAATGTGTCGTTGGTGCAACCGTCAGCTGACAGTGGCAGAATTGGTGTATCCTTCTTTATGGATAAAGCACCAATTACTATCCATATGATGACACCATGCCCAGCTACCATACCCATGAAAGCTCCCTGTTGAGAAGAAGGAAACTCTAAAATATATCAATTCATTGTGTTGCATTGCGCATTGAAACATTATATTTACTAAGATAATGGACACTACCAATTAATGTAAACATTATTCTTGCAAGTTTTCATGAAGTTAACACAAATCTAATGAAAAATAATATGCATGCAAGGAAATAGTAGCCAGTAACATGCCCAAACGGGGGATGGTAGGTGTTTATGACACCTTTGGCTAAGGACCTCTAAAAAGAAATAACTGTAAATGCTGGAAAATAGTGCAAAATATAGGGCAAATACTAAAAAATAAGATATCCCCCCTTTTTTTTCAAAAATACTAGGTGCACCACTGACAATTGGATTACACTGCTCTGCAGCAAAAATGATGTTTTCGAATGAATGTGTGTTCCTAAACGGAATTTTCACACTGAGTTCAACGGTGCAATCCGTTTTTTACCTATCACGTCAGGTTTTCGAGAAAATCAGGAATTTGTGTTCCATGAAAGTCCTGTTTATATACCATAGGAGGGCATGGAGAGTATTTAGAGTTAAATTGTGATTACGCCTTTGTATGTGGTCTGGTAACAGTAATCCGACTGTTTATTGTTTCACAGGTGGTTGAGTGTGTTGTATTCCTAGTGCTGAACAGTTGCATGAAGTGACAAATTGTGTATATTCGGACAACAATGTCTTCACATGGCTGCAAAAACGAGCCAAACGCTTTCTGTTACATATGTGGGAAGTACATGTTGTGTAAACAAAGACTAAAGATAACGCCATTTGTCAAAGAAGCCTATCTTGCGTATTTTGGACTTGTGCTTGGTGATGAAAATAAACCATGGGCACCCCAGAAAGTATGTAAGACTTTATTATTACCTGGCACTAAAATTTCATGTTACAAATCCTGGGAACAAGAAATAGTTTCTTTATTTTCAGAAAAAAGTTCTATGGTCTTCTGCAATGACATACCAAAACTTGTAACGTGGCTTGGTGTGAAGTATCTAACTTCTGAATGTAGGCTTTTCATACATTCTTCTGTAACCAGCTTGAAAGGTGTTTTACTCCACAATGTAAGTTTTCTTGGATCTGTATCAGTCAGTTGCTTATTCTATTACTTTGAAATAATCATATGAAAGTTTGCAGTTTCTATTGCAGTGTGTGAAGTGCTCCGAGTATGGGTGGGTTGTATGTGGCGAATTCAACGTTATCAACCTTTTACTGGGACTACAAATGAGATACACAAAAATGCCCTGTTTCCTGTGTGAGTGGGATAGTCGAGACTGACAAAATCACTGGCAAAGGCGGCAGTGGCCAACCAGAGGACCCTTGACACCCGGAACAAAGAATGTTATGCATGTGCCCCTTGTGGAAGCCACAAAAGTTCTTCTCCCTCCTCTACACATTAAACTGTGTAATATGAGCCAGTTTGTACATGCTCTAGATAAGGACAGTGAGAGTTTTAACCCATCCGCATACCTAGTCGTCGAATCGACAGCCTGTCTGGACGTTCGCTTCCCATACCTAGTTGTCGAATTAATGAGTTCCCGATTTTCATCATGTAGTTTCTTTTTCTGCCAATAGATGGCAGAGGTTGTATGATCTTTCGAATCTATAACGTGTATGTTTGTGCTACTAAGTTTATCATACCATTTCAAGCATGTTTTGTTCAGTAATTTCTCATGTAAACAAACCTTCATTTGTTACGTCTTGCCAACATGTCGCGTTAAGAATGTTGTAGAAGATTCTGCGATTGAAAAGTTGCTTTTCGATAGCGATGAAGAGGAAAATGTGAATTTTGGAAGTAGGATGAACACAGGGATTCATTTTGTGTTAGTGAAATTGAAGAATGTAGTGAATGTGAGGAAGAGGTGGCTGTGGCAGGAAAAAAAATGAAAGGTTGAGGAATGGAAATGGATAGATGTGTGTGATCAAAACGAAATTCCTAGGAAAATAGTATTCCCAGGTAAACCTGGTTTCGATAACATTGTTCTACGTTCATTGGGGCATAATCCCAGGGCATGGGACATACTAAAAAAAATTCCTTCGATCCGAGTTTTGGGAATCCATTTGCAATGAAACCAACATGTATGCCAAAAACAAAATGAACACTTTGGAAGGTGATGGTAATGTAGACTCTAGCAGTAATGAATCAAAATGGCTTGAAGCAACACCAGACAAAATGAAAGCCTTTATTTGTTTGTGTGTTCTTCAATCTCAAGTGAAGAAGGAAAACCTTCGAAGTTATTGGAGTGTTAGAAAACTCACAGAAACTCCATTCTTTGCCACTGTGATGCCACTCAAAAGATTTGTGACAGTTATGAGGTATTTACATTTTGTAAATAACGACACTGTAAATACACAAGATAAACTAGCAAAGATCAGGCAACCCTTGGAATACATAAACAGAAGGTTTCAGGATATTTACACACCAGAGCAGGACATTGCCATTGATGAAAGTCTTGTGAAATGTAGGGGTAGACTTTCATTTATTCAATTTAAATCAAGCAAGAGGGCTAGATTTGGTGTTAAATATTACAAATTATGTGAATCTTCCATTGGCTACTGCCACCAGTTCAGAATATACACAGGGAAGAAAGTTACACATTAAGAGGTACCTGAACATGAATCAGTTGTTCTTGAACTAATAGAAGCTCTCCTTCATAATGGTTACACAGTGTTCATTGACAATTTGTCTGTCTTGTGCACTAAACTATTACAGGCAGAAACAAATGTTGTTGGCACATGCAAATGCCAAAAGACTTAAAAAATAAGAAACTGAAAACAGGTGAGGCCATAGCCATGTTCAGTCATAAAATCATAGCCATCAAGTGGATGGATAGGCAGCCAGTTTCAATTTTGTCAACTGTACATGATAATATACACATGACAAACACGGCAAAGAAAGACAGAAAAACAGGGGAACCCATTCAGAAACCTCAAGCAGTGATCCAATACAAGGGGATGGGTGGGGTGGATAGATGGATCAGCCACTGGCATCCTTTCCCATTATGCGTCGCTACCTGAAAGCATACAAGAAACTCTTCTTCTACGTGTTGGATTTGGCATTTTTTAAATGCATATGTAATGTATAAGAAAATTAGGTCATCTGATAAGTGACTCAAGTTCAATCAATTCAGACTTTTGGTTATTGAGCAAATGCTGGAGGAACTCTCATTACCTGCATATGCCCGGAGAGGCCGCTCTTCCAGCGATTCACTGTTACAACTGCAGTGTGGCAATTGAACACATTTCCTTCAATAAATCCCTCCAAATCCTATCAAGCAGAATACCTCAAGACAATGTAAGGTATGTGCAACACACAAGAAGTAGTCAAGCAGCAGTTGGGAGTGTGAAAAGTGCAAAGTAGCACTACACATGCTGGAATGCTTTGAGTACCATATGAAACTGAACTATTAGGAGAGTTTCTATTTATTTTTCAAGTAAACTGCATATGTTCATACTCATTACTGTACTTTCACTTCAATATATAAAATTTTCACATAAATTGCTTGGATAGTTTTTACAAAATTTGACATCTTGTCTTGCTGTGCAACCATCGTGGTAGATGCCCAAATTTAAATGGTATTTCATGGCAAAAAATTTGGGATTTAAATGGTATGTGGATGGGTTAAGTACATATGTAGTGTTTATCAGAGAATGACCCTAGATAAGCTGAAAGCAGGTGTTTTACTGAACCTCACACCAGGAAATTAATGTGTGACCCCAATTTTTAGGATACCATGAGCCAAACAGAAAAGCAAGCCTTGGAGAGCTGCAATTGATGTTGTAAAAAACTTCCTAGGAAACAGAAGGAGTCCAGCTTACAAAATCATTGTGAACACCAAGTTGGAAAATTTGATTGATTGATTTTGTTTATTTTACTTCATGTTTTGTGCCTCTTGGCTAATTTGCAAAGATGAGGATGAGTGATGATATGAGGAAATTAATGAATGGACATTCACAAACAACCAAGCCCGAGCGGGATTCGAACCCGGGACCCTTGGCGTTGCAGTGCGATGTGCTAACCACTCGGCCACAGGGTCCGGCACCATGTTGGAAAATTTGAGAAAACTAGGTCGAACATGAGTTTGAAGTTACACTTCCTACATGCTCACATTGACAATTTTCCTGATACCTGTCTTGGATTTTACAGCGAGGAACAGGGCGAACATTTCCATCAGGATTTGAAAGACATGGAAAGAAGATACCATGGTGGTTGGACTGTGAACATGATGGCAGACTATTGATGGTCCCTGAAAAGGGAAAGTACTTCTTATGCATATGGAAGAAGTTCAAAAAGACGAAAATTCCTGCCTGTAAAATAAGTTAGGTAAAGGTCACTCTAAATAATATCAGTTGGTGGTAGTTCTTGTGAACTGTACGTAAATTGTGTTTACAATTACATAATTATAATATACACCATGTTTTTAAGCATGGCAAGGATCTTGTAGAAGGGTATAAATATATGTCTGTAATGGTTCAATATGCAATTTTTTTTTTTTTTTAACAAACTGGGAGTGATAGAAGAAAACTGCTTACGTATTTGGAATCAGCGCCCCAAAATTAGGGGAAAACGATATTAAAAATAAAAAAATCAAATTGCAGAGCTCTGTTATGAATCCCTTCATTACCTTGTGATGAAGATTTTTTTAATCTTGATTAATTCTTAGAAAGCAATTATTTAGAACAGCAGTGTAATTTCATGTATAAATTTGCATACAAACTTTAGCAGAAAATCAAAATGAATTCTTGATTCATTTTCATAATTTTTTTTTTCACAACACAAGTACAATACAAGAATGAGTTCTCAGCTGTTCCTTGTACTTCATCTGCCATGCCAAGATAGCTATAAAAACAACTAATTAGTGCAGGGACATGATCAAGTCATCAAGATTTTATATTTATTTAATCCTTGTTAACTATTTTAATCATATTTTATCACTTTCCCAACTCTTCCTTGCCTTCCATCCCTGAAGAAGGATGATGGTTGATCTGAAAATCTGAGTACAAAATATGGATGTGTTGTGATTTTATCTCGATTTTAATATGTTGATGACATGTGGCATGAAATAACAACAAATTCTGTTAATGATAAGAAAAAACATGTCAATAAAAAAGATATTACTTGTCAAAATTTCCTTATATTTATTTATGCACAAAGAACACTATCAGTCAATTCAAGATGGTCTTGGGCTGACCTCTGTGCCAGAGTGGAGGTTTTGAATCAGCGTGGACATGTGTGTTCTTCGCATCATCTCCTCCTCATCTTGCAATTAGACAAAGTGGCAGAAGAAGTGAAGTAAAATAAACCGAATCAATAAATCGTTAATCTTGTCTTCGATATTCCAAAAAAAGTAAAATTACTCATCTAGAGATCAAGCAAATAACAATATGCTGAGAGAATAAAGTAAATTTCAATGCAATCAAAGATTACCAAGCTCAAATCTTAATGTTACACTAGAAAGAAGTGCATTTGCTGACATTACCTTCCAATTGGTGGATGGAAAAAGCATGGCCAAAATAAACACACCAAGGAGTGGCCCACTAGTTGCACTTCCCATAAGCAAAGTTGATTCGATTAGTCCAGACAATTGGGAAACTAAATATGCAACACCTGCTGTTAAAACTCCATACATTGCACCTGGAAATTGAACCCTGAGAAATTACAAACTTAGTCATGTTTATATTAATTATTTTTAAAGCACATAATATAAAGAAGCGAATAGTACAACATTCACTACCAGGAAAAAAAATGTCTTAATATTAATTTACTGTGCTATATTATGTCCAATATACATTTCTATTTTCTTGGTATTTTAGCGTGGCAATGCTTGTGAAATATACCTATTGCTTTGTATTTGTTGCTGAATATTCTAAATTCTGTTGGTTTACTGAGGGTTTTATTGTTCATATGACATAGATGACTTTAATGAGTTTTCCAGCTTGATGCTCGCAATGCGTATCCTACTTTAGATTATCTTGAATCCATAATCCCACAAATTTTGCTGATATGTAAATTTACAGTAGTAGATTTCTTAGTGTTTAGTATTAATTTATTACTGGAAAACCATCTACATGAGTAAATGGCTTAGGATACATCAAGTAGAAGAATACAAAATATAGGAATTAGTAACAAGGTTTGAAATATGTCCTTAAAAACACGCAATATATGAGAAGCTAGACATATAAAGAAAAATTACAAAGAAAAGTAAACCTTAACAGTAAGAACATTAGCGAGATATACTTAAATGTTACAAAAATAATATGAACAGTGAAATAATCTTCCCAGAGATTCCTACACTGACTATCATCAAAGCACAGGACTTCCACCTACCATGGAATATTAATTCTGTAGCCAGCTGACTTTTTTTTTTACCACAGCTCTACTATCGGATTAAAAAGTATGGATACTAGAGTTTGCACTTCAATTAAAAATTAACCAGTACGCCTACATAAAAATGAGTTACATGAAAATTTAAATTTTTCAATTCTGCATTCATGTATGGTAATCAACTTTTTTTGAGTATGTCTTCTATTTTTTATCAACGTAAGAACAAAAAAAAGTGCTTTTTTTAGTTTTGCAAGTGATTGCTCTCTTAGAAATTCTATAAATAAATAAAGCTTATGGTCCGATTGTGATGAAATTTTAATATGGTGCATGCAGAAAGGTTCTAAACACAATTCTGAATTTTCGGATTTTAAAAAATTGTCATAAAACAGTTCTTATCAATTTTCTGAAACAACTTTTTCTTAGTATTGGAGAGTCCTACAAATACAATATTACAGTCCCACAGAATTAACTTGAGACAAATGGCTGCCGACTGCCGGTGCCGCTGCAGGAGTACCAACTTACAGCGAACGCTTGACTTTCACGTGAATCACAGGCAATCATCTGACAACGGGAGATGGGAGATTTGAAAAATAATTTAATTGTGTAACGGAAATATCACTGTATTAAGAGGACCTGCTAAGAAAATTATAAGCATTTTAAGTATTCTATCTTACACAATAAATGGATAAACAGTTTATTCATTACATTTAATTCATAATTTGAAAACACCCGAGGTCATCATCCGTGGAGTCTCCGTCAAGCTGTGTTATGTCACGTGAGTCCCTTCAACAATTGGTAACATTTTGCGTGCCCGAACATTAGAGTTTCTGTTGGCCCATTGCAGTGAGAAGTCCCACGTTCTAGCCAATTTGAGCGCAGTTGCATCACTCACAGAGTGGCCATTTCTCTCAAGTTAATTCTGCGGGACTGTAGTATTCTTTGAAGCTCTTTGCATGTGTTTCTAAATCCATTATCATTGTCAATTCACATTGTGAAATTGATTTTAGACAGATTTTTTTCAATGGAGTTAAGAAGTACGTGGAATGTGGCAAGCCACATGAACTGACTCGTAGTGATAGCCTACAGTTTCAACTATTCAATGGACATTGCTGTGTGCGGTGTTGTCATGTTCCATATACATCTTCACTCCGTTGAACAAAAATCTGTATAAAATCAGTTCTGCAATGTAAATTGACAATGATTATGGATTTAAAACATATGCAAAGAGCTTCTAAACAAGACCAGTATTGTATTTGTAGGACCACCCAATACAAAGAAAAAGTTGTTTCAGAAAATTGATAAGAACAGTATTTTGACAAGTTTGAAAAATTCGAAAATTAAGAATTGTGTTTTAAAACTTTCTGCCTGCACTGTATTCAAATTATTTCACAATCAGGGCATTTTTTTTTATTTGTAGAATTTTGAAGAAAAGAGAGTGATCATTTACAAAACAAAAAGAAACACATTTTTTGTTCTCACGATGATAAAAAATAGAATGCATACTCATACTAAATTTTGATGTAACTCGGTTTTAGTGTATGTAGGTGAACTGGTTAATTTTTAATTGGAGTCCAAACTTGAGTATCTATAATTTTCAATCCAATAGTAGGCCATTCATTCCAAATGACACTCACACATCAGTGCCTCTCCAATGGCATAGTGGTCGCCTTGTAACCAAGGGTTCCTGGATTTGATACCATCTGGAGGAACATTGCACAATGGTTCGGATTCCACTTTAAACTGTGGGTTCAGTTCTTATTAGCCCATCTGTGCATAAAGTGGACTAAAATTCTAACTCAAACAAACAGACACTGATACTCATGTCCTTGTTCTATTCTTTTTACCAGTTTAACTTGAGCATGCTGCTTGTAATACCATGGGATTTAATGTGAAAAATTTTCTGGTGCTTAATGAAGAAGACCAACTTTGATTTGATGAAATTGTGAATGAAAAACAAAACACGATACAATACAAATAGCAGAAAGTGTCTATCGATTTGAAATGAAATTTCCTGATATTTTGTAAAGAAGTACCAACAGCATGTGTCAAGCCTTACAAACTCTTTTAGTACTTCGTAATTTTTGTTAAATATACCTGGCCTTTGTTTCATAACATCCAAAGCAATGTGCATAATGTGACCCTATATACTTCTTCCCCCAGCTTATTGCACACAACTGTTGTCAACAACTAATAAAACATCTACTCAGTGAGGCAGTCTTTGCTTGAATAGAATCTTGTAAAGACAGAAATCAAGTAATCTTCAGCACCTAAAATTGTGAAATTTGAAAATTCCTTACCTATGATTTTGAGAATAATAAGCTGTTTCTTGTCATTTATACCTTTAAAATATGGGATCTGCGAAAGGAAATCCTCCCATGTGACAGCGGCCAAGGAGTTGATCAATGAAAGAGACAAACTGTAAAAAAGGGACCCTATTGTATTAACTGTGATATAGTAAGTTATGTATCAGTAAGGTGTTAAATCAAGTAAAATAAAATTAATACAATTTCATTTTTTTCAAAATATCTTTACATTTCAAAGTGAAGCAATTTATTGAAGAAAAAAAGAAATGGATGGGAAGAGATTGACATAAATGATTGTGTATTGTGTTCTGTACACCAAGCCATGATGAACCATGGATATTCTTCCACCCTGGTCAACAAACTAATATCTCAAGCTGACTCATATACCTCCATCAAAAAACCTGCCACCAACTCCCCTATACTTGTCATCTAATATCACCTCCACCGTTCCAATCTTTTCATCCTCCACAGTGATCCCAACTGTAGAAACATCTTACCTGATGAGCCCAGAGTTGTCTTCAAATGCTCCCACCAACCTCCAAAACATCCTGGTTCACCATACCCCTACAGCCCACAACAAACTCTGCCTGCTCACAAATGCAACCACCTAAGGTGCAAAACCTGCCAACATTCTTGTCACTTTCCATACTCTCCAGATCCACACTGCCAGTAGCAAATTCCCCCTCAGCCCCAAAGTAACCTGCCACACTTCAAACCTCATCTATATCCTCACCACCAATATCTGTGGTTACTTTTCCACAGCCCTCAACCTCAGAATCAATAACCAGCAGTCCTCCACCCACAACCTGTGCTTCATTGTTGCCTTCCATGCCAACCATCACAATTCCCTTTCAGTGACTGCTTCCGGGTAGTGATCATCCACCTCTTACCCAAATCCATCAACACCTCAATATGCAAAAGAAGCTGAGAGAGGGCTTATATATCAGCCATGACTGCAACCACACAAGACTACACAGTAACTTTACCAACTGTATTGTCACCCCCATTGCACAGCATCCTCACCGGTGGAGGCTTATAGTGGTTGGAATCACACTTTAAGCTGTAGGCCCAGTCCTGGTTAGCCTTTCTGTGCATAAAGTGGACTTAAAAACAACAATTCAATAAATCAATCAATTTACCAACAGTATACTGTACAACTCCCACTAAACCATCATGCCCCACTCTACCCCTCACCATTTCTGAATGTCCTGGAGAAAGAACCAAGATTATATGTACCACTAATTATTTGCTCTAGACCTGACAACCTAACAGATTGAACTCTCACTTCCATTTCCTCCATCTTTGATTCTACTACTGACGATGTGGCTCACGGCCATGAAAATTTTCAATTTTTCCAGTGTCTGTTTATTGTTTACTTTCTTTCTCCTTTTTACTTGTTTATATATACTATATATTTATTTGATTTTTGTGAGATGAATAGAACCACATTGAAATATTTGTTTTAATAACTTATTTAACATTGACAAGGAAAATGATTTTTCTTTGTGATATGAATAACTTTCAAATATTCTACTTACAGAAAATTAGGGATGTAACAGAATACTCTATCAGTATTGGCCGATTTAGGCATATCAGTGTATTGGTTAATCAGTGAAATTGCTGATTATTTTACCGATCTGGTATAAGTATCTATAAATATCTTATAATTTAGTGAAAATTCTGCCATTTTTTAATAATTTTTATGGATAATCTTTATGACATACTTTTCAAAAAAATTAATGTCTAAATATGCAACTTCCCTTGCACTGAAGTCACCTGGAAACAAACCTTTATTAATAAGGTCAATGAACTATTATGGTTCTTCAAGGACTATTTGAAATTTAACATCAGATCAGTAGAATATCAGTTATGGGTATCGGTAAATTATATATTGGTACTTTATCAGTGTCGGCCAAAATTTCATATCAGCCCATCCTTACTGAAAATACAAATTTGAAATCTTGCCTAATTAAAGAACTTGCCTTAGAGCTCCATTAAACAAACTTGCTAGAAAGAGTCCAAGGACACCAGGAATTATGGAGAACTTATCTTGAACGAAGAAAGGAACAATTTCATCTATACTTTTCGTGTAGCCCAGGAGGAGAGGATCACAATCTGCATACACTGCAAATATAGCAACTCCAGCTATCCATGTCAAGGAGAACAATGCAGAGGTTAAGGGAATATTCAACATCATGGTCCTGAAATTGACAAGTTCAACTAGTAAACAATATGTTGGATGTTATGATCAGTATTTTGTTTGCTCAATAGAAGAAGAAGCACCATATTGAGCACATTTTATAGGATTCCTCTTCATGAATTTAGAGTAAAAATAACATTTCCTCAATGTAAGTAAAAGGTTGGCTGAAAACATGGTGAAAAATATGACCATAGTGATAGAATTCATTAACTCTTTCACTGCGGAATTCTCTGGCACACAATATCCCTTGGCTGCGTAATTAAATTTGAAAATATATTTTTTTTATAAACAAATAATTTTCACAATTACATTGCATTATATATGAGAGAGAACTTACAAAAGTCATTCCTTGCACTTGAAAACCATTCTGTAGTCCCTGGTGGTATGATATTTTGAAATTTTGAAAAAACAACAACATTTTTTTAGAAACAACAATTTTACAAACATTTTTTTAGAAACAATAATTTTACACAATTACATTGCAAAATATGTTATAGAGAACTTACAAAAGTCATTCCTTGCACTGGCAAACCATTCTGTACGTAGACCCTGGTGGTATGATATTTTGAAAAATTTTGAAATTTTGAAAAAAAACAAAAAACATCTGCTCCATGATGTTACGGAGGGAGGTACAAATTCTTCATCAGACACTACACAAATCACTGTCACCACTTAAAGTCTCATAAAAACTGTCGCTATTATCGTCACAACTTAATTCACCTTCTGATTCTGAGTTGGCAAATAACAGTTGAGTAACATCATTATCAGACAAGTGTTGACGACTTGACGAAGTCATGTTGTTTACATTCGAACATGCATTTGAAACTGACATGTCAGAGCACTCAACGCTCGTATGTCAAAGAATTCTAAACGGAAGCGTAATTAGCGACATCATACAGATAAAAACAAAACTACAAGTTCAAATAGTTCCAAATACTATCAATAGATGTCAGAAGGCTACTAAAAGCGACGTACTGCAGAAATGCGACACCCGCAGCGAGTGGAAGTACGAATTCGCAATAATGCGACTTCCGTGGAGCAAGGCACCTGGCGTGCTGTGCATAAATGCGACGACCGCAGCGAAAGAGTTAAGAAACAAAGAAAATCAAACCAAGGTTGTAGGAAACGTGAAATATGCTAATGATTCATTGATAAGTATAAGTACACAAAAATAATTGAAACTGATTGGATTAAATCATACAAAATGGTTTCTTGGTATATCCTTTTTGTGTTTCTCATTCAGTATTGTCAAAGGTCAAGGAATTTTAATTAAATTCAATTCCAGTCCAGGAGAGAAAATCAGCAAGCGTAAATGGGTCTTGGACCATAAAGAAACTTTTTTATCTGTAAAGCATTTCAATTCAGTTCAGGAACCTTTATTCAGATCAATTTAAATTCGGTCCAGGAATCTTATTTCCTGCTGAATTTAAATTTGGCTCAGGAACCTTTCTTCTGGCTTAAATTAAATATGGTCTAGGAACCTTTTATCTGGATCAGTTTAAATATGATCCAAGTTCCATATTGAAATGAAACAATACGCAATTGAACCGAATTTCAATTGTGTGAGAAAAAAGGTTCCAGTCCTGTTACGGAACCCAATAGAACCCATTAGAATGTATAGGTTACTGATCTTTAACAATCGCAAGATTTGAAGTAAATTCAATTCCCATCCAGGAGAGAAAATCAGCATGTGTAAATGAGTTCTAGGCTGTAGAAAAACCTTTTCAGTATAGGGTCATTCCATGCCAAATCAACCAAGGTCTGAACCAAGACATCTCTGAAATTGATAATTTTTAGTGCAGTGGTAGTACCAGTAAAGTTGACAAAAACTGCAAAATCTCAGATTTTTTAGGCTCTTAGTTTTTGAGTTATTGACTTTCAAAAAAGGAAAAATCCCAAAATTTTATGACATTTTGAAATCTTTAATATCTGTGGATCAATATCTGTTTCACCTAGAGTGCTCGAATTGGTATCATTCTCTTCTGCTTTTAATGAGCTTTAAGTTGGAATGCAACATGACTGTCTTATTTGAATTTCGTAATTTTTCAAAACCTAGATAATTTTTTTTCAAATCTCAAAAACACCCCTCTTAATTTATATATATATATATATATATATATATATATATATATATATATATATATATATATATATATATATATATAAGACATCATTCTACTTTTTGTGTGCAGAATTTCATAATAGATGACAATGGGTTACTATGGAAATTAATTTCTTGTATTGTATGTGTGTGAAATTTGCAAAATTTGTGAATTTCCATGTTAAAACTATAACTATGTTGAAGTCTTCTTATTAGTTTATTTTACCAATTTTGGACTACAAATAATAGGAAAATACCTAAAATTTATCACTTTTGATATCAGGTAAGCAAATAACAGGAATTTTATTCTAAATTTCATGGAGATTTATTCACAACGAAAATTTGTATTTCGGGACTCAATACAATCCATTAGAATGTATAGGTTACTGATCTTTAACAATCGCAAGATTTGTAGTAAATTCAATTCCCATCCAGGAGAGAAAATCAGTATGTTCTTTAGTAATACGCCACAAAGATGTCGTGACAATCAAGCAGTATGCGCCTGCGCAGTAGCTTGTACAACATGGCCAGTCCACTGTTGACTTGCACCTTAGAAGAGCAATGAAGTGCTATTCGTTTTTTGTGGTCAGGGGGAGTTAAAACTACTGAAATCTAGAGCAGAATGAAGGAGACAATTGTTTAAGTCAGTGGAGAGTGTACTAAGTTAACGGATTCGCTGGTCGATCTGCTATTCCACTGCCTTAGTTGCTATCCAAACTGGCCTCCCACTTCAGTGTTCATCACTGACATTTAGTCTTCCGTCTTTAAATCTTTCCTCCCATTCTCTTACCAATACATAGCAATATATGAAAATGAATAGATTATTATGGTCTGAAACTACCAGCACAAATTTTACACATATGTTTGTACAATTATTGTTACATTGAAATGATATTTGATATTCTATATATTCGAGCGAATCACTCTCGAGCGTGGAGATTCGATCGAGTTTGAGCAAGCAAAAGTGGTCCAATGCAGTACTTTAGTGCTCATACCATGTAATTCTTTGGGTATGTCATAAATTAGCTAAAAATGTATTCTAGAAAATAAAACAAGCAAACAGAAAACAAAAGCACAAACATATTAAATTATTGCCAAAGTCATTAAGTTTGGCAAGAACAGTAAACAAAATATTTGCCAATGCTTGTGAATGGAAGCCAAGAAGAGAGGAACATTAATGAAACTGAATGATTATGTTAATTAATGTGTATTAATGTGAACAAAATTACATGCTGGTAAAGAACCAGTGTGCCTCCATAAGAGATGAAGTAATAAAAGAAGTGGGCCAAGAATGACAGAGAAAGTAGGAAATAACATGGAAAGCGTAAAGTGAATACAGATTAAAAAATATCAAGATTGTAATGGAAAGAGATTGTGACGATGAATATAGAGAAGGTGAAGTATACAGAAAAGAAAAGCCAAGAATTATGTGGGAAGAAAAGTTGAGGAAGAATATGGAGGAGTATGTGTGGGTGAATAAAGTAGGATGAAGGATGTCAGCAATAAAGACGTATATTTAAAATCACTGGAGTAAATAAGGAGTATGAATATTGATTGAAATTATTTTGGGTGTAAACACTTGGGTTATTTGCACACACTATATGTATTATATGGGCCATCCCCTTATCACATCTAAAATCAACATCTGTCTCTGAAAACTAAAATCTCCTTGCCAAGGCTAAAAGCTGAGGATGTAAAGTGGCACTCAGCACACACAAAAACAAAACACTATTCTACAAAGTATTACACTGGTTGTAGGTCCAGGTGCCAGAGCCTCATTGGCCTGCAATACTGCAGTTACTGGGGTGTACTATGTAAAAGTGAGATTGACAATTGAGTACCTTCTCAAGAGATCACCCCTGACACTCCTGGATTAGGGATATGAATGAGAAAATAATAGAGAATATGAAAGGAATATGAATGACTAATGAAGAAAGACTAAAGTCAGCATGAAAATAGTGAGATTGGAATGACAAGGGAGAGATAGAGTGAGTTACGAAATGAAAAAAAAATCTGATATACCATTGTCAAGAGAACATGAATATGTTTAGTTTTGTATTCAGTCAAAGTGAAATGGTTCATGGTACTTTGTCCAGGCTTCCTACTCCAATTATTTCTGATTATTATTATTATTATTATTAATTTTTGTCAGAAGTTTCTATTTTTCCATAGACAATTTCTTGTTAAATATGTGTGCCTAGTCAAATGCTATATACGAAGTAAACCTGTTGTGTGGTTCCATATGTACAATACTGTTGCAAACTTACCTGCCCTAAGATTCACTATGGAACCCATAGCGGATATGTTTAAAGCACAAGTTATGGTTAACGGCGACTGTAAAACTCCTCGAAGAAAAGGACAAAGTTTACATGGAAAGAGAAAATTATTGGGAATGAGTGAAGAAAAAAAGCAAAGGGCAAGATTACAGATGAGGAAGAGTATCTAGTGGTGTTTGAAATGGAAGACTGGATAGTGCAGCCTTGTGAATAGATTTGTATGTTTCAACATGACTAGCAGTGGACTAGTTGCATGGGAGACGTGAGAGTCTTTTGTAATTTTTTTCTGGCTGGAGAGAGTAGATATCCCATTGTATCCACTTCAAGTGCTGGTTGAGGCCTCCCCGATGGAGTAGTGGTGTCGCCTTGTAATCAAGGGGTCCCCAGTTTGATCCCCGGTGGAGGCACATGGCACAGTGGTTCGAATACCACTTTAAACTGTAGGACCAGTCCCGATTAGCCTTCCTGTGCATAAAGTGGACATAAAACAACAAATCAATCAATCAATCAAGTGCTGGTTGGAAAGAATGAAGGAAAAATAATAATAAATATACTTACTTTACAACTTCCGCTTGTGATTTCATACTGCAGTACCTTTGTACAAAATTCTGCTGACAACCAAGAACAGACAAAGACATGAATAGGTGTCCAACTATCGCAGACAATGTTGTGGCTCGTATGGTAGGATCAGGATCAAAACTAGGAAGAAAGATTACAATATTTTTAAAGAAAATCAAGTTTTTGCAGGAAATTGTGAAAATTGTCAATGTTTCAAGATGGTGCTATAACTCTTTAAGATCCTGTTATTTGTTATAATTGCTTTGTTCATAGTTACATACATATTTTGATGCTTATAAATTCAGTATTTATATGTAATCATGCTCTTAGTTATGTTATGGTTTATTATTTATTGTATTACGGCCTTGTGGAAGTTGTAATTGTCCTTAGTTGAATCATGTAATTTTGTTTAGCACACATTTAATTATGTGCCATTATCATGCATTCTGAAGCATTAAATCCACATGGAACTGAAACAAATCTGGAACTGAGTCATCTGAAGACAGGTGATGGTTAGAAGTTAAGTGCAGATTATAACATGTGGTGACAGTGATGTATTTTTTTTGAGTTTGTGTTTTAAGTCCACTTTATGCACAGTAAGGCTAATCGGGACTGGACCTACAGTTTAAAGTGGGATCTGAACCACTATGTGCCTCCACCGGGTATCGAACCCGGGACCCCTTGGACAGTGATGTAATCTGATTCGAAGATAGTATATGATGTTGTGAATCCTATACTCTTGCAAACAATTCATGTTTCAATGGAAAGTCCATGGTTCTCTGTGCACTAATCTCTAAACCAGTAGAAACTCACAGATCACTGACGGTAGATTTTGGTGTATCATGTGTGTATCGGATACTACAGTGAATTTGAAATATGAAGGATGAGACAATTCAGGTACAATTGAACATAATTCAGGGCAGGAACCGACTCTCTATAGCATGACCTATTGTTTTGTGCCTTGCATGCTTTGATAGCATTGAAACAAGTATTGCAGGGATATAAATTCCAATCAGATACAGAGGCTGGAAATAATTTGTTTGATGAATAGACATGAAGGTTTTATAGAGCATCTTTCGGCTTATGCAACAATGTGATTAGTGCCTCTATGACTATGGAAAATTCTTTCAAGTGTTGTATTGTGTGTGAACAATATAACTTTTATTTTTAAGTACTTTCTCTTACAGTTTTTAATTTTTTGATTGGTCATGAAATATTGTATGTGAATGGAGTATAGTGAGTAATGTAATGTTGGTGAATGGAGTATAGTGAATAATGTAATATTGGTGAATGGAGTGTAGTGAATAATGTAATATTGGTGAATGGAGTATAGTGAATAATGTAATACTGGACATGTGTTTTTTGAGCATATTGTATTGCACATCACTCCTTCTCCAGAATACGTAAATAAATAAAGAAAGGCCTGCTCTATAGCATAGTAGTTAATGCTGGCACCTTGTAATGAAGGGGTCCTTGGTTTGATTCCCAATTGGGTCAGATTGGAAAGAGACTTGATTGAACTTTATAAACTCTAGGCCCACTTCTGATTGGCAAATTTGAGTATAAAAATGAAAAAAAAAAATACTTTGGTCTCAGCATATATCACAAATATAAATCTTGTGGTTTAGGAATGAACTACTATCTATGCAGAGCTGCTTCGGAGTTGCCAATTTTTTTCATTTTACTTGAAGTATAGGTTAGAGGTTGGTGTTTGTGGCCATCTTCCATTTGTCCCTGTAATCACAGTTCCTGTTTCTCCCTCCTAGAAACTGAAACGTTTAGCTCAAAAAGCTGAAATGAAGAGCAAGGTGTGAAAATTATTTCAAAATGTCTACTGTAACATAAGGTATAGTGTCTGTAGGGAGAGGGATGAAGCAGAGACACACTTTATACAGTTCAATGAATTGGGACACAGTTAAAATAACATGTATTGGAAAGTTGATTGAACAATATAATACTGGGCGTGATTTCATGAACCAAGGCTTTTTTTTCGTATAATTCCTGTGAAGAATTTTCACTAACTTGAAAAAATCTAGGCGCCCTCTATCAGAAGCAATTTTCCATCCTTCTGCAACACCTCCCACATGGATGAAACCCTGGATAACAATTGCCAGGATGCAGGCTGTCATTGTGAGACCTTGCAGAATGTCCACACGCACAACAGCATTCAGTCCTCCCTAGAAGAAAACCAAAGGTGAAGAGAAATGAGTGAAAAAAATGTGGTTGTTACTGTCTAAAAGTTAACATCTGTGATACTACAACCCTTTTAGAGCCAAGGTATGTCAGACAGCTTTTCACAGGGTGATGCATAGTCAGTGCATTAAGTTTTATTGCTGTTGTTCTTGTTGAACGTTGTAGAAAAGACACACTTTCCCAACATGGTCAAATTGACTTATCATTTGTTTTTGCTCTGTAGTGAGTAGTCTGTGGAGAATGCTCTCCAAGAAGTTTGTATTGTACCAAGAATGTAGCAATGTACATCGCGTCGCGGTCAGTCGCGTTGGACGCTAATAAAGTGTTAATTAACTGTTAGCACGTGTTGTTACTCCTTGTACCAAGTTATGGAAATATCTGCGTTGAAGTTCAACAGGTTATCGGCCCAGATACGTTCCCACTGCGCCCGTGAAATTTGGTAGTTTGTCGGAGTGCAACAGTAAGTGTCGTCGTGGTTTGGAGTACAACAGGAAGTGTCCTTTGTCCTCCTAACCGGACTGGTGAGAGTTTTACACTTTCGGAAGAAGCGTGTTTCGTTTGCTGCTGAAGATGGAGTTCAAGACAACAGTAGACAAGCTAGAAGGTGCAAAGAACTGGCCGAGATGGAAACGACAAGTGGAGCTGCTGTTACGACACCACGATGTCCTAAAAGTTGTGGATGGCACGTGTACTTCTCCACAGGAACTTGGTGCTGAGTGTACTACCGAAGATCGACGTAAGTACGAAGCAGAGTGTAAAACATTCCAGAAGGCGGACATTATGGCACAAATGATATTGGTGAATAGTATGGATGATGCAAATTCGGAACTTACCAGCACGTGTGATACGTCTAAGGAAATTTGGAACAAACTAATGTCAGTATATGAACAAAGTTCAGCACAGCGTTTGGATCGATTGTCAGAGCAGTTCTTCAATCAATCCAAAGATGCAGCGGAAGACATTGCAACATACGTGTCCAAATTACAGAGAAATTTTCGTGAAATGAATGACGAAATGGAACGTCTCACGAAGTCCAAGGTTCCAGAACTGCTTCTAATGAGTCGAATCATGTCTACCTTACCTAGTGAATATTTTGAATTCAAAAGTGTATGGGAATCAGTTCCAGTGGAAGAGCGTACTGTAGACAGGCTAACTGAACGACTTAGGCTAATTGAAATGAGACTTCCCAACAAGAGTAGTGACACAACAGCTTTTGTGGTAAAAAGTGATGATCCGAAGAAACACAAGAAACGTCCAGAAAAAGCGAAAAAGTGTTTTAAATGTCACAAGGTAGGCCATTTTGCCAAACAATGCAAGTTGGTGTTAAATAGATCTTCAACCAGTGAAAGTGGGCGTGTTCCAGAAGGAGGAGCCTTTGTGAGCTTTGAATCGAACTGTCCTGTTTCTGAAGTTTGGATTGCAGATACTGGAAGCACAGCACACATGACTAACCGGAAGGACTACTTTCTACAGTACCAAAAATTTCCAGCACCAAAGGAATTACAGGTGGGAAATAAAGCCATCATATTAGCACATGGCAGTGGTATAGTGAATGTGGAAATGTTGGTCAATGGTAGGTGGGTGAAAAATCATCTTCGTGATGTGTGGTATGTGCCAAATATCAGTAAGAATTTATTTTCTGTGAACTCTACTACAAAAAGAGGTTTTCTATTCTGTGCAGACTCCATGAAATGTTTACTAAAAAAGAATGGTAAAATACATGCATGGGGAAGTGTTACTTTAAGTGGTTTGTACCAAATGCACATGCTTGCATTACCCCCCAAAAATCCTGCTGAAGTGTGCTTAGTGTCAGCTTCCGATACATTGCAGCTGTGGCATGAAAGGTTGGTACACCAAGGTAAGCAACATGTTCGGAAGTTTCTAGTGCAGCACGGAATTGATGTAAAAACTGATGATCAGTTTTGTGAAGGCTGTGTGGTTGGCAAGCAACATCGTAAAAGTTTTGGACAGCGGGTTACTCGTGCAGAAAATCCAGGTGAAAGAATCCATGCTGACGTGTGTGGACCAATGCAAACAAAATCATTGGGTGGTGCACTATATTTTGTTTGTTTCAAAGATGACTTTTCGAAATTCCGACGCGTGTTTTTTCTGAAACAAAAATCGGAAGTTGCTGCAAGACTAAAACAGTTTTTAGCTGAAGTCAGTGTTGCAGGTCATGTAGTAAAAGAATTGCTCACTGACTGTGGGAAGGAATTTGATAATGCGGAAGTGAAGGCTTTGTTGAAAGAAAAGGGGATCAATTTCAGAACCACCATGCCTTATACACCTGAACAGAATGGAGCTGCAGAACGTGAGAACAGAACATTGGTTGAATCTGGACGCTCAATGTTGCATTCAAAAGGTCTTCCAGTGAAACTTTGGGCTGAAGCAGTGAATACTGCAACGTATGTTCTGAACAGAACTGGACCAACAACTGTAGAGAAAAAGACACCACATGAACTTTGGTATGGAAAAGACTTACCAAGTGTAGATCATTTGAAAGTGTTCGGAACAGAGTGTTTTGTTCATGTACCAAAGCAAAAGCGACAGAAATGGGACCAAAAGAGCATTAAGGGTCTTCTGATTGGTTACTGTGATGAAAAAGATGGTTACCGCATCTGGAATCAGAAAACTGATAAAGTGTTGCTCAGTCGTGTTGTTATTTTTTGCACGGAAACAATTTTGCCAGTAAAAGAGTCTTTTGAAATTGTTTCACCAGAAAAATCAGTAATGTTTGAATCTACTGTGGAAGAACCTGATAGCCCTGGTAGTGAGTCTGCATACTACGATGATACAAGAAACAGATGCATCACAGGAGATGTAACTGGTGGAAGTGAACCACGTTATGAATTGCGAGATCGTCAAAGGGTGCAGAAACCAGTGTGGCAAGATGGTTATGTGTTACAGGTAGATTGCTTAGAACCGAGCTCATATAAAGATGCCATGTCATCAAGAAATGCTGCAGAGTGGAAATTAGCAATGGAAGATGAAATGCAGTCTTTGGCTAAGAATCATACTTGGATACTAGTTGAACCTCCAAGCAATAAGAAAGTTATTGATAATCGGTGGGTTCTAAAAGTAAAGACCAAAGCAGATGGCAGTATCTACAGATTTAAAGCAAGACTGGTAGCAAAGGGTTATCTACAGAAGAGTGGGATTGATTACGATGAAACCTTTAGTCCAGTGGCTCGATTTGATACTGTACGAACTGTGCTGAGTGTTGCAGCTTGTGAAGGGTTGAAGTTGGCTCAATTTGATGTGAAAACAGCTTTTCTTTATGGTGAACTTGATGAGGAAATCTATATGTGTCAACCTGAAGGGTTTGATGACGGGACTGGTCGTGTGTGTAAACTAAAAAGGAGTCTTTATGGACTGAAGCAAGCACCTCGTTGCTGGAATAGACGATTTGTGAATTTCATGTCGAAGCATGGTTTTACATGCAGCAAAGCTGATCCCAGTATGTTCATTCGTAAGAAAAATGGAAAGAAAATGATCGTAGCCATCTATGTGGATGATGGTTTGGTTGCTGGCAATAATATTGAAGATATCAACAGTTTTCTCGGAACTCTAAAAGAAGAATTTGAAATTGTGGTTGGGTCATTAGATTGTTTCTTGGGCATACAAGTAACACAAAAGGACGATGGTTCTATTTTTGTATGTCAAGAAAACTATACAAAGAAAATTCTTGAGAAATTTCGCATGAGTGAAGCAAATGCTGTGTCAACACCTGCTGAAAAGGGAAGTGTAAATGCAGGGGAAGAAAACACACAGCAGTTAGTAGACACTAGTGTGCCTTACAGAGAAGCAGTTGGCAGCTTGATGTATCTGGCTACAGTCACTAGGCCAGATATCTCCTATGCTGTTGGATTAGTGTCGCAAGCATTGGACAGTCCAAGACTATCTGATTGGCAAGCAGTGAAACGCATTTTCAAGTATCTACGAGGAACCACTGCTTATGGAATATGCTACAATTCAAATCATAATCCTGGGATCCTGGAAGCCTTCAGTGATGCAGATTATGGTGGAGATCCAACAACAAGACGCTCAACAACTGGAGTTCTATGCAAGTATGCAGGTGGAGCGATATCTTGGATGAGCCGGAAGCAGAAGTCTGTTGCTCTATCAACAACAGAAGCTGAATTTGTGGCAGCCAGCGAGGGAGCGAAAGAAGTGATATGGCTAACAAGACTATTGGATGAGATCACTCATCTGACAGGAATGCCCACACTGCTGGTGGATAATGCTAGTGCTATTAAGTAAGTAAAAAATCCTGAATTTCATAAACGCTCAAAACATATCGCGGTGCGTTATTATTTTGTAAGAGAAAAGTTTCAGGAAAAAATGTTAAATGTGGAACACATTGATGCTGAAAGTCAGGTAGCAGACATTCTCACGAAACCATTAGCAAAAGTTAGGTTTGCTAAATTATGTAGCTTAATGGGAGTGGGAAATTAAAAGTAGTGTACTTATTGTTATGTTCAAGTGTAACAATGTTTTTTTGTAAAGGGAAGCTTGTGAAAGTTGTTTTTGAGGGGAAGTGTTGAACGTTGTAGAAAAGACACACTTTCCCAACATGGTCAAATTGACTTATCATTTGTTTTTGCTCTGTAGTGAGTAGTCTGTGGAGAATGCTCTCCAAGAAGTTTGTATTGTACCAAGAATGTAGCAATGTACATCGCGTCGCGGTCGGTCGCGTTGGACACTAATAAAGTGTTAATTAACTGTTAGCACGTGTTGTTACTCCTTGTACCAAGTTACGGAAATATCTGCGTTGAAGTTCAACAGTTCTCTATCTTCCTAGACTGGGAATAGAAATGTCTTTCATTAACGTAAACAAAGTTTCAGCTATACACATCATTGGTGAGTAAAGCTATTCACTGTTCCTAAATATAAAATTAATGATTCAGGATAGAGAAAGGATTTAAGTAGATAAGAATAAGTGTTTTGCTTAGTTAAATAATTAAGTTAATAAACTGAATAATTTATTGTTGGGAAACACAGAAGAATTTAGACCAATTGAAGATACAGAGTGTAAGAGCAGAAATATGGTATTCATTTGTTTTTGTATTATTTGTATTCACATTGAGTTTTGATGGTGAAGGTAAGTGCATAACATTGTTGGTAAAACCACACATAACACATAAACAGCATGATACGAAAAACTTAAAAAATTTGTCCAAGCTCTCGACTTCATCTTGGAGTCATCATCAGGGCTGGTCAAGAGACAGTGAAGAAGACACAGTGCTCAGATAGAGTCAAAAGTTTGGACAAACTTTTAAAGTGTTTTGTACAGTGGCGGTGATTAGGAGGGGGTGTGGGGGCAGTTGCCTCCATGTTTTGCCACATTTGCCCCACACACTATGCTAAACCTAATCTACCACAAGAAAGTAAAGTGTTCGTCCCCCCTCCCAAGCTTTGGCAACTTCCCCCCCCCCCTAGTTTTGGAACCCAATAGCAACCGCTGGTTTCATATCATGCTGTTTATGTGTTCCGAGTGGTTTTTGACAGGAATAAGTTTTTTAATGTCATAGATAAAATTGGTTAAGGGCAAACATAAAAGAACACTCATGCACATCTCAAGACTAAAACTGAGAACCTTTGATGATGTCTGGAGCACTCAAAAGTATTTACATCTGTGGAGTGGTGTGATGTTCTCGAAACTGTAAACACCCAACTATCATTGAGCAGCAACTTCAACTACTGTAACCAGTTCAAAAATAAGGGATTTCACAAAAAGCCTTAGAGGTACAGTAGTATACTAGTGCCAAGATTTCTTCAACGTCAGATAATATGCAATCTACAGGCTTCCCCATAGTTTTAAACTAGTGACACTAGCAGCACTACTTCCATGCCAGAATTTCAAATACAGTGATGAATCTACATGGATTATTAGACATAATTATGTGAAAATAGAGCAATAGACTCCAATGCCATACCAGATATTCCTTTCACAATCAGCTGACTTTAAGTCACAAAAGGGAAATAACAAATGTTACATTAAATGCACCATTTCTCAATTCACTGGGTCCTTCAGTACACCCATTTTCATAAATAGCTTTATGCTCTTACCACAAATTTTAAAACAGTTAAAGTCAGCCAATGTGCTTAAATCTTTCAAATATTAATATGCAACCACACAACAAGCAAATCACAACACAAATTTGTTTCGTTAAGTAGCACTTGCAGTGCTTTATCATGATAAAATGAGCGGGAATTAATAGTGTTGGTCGTCCTTTTGAAATAATGTTCAGTTTGTCTGTGAAATTTCTTGCAGTAAACGATTTTACAATCAACAAGTCTTCAATTACACAATTACAATCATTTGCAGTTGATAATTGGTTTTCCCTGGATGAAGACGTTGTCAAAATATTGAATACAGTATTAAAGTTTAAAATGTAATCACTCTTCCAGTTGCTTACACAGGAGGTTACAGTTACATATTGTAGAATGGTGCTGGCTAGCTGAGAGCAATGACTACTATCATATCTGAACAGAGTGACAAGTGTATTGCTTACACATGTATTGCCACAGCATCTCTTGGCATTATCAAATACTAAACCCACAGTGATTAACATTGGAATATGAGAAATATCACAATTTAGGATTACATGCAGGGCATAATATTTCTTATTTATAAGCATTGTAAATGCATGCTATTGCCCTACATTGTATTGTTTACAACAAATACCATTATTTGTATGAATAACATTTTATGGTTACTTCCTTTTACTCTAAACATGGTGTTTAACTCACCATTAATGTGAAAACAATGCTGATTGCACCTATTGCAAGGATTGACATCCAGTACGGAACATCAGTAATGGTTTTCAAAGCGACGCATGGTGTGAACACTGTGACTCCAAGTAGAAGAACACTTCTAACTGTAAATGTGAGAGAGGCCAAACCTCTGACTAATTTTGACTTAAATCGTAAATCCAGGTACTGAAAAATACAAGAAAAGTAAGTGTAACAATGCTCATGAAAGTCATTTGAATTAAATTAGGGTAGTTATATTTTTCTTAACATGTTTCAAAATGGAATATGTGGTTGTTTTCTGCAAACTAATGAATTTTATGTTACAAACAAATCATAGTATTTTTGAAAAGTGATTAATATACAAAGTAAATAAAATGTTATTCTGGTACCATCATCAAACAAATAACGTTTTATGTAATAATCATAAAAGTTTGGTGATGTTTGTTTAAAGTCCACATGATGCACAGATGGGCAAATCAGGCCAAGATCCATGGTTCATGTTGAGTTGCACAGTGCACTGTATTTCGACTGGGGATCAACTGGGCTCTTTGATTACAATGCAATATCATTACCATCTTGCCATTGGGGAAGCCCAGTTAGACAATATAATAAATATATATACATAAACATAGGTAAAAGTTGCAGAGATCAGTAATGCAATATGGAATTATGTAACATAAGGTGTTCTTAAATATATACCGTATTTGGTGGTACTTTTTTCTTTTAAAAATAGGTCTGAAAAACAGGATCTTAAACGCTGATATTCAGGTACACCATCACGAAGAAGGAAGTTTGACGAGTTTGTGAATGAGCCAAAGCTTCATGGAATGTTGAGAAAGCTAAGACATGGCATTAGCGATGACACAGAGCAATTTGTTGCATGATAACTCAGATTCTGATTTAGAAGAGGTTCCAAGTGACTCTTCATTTACGTAGTTCTGGAGATATATGCCTCGAATTTGATGAAGAAGATTAAAATGTATTCTTTTCTACTTGGATTCCCAGCTGGAATTTTCTATTGGTTTCAAATTGGAATGAATTGGATGCTATCAGTTTCAATTGGAATGTGTCGGATTCTATCGGAATGTATTGGTTTCAATCGGAATTTCAACTGAAACAAATTGGAAAACCAAGACAATTTTCAATTGGTGAATTGTATACAATTGTAAGTTTGTATATATTGTAGAATCAATATGTTATCAATTCATTTATTGACTCAAAGCATATGTACTTTGATTACTGCCACCACATTTCCTGTGATTTAGAAATTCTTTGGAAAAACAGCACACTTGAACTGAATTTCTTCTGAATTCTAATGCATACTACTGAAGTCAGATTTATCTTAAAGGAGCTAGTAGTCGGAATAAATGTTCATATTAGTTCTTGTTTTTTGCAATATGAAATTTCCTTGGTTATTTTTATGTGTATGTAATGCAATCGGAAAAATTAGTAATCTTTTGATCAACTAAGTCAACATCGACAGTGTTTTGTTTGTCTATCACTTTTTCAAGTGTTGTGGGTCAGATTCATTGTTTAACCTAATTTGTTGCTGTTTTCGCAAGTATAAAGGAAGAACAACATGTCAATTTATGACTGAAGCAGCATATTTTTCGATTTTCTATAAGTGTGTTAATCACCATGAAGCTGCAGAGTTAAAAACATGTTCATATATTTGAAAAAGTTTTGTATCTGAAAGTCTTTCTAAGTTACAAATTTCACATGCTTTACCAGATATTTTTTCTAGTTGTTTTATATGATTTCTCCATTGCATTTACAGTTGTATAGATCCACCAACCCATCTGAAACCCTGGCACGTAAGCAGTAGTGCTAGTGTCACTAGTTAAAGTAACGGGAAGCCTGTAGTTCGCATATTTTCCGAGGTTTCAGAAAGCTTGGTGGATCTATATAGATAAGAATTTTTCATAAGCAATATATTTAAATCAATAAAATACTTTCCAATAGAAACCATATAATTACAATTGACCAATCGGTTCCGATAGACCAATTGGTTCTGATAGACCAATAGGTTCCGATAGAGTGTCTAAAAGCTCATATTGGTAATTGGAACTAATTGGAAAAATTTCCAGCTGGGTTAGGTGAGTTTTCTGTTGAATGTAAACCTACGTATTACTTTATATTTTAAATACTGTAAATTAATTATAATGTTAAGTAATAAAGCTTTTTCATAAAAAATGAGGAAAGAATAGGAGTGTGCATCTTATAAACTGGCAAATACAATATATATAGCAAACAATATGGATAAACACACACACAAAGATTGTACTGCTAATTAAGGGGTTCCAGGTTTGACCCAGTGGAAGCACATTGTAACGTGGTTTTAATCAACTTTAAACTGTAGGTCTAGTCCCGATTAGCCTATCTGGGCATAAATTGGACTTACATAGTACTAGGAAATTCAAATCAGTCATGCCCTTCTTGCCATTTCAATTTTTTTTTGGATATTGTACTGTTTATCATGTATACTTCTGTTCTGCCTGGAACTGATTTATGAAAAGTGTTTGCATGGTGAATAATGCACTAATTAAAGAGAAATAAATGGAAAGATTCAAAAACATTTTTTTCATGACATTCAAATTTTGGCTTTAAAGCAAGTGCAACTCCTGTTGAGCAATATTAACAAAGAAAGCAGGAAACTTGAATTTAAGGAAGAACAATCTCTACTCAATTTCCAATTGTTGACAAATATTCCTCAGCAACAGATGCAGTTTCACTGTTCAAATAGGCTACTATCAAAAAATTACACAAATATTTTATTATTATTTATGTACCAAAAGGTTAGTTGAAGGAAATATTAAAATATTCGAAGTGAGAATTCATATTAATATTACAGAGTTTGGTAAACACTAGAAATTGTAGTACATTTTTTCCTGACTAATTTATATATCATCATGAGAAAAGTAGCAATTTTTATCAATTTTATTCAATTGCATTATGTGTGGGTCTGGATATTAAAAGTTGACCATTACAATGGCGATATGGTCTTCCTAAATTTATTTTTCCTTTTGGCCTGTAATTTAATAATTTCCCATGCAAATGGCTATCTGGCATGCTCAGAACATGTTGAATCAACTTTAACTGATATTTTTTAAAATTTCAGACACCATTGATTAAACCTTCAATTAATTTCGGATTTCTACATCTCTAATTTTGAAAGGCTACTCTACTTAAGAACTGCAAATATCTCATATGTGGACAATTTTTTTCTAGTTTTATCATGTTGACGAAGTGTCCAACATTAGCTACCATACAGAAGAGCAGGTTTTGAAATTATGTTATGGCATCAGATTTTAATTTATTTTCTCATTTGTTTTCCAAAATTTAGTTTCAAAATTCCTGCGTAAATAGGAAATATTCCTATGTTATCTTCCTACTTTCAAGTACATAAAGTACACAGAGTCTTATTCCACCACATATCCACTTATCATGATATTCTTATCTAATATCAATCAATGGTAGTCTCAAATTATAATAATTACTAGCTGATTGCCCAGCATTGCCTGGGCTTTTATTTATACCAATCTTCTATTAGACAGGAAAATAATGAATTTCAACTATAGTGTAAACTGAACTTGGAGTTGAACGACATTCAGAGTGTCACTATTCATCTCAGCGACTCCGAAAACCATGGATTCCATTAATATCGGTCGTTTTACATGTCACCCCTTCCCATCCCCACCCCTAGGGGTGCCAGTGGTATCTTGTAGTTGAACGGCATTGAGAGTGTCACAGTATTTCTTTCCAGAGTGTAAGTCATATGTGTACCAAGTTTGGTCATCGTGAATGTCACCAATTAGCTTAGCGAGTCCGAAAACTATGGATTGGACACTAATTTAGGTTTTTAACATTTCATTTTTCACCCCCTCTCAGCCCCCATGCCGATAAGTGATGAACTTGGAGTTGAAAGGCATTCGGATTGTCAAGCATTCATCTTATTGACCCCGAAAACTATGGATTCCACACTAATATCAGTCGTTTCACATGTCACCCCCTTACCACCCCACCCCCAGGAGTGCCAAGGGTATCTTGAAGTTGAACAGCATTGGGAGTGTCACTATTCATCTTAGCGACCCAAAACTATGGATTCAACACTAATATCGGTCGTTTTCGATTATGTTTGCATGTCACCCCCCACCCCTATTCCTAGGGGTGCCAGGGGTGTCTTACCCCCACAGTAGTTCTTTTGAGATTGCAAGTGATACGTGTTCCAAGTTTGGTTGAAATCGCTCTATGCGTTCGAAAGTTATGTAGGTACAAACATACACACATACATACATCTATTTTTATATATTAGAAGATTATTATTTATATGTTTTAAGTTATATAAGATATACAAATGTAAAGGTATATAAATAAATACATAAATAATAATAATAATTTATATTTTTAGATATATAAAATGTATAAATTTCAAGATATATGTATAGTTATTGTTATTATTATTTGGGACTTCCATTGATTGATATTGGTTACCCTGCCCCCATGTCAGATGCCAACCAAATGTATATAAACTCCCAGATGAGAGTTGGGGAGGTCGTCTGTTGGAACAGAGACATGGAAGGGAGAGGGTGTTCGGTCAGCTCGGATCGGAGGACAGATCTCCTATAACGGATGCTGAAAGAGATTGGATTGCCGGGCAAGCTAGTGCCTTGGTGTCTGAAATACAGAGAAAAAAAAAAAGGTAGTTTGTACAGGATGTTATTTGGAAAAAATATAGGTGTGATGGGCAGCCTAGTGCCTTGTCACCGTGGAGTGTTGAGAAATGTACATGTCGGGCGACCTCGCGCCTGTTAAGACGTTTCTTGGAGTACCGCGAGTCTACCTTGTGACAAGCATACTACCGATGTAATTCATGAAACGTAAAGCATCCAGGTACAAACGATGGAGATTTCCATCAAAATTAGAGTTTTGGCCCGATAATAAATAGACGTTCGGATATGACTTGTACGAGATACTTGAAATTTACGTTAATTAACCTTTAGGAAATATCCAAAATTTCGGTTTTAATTTGACAGTTTATGGCCAAGGTAATTTATCACCCTTTACAATAAGGTTTCGCTAAAGGTTATTCGTTGTCTCTTGAAATTTGTACTTAATGACATAATTATGTTCACTTGTAGCAACCCACGTGCATTGTCGTACAAAGAAAGATACCCCTAGACAAATCAGAGCCGAGTACGGAGTTCACCGAACCTCGAGTGTGGAGGTAAGTGTGGCGGCCCAGGCAAGTAAACATATTGGAGAAAAGAATATCATGATAAGTGGCGCAATAAGACTCTGTGGTACCTTATGAGCTTGAACCTAGAACCTAGAAAGATAAGTAAGGAAACTCTCCACTTATGAAGGACCTTTTCTTTAGTTCAGCATTACTTGGCCCAAAGCTGTTATTTCTTTCAATGATCATGATGTTAGTAATAATTCTTCATCTTCCTCTTACCCCTTTTGCCTCACAGCGTCATGGTTGCCTCTATCCACTCCTTCCATCTCTCCCGTTCCCTTGCCATTCTCTTCAATTCTCTTATTCCTTTTCCTTTCTTTTGTCCTATTTCTTCTATTCCTTTTTCGAATGTCTTCCGGGGTCTACCTCTTGTTCTCCTTCCCTCTGTTCTAGCTTCTATAAATTGTTTTGCTTTTCTATCTTCGTCCATTCTTACCACATGTCCGAAAAATTTTAATTGTCTTTGTGTCAGTTTTTCTTCTATCGGCTTCTGATTTAATTCTTCTCTGATTCTTTCATTACGTATTCTATCTCTTCTCATCTTACCAATTATTCTACGGAAGCATTTCATCTTAACTGTCGTTATTTTTCTTCTTTTCCTCTTACTGGCCAGCTTTCACTTCCATATAGTAGAATTGGTTCCACTACTGACTTATACACTTGTAGTTTAGTTTTGGTGTCTATTTCCCTTTTTCCAAAAATGGTCTGGCTTAGTTGTTAGTAGGCATTATTAGATGTCCTTACTCTATTCATCACTTCCTCTTCTATTCTTCCTGTCTGCTTTATGATTGTTCCCAGGTACTCATATCTTTCTGTCTGCTCCAGTTCTATTCCATCCCATGCTATATGTATTATTTCTATTATCTCTTCCACTCTTCCTATTTGCATCACTTTGCTCTTACTTGCGTTTGCAGTCATTATTTTAGCCTTTAGCACTTCTACCCATTCTGTAACCGCCTCTTGTAGCTTGTTCTCTGTATCTGCTATTAGTATTATGTCATCTGCATATACTAATGCTTGGCAATGTATCGGTCTCATATTCCAATTACCCACTTTTGTTCTTGCTGTTCTTCTCTTGCATATCTTTAGAACTTCATCCATAAATACTATAAAGAGTAGGGTTCAAACTATCTCCCTGTTTCACTCCTTTCTCCAACTTAAATGTGTCTGACATCTTTCCTTCCAATCGTACTATTCCTTCTACTCTTTTATATGTTGATTTTATTACTCGAATGAGTTTTCCTGGAATTTTTCTTTTCTCTTATATTACCCATATTTCTTCTCTGTGTACAGAGACAAAAGCAGCCTTTAGATCTAAAAATGCTACGTTCGTCTTTTTTCCTTTTTCTAAGTATTTATCACATATTGTTTGGATGGAATACATGTGTGATCTTGTGTTTGTCTCCCAGAACAAAAAGCAGCCTGTTGTTCTTCCATATCCTATTCTATCTCTTTTCTTAGCCTTACTTCCAATATTTTTGAATACACCTTAAGTGCCATGGTGGATAGACATATTGCACGATAGTTCTCACAGTTGGTTGAGTCTCCTTTTTTATTCACTGGTATAATAATCTTATTTTCCCATTCTACTGGTAATTTTTCTTCTCTCCAGATCTTCTGATACAGTTTAGTCATTGCTCCCAATAGTGTGTTTCCTCCATATTTTATATATTCTGGAGCTATTTCATCTATTCCTGCTGCCTTTCCATTTCTTACTCTTTTCACTGCTTCATATACTTCTCCTATTTCAATTTCCTTTACTATTTCTCCTATCTCATTATCATCCTCTTCTTTATCCTGCTCTTGTATTCTTCTTCTACTTCTTCCTATTTTTTGTCTATTCTGATTCCAATCCTCCCGTCTGCTGTTACCATGCCTTCTTCCTTTTCAAATTTACTTTCAAAGTATTCTTTCCATGTTTTCAATACATTTTTAATTCGCGTTTCTAGAATATTTACTTTGTTTCTTACACTTCTTACTCTTCTTCCATCTTTTCCTTTTATTCCATTTATTATGCACCAAAATCCTTTCTTATTCTCTTTGTATTGTGATTCCATTTGTTCTCCAAATTCTTCCCATGTTTGGCTCTTTGCTTTTCTCACTATTATTTTAGCTGTGTTTTTCTCTAAATAATCTAATAGGTCTTCATCTCTTTTTGAATTGATATATTTTTCCATGCTTTTTCTTTCTCCTGTACTGCCTTTTTCACCTCTTCATTCCACCATCTGTTTTTTTTCCTTCCTGTATTTACTCTTTTCTTCCCACATACCTCCTCCGCTGACTTGAGTATTACATCTTTAATTTTTTGCCACATTTCCTCTACATCTTCATCTTCAAATGTTTCTTGGATTAGTCGTTCTCCTACTTAATTCTGATATTCTTGTTTTTCTCTTCTTTCTTCAACTCTCCTTTTTTATTTTGTAATAGGTCTTTTTATTTTCCTTCTTCATCCCTGTGTAAAACAGTGTTTCCGCAACCAGCAGCCTGTGGTCGGTTCCAAGTTCTGCTCCTCTTATTAATTGTATGTCTCGGATACGTTGTCTTATTTGTTGTGGGTATATTATATAATCTATGATCCTTTTGGCATTTCTTCCTTCGCCTTCAAATGTTACTTGATGTATTGTTTTATGTTTGTAGAAAGAGTTTCCTATCAGCATTGTATTCTCTATGGAAAAAGCTATGATTCTCTGTCCATTTCCGTTTTTAATAATTTCTCCTCCATATTTTCCTAGTGCTCCGAATCCACTCAAGTGATCATTTAACACTCTTCCATTTAAGTCTCCCATAATTATAACTTTTCTTCATCCTCTTTCTGCTTTCTCCAATTTTGATTGTAATTCTGTGTAGAATTAATTCTTCCATGTTTCTCACATTAGCATCTTCGGTTGGTGCATATACTTGAATCAGTGTAATCTTTTCTTCTATGTTTATGTCTAGAGTTATTATTACTGAATTTACTGGAACCCAGCTGATTACTCTTTCTATTTCTTCTGTTACTATAATTCCTACTTCCTCTTTTGCTCTGTTTCCAACTGGAACTCCTGAATATCTCAATACATTTCCTCCTTCAAGCATATTTCTCCATTTCCTTTCTTCTTTACTTCGCTTATTCCAAGTATTTTTTCATTTCCTTGATTACTTCTACTTCTTTACCATTTAATGTTTTGATATTCCAGGTTCCGATTTTCGTTTCCTTATTCTTGCGTTGTCGTCTTTGTGAGATCTGTCCGGGGTTTCTGAAGCATTCAATTCTTCTCTGAATCATCATCTAGCCCTATGCGGGTGATTAGCCCAGTGATACGGGGGCCTTTGGGTGTTTAGTCCTTTCAGCCTCAAAGCCATGGCTGGTTTTCTGTCGGGGTTTTCTCCCTTAGCCTTCTGAGGATCCCTATTCGGCACTAGACTGCGGTTCTCCCAATTTTAACTACTTGGGAATGTAGTGGCTCTTCCGCCATCTGCGCCGTACCAAAGGACTCCTTCTCCGCCGCATCTGCCGTTGGGGTCTTCGCCGTTACCCTAGCTATGGGCCCTTACCAGGTGCTACCATCTGGAGCCAGATGGACCAAGGTTTTTTTGAGGTGTTACGCCTCTAGGTCTTCCGCCTCCGCCGCCATTGAGATGACCATCCATCTTCTTCTGCCTTTGGAGCCGTTAACCCGCTCGGGATCCCGTGGGTGCCTCTCCACATACTTAGTAATAGTAAACCCCCCTGGGGGGAGTAATAATTATTAAAATAATATGAAAAAAAGAGAACTACTACTCCTACCTCTAGAATAACAACAAATGAAATAAAATTAAACAAATTAAATTTAATTAAATTAAATAAGGAATGAGGAGATCCGACAGACAGTGGGTGTGGTGAAGCTCCAGGACAGGATAGATCAGGCACAGATGAGATGGTTCGAACACATGAAGAGAATGGATGCAGAAGGACTACCAGTAAAATCTTACCATACACAAGGAGTGGGAATAAGGCCAAGGGGGAGACGAAGATGTCTGTGGAAAGAGCAGATAGCGGAGAGTGTTAGGAGAAGAGGACAAGATTGGAACACCGTGGAAAGAGAGGAGTGGTGGAAGAGCAGGAAAAAATTGAGAGGCTTGACTTCAATGCTGACCCAGCCAGAGGCAAGAAACGGTAAAGGATCATGATGATGATAAATCAAAAATAAATTACAACTAACTCATATTCTATTAATTTGCCCTTCGAAAACAAGTATGAATTATAAAATTTTATTTTGATAATATGTACCTGATATACTGATGTTATGCCTAACTTATAATAAACAGGTATGAATATATAGCAGACAATTGGATATGTCAAAATAGTAGAGTATATAGTCTCCCATAGTGTACATCCCCGATAGAACAGTTCCGCTGGATAGCCTGAAAGAAAAGAACAACAACAATATTTTGTCATATTTTATATTTGTAATCTTGTCAGGTATGCATTTCTGGTTTCACAAAACAGAACTCGCAAGATAGATTAAAGTAGGTATGCTAGCACAAAGCTCAAGAAGCAGCAAGTGTAAAACAAAGATTTACACTGTGACTTCTTGTTTACAAAAGAAGATGGCTGAAGATGCAATGTAGCCAATGTAACAAAAACTCCCATCTGAGTTGTGCAGATTTTCCTCTAATGAAAGGCCCAGTACTCATTTGAAATAATTGAAGTGCTGACTGTGCAAACAGAAAGACAGATATAATAGTCTGGGAGTGAAGTAACTATTGCAAACTATGCTCTAGAAAATGGAAGAAGACATATGATAGACAAAAACAAGAGCAAATGAGAAATGAACAAAGAAGGAGGACATGGAAGAACAATATAGAATTAGAAAGGACAAACGATAACAACAAGAAAGAACCAGCAACAGAAACAAGAACAAGATAGAACCAGCCACAGAAACAATAACAAGAACATATGACACAGGAAGAGAAAGAATTATGGAAGAGGAAGAAATATGAGTTGATGAGACTGATGGGTCAAGATAACAAGGATTTGCTGAAACAGATAGAAGATGAAAGGAGAGAATGCAGATAAATTAGGTATACTCTGAAATAAATAGAGAGAGCACAAGATAAAACTAGTTGCCGACTGAGGCTTAAATTCAAAACTGACACAAAAGGAAAATTTTGAATGAGGGATCTGTTCTGATAGAACTGACAGAAGAGAAAAGAACAGGAGAGGTAAAAGAGGAAAACACAGAAAGGTAATTGGAGGAAAGGGGGAGTGGGGTCAGGTAGAGTACAAGGTACCATGAATCTACTTAAGGACTTGGAACTCAATAAAAGAAAAAGAAGAAAAATAACTCGTTGATGTTAGTGATAGAGACAGTTAAATAGATAAGGAAGTCGATAGACTGGGCATTATGTTGCAGAGATGGGAGATGAGAGTCCTCTTGAACTAGTCATGTGGAACTACAACTGTAGATTACACTGAATATACAGGGTGTTTCGTAAGTTCGTTTACAACGCTTGGGAGGTGAATGTACGAGTGAAAATAAGGTGGAAAGTTCATGTAACGAAATTCCGGAAACGGCTTTGTTGCCGAGTTATTGACGTTTGAAAACGTGGGAAAATGATTTTCCGAAGTGAATAATGGCAAAACGGGTTTAGAGAAGTCGTCGGTGTTGGGCTGTCCACTAAGAAATTGGGTATGCTCTTGTCAAAAAATCGCGCGGCAATGTTGTGCAATGTCGGCGCAAGGGATTCCCCATAGGACGCGAACGAAGATGTTGACGGGAGTGGGGTGGGTGTGCGTTCTGCGTGAGCTGGTATCGACGAAAATTGGTATGTGTTGAATGGCACCAAAAAACAAAGAAAATTTCCTGAGCAAAGGGCACCATGACGTAAAAACGAAAAAAAAGAACTGTCACATGTTGCATACCCTGAAGGGCAGATGGGTGTTCGTGTGATCTGACGTTAAGTACCACATTTCCCGCTAGGGGCGCCAACAGTGTAGGTTTCCTCATGAAGGAGCGCACGTGTTTGTGCCATTCGTGCTTCAGGTGATGTGCCAGCAGCAGGTTGTTAAACATTCACGGTTGAATGGAAAGACGTGAGGTTCTTGGACAGTGGTGTTGGGCAAACATTTGACCTAGCAGTGTTACGTGTTATTTCTTAGCCACAGCCCATCGTGTTCTGTGAAGTGTACTAGTGTTAACGGCCATAAACACTTGTAGCCCGGTGTAAGGAATGGCTGCATACACGTCCCAAAAGCCGGCGGACATGCATCTGATTTGTGGGAAGGCTGGAGGTAATAGCCGTGCTGCAAGGCGTCTGTATGGGGCACGTTCTCCAAATAGGGTTTTACCATCGCACACCTTATTTCAAACTGTAGACACTCGACTTCGGGAAACAGGATCAGTGTTGCCATCTCGTAGAGAAGTTGGACGACCGCGAAGTGTGCGAACACGACGGTTTGTGGAAGATGTGCTAACTGCAGTGATGGATCATCCAGGCACCAGTACGCGCGCATTAGCCCACGAACGAAACACTTCCCATGTGAATGTGCGGCGAGTCCTGGAAGAAGAGAGGATGCACCCGTACAAATTGAAGAAAGTGCAAGAACTTTTACCTCGGGACTTTGGCCCATGAGGAATTTTGCCAATGATTTGTTCATTAACTATCCCCAATTTTCAGAATACGGTACTATGGACTGATGAGGCTATCTTCACGAAAACTGGTGTGTTCAATAGTAAAAACAGTCATGTGTGGGAACATGAAAATCCACATGCACTGCTAGTGGCACATCATCAGCAAAGATAAGCAGTGAATGTGTGGTGCGGGATACTGTATGACCATTTGATTGGACAGTACATTTTCCCTGTTCGCCTATGTGGGCCCACTTATCAAGCATTTCACAGTGAGGTTCTGCCTAAACTACTAGAGGACGTTCCCTTGGCACTGAGACAAAGACTGTGGTTTCAACATGACGGTGCACCCCCACATTTCGATCGGAATGTGCGGCATTTCCTCAATACCATATTCCACAACCAGTGCATTGGCAGGGGAGGGCCTGTGCCATGACCACCTCGATCGCCTGATATTGAGCCCCTGGATTTCTTCCTCTGGGGAGAGATGAAACGCCTCGTTTACGAAACACCTGTCATGTCAGCCGAGGACCTCGTTGCCCGTATCAATGTAGCTGCAGCATCGATAACAGAAACGCCGGGGTTGTTGGGTCGCACTAGACAATACTTGATTCACCGTTGTCGCCTCTGCTTGGAAGTACATGGTGGACACTTTGAAAACCGTCTGTGATGAGGTTCCGTTCACATCTCCATTAAGCATACTGTGTGCCCTTCAGGGTATGCAACCTATGACAGTTCTTTTTTTTTCGTTTTTACGTCATGGTGCCCTTTGCTCAGGAAATTTTCTTTGTTTTTTGGTGCCATTCAACACATACCAATTTTCGTCGATACCAGCTCACGCAGAACGCACACCCACCCCACTCCCGTCAACATCTTCGTTCGCGTCCTATGGGGAATCCCTTGCACCGACATTGCACAACATTGCCGCGTGATTTTTTGACAAGAGCGTACCCAATTTCTTAGTGGACAGCCCAACACCGACGACTTCTCTCCACTCGTTTTGCCATTATTCACTTCGGAAAATCATTTTCCCACGTTTTCAAACGTCAATAACTCGGCAACAAAGCCGTTTCCGGAATTTCGTTACATGAACTTTCCACCTAATTTTCACTCATACAATCACCTCCCAAGCGTTGTAAACGAACTTACGAAACACCCTGTATAGTTCATACCATATGCGAACTGGACTTTTCCATGATATTCAAATTAACGTTGTACGAATTCAAAAACACAGTTTGTACCTCTTGAATTCTTATTTCGCTTGAAATGATACTTTACAAATTAGTCTACATTATAAACATGAAATCAATATTCCTACCAAACAAAAACGAATCAAATTCAACAACTTTTAAATCATTGACATTGATGCATCGTTCTTGAACTTAGTGGGTCTCTGTTAATTTATGATCATATGTTCGTACAATAGGAAATATATTAAAAAAAATATTATTTGTGAGTGTAGAAGAGAGTCACAAGCCTCAACCTGAAACCAATGAACCTACGGATGAAAGGAGCATCCAAAGGAAATTGAGGAACCTGAATCGCAGTTCTTCTGGTTATTGTTCCACCGTGTCCTCTAGCTCGAAAGAACAGATTGGAGCACTTTTGGCATATGCAGTTGCTGTTTACGCGCTTGCCCAACGTTGACCTTTCTAGTAGAAGCCACGTGGTAATGTCGCTATCTACTGTCGAGTGCAAGTCCTCGGGAAGCCACGCTACACATAAGCTACCTCGAGAATGCACAAACATGTACGTGCATCACACTACTTAGTACAATGAAAACTAGATATCATTATATTCCTTAAGAAGACATAGAAAATGGAGAATTAAACTACAAAGTGACTGCATATGTCACGTGCATACATAAGCTCTGCTTCACTTCTTCCTATTTGCTCTTAGCTGTCTGGCAGATGATATTTTTTCCCCTTCCAATTGGCACAGGGACTGTCGAACGATTGCTAGCGCTGGAAAGGTAACAGCTTGGACCTAAAGTGGCATAGTTCAAGGGCGACCAGAACGTGATATAGACCCAGGACTGCGAGGTACGAAGGATGGAATCAAGGACCTAGAATCAGTTCAAGACTTTCACGATATCCGATATTAATGTTCTATCGACGTTTGTTGGAGAAATCAGTAGCGTTTGAGCTTAAGGATACCAAGAGAAATTTAAAACTCACATGGAGCTCATGAGCATCTCTATGCTATGTAGGTTGAAGATTTTGCACCGCTCAGGGTAGGACAAGCAAAAGCTTGGTATAATGCAAACGAGAATCCTTGAACATATCTGTGCTTGGTTTTAGAAGCAATATATGTAGTTCCACGAAAGCAAAGCTAAGATAGCTGCAAACACTAAGGATATGAGATACTTCCCAAGCAGTGGAGGCATATTGCTCGGAACACAACGTTTTGGAATTTGGTGGAACATGTTGACCAAACTGAGGTTCTAATAGTTATTTGCTAACTGCGGCAAAGAGTACGTTAGCTTTTTCTCAATCGAGATCCAGTTAATGTATACCAACTTGCTTGGTTTAGTTTCACGATATGTGGCGTAGCGTTATTGAATGCCAATACGCCCTTCGTTCCCTGATTTAAAATGGGGAAAATTGCTTGAATGTTGTAAATAAAAAGTAAAAACATTACTAATTACAAGGGTTGGATAAAAAGTAATGGCAACACTGCTGTCCCGTGAAAGGGGTGAGTCACAGCGCCACAAGCGTTTCGTGGCTGATAAAGGTATGTCAGACGAGGAAGTATAGTGAGTGGGAGCGATTGTATGTTATTCAGTCAAAAACAGCAGCGCTCTGAAGCAGAGGACGAGAGTGCAAGCGCCCTAACAATATGTTTAGGCAAGGAGAACAACGTCTCTCAGGCAGACGGTCAACGCAGCCTACTTCTGCACCTTCTTGCAACACCACGTTCGTCTCGCATTAAGAAGGAAGCGACGGCACGGTGTCCCATCATCCTGCTTGACAATGCAAGGTGTCACACTGCGAACAATGTGACGGCGCTCCTGCATAACTGGTAGTGGGAGGTACTGGAACATCCGCCGTATTCACCGGTATGAGACCGTGTGATTACGACCGTTTTGTCAAAATGAAGGAACCACTGGACGGGAAGCACTACGACATGCGCGAAGCCATCATACGTGCTATAGGGCGGTCACTGCGGGACATCGACAGAGATGGACGCGCTGACGGTGTACGACGCCTTCCATACGTGTGACAGAAGGTCGTAGAGATGAGGGGCGATTACTTTGAAGGAATGTAACACGTGCTCTTCTGCCAATACAGTCAAGTACCAATTATACCAGTGTTGCCATTACTTTTTATCCAAACCTTGTATATACATGTTTGAGCTGTATGGCATTATAATAGCTATTTATCTCGGTATGCCTACAACGCTCCACTAAACAGCTCTCGTTGAAGCATTTTTCTAATCCCTTTGCTGGCCGGTAGGTTTGGTATCCAGGACTCTGCCTCTCTGGAGGGAAAGCTTGGATCTCTACAGCTCGCGCGAAAGGCTCTCTTTGACACCGGCGTACGGAGCACCTGATTGATTCTAGGGCTCGTGTGACCCTTCTTGCCTGCCGATGCAGACGACAAACGTACCCGGTTCTTCGCGCTCGTGCTGTGTGATGCTACAATACGCAATATGACTCAATGAACTTTACAAAACTCAAATATGCCACTTCTTTGTGACGAACATCGATGTTCATTAAAAACTTGAAAGACAACACAGTTTTCTTCAGAGTTTTCAGTCCTCTTAGTATGAAAGGTTAGTTCTGCCTGTGGCTGCCGGAAAACTAACATATCAGAAAGTTTATTTGTTCGTTAATATTTAAATCCATTATATTTTGTCAATGAAAATGTTTAGCGTCCGTTTCAAAACTCTTAATATCGAATTATCTCTGAACGATATTATTTTAATATATTTACCAGGTTCTTTTTGAGACAACGTGATGCATGACAGACAGTAGTCTGAATTACTAATCTGCACTACTGCGTCAGTAGAGTGTATGTACGATAGATTGCTCATGCGCCGATCTCTGTGGCGGAGTGGTTAGCATGGGTATTCATTGAGAGTGTCCCTTCAACTTTATCAGTTTCATCACTATAATATTCATCTTCGCGATTAGCCAAAAGTAGCACAAAGACGAAGTAGATAAACCAAATCAATCAATAATTAGATCATTCACAATGATAATGCGTCTACTATTGTTCTAGAAGTGCTTGTCTTTCAGGTATGTTTTTTAATGACTTGCGTCATGTCGAAAGGTTTCCTTGTTTAGCTGAGTGTGCTGAAATATAGTTTGTTATGCATGTACTATATTTTGGGCAAATACTCCGAATAGCGTAGCGTATTCTGAAGAATAATCTAATAAAAAGAAAAGGCTATAAAACACCAGCCTTCCAAACCTTTGTTGCATAGTGAGGCATCTAATTTGCTAGCTTTAAGGCCGTACTAAAGGCAATTTTGTGGTAATGTTTCGATAACAGATGGCAGCACCGTTTGCCATGGCAACCGAGGGCCATGTTGCTAGATCTCCGCGTAAATATAACCAAGGTAGATACATACAGGTAGGTCGATTAGGGTACTCGAAGAGAGATGACGCCATATTGGTTAGAGGTGAGTTAGTGAATAAAAAATAGTAGTAAATTAGGGAAATTTATAATCATGAGATTTTAGTTAGTTAGTATGTTCTTCTTACAGAAATAAGCGATATATCATCAGTGGAAGGTAGTAATAGTCGAAATATTAATATAAAATCCGTTGTTTTATATTAAGTATTTGTTTTAATATTTAGAACGCAGAGAAGAAAATGCAATAATGAGTGTAGTTAAATATTAATATAAAATTCGTTGTTTTATGTTCAGTATTTATTTTAATATTCAGAACGCAGAGAAGAAAATACATTAATAAGTGCAGTTAATTCAAACACGAAACGGGCCAAGTGAGGTCAGTGGAGATCAGGGGGCCGAGCCCCCGCAGGAAATCTTATCAGTTTACACTGGATAAATTAGTTTTTTGGCTTCTTGAATAATGTGACGATAATTTAAGGAGAGTAGTTATCGAGGCAAGACGGAGAATCTTCTATAACCCTTTTATTGACAATATTGCACGTAAACTTTTCATGCGTTTTCATTGTTGTTGTCGCAGCGAGCGCAATCATTGTGTTAAGATTTGTCATCATTTGGGAGCTGCACAACAAAGCGTGCCACGAGTAGGACGATTCTTTGTATTATTTATTCTTTGGAAAGCGGAAAAGGAAACGTTCTTAAATAAGAGCTGGGGTCGAACCACTGGTAATATTAACGAAACGTTTTACCTGCGGAACATTCTAGAATATAATGAAGACGTAAATACCCGGCTTCAATTTCCCGGTTGATCAGTGCAACAGAATCTGTTAGTAATTCGAAAATGAAGAGTACTAGTGAGACAATTTCCCGTAAACTACCGAAGTCTACTTCTAGTTCGTGTCCAAAGTTGAAGATATTGACGTCTGTGGAACTCTAGGATCCTCAATGTAGTGCTAGTTCGGGGCATGAGCAGAAGAGATCGAAGGTCTAAAGTGAATATTTCAGGAGTACCGGATATTGGGACGGTTTATTAAGACATAAATAAGTTGCACAGATCAACTGTAATTTTATTTGTGCCCGGGCCAAATTTCGTGTATGCAGTCCGAGACTTTCATGGGATAAAAATGACTTTTATTTAAGCCAACTGGGTTCGACCCACACTCAAACACTTAACCACTACAAAGGGACAACCTAAAATTATATAAATGTCGAGAAGAGAAAGCAGGAAGATGTTGGATAGGTCGATATTTTAGCGGAATTTTCAGGCTCTGCCAGGACCCGAACCAGGGTCTCTGGCATGTCGTGCCGTTGGTCTACTGGCATACCCAGGATTTTCGAAGGGGGGGGGGGGTAACGTATACTTTTTTTCGGTAGTCAGTCTTCATTTTGCCATCTTTCTCTGCCTTTGACGGTCATTTTTTTTAAAGAAATACTGGGCCAATGGAGGGTTATAACCCCCATCACGCCACTGGAGATAAATGAGTGAGCATTTTATCATATTGGAAGTCGAAATATTAGATGTGTTGGGAACGGAAGGGTTTTTCACTGTGCATTAATTGTTTCTCGATCCAGCTGTGTTCGAGAAGACATCCTTTGTTTCGTGCCGATATATGACAAGACTGCGGAAGCTGTGACGGACAATTTTGAACACTTGCGAGTGCTTAGGCCTGAATATGAACAATTTGGTGGGTTTCAGCTTTTATAAGAGCTGCATACATGGGAAGACAAAACACATTATTGGTGTTCAGGCTCGAATCAGGGAGAAATATTCGAGAACTGTGTGCATCCAGTTCACAGCCCACAGTTTAAATCTCGCATCGTCGAGTGGATTGTCCATCCATTGTGTAACAGCTTCGTGAAGACACTTAAAAACACCAAAGATGTTTTGATGCCTGATGAGAAGAAACGGACAAACAATTGATAAAAATGGCAGCCTTAAACGGTGGCTACTATTTAGGGGACAGTTGCTCCCCATTTTTTTTCCTCCGCACTATGGCCTCTTAATGCCAGGCCTTGTCTACCAAGAGAAAGTAAACTTTCCTTGCCCGCCCCTCCCCGCTTTGCCACCAAAAGGGCACCACTGGCCTTAAATATACACCTGTGAGGTTCTATCTATACCCCTTAAAAATATATTATCACCCCCCCCCCCGAAAGAAATTTCTGGATACGTGCCTGCGTTGACTGTACACTTCATTTTGTATGACAGTACTTTCTACTTTTGATTGGAGACTTTATACTCTGTCCCAACTATCTCTGCTGCAGCAAGGCTGCACATAGCGGCAGAGAAGGGGGTGGGGTATCGAGTACAGAGCAGTACACGAAACTGCGAAAACTGGTAACTAGAGCAGCTTTCCGCCGTTCCGCGCAATCCCGTTCCCTCTCACGTGTTCATTGGTAGAGTCGTCTACTTGCGCAGAGACTTGCTTTCGTTCGCTTGCTCCAGCGAAGTACTTTTCTTGTGTGTGGAGCGACCGTTCAAAATATTCTTGGGTAGAACGCAACGCAACACACCGTTCTTTCATTGTTGAAATGCCATTTGCAAGATATTATTTTCCGCACCCTGTATTAGTAAAATGAAATTAAAGATAAAACACATTTTCAATTTTTTCAATTATAAACATTGTTGAAAAATGCTTAAAAGTATTAATGTTAATTTTTCCACAAGGCCGTAAATTTCAGTTTCCTAATGTATTTTTCTTGCAGAATTCCAATTGATACAAAAAAGTGTTCCATTTTCTCAGGATGACGATAAGACCAAATAATCTTTGCTTATTGTCAATTGTGAATATTCGTCTGACGAAGACCCTGTTAGAGGGTGGAAACGTTACGTTTTTATGTATCGGGACACTGAGGGACGAGGTCCTCCAGCCTCCTCTCGCCACTCACACTACGCAACACTCTCTCTTGGTATACTTTTGCGTAGATTGCTTATCATAGCTGTTACAAGAGCGGGAAGTGTCCCGTTTTGGATTGGAATATGGAAGAGGATTCGAGTATTTGTAGAGAGAAGTTTCTGACCTTAGTGCCTATTAATAAACCAAGGTGTGTATATATGTTTGTGTTTTCTAAGATTATTGTACTTGAATAGGAATAAATATAATAAAAGAGAAGTATATACAGAATATGAATATAAAATATAACAAACAAAATCATATATATGTTTGACCAGTGTTTCCAAAATTTCTAAATTGACTTGTGTATATGTTAAGGATTTCGTTGGTGCTGATTTTCAGCTTGAAATTCTTAGGGAAATTTATAATGATCAATATAATAAAATACTAACTTGGAATATATGATATTATCTAGTACATTTATTGAGTAATATAGGTCCTTAGACCTTAAGCCTCCCAAAGGAACAGTAGTTGCAAGTATCTGGTCTTCCAGAAGTAGGACGTTCCAAAAGCTTCTTCTTATTTTGCTTTCAAGGAATTTAGACTATCTTCTTCATTAAGAATAAATAATGAATAAGTAATGAAAGATAAATTTTATATATATTAAATAATTAGAACATACCAAATTATAAGTCCTTAGACCTTGAGCCTCATAAAAGAATCAAATGAAATGGACTTCCAGAAGAGAAGGAAGTTCCAAGGGTTTCTTCTTCATTCCATAAGGTTGTGGTCATCTTCTTCATTCTTCTTAATGATTCTCATCATATCAAAGTTCACACTATACCAGTTCCCAAGTTTCCATTATTCAATTCGCGTCCATACAGAGTCAAATCTTGATACAACCATACTTAATTCCACACTATCAATCCGTTTCACAGGAACGTCAATGTCCTCACAATCGCTAATTAGTTTCCACCAATTACCCATACGACTTTGCAAGTCACCAGTTCTTCGAACTTGCACTGCCTCTTAAGGATTTATGTATAACTTCCTTCGATTCAAGGCAGTTGGGTCCTCCTCATAATATCTTAGTTCATTTTGAGTCTGTCCATTTTCTTCAGTCTTCTATTTTGACGATGGGATCTTCTTTTGTCTGATTCGGCTACTTCTTCTTATTCCAACTTGTCGGGTGGTACTTAATGTTGAAGTCTCATTTCCTGAACTAACTCGAGATATTGATTTGTAGTCAATTTCTTCTAATGACGAAATTAGTCCAGCCCGTCTGTTAATCATGCCGAAGGTCTTGATGCTATGGATTTCCTGTGCCAGTGTGACCTCATCTAGACCCTGCCTTAATCGTGGTATCAGACTATCAGAATACTTTTTACAGCTGACTATTGCATGTTCCGGTGTTCCTTTCACCCTACATGTTAAGCACTGATCATCATTGCTAAGATTAAATCTTCGAAGATAAGTCCTATATGGGCCATGACCCGTCATGAAATGGACCATACCCCTACTTGGTTTGAAGAAGGAAAGTTTCATCCTATCCCGTACGTCCGGTATGTACTTTCTAGTCTGGGCAGATTCTTGTAGTTCACTCCACTCTTCTTGCCAAGAATTCCATAAGTGTTGTTTAATTTCTGGGATGGAATTGACCCGAGTTCCCAGCAGGTCATGTACCTTTTCTTTTAGTCCCTTTTTCCACCAGTAACAGTACGTTTTTATGTATATTTTTTTATACTATAAAAGCTTTTCTTCGTCAACATTTTAATGACATGAAAACACGGCTTAACAGTGTTACAATGCAAATTAAAGCTCAAATTACTATACTTTAAGAAAATTATTTATTTGAAGAACTTAAATTGATGTTTTAAGGCATTTTTACGCACAGAAAGGCTAATCAGGACTGGACCTACCGTTTAAAGTGGGACCCCAACCACTATGCAATGCGCCTCCACCATGTATCGAACCTCTTGAGTAGCTACAAGGCGACGACTTTACCACTACGCCATCGGGAAGGCCTTTATTTGAAAATCGGGAATAAAGGTAAACGAGCAGCAGAGTGATTGTTTGTTCGTTTCAAAATACTTAAGTACAATTTTACACATGTTGCCTCCGCACAATGTCCAAAGTCCTGTTTCACAGTTCTTCACGAATTATACTGGTTTGTTCTGCAGCTGTCTTTGGAAGTAACAGTAACATTTTCGAGTAACATTAACTGTAAACTACTTACTTTATGAAATTAGTACCTGAAATTCAGTTATTTTTCCACCTAACTAGTAACTAAGTTCAAAGTTAGTTGTACACTCCTGTTCACATAAAGTGTCACTCTTTATAGGGTCGAAAAGTTGAAGTATGTATCAATTGATGTGAACAGAAGTGTCCAATTACTATTCTTCTGTTTGTTCTGTTCCATTTTTACAATTTGTTGAATCATATCCTCGCCTGAAAGAAGGGATGAATTAGTGATTATTGAAATCGTGAGACCATGAGAACAATCTTATTTATTGCCAAGAACCAGAATGTATCTATTCCAAGTGTATTTTAAATAGAATAATTTCGACATAAGGCTATATAATCTCCAACAATCCTCATTGGTATACCACAGTTCAACAGTAATTCTAAATAATATATTGTTTGCTCAACAAAAATACAATAACATATTATTTTTTCATATTTAAGTAAAAGATGTGGATTTTATTGCCTCTGTATTTACATATAAAATATATTAACTTAGTTATAATTATATGGTTGATTGATTTAGTTTATTTTACTACGCTTTTCTGCCATTTTTGTCTAATCGCGAAGATGAGAACGAGTGATAAATGATGAAACTTATGAAGGATCACATACAAAGCATACCCATGCCGGGATTCGAACCAGAGACTCCTAACGTCGTAACGCGCTGTTCTAACCACTTTAACACAGACACCAGCAATTATAATTGAAGACTAAAATTAGTAAACACTGTAAGTGCCACAATAATTAAAACACCGTTTTCCACGTTAAACTGTGAAATGTGCCATGCTTTATAATGTGGTAAATGTGAAATGTCGCTGGTAGCCCTCTAAGTAGTTCAAAGGGCGTGTAAGGAGGTCACTAGTGTGCACGTTCTCACGGGCTGATGTGCGGAACGATGCGATTTCCCAACACTTTCGCTTTTGGCACTTACAACGTTTACCACTTTTAGTCCTCAATTATATATGAACTTAATGCTAAGTTGTTGGTGATCATCTGCGATGAAATGAATAGTGCACTTGCATTTCATGTTCTGAACCATGTCTTACAAGATATAACTAATCTAGAATAAAGTAATTGTAAAAGTAACTAAATTAGATACGTTTTGAAGCTACAGTAATTATAACTGAAATAATTTCTCAAGTGATTAACTTTGAATTACGTTTGAAAAGTAACTTTCCGAACACTGTCGATTTCTTAGATAAGATATTCAGATAAGAATTGTTACAGAAGTTTTCTAAGATACAATATGGTAATAATTACCGTTAGAATAAAATTCAAATAATTCAAAAATCATTGCATGAAGGAACTACTAGAACTATATATTCGGAATATACGTATAAATTCACATTAACATTTTTCTTTCAATGTAACTTCATTCTCCTTCTTGCCCATCCTGCAACATTATGTGGTTCTCTCATAGATGCGTATGCTTCTTGCTGTCTTGAAATCATCAATCCATTCAGAAAGCAATGAATATCCTATGATTTGGGCAAATACCCTTCAAAATTGGAACTAGCAAAAATTTCAAGGAATGTGTGCTCTAACTTGACAGATAAGACAAACAAGTTATACGATTCCCATTATTTTCAGTTTCTCAAATATACCGTTCCCAATTGCTGACTACTTGCAACCAGATATTAAGAAGTCTTGCAACATCATTTCTTGAGTATATTTTGGACTCTTTATATCTTGTAAACCATCACCATCCAACCATGTAAGTGCAAATTGTGAACAGTTCAAACAATCCACACAGACGATTTTGATTCCATAGAAGCATATCCACAAACTTCCACGGTATTGGGTTGCCATTGTTGGTCAAATCTGTTGTCCTTTTTACAAATTTCAAGGTATTCTTAGAAGACACATCAAATAGATTCTCAAATGTTCATCTGCAAAAGGAGAAAATAAAAATATTGTTAATATGGTGTATGAGGCTATGAACTTAACAAAGATGAAAAAAATGTAACATTGTTACAACCACAGACAAGTTGAGTTAATAATAAAATGAAAACAACTTAGAGATGTTGTGTAAGTGGATGTGAATACAATTAATCTAAACTGCACCATAATGGTTAACGAAGTGGTCCTTTTATAACAGAGTTATAGAAGGTTTGATTCACGGTATCAACTCACTTCAGTGACTCAGATCTATCCTTACAGTGCATGTTAAATATGACCATAGGCGTGCGCAGACCCTTTGATTAGCGGGGTTGGGGGGGGGGGGGGCAAAAGCCTTGAAAGTTTAGTCGGGAAAGAAAAACTTCACTTTATCTCACTGTTTTAGTTCTATTGCATTGATGGATGTGTATATGATATATTATTTATATACATTACATAATCAATTCATCCGCCCCATAACAAACCAATAGCAAAAATGTTATAAATTGTCTCTGAAATATGCGCGCTCCTTTTCCTCCAAACCAAGCTGTTACAAGAGCTACTGTGTGAAGTACTTAATTGTTCTTCCACTGTCTCTGGTAATTTACAATGTACTACAGAAAATAAATCGCTAGGGAAGCGAGGAAGAAAATTTTACGATCCAAATTTTTGCAAAGTGAAAACTGTATTGATTTAATATGGCGCAAAAAAAATCACGGGACTCCATGGCGTTCTCTTTTACAATTTTTCTCATTCAGATTGTTCAGCGTCCAGGGACAACTCCCCCCGTCCCCTAGCTATGTCTATGAACTTGACAAGACTGTAAGAAAAGCAGATATTGCGAGCGAACCGAGCAAGAAAATTTTAAGAAATGTATTTTTGTTTGTATATAAAATTTGAAGTCGAGGGGGCAATTTCCCCTCTGTGCCACCCTACAAGTGCTCCTGGCCGTCTGGATGCTAGAAAGACGTGAAAACTAATTCCATTTTGAGTATCCTATTGTCCTGTTATTCTTAATTTCTGCTAGTTTTACTTTCTCTTACTTGAATGTTTGCCCTCCTAGAATTGATTTCTGTCCAAGGTTGTGAAAAGGCAATGCCCCTCTACCTCCTTGTGGTTGCGCCACTGCAACCTCTTCCCCGTAGTTGCTTTGAATTTTCATCGGCTTGAAATTCTTCATTTTCTCCAATAATATCGTTTAATAAGTCATAAGATTCCTCTACACTAAATTTCTAGTTGAAAGTATAATAATGTAAGGGCATGGAACGTCTAGAAGGGGGGGGGGCAAGGATTACCACACCTCCCTCTTCGAAAACAAATATCTACCTAAAAGTATATATTTCACACGTATAATTTGATTTCAGTCATAGTAATTTACATTAATTATTATGTAATGGAGGGACGCAAGTATGCGGTAATTTCAAATTCAAGTGGTGTTTTTGAGGGGGCAGCACTATTATCGGGGTAATATGCCCCACGGAAAAATATCTTGCTTGTCCCTATGTGGAAAAAATCTGCGAACGTCCGTGAGTCCCCCTTGCCCCCCCCTTTCCGCACGCCTATGAATATGACTTGGACTTCAGTAGGTTATTGAATCAAATATTCGTAACATAATCTGGACAAATTATGATTTCTCTGAAAATCAATCAATCTTACCCACAAATAAATGATTGGCCTTGCACTTGTAAAATATGTGAACTTCTAATATTTACTAATCTATACTAATTTGTAAATTCTCAGTAAACACGCAAACTATTGTTTGGTAGACTGTTAGGACTTTACTCTTTTAGCTGTTAGGGTGTACTTTTACACTTTAAATACATAAAGCTTGAACTTATTGAAAATGTTGCACTACCATTACAAGGCGTTCAAAATTATGAAAGACGAGAAAACCGAAGTGTTTTATACAGCTTACGAAACCGGTTTTCTGGTCTGATTCTCTGAAAGGAGCTAACAGAACGTTGTCCAGAACTTGCACAAAATTCGAGGATCTCACATTAAATCTATTCCAATCCAACCTAACAGCTTAACCCACTTATTGCATTTAACATTTGCGAGCTTTATGAAGTGTGTTCAAGTTTCAAAAACATAAAAGAGAAAATTCTTGTTCAAAACAGGCCAGAAACGTCTCGTTTCAACCTTGTACAAGGGCAAAGTGAAACTATAATGAACGACTGATTTGTAATACAAATTCCGATGTACGTACATTTGAATAGCACCAGTGAAATACGAAAATAATCTCCCAGGAACGATAGTAGAGCATTTTGTGCAATATCGACTTAATGCCAGAATATAATCTATATCAAGGTATTTCATGCTCTAGTAATAATCACAAAACTGTAATATCTGCATTATGCCTAATTTAATATTATTATATTAACATTCTCTTCTGATTTTACAATTCCAAAGAATTATGAACTTCGTTTGTAAGGAAAAATGCGTGCTGCGTTGTAAAGGTTGAGATGTTGAAGCGATATTGTCACAGAAATTATATCAGAAGGTATTTCCTCAACATATAAATAAATCATTCATTCTGCACCACTCTTGCATACTGCAAACGTTTTACGTTTGATGGATTAAGCAACAAGCATTTAAATCTAAGACTTACCTTTCAGTTTTTCCGATATTTCCTTCTTCCAACATGTACTGGATTCGTTATTCTCTGGTAACTTGGTTTAACTTTCACGATTTCGACGCACTTGTATTGATCATATCGTTAGAAAACACGCCGTGAAATATCGGCAACAGTGTTGGCTAAAATCTGCACCACGGAGTATATTGCGACGAAACGCCACTTCAAAAATTTTAATGATAAGCACTACTCTCTGAAGGTACGAAATGTTTTCATTTTTTCACATAGTATTTCAGATGCTTGCGGGAAGAAGATGTGATCTTTGTTTCACTACGAAATCTTCCATACTAGTCATAAAAGAAAAAAATGCACTGGTATTGACAAAACTACCACTTCAACGCCATCTGTACGCAGAAGTTTGAACATGACTGAGACCTTTTATTTTCTGTTATTTACTTATATACCTTCAATCGTAACAAAATTATAAGGTTCACATTTTTTAGTGAATAAAACAATCTTTTATATCGGAAAATTTCTTCCTTACCGAATCTATATTAGTTGTACGGTTATATTTTCAAATTTGGACCTATGCTTTAACATGGCTTTAGAACCCCCTTAAATATACATTCATCATGTTTTATCGGAAGCCGACCGACTTCAAGCAACAAAACACAATGAGATTTTACTTTCAAATAGACAATACTTACATCGACTAATCCCATAAGTAAACTACGTATTAAGAAAGAAAGGGCGTAGTCTTTCATTGGACCTGGCGTTCCCACCCGAAATGCTACTGCTACGCCACTGGTTGCTTGTACGGATTAACATGGGGACAATGCAATAGTTGGAGGATGATTATGCAAATTATCCTAGTTGAGAGATGTTTTATGAAAGTTTTCTTAATTGAGAGGATATCATCCCCCACGTTACCATCCACCACCAGCAATTCTAGGCTTAGACACTTTACACTACTCACCTAAAAATGCTCGAATTCCAATGGATTTCCTCGACATTGAGAAAGCCATGGCGAACACAGACACGTTTCTAGCAAACACAAAATCCTTCTTGTTCTCTGCCTTGTTGAAAAACGTGTTGTACATTGCAACTAACACAGACCCAAGCAAAACCAATCCAAAGACGCAGTAGTCCCAGATCGAAAGGATTGATGTGAAACTCATTTTTATGCTCGTTCAAGAAAGTATCAGGTATGGAAGATGATGACCCTCAGTTACACAAGAAAGTGCGAACGTGGGGAAACCTAACGTATTTCTGCAAGAATGTTGCTTCACACACATTTCCTTTCTGGAATTTAATTCACTGTTTGCCATGAAGACAGTTTTTGATACGATAAGAAGACAAGAGAATAATATCGGAGTAGGTTGTAAATTAGCCACAAGTGAGAGATCCTTATCTCGTTTAAGTCGAGTCCTGAAAGTACAAATAATGAGCTCGAAGCACACATTTCACCGGAAGTTAAGTCACAACAACAATTAAGCAACGCCTGGTTCTGGAAACTAGAGATTCATGTTTACTGTTGGTCTACAACACCGAAACAGTACCATGCGAGTATGTGTGACCTTAAGAAACAGTGATTTACAGGGAGATGATAGTCAGTATTATAAACGGCCCTCAACAAGTTAACTAAATAGAAATAAATAAATTGTTCATTGATTTATTGCTTTATTTTACTTCGCTTTGTGCTACTATTGGCTAATTTGCGAATGTGGGGATGAGCGATGATATGATGAAATTCACGAATGGACACTCACAAACATTCATGCCCAAGCCGGGACTCGATCCTGGGACCACTGGCGTCGTAGCGCGATGTGCTAACCAGTCCACCACGGGGCTAACTGCATTAGCATGAATTGTTGTGACCAGTAATTATGTAGTTAATTCATAAGAATTTCCATCCATATTTTTAAATTTAAAAACTCTGCCCAAATTTCCGTTCCAGGATGATATAAACCAAAACACACAGAACTCTTAAGTCATTACTTAGCCATCAATTTGGTTACAACAATTTTAATATGTAGGCTATGTATTGACTATAGCTTGTCACGCCAACCGGTCTCCCCGCTGGCGCAGTGGTAGCGTCGTCGCTTTGTAATCAAGGGGTCCCGGGTTCGATACCCGGTGGAGGCACATAGTGGTTAGGATCCCACTTTAAACAGTAGGTCCAGTCCCGATTAGCCTTACTGTGCATAAAGTGGACTTAAAACTCCAACTCAATCAATCAATCAATTGTCACGCCAACCATGCGTGGGGGAGTGATTAGTACATCGCACTACGACGGCAGGAGCCCTGTTCTTGAATCCCGACCTACCCACCGGTATTCTTTGTCAGTGTCCCTTCTTCATCAATTTCATCTCATCATCCTCATGGTCGCGATTAGCCGAAAGTGGAAAAAAGCGACGCAAATATAACAATATCAGATTGTCACGATTATTTGGACCAGTGTACTACTGTAAGTTTTGAGCTTACGAGCTAAAATGATTGATTGATATGGTTTATTTTATTTCGCATCTTGTGCCACTTTTGGCTAATTTGCGAAGATGGGGATGAGTGATGATATGATAATAATAATAATTCCCTTTATTACATTATTACATTACATACTGAATTTGCATTATCATATAATTTAAACAATTATCAACTATAAGCAACAATCATACACAAATATACAGCTATTCAATACATGTAATAAGGGGGGAACCCCCGAAGTAAGCCCGCCTCCTCCCGCCTACATTTGAGGGTATGGTCTTATTGTCCTGGTTCCTAAAAATATACCAGGACGTCAGTTGCTCCGAATTTGACGGTTCCCCCGACTTTATTTCCTCTATTTATTACTATTTGCATTTTAAAATAGGTATAATAATAATTAATTGTAATGCTATACAAGGAATATATACATGATATAATTGATGTATACAATACTTGATGAATGGACACTCACAAACATCCATGCTCAGGAAAGGATTCGAACACGGGACTCCTGACGTCGTAGAGCGATGTGCTAATCACTCCGCCACACGGACCGGCACGAGCTAAGATCTTAACAGCTACTAGGTACCTAACGATTCTTGTGGTATTGCACTTGAGTCAGTTTAATTCATATTCTTAAAATAACACAAGTGTCACGATAAAATTTGTACTGAATTTCTATAACAGCTCAATGCCTTGGAACACTGACCAGTTTGAGAATGAGAGAAATATACTGACGTTATTCAACATGGCGGACTTTGAACCTACAGCAAATAAACTTTTGGAAATTCACCTGCCATGGTTGATGACCGGAGGAGATTTATCAACGGTACCTCATTTTAAGTTCTTATTCCCTAAGAAAAGAAACTATTCTGACCATCCGTTCTGTAGTTCTGTACTGTCATTATTGCTACTTTACTGAAATTTGTTTTCACCACCTACTTACCTGACTTGACACAGTTCTTCAAGAACAAACAACATGAGAGGCGATGCACGGACATAGTGAGCACGAATCTTTGTTGGGAGTGCTACAGAGACTGAGACAATCAATCAGAAATGGAAACAAGACTAAAACCCGAATCACACGGAACTGGATTTCCAGTAGGAATGTCCTAGTTGGAGCTGAACTGGCTACCCATTTGCTTGTTTCCGCCTCACACGATACTTGTCATCGTATTTGTCGATAGACTTTAATTCCCATAAGACATTGCGCGGAGTAGACAATCTGTAAAGATGGACGAACAATTTGAAGAATGTTGTAGGAGAATTACTACGTTGTGCCTTTATTAAAAATTAAAGAAGAAAATTATGGATTAAAAATTGGCTCGAAAAATATATGGTAATCAATGCGTATCGAACAAGCTCTTAAATTAACTTTGATATACATGAAATTCGCAGGATTCATTCAGACAGACACAAAAAATCCAACATTTAATACACTTGTAATAATAAGGATTTTCATTTTTGGCTAATAATATTTGTCACGTACACATCTCATCGGTTTGCACAAATACCTAAATATTAATGAACTGAACATGAATGCACTGCACATCATCTCTTTACTTTTTTTTTTATCGAGAAACGGAGAAACTATAACACAAACAGCCAGCACTCGGAAACCACAAACAAGAACTCTTCCTTGCAAACTCACAGATTATCTTGACATGGTCAAACTTTGCTCTGATTGGCTGTTCCACAGAATCCAGTCGAGGAAAGCCAATAGCAATTAGAACATGTCCTATTTCTCCAAACCAGTCAAGCAGCCAGTAAGGCAGTCATCACATTCGGGCAGGTAGCCAGTTCAGCGCCAACTAACTGGAATCCAGTTCCGTGTGATTCGGTCTTAATACCTGATTCTTCGGAACTTGTCGAGAGTAAATTAAAAACGAAACTATCCTGGAGTCTTGACTCCTTCCAGAATTTAGTAAATTAGAATAGAAATTGTGCGAAAATTTGTCTAAATCGAGAATTGCTTTTGAGACACACCAACATAGTAACTACCTATCTTTTTATAAGTAGGTTTTATGGCTCCTCGTTGGCGTAGTGGTATTGCTGTTGCATTGTAATCACTGATGAAAGCACATTAGACATTGGGTCATATCGCACTTCAAACTACACTGCAGGTCTATTCCCGATAAGCCTTTCTGAGCATGGAATTGACTTACGAACAGAAAAAAATTGCTTGGTTACACACAGGCACATATCTAGATAGGCTATATATTTCGGGAGGGTTCTTGTACCACAAGAATGATGTATAATTAGATATCTTTACTTTTTTTTATCGAGAAACGGACAAACTAACAAAAACAGCCAGCACTCGGAAATCACAGACAAGAGCTTTTCCTTGCAAACTCACAGATTATCTTCACATGGTCAAACTTTGCTCTGATTGCATTCACTTTCTACATAATTTCTAGCTATACCACAAAGGAAAATATTGTATAAATAAATAGAAAAATACAAGACGTATAAGGTAACAAAAATGGTATTTCCAGCTGATAAAGAATGGAGTCTTTTATTATTGTTATTATTATTAATTTTATTTACGTAATACAAACTGATTCATCCAAACTAAATTTTCATCTAAATTTACGTGGAAATAAACAAGGAACAACATACAAGCATACTGCTAATTTAATTTTAACGCTGAAACACCGATTCAATTTCATTACGCAAAATAATGTCATACAGGGTGTTTCTGTGACCGTGTTACAGACTTGCAAGGATGATGGAAGGGAACAAACGCAACAAAATGAGATAGGGAACTCTGGACCGGAATTTCCCCAGTCAAAAGTTACAAGACAAAACCATCAAAGGGCAGGCGACCACGCACAACACGGAGGGGAACCATAAAAGATAGGAGAAAGAATCCTCCGCGCATGTCCTGTGGAAGACGTAACGTCAAACTCGACGTGTGTAGTCTAGAAGCACGAGCGTCGCAACTGCAATCAGTGCAATGGAGTATACGCTAGAGGAACTGGCTGATATGGTGCTTGCGTATGGACGAGCAAATGGGAACTGTTGGGAAGCAGAAAGGTTGTATCATACCACGTATCCACGGCGCAGACATCTAGCGCAAACCATGTTTCCCAGACTTTTCGAACGATTACGGGAAACGGGAATCCAGTTCCGTGGATTACGGGAAACGGGGGAGGTGCGACCCCAATTCCATGAGCAAGAAGGACAAAGAACTGCAAGGAACAGTACTAGATCGGGTGGAAGGACAACCATCCATAAGTACACGGGCTGTGCCACGTGAAATTGGTGAGACCAATAGTACTGTTTGGAAAGTTCTGAGGGAGCAGCAGCTGCACCTTTGCCATCCACAGCGTGTCCATGCCTTGGGTCCAGCTGATTTCGCACCCCGCGTCTTGTTAAGTGAATGGTTACTGCAACGCTGTGTGCTCGACCCCCAGTTTCATGCTTGTGTGCTGGAACTGATGAGGCCAGTTTCACGAGAGACAGGATGCTGAATAGTCGCAATAGCCATGTATGGGCCGATGAAAATTCCCTTGACACTACCGTGAAGGGCCATCAAGACAGAGTTGTTGTAAACAAGTTGGCGGGCATTGTCGGCGAACATTTAATAGGTCCTCTTTGATTAACTGGACCAGTGTACACTGTGTTTCTGAGATACATCCTCCACGAGTTATTAGAACATGTCCCACTTCTCGTTCGTTAACGCATGTGGTTTCAGCATGATGGGACCCCAGCCCACTTCGTAGCTGCTGCTCGTGATATTCTGACACAGATCTTCCCACAGCGGTGGATAGGCTTGGCCTGCCCTTTCATCTGATCTGATCCCACTTGACTTTTATTTGTGTGGTCATGTCAAAAGTGTTGTCTACGAGACACCTGTGAGTAATGTAGATAAACTCTGCGGACGCGACAGAGCTTATTGCGACGCTAGCATGCCTGTATCGAGGCAGGAGGGCGTCACTACGAACAACTGCTGTAATGATGGCTGCAGTTACTACTCATTAAAGCCACTACAGTGATTCTTCTGTGTTTGTTCTCCACTTCCCCAAACATCCTTTCCCTTTTCTTCCTCCGCGTTATGCGTGGTTGCCTGCCCTTCGAAGGTTTTGGCTTGTAACTTTTGACTGGGGCATTTACGGACCAGAGTTCCCTATCTTATTTTGTTGCGTTTGTTCCCATCCATCATCCCTGCAAGTCTGTTACACTGTCACAGAAATACCCTGTATAATTTTAGTAATTGTTAACTCTTTTCGGAGGTATGGACCGACCCTCTGTCCACCCTTCTAAATTCGTCCTTGCCTATATGCACAAACATACTAATACAACCTTTTTGACAATGAAGTTCGACCTGAAAGGAATACGTGATTAAATGCACAGAGGCATAGGCGGTGGAATGGGTGACCCGCAGAAGTGACGCATATGTGTAAGAGGAGGTGTGTGAGCAGGCAAGAATCGTGATCCCAGCATGTTGCACCCAAGGTCACGTAAAGAACGAAAACGGGGAACTATACGCGTGACATTGAACTTCGACCAGGCACCAGACCCATACGGGAAATTCCAGATAGTGGCGCATTCGACGGAAGCATGATGTCACGGACACGATAAGGGAGTCCGCCGTATATACGCGCGTGCTGTGCACCGAGGAACCGCAGTGCATCGTCACCATGGCCAGGGGCAAACGTATTGACAACACCGTGAGGAGAAGAGTGGTGGAGTTGCAACGGGATGGACTCAGTGAACGGGAAATAGGGTGCCAACTGAACTTAGCCAAGTCAACTGTCCACTGCATCATCAAACACCACCAAAATACGGGTACTACAGAGCCAGGCAAGGCCCCCGGTCGAAAACGCCTGCTGAGCGTGCGTGATCTACGGATATTTAGGCGCTATATCCAGACCAACAATCATGTTTCTGTGGCCGAATTACGACTGTGGACTCGAGAACGCTTTCAAATTGAAGTGTCAACCAGAACCATTCGCCGTTACCTACAGCGATGCGGTTACCGAGTGTACAAGGCGAAAGCTAAACCCTTCCTTCCCATGTTGAACAAAGGCAATCGACTACGGTGGGCACGAATGTACCGGAGATGGACATTTCGGCAGTGGAACAGGGTTTTGTGGACGGATGGATCCATTTTCAATGTTGTGTACGGGAAAATACGGAAAACAGTCATTTGTCGGAAGGAGGAACAGAATGAAGCAAAATGTTATGCACGTCGGGTACAGAAACCTGCGTCAGTGATGGTATGGGGATGCATGACGGCATCTGGGGTTGGCCCACTACATGTCTGTGAGGGCATTGTGAATGCACACGCCTATACACGCATACTGGAGCGGCATCTTCCCACAGTGCGAAGGCACCTGTTCCACAAGCGGCGTCTCATCTTTCAACACGACAATGCCAGGCCTCATACAGCGCGGCTGACAAGAGAATGGTTGACTCGCCATCACGTGCGAACTCTGCCATGGCCACCATCGAGTCCCGACCTCTCGCCCATTGAGAATGTGTGGCGTGTTCTTAAGCGACGTGTGCAACAGAGGGGACCCACGACAGTGGCTGCTCTTATCGCCTGCCTGCAGGAGGAATGGCACCGCATCGATGTGGAATACCTTGAACGAGTCGTCCGCAGCATGCCCCGACGCATTGCCACAGTTATTCGCCGACGGGGCGGCGTCACACCATGGTAAACAGGATCCCCTCTAACAGTGGTCGAACTTCAATGTCACGTGTAGATGGACGAAAATGTTTTATTTTGTGTGGACACCATACATTGCTACATTGCAGCAGAAATTCATGTTTTCCTTTGTTCCATGTAGCCTACTGAATAAAATATGTTCAGCATATGCATGTGTTCTCCTTCTTTCACAACGCACTCCTATATTTGTGACTGGTCGAACTTCATTGTCACTAAGGTTGTACATAGAGTTTGTTTTAAGAAGTTGGCGAATCAAGACCGACATACATGTCGACATCCCTGATTGAGTAGTTAGTGCAGCGAGCTATGGCGCCAGGAGTCCCGGTTTGGATCCAGGCCTGGTCGTAGGTGTTCTTTGTGAGTGCCGCTTCATCGTGTATCATCAATTATCCTCATTTTCGTAATTATCTAAAAGAGGCAGCAAGACGAATCAGTCAGTCAATCAAGATCAAAACTTTTCCTTCGAAGACGAAACATGTCAAGGGCCAAGCCTACTCAGGTGTCGGTACCATACTTAAAATTCCAGAAGTCTATATTTTCGAAATATATAAAAAAAAAATATGCATAAATATTTAGTGCAACTGCATGAAAATGGACGAAGAAATACGAGAGATTGATTTGAATGATACTAATCTATGAGGAGGAAAGTTGCATCGAAAACTTGGCTGTAGAAGCAAATCAATTCAACAACTGTATGCATTGATAGGATAATTATGTCTGGGTTTACAGTTTAAAGAGGAATCCAACTCAGTGTTCAATATGCCTTCACCTGGAAATGAACCAGAGACACCTTGATTACAAGGCAACGTTGTAAACCCCTACACCCACCAAATAGACCAGAAAAATCTTTTGAAGGAAACATTTTCCTGGCAGTATGCGAAACAACTGTCAATGTTGTTGTAGTTAAGGACGTAAAGTAAATATTTTATGAACTTGTGAAAGCTTACAGGGATAATCATTATGTACAGAATAGAAAATAAAGTAAAATATTTTTCATACGTGTTTTACAGTTACAGAAAAATAATTTCTTTGACGTTCTTTATACGAAAATATTTTACTTGGCATTTATGTTAACACTTAATTCTACGGTGTAAAGTGAGAAAATCTCATAGCATTTTGATGTAATATCATATTTCATAGCACATTTCACAGATAGAATCGGTCCTAATTTTCTTAACACCTCGCGTAGTATATCCAATCGGAAGCGAGCTCTAGGTCACAAGTGCAGATGCAATGGCGGACGAGTGCGATGTAAGGAATGTGCCATTTCACATTATTTAAAGCTGATAACTATTGAACAGAAAGAGGAAACGTTTCCTACGAAACGATTTTAGGTACAAATCCATGGCGCTGCTTAAAACATTTTACTCAATGGCCAAGTTTTTATTTCATATACACATATGGATCTAAAAGTGAGTCAGGAGCAGCGGCGTAGTGCCCACATAAGGCTTGTAAGTCCACCTTACAAGTTGAAATTACTGAAGAAAACATATTTCATTCCCGTATTTATCGCTTGAACACACATAACAATATTAGACTGCAAGTAGAACTTTTATCGAAACAATTGAGGACTTGTTTTGATTCGAGTTGTTTCTCTGTAAGGCTTCTTGAGAGGACTTACGTGTGGGTGAATGGAAGAAATGATTTGGACTCGCCCATGGCGGGTGTGTTTGCTTACGTGGTATCTTCTCAACCAATGACAGGGCGCCCCGATTCTTAAGCACTGTAAGGCGCATTACCAGTGGGTGCTAACAGGCGGGAATTTCTGTCCCTGCTGCGTCCTCTGCGTCTGACTCATATGTTTGTTTACCACGGTCGGAAGAGAATCAAGAAAATCGACTCCCGTGTTCTTTCAACAATGCTTGACGGGAGGTGTATCTAACAAAACTGGTGTCATTTTAAATGTGTAAACTAACTATTAAGTTCACAAAGAGATGGTTTAATGTTGGATATTACCTTAATTAGAAGCAGCGAAGTTAAATATACGAGGGTCACTATTTATATTTTGAGCCTTGGCAACACTGATTGAAGTTAGGGGCGATTTGACGTTTGCACGGAATCGTCTGGCATTATTGACCATAACGTACTTCAAATGTTTTGTCAATAGCTTTATTTGTGTTGTTTATGTTGCCTTGGAGATTGCGCGACAACAATAAAATGGAATTAACTCGTGAACATTTTCGTGCGATGAGTTTTTACGATTTTCGACGTGGATTATCAAGACAAGAGTGCATCGATCAACTTACTTCCACATTTGGCGATGAAGCCCCATCCTTTGCCACTGTGAAACGCTGGTATAACGAATTTAATCGTGGCCGCCATTCGCTCACCGACGAGATTCGCGAAGGTCGTCCAAAATCAGTTGTTGTTCAAGAAAACATTGATGCTGTGCAAAACCTAATACTGCAAGATCGTCATGTGACATACTGTGAGATTGAGGCAACCATAGGCATTAGTTCCACCTGCATATATAAAATATTACATGACCATTTATCTGTGAGAAAGGTATGTTCTCGTTGGATCCAACACAATTTGACAAAAACTCAAAAAGACGCTCGCGTCAATTGGTGCAAACAAATGCTCAATAAATACAATCGTGGTGCTTCAAAAGACGTATATAAGATTGTAACAGGTGACGAATCATGGGTATATGCATATGAGCCGGAACGTAAACAGCAGTGGACTGTATGGGTGTTTCAAGATGAACTCAATCCAACAAAAGTTGTTCGCGCTCGAAGCACATCGAAACAACTGGTCGCCTGTTTTTTTTGGGAAAACTGGTCATGTGGCAACTGTGCCTTTAGAGGAACGAAGAATGGTCAACTCTGAATGGTACACAACAATTTGTTTGCCAGAGGTCTTCGGTCAAATACGGAAAACAAACAAACGCCGTCGGATCATTCTTCATCAAGACAATGCCAGCTGTCACACATCTCGTCTAACAACCGACTTTATGAACAGTCAAAAAATCGAATTGATGGGTCATCCGCCGTACAGTCCTGATTTGGCACCCAATGACTTCTTCTTGTTCCCGAATGTCAAGAATAAATTGCGTGGACAACGATTTTCGTCGGCGGAAGACGCCGTTGATGCGTTCAAAAACCATATTATGGAGGTATCTCGAGAGGAGTGGAAAAACTGCTTTGACCAATGGTTCGAACGAATGCAAAAGTGTATTGACCATAAAGGAGAATACTTCGAAAAACAATAAAGCAGTTTTCAATGCTAAATTTCTGTTTTTTTCATTGTTAGTCTCAAAATATAAATAGTGACCCTCGTAAAAGAGGAATGTCTGGCAATCCTACATCCGGCAGCGCTCGCAAAGTTAGGCGCGTGCATCCCAGTTGCCCGTAATGTTAAAAGCATACGCGTAATACTTAGCGTTATGATTTCCAGATTTTTTTTTACCTTTTCCTTTGACTTGATATGCTTTTCAAAATGTGCGCAAATATCGTAACCATGATAATAAGTAATATTCTCGAATGCATTTGCATTTGCAAATTGTATCCTACGCATTTCCCACAAATGGCTTTTTAGTGAAATAAAAAGAAGAATAAGAATAACAATATGACATGACCTTTCCAGAAGAAGAGTTTGTGTCCTTAACTAAGCTGTATGCGAAATTTGTCAATTGCTACCAGTTGAAAGTTGAGCTACAGGTAATTTATTCTGAAGCCGAATATCGAGTAAAGAGTGTGTTTGAACTTCATGAGTACGTGCGTACTACCCATTTGAATGAAGCTGTTGAACAAGTGTACAAACTAACATAATTCTTCCTCCCTCTTCCTGCCTCAAGCTCGTCGTTGGAAAAGTAGTTTTCTGCACTGAAGAGGATTCACACATTTCAACGCAGGCGTATCCATTGTGCTGCTAAAGACATTGACTAGAACTCCCGATTCTATGACGACGTGATTGAGGTGTTCAGACTAAAGGATCGTCGGATCGAGTTACAGTATAAATGAGAATTTTCAGTAAGTAATACATATGCTATTATGGTTAACATAGAGTGTGTGCATTTTGTGTTTGAAATTGAGTATGTCCATACATGACTTACATTCAAATAGATTATATTTAGTTAAAATAGCTTTGGGTTTTCTTTATCCAATATTCAGATCAGGTTTATCTAAGGAAGCCTTACACCTTTCATACACTCACGCTACGCCACTGGTCAGGAGTTGGATGTGCAGTGTATGATCCACAACATAAAACAGATCTATTATTACGGCTTCCACAAGACTGTTCAATATCTACAGCAGAATCTTGTGCAAGTTACCAAGCTTTAATATATGTCCGAAAATTAAATTTCCGAAAGTTCTTAATACTTACTGCCTCGAAAAGTGTATTATTAAAGGCGCGTAAATCTACTTACAAGAGTCTTTAAAAATTATCCCTTTATATTATAAATTGTATACAATTAGTCCAAACAATACAAAAATGTGGAAAAACCATTGAGTTTACTTAGGTTACAGCCCATAGTAACATGTGAATGTGCAAAGATATCAGCGTGTCTTCCAAATATTGCAAACTTATCATTATACTATACGGATCTTCTCCCTAGAGTAAAGAAGTAAATTCGGAATGAATAGTTTGATTGGTGTCGAAATGAACTTACAACAGTTGGAGAATCATACAGACCATTTGCTAAATTCAAAACACACAAACCATGGTTTTATCATGTAAGTGCTACAAGAAATGTAATTGTATTAATTAGTATACTGAGAACGGGCCATTTGTGTACTAGGCAACATTTATCCAAAATTCGAATAACGAACAATAAGACATGTCAATGTGGCTGTGAAAGTGCAGATTCCTAACATATAATACTGGAATGCTCAAAATATAATGGAGAGAGAAATATCTTGTATACAACTTAATATAATCTAAAGCTTCAGTTTTCAACAAATTTGTTAAGTTTGGTTGTTAATCTAGATGTACGGATTGGTTATAGTTTGTTATCATTTTTAAGGAAGTGTAACATACAATTGTAAAGAGGAACTATTTTTTGTTGTGGTTGTTTTTTAATCTAATATCTATGTAAAAGAGGAGGAAAAGATAGATATCTTAAAATGCAAGGGAGTAATGAAGGATTTTTATGTATATTGTAATGGACAAAAATGGCATAAGAGCAGTTAAGTGCAAATAAAAGAATGAATGAATGAATGAAATTCATAAAACGTACTTCCTAGCGCAGACAATACACGTATGGTGTTTGAATTGAAAACAGCCGCCCTGGCTCATGGATAGAAATATCTCATTAGGTGAGGTTGATGCTTACTTAATGTTACAAAAATTAATGTATAGAGTATCAGTTTGTTTACAGGATATCTCATTAATTAAATACCCCTTTACTGTTTAAATTACATCTCTTGGTCTATACATTTATTAGTTATAAATGAGAACAGTGTACTTTCGTACTGTATGCATTATCTAACATTCTCTGCACGCTTCGCAACGCAATCTTAAATGAAATGCTTCGGTGTAGAGTATTGTCTGCTATAAAAAATGCTACAAGATTTTTGGAAGCATTTATGTTAATACTAGCAAATATGTTAAAAAATGAAATGCTTCTGCATAAAGCGGGTCTTATAAAGCTACAACACTTACCGATTATCATAGAAACTTTGAGATACTGGTTGCACACAGATCCCATAAATCCTATCGGGGACAAGTACCTTCCCGCCAAAAGATAATCGTCCTTGTTCTTGTCTTTCTTGATCCAGCCGTTGTAGACAGCTGGACAGATGAGCAGCAAGAATAGAATTCCGAAAACCACATAGTCCACCACAGACAGATAGAACTGCATGGCTGCTTAGGCTAACTTTACAAGTAATTATGCACACGACATGTGTTGGGAAGAAGTTAGAAGTTGCAACATTTCGAGTTGTCGTTTCATTATTTGCTTTGCCTCTTTCAAGGAACAAAAAATGGTGTGGATTTAATTCCTCAGGTGTTATTTTGTGCAAGTGATTTATGCGCACTTTGTCTTACGATATGCGTTACTCATGCTTATCTGTGACGTCACAAGGTATAGTTCACTTATTATTAACTAAGTCATCTGCACTGTTGCGTAGTGTTAAGGAAAAGTACTAGCGAGTGGCGGGTAGTGACTTTCCAAGGAAGCTTGCTACATTTATTCAGATTCTCCTCGCAGTGTCAAGTAGGATACATTGCCTAATGTGAATGTTACAAGAAATTGAAACTAACCTTATAAAACGAACCTATAAAAATTTGCTATCAAATTTTTGGAGCTGAAATGTTAAAGTTTGTTTTTAAGTCCACTTTGTACACGGAAAGGCTAATCGGGATTGGGCCTAGAGTTTAAAGGAGATACGAACCGCTAAATGACTCCCCTGAGCATCGAACCCGAGACCCCTTGATTACAAAGTGATGATACCATTACGCCATCGGAGAGGCTAAAATTTGATATATTTTAAGATTCACATTTTGATTTCTTTTTTCTATTCTACTTCTGTCTCTTTACACTAGATTTGTTCATCTTGGATTAATCGCGACGATGAGGATAAATGAGGAATATATAGATTTGATGATAGACAGTGTTCGAAGTAGAAAATATTAGCTGGGGGATTTTTCTTTACTTAGCGTTGTTTTTCTGTTACTTTTGTCTGATGGCGACGATGTGGATGAGTGATGTAGCACTCTGCTACGGAGATTGGCACAAGAAACGACAAATGATAATAATTAACAAATAAAAAATAAGAACGAGAAAAAAGAAGTAAAGGATGAAGGCAACAAACTCTGCCCAGCCTCCTCGCATCTTCACGTAGAAAGGATGTTTATGTGAATGCTATAATACGTATTTACTCTTGCAGAGTATTAACAATTTAGATCATACTGAAAAGGAAAGATGTAGTGAAATATCTAAAAAGGAACAAATGTACCGGATCGATCCGTTGCCATTTCTGAAGACAAGAAAATGGAAGGTTCCAGAATATATCGTCTGCGAGTGTTGGAAGAAAATAACTCGCTGCACGTGGAGCTCGACACTGAATACATTGGAGTAGTGAAGCCAAGGTTAAGGTGAAGAGACGCATACTCAAGGGACAATCCTGGCGAATGGACTCTGTTGGCGGAGTCACGAATTCACTGATAAATAGACTGTAGGTTGCCTTGATAAAAGCATTGCGAAACAGGTATAAACTCTTCACCAATGCCAGAGCAAAATATACTGTAAACAAATATTTATGAATTACGAGGCCAAAAACTTTTGTAAAATCAAAGAATAGTACACAAGCTAATGTTTGATACATTGCATAATAAGTAGACCTCGGGTTTTTAGATTCCGAGAATAGGCTCTAAAAATCGAAAAATAGGTTCTAAAAACCCTAAAATAGTTTCTAAAAATCCTAAAATAGGTTTTAAAAATCTTAAGTTAGGCTCGAAAATTCCTAAAGTAGGTTCAACAAAACATAAAATAGTTGAAAATTCCTGAAAAATACTGATTAGGCATAGTCACTGGCAATGAAAATGGGACATCTATATCCTGAAATAATCACTATTTTGCATAACGTTATGTGTGTTATAAATTATAAAATACATATGTGTGATACTCATGCAATAATTTGATCTTATTAATGTTTGTAATGTTTGTAATTATTATAAAACTACACTATACATAAAGAACAAAGGAAGCAGAGCTTAAATAGCATTAAAGGTTTCTCGAGTTTGAGGGGTAAAAAAAAATATGTGGGCTTCATATGCTAGGATTAAGCACGGCATTCTGTCGCGACCAATGAAATCACAGATGTGCATATGTGCAATCCATATGGTACTCACCCAGCATGGCCATGATACCTGTAGGTAATTTCACCAACGTAAAGGTCATGCCAATCTTGGACATATTTTGGGCAAACACATAATCTTTCTTATTCCTTTCTGTACTGAAGAACTTGTTGTACACAGCAATCAATATAGGTCCCAGGAAGACCAATCCGAAAACAGCGTAGTCCCATATTGAGATGTTGGATGTGGACTTCATTGTTACACTGTGGACCGAACACTTGTAGTCTGGACGAATATATGCACGGGAGAACAGTTCAACAAACCTGACTCCGTTCTCCCTTCCTTGATTCTAATTTATTGTTTGTGAGCACATGATAAGAATGGAAGTTGAATACGCAGGAAAAACTATAAATACATAGCCAGAGGAGAGGAGGTATTCGACTTTTAAACCCACTCACAGATGATGAAAATAATTCAAACAACACGGAAATTAAGAGAAAGATGTACAGAAAAATGTACTCTTGTTGAGTACAAAACGATTTGATCAAAAAATGCTCCACGTTCATGCTCTGGAATCTGTAGAGGAAGGCCGCGCGTAACGGAAGGGAAGGAAAGACAGCAAGTTGGCGAAACAAAGTAGTAAGCGCTGTTGCAAACGGCTGGTAGCTGTCAGGCACGAATCTAGAAATATATTTCGGAGGGGTTCCAACCAAATGTCCCAGAAATAATAATAATAGTAATAATAAAGTTTAAATTGAAACAATTAAGTCGTAATTCTTGAAGCTTTCCTGGCGGCGAATGATGAATGACGTTAGCTCTTGAAATCACCTGGCTGATATACCGAGAAAACTCCTTAATGAAACAATTAAATTATAATAAAATTAAATATTAATTCAAATATGTAAATTTAGTAATATTGCATTTTATATTACATTAAAAGATGGAATTAGATTATAAATATATAACAGCATATTATAGTTTGCATGTACTTAAGATCGCCAAATTTGTATAAAAACAAGGAAATTAATGTGAAATAGATAAACAATTGAATATTTATTAAATTATAAAATAATATGTTCCTAATTAATATTTTATGCATATTTTTTATAAGTAGTAGTGTGCATAAACATCCCTGGTACTGTCCTTCAATAATCCTTGTCTTCCAAGTTCATAGGAAATAAATAACTATCGATTGTATTGCAACAAATGCTCAGAAGTATATTTTCATTACTTTATTTTAGTTCTTGGTAAGTCTTTGGAGGGGTCCGGACCCCCTGAATCCCCCCTAAATACGTCCTTGGTAGCTGTACTAACTTCTCATCTCGCAAGCTACTTGGTCGAGCCCTCACGTATCACTACTTCCGCAGAGACTTGTTTTCGTTCGCTCTCCCCAAAGATTCCCGATGACCTACTTTTGAATTACAACTGGTAATTTCATTAAGACTCATACGTAATCATAAGAGGCTCGACACCTTATGTCAGGAACACACTAGAGTGCGCGTCAAATCTCCTGCATATGCACTGCAGCGGTGCCATGTCGAAATCTCACACGGAAAAGAGACAGCGTGGTTGAGCGAAACGCCTTGTCACGGAGAGCACGGAACATTAGATAATATAACATATATTAAACTTAATGGGAGAAAAGATCATACCTGATTATGCCAAAGGGACTGCCAGGGGCTCCTCGTCACTCCAACAACTGCCGTCGTTGTACTCATCGTCACTGACCGCACTACTATCGCCCTCTGTGTCGTCCTTCAAATTTATTATAATTTGGTTCCAAAATTTCGTCCCGATCTATCTCCCTTACAAAATCGTTTTCCTGTAATTGTTGTACATGTTTAAAACAAGCGGCCCATTGTTCTTGTGTTACATTGTCAAGTTCTTCGTTAACAAGTTAACAACACATTTTTATGTGTGGTTCTGTTTTACCCATGTCTCGTAAAGGTAAAAGATTGGTCTCGAATCACCAGAAATTCGTGCATTGTAAGGAGGAATTTTACCCTTGACGTAACAATGTCACTTCTCTCCATCAGAAATTTACGACCGTCATTGGTTTTCCTGTTGGCACTTCTTAAAGTCAATTTTACTTCTCTATTCTTCACTCGAACATTATTTTAAAAACAGGAACGAAGGGAGAGCGAAAAGGATACAATGCAAATACGTTTATAATAACATTGCTTCTACAGAGGGAACGGTATAAGCTACAATCACGCTTGTTTTTCGTACATACTCGCAAATTCATTATCTTTCCATCTGTTGAACTACTGACACTTGAAATAATCTATTTATATCCGAGCGCCAGGTACACGATTTAGTAGCGAGGTGAAACAGGTTCTGAACTAGGCAACGCCACACGTCTGTGATTCGCTGGTGCTGTTCAGCCGTTCAAGGCCATATGCAGGAGATTTGACGCGCACTTTAGCAACGTTTTATGGCTCTACAAAAGTAGCCTTACGTTATTTCTATTGGCTGTTGCAGTTGCACAGAAGCTACACATTTGCAGCCGCAAGGGATTCTTTTGGGCGTATCCACTCAAACTACACTCTGTCCCAAGAATCTCTGAAGCAAGTGAACAAAAACATGTCTCTGCTCAAGTAGTAGCTCTAGAGGGTTCCACCAATGAACGCGTGGCGTGAGAGGGAACGTGGGTTCATGGAGGGGAAAGCGCTGCTGCAGCTACCAGACGTTTTCAGCATCGTTCACTTCTTGTTCTGCCAATTCGCTTCCTCCCTTTCTCTATAGCGGACTTCTTTTACAAATTCCCGAAACATACAGTATCAAAGACGAACTTACACGCGTCGTGCAAGTTCTAATAATTAGGACACTGTGCACATTTGCATACCCAAAATAGCGTTTTTGTTTGGCATGGCAACACTGCGGTGCTAGGAGTTTGTTCATTCTTTAACGTTCGTCAATTGGAGTGGAATTGTTGTGCTTGAGAATACACATTGAATTTTGCAAATTTGAAGGAAGATAGTGTTATTTGTGGGCTCAAGAACAATAAGTGCCAAGAGGGAAAACACGAACATGATGAATATACACCGTAATATGTTGTTAATCATATATAAAATCAGTAAAACTGAAAGTCTATATCTTCCTAAACTTGTCAACCTAATAACTTGTAGAAAACCACGAATGTGTATTGTGACTATATCCGACGGAAATGGTGTGCGATATGTTAAAAACGTGAGAAGTAGGTACATCAAAAGCACTATAATTTTTCTCGAGACAGAATGTTGTATCGTGTATTATTTACATGTGGTTTATGTTTCATTTGTAGAATGATGCAAGATACATAAGATATATTGCAAACATTCGACATAGAACTAGCAAGTTGGAAACTTCTTTAAAGCCAGTTAGTTCTACAACAGTCAATCCACAGTCATGCAGGACCAGCAACAGTTTTTGAAGTGGGAATAGCATGCTGAATATTAATTGCTATCACGTGATATTCTTGTGAATTTTTCTTTGCCGAAGTAGTTGAATCCGCAATTATCTTTAGCCCACTTTCAGCCTTTCCGAAATGTAATTCGTGTGCAAGTTTATTTTCAGCAATTTCATATATATATAAATTATGAGAGAGAGAGTGAGAGAGAGAGAGAGAGAGAGAGAGAGAGAGAGAGAGAGAGAGAGAGAGAGAGAGAGAGAGAGAGAGAGAGAGAGAGAGAGAGAGAGAGAGAGAGAGAGGTGGGACTAATTTTATTACCCTGCAGAAAAAATGTTCTTGCGCCACCGAATGCACCATCCAAGTTCAAAAAAGTTCAGCTCCTCCCCCGAAAAATAATCCTGCATACGCCAGTAGCTCTGGCTGTTGCGACAGAAGTTAATTATTATTATTATTATCATCATTCAAATTGTGACTTATAACTAGAATTTAAGGCCGGATGAAAACAGATGTTTGTGGTTATATTATCATCAAAATATCGCCTTTCCGTATTATTATTCTCATTTCTTGTTCTTACAGTTTTCTTGTTCAGGTCCATTGGTATGCAGGACCCCAGGCGGTCATCCACTTCCCCCACCTGTGCATAATATCCCCCTTCCCCTTCCCCTTCCCTCCCCCTCACTGCATATTACAATATGTAGGGCTAATGCCTGGTAATTTGAAAGAAGCAAATCACATCACCTAAATGCGAGAGAAAAATCTCTATTTCTAATGTAATTTGCCCCATGAATCGTGACGAATGTAAAAATGCAGCAATTGGTGCTCCATGTAACGTCACACTTTGTTAAAAGTTAAGAAGTTTTTTTTTTCATTTATCATTGCATGCATAAGGGTATTTAATTTGAAAGAGTAAAACATATCAGCGATTGCAGACTAAATTGTTCTGCAGCTCATTACTTCATTTCAACGCTGTTGTGGTATGTTATTTCTAAGTTTTACAACATCCTTAATGTTAGCAATGGAAGTTATATCGAGACTCACAACTGCGAACTAATGTAGTTTGTTGCCTCCCCGATGGCGCAGTGGTAGCGTCTTCGCCTTGTAATCAAGGGGTCCCGGGTTCGATACCCGGTGGAGGCACGTAGTGGTACGGATCCCACTTTAAACTGTAGGTCCAGTCCCGATTAGCCTTACTGCGCATAAAGTGGACTTAAAACACCAAATCAATCAATCATAATGTAGTTTGTTATGGAAGTGCACTTCAGTATACAAATGAACAATGCAAGTCAGTGTATTCTATTATAATTGCCACTTTTGTTTGCAACACAATTGCATATTTTTAGAGTGTACCACAGACCAATTACACCGAGTAGCGTGTTTGTGGATTTTAGCCTACCGTTTGTGAAACGTGAGTAGCTCGTCGATCGGCACACAAATGCACCAGCAGGTGGATGCAAAGTCTAGCCTCAAGCGTGCATCCATCCTTCCATGGACTGTATCGCATTCTCACGAAACAAACGGATAACGCTTTATAATCCCGACACAAAACACAGGAAATAAGATTGAAAGTAAACATTTATGCTTAAAATATACCAAAAGTACTTGAAATTACATCCCGCAATACTTATAGCCCACAAATGATTGTCTGAGAAGGAGAAAAACACTTAAGCCCGACTGAGAAGAGAAATTGAGACCTGTGTGGTTGTTTGTTGTGAATCTCAAGGAATTTTTGGAGATGCAAGTTCCTTACTTCTCGAAATTGGAGTTTGGAAACTTTCGTCCTTTTATTCTTTTGCAGAAAAATAAATTTTGCAAGCGTGAAACGATATGTCCGTGCCTGCAGATAAGAGGCAATATACGAATTAAGTTAGGTATGCAGCAAGTTGGAACAACCTCTTTTGCACCCTTCGCTGACAGATATTATGAGCGAGGGACGGTCACAGTTTCATTTTTTAAAATGTTTGGGTTTTGTGAGAGCAGATTAAACGCCAACTGGCTACGTAGTCGGAACTGTAACCAACAGGGTGGGAAGTGCATCGGAAGGCATGTAGAACATAATTGTTATTGAAACGGAGCATATATAACGTTACGTTTCTAAGAGAGTCTAACTACGAAAAATGCCACGTCCCTGAGAGGGTGACACCAGTCCGGCTTAGGCCATGGTAAAACATGAGATTCTCAAGGCAACTAAAACTGATTGATAACTTATTATAGAAGGAGAAGGGAAACAAAGGAAACAACTTGTTTAATCTACTACGGAAGGTACAAATGCACCGTATATTCTTAATTTTCATATTACATTAAATTTATATACAGAATTGTATTTAAAGCTGTCTCTTTGTTTCTTGGTCCCATATATATATATATATATATATATATATATATATATATATATATATATATATATATTCAACATATTTCATCTATTGGAAGGCTTCTTCTTCCTTCTGCTAATAGGCTCCCTCTTCTTCTTTATGGATATGTGAAAGACGACCTCTTCTTTTATCAATTAATCGGCTGATTCATCGATTCATCTATTTGTTAAGAGGCTTCATCTTCTATCAATTGGTTAATAGACTTATTCTTCTATTAATTGGTTAATAGGCTTCTTCTTCTACTAGTCGATAGTCTTCTTCTTCTACTAATCAATATACTTATTCTTCCATTCATTAGTAGACTTCTTATATTAATCAATATACTTATTCTTCTATAAACTTCTTCTTCTATTGACCAATATACTTATTCTTCTATAACATTCTTCTTCTATAATTTAATACGCTTCTTCTTCTATTTGTCAATACGCTTCTTCTTCTATGAATTAATAGAATTCTTCTTATAGTTCTTCAATATATTTATTCTCACATTGATTACTATACCTCATCTTCTATTAGTTGATAGACGAAAGTTTCTATTGGTTAATAGACTTCATCTTCTACTAATCGATAGTCATCTTCTTCTACTAATCGATAGTCTTCTTCTTCTACTAATCAATATACTTATTCTTCTATTCGTTAGTAGACTTCTTCTTCTACTAATCAATATATTTATTCTTCTATAAACTTTTTCTTCTATTAATCAATATACTTATTCTTCTTCTTCTATTATTTAATATACTCCTTCTTCTATTATTTAATATACTCCTTCTTCTATAAATGAAATCATATGTCTTTCATATATTTATTCTTCTAGTAAGTATATCTCTTATTTACCAAGGCACCTATATCCAAATTCCTTCATTTTGATTCCCGTATCTTGCCTGCTATGTTTCCCTTCTTTTTGGGCTTTATCAAAGATACAACAATAATTCGAATTAATATTTTGCTGCGCAATAGCCTAATACAAGCAGAAAAAAGAGGTTAATCGAAGGGCTCCGCCTGTCCCGAGCTTGATCCGGGTCAGCAATAGATGCGCCGCAACGGAAGTGCTTGGGGGCTGCCACTGAGTTTGCGCAGCACCGGGGAAAACAACCAAAAAGGTCTAGTGGAAACCGGTAGAGAATAAAAAATTTTAATCACTTTTTAACTTCATTAATCTTTACCTATAATCACATATGCTGCACGTGTCGATCATTTTTTGTCTCGCCTTTGTCCATCTCCATTGTTTATCTCCGTTCATAAATTTATGTAAGCACAATTAATTTCAGTTCTCCCAAACGCTTTCATTCAATTCGCATGCGCATTGTTACTATAATCTGCGATCTTAATATTTCTTCCGCGTGCTGCCATCTATGATTCATTATTTCAATCATTGGCCATATGGTTTACATCTGCGAGTACATAACAAAAAAATAAAAGTGTTTCAGTTTGTATGCGTGCTCATGTGCAATTTATTTGTACTTTTGTGCATGACATTTAATATAGACCCTTAACCATTTACTGAAATCTATGATTCATTTTATATTTTATTTCAAGTGATATGATTTAAAATTTTCTTTATTTATGGGTCTCGTGTAGAAGAAACATGTTCGATGGAGGGATTGTTGAACTCATATAGTATCTCTCTCCCCTGCATGGACCTACATAAACGTCTCTGGAGGTAACTAAGCTTTTTATAAATGGTCGTTGACGAAATGAAGACTCTAGTAGTTGGACACATAATTTCCAGCTGCAGAATATGTGCTCCCAACAACCATAACACGGAGGAAGAGATTTCGAGGTACTCCTCTACATAGGCCACCTTCCTGTCATAAATAACACGCCGATTTTCGTTGAGCATAATTTTTGACACAAAAGAACAACGATTCTTTTTGCTTTACTGCCAAAAATATGGAAATTAAAGAAAATATTATTCATTTAAGGGTTTTGGCAATTTAAGAGAAAATTTGGAGTCTCATTTACGAATAATAGAAGACCAAAGATGAAAAGTTCCAAATTATTACAGTTGAAAAGATTCAATAAACCTCAATTCTTTATAAATTGTCATAGTAATAGATCAACAGTATCCAGGTATATAAAGGGCGAAATTTTAATCATTTAAGTTTTACGAAATTTTAAAAAAATCTACCACACTAATTCTTTAACACAGAACTCATGTTCTCATCACATTATTTCATCGACATTATTGTATGGACTATGTACGTTCGATATGCCAAAAATAGGGATGCTACACTTGCAGTAGGTGCAGATGGATGGCACTGCAATTTTCACAAGTGAAAAAATCTCCGCATTGCCTCCCTTAAGATGCAACGTTATTTATTTATTGAGAAAATTTCAGATGCAGTACAAATTGCCTTTTTCGCTGAAATTGTTAACAATAAAAATAGAAAAAATACATAAAAATATTAAGAAAAGTAAAACAAGATGACATTATTATATATTCTATTATTTACAAATATTTTTCTGATAGAATACCGAAAGGCGTAATCTGTATTGAATAGGTACGTCAACACTTGATGGAAGGTCACTATTGCGTGGGAACTCTGTGAAAGAGAGATCTTTTTTTTTAACTACCAGACTAGGTTTTTCTGTGGAAAAAAGGTTTGTGTTACCTACGTGTTGTGCGCATAGGCACTCCTAAATGGAATTACTGAAGGACTTGGAGCGGAGTTTGCCATTGACAATTTTCTATAGATAATTGAAGTCATTCTGCAAACGGTGCTGATAGGGAGTCTGTAAGTGCAGATCGGACAGGAGATGCGGTGTTGAAAAATTGCGTAATTGAGGGAACCCTGTAACATACTATAACTAGATAAAAGTAAAAGACTGAATCGATTCTAGAGAACTGAGTGGACCAGACGGGAGAACAGTATTCTATTATTAGGAAATTGAATGACTTTAAGCATATGGTGAGGGCTGAGATATTACTACTATCAGTGAAACGATACAGTGAACCTAAGAGACGCATATCCTTTTGTGTGGTGCCTGTGCAATGTTCCTCAAATGTGAGCTTTTGGTCGAAGACAATGCCAAGATCTTTGTGAGAGGATACTCCTTTGAAGTTATTTCCAGATGCGGAGTAAAATGACATTAACAGGTTATATTTGCGAGAGTAATACACTTTTCAGGATGTAATGCAAGGTCTCATGCCATCTACCAGGAATTAGACGTTGTTCTGTCGTTCTGGAGAAGATGAGTATCTTTGGAAGTGGGGATTTCCCTGAAAATTTTACAGTCACCTGAGAAAAGAAGGTAATTACTAGAGGGAGCTATGAGATGATCGGCAAGTCGTCGACGAATAGTATGAATAAGATAGGTCCTAGAGCACCACCCTGTGGAACTCCATAGAGGACAGGAAGAAAGTTAGATACAGTACCTGGAAGAATGACACGTTCTTTGCGATCGGTAATGTTATCTGTGAATAGAATTGGAAATTTGCCATGAGTGTGGAATTTATTCATAATTTGTGAATCAGAAGACGGTGACTGAAGAACTTTTAAAGAATGGATCAGACAATGGAGAATAAGAGTAAATACGCATAAAAGCGTCTCAGTATTATTTTAAGAAAAGAGAAAAATCGATCCAGTAAACCTCCGAATTGGAGGCAATGACATCCCACAAAATTCAAAAGCAACCTACATAGAAACGTGGATGGATCAGAAAAAAGTTACAACAACAAATAAAGGAAAACACAGTATGACGTGATATGAATTGATAATGTATTCTAAGAAGGCTACACACACATAACTTTTCCACGTAATCGCCAACGCGATTGAGTCATTTATCAGACCGCTGGAGCAACTTGTTGATGCCGCCTTGGTAGAAATCATGCCCCTACTCATTGAACCACTTCGTGCCAGCTGCCTGGACGTCATCGTCACACGAGAACCGTGTTTCAGACAAGTACGCTTTCAGCTGGGGGAAAAAACAAGAAGTCACTGGGGGTGAAGTCTGGGATGTATGGGGGATGGTTCCACACTTACATAACATTCAAATAAGAGAAGAATTAGATCAAGATACGTTATCTGAATACATGTCACGCGAAAGATTAAAATTCTGGGCACAACAACCTCACCACTCTAATCTCATAATGAATACCACAGAAGAACGAGACAGTAAGACTAATCACAAAATGCCTAGACTTAAATATTTGGGCGATTTATAATCAATTCACAGATTAATGAGATGAGATGAGCTTCACATATGTTACAGTATTCAAGAGCTCAAGGTGATAAATGTGGAAAGTAAAGCATAAACACTTAGGTATTTTAAAAGCATTTATTTGACATCTCGTTGTCTTCACAAGTACATCACACTTCTTGTTGTCTTGATAAGAACATCTTCAGCACCTGACGAGTTGTAAGTCCAGATTTCGGCTTTCGAGGACGACTTCTGTTGTGAGAAAGAATTCCGAAAGAATAACAGTTGAAATGTATTAAATTACATCCATCGTGTATTTTAATCAGCAATCAACTGTAAGGAAGTAGTTTCTAATCACAAAATAGGATTCTAGGACATAGTGGCTAGAGATATCTACAATCATACATATCTATAGTAAAAAAAATATATATATACTATATTCCCTTTGATGCTAGTTACAAGCTAAGTTTCCATAGGTTTACTACTTGGCTCGCCTACTAAGTATGCGTGTCTAATTCTGGCAAAAGGTTGGGAAACTTGATAACTGCAATACTGCCGGACCCTGTGGCCGAGTGGAGTGTAGTCTAGCTGCACACGCGGCCGCGTGCAGATCGTGTTTTCGCGTTCGTTGTTTTCCGTGTGGCAGGTAAGGCAAAATACTCTTGAGTTGAATTGAGCAAGCACTGATTTGGAGTACGTACATGCTAATTGAGAAAGACTTGAAGGAAGACAAACATGCCGGAACAGAGACAAAATACGCTGAAATTTATTTTTCGTAGTATAAAATCTAGACCTACTTCGCTGGATTTACATTAGTGGTTTCATAACACTTACGGTGTGACATCGAACCAAGTTCAAATCTTTGAAATTGATTACTATCGAAACTGTGTATTTGTGAAATTTGTAACGAGAGTTGTGGGTGAGCGATTATTAAATGATTATGGAGCTGAAGTGCCCTATTATGATGCAGACGGACGGCATAAACTAGATGAGGAATGGGCAGACCAGCGGAGTGCTTTTGTAAGTGTGCATGTAGTGCCAGACGAATTAAGCCACGATGCGATTCGTAATGTAATTTGTCAATACGGTAAAGTGCTGAACGTAAAGGAAGAGAAGTATTCAGAAGAACATATTTATATGTAGAACACGAACGGGGCACATTGTGTTTAAAATGGCCCTGCGGAAAGCAATCCCATCGTACATTACCATACAAGGAGACAGGTACTGGGTAACTTATTCTGGTCAAGTACGTACGTGCAGCGGGTGTGATTTGGAGGGACACAACTTCTCAGAATGCCCCTCGCGACGACCCCGCGTTAATAGAACTGGAAGAGTCCCTGTTAATTTGACCACTGGAACGACCTCTATGGTATACCAACCTACAGTACTTCAAGTACTGACAAGACCCCAAAACTCGAATACAACATCAAGCGAAGAGGTATATTGCCATAGATCCAACCCCCATTTCACGAATGAAACAACAGAGACACCCGCCACGGAACCAGAGCTTCAAACACAGTTAACACCAAACGACCCAAGCCAAAAGAAGAGCACCGACAAAGACAAAATACACAACGAACAACAAGGTGGAAGTGTAGGTGAAAATGAAGAAAGTAGCCAACTTTCCAGCTCCAACTCCAACCCCTTAATAACACTAGACAGACCTGACAAGGAACAACGCAACTCAGGAATTCCCTCACAACTCGGAAATGATGCAGACAAGAAGATAGAATTCCAGAAAGTAGAAACCGGCACAGAAGATGGATCCGGGGATGAATCGAAAACAGAGGATGAATTTCCGGCAATTAACACGGATAAAGGACAACGACGCTTTTCAAGACACAAGCGATCCAGACCACGATTCGTCCCGCCAATAAGCAAGAAGAGAAAGAAGGGGAGCTCTGCCTCAACATCCACGGGTACCTGTGGAGCCCTGAGTCAACATCCATGGGTATCTGCACTAACAGAATAAACAAAGGAGTGACCACCCCTAGTGTAGGACCCAAAGTTATTTGTCGTGTACGTCATAGAAAAAAGGAGAAAAATACTGCAGATGTACATTCTACAATATTTCCTCGTGAGAGTGGAGTAGATACTGACAACACTAATCTAGATTATAAACAGGTTAGTTAGAAACAAATTTAGGCAATGTACCTAAAGGTAACAGTGCTAATAGTACTAAATTTTCTCCAAACTGATTTCGTGGACAGAGTAGTAATGTTGAGGAGGTTAAGTAATTTTTGTAAGAGTGTAATGATTGTGGTTATACGAAGGGCTTTTGATAGGGGACTGATAGGTATGATAGAGTGATGCAGTCTTTTTTTGTAAAGAAGATCAACGATTTGTACCACTCTGTTAGATTTCCTTGATGTGGTACTTTTTTTCATCTATTGGTTTTATTGTATTGTGGTGTAAATGTCGGGTATAATGGTTACAAGGAGAGCCTTGGCAATAAGGGGGATACAGCGTCCCTGATAACATGTAGGACGATTACAATAGATATTATGACAGATATCGTCATATGGCTGGTTTATCTTACTGTATCTAGACACATGTAGGATGATTAAAGGTGATTTGAACACGTCCATGTACCCGGCATGCAAGTAATTCAGAGAATTCACGAAAGATGGAGTATAAGTGCTGTTAAAATTTATCACTGCTCACATTAATTTAAAAAAAAATTAACGATGGAAGGCACCAATCGGAATTTTAGGAATAAAACTATAAATTCTCGAGTAACGTCTCGGGTAGATATCAGCATAATGATAAAATCCATTTTTATTCATATTTAAGCTTTCTGGTAGCACATTTGGACATTATGTTGTAAGATCCTTTATTTTTATAAGAAATACTGCGAAAAGTTTGATGTCGCCTTATGCACAGGGACATTTCGAGAGGACAGCGATTTTACGGGATCTTGCAATTTGTACACTTAACCTTAAAAATTCATTCATACAGCGTGTTATTCTCCATTATTTCGCATAAATAAAATAACTATGAGTATTTAAGTCTTTATTAGGCTATAATAAGATCATTGATACATACACATATATATTAGTACTCAATATTATGTTCAGAAAAATTATTTTTGTTAACGCGGAAAAACGTGTTTTAAAATAGAAGGTGTCGGGACTTGGAGGGAAAGTGTGGTCGAATAAAGGATGGTGGAATTTTGGTAGGTTCGATGCAGAACGAGAGGAATATAATCCTCAAAGATTGGCTTTCACAGGATACCTGGACGACGTTGGAGTAATGTATTACTATTTTGGACAATCGGAGATCGTCTGATGGAACGGGCATTTAGTGAAAGTGAAATCGAAAGTTTATAACGATCCACGAAAGAAGGTAGGGTGAGTCAATGCTTCACGTCATCCCACCGCTTCAGGAGGTGAGCCGTTGTAGTTACATATATTTTCATGACCTCATGTTTTAGTATTTATTGGGTAAAAAATATTGCCTAAAATACGTTTCTGGACAAAGCATGCTAGCGTGTGATTTGAGTGGTGAAATATAGATCGCGAAACGATCGTTCTGAATCTCGTGGCTTGCAGCAAATGGCGTGCGATGCCATCACAATAAATAATTGAGTTTTCTCAAATAACTAGAACAAAACGTGATTAAATCTATCAGAAAAGATAGAACTTTGAATAGGTGTTTACCCCTATAATTTATATCTGGGTAGAAATCAATAACAAAGTGCAGTTTAAAACGTCAAAATATTTCAAGGTCATATGTCCTTATATGGGAATGTAGGTGGCAGACAAAGACAGAATATTGAATATTTTGCACGGATTGTAATTGATGTGCAATTGTTTTGAATCTTCCGTTCAGGAGTGGTTCTAGGTATTGCAATTACCTTATGATAATATGAGCAAAATATTTCCAAAATTGTAACATTTTGGAAATAATTCCTTTTAAGAAATCTTAAAGCAGTTGTTCATGCTGAGGTAAGAAACAGGGTATTTGCTTTGAAAAGTACAAATAAAATATGAATCTTTTGCACGACTTGTAATTGATGTGCAATTGTTTTGAACCTTCTGTTCAAGATTGATTCTAGTTAATGCAATTACCTTATGATAATTTATGTGCAAATGAGGCAATGTTGCCTAACTTGTCACATAGTGGAAATATTTACAAAGTCTTAAAACAGCTGTTCATGCTGCAGTAAGCAACGAAGTGTTTTATTTTGAATAAATAAACAGCTCCAGTTGTTGATATGTGTCAGAGGTGTAATATCTCATATTAATAAATGAGTTAATTAATTAATGAGTTCTATTTCACCCTGAATATATTCACTAGATTTGGTATGTGATAAGTGCATGTTTCATGTATTAATATTTGTGTGTTTCTTACAGAAGGGGAAAACTTTGTGTGACCTGCCTATGTATTTCATGTTATCTTATGCTTGCAATTGACATGACATATATATCCAGGGATAGGTTAGGAATTTGGGTAACTTCAAAAATTTGAAATACAATTTACACGCTAGAGAGGCATGGAAGTGGGTTGGGGTAATACATGTGAATTGCACCAGATACTTCTGTGCTACTTCTGAACTTGAAGTCAAAGGTTGAATTATTTGGTGACTCAGTCAAGTATATCCTTTATTTGAATATTTTATTTTTATTGGGTAAATTTATAGTTTTCAAACAGAAATATAATCTCTTTTGGGGTTTGATTTCCTATTCAGTAATCAACCAATCTGCGCTTCCCGCGTTACGGGTATGACACATGAGAGCCATCCGAAAAATACAAGTTAGAAGTGGTAGTAACTTTGGTGTGAAGTGAATCATTTTGGAGGCTCTCGTGACGTGATTGGGTGCAGTTAACCCTCACATCTGACGTACCGTCATATTATGTTTACAACACTCCGAATAGGCACGATTAACATTAACAAACTCCAAAACAGGAATATACAAGAGTCGCTGGGTGATTTTTTATCCAGTCGTCTCCCGATATAGCCCTCCTCCAGGAAGTTCAAGTGACAAATTTTGAGCTGCCCCCATCTATAGTAGTGTATAATAATGCAAATTGTCAGGCAACGGGGACTGCCCTTCTCGTGAAAAACACTGTGCCGATCACTAACGTTGTGTGTCACCCTAACGGGAGAATTATATGTGCGAAAGTGGCAAATGTTTGGATTTGCAATATAGTATATGCCCCATCAGGTACAAATCAGAGACCACAGAGGAACAATGTTTTTGCGACAGATGTGGCGGCTGAACTGCAAGATGTAAAGGAACATATCATTTGTGGCGGCGACTTCAATTGCGTCTTGCTTCCACAAGATCAACGTCCTGGTTATGCAACATCTAATTCCCTTAGACATACTGACATCCTTCATCGGTGGGATGAAATTCTAAAACCGGCAGTTAAACGTTTGTGTATATCATTCTGTAAAGAGAGGTCTCGTGACTGGAATAATAAATATCACTTTTATTATCGTGTGTTGCGTGAATTAATAGAAGAAGCATCGGCAGGACGACCGGTTCATACGGAAATAAAACGTATACAAGCAATACTCTTAACCATGACCGCCCACAAACGTATGGGTGCAATAATTCGAAGTAGACTCCCTCAGTTTGACCCTGAAGAAGCTGTGTCGATTAGTCACGTGATACAAGAACGACAAAATGCACAACGGAAACTAATTACTGAACTCGCAGATGGAGCGGGTAATAAAATCATAGCACCTAAGGACATACAACGTACAATATATGAGAAATTTGTTAGGATGTTTTCGCAGCACCAACCTGCCAATTCAAATTATGATTCTGTTGTGGATGCAGTTACGGAAGTACTTTCCGATGATGATAGAACTAAGCTTGATGAGGATTTCACATTCGAAGAAGTATATAAAGCGGAGAAAGCGGCAAAACCTTTCTCCGCCCCTGGTGTGGATGGGCTTCCTACATGCTTCTTTCAAACATTTTGGACGCTAGTGGGGCCGACTTTAACTGAGTGGTTCAACGCGGCCTTTCAGCAACATAAAATGGGCAAGACTTCCAAGACAGGTATTATATATAGTTCATTCAAATGAAAAGGTCCATTTTATTTTTTTCTGAAAAAGCGTTTTATGCGAGACAGTAATTTCATGTGTTTTGTATACCCACAGGTATATGTGACGTTTTAGTAATGAGGCATCTGCGCATGCGCAAGTGTGTCTAGGTAGCACGTGTCCATTATCTAATCACCTTCACTTTCTTCCCCCCAGGTGGAAGGCTGTGCTGAACAATGGAGCTGCCATTAAGAGACATGTCAAAGGAAGAACAGCGGGGTGTCATTCGGTTTCTTCATGCTGAAGGAGTACATCCAGCGGACATTCATAGGAGAATGAAAGTTGTGTATGAAAACTATGTATCGGACAAAACAGTGAGAAAATGGAGTAGGTGTTTTCGTGGTGGACGAAACACATTGAAGGATGATGCTCGGCCGAGACAGTTGAAAAATCGCATTCCTGATTGGACAGTGGTTGCTATTGACAACCTTATTCAAGAAGACAGACGAATATCCCTGGCAGCCATTAGCGAACAAGTGAACGTGTCATTGGGTAGTGTGCATGACATTGTGAGGCACAGACTGGGTTACAGGGAAGTGTGCGCACAATGGGTGCCAAAGTGTTTGTCAGAGGAACAAAAAATGTGCAGAATGGGAATGTCATAGGCTCATTTAATGTGATACAGGAATGAAGGTGAGGACTTTATCAGCAAAATCATTGCTGGAGATGAATCCATCTGCCCGTATTACCAGCCAGAATCAAGGAGGGACAGTATGGAATGGAAGCATACAGGATCACCAAAACCAAAGAAAAGCAAGTCACAACCAAAAGTCGGCAAACTTACAATGACCGTATTTTTCGATGACCAAGGGCCACTGCTAGTGGAGTTCCTTCCGGAGGGACACACAATTAACGCAAACACGTACTGTGAAACACTGCATCGTCTACGGACATCAATCAAGAATAAGCGTCGAGGAAAACTCAGCAAAGGCATCATTTTACTCCAGGACAATGCTCGTTCCCATACAGCCAGACAGACACAGGATCTGTTGCAATCATTCCATTGGGAAGTGCATACAGTCCTGACTTGAGTCCATGTGATTTTCACATTTTCGGATCTATGAAGAAACACCTTGGAGGACGACGCTTTGCCTTGAGTCCTGAGCTGCAGGAAGCTGTCAGGTAATGGTTTCATTCCCAGCACAAGGACTTCTTCTACCAAGGAATTCATAACCTTGTTTCAAAGTGGGACCAGTGTCTTACCTCATAGGGTGAATATGTGTAGCCAACTACTGTAATAAAGTTTCTGCAAGGAAATGGACCTTTTCATTTGAATGCACCAAGTAGTATTAGTACCGAAATGTGCAAAGCCGACAGAGATCACTCATTATCGCCGCATTACACTCCTGTGCACCGACTATAAAATTTTCACACGATGTATGCTTGCACGTTTAATGCCGCACTCAATCAACTTGGTGGGGGACATGCAATATGTATATGGGGAAAATAAAAACATTTATGCAGTGTTGCAAACGCTGCGTGAAGACGTTACCAGCAATCATAATAAGAAAAATTCAAATGATCAAGCGATTTTAGCTCTGGACTTCGAACGTGCGTTTCATTCGCTGAACCATAATTATATGTTTCATGTTTTCTACAAAAGGGGCATACGGCGGACTTTTCTCGCAGCCCTGCAAGGGCTATACAACAATGCTGAATCGAAAATACAGATTAATGGTTTTCTGACAAAATTGCTTAGCATTGTTACAGGTGTCCGACAGGGAGATCCCTTATCCATGTTGGCTTTTTGTATTTCCCTAAGTCCCCTGCTTGCGTCTTTGGAAGCACGGTTACAAGGCATAACTATTCTGTCAAAGTCGCTAAAAGTTTTAGCTTATGCGGATGATGTCAGCATTTTAGTTCAGTCACCTGTTGATGTGGACACGGTTCATAAACTAACGACGGAATTTGGGGTGTATTCAGGCCTTCACATAAATATAAAAAAATCTTGTTTGATGTTTTTAAATAATTTCCCCCACACACACCAGTTCAACACTTCCCTGTTGTAAACATCTTAAAAATACTTGGTGTAGTTTTTACGCCTTCTTTGCAAGGAATGATACAAATAAATTATGATCGAGTGATTGGGAGTGTAAAAGCAGTGCTACAAATTAATAAGTTTCGAAACATTAGCTTGCAATCACGAGTCATGTTTGTTAATGTATATGCTCCTTCGAAAGTGTGGTTTATAGCCAAAATACTTCAGATGCGAATGCTTGATGTAACAAAGCTGAAAAGTGCAGTGAACTGGTTTGTGTGGAATGGGCAGCTGTTACATGTAAATCACGAGACCTTGTGTTTACATAATGCTGGGGGAGGCTTGATCCTCGTTCACGTGTAACACAGGAGCCAGGCGCTCAGCATTCAAGCGGACATAGAGACGATGATTCAGAGCCCTGATAGCCTTACTAGAGTGCGCGTCAAATCTCCTGCATATGGCCTTGAACGACTGAACAGCACCAGCGAATCACGGACGTGCGGCGTTGCCTAGTTCAGAAGATGTTTCACCTCGCTACTAAATCGTGTACCTGGCGCTCGGATATAAATAGATTATTTCAAGTGTCAGTAGTTCAACAGATGAAAAGATAATGAATTTGCGAGTATGTACGAAAAACAAGCGTGATTGTAGCTTATACCGTTCCCTCTGTAGAAGCAATGTTATTATAAGCGTATTTGCATTGTATCCTTTTTGCTCTCCCTTCGTTCCTGTTGCATTCTGAAACTTTCCGATTAGCTAATGGAACAGGGCACGTTCGTTCCCAGTGATGGCACAAGAAGTTGACGAAGAGGATACCGTCATTGTTCGTTTTTTCCTTGTGTTTAGTGTGTGTGTGTGTGTGTGTGTGCAGCATGTCGTTGAGTAAACCAAGTGGTAGTGATAGCGAGAGAAGAGGGAAAAATACAGTGTCGTACGAAGCCAGGCACGACAGGTGATTTTTCAGGTGTACAATTTTTTTTAAAAAAAAGTGTTCGAGTGACGAACAAAGAAGTAAAATTGACTTTAAGAAGTGCCAGGATCTAACAGCTCAAGCGTGTGGTGTGAATGAAGCTACCGTTTCTCGGATATGTTCGGGGGCAAAACAATGTGGATCGGGGCCTGCTCCAATGTTTCAATAACCTAGACTAGAAAGCACATTAACATACCGAAAAGAACGACAAATTTAGATGACTTTGAAAAAAGACGTAGTTCGTAGAACAGTCTTTGAAATTTACGATTGTGGCGAATTTTCTACTACCAAAAAGATAACGTACTGTTTACGGGACAAAATATCTTACAAAGGCTCTACAACTTCCACCTTGAGAATATTGAAAGAATTATGCAGTCCCTAATCAGGTATGTTCTTTTCTCCCATTAAGTTTATTATATGTTATATTATCTAATGTTCCGTGCTCTCCGTGACAAGGCGTTTCGCTCGACCACGCTGTCTCTTTCCGTGTGAGATTTCGACATGGCACCGCTGCAGTCCGCTGCTATTGGCTATCGCCATATGCAGGAGATTTGACGCGCACTATAGTCATGTTCTTCGAGACTGCTTGGCCCATATACAGTTGGATTCCCTCATATACGTGACTAACCTCCCCCACAACCTTAGGTACCTCCGCGATACCTTAGTAGAGATCTGCTATGGCTTGTTACAAACTCCTACCCTGCCTGGTCCAGTGGTGTCGCAAATATACAGAGGAATGTGTGTAGCATCTCAACAGGCGGTTAAAATAGTTGCGAGACACCCGGAAGCTCGTTGGCCTGTGGTGTGGAAAAATATACACGCGAGGCATCTCCCAACAAGAATACGATCGGCATGGTTCGTTATAGTGCATCAAATACTGCTGACTCGAGTGAAACTCTATGATCTGAACATGGCAGATTCATCATTATGTTTAATATGTAACGTGCCTGATAGTTTAGTGCATAAGCTCAGTGAATGCTTAATAACCGCTACGTCATGGAAATATGTTGCGAAACTCGTAAGTATCATCTGTCGTACCAACGAGAAGAATATTACAATTAATCATCTTCTGTTTTCCAATTTTAGTTATTACCCAAAAAAGAAACAGAACAGTGTATTGTGGTTCATGAACAATTTGTGAATTACTTAAGGCACACATCTCAAACTATGTCGCCAAACAAAAAGAACAATATCGATGCAAATTTTCTAAATGTAATATATCCTAGTTTGTAATAACCTGTATAGTAATCAAGAAAAGTTTGTTATAATCAGATGTAAATAGTAAAAAAAAAAAGAAAAAAAGTGGTTAGCACATCGCGGTGCGACGCCAAGGGTCCCGGGTTCGAATCCCGCTGGGCTTGGTTGTTTGTGAATGTCCATTCACCAATTTCATCATTTCATCCCCATCTTCGCAAATTAGCCAAGAGGCACAAAACGCGAAGTAAAATAAACTAAATCAAACAATCAATCAATAACTGCAATACTACTAAGTATAATGTTTTTTGGTGGCTGCACAAAATAGGTTGTTAAAGTGAATGCCAATGTTACTACACAATATAAATGAATCGTTTGTTTCAAAACTCAAGGAATATTAATAGTGCTTCTATTTCTAAGTTCGAACCCTTTTACTTCTATTGAATGTTTAGTCGTTTGTTAAAATTCTACATAAAACAACAAGACTTACTTGCACATGCTGCTTCTTGACCCTGGCTGGCTTCAGATTTGAAGCAGATCGCTCTCTAAATTTTTCTTTTTTGTTTTTTTTCTTTCTTTTTCATTTTTTCTTTTTAGGGTATACCATAACGGACTGGAGTAGCACTCCTTAAGAGGTGGACTGACCATACCTCCCACCCTGGGCTTTTTGAGCCCCCTGTGATGGTGCAGCAGAAGAGGATCTAGGGATTAACCCGCCGTAGTGAGCGCCGAAATGGATGAGAGAGGCACACGCACACGCACGCACGCACGCACACACATACAGGCACACAAAAAAATACTACGAGTTATTAAACTAAGAACTGAGGGGGCAATTGGAGGGTTAACTACGGTGACACCGGCCCTCATACAGCAGCCAGAGATCAAGCCTATATACTAATGGTGTCTCCGGCCGCCATACAGCAGCCAGAGATCACCCCTATATACTAATGGTGTCTCCGGCCGCCATACAGCAGCCAGAGATCACCCCTTTATACTAATGGTGTCTCCGGCAGCCATACAGCAGCCAGAGATCACCCTTATTTACTAATGGTGTCTCCGGCCACTCTGACAGCCGGAGATCACCCTTAAATATAACACAGGCATAAAAACCCACGTACTACCTTAGCAATAGCGGTAACACGGAAACCCTATGAGTGTGGAGATAGTCTTTCTGTAACAGCATGTTTAAGCCCAGCCTTGTCACCGTTCTCCCTTGTCTCTCGTTGCCAGGTGAAACTCATGTAATGATAAAGATGAGTGATTGTGGTTGGCGACAGAATGGATCTCATGTCAGAAACTACTTGGGTGATATCACAAATACTTTAAACTATCATTGTTCTTATCTGAAACTTCACCTAAAGTAACTTATAAGGGTGATTTTTTTAAAACTCATGGTTTTCTTTGTTGTGTAAAATTTGTAAATGAAGTATTATTTCCATGCGGTTTGTGGCAAATGAATAAGGAAGGATGGGAGATTTATTGGAGTACGTTTACCGGTTTATATGCATCCCGGGTAATATCGCCTACGCCTCAACAAAAACAGAAAATATTCACCAGTGTACCCTACAATAACATTGAAGTATTGGATTTTTGCTAAACTGAATTAGTGAAAATGAGTTCTTTTTTTTTGTATTCACTCAAACATAAATAAAACATAAAAATTATGGCACAGACATATGACATAACATCTCACCTTTAAAGAAGGTGCTGAAAGTGTCGACCTCCTTCCTGTAAACAAAGTCGAACACGCCGTTCCATGTTAAGGGCTGTCTGACATAGTGTTTCTGCGCTAATGTTCGCAATTTCAGTGATAATGTTCTGCTTCAACATTTCCAGGGATGTAGGGTTGTTTGTGTACACACGTCCCTTTAGGAAGCCCCACAGAAAGAAGTCAAGTGAAGTTAAGTCTGGAGACCTCGGAGGCCACAATCCCTTTGAAATAACCCTATTCGCAAAGAAACTTTCAATCAGTATCATACTGTCATGCGATGTATGGGATGTAGCACCATCCTGTTGAAAATAACCCTGTGTTAGTTCAATGTCGTCCAAACTTTCAACAAATTCCATGAATATTGCCCTGTACCGCTCTGTGTTCACTGTTTCATTGAAGAAGATTGGACCCACTATACGTGATGCTGAGACAGCGCACCATACCCCAACTTTTTGTGAGTACAACGGAATTTCGATTACACTATGTGGATTTTCAGCTGCCCATATCCGTGTATTCTGAGAATTAACATACCCAGAGAGATGAAACCAGGCTTCATCAGTAAACCACGTTATTTTCAGAATATCAGGATTACGCACAATTAACATTAAAAACCAATTACTGAAATCTACACGTTTAACTTTATCTGGATCCTTCAATTCTTGAACATCTGTAATTTTGTACACCCTTAGTTTCGCAGTTTTCGCTGTCTTTTGACATGTTGAATAGCTATAGCCGGTTTCTTGCGACAAACGACGGAGAGATTTCTTGGGCGACCTCAAGAGTCGAGCACTGACATCTTCCACAACACCTGCCCGCGGGGTCCGATGCTTCCCTGTCTCGCTCAGAAGCGATCCTGTTTCTTCCAACTTCTTCACTAGCGACAATATTGTGTTCCTGTCTGGGGCGGAACGTGAGGCAAATTTGTTTCTAAATACCCTTTGCGTAGCAACAACAGAATCAGTTTTCCAAAAACTTTTCACGATAAACACACGTTCCTGCAAGGCGTACACCATTCTTACTGTGTGTCCTGATCACAATAACGCAACTTTTCAGCACAACAATTACGCAAAAGCACACAACTTTCCAGTAGAACAATATAACAGCTCAGTTTCCTGGTTATTGTTGACAATGACAACGGTGCTATCTACAGGAGGAAACTTAAACCTCCGCACTGCATCCAAACCCCCAGACCGTATAGACGCGAAAGGTACACTGGTGAATATTTGCTGTTTCTGTCGAGGCGTGGGCGATATTACCCGGGATGCATATAAACCGGTAAACATACTCCAATAAATCTCCCATTCTTCCTTATTCATTTGCCACAAACCGCATGGAAATAATACTTCATTTACAAATTTTACACAACAAAGAAAACCATGAGTTTTAAAAAAATCACCCGTATTTAACTACACTGAACCTACCTAGACTTTAATCCTTATCTCTATTGCTATCATTTCCTGTCTGGAATCCTCGAAAACTTTGCAACATTGTTTCCACACTTATAAAAGAAAATTCTAAACTTAACTTTCTCGACAATTTTTGTGAATGTTCTAATCATTTTGCACCGATTTTTCTATTCGGTTTCCTCAAACACCTGATTACTTCCAAAGTTTTGTCTTTGTGCACTGAGCATTCCTCTCTGATCTACTTCTCAGATAACTGGATAATGTCAATAATATTCTGTTTTTCCTATCATTATATAGACTCCTAATTGCTTTTCATTCTCTAGGGAATTTTCTGAATTTGGAGCAATGGCAAGTTCATAAAAATGAAGTTTCCTATTATTTACTCTAGCTTATAAAGTCAGTAATATTGTTTCTATTTCTCCTGAGAGGCACTTCTATTACTAAGTACTGATTATACATATTGATTTATTTATTTGTACATATACTAACTTGTTCAATTACAAGTACTTCATTACATAAAACCATCTTCATTCCTATCAGAAACTTTCACCTACGAGAAACTTCTACTTTAGGTAGAAAGTGCTTCTTGTATGTTAATACTAATACGTATCTTTGATGACTATATGTTACTATTTGATATGGATAATTCTATTGCTAATAATATCTCCAACGTGTCCTATCTTTCAATTTCTCTTCACCTAAATCTTAATAGGTTTTAGTTTCCTATTTCATATGGATTTTTCTATTTCTAATAATATCTCCAACGTGTCCTATCTTTCAATTTCTCTTCACCTAAACCTTAATAGGTTTTAGTTTCCTATTTGATATGGATTTTTCTATTGCTAATAATATCTCCAACGTGTCCTATCTTTCAATTTCTCTTCACCTAAATCTTAATAGGTTTTAGTTTCCTATTTGATATGGATTTTTCTATTGCTAATAATATCTCCAACGTGTCTTATCTTTCAATTTCTCTTCACCTAAATCTTAATAGGTTTTAGTTTCCTATTTGATATGGATTTTTCTATTGCTAATAATATCTCCAACGTGTCCTATCTTTCAATTTCTCTTCACCTAAACCTTAATAGGTTTTAGTTTCCTATTTGATATGGCTTTATCTATTGCTAATAATCTCTCCAACGCGACCTATCTTTCCGTTTCTTTATATTTGCTGTAACTAAAGCTAAAGTGGAGCTGAGTTTAGGTCCAGACTCGTTTCGGAACTTTTGTCTAACAAGTTTTAATTTCGATCTTGTTTGCATTGCCACATTCAATTTATCAGCTTGTAAACGTTTTACACCTCTCCTTTACTTGAATAAACGTCAAATCACTAAGCTGTCAATCATAAAGAAGCGACTGGTCGGTACTGGACGGCATTTTTCTATACCCTGGAAATGTATCTATTTTAGTTCATAACGAGTTATTTTCAATAACTTCGTGAGATATCATACGTTTTCCGTAATTTAGCATAAACCCTGCTGTAGATCACTGTTTCCACAATTGTGATTTTTTCAACTGGCGCATTAACGGTAACAAAACTTACGGTGGAGGGTACTGCACGACTTTCCTCTATGCTAATCTTACACGCTATTTATGTGGTTGTTAGGTATGACGTGTAAAGAGACTAATGAAAATGCTGGAAATTATGTGATGAGGAATCAAATTGGAAAAAATCAAGAAAGATGCATAGGTGTAGTAGAAATTGATTATGGAAGATATATTGCCATGGTTAAACATGGCTTCGGTAGAAAAGAAAAATGTATGTGGAAAAGTCCCAAAACATGGAGGTACAGAGAGAGAGAGTAAGACAGAGAAGATGGAAAGGGAAAGCAAGGAAGAAACAAGAAGCAGTCCGGTCTCCTCTTTCATCGTTTAAAACTGAATGTAACGCCTGCCTCCATTGCGGAGTGCTTGGTGCTACGAAGCCAGAGACAACAACAAATAAAGGAAAACACAGTATGACGTGATATGAATTGATAATGTATTCTAAGAAGGCTACACACACATAACTTTTCCACGTAATCGCCAACGCGATTGAGTCATTTATCAGACCGCTGGAGCAACTTGTTGATGCCGCCTTGGTAGAAATCATGCCCCTACTCATTGAACCACTTCGTGCCAGCTGCCTGGACGTCATCGTCACACGAGAACCGTGTTTCAGACAAGTACGCTTTCAGCTGGGGGAAAAAAACAAGAAGTCACTGGGGGTGAAGTCTGGGATGTATGGGGGATGGTTCCACACTTACATAACATTCAAATAAGAGAAGAATTAGATCAAGATACGTTATCTGAATACATGTCACGCGAAAGATTAAAATTCTGGGCACAACAACCTCACCACTCTAATCTCATAATGAATACCACAGAAGAACGAGACAGTAAGACTAATCACAAAATGCCTAGACTTAAATATTTGGGCGATTTATAATCAATTCACAGATTAATGAGATGAGATGAGCTTCACATATGTTACAGTATTCAAGAGCTCAAGGTGATAAATGTGGAAAGTAAAGCATAAACACTTAGGTATTTTAAAAGCATTTATTTGACATCTCGTTGTCTTCACAAGTACATCACACTTCTTGTTGTCTTGATAAGAACATCTTCAGCACCTGACGAGTTGTAAGTCCAGATTTCGGCTTTCGAGGACGACTTCTGTTGTGAGAAAGAATTCCGAAAGAATAACAGTTGAAATGTATTAAATTACATCCATCGTGTATTTTAATCAGCAATCAACTGTAAGGAAGTAGTTTCTAATCACAAAATAGGATTCTAGGACATAGTGGCTAGAGATATCTACAATCATACATATCTATAGTAAAAAAAAATATATATATACTATATTCCCTTTGATGCTAGTTACAAGCTAAGTTTCCATAGGTTTACTACTTGGCTCGCCTACTAAGTATGCGTGTCTAATTCTGGCAAAAGGTTGGGAAACTTGATAACTGCAATACTGCCGGACCCTGTGGCCGAGTGGAGTGTAGTCTAGCTGCACACGCGGCCGCGTGCAGATCGTGTTTTCGCGTTCGTTGTTTTCCGTGTGGCAGGTAAGGCAAAATACTCTTGAGTTGAATTGAGCAAGCACTGATTTGGAGTACGTACATGCTAATTGAGAAAGACTTGAAGGAAGACAAACATGCCGGAACAGAGACAAAATACGCTGAAATTTATTTTTCGTAGTATGAAATCTAGACCTACTTCGCTGGATTTACATTAGTGGTTTCATAACACTTACGGTGTGACATCGAACCAAGTTCAAATCTTTGAAATTGATTACTATCGAAACTGTGTATTTGTGAAATTTGTAACGAGAGTTGTGGGTGAGCGATTATTAAATGATTATGGAGCTGAAGTGCCCTATTATGATGCAGACGGACGGCATAAACTAGATGAGGAATGGGCAGACCAGCGGAGTGCTTTTGTAAGTGTGCATGTAGTGCCAGACGAATTAAGCCACGATGCGATTCGTAATGTAATTTGTCAATACGGTAAAGTGCTGAACGTAAAGGAAGAGAAGTATTCAGAAGAACATATTTATATGTAGAACACGAACGGGGCACATTGTGTTTAAAATGGCCCTGCGGAAAGCAATCCCATCGTACATTACCATACAAGGAGACAGGTACTGGGTAACTTATTCTGGTCAAGTACGTACGTGCAGCGGGTGTGATTTGGAGGGACACAACTTCTCAGAATGCCCCTCGCGACGACCCCGCGTTAATAGAACTGGAAGAGTCCCTGTTAATTTGACCACTGGAACGACCTCTATGGTATACCAACCTACAGTACTTCAAGTACTGACAAGACCCCAAAACTCGAATACAACATCAAGCGAAGAGGTATATTGCCATAGATCCAACCCCCATTTCACGAATGAAACAACAGAGACACCCGCCACGGAACCAGAGCTTCAAACACAGTTAACACCAAACGACCCAAGCCAAAAGAAGAGCACCGACAAAGACAAAATACACAACGAACAACAAGGTGGAAGTGTAGGTGAAAATGAAGAAAGTAGCCAACTTTCCAGCTCCAACTCCAACCCCTTAATAACACTAGACAGACCTGACAAGGAACAACGCAACTCAGGAATTCCCTCACAACTCGGAAATGATGCAGACAAGAAGATAGAATTCCAGAAAGTAGAAACCGGCACAGAAGATGGATCCGGGGATGAATCGAAAACAGAGGATGAATTTCCGGCAATTAACACGGATAAAGGACAACGACGCTTTTCAAGACACAAGCGATCCAGACCACGATTCGTCCCGCCAATAAGCAAGAAGAGAAAGAAGGGGAGCTCTGCCTCAACATCCACGGGTACCTGTGGAGCCCTGAGTCAACATCCATGGGTATCTGCACTAACAGAATAAACAAAGGAGTGACCACCCCTAGTGTAGGACCCAAAGTTATTTGTCGTGTACGTCATAGAAAAAAGGAGAAAAATACTGCAGATGTACATTCTACAATATTTCCTCGTGAGAGTGGAGTAGATACTGACAACACTAATCTAGATTATAAACAGGTTAGTTAGAAACAAATTTAGGCAATGTACCTAAAGGTAACAGTGCTAATAGTACTAAATTTTCTCCAAACTGATTTCGTGGACAGAGTAGTAATGTTGAGGAGGTTAAGTAATTTTTGTAAGAGTGTAATGATTGTGGTTATACGAAGGGCTTTTGATAGGGGACTGATAGGTATGATAGAGTGATGCAGTCTTTTTTTGTAAAGAAGATCAACGATTTGTACCACTCTGTTAGATTTCCTTGATGTGGTACTTTTTTTCATCTATTGGTTTTATTGTATTGTGGTGTAAATGTCGGGTATAATGGTTACAAGGAGAGCCTTGGCAATAAGGGGGATACAGCGTCCCTGATAACATGTAGGACGATTACAATAGATATTATGACAGATATCGTCATATGGCTGGTTTATCTTACTGTATCTAGACACATGTAGGATGATTAAAGGTGATTTGAACACGTCCATGTACCCGGCATGCAAGTAATTCAGAGAATTCACGAAAGATGGAGTATAAGTGCTGTTAAAATTTATCACTGCTCACATTAATTTAAAAAAAAATTAACGATGGAAGGCACCAATCGGAATTTTAGGAATAAAACTATAAATTCTCGAGTAACGTCTCGGGTAGATATCAGCATAATGATAAAATCCATTTTTATTCATATTTAAGCTTTCTGGTAGCACATTTGGACATTATGTTGTAAGATCCTTTATTTTTATAAGAAATACTGCGAAAAGTTTGATGTCGCCTTATGCACAGGGACATTTCGAGAGGACAGCGATTTTACGGGATCTTGCAATTTGTACACTTAACCTTAAAAATTCATTCATACAGCGTGTTATTCTCCATTATTTCGCATAAATAAAATAACTATGAGTATTTAAGTCTTTATTAGGCTATAATAAGATCATTGATACATACACATATATATTAGTACTCAATATTATGTTCAGAAAAATTATTTTTGTTAACGCGGAAAAACGTGTTTTAAAATAGAAGGTGTCGGGACTTGGAGGGAAAGTGTGGTCGAATAAAGGATGGTGGAATTTTGGTAGGTTCGATGCAGAACGAGAGGAATATAATCCTCAAAGATTGGCTTTCACAGGATACCTGGACGACGTTGGAGTAATGTATTACTATTTTGGACAATCGGAGATCGTCTGATGGAACGGGCATTTAGTGAAAGTGAAATCGAAAGTTTATAACGATCCACGAAAGAAGGTAGGGTGAGTCAATGCTTCACGTCATCCCACCGCTTCAGGAGGTGAGCCGTTGTAGTTACATATATTTTCATGACCTCATGTTTTAGTATTTATTGGGTAAAAAATATTGCCTAAAATACGTTTCTGGACAAAGCATGCTAGCGTGTGATTTGAGTGGTGAAATATAGATCGCGAAACGATCGTTCTGAATCTCGTGGCTTGCAGCAAATGGCGTGCGATGCCATCACAATAAATAATTGAGTTTTCTCAAATAACTAGAACAAAACGTGATTAAATCTATCAGAAAAGATAGAACTTTGAATAGGTGTTTACCCCTATAATTTATATCTGGGTAGAAATCAATAACAAAGTGCAGTTTAAAACGTCAAAATATTTCAAGGTCATATGTCCTTATATGGGAATGTAGGTGGCAGACAAAGACAGAATATTGAATATTTTGCACGGATTGTAATTGATGTGCAATTGTTTTGAATCTTCCGTTCAGGAGTGGTTCTAGGTATTGCAATTACCTTATGATAATATGAGCAAAATATTTCCAAAATTGTAACATTTTGGAAATAATTCCTTTTAAGAAATCTTAAAGCAGTTGTTCATGCTGAGGTAAGAAACAGGGTATTTGCTTTGAAAAGTACAAATAAAATATGAATCTTTTGCACGACTTGTAATTGATGTGCAATTGTTTTGAACCTTCTGTTCAAGATTGATTCTAGTTAATGCAATTACCTTATGATAATTTATGTGCAAATGAGGCAATGTTGCCTAACTTGTCACATAGTGGAAATATTTACAAAGTCTTAAAACAGCTGTTCATGCTGCAGTAAGCAACGAAGTGTTTTATTTTGAATAAATAAACAGCTCCAGTTGTTGATATGTGTCAGAGGTGTAATATCTCATATTAATAAATGAGTTAATTAATTAATGAGTTCTATTTCACCCTGAATATATTCACTAGATTTGGTATGTGATAAGTGCATGTTTCATGTATTAATATTTGTGTGTTTCTTACAGAAGGGGAAAACTTTGTGTGACCTGCCTATGTATTTCATGTTATCTTATGCTTGCAATTGACATGACATATATATCCAGGGATAGGTTAGGAATTTGGGTAACTTCAAAAATTTGAAATACAATTTACACGCTAGAGAGGCATGGAAGTGGGTTGGGGTAATACATGTGAATTGCACCAGATACTTCTGTGCTACTTCTGAACTTGAAGTCAAAGGTTGAATTATTTGGTGACTCAGTCAAGTATATCCTTTATTTGAATATTTTATTTTTATTGGGTAAATTTATAGTTTTCAAACAGAAATATAATCTCTTTTGGGGTTTGATTTCCTATTCAGTAATCAACCAATCTGCGCTTCCCGCGTTACGGGTATGACACATGAGAGCCATCCGAAAAATACAAGTTAGAAGTGGTAGTAACTTTGGTGTGAAGTGAATCATTTTGGAGGCTCTCGTGACGTGATTGGGTGCAGTTAACCCTCACATCTGACGTACCGTCATATTATGTTTACAACACTCCGAATAGGCACGATTAACATTAACAAACTCCAAAACAGGAATATACAAGAGTCGCTGGGTGATTTTTTATCCAGTCGTCTCCCGATATAGCCCTCCTCCAGGAAGTTCAAGTGACAAATTTTGAGCTGCCCCCATCTATAGTAGTGTATAATAATGCAAATTGTCAGGCAACGGGGACTGCCCTTCTCGTGAAAAACACTGTGCCGATCACTAACGTTGTGTGTCACCCTAACGGGAGAATTATATGTGCGAAAGTGGCAAATGTTTGGATTTGCAATATAGTATATGCCCCATCAGGTACAAATCAGAGACCACAGAGGAACAATGTTTTTGCGACAGATGTGGCGGCTGAACTGCAAGATGTAAAGGAACATATCATTTGTGGCGGCGACTTCAATTGCGTCTTGCTTCCACAAGATCAACGTCCTGGTTATGCAACATCTAATTCCCTTAGACATACTGACATCCTTCATCGGTGGGATGAAATTCTAAAACCGGCAGTTAAACGTTTGTGTATATCATTCTGTAAAGAGAGGTCTCGTGACTGGAATAATAAATATCACTTTTATTATCGTGTGTTGCGTGAATTAATAGAAGAAGCATCGGCAGGACGACCGGTTCATACGGAAATAAAACGTATACAAGCAATACTCTTAACCATGACCGCCCACAAACGTATGGGTGCAATAATTCGAAGTAGACTCCCTCAGTTTGACCCTGAAGAAGCTGTGTCGATTAGTCACGTGATACAAGAACGACAAAATGCACAACGGAAACTAATTACTGAACTCGCAGATGGAGCGGGTAATAAAATCATAGCACCTAAGGACATACAACGTACAATATATGAGAAATTTGTTAGGATGTTTTCGCAGCACCAACCTGCCAATTCAAATTATGATTCTGTTGTGGATGCAGTTACGGAAGTACTTTCCGATGATGATAGAACTAAGCTTGATGAGGATTTCACATTCGAAGAAGTATATAAAGCGGAGAAAGCGGCAAAACCTTTCTCCGCCCCTGGTGTGGATGGGCTTCCTACATGCTTCTTTCAAACATTTTGGACGCTAGTGGGGCCGACTTTAACTGAGTGGTTCAACGCGGCCTTTCAGCAACATAAAATGGGCAAGACTTCCAAGACAGGTATTATATATAGTTCATTCAAATGAAAAGGTCCATTTTATTTTTTTCTGAAAAAGCGTTTTATGCGAGACAGTAATTTCATGTGTTTTGTATACCCACAGGTATATGTGACGTTTTAGTAATGAGGCATCTGCGCATGCGCAAGTGTGTCTAGGTAGCACGTGTCCATTATCTAATCACCTTCACTTTCTTCCCCCCAGGTGGAAGGCTGTGCTGAACAATGGAGCTGCCATTAAGAGACATGTCAAAGGAAGAACAGCGGGGTGTCATTCGGTTTCTTCATGCTGAAGGAGTACATCCAGCGGACATTCATAGGAGAATGAAAGTTGTGTATGAAAACTATGTATCGGACAAAACAGTGAGAAAATGGAGTAGGTGTTTTCGTGGTGGACGAAACACATTGAAGGATGATGCTCGGCCGAGACAGTTGAAAAATCGCATTCCTGATTGGACAGTGGTTGCTATTGACAACCTTATTCAAGAAGACAGACGAATATCCCTGGCAGCCATTAGCGAACAAGTGAACGTGTCATTGGGTAGTGTGCATGACATTGTGAGGCACAGACTGGGTTACAGGGAAGTGTGCGCACAATGGGTGCCAAAGTGTTTGTCAGAGGAACAAAAAATGTGCAGAATGGGAATGTCATAGGCTCATTTAATGTGATACAGGAATGAAGGTGAGGACTTTATCAGCAAAATCATTGCTGGAGATGAATCCATCTGCCCGTATTACCAGCCAGAATCAAGGAGGGACAGTATGGAATGGAAGCATACAGGATCACCAAAACCAAAGAAAAGCAAGTCACAACCAAAAGTCGGCAAACTTACAATGACCGTATTTTTCGATGACCAAGGGCCACTGCTAGTGGAGTTCCTTCCGGAGGGACACACAATTAACGCAAACACGTACTGTGAAACACTGCATCGTCTACGGACATCAATCAAGAATAAGCGTCGAGGAAAACTCAGCAAAGGCATCATTTTACTCCAGGACAATGCTCGTTCCCATACAGCCAGACAGACACAGGATCTGTTGCAATCATTCCATTGGGAAGTGCATACAGTCCTGACTTGAGTCCATGTGATTTTCACATTTTCGGATCTATGAAGAAACACCTTGGAGGACGACGCTTTGCCTTGAGTCCTGAGCTGCAGGAAGCTGTCAGGTAATGGTTTCATTCCCAGCACAAGGACTTCTTCTACCAAGGAATTCATAACCTTGTTTCAAAGTGGGACCAGTGTCTTACCTCATAGGGTGAATATGTGTAGCCAACTACTGTAATAAAGTTTCTGCAAGGAAATGGACCTTTTCATTTGAATGCACCAAGTAGTATTAGTACCGAAATGTGCAAAGCCGACAGAGATCACTCATTATCGCCGCATTACACTCCTGTGCACCGACTATAAAATTTTCACACGATGTATGCTTGCACGTTTAATGCCGCACTCAATCAACTTGGTGGGGGACATGCAATATGTATATGGGGAAAATAAAAACATTTATGCAGTGTTGCAAACGCTGCGTGAAGACGTTACCAGCAATCATAATAAGAAAAATTCAAATGATCAAGCGATTTTAGCTCTGGACTTCGAACGTGCGTTTCATTCGCTGAACCATAATTATATGTTTCATGTTTTCTACAAAAGGGGCATACGGCGGACTTTTCTCGCAGCCCTGCAAGGGCTATACAACAATGCTGAATCGAAAATACAGATTAATGGTTTTCTGACAAAATTGCTTAGCATTGTTACAGGTGTCCGACAGGGAGATCCCTTATCCATGTTGGCTTTTTGTATTTCCCTAAGTCCCCTGCTTGCGTCTTTGGAAGCACGGTTACAAGGCATAACTATTCTGTCAAAGTCGCTAAAAGTTTTAGCTTATGCGGATGATGTCAGCATTTTAGTTCAGTCACCTGTTGATGTGGACACGGTTCATAAACTAACGACGGAATTTGGGGTGTATTCAGGCCTTCACATAAATATAAAAAAATCTTGTTTGATGTTTTTAAATAATTTCCCCCACACACACCAGTTCAACACTTCCCTGTTGTAAACATCTTAAAAATACTTGGTGTAGTTTTTACGCCTTCTTTGCAAGGAATGATACAAATAAATTATGATCGAGTGATTGGGAGTGTAAAAGCAGTGCTACAAATTAATAAGTTTCGAAACATTAGCTTGCAATCACGAGTCATGTTTGTTAATGTATATGCTCCTTCGAAAGTGTGGTTTATAGCCAAAATACTTCAGATGCGAATGCTTGATGTAACAAAGCTGAAAAGTGCAGTGAACTGGTTTGTGTGGAATGGGCAGCTGTTACATGTAAATCACGAGACCTTGTGTTTACATAATGCTGGGGGAGGCTTGATCCTCGTTCACGTGTAACACAGGAGCCAGGCGCTCAGCATTCAAGCGGACATAGAGACGATGATTCAGAGCCCTGATAGCCTTACTAGAGTGCGCGTCAAATCTCCTGCATATGGCCTTGAACGACTGAACAGCACCAGCGAATCACGGACGTGCGGCGTTGCCTAGTTCAGAAGATGTTTCACCTCGCTACTAAATCGTGTACCTGGCGCTCGGATATAAATAGATTATTTCAAGTGTCAGTAGTTCAACAGATGAAAAGATAATGAATTTGCGAGTATGTACGAAAAACAAGCGTGATTGTAGCTTATACCGTTCCCTCTGTAGAAGCAATGTTATTATAAGCGTATTTGCATTGTATCCTTTTTGCTCTCCCTTCGTTCCTGTTGCATTCTGAAACTTTCCGATTAGCTAATGGAACAGGGCACGTTCGTTCCCAGTGATGGCACAAGAAGTTGACGAAGAGGATACCGTCATTGTTCGTTTTTTCCTTGTGTTTAGTGTGTGTGTGTGTGTGTGTGTGCAGCATGTCGTTGAGTAAACCAAGTGGTAGTGATAGCGAGAGAAGAGGGAAAAATACAGTGTCGTACGAAGCCAGGCACGACAGGTGATTTTTCAGGTGTACAATTTTTTTTAAAAAAAAGTGTTCGAGTGACGAACAAAGAAGTAAAATTGACTTTAAGAAGTGCCAGGATCTAACAGCTCAAGCGTGTGGTGTGAATGAAGCTACCGTTTCTCGGATATGTTCGGGGGCAAAACAATGTGGATCGGGGCCTGCTCCAATGTTTCAATAACCTAGACTAGAAAGCACATTAACATACCGAAAAGAACGACAAATTTAGATGACTTTGAAAAAAGACGTAGTTCGTAGAACAGTCTTTGAAATTTACGATTGTGGCGAATTTTCTACTACCAAAAAGATAACGTACTGTTTACGGGACAAAATATCTTACAAAGGCTCTACAACTTCCACCTTGAGAATATTGAAAGAATTATGCAGTCCCTAATCAGGTATGTTCTTTTCTCCCATTAAGTTTATTATATGTTATATTATCTAATGTTCCGTGCTCTCCGTGACAAGGCGTTTCGCTCGACCACGCTGTCTCTTTCCGTGTGAGATTTCGACATGGCACCGCTGCAGTCCGCTGCTATTGGCTATCGCCATATGCAGGAGATTTGACGCGCACTATAGTCATGTTCTTCGAGACTGCTTGGCCCATATACAGTTGGATTCCCTCATATACGTGACTAACCTCCCCCACAACCTTAGGTACCTCCGCGATACCTTAGTAGAGATCTGCTATGGCTTGTTACAAACTCCTACCCTGCCTGGTCCAGTGGTGTCGCAAATATACAGAGGAATGTGTGTAGCATCTCAACAGGCGGTTAAAATAGTTGCGAGACACCCGGAAGCTCGTTGGCCTGTGGTGTGGAAAAATATACACGCGAGGCATCTCCCAACAAGAATACGATCGGCATGGTTCGTTATAGTGCATCAAATACTGCTGACTCGAGTGAAACTCTATGATCTGAACATGGCAGATTCATCATTATGTTTAATATGTAACGTGCCTGATAGTTTAGTGCATAAGCTCAGTGAATGCTTAATAACCGCTACGTCATGGAAATATGTTGCGAAACTCGTAAGTATCATCTGTCGTACCAACGAGAAGAATATTACAATTAATCATCTTCTGTTTTCCAATTTTAGTTATTACCCAAAAAAGAAACAGAACAGTGTATTGTGGTTCATGAACAATTTGTGAATTACTTAAGGCACACATCTCAAACTATGTCGCCAAACAAAAAGAACAATATCGATGCAAATTTTCTAAATGTAATATATCCTAGTTTGTAATAACCTGTATAGTAATCAAGAAAAGTTTGTTATAATCAGATGTAAATAGTAAAAAAAAAAAGAAAAAAAGTGGTTAGCACATCGCGGTGCGACGCCAAGGGTCCCGGGTTCGAATCCCGCTGGGCTTGGTTGTTTGTGAATGTCCATTCACCAATTTCATCATTTCATCCCCATCTTCGCAAATTAGCCAAGAGGCACAAAACGCGAAGTAAAATAAACTAAATCAAACAATCAATCAATAACTGCAATACTACTAAGTATAATGTTTTTTGGTGGCTGCACAAAATAGGTTGTTAAAGTGAATGCCAATGTTACTACACAATATAAATGAATCGTTTGTTTCAAAACTCAAGGAATATTAATAGTGCTTCTATTTCTAAGTTCGAACCCTTTTACTTCTATTGAATGTTTAGTCGTTTGTTAAAATTCTACATAAAACAACAAGACTTACTTGCACATGCTGCTTCTTGACCCTGGCTGGCTTCAGATTTGAAGCAGATCGCTCTCTAAATTTTTCTTTTTTGTTTTTTTTCTTTCTTTTTCATTTTTTCTTTTTAGGGTATACCATAACGGACTGGAGTAGCACTCCTTAAGAGGTGGACTGACCATACCTCCCACCCTGGGCTTTTTGAGCCCCCTGTGATGGTGCAGCAGAAGAGGATCTAGGGATTAACCCGCCGTAGTGAGCGCCGAAATGGATGAGAGAGGCACACGCACACGCACGCACGCACGCACACACATACAGGCACACAAAAAAATACTACGAGTTATTAAACTAAGAACTGAGGGGGCAATTGGAGGGTTAACTACGGTGACACCGGCCCTCATACAGCAGCCAGAGATCAAGCCTATATACTAATGGTGTCTCCGGCCGCCATACAGCAGCCAGAGATCACCCCTATATACTAATGGTGTCTCCGGCCGCCATACAGCAGCCAGAGATCACCCCTTTATACTAATGGTGTCTCCGGCAGCCATACAGCAGCCAGAGATCACCCTTATTTACTAATGGTGTCTCCGGCCACTCTGACAGCCGGAGATCACCCTTAAATATAACACAGGCATAAAAACCCACGTACTACCTTAGCAATAGCGGTAACACGGAAACCCTATGAGTGTGGAGATAGTCTTTCTGTAACAGCATGTTTAAGCCCAGCCTTGTCACCGTTCTCCCTTGTCTCTCGTTGCCAGGTGAAACTCATGTAATGATAAAGATGAGTGATTGTGGTTGGCGACAGAATGGATCTCATGTCAGAAACTACTTGGGTGATATCACAAATACTTTAAACTATCATTGTTCTTATCTGAAACTTCACCTAAAGTAACTTATAAGGGTGATTTTTTTAAAACTCATGGTTTTCTTTGTTGTGTAAAATTTGTAAATGAAGTATTATTTCCATGCGGTTTGTGGCAAATGAATAAGGAAGGATGGGAGATTTATTGGAGTACGTTTACCGGTTTATATGCATCCCGGGTAATATCGCCTACGCCTCAACAAAAACAGAAAATATTCACCAGTGTACCCTACAATAACATTGAAGTATTGGATTTTTGCTAAACTGAATTAGTGAAAATGAGTTCTTTTTTTTTGTATTCACTCAAACATAAATAAAACATAAAAATTATGGCACAGACATATGACATAACATCTCACCTTTAAAGAAGGTGCTGAAAGTGTCGACCTCCTTCCTGTAAACAAAGTCGAACACGCCGTTCCATGTTAAGGGCTGTCTGACATAGTGTTTCTGCGCTAATGTTCGCAATTTCAGTGATAATGTTCTGCTTCAACATTTCCAGGGATGTAGGGTTGTTTGTGTACACACGTCCCTTTAGGAAGCCCCACAGAAAGAAGTCAAGTGAAGTTAAGTCTGGAGACCTCGGAGGCCACAATCCCTTTGAAATAACCCTATTCGCAAAGAAACTTTCAATCAGTATCATACTGTCATGCGATGTATGGGATGTAGCACCATCCTGTTGAAAATAACCCTGTGTTAGTTCAATGTCGTCCAAACTTTCAACAAATTCCATGAATATTGCCCTGTACCGCTCTGTGTTCACTGTTTCATTGAAGAAGATTGGACCCACTATACGTGATGCTGAGACAGCGCACCATACCCCAACTTTTTGTGAGTACAACGGAATTTCGATTACACTATGTGGATTTTCAGCTGCCCATATCCGTGTATTCTGAGAATTAACATACCCAGAGAGATGAAACCAGGCTTCATCAGTAAACCACGTTATTTTCAGAATATCAGGATTACGCACAATTAACATTAAAAACCAATTACTGAAATCTACACGTTTAACTTTATCTGGATCCTTCAATTCTTGAACATCTGTAATTTTGTACACCCTTAGTTTCGCAGTTTTCGCTGTCTTTTGACATGTTGAATAGCTATAGCCGGTTTCTTGCGACAAACGACGGAGAGATTTCTTGGGCGACCTCAAGAGTCGAGCACTGACATCTTCCACAACACCTGCCCGCGGGGTCCGATGCTTCCCTGTCTCGCTCAGAAGCGATCCTGTTTCTTCCAACTTCTTCACTAGCGACAATATTGTGTTCCTGTCTGGGGCGGAACGTGAGGCAAATTTGTTTCTAAATACCCTTTGCGTAGCAACAACAGAATCAGTTTTCCAAAAACTTTTCACGATAAACACACGTTCCTGCAAGGCGTACACCATTCTTACTGTGTGTCCTGATCACAATAACGCAACTTTTCAGCACAACAATTACGCAAAAGCACACAACTTTCCAGTAGAACAATATAACAGCTCAGTTTCCTGGTTATTGTTGACAATGACAACGGTGCTATCTACAGGAGGAAACTTAAACCTCCGCACTGCATCCAAACCCCCAGACCGTATAGACGCGAAAGGTACACTGGTGAATATTTGCTGTTTCTGTCGAGGCGTGGGCGATATTACCCGGGATGCATATAAACCGGTAAACATACTCCAATAAATCTCCCATTCTTCCTTATTCATTTGCCACAAACCGCATGGAAATAATACTTCATTTACAAATTTTACACAACAAAGAAAACCATGAGTTTTAAAAAAATCACCCGTATTTAACTACACTGAACCTACCTAGACTTTAATCCTTATCTCTATTGCTATCATTTCCTGTCTGGAATCCTCGAAAACTTTGCAACATTGTTTCCACACTTATAAAAGAAAATTCTAAACTTAACTTTCTCGACAATTTTTGTGAATGTTCTAATCATTTTGCACCGATTTTTCTATTCGGTTTCCTCAAACACCTGATTACTTCCAAAGTTTTGTCTTTGTGCACTGAGCATTCCTCTCTGATCTACTTCTCAGATAACTGGATAATGTCAATAATATTCTGTTTTTCCTATCATTATATAGACTCCTAATTGCTTTTCATTCTCTAGGGAATTTTCTGAATTTGGAGCAATGGCAAGTTCATAAAAATGAAGTTTCCTATTATTTACTCTAGCTTATAAAGTCAGTAATATTGTTTCTATTTCTCCTGAGAGGCATTTCTATTACTAAGTACTGATTATACATATTGATTTATTTATTTGTACATATACTAACTTGTTCAATTACAAGTACTTCATTACATAAAACCATCTTCATTCCTATCAGAAACTTTCACCTACGAGAAACTTCTACTTTAGGTAGAAAGTGCTTCTTGTATGTTAATACTAATACGTATCTTTGATGACTATATGTTACTATTTGATATGGATAATTCTATTGCTAATAATATCTCCAACGTGTCCTATCTTTCAATTTCTCTTCACCTAAATCTTAATAGGTTTTAGTTTCCTATTTCATATGGATTTTTCTATTTCTAATAATATCTCCAACGTGTCCTATCTTTCAATTTCTCTTCACCTAAACCTTAATAGGTTTTAGTTTCCTATTTGATATGGATTTTTCTATTGCTAATAATATCTCCAACGTGTCCTATCTTTCAATTTCTCTTCACCTAAATCTTAATAGGTTTTAGTTTCCTATTTGATATGGATTTTTCTATTGCTAATAATATCTCCAACGTGTCTTATCTTTCAATTTCTCTTCACCTAAATCTTAATAGGTTTTAGTTTCCTATTTGATATGGATTTTTCTATTGCTAATAATATCTCCAACGTGTCCTATCTTTCAATTTCTCTTCACCTAAACCTTAATAGGTTTTAGTTTCCTATTTGATATGGCTTTATCTATTGCTAATAATCTCTCCAACGCGACCTATCTTTCCGTTTCTTTATATTTGCTGTAACTAAAGCTAAAGTGGAGCTGAGTTTAGGTCCAGACTCGTTTCGGAACTTTTGTCTAACAAGTTTTAATTTCGATCTTGTTTGCATTGCCACATTCAATTTATCAGCTTGTAAACGTTTTACACCTCTCCTTTACTTGAATAAACGTCAAATCACTAAGCTGTCAATCATAAAGAAGCGACTGGTCGGTACTGGACGGCATTTTTCTATACCCTGGAAATGTATCTATTTTAGTTCATAACGAGTTATTTTCAATAACTTCGTGAGATATCATACGTTTTCCGTAATTTAGCATAAACCCTGCTGTAGATCACTGTTTCCACAATTGTGATTTTTTCAACTGGCGCATTAACGGTAACAAAACTTACGGTGGAGGGTACTGCACGACTTTCCTCTATGCTAATCTTACACGCTATTTATGTGGTTGTTAGGTATGACGTGTAAAGAGACTAATGAAAATGCTGGAAATTATGTGATGAGGAATCAAATTGGAAAAAATCAAGAAAGATGCATAGGTGTAGTAGAAATTGATTATGGAAGAGATATTGCCATGGTTAAACATGGCTTCGGTAGAAAAGAAAAATGTATGTGGAAAAGTCCCAAAACATGGAGGTACAGAGAGAGAGAGTAAGACAGAGAAGATGGAAAGGGAAAGCAAGGAAGAAACAAGAAGCAGTCCGGTCTCCTCTTTCATCGTTTAAAACTGAATGTAACGCCTGCCTCCATTGCGGAGTGCTTGGTGCTACGAAGCCAGAGACAACAACAAATAAAGGAAAACACAGTATGACGTGATATGAATTGATAATGTATTCTAAGAAGGCTACACACACATAACTTTTCCACGTAATCGCCAACGCGATTGAGTCATTTATCAGACCGCTGGAGCAACTTGTTGATGCCGCCTTGGTAGAAATCATGCCCCTACTCATTGAACCACTTCGTGCCAGCTGCCTGGACGTCATCGTCACACGAGAACCGTGTTTCAGACAAGTACGCTTTCAGCTGGGGGAAAAAAACAAGAAGTCACTGGGGGTGAAGTCTGGGATGTATGGGGGATGGTTCCACACTTACATAACATTCAAATAAGAGAAGAATTAGATCAAGATACGTTATCTGAATACATGTCACGCGAAAGATTAAAATTCTGGGCACAACAACCTCACCACTCTAATCTCATAATGAATACCACAGAAGAACGAGACAGTAAGACTAATCACAAAATGCCTAGACTTAAATATTTGGGCGATTTATAATCAATTCACAGATTAATGAGATGAGATGAGCTTCACATATGTTACAGTATTCAAGAGCTCAAGGTGATAAATGTGGAAAGTAAAGCATAAACACTTAGGTATTTTAAAAGCATTTATTTGACATCTCGTTGTCTTCACAAGTACATCACACTTCTTGTTGTCTTGATAAGAACATCTTCAGCACCTGACGAGTTGTAAGTCCAGATTTCGGCTTTCGAGGACGACTTCTGTTGTGAGAAAGAATTCCGAAAGAATAACAGTTGAAATGTATTAAATTACATCCATCGTGTATTTTAATCAGCAATCAACTGTAAGGAAGTAGTTTCTAATCACAAAATAGGATTCTAGGACATAGTGGCTAGAGATATCTACAATCATACATATCTATAGTAAAAAAAAATATATATATACTATATTCCCTTTGATGCTAGTTACAAGCTAAGTTTCCATAGGTTTACTACTTGGCTCGCCTACTAAGTATGCGTGTCTAATTCTGGCAAAAGGTTGGGAAACTTGATAACTGCAATACTGCCGGACCCTGTGGCCGAGTGGAGTGTAGTCTAGCTGCACACGCGGCCGCGTGCAGATCGTGTTTTCGCGTTCGTTGTTTTCCGTGTGGCAGGTAAGGCAAAATACTCTTGAGTTGAATTGAGCAAGCACTGATTTGGAGTACGTACATGCTAATTGAGAAAGACTTGAAGGAAGACAAACATGCCGGAACAGAGACAAAATACGCTGAAATTTATTTTTCGTAGTATGAAATCTAGACCTACTTCGCTGGATTTACATTAGTGGTTTCATAACACTTACGGTGTGACATCGAACCAAGTTCAAATCTTTGAAATTGATTACTATCGAAACTGTGTATTTGTGAAATTTGTAACGAGAGTTGTGGGTGAGCGATTATTAAATGATTATGGAGCTGAAGTGCCCTATTATGATGCAGACGGACGGCATAAACTAGATGAGGAATGGGCAGACCAGCGGAGTGCTTTTGTAAGTGTGCATGTAGTGCCAGACGAATTAAGCCACGATGCGATTCGTAATGTAATTTGTCAATACGGTAAAGTGCTGAACGTAAAGGAAGAGAAGTATTCAGAAGAACATATTTATATGTAGAACACGAACGGGGCACATTGTGTTTAAAATGGCCCTGCGGAAAGCAATCCCATCGTACATTACCATACAAGGAGACAGGTACTGGGTAACTTATTCTGGTCAAGTACGTACGTGCAGCGGGTGTGATTTGGAGGGACACAACTTCTCAGAATGCCCCTCGCGACGACCCCGCGTTAATAGAACTGGAAGAGTCCCTGTTAATTTGACCACTGGAACGACCTCTATGGTATACCAACCTACAGTACTTCAAGTACTGACAAGACCCCAAAACTCGAATACAACATCAAGCGAAGAGGTATATTGCCATAGATCCAACCCCCATTTCACGAATGAAACAACAGAGACACCCGCCACGGAACCAGAGCTTCAAACACAGTTAACACCAAACGACCCAAGCCAAAAGAAGAGCACCGACAAAGACAAAATACACAACGAACAACAAGGTGGAAGTGTAGGTGAAAATGAAGAAAGTAGCCAACTTTCCAGCTCCAACTCCAACCCCTTAATAACACTAGACAGACCTGACAAGGAACAACGCAACTCAGGAATTCCCTCACAACTCGGAAATGATGCAGACAAGAAGATAGAATTCCAGAAAGTAGAAACCGGCACAGAAGATGGATCCGGGGATGAATCGAAAACAGAGGATGAATTTCCGGCAATTAACACGGATAAAGGACAACGACGCTTTTCAAGACACAAGCGATCCAGACCACGATTCGTCCCGCCAATAAGCAAGAAGAGAAAGAAGGGGAGCTCTGCCTCAACATCCACGGGTACCTGTGGAGCCCTGAGTCAACATCCATGGGTATCTGCACTAACAGAATAAACGAAGGAGTGACCACCCCTAGTGTAGGACCCAAAGTTATTTGTCGTGTACGTCATAGAAAAAAGGAGAAAAATACTGCAGATGTACATTCTACAATATTTCCTCGTGAGAGTGGAGTAGATACTGACAACACTAATCTAGATTATAAACAGGTTAGTTAGAAACAAATTTAGGCAATGTACCTAAAGGTAACAGTGCTAATAGTACTAAATTTTCTCCAAACTGATTTCGTGGACAGAGTAGTAATGTTGAGGAGGTTAAGTAATTTTTGTAAGAGTGTAATGATTGTGGTTATACGAAGGGCTTTTGATAGGGGACTGATAGGTATGATAGAGTGATGCAGTCTTTTTTTGTAAAGAAGATCAACGATTTGTACCACTCTGTTAGATTTCCTTGATGTGGTACTTTTTTTCATCTATTGGTTTTATTGTATTGTGGTGTAAATGTCGGGTATAATGGTTACAAGGAGAGCCTTGGCAATAAGGGGGATACAGCGTCCCTGATAACATGTAGGACGATTACAATAGATATTATGACAGATATCGTCATATGGCTGGTTTATCTTACTGTATCTAGACACATGTAGGATGATTAAAGGTGATTTGAACACGTCCATGTACCCGGCATGCAAGTAATTCAGAGAATTCACGAAAGATGGAGTATAAGTGCTGTTAAAATTTATCACTGCTCACATTAATTTAAAAAAAAATTAACGATGGAAGGCACCAATCGGAATTTTAGGAATAAAACTATAAATTCTCGAGTAACGTCTCGGGTAGATATCAGCATAATGATAAAATCCATTTTTATTCATATTTAAGCTTTCTGGTAGCACATTTGGACATTATGTTGTAAGATCCTTTATTTTTATAAGAAATACTGCGAAAAGTTTGATGTCGCCTTATGCACAGGGACATTTCGAGAGGACAGCGATTTTACGGGATCTTGCAATTTGTACACTTAACCTTAAAAATTCATTCATACAGCGTGTTATTCTCCATTATTTCGCATAAATAAAATAACTATGAGTATTTAAGTCTTTATTAGGCTATAATAAGATCATTGATACATACACATATATATTAGTACTCAATATTATGTTCAGAAAAATTATTTTTGTTAACGCGGAAAAACGTGTTTTAAAATAGAAGGTGTCGGGACTTGGAGGGAAAGTGTGGTCGAATAAAGGATGGTGGAATTTTGGTAGGTTCGATGCAGAACGAGAGGAATATAATCCTCAAAGATTGGCTTTCACAGGATACCTGGACGACGTTGGAGTAATGTATTACTATTTTGGACAATCGGAGATCGTCTGATGGAACGGGCATTTAGTGAAAGTGAAATCGAAAGTTTATAACGATCCACGAAAGAAGGTAGGGTGAGTCAATGCTTCACGTCATCCCACCGCTTCAGGAGGTGAGCCGTTGTAGTTACATATATTTTCATGACCTCATGTTTTAGTATTTATTGGGTAAAAAATATTGCCTAAAATACGTTTCTGGACAAAGCATGCTAGCGTGTGATTTGAGTGGTGAAATATAGATCGCGAAACGATCGTTCTGAATCTCGTGGCTTGCAGCAAATGGCGTGCGATGCCATCACAATAAATAATTGAGTTTTCTCAAATAACTAGAACAAAACGTGATTAAATCTATCAGAAAAGATAGAACTTTGAATAGGTGTTTACCCCTATAATTTATATCTGGGTAGAAATCAATAACAAAGTGCAGTTTAAAACGTCAAAATATTTCAAGGTCATATGTCCTTATATGGGAATGTAGGTGGCAGACAAAGACAGAATATTGAATATTTTGCACGGATTGTAATTGATGTGCAATTGTTTTGAATCTTCCGTTCAGGAGTGGTTCTAGGTATTGCAATTACCTTATGATAATATGAGCAAAATATTTCCAAAATTGTAACATTTTGGAAATAATTCCTTTTAAGAAATCTTAAAGCAGTTGTTCATGCTGAGGTAAGAAACAGGGTATTTGCTTTGAAAAGTACAAATAAAATATGAATCTTTTGCACGACTTGTAATTGATGTGCAATTGTTTTGAACCTTCTGTTCAAGATTGATTCTAGTTAATGCAATTACCTTATGATAATTTATGTGCAAATGAGGCAATGTTGCCTAACTTGTCACATAGTGGAAATATTTACAAAGTCTTAAAACAGCTGTTCATGCTGCAGTAAGCAACGAAGTGTTTTATTTTGAATAAATAAACAGCTCCAGTTGTTGATATGTGTCAGAGGTGTAATATCTCATATTAATAAATGAGTTAATTAATTAATGAGTTCTATTTCACCCTGAATATATTCACTAGATTTGGTATGTGATAAGTGCATGTTTCATGTATTAATATTTGTGTGTTTCTTACAGAAGGGGAAAACTTTGTGTGACCTGCCTATGTATTTCATGTTATCTTATGCTTGCAATTGACATGACATATATATCCAGGGATAGGTTAGGAATTTGGGTAACTTCAAAAATTTGAAATACAATTTACACGCTAGAGAGGCATGGAAGTGGGTTGGGGTAATACATGTGAATTGCACCAGATACTTCTGTGCTACTTCTGAACTTGAAGTCAAAGGTTGAATTATTTGGTGACTCAGTCAAGTATATCCTTTATTTGAATATTTTATTTTTATTGGGTAAATTTATAGTTTTCAAACAGAAATATAATCTCTTTTGGGGTTTGATTTCCTATTCAGTAATCAACCAATCTGCGCTTCCCGCGTTACGGGTATGACACATGAGAGCCATCCGAAAAATACAAGTTAGAAGTGGTAGTAACTTTGGTGTGAAGTGAATCATTTTGGAGGCTCTCGTGACGTGATTGGGTGCAGTTAACCCTCACATCTGACGTACCGTCATATTATGTTTACAACACTCCGAATAGGCACGATTAACATTAACAAACTCCAAAACAGGAATATACAAGAGTCGCTGGGTGATTTTTTATCCAGTCGTCTCCCGATATAGCCCTCCTCCAGGAAGTTCAAGTGACAAATTTTGAGCTGCCCCCATCTATAGTAGTGTATAATAATGCAAATTGTCAGGCAACGGGGACTGCCCTTCTCGTGAAAAACACTGTGCCGATCACTAACGTTGTGTGTCACCCTAACGGGAGAATTATATGTGCGAAAGTGGCAAATGTTTGGATTTGCAATATAGTATATGCCCCATCAGGTACAAATCAGAGACCACAGAGGAACAATGTTTTTGCGACAGATGTGGCGGCTGAACTGCAAGATGTAAAGGAACATATCATTTGTGGCGGCGACTTCAATTGCGTCTTGCTTCCACAAGATCAACGTCCTGGTTATGCAACATCTAATTCCCTTAGACATACTGACATCCTTCATCGGTGGGATGAAATTCTAAAACCGGCAGTTAAACGTTTGTGTATATCATTCTGTAAAGAGAGGTCTCGTGACTGGAATAATAAATATCACTTTTATTATCGTGTGTTGCGTGAATTAATAGAAGAAGCATCGGCAGGACGACCGGTTCATACGGAAATAAAACGTATACAAGCAATACTCTTAACCATGACCGCCCACAAACGTATGGGTGCAATAATTCGAAGTAGACTCCCTCAGTTTGACCCTGAAGAAGCTGTGTCGATTAGTCACGTGATACAAGAACGACAAAATGCACAACGGAAACTAATTACTGAACTCGCAGATGGAGCGGGTAATAAAATCATAGCACCTAAGGACATACAACGTACAATATATGAGAAATTTGTTAGGATGTTTTCGCAGCACCAACCTGCCAATTCAAATTATGATTCTGTTGTGGATGCAGTTACGGAAGTACTTTCCGATGATGATAGAACTAAGCTTGATGAGGATTTCACATTCGAAGAAGTATATAAAGCGGAGAAAGCGGCAAAACCTTTCTCCGCCCCTGGTGTGGATGGGCTTCCTACATGCTTCTTTCAAACATTTCGGACGCTAGTGGGGCCGACTTTAACTGAGTGGTTCAACGCGGCCTTTCAGCAACATAAAATGGGCAAGACTTCCAAGACAGGTATTATATATAGTTCATTCAAATGAAAAGGTCCATTTTATTTTTTTCTGAAAAAGCGTTTTATGCGAGACAGTAATTTCATGTGTTTTGTATACCCACAGGTATATGTGACGTTTTAGTAATGAGGCATCTGCGCATGCGCAAGTGTGTCTAGGTAGCACGTGTCCATTATCTAATCACCTTCACTTTCTTCCCCCCAGGTGGAAGGCTGTGCTGAACAATGGAGCTGCCATTAAGAGACATGTCAAAGGAAGAACAGCGGGGTGTCATTCGGTTTCTTCATGCTGAAGGAGTACATCCAGCGGACATTCATAGGAGAATGAAAGTTGTGTATGAAAACTATGTATCGGACAAAACAGTGAGAAAATGGAGTAGGTGTTTTCGTGGTGGACGAAACACATTGAAGGATGATGCTCGGCCGAGACAGTTGAAAAATCGCATTCCTGATTGGACAGTGGTTGCTATTGACAACCTTATTCAAGAAGACAGACGAATATCCCTGGCAGCCATTAGCGAACAAGTGAACGTGTCATTGGGTAGTGTGCATGACATTGTGAGGCACAGACTGGGTTACAGGGAAGTGTGCGCACAATGGGTGCCAAAGTGTTTGTCAGAGGAACAAAAAATGTGCAGAATGGGAATGTCATAGGCTCACTTAATGTGATACAGGAATGAAGGTGAGGACTTTATCAGCAAAATCATTGCTGGAGATGAATCCATCTGCCCGTATTACCAGCCAGAATCAAGGAGGGACAGTATGGAATGGAAGCATACAGGATCACCAAAACCAAAGAAAAGCAAGTCACAACCAAAAGTCGGCAAACTTACAATGACCGTATTTTTCGATGACCAAGGGCCACTGCTAGTGGAGTTCCTTCCGGAGGGACACACAATTAACGCAAACACGTACTGTGAAACACTGCATCGTCTACGGACATCAATCAAGAATAAGCGTCGAGGAAAACTCAGCAAAGGCATCATTTTACTCCAGGACAATGCTCGTTCCCATACAGCCAGACAGACACAGGATCTGTTGCAATCATTCCATTGGGAAGTGCATACAGTCCTGACTTGAGTCCATGTGATTTTCACATTTTCGGATCTATGAAGAAACACCTTGGAGGACGACGCTTTGCCTTGAGTCCTGAGCTGCAGGAAGCTGTCAGGTAATGGTTTCATTCCCAGCACAAGGACTTCTTCTACCAAGGAATTCATAACCTTGTTTCAAAGTGGGACCAGTGTCTTACCTCATAGGGTGAATATGTGTAGCCAACTACTGTAATAAAGTTTCTGCAAGGAAATGGACCTTTTCATTTGAATGCACCAAGTAGTATTAGTACCGAAATGTGCAAAGCCGACAGAGATCACTCATTATCGCCGCATTACACTCCTGTGCACCGACTATAAAATTTTCACACGATGTATGCTTGCACGTTTAATGCCGCACTCAATCAACTTGGTGGGGGACATGCAATATGTATATGGGGAAAATAAAAACATTTATGCAGTGTTGCAAACGCTGCGTGAAGACGTTACCAGCAATCATAATAAGAAAAATTCAAATGATCAAGCGATTTTAGCTCTGGACTTCGAACGTGCGTTTCATTCGCTGAACCATAATTATATGTTTCATGTTTTCTACAAAAGGGGCATACGGCGGACTTTTCTCGCAGCCCTGCAAGGGCTATACAACAATGCTGAATCGAAAATACAGATTAATGGTTTTCTGACAAAATTGCTTAGCATTGTTACAGGTGTCCGACAGGGAGATCCCTTATCCATGTTGGCTTTTTGTATTTCCCTAAGTCCCCTGCTTGCGTCTTTGGAAGCACGGTTACAAGGCATAACTATTCTGTCAAAGTCGCTAAAAGTTTTAGCTTATGCGGATGATGTCAGCATTTTAGTTCAGTCACCTGTTGATGTGGACACGGTTCATAAACTAACGACGGAATTTGGGGTGTATTCAGGCCTTCACATAAATATAAAAAAATCTTGTTTGATGTTTTTAAATAATTTCCCCCACACACACCAGTTCAACACTTCCCTGTTGTAAACATCTTAAAAATACTTGGTGTAGTTTTTACGCCTTCTTTGCAAGGAATGATACAAATAAATTATGATCGAGTGATTGGGAGTGTAAAAGCAGTGCTACAAATTAATAAGTTTCGAAACATTAGCTTGCAATCACGAGTCATGTTTGTTAATGTATATGCTCCTTCGAAAGTGTGGTTTATAGCCAAAATACTTCAGATGCGAATGCTTGATGTAACAAAGCTGAAAAGTGCAGTGAACTGGTTTGTGTGGAATGGGCAGCTGTTACATGTAAATCACGAGACCTTGTGTTTACATAATGCTGGGGGAGGCTTGATCCTCGTTCACGTGTAACACAGGAGCCAGGCGCTCAGCATTCAAGCGGACATAGAGACGATGATTCAGAGCCCTGATAGCCTTACTAGAGTGCGCGTCAAATCTCCTGCATATGGCCTTGAACGACTGAACAGCACCAGCGAATCACGGACGTGCGGCGTTGCCTAGTTCAGAAGATGTTTCACCTCGCTACTAAATCGTGTACCTGGCGCTCGGATATAAATAGATTATTTCAAGTGTCAGTAGTTCAACAGATGAAAAGATAATGAATTTGCGAGTATGTACGAAAAACAAGCGTGATTGTAGCTTATACCGTTCCCTCTGTAGAAGCAATGTTATTATAAGCGTATTTGCATTGTATCCTTTTTGCTCTCCCTTCGTTCCTGTTGCATTCTGAAACTTTCCGATTAGCTAATGGAACAGGGCACGTTCGTTCCCAGTGATGGCACAAGAAGTTGACGAAGAGGATACCGTCATTGTTCGTTTTTTCCTTGTGTTTAGTGTGTGTGTGTGTGTGTGTGTGCAGCATGTCGTTGAGTAAACCAAGTGGTAGTGATAGCGAGAGAAGAGGGAAAAATACAGTGTCGTACGAAGCCAGGCACGACAGGTGATTTTTCAGGTGTACAATTTTTTTTAAAAAAAAGTGTTCGAGTGACGAACAAAGAAGTAAAATTGACTTTAAGAAGTGCCAGGATCTAACAGCTCAAGCGTGTGGTGTGAATGAAGCTACCGTTTCTCGGATATGTTCGGGGGCAAAACAATGTGGATCGGGGCCTGCTCCAATGTTTCAATAACCTAGACTAGAAAGCACATTAACATACCGAAAAGAACGACAAATTTAGATGACTTTGAAAAAAGACGTAGTTCGTAGAACAGTCTTTGAAATTTACGATTGTGGCGAATTTTCTACTACCAAAAAGATAACGTACTGTTTACGGGACAAAATATCTTACAAAGGCTCTACAACTTCCACCTTGAGAATATTGAAAGAATTATGCAGTCCCTAATCAGGTATGTTCTTTTCTCCCATTAAGTTTATTATATGTTATATTATCTAATGTTCCGTGCTCTCCGTGACAAGGCGTTTCGCTCGACCACGCTGTCTCTTTCCGTGTGAGATTTCGACATGGCACCGCTGCAGTCCGCTGCTATTGGCTATCGCCATATGCAGGAGATTTGACGCGCACTATAGTCATGTTCTTCGAGACTGCTTGGCCCATATACAGTTGGATTCCCTCATATACGTGACTAACCTCCCCCACAACCTTAGGTACCTCCGCGATACCTTAGTAGAGATCTGCTATGGCTTGTTACAAACTCCTACCCTGCCTGGTCCAGTGGTGTCGCAAATATACAGAGGAATGTGTGTAGCATCTCAACAGGCGGTTAAAATAGTTGCGAGACACCCGGAAGCTCGTTGGCCTGTGGTGTGGAAAAATATACACGCGAGGCATCTCCCAACAAGAATACGATCGGCATGGTTCGTTATAGTGCATCAAATACTGCTGACTCGAGTGAAACTCTATGATCTGAACATGGCAGATTCATCATTATGTTTAATATGTAACGTGCCTGATAGTTTAGTGCATAAGCTCAGTGAATGCTTAATAACCGCTACGTCATGGAAATATGTTGCGAAACTCGTAAGTATCATCTGTCGTACCAACGAGAAGAATATTACAATTAATCATCTTCTGTTTTCCAATTTTAGTTATTACCCAAAAAAGAAACAGAACAGTGTATTGTGGTTCATGAACAATTTGTGAATTACTTAAGGCACACATCTCAAACTATGTCGCCAAACAAAAAGAACAATATCGATGCAAATTTTCTAAATGTAATATATCCTAGTTTGTAATAACCTGTATAGTAATCAAGAAAAGTTTGTTATAATCAGATGTAAATAGTAAAAAAAAAAAAGAAAAAAAGTGGTTAGCACATCGCGGTGCGACGCCAAGGGTCCCGGGTTCGAATCCCGCTGGGCTTGGTTGTTTGTGAATGTCCATTCACCAATTTCATCATTTCATCCCCATCTTCGCAAATTAGCCAAGAGGCACAAAACGCGAAGTAAAATAAACTAAATCAAACAATCAATCAATAACTGCAATACTACTAAGTATAATGTTTTTTGGTGGCTGCACAAAATAGGTTGTTAAAGTGAATGCCAATGTTACTACACAATATAAATGAATCGTTTGTTTCAAAACTCAAGGAATATTAATAGTGCTTCTATTTCTAAGTTCGAACCCTTTTACTTCTATTGAATGTTTAGTCGTTTGTTAAAATTCTACATAAAACAACAAGACTTACTTGCACATGCTGCTTCTTGACCCTGGCTGGCTTCAGATTTGAAGCAGATCGCTCTCTAAATTTTTCTTTTTTGTTTTTTTTCTTTCTTTTTCATTTTTTCTTTTTAGGGTATACCATAACGGACTGGAGTAGCACTCCTTAAGAGGTGGACTGACCATACCTCCCACCCTGGGCTTTTTGAGCCCCCTGTGATGGTGCAGCAGAAGAGGATCTAGGGATTAACCCGCCGTAGTGAGCGCCGAAATGGATGAGAGAGGCACACGCACACGCACGCACGCACGCACACACATACAGGCACACAAAAAAATACTACGAGTTATTAAACTAAGAACTGAGGGGGCAATTGGAGGGTTAACTACGGTGACACCGGCCCTCATACAGCAGCCAGAGATCAAGCCTATATACTAATGGTGTCTCCGGCCGCCATACAGCAGCCAGAGATCACCCCTATATACTAATGGTGTCTCCGGCCGCCATACAGCAGCCAGAGATCACCCCTTTATACTAATGGTGTCTCCGGCAGCCATACAGCAGCCAGAGATCACCCTTATTTACTAATGGTGTCTCCGGCCGCTCTGACAGCCGGAGATCACCCTTAAATATAACACAGGCATAAAAACCCACGTACTACCTTAGCAATAGCGGTAACACGGAAACCCTATGAGTGTGGAGATAGTCTTTCTGTAACAGCATGTTTAAGCCCAGCCTTGTCACCGTTCTCCCTTGTCTCTCGTTGCCAGGTGAAACTCATGTAATGATAAAGATGAGTGATTGTGGTTGGCGACAGAATGGATCTCATGTCAGAAACTACTTGGGTGATATCACAAATACTTTAAACTATCATTGTTCTTATCTGAAACTTCACCTAAAGTAACTTATAAGGGTGATTTTTTTAAAACTCATGGTTTTCTTTGTTGTGTAAAATTTGTAAATGAAGTATTATTTCCATGCGGTTTGTGGCAAATGAATAAGGAAGGATGGGAGATTTATTGGAGTACGTTTACCGGTTTATATGCATCCCGGGTAATATCGCCTACGCCTCAACAAGAACAGAAAATATTCACCAGTGTACCCTACAATAACATTGAAGTATTGGATTTTTGCTAAACTGAATTAGTGAAAATGAGTTCTTTTTTTTTGTATTCACTCAAACATAAATAAAACATAAAAATTATGGCACAGACATATGACATAACATCTCACCTTTAAAGAAGGTGCTGAAAGTGTCGACCTCCTTCCTGTAAACAAAGTCGAACACGCCGTTCCATGTTAAGGGCTGTCTGACATAGTGTTTCTGCGCTAATGTTCGCAATTTCAGTGATAATGTTCTGCTTCAACATTTCCAGGGATGTAGGGTTGTTTGTGTACACACGTCCCTTTAGGAAGCCCCACAGAAAGAAGTCAAGTGAAGTTAAGTCTGGAGACCTCGGAGGCCACAATCCCTTTGAAATAACCCTATTCGCAAAGAAACTTTCAATCAGTATCATACTGTCATGCGATGTATGGGATGTAGCACCATCCTGTTGAAAATAACCCTGTGTTAGTTCAATGTCGTCCAAACTTTCAACAAATTCCATGAATATTGCCCTGTACCGCTCTGTGTTCACTGTTTCATTGAAGAAGATTGGACCCACTATACGTGATGCTGAGACAGCGCACCATACCCCAACTTTTTGTGAGTACAACGGAATTTCGATTACACTATGTGGATTTTCAGCTGCCCATATCCGTGTATTCTGAGAATTAACATACCCAGAGAGATGAAACCAGGCTTCATCAGTAAACCACGTTATTTTCAGAATATCAGGATTACGCACAATTAACATTAAAAACCAATTACTGAAATCTACACGTTTAACTTTATCTGGATCCTTCAATTCTTGAACATCTGTAATTTTGTACACCCTTAGTTTCGCAGTTTTCGCTGTCTTTTGACATGTTGAATAGCTATAGCCGGTTTCTTGCGACAAACGACGGAGAGATTTCTTGGGCGACATCAAGAGTCGAGCACTGACATCTTCCACAACACCTGCCCGCGGGGTCCGATGCTTCCCTGACTCGCTCAGAAGCGATCCTGTTTCTTCCAACTTCTTCACTAGCGACAATATTGTGTTCCTGTCTGGGGCGGAACGTGAGGCAAATTTGTTTCTAAATACCCTTTGCGTAGCAACAACAGAATCAGTTTTCCAAAAACTTTTCACGATAAACACACGTTCCTGCAAGGCGTACACCATTCTTACTGTGTGTCCCGATCACAATAACGCAACTTTTCAGCACAACAATTACGCAAAAGCACACAACTTTCCAGTAGAACAATATAACAGCTCAGTTTCCTGGTTATTGTTGACAATGACAACGGTGCTATCTACAGGAGGAAACTTAAACCTCCGCACTGCATCCAAACCCCCAGACCGTATAGACGCGAAAGGTACACTGGTGAATATTTGCTGTTTCTGTCGAGGCGTGGGCGATATTACCCGGGATGCATATAAACCGGTAAACATACTCCAATAAATCTCCCATTCTTCCTTATTCATTTGCCACAAACCGCATGGAAATAATACTTCATTTACAAATTTTACACAACAAAGAAAACCATGAGTTTTAAAAAAATCACCCGTATTTAACTACACTGAACCTACCTAGACTTTAATCCTTATCTCTATTGCTATCATTTCCTGTCTGGAATCCTCGAAAACTTTGCAACATTGTTTCCACACTTATAAAAGAAAATTCTAAACTTAACTTTCTCGACAATTTTTGTGAATGTTCTAATCATTTTGCACCGATTTTTCTATTCGGTTTCCTCAAACACCTGATTACTTCCAAAGTTTTGTCTTTGTGCACTGAGCATTCCTCTCTGATCTACTTCTCAGATAACTGGATAATGTCAATAATATTCTGTTTTTCCTATCATTATATAGACTCCTAATTGCTTTTCATTCTCTAGGGAATTTTCTGAATTTGGAGCAATGGCAAGTTCATAAAAATGAAGTTTCCTATTATTTACTCTAGCTTATAAAGTCAGTAATATTGTTTCTATTTCTCCTGAGAGGCACTTCTATTACTAAGTACTGATTATACATATTGATTTATTTATTTGTACATATACTAACTTGTTCAATTACAAGTACTTCATTACATAAAACCATCTTCATTCCTATCAGAAACGTTCACCTACGAGAAACTTCTACTTTAGGTAGAAAGTGCTTCTTGTATGTTAATACTAATACGTATCTTTGATGACTATATGTTACTATTTGATATGGATAATTCTATTGCTAATAATATCTCCAACGTGTCCTATCTTTCAATTTCTCTTCACCTAAACCTTAATAGGTTTTAGTTTCCTATTTCATATGGATTTTTCTATTTCTAATAATATCTCCAACGTGTCCTATCTTTCAATTTCTCTTCACCTAAACCTTAATAGGTTTTAGTTTCCTATTTGATATGGATTTTTCTATTGCTAATAATATCTCCAACGTGTCCTATCTTTCAATTTCTCTTCACCTAAATCTTAATAGGTTTTAGTTTCCTATTTGATATGGATTTTTCTATTGCTAATAATATCTCCAACGTGTCTTATCTTTCAATTTCTCTTCACCTAAATCTTAATAGGTTTTAGTTTCCTATTTGATATGGATTTTTCTATTGCTAATAATATCTCCAACGTGTCCTATCTTTCAATTTCTCTTCACCTAAACCTGAATAGGTTTTAGTTTCCTATTTGATATGGCTTTATCTATTGCTAATAATCTCTCCAACGCGACCTATCTTTCCGTTTCTTTATATTTGCTGTAACTAAAGCTAAAGTGGAGCTGAGTTTAGGTCCAGACTCGTTTCGGAACTTTTGTCTAACAAGTTTTAATTTCGATCTTGTTTGCATTGCCACATTCAATTTATCAGCTTGTAAACGTTTTACACCTCTCCTTTACTTGAATAAACGTCAAATCACTAAGCTGTCAATCATAAAGAAGCGACTGGTCGGTACTGGACGGCATTTTTCTATACCCTGGAAATGTATCTATTTTAGTTCATAACGAGTTATTTTCAATAACTTCGTGAGATATCATACGTTTTCCGTAATTTAGCATAAACCCTGCTGTAGATCACTGTTTCCACAATTGTGATTTTTTCAACTGGCGCATTAACGGTAACAAAACTTACGGTGGAGGGTACTGCACGACTTTCCTCTATGCTAATCTTACACGCTATTTATGTGGTTGTTAGGTATGACGTGTAAAGAGACTAATGAAAATGCTGGAAATTATGTGATGAGGAATCAAATTGGAAAAAATCAAGAAAGATGCATAGGTGTAGTAGAAATTGATTATGGAAGAGATATTGCCATGGTTAAACATGGCTTCGGTAGAAAAGAAAAATGTATGTGGAAAAGTCCCAAAACATGGAGGTACAGAGAGAGAGTAAGACAGAGAAGATGGCAAGGGAAAGCAAGGAAGAAACAAGAAGCAGTCCGGTCTCCTCTTTCATCGTTTAAAACTGAATGTAACGCCTGCCTCCATTGCGGAGTGCTTGGTGCTACGAAGCCAGAGACAACAACAAATAAAGGAAAACACAGTATGACGTGATATGAATTGATAATGTATTCTAAGAAGGCTACACACACATAACTTTTCCACGTAATCGCCAACGCGATTGAGTCATTTATCAGACCGCTGGAGCAACTTGTTGATGCCGCCTTGGTAGAAATCATGCCCCTACTCATTGAACCACTTCGTGCCAGCTGCCTGGACGTCATCGTCACACGAGAACCGTGTTTCAGACAAGTACGCTTTCAGCTGGGGAAAAAAAACAAGAAGTCACTGGGGGTGAAGTCTGGGATGTATGGGGGATGGTTCCACACTTACATAACATTCAAATAAGAGAAGAATTAGATCAAGATACGTTATCTGAATACATGTCACGCGAAAGATTAAAATTCTGGGCACAACAACCTCACCACTCTAATCTCATAATGAATACCACAGAAGAACGAGACAGTAAGACTAATCACAAAATGCCTAGACTTAAATATTTGGGCGATTTATAATCAATTCACAGATTAATGGGATGAGATGAGCTTCACATATGTTACAGTATTCAAGAGCTCAAGGTGATAAATGTGGAAAGTAAAGCATAAACACTTAGGTATTTTAAAAGCATTTATTTGACATCTCGTTGTCTTCACAAGTACATCACACTTCTTGTTGTCTTGATAAGAACATCTTCAGCACCTGACGAGTTGTAAGTCCAGATTTCGGCTTTCGAGGACGACTTCTGTTGTGAGAAAGAATTCCGAAAGAATAACAGTTGAAATGTATTAAATTACATCCATCGTGTATTTTAATCAGCAATCAACTGTAAGGAAGTAGTTTCTAATCACAAAATAGGATTCTAGGACATAGTGGCTAGAGATATCTACAATCATACATATCTATAGTAAAAAAAATATATATATACTATATTCCCTTTGATGCTAGTTACAAGCTAAGTTTCCATAGGTTTACTACTTGGCTCGCCTACTAAGTATGCGTGTCTAATTCTGGCAAAAGGTTGGGAAACTTGATAACTGCAATACTGCCGGACCCTGTGGCCGAGTGGAGTGTAGTCTAGCTGCACACGCGGCCGCGTGCAGATCGTGTTTTCGCGTTCGTTGTTTTCCGTGTGGCAGGTAAGGCAAAATACTCTTGAGTTGAATTGAGCAAGCACTGATTTGGAGTACGTACATGCTAATTGAGAAAGACTTGAAGGAAGACAAACATGCCGGAACAGAGACAAAATACGCTGAAATTTATTTTTCGTAGTATAAAATCTAGACCTACTTCGCTGGATTTACATTAGTGGTTTCATAACACTTACGGTGTGACATCGAACCAAGTTCAAATCTTTGAAATTGATTACTATCGAAACTGTGTATTTGTGAAATTTGTAACGAGAGTTGTGGGTGAGCGATTATTAAATGATTATGGAGCTGAAGTGCCCTATTATGATGCAGACGGACGGCATAAACTAGATGAGGAATGGGCAGACCAGCGGAGTGCTTTTGTAAGTGTGCATGTAGTGCCAGACGAATTAAGCCACGATGCGATTCGTAATGTAATTTGTCAATACGGTAAAGTGCTGAACGTAAAGGAAGAGAAGTATTCAGAAGAACATATTTATATGTAGAACACGAACGGGGCACATTGTGTTTAAAATGGCCCTGCGGAAAGCAATCCCATCGTACATTACCATACAAGGAGACAGGTACTGGGTAACTTATTCTGGTCAAGTACGTACGTGCAGCGGGTGTGATTTGGAGGGACACAACTTCTCAGAATGCCCCTCGCGACGACCCCGCGTTAATAGAACTGGAAGAGTCCCTGTTAATTTGACCACTGGAACGACCTCTATGGTATACCAACCTACAGTACTTCAAGTACTGACAAGACCCCAAAACTCGAATACAACATCAAGCGAAGAGGTATATTGCCATAGATCCAACCCCCATTTCACGAATGAAACAACAGAGACACCCGCCACGGAACCAGAGCTTCAAACACAGTTAACACCAAACGACCCAAGCCAAAAGAAGAGCACCGACAAAGACAAAATACACAACGAACAACAAGGTGGAAGTGTAGGTGAAAATGAAGAAAGTAGCCAACTTTCCAGCTCCAACTCCAACCCCTTAATAACACTAGACAGACCTGACAAGGAACAACGCAACTCAGGAATTCCCTCACAACTCGGAAATGATGCAGACAAGAAGATAGAATTCCAGAAAGTAGAAACCGGCACAGAAGATGGATCCGGGGATGAATCGAAAACAGAGGATGAATTTCCGGCAATTAACACGGATAAAGGACAACGACGCTTTTCAAGACACAAGCGATCCAGACCACGATTCGTCCCGCCAATAAGCAAGAAGAGAAAGAAGGGGAGCTCTGCCTCAACATCCACGGGTACCTGTGGAGCCCTGAGTCAACATCCATGGGTATCTGCACTAACAGAATAAACGAAGGAGTGACCACCCCTAGTGTAGGATCCAAAGTTATTTGTCGTGTACGTCATAGAAAAAAGGAGAAAAATACTGCAGATGTACATTCTACAATATTTCCTCGTGAGAGTGGAGTAGATACTGACAACACTAATCTAGATTATAAACAGGTTAGTTAGAAACAAATTTAGGCAATGTACCTAAAGGTAACAGTGCTAATAGTACTAAATTTTCTCCAAACTGATTTCGTGGACAGAGTAGTAATGTTGAGGAGGTTAAGTAATTTTTGTAAGAGTGTAATGATTGTGGTTATACGAAGGGCTTTTGATAGGGGACTGATAGGTATGATAGAGTGATGCAGTCTTTTTTTGTAAAGAAGATCAACGATTTGTACCACTCTGTTAGATTTCCTTGATGTGGTACTTTTTTTCATCTATTGGTTTTATTGTATTGTGGTGTAAATGTCGGGTATAATGGTTACAAGGAGAGCCTTGGCAATAAGGGGGATACAGCGTCCCTGATAACATGTAGGACGATTACAATAGATATTATGACAGATATCGTCATATGGCTGGTTTATCTTACTGTATCTAGACACATGTAGGATGATTAAAGGTGATTTGAACACGTCCATGTACCCGGCATGCAAGTAATTCAGAGAATTCACGAAAGATGGAGTATAAGTGCTGTTAAAATTTATCACTGCTCACATTAATTTAAAAAAAAAATTAACGATGGAAGGCACCAATCGGAATTTTAGGAATAAAACTATAAATTCTCGAGTAACGTCTCGGGTAGATATCAGCATAATGATAAAATCCATTTTTATTCATATTTAAGCTTTCTGGTAGCACATTTGGACATTATGTTGTAAGATCCTTTATTTTTATAAGAAATACTGCGAAAAGTTTGATGTCGCCTTATGCACAGGGACATTTCGAGAGGACAGCGATTTTACGGGATCTTGCAATTTGTACACTTAACCTTAAAAATTCATTCATACAGCGTGTTATTCTCCATTATTTCGCATAAATAAAATAACTATGAGTATTTAAGTCTTTATTAGGCTATAATAAGATCATTGATACATACACATATATATTAGTACTCAATATTATGTTCAGAAAAATTATTTTTGTTAACGCGGAAAAACGTGTTTTAAAATAGAAGGTGTCGGGACTTGGAGGGAAAGTGTGGTCGAATAAAGGATGGTGGAATTTTGGTAGGTTCGATGCAGAACGAGAGGAATATAATCCTCAAAGATTGGCTTTCACAGGATACCTGGACGACGTTGGAGTAATGTATTACTATTTTGGACAATCGGAGATCGTCTGATGGAACGGGCATTTAGTGAAAGTGAAATCGAAAGTTTATAACGATCCACGAAAGAAGGTAGGGTGAGTCAATGCTTCACGTCATCCCACCGCTTCAGGAGGTGAGCCGTTGTAGTTACATATATTTTCATGACCTCATGTTTTAGTATTTATTGGGTAAAAAATATTGCCTAAAATACGTTTCTGGACAAAGCATGCTAGCGTGTGATTTGAGTGGTGAAATATAGATCGCGAAACGATCGTTCTGAATCTCGTGGCTTGCAGCAAATGGCGTGCGATGCCATCACAATAAATAATTGAGTTTTCTCAAATAACTAGAACAAAACGTGATTAAATCTATCAGAAAAGATAGAACTTTGAATAGGTGTTTACCCCTATAATTTATATCTGGGTAGAAATCAATAACAAAGTGCAGTTTAAAACGTCAAAATATTTCAAGGTCATATGTCCTTATATGGGAATGTAGGTGGCAGACAAAGACAGAATATTGAATATTTTGCACGGATTGTAATTGATGTGCAATTGTTTTGAATCTTCCGTTCAGGAGTGGTTCTAGGTATTGCAATTACCTTATGATAATATGAGCAAAATATTTCCAAAATTGTAACATTTTGGAAATAATTCCTTTTAAGAAATCTTAAAGCAGTTGTTCATGCTGAGGTAAGAAACAGGGTATTTGCTTTGAAAAGTACAAATAAAATATGAATCTTTTGCACGACTTGTAATTGATGTGCAATTGTTTTGAACCTTCTGTTCAAGATTGATTCTAGTTAATGCAATTACCTTATGATAATTTATGTGCAAATGAGGCAATGTTGCCTAACTTGTCACATAGTGGAAATATTTACAAAGTCTTAAAACAGCTGTTCATGCTGCAGTAAGCAACGAAGTGTTTTATTTTGAATAAATAAACAGCTCCAGTTGTTGATATGTGTCAGAGGTGTAATATCTCATATTAATAAATGAGTTAATTAATTAATGAGTTCTATTTCACCCTGAATATATTCACTAGATTTGGTATGTGATAAGTGCATGTTTCATGTATTAATATTTGTGTGTTTCTTACAGAAGGGGAAAACTTTGTGTGACCTGCCTATGTATTTCATGTTATCTTATGCTTGCAATTGACATGACATATATATCCAGGGATAGGTTAGGAATTTGGGTAACTTCAAAAATTTGAAATACAATTTACACGCTAGAGAGGCATGGAAGTGGGTTGGGGTAATACATGTGAATTGCACCAGATACTTCTGTGCTACTTCTGAACTTGAAGTCAAAGGTTGAATTATTTGGTGACTCAGTCAAGTATATCCTTTATTTGAATATTTTATTTTTATTGGGTAAATTTATAGTTTTCAAACAGAAATATAATCTCTTTTGGGGTTTGATTTCCTATTCAGTAATCAACCAATCTGCGCTTCCCGCGTTACGGGTATGACACATGAGAGCCATCCGAAAAATACAAGTTAGAAGTGGTAGTAACTTTGGTGTGAAGTGAATCATTTTGGAGGCTCTCGTGACGTGATTGGGTGCAGTTAACCCTCACATCTGACGTACCGTCATATTATGTTTACAACACTCCGAATAGGCACGATTAACATTAACAAACTCCAAAACAGGAATATACAAGAGTCGCTGGGTGATTTTTTATCCAGTCGTCTCCCGATATAGCCCTCCTCCAGGAAGTTCAAGTGACAAATTTTGAGCTGCCCCCATCTATAGTAGTGTATAATAATGCAAATTGTCAGGCAACGGGGACTGCCCTTCTCGTGAAAAACACTGTGCCGATCACTAACGTTGTGTGTCACCCTAACGGGAGAATTATATGTGCGAAAGTGGCAAATGTTTGGATTTGCAATATAGTATATGCCCCATCAGGTACAAATCAGAGACCACAGAGGAACAATGTTTTTGCGACAGATGTGGCGGCTGAACTGCAAGATGTAAAGGAACATATCATTTGTGGCGGCGACTTCAATTGCGTCTTGCTTCCACAAGATCAACGTCCTGGTTATGCAACATCTAATTCCCTTAGACATACTGACATCCTTCATCGGTGGGATGAAATTCTAAAACCGGCAGTTAAACGTTTGTGTATATCATTCTGTAAAGAGAGGTCTCGTGACTGGAATAATAAATATCACTTTTATTATCGTGTGTTGCGTGAATTAATAGAAGAAGCATCGGCAGGACGACCGGTTCATACGGAAATAAAACGTATACAAGCAATACTCTTAACCATGACCGCCCACAAACGTATGGGTGCAATAATTCGAAGTAGACTCCCTCAGTTTGACCCTGAAGAAGCTGTGTCGATTAGTCACGTGATACAAGAACGACAAAATGCACAACGGAAACTAATTACTGAACTCGCAGATGGAGCGGGTAATAAAATCATAGCACCTAAGGACATACAACGTACAATATATGAGAAATTTGTTAGGATGTTTTCGCAGCACCAACCTGCCAATTCAAATTATGATTCTGTTGTGGATGCAGTTACGGAAGTACTTTCCGATGATGATAGAACTAAGCTTGATGAGGATTTCACATTCGAAGAAGTATATAAAGCGGAGAAAGCGGCAAAACCTTTCTCCGCCCCTGGTGTGGATGGGCTTCCTACATGCTTCTTTCAAACATTTTGGACGCTAGTGGGGCCGACTTTAACTGAGTGGTTCAACGCGGCCTTTCAGCAACATAAAATGGGCAAGACTTCCAAGACAGGTATTATATATAGTTCATTCAAATGAAAAGGTCCATTTTATTTTTTTCTGAAAAAGCGTTTTATGCGAGACAGTAATTTCATGTGTTTTGTATACCCACAGGTATATGTGACGTTTTAGTAATGAGGCATCTGCGCATGCGCAAGTGTGTCTAGGTAGCACGTGTCCATTATCTAATCACCTTCACTTTCTTCCCCCCAGGTGGAAGGCTGTGCTGAACAATGGAGCTGCCATTAAGAGACATGTCAAAGGAAGAACAGCGGGGTGTCATTCGGTTTCTTCATGCTGAAGGAGTACATCCAGCGGACATTCATAGGAGAATGAAAGTTGTGTATGAAAACTATGTATCGGACAAAACAGTGAGAAAATGGAGTAGGTGTTTTCGTGGTGGACGAAACACATTGAAGGATGATGCTCGGCCGAGACAGTTGAAAAATCGCATTCCTGATTGGACAGTGGTTGCTATTGACAACCTTATTCAAGAAGACAGACGAATATCCCTGGCAGCCATTAGCGAACAAGTGAACGTGTCATTGGGTAGTGTGCATGACATTGTGAGGCACAGACTGGGTTACAGGGAAGTGTGCGCACAATGGGTGCCAAAGTGTTTGTCAGAGGAACAAAAAATGTGCAGAATGGGAATGTCATAGGCTCATTTAATGTGATACAGGAATGAAGGTGAGGACTTTATCAGCAAAATCATTGCTGGAGATGAATCCATCTGCCCGTATTACCAGCCAGAATCAAGGAGGGACAGTATGGAATGGAAGCATACAGGATCACCAAAACCAAAGAAAAGCAAGTCACAACCAAAAGTCGGCAAACTTACAATGACCGTATTTTTCGATGACCAAGGGCCACTGCTAGTGGAGTTCCTTCCGGAGGGACACACAATTAACGCAAACACGTACTGTGAAACACTGCATCGTCTACGGACATCAATCAAGAATAAGCGTCGAGGAAAACTCAGCAAAGGCATCATTTTACTCCAGGACAATGCTCGTTCCCATACAGCCAGACAGACACAGGATCTGTTGCAATCATTCCATTGGGAAGTGCATACAGTCCTGACTTGAGTCCATGTGATTTTCACATTTTCGGATCTATGAAGAAACACCTTGGAGGACGACGCTTTGCCTTGAGTCCTGAGCTGCAGGAAGCTGTCAGGTAATGGTTTCATTCCCAGCACAAGGACTTCTTCTACCAAGGAATTCATAACCTTGTTTCAAAGTGGGACCAGTGTCTTACCTCATAGGGTGAATATGTGTAGCCAACTACTGTAATAAAGTTTCTGCAAGGAAATGGACCTTTTCATTTGAATGCACCAAGTAGTATTAGTACCGAAATGTGCAAAGCCGACAGAGATCACTCATTATCGCCGCATTACACTCCTGTGCACCGACTATAAAATTTTCACACGATGTATGCTTGCACGTTTAATGCCGCACTCAATCAACTTGGTGGGGGACATGCAATATGTATATGGGGAAAATAAAAACATTTATGCAGTGTTGCAAACGCTGCGTGAAGACGTTACCAGCAATCATAATAAGAAAAATTCAAATGATCAAGCGATTTTAGCTCTGGACTTCGAACGTGCGTTTCATTCGCTGAACCATAATTATATGTTTCATGTTTTCTACAAAAGGGGCATACGGCGGACTTTTCTCGCAGCCCTGCAAGGGCTATACAACAATGCTGAATCGAAAATACAGATTAATGGTTTTCTGACAAAATTGCTTAGCATTGTTACAGGTGTCCGACAGGGAGATCCCTTATCCATGTTGGCTTTTTGTATTTCCCTAAGTCCCCTGCTTGCGTCTTTGGAAGCACGGTTACAAGGCATAACTATTCTGTCAAAGTCGCTAAAAGTTTTAGCTTATGCGGATGATGTCAGCATTTTAGTTCAGTCACCTGTTGATGTGGACACGGTTCATAAACTAACGACGGAATTTGGGGTGTATTCAGGCCTTCACATAAATATAAAAAAATCTTGTTTGATGTTTTTAAATAATTTCCCCCACACACACCAGTTCAACACTTCCCTGTTGTAAACATCTTAAAAATACTTGGTGTAGTTTTTACGCCTTCTTTGCAAGGAATGATACAAATAAATTATGATCGAGTGATTGGGAGTGTAAAAGCAGTGCTACAAATTAATAAGTTTCGAAACATTAGCTTGCAATCACGAGTCATGTTTGTTAATGTATATGCTCCTTCGAAAGTGTGGTTTATAGCCAAAATACTTCAGATGCGAATGCTTGATGTAACAAAGCTGAAAAGTGCAGTGAACTGGTTTGTGTGGAATGGGCAGCTGTTACATGTAAATCACGAGACCTTGTGTTTACATAATGCTGGGGGAGGCTTGATCCTCGTTCACGTGTAACACAGGAGCCAGGCGCTCAGCATTCAAGCGGACATAGAGACGATGATTCAGAGCCCTGATAGCCTTACTAGAGTGCGCGTCAAATCTCCTGCATATGGCCTTGAACGACTGAACAGCACCAGCGAATCACGGACGTGCGGCGTTGCCTAGTTCAGAAGATGTTTCACCTCGCTACTAAATCGTGTACCTGGCGCTCGGATATAAATAGATTATTTCAAGTGTCAGTAGTTCAACAGATGAAAAGATAATGAATTTGCGAGTATGTACGAAAAACAAGCGTGATTGTAGCTTATACCGTTCCCTCTGTAGAAGCAATGTTATTATAAGCGTATTTGCATTGTATCCTTTTTGCTCTCCCTTCGTTCCTGTTGCATTCTGAAACTTTCCGATTAGCTAATGGAACAGGGCACGTTCGTTCCCAGTGATGGCACAAGAAGTTGACGAAGAGGATACCGTCATTGTTCGTTTTTTCCTTGTGTTTAGTGTGTGTGTGTGTGTGTGTGTGCAGCATGTCGTTGAGTAAACCAAGTGGTAGTGATAGCGAGAGAAGAGGGAAAAATACAGTGTCGTACGAAGCCAGGCACGACAGGTGATTTTTCAGGTGTACAATTTTTTTAAAAAAAAAGTGTTCGAGTGACGAACAAAGAAGTAAAATTGACTTTAAGAAGTGCCAGGATCTAACAGCTCAAGCGTGTGGTGTGAATGAAGCTACCGTTTCTCGGATATGTTCGGGGGCAAAACAATGTGGATCGGGGCCTGCTCCAATGTTTCAATAACCTAGACTAGAAAGCACATTAACATACCGAAAAGAACGACAAATTTAGATGACTTTGAAAAAAGACGTAGTTCGTAGAACAGTCTTTGAAATTTACGATTGTGGCGAATTTTCTACTACCAAAAAGATAACGTACTGTTTACGGGACAAAATATCTTACAAAGGCTCTACAACTTCCACCTTGAGAATATTGAAAGAATTATGCAGTCCCTAATCAGGTATGTTCTTTTCTCCCATTAAGTTTATTATATGTTATATTATCTAATGTTCCGTGCTCTCCGTGACAAGGCGTTTCGCTCGACCACGCTGTCTCTTTCCGTGTGAGATTTCGACATGGCACCGCTGCAGTCCGCTGCTATTGGCTATCGCCATATGCAGGAGATTTGACGCGCACTATAGTCATGTTCTTCGAGACTGCTTGGCCCATATACAGTTGGATTCCCTCATATACGTGACTAACCTCCCCCACAACCTTAGGTACCTCCGCGATACCTTAGTAGAGATCTGCTATGGCTTGTTACAAACTCCTACCCTGCCTGGTCCAGTGGTGTCGCAAATATACAGAGGAATGTGTGTAGCATCTCAACAGGCGGTTAAAATAGTTGCGAGACACCCGGAAGCTCGTTGGCCTGTGGTGTGGAAAAATATACACGCGAGGCATCTCCCAACAAGAATACGATCGGCATGGTTCGTTATAGTGCATCAAATACTGCTGACTCGAGTGAAACTCTATGATCTGAACATGGCAGATTCATCATTATGTTTAATATGTAACGTGCCTGATAGTTTAGTGCATAAGCTCAGTGAATGCTTAATAACCGCTACGTCATGGAAATATGTTGCGAAACTCGTAAGTATCATCTGTCGTACCAACGAGAAGAATATTACAATTAATCATCTTCTGTTTTCCAATTTTAGTTATTACCCAAAAAAGAAACAGAACAGTGTATTGTGGTTCATGAACAAACTATGTCGCCAAACAAAAAGAACAATATCGATGCAAATTTTCTAAATGTAATATATCCTAGTTTGTAATAACCTGTATAGTAATCAAGAAAAGTTTGTTATAATCAGATGTAAATAGTAAAAAAAAAAAGAAAAAAAGTGGTTAGCACATCGCGGTGCGACGCCAAGGGTCCCGGGTTCGAATCCCGCTGGGCTTGGTTGTTTGTGAATGTCCATTCACCAATTTCATCATTTCATCCCCATCTTCGCAAATTAGCCAAGAGGCACAAAACGCGAAGTAAAATAAACTAAATCAAACAATCAATCAATAACTGCAATACTACTAAGTATAATGTTTTTTGGTGGCTGCACAAAATAGGTTGTTAAAGTGAATGCCAATGTTACTACACAATATAAATGAATCGTTTGTTTCAAAACTCAAGGAATATTAATAGTGCTTCTATTTCTAAGTTCGAACCCTTTTACTTCTATTGAATGTTTAGTCGTTTGTTAAAATTCTACATAAAACAACAAGACTTACTTGCACATGCTGCTTCTTGACCCTGGCTGGCTTCAGATTTGAAGCAGATCGCTCTCTAAATTTTTCTTTTTTGTTTTTTTTCTTTCTTTTTCATTTTTTCTTTTTAGGGTATACCATAACGGACTGGAGTAGCACTCCTTAAGAGGTGGACTGACCATACCTCCCACCCTGGGCTTTTTGAGCCCCCTGTGATGGTGCAGCAGAAGAGGATCTAGGGATTAACCCGCCGTAGTGAGCGCCGAAATGGATGAGAGAGGCACACGCACACGCACGCACGCACGCACACACATACAGGCACACAAAAAAATACTACGAGTTATTAAACTAAGAACTGAGGGGGCAATTGGAGGGTTAACTACGGTGACACCGGCCCTCATACAGCAGCCAGAGATCAAGCCTATATACTAATGGTGTCTCCGGCCGCCATACAGCAGCCAGAGATCACCCCTATATACTAATGGTGTCTCCGGCCGCCATACAGCAGCCAGAGATCACCCCTTTATACTAATGGTGTCTCCGGCAGCCATACAGCAGCCAGAGATCACCCTTATTTACTAATGGTGTCTCCGGCCGCTCTGACAGCCGGAGATCACCCTTAAATATAACACAGGCATAAAAACCCACGTACTACCTTAGCAATAGCGGTAACACGGAAACCCTATGAGTGTGGAGATAGTCTTTCTGTAACAGCATGTTTAAGCCCAGCCTTGTCACCGTTCTCCCTTGTCTCTCGTTGCCAGGTGAAACTCATGTAATGATAAAGATGAGTGATTGTGGTTGGCGACAGAATGGATCTCATGTCAGAAACTACTTGGGTGATATCACAAATACTTTAAACTATCATTGTTCTTATCTGAAACTTCACCTAAAGTAACTTATAAGGGTGATTTTTTTAAAACTCATGGTTTTCTTTGTTGTGTAAAATTTGTAAATGAAGTATTATTTCCATGCGGTTTGTGGCAAATGAATAAGGAAGGATGGGAGATTTATTGGAGTACGTTTACCGGTTTATATGCATCCCGGGTAATATCGCCTACGCCTCAACAAGAACAGAAAATATTCACCAGTGTACCCTACAATAACATTGAAGTATTGGATTTTTGCTAAACTGAATTAGTGAAAATGAGTTCTTTTTTTTTGTATTCACTCAAACATAAATAAAACATAAAAATTATGGCACAGACATATGACATAACATCTCACCTTTAAAGAAGGTGCTGAAAGTGTCGACCTCCTTCCTGTAAACAAAGTCGAACACGCCGTTCCATGTTAAGGGCTGTCTGACATAGTGTTTCTGCGCTAATGTTCGCAATTTCAGTGATAATGTTCTGCTTCAACATTTCCAGGGATGTAGGGTTGTTTGTGTACACACGTCCCTTTAGGAAGCCCCACAGAAAGAAGTCAAGTGAAGTTAAGTCTGGAGACCTCGGAGGCCACAATCCCTTTGAAATAACCCTATTCGCAAAGAAACTTTCAATCAGTATCATACTGTCATGCGATGTATGGGATGTAGCACCATCCTGTTGAAAATAACCCTGTGTTAGTTCAATGTCGTCCAAACTTTCAACAAATTCCATGAATATTGCCCTGTACCGCTCTGTGTTCACTGTTTCATTGAAGAAGATTGGACCCACTATACGTGATGCTGAGACAGCGCACCATACCCCAACTTTTTGTGAGTACAACGGAATTTCGATTACACTATGTGGATTTTCAGCTGCCCATATCCGTGTATTCTGAGAATTAACATACCCAGAGAGATGAAACCAGGCTTCATCAGTAAACCACGTTATTTTCAGAATATCAGGATTACGCACAATTAACATTAAAAACCAATTACTGAAATCTACACGTTTAACTTTATCTGGATCCTTCAATTCTTGAACATCTGTAATTTTGTACACCCTTAGTTTCGCAGTTTTCGCTGTCTTTTGACATGTTGAATAGCTATAGCCGGTTTCTTGCGACAAACGACGGAGAGATTTCTTGGGCGACCTCAAGAGTCGAGCACTGACATCTTCCACAACACCTGCCCGCGGGGTCCGATGCTTCCCTGTCTCGCTCAGAAGCGATCCTGTTTCTTCCAACTTCTTCACTAGCGACAATATTGTGTTCCTGTCTGGGGCGGAACGTGAGGCAAATTTGTTTCTAAATACCCTTTGCGTAGCAACAACAGAATCAGTTTTCCAAAAACTTTTCACGATAAACACACGTTCCTGCAAGGCGTACACCATTCTTACTGTGTGTCCTGATCACAATAACGCAACTTTTCAGCACAACAATTACGCAAAAGCACACAACTTTCCAGTAGAACAATATAACAGCTCAGTTTCCTGGTTATTGTTGACAATGACAACGGTGCTATCTACAGGAGGAAACTTAAACCTCCGCACTGCATCCAAACCCCCAGACCGTATAGACGCGAAAGGTACACTGGTGAATATTTGCTGTTTCTGTCGAGGCGTGGGCGATATTACCCGGGATGCATATAAACCGGTAAACATACTCCAATAAATCTCCCATTCTTCCTTATTCATTTGCCACAAACCGCATGGAAATAATACTTCATTTACAAATTTTACACAACAAAGAAAACCATGAGTTTTAAAAAAATCACCCGTATTTAACTACACTGAACCTACCTAGACTTTAATCCTTATCTCTATTGCTATCATTTCCTGTCTGGAATCCTCGAAAACTTTGCAACATTGTTTCCACACTTATAAAAGAAAATTCTAAACTTAACTTTCTCGACAATTTTTGTGAATGTTCTAATCATTTTGCACCGATTTTTCTATTCGGTTTCCTCAAACACCTGATTACTTCCAAAGTTTTGTCTTTGTGCACTGAGCATTCCTCTCTGATCTACTTCTCAGATAACTGGATAATGTCAATAATATTCTGTTTTTCCTATCATTATATAGACTCCTAATTGCTTTTCATTCTCTAGGGAATTTTCTGAATTTGGAGCAATGGCAAGTTCATAAAAATGAAGTTTCCTATTATTTACTCTAGCTTATAAAGTCAGTAATATTGTTTCTATTTCTCCTGAGAGGCACTTCTATTACTAAGTACTGATTATACATATTGATTTATTTATTTGTACATATACTAACTTGTTCAATTACAAGTACTTCATTACATAAAACCATCTTCATTCCTATCAGAAACGTTCACCTACGAGAAACTTCTACTTTAGGTAGAAAGTGCTTCTTGTATGTTAATACTAATACGTATCTTTGATGACTATATGTTACTATTTGATATGGATAATTCTATTGCTAATAATATCTCCAACGTGTCCTATCTTTCAATTTCTCTTCACCTAAACCTTAATAGGTTTTAGTTTCCTATTTCATATGGATTTTTCTATTTCTAATAATATCTCCAACGTGTCCTATCTTTCAATTTCTCTTCACCTAAACCTTAATAGGTTTTAGTTTCCTATTTGATATGGATTTTTCTATTGCTAATAATATCTCCAACGTGTCCTATCTTTCAATTTCTCTTCACCTAAATCTTAATAGGTTTTAGTTTCCTATTTGATATGGATTTTTCTATTGCTAATAATATCTCCAACGTGTCTTATCTTTCAATTTCTCTTCACCTAAATCTTAATAGGTTTTAGTTTCCTATTTGATATGGATTTTTCTATTGCTAATAATATCTCCAACGTGTCCTATCTTTCAATTTCTCTTCACCTAAACCTTAATAGGTTTTAGTTTCCTATTTGATATGGCTTTATCTATTGCTAATAATCTCTCCAACGCGACCTATCTTTCCGTTTCTTTATATTTGCTGTAACTAAAGCTAAAGTGGAGCTGAGTTTAGGTCCAGACTCGTTTCGGAACTTTTGTCTAACAAGTTTTAATTTCGATCTTGTTTGCATTGCCACATTCAATTTATCAGCTTGTAAACGTTTTACACCTCTCCTTTACTTGAATAAACGTCAAATCACTAAGCTGTCAATCATAAAGAAGCGACTGGTCGGTACTGGACGGCATTTTTCTATACCCTGGAAATGTATCTATTTTAGTTCATAACGAGTTATTTTCAATAACTTCGTGAGATATCATACGTTTTCCGTAATTTAGCATAAACCCTGCTGTAGATCACTGTTTCCACAATTGTGATTTTTTCAACTGGCGCATTAACGGTAACAAAACTTACGGTGGAGGGTACTGCACGACTTTCCTCTATGCTAATCTTACACGCTATTTATGTGGTTGTTAGGTATGACGTGTAAAGAGACTAATGAAAATGCTGGAAATTATGTGATGAGGAATCAAATTGGAAAAAATCAAGAAAGATGCATAGGTGTAGTAGAAATTGATTATGGAAGAGATATTGCCATGGTTAAACATGGCTTCGGTAGAAAAGAAAAATGTATGTGGAAAAGTCCCAAAACATGGAGGTACAGAGAGAGAGTAAGACAGAGAAGATGGCAAGGGAAAGCAAGGAAGAAACAAGAAGCAGTCCGGTCTCCTCTTTCATCGTTTAAAACTGAATGTAACGCCTGCCTCCATTGCGGAGTGCTTGGTGCTACGAAGCCAGAGATCCTAGGCTCGAATCTTTCATAAGACGTGGTGTTTCATGAATTCATGATCCATCCTCATTGCCGCGATTAAACTAAAGAAGTACAAAGCGGCGTAAAATAACATATAAACAAATACAACTAGAATGTAGCCTACGAAAGTGACAGGAAAAGACTAGAATCGTTGGAATGCAAGTGAATGAGAGCAAAATGAAAAGGAGTATGAACAGAAGGGCCCGGATGTAAAGCTGTCCGTACACGATTAAATTTTTATTGAATCAGAGCATTCACGATCCAACAAAATCGACAATTGAGAGCCGTTGAACGGGGTTCTTATTGGATATCTTGAAAGGTCTGAAAATTCACGCGTACACGAGCAATGAAAAATGTTAATTTCACATTTTGCCAAAAGGTGGCACTGTGTACGTCAAGAATAAAATAAACAGATTAGCTATCAACCGCAAAAAAGAAACGTTCTTTCCAAAGAAAATTGTAAAAGTGGGTTTCATGTAAAGTCAGGATGCGCACAGCCGCCATGTTTGCGGCTAATTTTATTTACATGGAAATATCCACGACGTATCGTTCGTTACATCTGCACCAACTGCACGTTTGTTTTAAATCACGAATGTCTGTGTTGGTATCTATCGCCTACCCGCTTGAATTCCGTATACTTTCAAGAACTGGCCTCAATCATGGCTGCTCGAAACCACAATGCAACAGTTTGCGACGTAGGTGAAACACACGTATATCAGAAACTCGAGAGAAGTGTGATTTATGCATCTCGTAATTATGGTCTAAGTGTAATATACCGCAGCAGAGGAACTGTGTGATCATATTGAAAAAAATACAGCATAAAATATCACTTTCACAGATATGTGTTTCACTTTGTTTGCCTAAACTGAAATTTAGTATCAACTCAAGATATATTTCACGGCTGGTTGTTGAATGCAATTCATTGTCTCATCACTCCTTGCTGTAGAAGCATACATTATTTTATGTTGGGATGTTGTATAATTGCGATTAAATAAATAAGGACAAGGATATTACAGGACTTCGACTTTCCTTTCTCGCAAGTCACTACCACTTGTTTCCCCTTTCCGCACAACTTTATCTTCGCCAGAGAACATAAATAAATGGCAGTCTGTACCTCGATGCTATTTCGATAATCCATTTTAATAACATGTGATCTGATTGGTCCAGAGTTTGTCATGAAGGGCTTTATTTAACCATTCCTAATTAGAAAGAGTTTGGCGGTAGTCTGGAATTCGAGAAGAGATATAGCGTGTGCTCAGGCGTCACTTGCTTTAAGACTGAAATTCAATGTGTTGTTCGTGTTTCATTTGATCGTGTACGGACAGCTTATGAAATGACATGCTGATACAAGAATCAAAGAGATAATATAACTTTATCAATGAAATACCATTTCGAGGGAACGTGGAGATTGAGAAAGAGAGATGGAGAGACAGAAGGAGGGAAAGAGAGGGAAGAGAGAGAGAGAGAGAAAAAAAGAAAGAAACAGAATGCGAGTGAGAGAGAAAGATAGAGAGGCAGAGAGAGGGAGAGAGAAATGGAGAGATAAAGAAAAATAAGGCTACAGAGGCGATGAAAGAAAAAAGAACAAAGAGAGAGAGAGGAAGATAATGAGAGAGCGAGAGAGAGAGAGAAAGAAAAAGAAAAGGAGAGAGATAGAAAAAGAAAATGAGAGAAGAGAAAATTAGACTAAGAAATATATAACAGAAACAGAGAGAGATAAAGAAAGCTACAGCCAGAGCCAGAGCTAGAGAGAGAGAGAGAGAGAGAGAGAGAGAGAGGAGACACACAAACAAAACATTGAACCCTAAAACGGTTTAAGATCTACATTAACAAAATTGGTCTTTGTTTAAAAAGTATAGACCTGATGAGTTACAAAATCAGGAATCCTGAGCGTACTGAAGGCATGGATATGTGATGTTTGCCCCAGTAAGATATTTCAGCAATTCATAATTATCAGCATGCACATACGTGTGTTACGTGTGACGTAACACAAACTTCGTTTATAAGCAATGCATTAGTGAACACATCTTGATACATACACACACACATCTTATAAATAAGAACAATGCCACAATAAAGAAGATAAAGCGAGTAGAGAAAATAAAGAAAATGGAATTGACATTAGTGTTCGCAGTCCAGTGACTCATGTCTACATTCAGTGGTCAGTTGTTTTTGGATGCCTACACCATTTGCATAGACTAGATTTGAATCCTGAAGAAGGCGTGTGTGTTGAGTTTGTGTCCGTGTGTACTTCATTTTCATCGTCGCGATAACCTCAGTAAAGAAAAATACGACGTAAAATAACAAAAAGTACGTCATTTGCCCCATTAAAAAAAAACTATAGTATATAATTCTCTGCACAGCAAGGCTAATCGGGACTGGACCTACTATGTGCCTCCACCGGGTATCGAGTCTGGAACCCCTTGATCACAAGGCGAAGACGCTACCACTGCGCCATCTGGGAGGCCCTTTACTAAAGAACTGTTACATTGGTTTGCCACTAGATGGCTTTCGATATGTAAGGGGCGTGGCTACGAAGTACGAGGAAAGTCGGAGAAGAGGGAGCCTCCGGAAGAAAATCACCTCTCGAGGTTATCTGTTATAGTAGTGTTTAATATTTTAAAGTATTTTTGTGTCCTCCTCTAAAAATTTTAAAGCTGAATGACTGTAAAGGTCATACAATAAGATGCTAGTCATACTGTTTCCAAAACTTGAATCTTTAGCTATTAAGGGAATATTTATAGAATTTAGATGCTTGTCTGTGCTTTTTAGAAGATTTTGACATGTAGATTGTAAATAGTTTTGAATACCGTCTCTTGCTTGAAAACTGCACGTGGCAGAAACAACGTGTCGCTTTTGAAGTGGATTCCTACACGATATGTTCTGGGCCATTGACTGTGGCGATGGAGTGGTTAGTGTAATGCGTTCTGAAGGCAGAGTTCTTAGGTTCGGATTCTGTGCAAGGCATGAGTGCAGTGGCGCCATGGGCTGAGCTCGTAGATTTGCTTTATTTTTATGGAATAATATATGTCGTAATGGAAGCGGCCCCGGCGCCCACCCAGCGTCGAATAACATGGGTACCTGGGGGAAACCCTGGGGGGTAAAGGCGGTCAGGGGCGTGATGCTGATCACATCACCCCCATCCACGACCGGATCAAGAAAGTGTGGGGCGTTACCCCCACTCCCCCTATACGCCTTCATGGCGTGGTGCTAAGCACAGGGGAGCACTTTACCTTTATATATGTCGTAATTAGGCTGAGGTTTCGCTCTGAAATGCCACTCTTGGTCCTTTGCTAGGAAAATGTAGGCTTTTACATTTAAAAATCGTTTCAGGTCATTCTGAAAGGAATACAGGAATTTTACATTGGCTATTTTTGCATACTGTCTATTTCGAAAACAATTGCCTACTTGAGTACCTAAAATGAGAAAGTGATGAAAAATCAGTTTAATATCTGCATATTCTGGTTGGATTTTGAGTCTCTTTTCCTCCTTTCAACCCGTGTCCGTCAACTTTATCACTCTTTGCTATCACATGGTGCGTTAGTTTGTAACAGCCAATCAGAGTGCACTGTAGTTGAAGGACAATGCATCTGCAACAACTAATCAAATTGCATCACATCACCTTAAAGGGAAGAGCAATGCTCTAACCCCTCATTCATTAGAGAGGTTGTGTTCAATAGATTCAGTGCTCTTTTGCCTGACTATTTTTAGATTTGTGTTTAACGATTCTCATCCTAGTTGTAAGCCATTTCCTCCCTTACTTTGTTAACAATATAACGACGGATGCATAAATTATATAGGACCCGGAATAGCATCACATTGGAGACGTAACACATTATGAAGTATTTTCATAACACTAATAAGTAATTAAGTTTTGAGATTTATTTAAGTGTATGTGAAAAAACATGTTCTTTTAAGAGCGAGGACTTTATTTCTAAAATACAATATTAAACAGGCACATTATTCATTGGGCTCGAGCCCCAGAGGCCCATATAAGTTGGCGCCACTGTATTGTGTCTATGCTATCTATCCTATCATTCACCTTGTTTGTTGTTATTCGACTGAGGAAGTAAAAATAAGGGGCAGTAAATTAAATAGAATAGAGTGGTCTGAGACTGTTGCCATCTTTTGAATGGCTTTCTGATTGTGGGCCATGAGTCACTGGATAAATACTGAAAAGAGAAGAAAAAAGGAAAGGAGATAGAACTGCTTCCAGGTGACAGAAGACTGAGCTGTGTGAAGTGTAGAGGAGCGAGTCGTGCGAGTTTCCATGTAACCACTACAATCCCTACAACCCTTCCCCTACGGAATTACAACTACGAAGGAAGAAGGGATTGCCTCGCCCGCCTCTCACAAACGCCAACAGAGGAGAATCTTTCACCCACGCCCACTAGCCCATCACACCACCCCGTTACCGAGACCAAGATCTCTGGAACACCCATTCAAACGCGGCACGTCAAAGGGTGGAAGTATGAAGTTTTCACCAACGACTGCTTTTTCAGCAACCCGTTGCTGCCCACGTCCCTCCCGGCCTGGGTTACATCCCCCACGGACCATTCACCCCTCCGCAGTGCAGGTTCCTCGCCCCATTTAACCCTCCCCACCCTACCCCTTTCCCCTAACCGCTAGTCAACTCCAGTTTTTCCTTGGCCCAATAACTGGCCTCTTGTCGGGGGAGGGTTTTCTAAATGTAGACAAAACGTTGCCAGTTTTTTTTTTTTTTTGTGGAACCTGCAAGAGATAGATAGCATTCATTTTATCCATGTTTGTGGAAGACTGAAAAATAACGTAAATCAGCAGTTTGATATTTGAGAATTTCTTAAAACTATATATTTGAGAGCTCTGAATAAAGGCGTTTTATCATCACCTAGTTGAAAATATTTTCAGAACGTTCTTTTTTCCCTTCCCGACCATGATTTTGCACCTTAAAATCCTTTCCCTATTCATCACTTATAGGCTCAACTAGTATTCTTCACCATGCAGATTTCCCTTTAATATATGATGTAATTTCTTATATTTTACTAAAATTTTACGAAATATCTTCATTTATTCATTCTTAAGAATTATTACAATTATTATTTTACAGTAAATTAGAAACAAAATAAGTTGGGACATCTCTTCCTACATGAAATTAATGGGGCCCCTCTCCATTCTCTCAAAAGAGGCATTTGTCCCTTTGTGTAAGGAGCTCTGTCGTGCTCGTTGAAACGACGACATGCGTTGATATCGTAGGAAGAAATTTCAAAATGAAGCTAAATTAACCATTACTTTAGAAGTGTAACTGTAAATAAAACGTTCATCTTTTACTCTTGAGGTAGAAAAGTGATGTACCTTTTGCCTCAGTAATTTAACGTCCAGGCTGCACTCGAGATCAACGATTAACTTTTAGTTTAAAAACCCCAAAATTTCAAAAACAAATTATTCAAGGATCCATTTAAATATCTGTGACTGTTCTCACTATTACTCAAGCTGTAATTGGAACACAGTTTGCGATAAATGAAGATATTTCGAAAGGAAACCACACAACCATTCAAGTGAATGCTCTACAATGAATTCTAAACACATTTTTTTTTTTTACCATTTGGTATATCGTAGATATCGTAGCGGGTTTTCAAAATTAGAGGAATTTGCATGACTGATTCCTTAAGTCAAGCGATGTCTCAACAAAAATTTCTCTATAATATTAAATGAGAAATTTGTGGGGTCATTGTATTAAAATTTTGCATTCCGTACATAAACGTTTAAAATATAGAGAAGAGAATTACTTGTCAACGAAACAAATGCAAGCAATAATGAATTTTCTGTTGATGTCCTCAGCATGTCTTTTAATTTTTTTAAATACTTACACCATATCTAATCTGCTGTATTTCACAAAATTATTGAACATGTTAACACCAAACTTGCTGAAAAATCAACAGTAAACTAAATTTGCAATTTTAGAGAGAATATGGAGTAAATTGTACTTACCAACTATTTATGACTTTTCTTCTCGCAACACGCAACACTTGGAGTCTGACTGTCATGGTGCCCACTGACTGTCGTCACAGTGTCTATTGACTGTCGTCACAGTGTCCATTGACTGTCGTTCATGAGTCGTCCATACCTCTGAAAAGTACAAGGTGAAACACATAGAACCAAATACTGTAATGTTATTTAGTAACAACTGAAGCTAAATGTAAATAGAAGTTAACATCAGTGAGACCGGAGGGGCAACTCAGGCACTCGCTCGAGGTCCCGCGCTACTTTGAACCACGCTTTAGATATAAGGTAAGCGGGGGGAGTTGGGAGGTATGTTTTTAAAACGAAGCTGTGATACTTGTTTTAAGACTTTGGACCTAATTTATTATCTTGGAAACCTTCAATTACCATCTCTTAAACACACTTTAATTTTTTTACCTCCTAATTTTATGCATTAAAAAAAATAAAAAGTAATTTACAACCCAATTACCCCCCATGGGGGTAATTTGGAGGTATACCTAAGAACTAACAAGATATTAGTGCTACAGTCTGTGGAAAAAAGGGTGTTAAAAAAGAAAGTAAAAATTACATTTTACACTCAGTTTTAATAGGAGAAAAAAAATTAAATATATATTTTTAAATTGCAAATGTTTTTAAGAAAATTTCGCAATTTTCTTAAAACTAAATAAAACAATATTATCCCAGTATTCTATGGCTTTGAAAAACCTACTGCTTACAGTTTATATATGTAGGTAAATGATAATACATACAGTACATTTTTTGGTACAACTTAGAATTTTTTAGAGTATCTCAAAACTTTGAAAAAACATGTGGGTAATTGGGAGGTAGTTTGCTCCCCTCCTTAAACCCCTCCTTTAAAGTGCATTTATTAAGATTTTTTAAAAATGCTTCATACTCCTTGGAGTATATTTACTTGTTTTAAGGATAAAAATCAAACAATGTCCACTTGACAAGAGATTAGTGTTACATTTAGTTAAGGCAGTACAAACATAATTTTTCACTTTTAAAGTCAGAAAAGTGCAGTAGTCGAAACAATTCTTCTTTACTCGCTAGAGAAGTGAAGCAAAATGCTGAAAAAATACAATTAGTGCCCAGTGACTAAGGCTATCATTCTATGTACTAGTTTTTGTTTTATGACAATACAGGAAATTAATAAAAATAAAATAACATGATACCACCCAGTTACCCCACCCAGCCAATTACCCTAAAAGTTAGTTGTTTGTGTGCGATTTATCAGGAATTTAGTGTCATATCTAGATCTTTATTTTCATAGCTAGAAGCACCATTCTACCGTTGAGACCGTCATGCATTCGTAGTTATGCAAGTGAACATTCGCACCCAAAAGTATCTCGGGAATCCCTGGTGCGTGAGCAAACGAAAGCAAGTCTCTGCGCAAGTAGTAACTCAAGAGGGCTCGATCAATAAACGCGTGAGAGGGAAAGGGATTGCGTGGAGGAGAAGAGCGACTGCAGCTAACCTTTTCATTGATATCATAGTTTACCTGCTTCTAACAAGGCACTCCTCTTGGCAGGTGCTGTCGCTGGGGTGTCTTCCTCCATGTTGCCTTCTTTGACATCTTAGCTCGGATAGGAAGTCGAATTTAGTTGCATCATCCAGCATTTCTCGGTTGGTGAAGTGTGACAATGCCTGTGAAATAGAAATGGAATTTCGTGTACAATTCAATTCGTTCCCTGAACTTCCAATAACAACTGATATGTAAAGCTAAATAAAAGTTTGTTTCTTTATCCTCAAATACGCTAGTTGAACTGTGAAGTAAGGATCGAACCAATGCACTGTGTCTTCGCCAAGAATCGAATCCGTTGTCTTGATTACAGAGGACATCTTTTTACTACTATGGTGAAATTCATCCTATGTTATGATAATTGATACGCTAACTGTATTTGTGAAACTACCTTCTGTAATAGGAGTTTTCTCTGTTGATGGCAGCAACTAATTAAATAAATATTTTAATATTCATTTCATCAAAAGTTTGTCTTGTTTTTTATGTGTAAGTAATGTTAATAGATTTGTCGTCATTGTCAAAATTGACTAAGTTGAAAGGAAACAGTAGTAAAAACGTACTTTCAGACAGTCCTACAGTGCTCTAAAAATTTGTATAATAAGTTTATGTTCTTCCTTTACAAGCCTAATAAACATGTCTTAATTTAAATCTTTATGGAAATATTCATGGATGTACTAATATTTTGTGTTGCTATTAAAAAAATGAAAATCAACAGATATTTAGATCATCACTAATTAGCTCAGTCAAGTGGCTGTCCATTATTAATAATAATATGTATTGGATAGTAATTGAATTTTATAGTCGTGTCATGTTTCTGTGAGAGCATTTACCATGCACCCCCTCATTATAACAAAATAAAATTCCTGATGCAAATGAAATTTCGAATCCTTGAAGTTTACTGAGCGAACAAAAATAAACATTTTCAATTTCTATTATTATTATATAACCCTTACTTACATGTATTTTTCGTTGATTGAATCTTGAGATCATTTTTTGTAGTTTCATGACAAAACAGCTTTCATTTATAGATGATAAGTTCTATAGAAACAACATGCAAGTATTGTTGCCTTCTAAGAATAACAGAGTTCAGATCAACCCCGACCTATCTCCAAGGGAACCAAGAATTAGTGACACTCTGTTTGTTGTGAGAAATGACGTGCAGTGGGCTGCATAACCATTACCAAGCAAATTGTCCATTACCATGCTTATTTTATGTTTTAGCCAATGAGAGCTTCAAGAATTTAAACAAAGTATCAGACTAGCTGCTGACGACCTACACCAGTAAACATAAACATCTATTCCTTAAAAACTCATAGGATTCAAGCGAAATTAATAAAAAAATAGCCATGGACAATTTTCCAAGTAATACTTGTGCATCCCTATGTACTCTTCGCGACACCTTATTGTCCGCCCTGAAAAAATTCAGTCCTGAATTCGTAAATTTGGCAACATAGCACTTCAGAGCCAACTTGCAACAGTTCTTCTTTCTAAATAAAAAAGGCTCTTGTGAATTTTCATTCTTTCACATTCCATGATGGTAGAAACCCTAAACTAGTAATACAAGGGCGATTCAATAATTATTGTCCCCGGCATACTTAAAGTATATGAATTGCAATGAATGATGGGGATATTGTAGCCTAATGTCTTAGATGCCTATATGCAAAATTTCAGAACCGTAGGTGCTATAGTAAATTTGTTTTTCTCGTTTTAGGTGTGAGAGGTGGCACTTAGTTTGAAAAATGGAGAAAACCGAACAACGAGCTGTCATCAAATACCTCCAGAAAAAGGGGCTAAGCCCAAAGGAGATTCATGAGGACATGGTCAGTGTGTTGGGTGAAGGGGCTCCTACCTACCAGGTGGTAAAAAACTGGTGCCGCGATTTCCGTTGCGGCAGGGAAAGCTGTCAACAGGCCCGTGGTGCTGGTCCTCCAAAAACAGCATCCACCCCAGAAAACATTGATGCTTTGCATGACATGATTATGGCTGACAGAAGAATCACGGTGCAACAGTTAGGAGACATCATGCACATCTCTGTAGGCTCAGTGGAAACCATTGTGCATGAACACTTGGGATTCAGAAAGTGTCAGCGCGATGGGTCCCCAAAATGTTATCCCGTGAACAACAGAAATACAGAGTTCAATGTTCAAGGGCTGGTTTGGAGCTGATGGGGCAGACCTGAAGCAGTTCTGTGATAGATTTGTGACAGTGGATGAGACATGGCTCCACCACTATGATCCCGAGTCCAAACGACAGAGTATGGAGTGGCAGCACAGCAATTCACCTCCCCCCCGCAAATTCAGGGTGCAAGCATCAGCACGCAAGATTATGGCCACAATTTTTTGGGATGCGAAGGGTGTGCTCCTTATTGACTACCTGGTGGAACACACTGTTACTTGGGACTATTATGCAGCCCTAATCCCTAAGTTACGCGAAGCAATCAAGGAGAAACGGCGTGGGATGTTGCGGCGAAAAGTGTTGTTTCACCACGATAATGCTCCAGCACACAGAAGCCATGTTATTGGTGCCGCAATCCATGCTGCTGGTTTCCATGTGTTGGAACACCCTCCCTACTCACACGACCTCGCCCCTAGTGACTTTCATTTGTTACCGAAGTTGAAGGAGCACCTCAAGGGGACGCATTTTCCCTCAAATGCTGCTGTTATGGACGCTGCGGAAGAATGGCTCACGGCTCAGCCACAGACATTCTTTGAAGCTGGCATAGTGGCTTTACAGCATAGGTGGAAGAAGTGCATTACTGTGAAGGGGGACTTTGTGGAAAAATAATACTGCTTATATGTCAGGGACAATAATTATTGAACCACCCTCGTACAATACATAATTAATTAAACAAAACTCGTAAGTAGATATGAGAGTGCTGAATTTCCTTTTACTGTTCTTCGCTCTGAAATTGAAAGTAGGGAAATTCATGTGCAGTTTGAAACACTGAACAGGTTTTCCTCCACATGGAGGAAATTATAGACATGACATCATGTATGTATTGGCTTCTTTAAACTGGTAGCTAAGTTTATTGTGATCTACTTCGAGTAGAGATAGCGTGATTGTTCATAAAGAGGGTGGGGTACCGGGTTCGATACCCGGTGGAGGCACATAATGGTTCGGATCCCACTTTAAACTGTAGGTCCAGTTCCGATTAGCCTTACTGTGCATAAAGTGGACTTAAAAAGCACCAAATCAACTAATCAACCAACCATAAAGAGGGTGATCGTAGGTTCGATTCTCTATGGGGGCATGACTTTTCTTTTTCAAGAGTATAGCGTTGGGCGTAAAGTTTATCCACCGTGCTTGGAAATTAACTTTGGTCTGTGTATTTCACGAGGTGAAAGAAAACAGTAAGAGGTGCAGCATTTCCTGAAGCTATTTCGATGGTAGGAGGCAATCATGTGTCACGTGGACTGCGCAGAATCAAGATAGGTAGAGCTAAGTCTGAGGGGGGGTGGTTCTGAATATTGCGAATTTAGTGGAAAGATTGTTAATTCAAATACTTTGTTGAAATAAGACAAGTATTTTGAATACAAAGCAGTGGCGAATTAACGATCATTCTCTGCTTTGCATATCGCATGAGTCTTGGTCGCAATAGGCATTTCCTTACGTGAATTGGTGATTTGCTATTAGTTTTAGACGAATCGGAAGATGGAAGTGAGAGTATTAACATCAGTCAGAAGGAACGGACATAACATAACCAATCTTAGCCATTTGAACGTTAAACATCCCCATTCGTTACAGTACTGCACTACATTACTGCTTAACATAGGTGTGCACAACAATACACTACATATCTTAAATAACATTACATACAGCATTCCGAATACATGTGATATGTGAATTGGTCATAATGTGTGTGTTAAGGGAAAAAATACACAGAAGGGACATCCCTCGAAATGTGCATCGGATTAACTTTTACAGTGTTCTAATACCAACGGCGTGTTTTCAGCTAGTAAAAAAAGAGGAGAGAGTTGGAGTTAAACCCGCGACCTTTCATGCTTGACGAAAAACAAGGATACCACGTTCTAACCAACTGCTCTACAAAAACCTACTGAGAACATGCAATTAAAAACATGTTGACGTGTGTGAAAGCTTCCACTTTCTTGTGTTCCAAGCACATTTTTCTCCACAAGTCTTGAAAATCATAATTTTTTGAGAACTGTTTGATTTCATGCAGGGTATTGTGAATAAAATGTCGCATAAATTCCTCATAAATTTGCCTCTTTCTGCTCAAACTTGATGACAATTTCCTTTAGGTGGAGAAAGTCCTATTCATCGTTTCAAACTTATCTAATTTCAAGTCGAGCACGCAGAATCGTAAAAATTCCTCAAGATACTTAATCCAATTTACTATTTCTGTTTGAGTGTGTGTGTTATATTAGCGGTGTATAATTTCTAAGATCATGGAATGTGCGAAATCGGAAATATATCACAGCAGCGTTTTTCGTCTAGTTGAATGACCGACTCAAAGTTGGCTACCCTCAGCTGGCGCTCAAGTGCAATATTGCTACGTTTACAAATTCAGGACTTAGAATTATTTCTGAGCGGTCAATTAAGAAGTTGGGAAGAGTGCATTTAATTATTATGTAAGCCATACTTACTTTCTTTTCCCTTGTTAATTGAATTTGCCAGTTAATTCTACCATTCTTTGAGACATTTTACAAGACAAGCTCTAAGAAACGGTTAACATGTGAACATTGTTGTACTGGTACGCACATTGTTGCAAGCCATCACAATGAATCGGGCAAAGGTATGAATCATTATTCTTTAAATAGTAAATTTTCACTTTAACACCTTTCTTTCTTAAATTTCCATACACCTTAAATGCTACTTTGAGGTACACATTTTTTATATAGTTCATTAACTATATCGCAACAATAAAAAAGATTTTGCTGTTTTTATAGAGATATTCTACAAAGGGATAGTATATATAATATAATATCCATTGTTTGTATTGAGTAAAGTTAGGTACAAAATTATCCACAATATATTTGTGAAATAGGCTATTAAAATTTAATGAAGTCGTAAAACGTCATTGTTGGATATTATATTTATTTGACGTAACATTTACCATAATGCTATAGAACTGAAACATAATAAGTAGGGCTATGTTATTAAAGAAGGAACTTAATATCCTTTATTATGGCCAGAACATAAAGTTTATCATAACTTCTGTTCTTAAATTGTAAAAGTACGATAGCTAAGAAACTAAAGTCTCACCATCTACCAATCCATAGCTTGCATGTTCATGGAAAATTTACAAATTAGTATACTTGTATATTAGTAAAGATTATTAGCTCTCATATTGTGAAAGTACAAGGGCAATCACATAATTGTGGATAGCATAGAGCATCCTGGAAATCATATTTTGTTTTCATCATGTACCTTTAATTCAATATCCTATTGAATTTAAGTAGTCTGTGTATTTACAGTTTGTTTTGAATTACAGTTAGGTGTGAGTATGTATCTTGACTACAACAACAAATAATTATTGTCAAACAATTTTGTATTTCCAACTTCTGGTTCTAAATAACCATGTACATAAGCTTGTGAATTTGCAAACTCGAGTGAAGTGTTGCTAAAATATATTAATACAATTAACAAATAACACAATGAAACCAGGGTTCGAACCTGGACGAACCTGACTCCATGAAGCGTTGGATGTACTTGTCACATAATATGAAAACATATCCAACGATTATTTTGTATTTTCTGTGAATGTAACGTCCTCCCCGAGGGCGCAGCGGTAGCATCGTCACTTTGTAATCAAGAGGACTGGGTTCGATACCCGGTGGAGGCACATGGTGGTTCGGATTCCACTTTAAACTGTAGGTCCAGTCCCGATTAGCCTTGCATAATGTGACTTTTAACGTCAAGTCAATCAATCTATTAATGTAACAATAAGTGCTGCTATTATTTATTACTTCGTGTTCTTGTTAGGTACAAATTAATGTTTAACAAACATTATAAAGTTGGATCTGAGACAATGAAGTGAACTCCTATCGTGAAGCAAACCAGTAACTCTTTAATTACAAGACGATATCGTCAACCACTGTAGTAACATTTAGACCCATTATTTTTACATCTATTTACAGTAGATTCGTAAGTTTTGTATTTCATTATTAATATTTAACTTGTCTAAGGTTGTAACAATATAATGTAAATATTTTTTAAAATACATTATAAGTTATCTCATACACGATGTTAACTTCATTTTTATTCTTGTTTTTCAGATAAGCATTTGGGAGTTGAACTTTTGTAAACGAGGACGACAAAATTGTTTGACAATGGCAGCTGTCCACCATCGCAGCTTGAAGATAAGATGCTACGAAATACAAATCGTCAATGAGGATTGTGTGTAATTTACATAACAGAGTTTGTCTTGTGTACTAATGAATGGCAAATAATCATTGAGATATTCGTTAGTTGCAATTTTAAGGGATATTTTTAACCAAAACCTAGGACATTCAGTTCGTCCTGAACTGGATGAGTCTCGCACAGAAAGAAGCATACCTCTCAGAGAACCAGATAATAATTTACAGGTTACGAAGAGAAAAAGCACCAAGATACATTGAAACAGAATATTAGCGTAAATTTTGATTATATCCAAAGTATCTAATTTTAGTAGTCTCGGTAAGCAGAATTTGTTGTAGCTACGTACTTTTGACTTTTTAAACTAAAACTATTGTATTGTATTTGAGAAAACTAGTTAAATATGTTTCAACCTGATGGTAAGAGACCTGTAGGAAGGCCAAGACGAAGATGGAGGGACAACGTTGAGATGGACCTAAGGGAAATCGGTAGGGATGGAAAAGAGTATATAGATCTTGCTCAAGATAGGGAAAGATGGAAGGCCTGTGTTGCTGCGGCCATGAACCTTCGGGTTTGAGAAGGCTAGAGAGTTAGTTAGTTAGTTAAATATGTTTCACAACAAAGATAACACTTTTCATCGATGACCATCTTAAGTCTCATAAAATTATAATTTAGTTAATATATGTTTGTACATAAAAATATATGGATAATAAAGTTTAAAGTAATTCTCTGTTACTTAAAAATGAAGATAAGGCTTTTATTTTTGTTTGGAAAAATATATTTTTTTAGGAATGCTGATCAACCAAGAAGTTGTGTACTCCCAAGATAATTGTTGGAGATTGCATGTGTATGTACTCATGTCGTAGGTGTACTAATATAAATAAGGTAGGGACACGTGCAGTTGTTGGTTTTTGGTTATGGAAATATAACAACATTAAACTGTAGATATAGTTACCAATTAGCCTTTCTTTGCATAAAATATACTTAAAACAAAAAATAAAAAAAACATTATTATTATTATTACAATTTTAATAATCATCCTCGTTTCAGTTCGGCATTTGCTTGATAATATTGCGAATTTGCGGCTGAAGAAAATTCTTTTCCATGCAAAAGTAAGGAAGAAAAACTAACACTTAATTTAGTTACTAGTTATTTGGAGGATTAACAGAATTACAGTTACTAATTTCAAAAAGTAACTAGTGTTAATTGAAAATCTTGTCACTTGTTAATGTAATTAATTCGTTACTTCCAAGGACTGGATATCAGCCAAGGCTGCTTAAAGGATTTTTTCTCAGGTAGGCAGTAGTGCTCAGAGTGGGGAGAACGTGATATCCTACAATTAAGAAAACACTCATAAATCCTCCCCTTCTAGGATAATTTTTTCGGCATCCCACCACCCACTCCATGTTCTCCATTTTGTCCATACAAACTTCAGCTCACCTTTCCCCAAACTGGGTGAAGCATCCTCCCCAGATAGGAATTTCCACTTCGAGCTCTTGGGGTGGGGCAGAGTAAGATTTCTTATCTTGCCCTTCAGTTATAAAAGCTCACATTTTACGTTTTATTATTATTACTATTGTTTTACAAATCAAAGAATTGGAATTCAATTTAATATACCATGGTGTTGAACTTCAGACCTGAGTCCGCTTATCGAACTGCAATCTGAACTCGAATTGCTTCCTTTCCATGAACATCAATCACTTTGCTAATGAACGGTTCTTTGTTCTTTGCACTTTCGTTTAGAGATATTATTTTATAAGATGCCTCTTAATTTTCAGTCTTTCGTGGCACCTCTCGATCATGTTTTTACGCTACAATTTCACAATTCGAATTACATACCGTTTTTCCAGATATCCCAGGGGAGCAAGTGCTCCCCGGCCTCCTTTTCTGCGGGAAATCATCCAAACCTGAAATTTCTACCCAAGAAAATTTTGAGGTAATACTAACGATCACCATCAAAAGCAAGCAAAGAAATTCCTAGAACAAACACGTAGACCCTGGACTCTTTATATTTTAATTTTTTCCAAAATTGTTTTTTTTTCTGTAAATTGTTTTAAGAATGAAACATAACTCCAGAAATAGTAAGTCCAAAGAACTCAATCTTTAGTCACTTATAAGGCAAAGGACTGGAGAATGACTAGAGAGTAAAGCCTCTCCGATGGCGCAGTGGTAGCGTCGTTGCCTTGTAATCAAGGGGTCCCGGGTTCGATACCCGGTGGGGGCACATAGTGGTTCGGATCCCACTTTAAATTGTAGGTCCAGTCCCGATTAGCTTTACTGTGCACAAAGTGGACTCAAAACACCAAATCAAACCAAACCAATGTAGACTAGATAGTAACAATGAGAGATATTGATATATTGAAGACGGAACTTCCTGCTGCAAATTTATGAAGAAAATATGGTAAAGATTTCTGATAAAAGCGAGAATTGTCGTCAAGTAGTGTTGTACAAAATTGATTATCTGCAAGTATCTTCAATAGGTTGGTTTCATGTGACGTCAGGATGCGCACAATAGCCATGTTTGCAGCCAATTTTATTTGTCGTTTGCAAGGAAATATCCACCACGTAGTGTTCGTTACATCTGCACCAACTACACGTTTATCTTAAATAACGAATGTCTGTGTTAGTATGTTCTGTCCGCCGCTTGAATTCCGTATGCTTACAATAACTGGCCTCAATAATGACTGCTCGAAGTCATAATTCAACAGTTTGTGACATAGGTGAAACAAAGATGGGGATGAGTGATGATATGATGAAATTGATGAATGAACACTCACGAATATCCATACCCAGGCTAGGATTCGAACCCGAGACCCCTGCGCGTCATAACGCGATGTGCTAACCACTCCGCCACAGGAGCCGGCAAATACCATAGGCAAACAAGACCCAACAAATCAGAGGGTCCCAGGTTCGATACCCAGAGGAGACTCATAGTGGTTCGGGTCCTACATTAAACTGTAGGTCCAGTACTAATTAACCTTACTGTGCACAAAGTGGACTTAAACACCAACTCAAACAAACAAACAAACATGAACAAACAAGACGCATTCACAAAATGACTAGACTTATTTTTTTAATAAAATCTAATATGTTAGTTTATCAATGTAATGCCATGAATGGGAAAGCCAAGCAACGTTATGTCTGAAATGGCTCCCATTTTACATTTTAATTGCTGTTAATTAAAAGTTTACTACCAATACATACAACTCGTCACGTTGAGGGTGTACTAAGTTAGGTGTATAGTTGGTATTACCAAGATCTAAGGCAATTGGTGTGAGAAGAAATATGAGCATTTTAAAATCCACCTACCAAAGTAAAAGGACAGCCGTACGAAAAGGAGTACAAGAGATAAAAATAAGAATTGCAATCAAAACATGGAGATAAGGCCACAACGGAAAGTAGAAGGCAGGGCAAGAAAGATGTCAAAGTTCCAAAATATCTTAACCCGCCATAATTAATTAAAACCTATTGCAAAAGCAGGGATATCAGGTTTTCACTCATTTGTTTCCGACTTCTTGTTCTGCCAACTTGTGTTTTAATTAGGGCTGAGTCGATACAACTTTGAACCGATACCGATGTCGATACTCTTACCGATTGCCACCGATACTGATACCGATACCAACACTTGAAAACTGCAGTAATTAAAATGTATTCAAAATATTGATGAATATTGGTGTGCAAATATTTTTCTTCAATTATATGCATCAATTTACCAATATATTTGGTTCGAATGTTCAAAGTTACAACAGAATATTAAAATAGATGTTGCATAATCAAAACATATAGTTTCTCGTGCTAAATTGGTGCACAATATAAAGAGAGATTGAATTTTGCATAATTTTCAGGATAATTAGACTGCGCGGCATTTTTTCGAACTCCGGAAAATACTAATATCCCAGAAAAGTATCGGCTGGTATCGGTAGATTAATTCCAACCGCTACTTCGATACATCGGCATCGGTATCGGCTGAGCCAAAGTGTTAATGGTTGCCAGATCAACACAACACTGACTCTTTCGTGAACTTGGAACGAGGAGAGGTTTTCACCCAAATTTTAAGAGGACCTTTAGTTTAGACATCACCAGCGCCCGTGAAAAAAATAGGTGACTCATAGTTTTCACTCAAGAACCTAATTCACTAGCTAACAATGTTATCTTTGATTTACAGGAAACTCCAACAACTGCGTGTATTCAAACTCCGCTACATCAACGTGCAGCAAAGCCAGACATCCGAAAAGGGCCTATCCTCGTTCGAAGTTGATGACGTCACAAGATCAATATCTTACCTCAGGCGGAGGTGAGAATTAAAGTGCAGAATCATTTCGTTTAATCTGTTTAGGAATATTGCAAATAAAATTCCGATCTGTATCAAATTCTGGTAACGGACAAGGTTTTATCTTTAGTTTTATAATCAGTCCGAATATCTAATAGTAACGATGATTCGGGGGATCAAGTAATCGAAGCGTGGGGACATCACAAGATGTACTTTCACCACTTCAAAACTATTTTGCATCGTAGAACAAGGATTTAGGTCGTTCTAGTATTTAGAAATATAGTATGCTCCTACGATTATAATTATTTTTTGATACGGTGGTTCAGTTAGTAGGGTGTCTGATTGACGCAGAGTAGATGATACCAAATGGGAATTTTTCATGAAATGTGCCTGAATGTTCTTGGGATTTAACCAGGCTCTAATAAATATGTACCTGGTAGCAACACTCTGGAGTAGAGATGAACCGATTGTGGTGCATATAAATTCACCTCCATTAATGACTAAATATATGGAATCTTTCTTCCATACATTGGCGTAGCAACATGTCACTAGGCCATGAAAATTAGAATATGGAGTCAATATTCGTTCTTTTATTTTGAAATCTGATTATGGATTGATAAAAAATCTTGAGGCATACGTCAGCAAAAATATGAACAAATTTGAATAATATTGATAATAGTAAATATTGCTGAGTAAAACGGTATTTAAATTTCACTCACCCGATAAATGCCTTTGGCTGCTCTTCGAATAGACTAAACTCGCTCACGACTTGCAGTCCAGAGTCGACCCGTTTCTCTCCATAGATGATATTTAAAGTTCTGACAATCGTTCTTGTGATATGATCATTCGGAGATATGGACCCAGGCCCCAGGCGTTCGCCCCTTGAGAGGCCTCTCCTTCCGCACCCCCAATGTGCCTTCAAGGTATGTTGTAATGTTCATGGATAATGCGTGGTAGACGCTTTCTATAAATTGAAACAGGTAAGACAAATTGCATATGTGAATGAAAAATCTACATTTCTATTGTAAATTAAGAAATCACTCGCGACGAATGAAAGTAATAATTGCAGAATATTAACACACATAACATTTCCAAAACTTGCTGGTGCTCCATGTAACGTTACACTTAATATAAGGTAAGAAGTTCTTAATTTTCTTATATGCAAGCGTGTTAAATTCGAAAGTATAAAACGTATCAGAAGTTAGAGACTGAAACGTTTCTGCAGCCGCGTGCTTCATTCTAGCACAGTTCTGGTATGGCATTGCTTACTTTTATAAACTGTTAGTATTTGGAAGTTGTACGAATCAAAAGTCAGTCAACAAAGATAGAATATTCGAAAATGTGTCTCATATTCCTTCGTTGTTGGTTTCTATATATTAGTCTGAAAGTTATTAACATAACTGATAACATAAAATATTACTTTTAATAAGTTTAAAAGTTTAATACTAAATTGTAGGAGAATCGGAGTAGTACAAGACTGGGTCTGGTTGTTGCTAATGTATTATCTATATATAAGTGTTCCGAATTCGAGTAATTTATTAAGAATTTTAAATAACAATAGCAAATATTTTGGTCAATTTTTAAAATTATTATTTTTAATTACACGTTCGTATAACAATCTTGTAACATTTTTCTAATGGAGAAGTAAGAAACTACGAGATGCTGGAGTATCAAAAAAAGTTCACAAACAGAATGTGTTGTTATGTTCAAAAAAAGAAGTAATTTATTTTCCCTCCATATCAAAGTACAACACGTTCCATCTGCAGAGATGACGTTTTTGGTACATTCATAGTGAGAAATTAGCGTATACTATATCGCTTTACTTAGAAACATTAACTTCAATAATTTTATTTTAAGTATTCTATAAATGTTGTAAGGAACTAAAAGTGATATCTTGCAGAAACGTAGTCAATTATCGATGTTTGCTTTGTATCAGAAACCAATAGATTAAATTTCAGTAATTCTATATCTGTTACGTGCATAAGGAAAAGTATATTCTTAAAATAACACTTCACTTTAAAACATTGACTTTAATAATATCGTTGTAGCAATCCTATAAAGCTTGCAACCCTGCGATCAACAGCAAAAATGAGCGGTGTGGCTTTCTCTGCCCATGTCTTCAAATTTTTGCTTTTGGCTGCCATTTTGATGTTCGTCAACTTCAAGATTGGTACTAGCTGTAAAGAAACCGGCTCTTATGTAAGTAATTTATCCATATCAATAGCTCAAAAATATAATATTAATTTACAACATGGAAGATATCATTTTATGATATGTAACGTTCAAAATTTGAAGAAAAATTATGCCGTTTTCATAAAAACCTCTTGACAATCTTTCTCTGGAGTATCCTGATTTTGTTTGTATTATTGTTCTCGAATTTCGCCCACTTCCTCTTTTATTCGTCTGTAGAATTGCGTCTTGTGTTTATATTTTTGTGTAGTTCTTTCCCAATAAATTTATAGTTTGGAATATTATAAAATTGCATATAGATTGTTCGTTGCAAAGCTATCATTTCAGTTGAGATATGTATGACAATGTACAGAGTACCAGCATTAGAAATAGCAGAGACCATGAAGCTCCTTGTAATATCCTTGAAATATAACTAATTCCAGTTTGAGGAAGATTTCTAAGTGTTAGCAGTAGACTTCGCTATAGGGAATATGCTATCAATACCTATTTCCAACATCGCAATGCATCTGGCTGAAACCGACATTCTGCATTTTCCCCAACACATCAGATATGGTATATACGTCGGCGAAATATTAATTTTCTTCAAGAAAAAGGACATCGTGTACGTCTCAATGAAGAACTCCTCATTAAGAGATTAAACAATAAATTCGTGACGTAGAATACAGAAAACCTGATGTAGGAAACCAGTAATTCTTTAACCGAGACGCCTACTGACTGCTCCATGGAAAAATATATCCTAATAGAAATATTCACCAACCCAGAAATGGGACTCAAGAATGGAAACTCTTAACAGCAACTATCCATATGGTTTAGTAAGGCAGAGGCTGAAATCTAGAATCACACCCTAGACACTGAGGATATAAAGACGTGGTGTGCCTTCCCCTCTAGCTTCTGCACTTCCGAGACCTTGTGAGCCTTCAATATAACCTAAGCTCACCAATTCAAGTTCCGAATTAGCTAGCAAACTTTTCAAGCACAAAAGTTACTCCGTCGATCCACTGGATAATCCTGGGTTGTACAGTGTCTCTCAAAAGTTTTAGGACAACGACATTTTAAACTAGGCAACCCAAATTACGTAAGGCGCTGGTGGGTTGCATGTAGAGTTAGGCTCAATTTCAGGGTTGCCATATGCACAATAGATATTTATGAAATACGCGAAAGAAGTAAAAACAAGTATTATTGTATAAAACTCTAAAAAAAAATATCAGTATTACATTTGCGGCAAATGAGAAATACTTTCTGAAAGAAAGAAAATCGATTTTCTAGTATTTCATCGCTGATGAGTCTACACAAAGGAAAAAGAGGAGAGAGGAAACGAAAGGGGACAACAAATGAGAGGAGAAAAGAGAGAGCGAAAGGGGAAAAGGAAAAGTAAAGGAGGGAAGAAAAGATAGGACAGATGTGGATAGGAGAAGTAATGAGGAGAAAGGGAAAAGATGCGAGTAGAGATGATGAAAATGGAGCAAAGAGGAGAAGAGAGGAGGGGAGGAGAGGAGAAGAGGAGGTTTGAGAGCAGAGGAGGAGACGAGAAGAGGGGAGTTGAGAGTAGAAGTAGAGTAGAAGAGAGAACATGAGAAGAACGAAAAGAAGAGTAGTGGAGTCGGAAATCTAAGACAGGAGAGGAGATAAGAGGAGTGGAGAATAATGGGATGGAGACAAGAGGCGAGAACAGGAGGGAAGGCGATATGGCATACCAGGGGAGAGAAGAAGGAGAAGGAGAGGTGAAGGAGAGAAGAGAAGGGAGACGAGAGGAGAGATGAGGTATTTATGGAAAATATCGTCTCAGCGTCAAGAATTGATGCATTGATCAAAATATCGACATGAAACATTCAATAATATTTTAAAATGAATTGGACAATGTATTAGATCGGTGTGAAATGTCTTGTGGCCGAGTTCAGAGCGAGATAAAATCTGCCACGTAAGATCTTTGATTTTACATGCGATTATACCACCAAAAACATGAATGTAATTTTCATATTTATAAGAATTTTCCTCCACTTCTCAGTTCGTTGAAATGGGGGTTTTGTTATTTAACATTTATCGTCCCCCCATCGTTAATTCCAAAGAGAATCATTCCGTTTCACACTGCGTAGACAATGAACACAATGGGATATGTCTAAAACTTACGAAAATTTTCTGCCACCGGAAGGGTTTGAACCTACAACCATCAGGTTTACAATCTAGGACGGTAGCCACTACCCTACAAACTTTCGTCCTTTAGAATAGCTAGGAGGAGCTGACCAGTGTGAATTGTAGATGCAACTTTCCTCCTACATGTAATGTGCGGAGAATACTTGTTTGTAACAAAGAAAACGAAGGTAGTGCGAATCGGCGCAAACATTTAATGGAGAATTGCACATGATGAAAACTTTTCATTCGAAATTTGCGGAGGTATCCTTGCATTGAACTGGAGTGGGTAAAGGGGTAAAATTAGTATAATAATGTCCTGAATTACCACAAATATAAATAGTTATTTCATTAATATTTGTCAATGTCTTTGAAAGTACACAATTATCGTTAGAGTATCATAATTCACGATCTTATACGTAAAAATATCCCTTTCAAAGTGTGTCAATTCATTTATTTGTTTATTTTTTTTTAGTAAATTCCAGATACAGAACAAAGTAGCCACAATACACTGCTATTACATATAATGTTACAATGCTCTTGTTTAATAAAAGGAGAATTTTATAAAAATAACACTTCGTAAGGAGACTTGAACCTGTGACCGCTAGATGTACAGTCCAGAACTATTCACTACACCGCGCTTTTACCTTCATTTCCCTTAGTTTGAGGATTCGCATGTTGAAATAAAGCTTACATTATTTATAAACATTCAAATACTTCGAAGCCTCCCCGATGGCGTAGCTGTAACGTAGCCGCCTTGTGATCAAGGAGTCCCAGATTCGATACCTGGTGGATACACAATGTGGCCACTTTAAACTCTAGGTCGAGGGCCGATTAGCCTTACTGTGCATAAAGCGTACTTAACGCGTCCTGCACTGTAGAAGCCTCTAGATATTTTCCATTAATAATGTCTAATCACAATAATAAGTTAGAAGAAATAACTCGATTTTCACAACAGCTACCGATATTATCGTTTGTCTTCATCACTTCGAAATTTCTTTCTCGAAGATAGCTGCTAATACAAGGAAAGCAATTCAAAATTAAAGTAAAAGTTCATTACATTAATATGCAACGACATTTACAATATTGGACTGACTGAATACATAAAAATTGTTGTTTGAAAGAAAGGTAGAAGCGTGGTGTAGTGTATTAGTCGACCTCCGTGGCGAAGTGGTTAGCAGAGCGTACTACAACGCCAGGGGTTCTGGGTTCGAGTCCCGGGCAAGGCATGGATATTTGTGTTCGTCCAGTTGATAAGAAACAAAGAAAATGTAAGAATTGAAAAGTGTAAGAGTGTAAAAGTGAGAAAAAGAGTGAATGGTGGGGGATACCTCCGTGAAGGGGGTATTTCCTTTTTTTTTTAAAAAAAAAAATTGTGTTTAGAGTTCTGGACTACACATCTAGCTGTCCCAGGTTCGAGTCTCCTTCCGAAGTGTTATTATTTTAAAATTCTCCTTTTTTTAAACAAGAGCATTGTAACATTATATGTAATAGCAGTGTATAGTGGCTACATTGTTCTGTATCTGGAATTTACTAAAAAAAATAAACAAATAAATGAATTGACAAACTTTGAAAGGGATATTTTTACGTACAAGATCGTGAATTATGATACTCTAACGATAATTGTGTACTTTCAAAGACATTGACAAATATTAATGAAATAACTATTTATATTTGTCGTAATTCAGGACATTATTATACTAATTTTACCCCTTTACCCACTCCAGTTCAATGCAAGGATACCTCCGCAAATTTCGAATGAAAAGTTTTCATCATGTGCAATTCTCCATTAAATGTTTGCGCCGATTCGCACTACCTTCGTTTTCTTTGTTACAAACAAGTATTCTCCGCACATTACATGTAGGAGGAAAGTTGCATCTACAATTCACACTGGTCAGCTCCTCCTAGCTATTCTAAAGGACGAAAGTTTGTAGGGTAGTGGCTACCGTCCTAGATTGTAAACCTGATGGTTGTAGGTTCAAACCCTTCCGGTGGCAGAACATTTTCGTAAGTTTTAGACATATCCCATTGTGTTCATTGTCTACGCAGTGTGAAACGGAATGATTCTCTTTGGAATTAACGATGGGGGGAGGATAAATGTTAAATAACAAAACCCCCATTTCAACGAACTGAGAAGTGGAGGAAAATTCTTATAAATATGAAAATTACATTCGTTTTTGGTGGTATAATCGCATGTAAAATCAAAGATCTTACGGGGCAGATTTTATCTCGCTCTGAACTCGGCCACAAGACATTTCACACCGATCTAATACATTGTCCAATTCATTTTAAAATATTATTGAATGTTTCATGTCGATATTTTGATCAATGCATCAATTCTTGACGCTGAGACGATATTTTCCATAAATACCTCATCTCTCCTCTCGTCTCCCTTCTCTTCTCTCCTTCACCTCTCCTTCTCCTTCTTCTCTCCCCTGGTATGCCATATCGCCTTCCCTCCTGTTCTCGCCTCTTGTCTCCATCCCATTATTCTCCACTCCTCTTATCTCCTCTCCTGTCTTAGATTTCCGACTCCACTACTCTTCTTTTCGTTCTTCTCATGTTCTCTCTTCTACTCTACTTCTACTCTCAACTCCCCTCTTCTCGTCTCCTCCTCTGCTCTCAAACCTCCTCCTCTCCTCTCCTCCCCTCCTCTCTTCTCCTCTTTGCTCCATTTTCATCATCTCTACTCGCATCTTTTCCCTTCCTCCTCATTACTTCTCCTATCCACATCTGTCCTATCTTTTCTTCCCTCCTTTACTTTTCCTTTTCCCCTTTCGCTCTCTCTTTTCTCCTCTCATTTGTTGTCCCCTTTCGTTTCCTCTCTCCTCTTTTTCCTTTGTGTAGACTCATCAGCGATGAAATACTAGAAAATCGATTTTCTTTCTTTCAGAAAGTATTTCTCATTTGCCGCAAATGTAATACTGATATTTTTTTTAGAGTTTTATACAATAATACTTGTTTTTACTTCTTTCGCGTATTTCATAAATATCTATTGTGCATATGGCAACCCTGAAATTGAGCCTAACTCTACATGCAACCCACCAGCGCCTTACGTAATTTGGGTTGCCTAGTTTAAAATGTCGTTGTCCTAAAACTTTTGAGAGACACTGTACAATGTACAATGTAAAATGTCTATGCAAGGCTCATTACAACGGCAGACGCGTATATGCTATCTATAAATGAAAGAATTCCACAGCATTTCTCAAATGTCAAAAAACCCAAATACACCACATGCTTAGTAAAGCACATCAAATTTAACAACCACCACGTTAAGTGCTCTTTACTTTTACCATACAAATATTTTATTTGTTTGGTATTTCACAGTAATATGTTTGGTCTATTTGTTTGGTTTAATATTCTTGTGAGTGTTGTTATTAAACTTATAGTATTTAAATGTATGTTGATTAAATGCTATATCGGATGTTGAAGATATTTCCGATATACCGAAATAACTAGTACTGTCCAATCGTTTGTTGAATCGGTTTCTAGGACACCGTTGGAAAAGAAGACAGAGTCTTGATTGTGAATTTCAAACAAAAGATGTGCATGTGAGTTACAGAATAATTTACCAGTGAATGGTTCATTGGGTTTTGATTGTGTTTGTAGCAATAGTAGAATTATAATGCTGTGATTGATCTCAAGGTGGAACTACAATAAACGTAATAAAGGTAAGAATTATTTTATTGAACATCACATCCTGAGAGGGCTTACTGTAGCCGCAACCTAATGGAGAATCTCAGAACCCTTCCGAGCACAGTGATTAGGCAACTACCCGTGACGTGTGTTTCTTTGGATTCCACCAAAAAGAACACCACATATGAATTTGGCGAGCAACACGGGGGTTTCGATGAAGAAATGTGTGCCTAAAGATGAAAATACATTTAAATAACGACGTGGATGTGCGTAGAATTATCAATGAATAGTGTATAATGTCACGAACCCTGACTCGAACCATAGACTCCCAAGTCTACCACTAGGCTATCCTCAGAGTCCGTGAAACATATGTTTGCCGGGGCTCACCAGGGATCTCACAGCCACTGCGCTCACCTGACACAGAACTAGGTTCTTGGGCTGTACACTCTTTCCTCATATGTACTCCCGGCAGAAGAGTACAAGATACAAAGAGAAAAGGGCAATTTATATGGGGGTTCCACCACTTAACTTCTAAGAGTTAAGAATTTAAAGCAATTGACATTCACCATTACCATTTCCGTAGAGACTAGACACTATTTCTATAACTATGACTGTTGGAAAGGAACTTGTATGCATTACCTTCTGAAATCAAGATAAATAAAAGAGAAACACAAAGATAAACTTAATAAACATATATTCTTTAGTAAATGTTACAATATTGGGCTTTATACAGACTCTGATGTATTCACTCGCCATGAGTGATGGTTTGAATTGTACATATCGATCCGCTTGATCGAATCTCCTTTCCTTTGGAGTTTTACGTTGAACATTAAAGTTACATGGGCTCGTTAGGCCTGCTGGTATACAAAAATATATAGAAACACATACATTACCTTGCTGCTATGCTTCTAGCGAAGTTGGCTTCATGGCTCAGACTTTAAAATCTGAATTCGAACTAAGGACTGAAGAGAAGAACTGTACTGAACTGAACTCTCTGTCTCTCTCTCTGTGTCTCTGGAATTTCTCTCTCTCTGTGTCTCTGGAATTTCTCTCTCTCTGACATTTGAGGCAAAACCTAAGCTTTTATACAACTGAAAAAGACTTGTCACTGGGTGGGGTTATCTACTGGCGCCCTCTGACTGACGTCTTATTCTTTGAACTCTGATCTACATTGAAAACTAAGAAACAATAAGTTTCTAAAGAATTTGCAAATTACTATTACCATATATAGAAGGTTTGCATTGTTGGTGCTTTAGGGCTTGGAAAGTTGGATAAGGAAATCATGGTTATTAATCATTCGCTCGAGGCATATGAGTGGCGTGACCTTATCAACTCTGCAAACAAACAGGAAGCTCATTATGTCTTTCTGCGGCTTGGCTTCGGTAACCCTTGACAAAGCGTGCTTCCCTCCGGAAGACAAACAATGCAGATTATCAACCAATGCGGGCAGACCTCTGACATATGAGATAAACTGTATCCTGTTGTGGCTTCTTGCCAAGTTGATAAACAAGTATTTTCCTTGTCGAAGTAGCTCTTCTAAGCCTCTTAAGAACTTACCATTGCTGGGCAATGAATAATATAAAGGAAAGTTATGGTTAAAGGAATATGGTAGTCGAAATAAAGTTACTGAGTTCGATTCTGGTGGGCGACTGAAATTCTAGATGTGACAATACCCTCCACCTGAGATTGAAATATCTCCTGATGTTTCTTTTCTCTGGTGCTTCTGGGTTAAGGGAAATAAAATCTGTTTCGTTGGCATTTACAAGGCTTTATGCTGCAATAGCTTCTATACTTGTTCCTGGAGTTTCTTTCAGACTTTATCACAAACAAATGGATAATTAATATCATTACTTATGCAGATTATACTGGATTATATTGTCGATGATGCAATGTGTGCTGGTGTTTCTTTGATTCAGAACTAATCAGCTATTTGTTTAACAATTGAGAAGCTAACTTCACTGGAGCTTACAAATAAAGTGCTGCATATTCAAAAGTATAAACAGTTATATGTATAACCTGAACAAAAAAATGAAAAAGTTTTATATAGTTAGTCCAACTTATAAGTTGGAATGATGATTATATATATATGGAAATATTTTCTATACCCCTTTTTTTTGTAATACCTAAACCTAAGATATGTAACTAATGATACTAATGAAATTGACTAAAATGCTAGGCATTAAAATTAATCATATTCAGGAATATAACCTGACCAAAAAGCTAAGTGATACTAATTCCATAGCATCATACATATTTTTCCTCGAATGACAAGGATCAAAGGGATCTAATGAGATCCTTACACTATTTTCTGTAAGAAGAGCTCTAAGCAGACTGGGCTTAGACTCTGTTTCTGATACATGAGAATAGGCTATCAATGTAGGGAAGGGTTTTTCTTCCGTACATAGCAAAGTAAAGCTATTAAACACACTAGATTCTTTTGGTACAAGAATTTCATGATACTCTTCTATTACTCTGAATATACATTTGAGAACATGTTGATGTAACAAATTCTGTTCTCGTGTCCTTTTACATTTACTTAAGGCAAAACACATAAACTCTTTTAAGTTTGTCTTAAAAGGTTGACAAATTGGTTCGATGTCTCCGTATCGATAGAAAATATTTGCTCTATCGTAGGCATATCGAATAAATTTGTCCAGTATTAAGATTGGATTTTGCATTATATATGCTGTGAACAATTTGTGTTCTCTTCGATTCTTAGCATTTCTTACTTGTTTGTTTATATGCCATTTGACATATGGATCATTTTCAGCTAACATGAGCTGTATAAGAGTTTGAGGGTCTATGCCTGGAACACTCATATTTTCGTTAGTTCGTTCTTTTCAACAAGAAATAACGATCATTTCACAACCTTACCAATTGCATAAGTGCAAACAAAAAAAAACAAATAAAAACTTAAAGTAATTAAACTCTATCACTTAAAAAAAATGACAACATAACATATTTGTTGTTAATAATAGAAGATTAACATATATATATGGTATGATACAAATAGTTGATTAATATGTAGTTAAGTGATTATACTGATTATATTGGGTTACATGAATATATAAGTATATATATATATCTATATATATTGACGATTTGCTTGATTATAGTACGTAAGATATTAGTAACAGTATTTTCATATAAGTTCATGTGTAAAAATAATGTTTACACTATTTTCTATCTTTATAACACAGTTCATGTTTCATTATTGTTTTCACTATAGGTTCACTTATGTCTGTAGTTAACACCTTGAGAAATTGTTTGTGTTAGAACGATTAAATCGTGGCACTACACTGCACAGTTTATTTCACTTTGTTGAGTCCTTGTGAACTAGTTAATTAATATAGTGATATGTTCCATTCCTATACAAAGGAATATACACACCATATATTAGTATATATATATACTTCATATAACTTTATAACAGGGCGTTATACTGTTACACACTTGACAATATAATGTTTTTAGGATTTACACGTTATGTAGCCTATTGGCTTGTTCAACAGTGATATACTCTGGTTCGTTTGGATTTACTTGATTTACTACATGAATTGGTTCTTCATAACTTCTGTCAGATTCATAGCGAATGACAGGTGGGGAAGGTAATGGTCTTGAAATATTCATATTTCTTACTCTTAATCTTCCATTATGAGACCGTGGTCTCTTACACTCACATGTGTTTATATACACTTTCCATATTATATAAAATATGAGGAGATATGTCTGTAAAGTTAATACTGTTAACCATAAAATAATAGATATTTCATATCTCGTATCTCTCAAGTTTATGTGACATTCTTCTTTATGGCATAAGTAAGGTATGGTTAAGTTCTTGTTGTTTATATCTATCCATATTAATGGAATTAAACGACTTATACTAGCGGTAGTATCTGTAGGTAATATACAAGGAAAAGTACTTCTGATATGAAGTCTTTCATCATACTTAATATAACATGAGCAACCTAAATGATTTAAGGTAACACCATATTGAAATTCTACTTGAAAATTGATTTCAATATCTTTGCATACAATGCGTAAAGTACGATTATATTCTTTGTTTCCAACAAAAGCTTGGGTAGAAACGTTAAATTTGTAGAACTCTAGATCATTGTTATTCTTAGTGCAGGTCATATTGCAATATTTATACATCTCATGCACACTCTTTGTTATCGTAGCTATTATACATCTCTCAAAGTTACTCAAAAATCCATGTTTCGGGTGAACGAAACATAAAGTATCTTTAACAATATCACATTCAGTTGTTAATAAATTCTTAGAGTTATCATCATAAGCTATGTTTATATCTTCATTATACACACTACAAATTTCTGTTTGTTTTCTGAAGTAGATTTGTTTTACAGAAAACTACGTAAACGTCTTTGGTTTGAAATAATTGGAATTTTTATAGCAAACAACACTTTGCTTTTTGATATTACACATTCAGCTAAAGGTACATTGTAGAATTGTCCTAAATTTGTAACGTCTATACTGATAGAATGATTAGTTTTTACAAACTTTTGTTGTACATCTAACAAATCTTGCTGAAGCTTAGCAAATGATATCAACTTTGGATTTATGACTTTTTTTTGACAAGAATTTATTAATAACATCAAATTTTCATTCGTACATACTGATAATGTTTTAAAGTTTAACCATGATAAAGCTGGTGAATCATAAATTTTACTTCTTATAATGTCATAACCTTTTCTATCTACAAAAAGTGTTTTAACATGCACTTTTTCAATTCTAAAATACTGCCAACCATATGTAAGAGGGTCAGCGTTAAAGGTATGATTACCAACGCGTGAAATTATATTCTCCCAATCAATTACATGTGGTTGTGGTATTGAAATGGTTATTTCATATATAATAGGCAAAGATGTTTCATAATATATAGGAGAGCTTAACTCTTCTATTTGCAATCCTGAATTTATATAATTAGGTATTTGTAAAGCTGACAACAATGAAAAATTCATAAGAAATATAAATGTAGATAGTCAGGATGAAGGTGTTCTATTTAATGTAGCATATTGTGGTTCCATTGTAGGATTAGCACTAGCTTCAAATGTTACACAACTAGGCCTTCCTTCAAAATTCGGGCTATGAAATTTTATTTTTGTTTCATCTAGACTTGATCTTACATTTGCTCTTCGTAATGTACTATCCCTAAATTCTCGAATCTCTTTACAAGTTGTCATCCATATCAGATAAACTGTAACTATGATGACTAAAAATGCTATCACTACACATATGTAAACAGCAATTTCTTCGATAGTCGTAAGTTCACAAGCATGAGCTTCTACTTAACTTACTGGTATAGCACTCATAGGTATAGCAACGTTTTGTACTAATCGATTAGTTCGATTTAATTTAAAAATACACCATAATAATAGAATGCTAATTATTCCATTCCAAAGATAAAATACTAAATTATCTGTGGTATCTGAAGGTATTAATTCACTTCCTATATCGGTAACCATATTTTCAACTTCTTCTAGCAATTCTTTTCTATCGTTAACAGATTGATTTTCAGTTGTGGGTTTAATATAGATATGAGGTAGTTTCTGTGTCCAATTGCTATCTAAACAATCTTGAAATGATTTGAATTCTAACATTTCTTGTTTCGTCTTCATATCGGTGACTTTTAATGTAGGTATGTGAGACCAACTGGCGGGGATAACTCTAGATATCTGAAAGATTGATTCAGCATTGTCTGAACATGGAAAAGTTTGAGGGATGAATACATCATCACTAATTTTAGCAGAACATGTACAAGGCAAATTTAACTCACTAGCTCCTGGCTGATTACCATGAGTAGGAAATTTACGCTTGTTTCCATTACATTCTACTTCAATTTCATCTAAAGCATTTGTTATTACATATTTGTCTGGTGATATTTCAGTAATAACTATAGGATTTCCCTGAGTACATTGAAATGTACAAACTTTGGCTAACTCTTCTATAGTGGCTCCTTCTCTTATCTTCTGTGGGCAACCGGTGCCTATTACAGCATCGTGTCCATAACGTGGTAAGTAACATAACTTATCTGTGTGAGGATTACATGTTGAAAGGAAGGTTCCTGACAACATTCTAACACACGTACTTGTAGTGGCTGCGTAACTTGTGGAATGTAATGATATACATGTCGAATTATGCCATCTAAATGCTACTGTCTGAAATCGTTCTAATAACACTCTTTCTCCTATCCTGATTATAGGGATTTTAACATGAAAAACTACGTTTGTATCTGAGAAAATACACTGCGTTATTGGTAAGCTATAATATTGACTCAGTTTATTAAGCGGGATAGCTAATGTAAAACCTTTCTTAGAAATTTTCTCTATTATATTCATTAAATCGTCTCTTAAAGTTGGCGGTCTAATAGAAGTCATGGGCAAAGTATTATGAAAACATGCGTTCTGAATTTCTTTATATTCCTGTTCTATTACATGATTTAACACTGTCTTATGGAATAACATGATTCGCATTTGTTCCAATAATCCTTTATACTGTAAATTCTGGGACACATTCATTAATTCAGTGAAATGAAAATTCTCTAATGATCGAATTTGTTCAAATTTTCCTTCTACTGCATCAAGTGATTTGTTTATCTGTTTAGCCATATCTTTTAATCCATATCTAATGGTGACTATATCTCTATCAAAATGTTTCAAGCTTCTGGTGATCTTCAAAATTGCTTGCTTCAATTTACGATTTTCTACTTTAGAACTTTGAACTTCTTTATCTGTTGCTACTGAGCAACACCATCCAAGGAAGTCTCCTAAAAATGGCAGAAGTCCTCTTTTCTTTCTAGCTGGTTCATATTCAAAATATTCCTCCGTAGGAAATTCTAATGATGATTTATTCAAATGTGCAAGAAAAGCTTCTTGTAATTGCCCTATGGCTTCATCTATAAAACAAAATAATGAATCTGTTTCCTCATGTTCATTACATAAATGGCTTCTTTCTGAATTTGAAATTTCCCATAAACTAGGTTCTATAACTGGAGGTTTGACTAAGACATTTTCATATACTAATGGGATCGTGGCTTCATACATTGTTAATCCACTAATGATATTCCAATATCCTCCGGATACTAGACGTATTGGTGGTAATGGGTTTCCATAAACCTGAAAAGAGATAGTTACCAGTACACCGAAGTAGATTTCCAAAAACAATAGGCGAGTCATCTTCCGGCTCTGTTTCATCTGGATCTATCCGGTTGATTGGTACCTTTGGGAACAGGTTTGGAACTTATACCAATTTGTTCACTGAGATTTCTGAAACTGGTTAGAAAACTAAAATACAATTTATTAGTTATTACAGAGTTAGAAATTTAGTACATCATGTATGAAATTCAGTTACTCTTAAAAATCAACGAATACCTTGACTAGGGTGTGGTTCTTTAGGCAGGCTAACAAGTCTTAGCCTAGCTATGGTTGGGTCAAAGTGGCAACTAAATGTCCACTGATCACCATACATCCATATGCTACGTTGTATATAAGCGTCTAATTGATAGGCATTTTGCTTAAGCCATACCTCTCTATCTACTTTATTTGGTCTCAAACTTAAACCAAAACGAATATAATTCGTATAATGTCTTTCAATTGTAGATTTTCCTTGAATCGGATTAGGTGCTATTAAAGGTAAAACATTGGTTCCATACTGAATGTGTTTATTTTCTCTGGCTATGAAACACTTCTTAAACGGACCTTTCATAAACTTATGTGCAAGGCTAGCTATTTCTAACATATCCTTGATTTTTATGGTCTGGGCTGTTGATAAATTTTGGTTTTCTATTACCTTTGAGGTTGCGTTATCACCACTTGTACTTGCTCCTTCATTTACCTTTTCAACATTCTCCTTACTTTCTTTATTCTCTAATTGGGCTTGTCTTAGTTCGATTGAACTGTGAGCTCTTCCTAAGTCAAAATAATCAGAAAATTCTGAAGATAGTGTACTGATAGACATTGTCGAACATCTAGATGTGACTTCGACAATATTGCTCTATTCTTCGGAAGAAATTGTAATTGTCTCTTTGGAAGAAGGGTTATCACTGCTTATAGTGATAGTCCCTCTCCCTAATGACTTTTCAATGCATGATGAATCTAAAATATCTATAATGGTATCATGATCTGACATCGTTATCGTTTCCTTACTCACAGATGTCTTTGGGCTAGAAACCGCCAATGGTAAATCCCTTTCAAACATGCTATAAGTAACACTCGAGGGTAAAGTTTCATTAACTATAACACTTGCACTAGAACCTGTACTAGAATCACTAAGAGTTATGGTTTCTTGGTGTAATTGCTCTAATTCCTTTTGGGCGTATTGTTTCAATAGTTGCTCAAGGGGAATATCCTTATTACTTTCCGCCATTTTTCTTTTATAACCCACAACACAATTCTATAGTACTAATACTGTTTACTTTGAAGTTGAAATGTTTTTCTCTGGGTTGATATAAGCTATCAATTTGATAGTGTTTGTTTCCCTATCAAAAGTAGACGTAAATAACCATTTACTACCATATTTCTGGAAATTCTCTAATACAAACTTCTTTGTATCACTTGCAACTTTCTGAAGAAAAACATTTATGTCCATATCATGTGTAATGGCAATTTCTACATTAGCGTCTAGGAATTGTTTCCATTCAAACAATGTCCCTTCTTTGATCATAAAATATCTATAATATCGACAAAGCATATTAATGCAATACAGTCTATTATATCCGAAATCATGGAATTCGGCTAATTCTTGTCTCTCACAATAAGGACAATAGACCTTACTTCTATCGTGTAAAATGGCTAGAGGTTGAAGACTCATTGTTTAACTTTCGTTTCTTAAATGGTTTAGCCAGAGTATCTAACTCGTTTGGTTCTGTTCCCTGTATTGTTTGTATAGTTACTAACGGCGGTGGACCGTATGGCGTACACAATTCAAACAATCTTCTTATTAGTACATAATATACATCTGCGAAGTTTATTACGGTAACCTTGGCAAGTATATCATTTAACACATACTCGAATTTAGCAATGCTCTGGTTTTCTAAAACTTGATCTATTGTATACCTTTTGGCATCAAAGAAATAGGGCAAGAACTCTCTATACTTAATCTTCCTATCTTCCAATTCCAATGGAATATGAGGATATTTCTTTGTGTAATGCAATGACATTGACTTTCAGTGGCCTGAGCCTTTCTCAGCGGGATTTGGTATTCGTGCTAGCTTTATATGTCCTTGAGAATCGGCTGTAACTCTCAATTTCCAATTTAACCTGTATCTCTTTCTCCACTCTGACAAAACTACTATAGCGTTTCTTTTTACGTTGAGTAATAGTCTATTCCACTCTAAATATGGGATTTCTTGAACTCCTCCACTGACTGATGGGTCTACTTTATAATTTGCAAATATCAAATAATAGGCACAAAAAGTTTGCGCTAAAAACACAAGGGCATTTGGTCCTATACTCTTCTTAACTTCAATTAAAGAACAACCAATAAACGTTTCGATTAGAATTTCATCTATCGTTTCTTGTACTCGCCTTCTGACGGCGTCTGGTATTAATAACACTTCAAAAATATTTAATTCGCTTACTTCGGATGCAGATTCAGACATTGATCGCAAAAACACTTTAAGAAAACAAAAAGAGGTCATGCAAACACTCTATTCTTTGTGATATAATTCATAAAATTTCTTAACTCACCTAACGGCTAACTGTTCTCCGTGAGAAGAAACAGGAGGTCGATTCTATTCTTAAGTGAAGATATCCACTAGGTCAATCTTTAAGTAGAACCTGTTAAAGATAAATCCTGATATAGGGATGCTTTCGCCTATATGATACAAATGTATATTTTTGTCATTGTATTAGTCGACGAAGTAATAAATGAAAAAGATGATAATGAAATGATTGTCTTTTAAACGAATGGCCAGTTCATTCAATTGACGAGAAGATGATAATGATAATGAAATACATATTGAAAGAAAATGTATATACATTCTTCTTTTATGCATAACTAAAATATTAGTTTCTTGGATTATCTTTTCTTTTAAACACTAGTTCGATCCTTCTTTAAACAAAGGAACAACATTACGTGTGGTTAAGATGAGTTTCTTCCTTTTCTGAATTATTTTGTGATTTTGGTCTTTACTGATTTACATTTCAAAAACAAAATGTAATTACCATTGGTTCGGCTAATAGTATCTCTTTAAACGTCTAACGTTGACGTTCATTTCCTTTTGTCCTACCAACTTTCTTACATGGAATACGTTATTTCCTAAATATTTGATGATTTCCCATGGTCCATTCCATTTTCGTCTTAACTTTTCCGTTAATCCAATTTTGTGTGCAGGTTGGTATACCAAAACCAAATCTCCTGCAACAAATTGTACGTCATTTACTTTTTCATCATATCTTTTCTTATCATATACCTGTCTCTGTTCATGTCTTTTTCTTGCTATTTGGCGTATGTCTTCCAAATGTTGAGATAGATGCGTCGTATGCACGGTGGGATCTTCTGTCTTAAGTGATTCTATTCCCATTGTTTCCAAAGGGAATACCGGTTTTCTACCGTACACTAGTTCAAAAGGCGAGAAACCAATCTGATCCACCTTTGAACAGTTGTACGCGAAAACACACAATCTCAAATAATCACTCCAATCCTTTTGATGATGTTCTACATATTTACTTAGCATTTGTGCTAACCTAGCGTTAAATCTCTCTACTTTACCATTTGTCTGTGGGTGGTAAGCTGTAGTACACACGTGTTTTACTTTCATCAATTCCAGTAATTCTTCCGTTACTTTTGCCATATATACAGATCCTCTGTCGGAGAGTATCTCTCGAGAACATCCGTGTCTACATATTACATCTTCTAGAAGAAATTTGGCTACTGTTTTTGCTGTGGTTGTTCTTAGACATCTTGCTTCTATCCAATTTGTAAGATAGCATGTTGCAGTAATGACATACTGAAATCCTTTAGAATTTGGCAACGGTCCTAGTATATCCGTGGATACACGAGCGAATGGTTCTCCAATAGGTATCGGGTGTAATAAACCTTGTGGTTTACCAACATTACGGTTTCTTTGCTGGCAAGTTGGGCATCCTTGGACATATGAAATAATTTCCTTTTTCATATTAGGCCAATAATAACGTTCCGTGATTTTTCCACGAGTTTTACTTATTCCTAAATGTGCTCCGGTGAGAGGAGAATCGTGAGCTTCTCTCAAAATTTCTCCTTTCAATTTTTCTGGTACAACTAACACGTATTGGTTTCCAAACTTTCGATACAATATGCCATCTTTAATTTCAAAGTATCGTACATTTAGTTGATCGGGGTCGGTTTCTTTATCTGCTATTAATTGTGTTACCACTGGATCTTCTCTCTGCAGTTTTCCGATATCCTTTATTTCTTTCTCCGTGTCATCTGTCTCCTTTCTAACCTGGGCGACGGCGATAATGGCTCCTTCTTCTATGCATTCTCTTTCTTGAGCTGATAGCGAAGTAGATGGAATACGGCTAAGACAATCTGGTGCGCGATGCAATTTTCCTGACTTGTGAACAATGTCGTAGCTATATTCTTGCAATCTTATCGCCCATCGAGCTAATCTCCCTACAAGATCCTTACATCTTTTTAACCAACATAAGGCATGACTGTCAGTTACTACTGTGAACTTTTGATCTATTAAGTACGTTCGGAAGTGTGTGATTCCAAACACTACAGCCAATGCTTCTTTTTCCGCAATAGAGTAATTTCTCTCTGGCCCATTCATGGTCCTACTAGCATAAGCTATCGGATTTACAATTTTCTTCTTTGATGACGGATCCTTTGGATTCGGTCTACTCTGACATAGTACGACACCTATACCGGACTCTGAAGCGTCGGTGTGCAGTTCTATAGGGATACCTGGTTCAAAATGTCGTAATACAGGAGCATTCATCAAACATTCTTTTAGCTTCTCAAAAGATTTTCTTTGCTCTTCTCCAAAAATAAATTCTTGGTCTTTTCTTGTAAGCTTGGTAAGCGGTTGTGCAAGCTGACTGAAATCTTTGACGAATCGTCGGCAATATCCTCACATTCCTAAAAATCTACGAATCTCTGTGACATTCCGAGGTTACGGAATTTCTCTGATTGCTTGTACTTTCTTGGGGTCGGTCTTAACTCCGTCTCTCCCTATTATGAATCCTAATACTTCCGTTTCAAAGTATCCGAAATGGCATTTAGTTGGCGATAGTCTTAAATTAGCACTTCTTAGTCTTTTTAAAACTTCTGACAAGCGATATACCATTGTTTCCCAGTCTTCTGCGAAGACTATTAAATCATCGAGATAAACTGCAAGGCTGTTCCATTTCATAGAAGCGAAAATTTGGTCCATGCATCGCTGATACGCTGCTGGAGCTCTGTGTAAACCAAATGGCATCCTTTTCCAATGGAAAAGTCCGTCTCCAGTGATAAACGCGGTTTTGTGTCGATCATCTTCCTTAATTGGAATTGACCAATATCCTGAACGACAATCTAAAGATGTTATATATTTGATGTTTCCCAAAAAGTGTATGATATCATCTATGCGTGGTAAAGGATAACAATCTTCTTCTGCGATAGCATTCAGCTTTCTGTAGTCTATACAGAAGCGTATCTCGTTATTCTTCTTCGGTACTAACACTACAGGTGAAGCATAAGGTGATTTACTAGGTTCTATGACTCCTATGTCAAGCATCTGTTGAACTTCTTGTTTTATAAACTCACGCTGCTTCGGACTCGTCCTATAAGGCGGTTGACTTACAGGAGTTTCCGTCTTCAATGGCAGGGTAAATTCATAAACGTCTGTTTCTCCTAGTTGATCGGCAGTCCATGCTAAACAGTCTTTATAACTTGTCACTAAATCGAGAACTTCTTTCCTTTGAGCGGGTGTCAATTCGGGATTGATGTCTAACTCTTTTGCTAGGTCATGTTCATCTTCTTTCCCTGGAGTGGTTCCACTGTGTAAAACATCTAAATCCACTGCATAACAAGATTTCACTTGGGGTTGCGTTACTTGTGAAATACATTCCAATTTTCCTATCACTGTTCCGGATGGGATATTAATACTGGTATAACCCATATTAATTATTGGCACAGCTTTCAGATCGGAAGGTTTCACTAACATTCGTGGCACTAAACATCTAAACTGATTGTATAGACCATCAGAAGGTTCCAGTAAATATTCACTGTCACTTTCTTTTGAAGTTGTACATGAATAAGTTACGGCGATTTGCGTATGCTGGCGAGATGGAAGAAACGTATTGACCATCACTTTAAACACTTTCTTTTCCTTTCTCCTCTTTCTTTTCTCTTTTCTAGCCTTTAAACTAGTTTCAAAATTATCATCAAAACCTGAACATTTCAAAGAAGTTATATTTACCTGATCATCTGGTAAGGAAGTTGGATAATTCAAAATCTCTGTAGCTGGTGGCTTTCCTATAGGTGCTGGATCACAATCACAACGTGGAGACTCACTAAGTTCAGACTCACTGTTGATTTGCGTTGATTTACTCGAAACTTTATGTTCGGCGCTATCTTGCGTTACTGTTTGCGTGCGCACTTGGGTGCGGTCGGCGTTCCTTGTGATAGCTTCTGGTTGGTTGACTCGATCATGTGTTCCCTCTTGGCGACATGATGGCGTCATATGCGTGCGCAACTGGGTGCGGTCGCAAGACTCGACTGTGTTCCCTGAGTGGCTAAGTCCTAATCGCTGGTGTGGCGTCACTGCGTTGCTACCGGACGTTATCACGTGTTTGCTGCCTGGTGGCGTGATGTTTTGGCGTCGCTTCGACATCACGTGGGCATCAAAAGTGTTCGCTTGCTTCAACTTCTTGATAATATTAATGAGCTTAGTTAAGATTATCTTACTGGGCGTTTCTTTATTTTGAAAGTCACTATCACTCCTCATTAGGGATCTGCACTCCTTATCTACGCACGGCGATTCTGGATTAGAACATGTTTCTTGTCTATCTTTTACTTGGGAATGAAAACTGACAACTTTTATAAGACCAGAGTATGAAGGAATATTGCCGTTACTGTCCATTTTTACCAACGGAATTTTTCTTTCCATTCGCTGGAATTCTCCTGGGCGTTTTAAGCAGATTTCCTTTGGACTGATCCATTTCACATACTTATTAAATAAATCACTACCAAGTAATACAGGGGAGAACTTTTCTCCTCTTTTTGGTTCCATAAAAACGAAGTTTATCCACATTTTTAAGCCGTTTGCTCTAAAGTATACTCTATGGACTGGATATAAATCTGAATCTGTGTCAAGCAAGGTTCGAATACTCACTAAACCTATCTTTTTACTGTTGCTGACGAATTTCTTTGGCAATAATGCAGGATTAATGATACTAATTTCCGATCCTGTATCTAATAAAGCTAATTCCTTTTTTCCAAATAAATGTACATATAGGTGTGGTCTCGGATAACGGTGAGACTCATATATCACAGACTTTAACGGTTTCTCTAATGGTTTTAGGGGTTTTACATAGTTCGCCTGATTTACGAAGCGATCCCCATCTCGCTCCGTCCTTACTCGTTTGGGGTTCGAACGGCATGGACAGGTGCGTCATTACTCTCCGTCAAACGCGTTTTTCCAAGCAGTTCTGACACTAACATCTCGGCTAACATTTCGTTGACTTGATGTTCTACTGGTTTCTGTACTAACCCTTGTACACCTTTTTGATTTCTGAAGGAAGCTTGATTACCTGTGGGTGTTTGGTTATCGAAGTCGGACCTTCTTCTTTGTGGGCATTCTCTTGCATAATGACCGAAATTTCGACAAGAGAAGCATTGTATGTTACTCTTATAATTGTTTCTCGAATTCTGGTTGAAATTGATACCCCTCTCATTGCGACTATACTGAGTAGTGGGATTGGCTATAGGATAAGCACCACTTACAAGTGAAGAAAAAGAAGAGCTCAAATGATTGAACAGCCTGATTTGCATACACTTAAAATTATGTCAAGAGGGGCATATGCCCCAATTCTTCAAGTGTGATATGTTTTTAAATTTCATGAATTCTGAATTCTAGTGTAGAAAAAGAAGAAGCCTCTCAGACAGATTTGCTTACACTTAAAACTATGCTAAGTTCCTATATCATTTTATTGTTTATAGTGTGTTTTTCTGTCAAAATCCCAGGAATCTTGAATTGATATAAAGCTCATAGCTATTGGGTTCTGAGACCCAGTAGAGTGTGGTGCATAGCTCCATGATTTTTATTGCCTTGTAAGCAAGAGGCTCGGGTTTAAGTCCTCATAAAATATGAAGCCTCCCCTGATGGCAAAGTGTTAATATTGTTGCTTTGTAAGCAAGAGGCTCGGGTTTAAGTCCTGATAAAATGTATAAGATTGAAATACATGTGGCAAAATAATATCTCCACACGTGAGATTTTGAGAATAATTACTGCTAGTTGATATACAACTGATTGCTCCCAGATCTGAAACCTGGTAAAAAGTGTTGTTCAACAGCATAAAAAAAGCAAAATTATTTTATATTGGGAATCACCAGAGAATAGTTATTGCTGTTATAATTGTTTTGGCATAGCTCTGTTTTTTTGGACCAAGAAATTTTATATAAATAAACAACAAAAATGCCAAAACAAAAATATTGCAATCAGTGTAATAAAAATATATCTAGTTCTAATTGGGCTAGGCATTGCCGTATTTGTGACCGTAAGAAATGCAGAAAAGCTACTAAATTGTGTCCAAGATGCCATAATTCTTATGTACAGTCATCAACATTGCCCTCACGACCATCTACATCTGGTCTGAAAAGAAAGCATGAAGCACCTGTTAATGCTGGACCTGCAAAGCAGCCACGCTATGCACCACCTATCCATAGCAGTTTTAATGGCCAATTAAGAGATTACCGGTTTGAATCAGAGCCAAGATGTGTTATTAAGAATTTTTTGAACAGTGTAAATCCTGATGTGCAGGCAATTCTAAATGCACAAAATGGCTCTTATAAGCTGTCCCTCAAATTGTATACTCAATATAAGAAACCAAATGGCACAAAATTTACACAGCCCCACATAACAGAAACTGTACCTGTATACTCAAATGCAAATTCAGACAAAATAATAAGCAGTTTGATAGATCAATTAAATATTAAACACTCTGAATTTGCAGCAAAAGAGTCTGGATGGAGCCTATGCGGTTCTCCACACAAATTATATGTTAATATTTCTGAATTCAGCCCATTACAAGGATCTACATATTTGCCATTACCTGCCAATATTAAAAACAAAAGAGCCGTGGTTAATATAGAAAATACCGACCAGAAATGCTTTTTGTGGTGTATTTTAGCTGCTTTGTATCCAGTTTCAAGGAATCCTCAGAGAATAACTTATTATAAACAACATGAACATGATTTTGATGAAGCAATGGAGGGTTTAGAATATCCAATGTCTCTTCAGAATATTGATAAATTTGAAAAAAGGCCAGGAATATCAATGGCAAACAATTATCTATTAATATTTTTATTTGTTCCACTGGCCATGGCAATTGCTTGATAGAACCTCTCAGAATCAGTACATTTGATGATGAATCTGCTATTCCGATTGATTTGCTCTTAATTGAAGGGGATGGCACATATCATTACACTCTGATACATAATCTTGAAGCTATAGTGAGAAAGCAAATAGACAAATCCAATACAATATTCAAGTTGTGCAGAAGATGTTTAAGTGTATTTGATGGCAGGAAAATGGTAAATGGGGTTCGGGAAGTGAATGCAGAAATTGCCAAAAACAAGTTAATTGAGCATCTGAAATACTGTGGCAACTATAAACCTGTTCATATGGTGATGCCAATGCCAAGTGAAAATGCAGAATTCAAAAAGTTTGAAGCCTTGTCGGAATACCCAGCATATATAGTTTGTGATTTTGAATTAAATCTCAAACCTCTTGCATTCTGCAATCCAGATCCTGAAGAATCTTCAATTACACCATACCAGCTACATGAACCTTCTAGTTTTTATTATGTTGTTGTACAGGATGGTGTTGTTAGTAAAAAATATTCACACATGGGACCAGATGCCATCAAAAAATTTGCACATAAAATAGAAAATGAGTGCCATGACATAGCATCTAATATCTTATTAAAATCAAAACCCATGTTGCCTTTAACAGAGAAACAGATTGAAGATTTCAACAATGCAGAAAAATGCCCGGTATGTGATTCTGAATTTTCAGATACAAAAATCAAGGTTTAACACCATTCTCATACAGATGGTAAATTCAAAATGGCCCTGTGTAATAGCTGTAATATTAAGATCAAGAGACCAAAATTTGTCCCTATATTTGCCATGGCGCATCCAATTATGATTTTCATCATCTGATCAGATATGAGGGGTTTGAGAAGCAGAATTTAAATATTTTAGCAGAAAATGATGAGAAATATATTGCTATTAGCAAAATAATTAAAGTTAATGGTGTTCCTATTCACATAAGATTTCTTGATTCTTACAGAATTTTATCGGCTAGCCTGGCTACACTGGCCACTCAATTATCTGATAATCAATTCAAAATCACATGTGCTTTGTTTCCAAATCAGGACCTGAAATTAATTAGGCGGAAGGGTGTATATCCGTATGATTATGTTACAGATTTTTCTAAATTTGATGAGTGTGCTCTGCCACCAAAACAACAGTTTTACAGCAAAATCAGAGGATCTGGAATCAGTGATGATGATTATCACCATGCCCAATTGATGTGGAACAATTTAAAATGCCAGACATTTGGTGATTATCACATGGCATATTTAAAACTTGATGTGACCCTCTTAGCTGATATATTGCAGGCATTCAGAAAATCTTCCATGAAAAATTATGAACTGGATCCAATATATTTTTACAGTGCCCCGGGCCTAGCATGGTCTGCAATGTTTTTAAATACTAAAATGCATTTGGATCTGATCCAAGATCAAGATATGTACTTGTTTATGGAGCAATGTATAAGAGGGGGCATGGTGCAATGTTCTCAGAGATATGCCAGAGCAAATAACAAATATATTCCTGATTATAATCCAGCACTATCATCAAAATATATACTGTATGTAGATGCAAACAGCCTGTATGGTTATGCCATGATGGATAAACTGCCATATGCAGGGCTTGAATGGGTTGAAGATTTTAATATTGAGGATCTTCAGGACTTTGATGACAGTAATTATGGCCTATTCTTAGAGGTTGATCTGACAATTCCTGATGATTTACATAACAAATTTTCTGATCTGCCCCCAATTCCTGAGGTTAAGTGCTCACCTGGCTCTAAACAGAAGAAATTGATGATGACTCTGGAGCCAAAACAGGGTTATGTCATATATTACAAAAACCTCCAGTTCCTGATGCATCATGGTGTTCAAGTGACCAAAATTGGCAAAGTTTTGAGGTTCAGGCACTCAAAATGGTTGAAGCCATATATTGTTACAAACACAGAGCTTCGAACATCTGCAAAAAGCCAATTTGATAAATCTTTGTTTAAATTGATGGTCAATTCTGTATATGGCAAAACAATTGAAAATGTCAGAAAACATACCGATGTTAAAATAATTACTGACCCCAGCCTGAGCAAAAAATTGGTTGCAAAGCCTAATTTCAATTATAGAAGAATTTATGATGAAAATATGGCACTTTTCAACATGAAAAAAACAAAGATTAAGTTTGATAAACCTATTTATGTAGGGGCTGTGATATTGGAATTGGCCAAATTACACATGTTAAAATTGTATTATGATGTGTTGAAACCTTTTTATAAGGATCATGTAAAACTGATGTACATGGACACGGATAGTTTTGTTCTTGATATTGAAACAGAAGATGTTTATAAAGATATGTCCCAGCCTGCATTGCTTGAATATTTTGATACCAGTGAACATACAAAGATTCAACCCCACAACAAAAAGGTGCCTGGCAAGTTAAAAGATGAGACACTTGGTGATGTTATTGTGGCATTTGCTGGATTAAGAGCCAAGATGTATAGTTTTGAAACATGTAGTGGTGTTGTTGCCCAAAAAGGCCAAGGGCATTGGCAGAGGAACTGTTGAAAAAGAGGTCCAATTTGAAGATTATAAAAATTGTCTCAAATCATGTAGCTCAATCAAAACATCAGAATCCAGAATTCAGAGTGTGGATCACTTATTGACTAGCAATATTGTAAGAAAAGTGGCTCTGGACCCACATGATGATAAGAGATTTATTTTATCATGTGGCATACATACTTTACCATGGGGTCATTGTGATTTGAAAAATGGGGATCAATGCACAAGCACAGAGCATGATTTGAAATAAATAAACATGCCTATGAACTTATTTGGGTTCAAAAAACAAGGTATTATGGACCTGCCAACACCACAAGCCTCTTCTGATATAATATCTAAACTAAGTGGCTTGTTAATTATTCATCTGAACAGCATACTTACAGATATTGATGATGAAACAGGTAAAAAATTGTACATATTTAACAATAATTTAAATCATTACCAATTACCTGTAGGTGGGCAATTGCAATTTATTACAACCCCTGAGGGTGATGTTAAAATTTCAGTAGGGAGAAATATTTATAGAATTAAGCACTCAAACATGATTTCTGGCACTGTTTATACTGTTTCTGCTGGTGACTGCTTATATATTGAGGTCCCGGGGTCATATGACAAGCTTATACCCTTCTTTATAGAATTAAGAATCAGATACTCTATAATAAATAACCGCTAAAACAAAAATGCCCAATGATATATTTGGCCATACAAGGCATGAAGATCACAGTGATGAGATTTTGATGCTTGATGTCAGAGTCAAGAAATTAAGAAGTGATTTACAAGCTTTACAAACTACACTCAATGCCAGTCTTCAATTAGAAATTACAAATTTGCAATCACAATGCATGGACCCTCTTCTTAAAATTGATTCTGAACTCAAATTATTGCTTCAAAAATATACTGATTTGGCCACATTGGATAATTTTCAAAGTTTAGAAGAAGCTGTAGCAGCTCTTCAAGCCAGATTTAAGACCCAGGCTAACAACTCTGATCAATTGAAACAACAATTGGAAGAGCAAATAAATAATGTCCAGGCACAGCTCCAAACAATTGTCAAAAGCATAAAATCACAAGAAGATTTTGATCTAGTGATTTCCACTCTAAAGGAACAGATTCAGTCACTCCAAATACCTAATCTGGACCCCTTGAACAATGCCATAGCCGAGGTTAAAGAAAAAAATTGAGACACTTGAAAATTTTATGAACAATTTGCCATCTTCTGATGCTTTGAATGCAATAACTCGGAGTGTAGCAAATATTAAGCTGCAACTTGAAACATATGAAGATTTTGGAAAAATTCAAAGTTCCATAACCCTTCTTGAAGGTACAATAGCAGCAGTGCAAAATGATTTGGCAAATGTACTAGAATCCCGATTGCCTGGGATTGTAGATACCCTTGTTAGTGTCCAGCAACAAATCACAAAGCTTGAATACCTCAACACTGAATCTGAGCTATCCCATTTTCATCATTTGATCGATGATATCCAAACAAAGCTTGACATTTTACAACAATCCACACCCTCTCAGGCAGATATAGCCCTGCTCCAAAATGCTATGCTAAATGTGGCTGATGCTTCTGAATTAAACAATGTAAAATTGGCACTTGAATCTTTGCAAAATACAGTATCAAATCTGCCTACATCACAGGAACTTAAAAATATTAAGAGAGCAGTGAATCGCATATTGAAATCAGAAGATATCAAGAATATCCAGGCAGAGATCAAACATCTCACTCAGACAGTGGCCACTCTACCAACAAATCAACATATTAATGAATTGCATGCCCTGTTTGAGGATATCAGAAGACAGGTCCATGATCTTACTGCTCAAAATTCAAAATTGGCAGTTGTTGAAAATTTACAGCAAATTGTAGCTAATATCAAGCAACAGCTAGGGACCATGGAATCCAATCAAGCAAATGCTTTGTCTGTTTTTGCCACCCAGCTACAAGAGATTGTGCAACAATACAAAAAACTTGTTGTGGACATAAAGATCAAGCCAGGCCATGATGATGTTGTTAGGACCATCAATGAGCATCTTGAATCTGTAACAAGTAGATTGCTCACAGCAGAAAAAGAAATAACAGGCATAATTGAAAATCCTAAACATACAGTAATTCTTGAATTGTACAGCATCCCCAACAAAGAATATGATTCTCCATTTACACCAGGCGGCAAAATATATATGCTGTCCCCTGCACAATTTTATTACCAGTTGATTGTTGGGTGCACATTGAGACCAATCAAGATCAAATATTGGCTACAACCACAGGCACACCACTACCCTACCTTATCAATAACAAATGCTGACAACAAAGTAAAAATCACCAGTGTAGAATTGGAGGATTTTACAGATCCCAATACATTGGAAACAGCCTATACTGAAGATGATGGCTCTCTGGAATTTAAAATACAAATAGGGGATAAATTATATTTAGAAAATCCTGCAGTCTCAGCTGCTGAACACCCTATAGTTGCAATATTCTTGTTTACATATTATGTCTAGACAAATTATTGTTGATGAATTACACAGACAAGCCCGACATAATTATAAGAGACTCCCAGTAGTCACAAAGGGCATAGATGATTTATGGCAGAGCGACTCGATTGAAATGGCAAGTGGACAGTTGAAAAACTTAGACAAAATCAACAAGGGCTACAAGTATTTACTCACTGTAATAGACACATTTTCAAAATTTGCCTGGGCTGTGCCACTCAAATCCAAGACTGGAAAATGTGTTACAGAAGCCATCAGGACAATCATCAATCAGAGTGGAAGATCCCCGCGCTATTTGCAAACAGATAATGGCAAAGAATTTTATAATTCTGTGTTCCAACAATTTATTAAAAGCCAGGCAATACAACATTATTCGAGTTACAGTGATCTCAAGGCCTCAATTGTAGAGAGATTCAACAGAACCTTAAAAAATCTTATGTATAAACAATTTACCCTTCAAGGTAATTATAAATGGATTAATATTCTTCCAGAACTTCTACATAAATATAACAACTCGGTCCATTCCACAATCAACATGAAACCCTCTGAAGTAACTTCATCTGATGAGCAAAAATTGATCAGCACTGTTTATTATCCTAGATACCAGCCAACAACAAGAAAAGCCAAATACAGGGTAGGTGATCAAGTAAGAATCAGCAAATATAAGCACTTATTCAAAAGAGGCTTTACAAGAAACTGGAGCACTGAATTATTTACAGTGGTTCAAGTTAAACCTGGGACCCTTAACACATATATAATAAAGGATCACCGAGGAGAAATTCTCAAAGGCAGGTTTTATGAAGAAGAGCTCAACAAAACTAAACAGCCTGACACATATCTCATAGAAAAAATCATCCGCAGAAAAGGCAACAAGTTACTTGTCAAATGGCTAGGACTTCCAGAACACAGCTGGATCGATGCAAACAAAATAATAATATGAGCACCTGGGATGTTATAAAAAGGCTGCCAGAACCTGAACAGCAGAATAAGAGAAATGGAAAATTGCTGCCTGATAATATTAGGTGTCTTATTGTTGGGCCATCTGCTTGTGGTAAAACTACACTAATGGTTGATAATTTTTATTGGCACCCAACTGGTTAGACTGGAAAAACAGGCACTTGTATATCTTCTCTAAGAGCTTGGAATAATTAAAATATCAGCAGCTGATGAAGCTATATGATGGATTGGATATAGCCACTTTTGAACCAGATGTTAAGCCACTTCATGAATGTCTCGATAATTCTGTTGTTGTGTTTGATGACATTATACTGGATAATCAAAACAAGGTTAGAAATTTCTTTACACAGGGCCGGCACAAAAACATTGATTGCTTCTACCTGGCACAGACTTTTTCAAAAATACCGAAGCAACTGATCCGAGACAACAGCAATTTTATATGTGTGTTTCATCAAGATCATACCAACCTCAAACACATACATGATGAATATGTAGGTGGGGACTTGAGCTACAATGATTTTTCCAAGTTTTGCAGTAAGTGCTGGAACCAGGACAGTTATGGGTTTGTCACAATTGATATGACAAGAACACCCAATAGTGGCAAATATAGAAATAGAATCAACAATTTTCTAGACATTGAAACATAAATAAATAACCATGAAAATTCCAATTATTGATGATCTTAAATTAAGAGATTATCTTGTAAAAAGATTTATGGGATGGAAATCAGAGAACCGAGGAATTTATGAAAAACACAAACAAACAGAACAACCTTTAATTGATGCTATTAGTGAATTAGGTAAAAATATCAAAACTGTTACAGAGCAAAATCAAAATTTGATCACAGAGCTTGTACCTGTAGCTGCAAGAAACATATTAGATTATCCATTCACCCCACTTTCCAGTATTCATACACCTAGTCCTATTGCTCCTAGAAGAATTGAAGCTACTCAGGATCCTATTGAATTGGGTCTTCTTGCTCAAAAATATTTAACCACACCTAAAGACAATAAAGATGAGGTGTTTGGCATATATGCTGATACAGAGCTTGATGGTAGCATCATACATAGAATTGGCAATTTCAGAGTAACATTTATGGGGGATGATCTTATTGTATATTCAGAATCTCGTCTCGGAGAAAAAGGTGCTTTTGTTAAGTACACCGGAACACCTGGATTGTGGGAACTGATGACTAGGAAAAGGCCTGGCAGCTATACAGATCAAGATTATGAATATTACAAAGAAATATTAATAAAATCAGATGCTCTATACCAGAACAATGATCCCACACAAAAAAGAGTCAAGTCTAGCAGTGGGGCAAAATACAATAATTTAATCAAGCCCATATGGTCACAGATCAAGACTGGCAGTGGAATCAAACAATACAACACCCTGCCTAAAGAATTTGTGTGGGTTGATGATGTCAGGAAACTTGTAGACAGGTTATTGGTGATAGCTGGGGAGGAAAATGCTGGGAACCACAATTTTTACAATGAAAAGGTTGGAATTATGGACATGATAAGCACAAAATTGTCTAATTTTATAGTGAATGACACTAAGGGGATTGGATATCTCATAAAAATTATTAATACTCTACCACCTAAATTTTGGAATATTTCTGAGGGACGGGGCCTTGTTAATGACATTATAAACAAGCTGCCATTTGAACTACACCTTCCAGGCTATCAATATTGTGGTCCCGGTACAAAATTGGACCATAGATTAAACAGAGGTGATCCTGGTGTTAATCCCCTAGATGCTGCTTGTAGAGACCATGACATAGCATACAACACACATTCTGATCTTGACAAGAGACATGTTGCAGACAAGAAATTAGAAGAGGCTGCATTTGGTAGATTTGTAAGCAAAGATGCTTCTTTAAGTGAAAAAATAGCAGCATTGGGGACCACCATAGCTATCAGCACCAAACAAAAATTGGGGTGGGGGTTGTGAATATGTATATAATAAACCTACAATGAAGGCCAAGGGTGTTATGTATCAAGTACCTTATGCTGGTCTCAAATCTCTTAAAACTATTGACAGTCCCTTAACCAAAAAGCAGCGCAAGAAAAAAAATTCTTGTCTTGCAAAGGGGCATGGTATGAAATTGTTGCTTAGTACCCCCCAATTAAAAAAATTACAGCAATCAAGAAAAAAATCACATGTGGGGGGATTTATATTTACCATCCCTGCCATCTTAGCTGCTCTCGGGGCTGTGGGGAGCTTGGCCGGGTGATCAGCCGCCATAGCAAAAACAGTAATAGATGCCAAGAAAAATAAGGCAGAATTAGATGAATTGAAGCGCCATAACCTGGCCATGGAGAAACAAGGCAAAGGTGTTAAGAGAGCCATGAATAAGTTTAAAAAAAACAAGAGCCGCTTACAAACCAAGATATTGAAGCTTTAATCAAGCCACTGGGCATCAAACATTTTAGAGGTGTGTACATGTCTGATTCTTTACCAGAACAACCACTCAACAAAGAGTGTGGCATTGTTAATTTGGATAAGTACAAAAATCAGGGCACTCACTGGATCTGTTATCTTAAATATTAAAAAAATGAGGCATTTGTGTTTGATTCATTTGGAGGTGTTCCACCTGAAAATTTAATAAAATATCTAAATTCAGCTAATCTTTATTACAATAATGCCCGTGTTCAAAATTTCAAAGATGTTAATTGTGGACATTTGTGTTTATCTGTTCTTAGATATATGTCTCAAATAAATAAACCATCAATTGAAGATTTTCAAAAAGCCTTGTGGTATTTAAAACATCATGGGGGTATTCCATCTCACCAGCCAAAATTCAATATTGAAACTCAAATTGCATGATGACATAGTGTATCCCAAAACAATAGCTCTCAGAGCATTTTATGGCATGTACTTGATCCCTAATATTACACACCACAACAACACAATTGCAGTAGGGGATGAAAAAATTGTCATTACTCCAGGGCAATATAATCTGTCCACTCTAAATGCTCAATTACCCAGAGGTGTAGTGTTAAGTCAAAATTCTGTCACTCACAGAGTAGAGATTGTATCTGCTACAGAAACAGTGGATCTGGGTACTATAGGAGAGTTGTTAGGCTTTGAGAACAACACAAAACTTGAACCAGGCATCAAACACACTCCTATGAATATACCCAAATTCTTAGCCATAGAGACTCTGAATATTCACTGTAATGTGGCTGAGGGTATGATCACCAAATCAAATGGCATAGGCACTCACAAACAAACCGGCATCATTGCAACATTCAAACCTAATTCTGAATTCATGGAGCCCATCATCTACAATCCATCCCCAACATTATATTTTCCTGTGTGTCATAATAGAATAGATTATATTGAATTGATGGTCACTAATGAAAAAGAAGAATTAGTTGATTTTGCTGGAGCCACAACAACTGCAATCATAGAGATTAACATTTAAATAAAAATACATACAAGAAGAAAATGGAAAATATTGAGAGTTATGAGCTACAATCATTCCCTCCAAACAGGAGGACATTTGCAAATTTAAATCAACCCAACACAGAGATTGAGGTTGATCTTGATGTAGGGGATGGCTTTATACACCCCCACAGAGCAGATCTATACATCAAATTTGATGTTGTAAAGCTCGATGGTACAGATTATCCGGCAAATTCAAATATAAGATTGGTTGATAATTTTGTGCCGCATCTATTCTCTGAAATTGAGATCAGAAAGCATGGTGTTGTTATAAACAGAATAGATTATCCCGGCATTACCTCCACAGCTTTGGCAACATTAAAATTATCCAAAACCGAGGCTTCATACTACAAAATAGGTGGATTTGAGGCTGGTGATAAGATATTATCTAAAAACCACACTGTGCTGTTCCCCATGCGCCTATTGCCAGGATTCTTCTCAGATTACAAAGATATTATGTGGAAGGGTGGTTTAAGAATCACATTTAGAAGAGCTGCCAATGATAATAATGCTTTGATGAGGTACAGTGCAATAAACTCTACAGGAGAAGCTCTGCCTAATACCCTACCAGATGCAGGCAAATGCATTATTCAGACTATGGAGTTAAGAATCCCTGTTGTTGAATATGAGGCCAGTTATGCTCTTAAATACAAAGCAGATATAATAAAAAATCCAGAGGTTCCTTTACAATTTTATACATATCAATGTGTACAGAAGCCCGCAACTGGTACTTATTATGAGTTTGATGCTACAAATTCATTCTCCAGTATACAATACGACATGCCTGATTTTGTGGTGGTATTGTTTCAGACTGGAAGACACAATAATCAGGAAAAAAATTCAAGTAAATTTGATAGCTGCAACATCAAGAACATATATCTTAAAAATGGCAGAAATGAGGTATTTCCTAGAGAAAATTATAATTTAGACATGTCCAAGGATGATTTCCTCAAATTATATGAGGCATTTTCGGCATTCAAAAGGGTCACTACTGGCAATACTGACATGTATTACACACCAGATGAATTCAAAGCACAGAGGCCCATGTTTGTAATTAACACTTCAAAAAGGAAACAAGTTGTGGTGAATGACAGGACAAACATAAAAATTATTTGTGAATTCCATGAGGCATTACCTGATGACACCATATGTAGTGTTATTCTCATAGGTGAAAAATCATATGTTTATGATGTAAGAAATGAGAGAGTCACGGAGCAATTCTAGAGGGCCGATTCAAACATAGAAGCCCTTTGATTATAAAACAATAATACCAACATTTTGCCGTCAGGAAGGCCTAGGGGCCTCTTAATTTTAAAACATATAAGCCATGGAACTATGTGCACAGTACTTCTGCATATTGTAGGAAAGCTCATATGAAACAGCACATCTGCTCGTGGCAGGGAAGCTCTTACAGTATTTCTGCCTTTTGCAGGGAAGCTCTTACACCACATCTGCATTGCAGGAATATAGAAATATGCAATGATTATTTTGTAAGTTACAGACTCGGGCTTATATTAACACAACAAGACAAAACTAGAATTGTGCTCAGGTTTGCATGACAATATCCAAGAAGCCAATATTATTATTACTAGGAATTTCCTCTTTGAGTTAATAATATGATAGATGGCAAGTAATTTTCTCTGAAAGGGGCACAGTGTAGATAAGAATTTCTCTTTGAGCCCCATGACAGATGACATGTAATTTCCCTCTGAAAAGGCACAGTGCAGGTTATGCCAACAGATATAATCTCCCAGGCATACAGAAAAAGGCCACTATTCTTTTTACTAATTTCTCTTTGATGATGGATAATATGTTATTTCTCTCTGAAAAGACACAGTGTAGATTATATCTGCTGGCATACAAGAAATATAATTTCCCGGGCAAGCATGATTTATTGCTGGCCAAAACATGGGACTGATCAAAAGATTATAAAGAACATAGAAGCAATTAATTATGTTTGCTCGCTCCTCTCCCATTGTATTGATCAGGAAGTTTTGCCTGCATAAAAATATAACAGCAGTTAATGGCTGAGCTGGTGCTTTTATACCCAAACAACAGCAATAACTAGGCTTGGGTGAACCCCAATATAAAATAATTTTGCTTTTTTTATGCTGTTGAACAACACTTTTTACCAGGTTTCAGATCTAGGAGCTATCAACTAGCAATAATTATTCTCAAAATCTCACGTGTGGAGATATTATTTTACCACATGTATTTCAATCTTATACATTTTATCAGGACTCAAACCCGAGCTTTTTATTTACAAGGCAACAATATTAACACTTTGCCATCAGGGGAGGCTTCATATTTTATGAGGACTTAAACCCGAGCCTCTTGCTTACAAGGCAATAAAAACCATGGAGCTATGCACCACACTCTACTGGGTCTCAGAACCCAATAGCTATGAGCTTTATATCAATTCAAGATTCCTGGGATTTTGACAGAAAAACACACTATAAACAATAAGATGATATAGGAACTTAGCATAGTTTTAAGTGTAAGCAAATCTGTCTGAGAGGCTTCTTCTTTTTCTACACTAGAATTCAGAATTCATGAAATTTAAAAACATATCACACTTGAAGAATTGGGGCATATGCCCCTCTTGACAAAATTTTAAGTGTATGCAAATCAGGCTGTTCAATCATTTGAGCTCTTCTTTTTCTTCACTTGTAAGTGGTGCTTATCCTATAGCCAATCCCACTACTATACTGATTAGAAGTACCTCGGTAATTGTTACCTCTATAAGTATTCCCTCTAAAATCATTGCCTCTATACTCGTTTCTAGGTGGAGTGGCTACTTCTGCTGTGAAAGTACGCTTGGAAAAATCATTTCTAGGTGGATTTCTAAATGTCCTACTTGTTCCTCGCTGATACTGGTTATCTTGTCTTCCTGGCCTGGGCCTAAGATTATACCTGGTTTGAAAGAATTTATTTTGTGATACCTGTTGGTTCTGGGGTCGATTCAATATTTGGTTTTGTGGTCGATTCTGTGCTTGATTAGACCCTTGATTAGCCTTAATAAAAGATGTATTTTGTCCTTTATTGTCAAAAGCTGAAAGAACATCTTTCTCTTTTTGTTCAGTTACCTTTTTCTTTGATAACGCACTATTAGTTAACGAAGCCTGCTTTTTAGCTCTTTCCATTAATCGAAGGTTATTTAGCAAATCACTTAATGATTCCGGTCTCATGGGGACTAGTTTCTCAACTTGGTCCTCACTGAGGCCTCTATAAATATAGTTCATTTTGCTTTCAGTGTTCATATGTGGGGTCAGCTCTCTGACACAATTTCAACATAGAGTAGTAATACTGCTCTATTGTTTCATCATCACCCTTCTTTCGTGCACTAAGTTCAATCAAGGCGTCGCCTTCTGGATAGACAGGTGAAAAGGCTTCTTCTAGTTTTGCTTTTAGTTCAGAAAACAAATTTACTGCCTCTAAGGTACCCAAAAATCAGATGCGCTGTTCTTTAAATATGCTGGAAGGTACTTTATTTTATCCCTTTCGGACCATCCCAAAATAGTTGCTACCCTCTCATAGGTCTGAATAAATTGTCGGACGTTTTCACCTTTATTTCCTGAAAACGTGTCGGGCTGCACGGACGGTACTCGCCCGTGACATGGAACTGACGTTGTCGTTGTACTAGTGCTTTCTGAGTCGGTCGGCATTGTGACTCTTTGTGGTTTTCTTTCTGCTATAGGTTGGTTACATTCACTAAGGATACACGGAATTTCTATTTGTCTACGTGATGCAATTCATTCACTACGTCTTGTCTCTTTTATTTCTTGATCAGACATCCAAGTATTTCCAAAGTCATAGTTTCAACAATTTCAATAATTACATACCTTAACTTTTACTGCTACTTTTGGTGAGTGTCAATCAAATTTCTCTTACTTTTGGTGAGATGTTCTCACTTTTACTACTACTTTTGGTGAGATGCCCCGCATCTCCACCATTTAATATGTCACGAACCCTGACTCGAACCATAGACTCCCAAGTCTACCACTAGGCTATCCTCAGAGTCCGTGAAACATATGTTTGCCGGGGCTCACCAGGGATCTCACAGCCACTGCGCTCACCTGACACAGAACTAGGTTCTTGGGCTGTACACTCTTTCCTCATCTGTACTCCCGGCAGAAGAGTACAAGATACAAAGAGAAAAGGGCAATTTATATGGGGGTTCCACCACTTAACTTCTAAGAGTTAAGAATTTAAAGCAATTGACATTCACCATTACCATTTCCGTAGAGACTAGACACTATTTCTATAACTATGACTGTTGGAAAGGAACTTGTATGCATTACCTTCTGAAATCAAGATAAATAAAAGAGAAACACAAAGATAAACTTAATAAACATATATTCTTTAGTAAATGTTACAATATTGGGCTTTATACAGACTCTGATGTATTCACTCGCCATGAGTGATGGTTTGAATTGTACATATCGATCCGCTTGATCGAATCTCCTTTCCTTTGGAGTTTTACGTTGAACATTAAAGTTACATGGGCTCGTTAGGCCTGCTGGTATACAAAAATATATAGAAACACATACATTACCTTGCTGCTATGCTTCTAGCGAAGTTGGCTTCATGGCTCAGACTTTAAAATCTGAATTCGAACTAAGGACTGAAGAGAAGAACTGTACTGAACTGAACTCTCTGTCTCTCTCTCTGTGTCTCTGGAATTTCTCTCTCTCTGTGTCTCTGGAATTTCTCTCTCTCTGACATTTGAGGCAAAACCTAAGCTTTTATACAACTGAAAAAGACTTGTCACTGGGTGGGGTTATCTACTGGCGCCCTCTGACTGACGTCTTATTCTTTGAACTCTGATCTACATTGAAAACTAAGAAACAATAAGTTTCTAAAGAATTTGCAAATTACTATTACCATATATAGAAGGTTTGCATTGTTGGTGCTTTAGGGCTTGGAAAGTTGGATAAGGAAATCATGGTTATTAATCATTCGCTCGAGGCATATGAGTGGCGTGACCTTATCAACTCTGCAAACAAACAGGAAGCTCATTATGTCTTTCTGCGGCTTGGCTTCGGTAACCCTTGACAAAGCGTGCTTCCCTCCGGAAGACAAACAATGCAGATTATCAACCAATGCGGGCAGACCTCTGACATATGAGATAAACTGTATCCTGTTGTGGCTTCTTGCCAAGTTGATAAACAAGTATTTTCCTTGTCGAAGTAGCTCTTCTAAGCCTCTTAAGAACTTACCATTGCTGGGCAATGAATAACATAAAGGAAAGTTATGGTTAAAGGAATATGGTAGTCGAAATAAAGTTACTGAGTTCGATTCTGGTGGGCGACTGAAATTCTAGATGTGACAATAAGTTAAAGAAATCCATCGTGTATAGTCACATTATAAGAATATACCCAAACGTTAGAGGAATTCACACACAGATGTAACAATACATGATGTGGCAATGATGGAAACTTTCTACTAACAGAGTATTGACAAATCACAGCAAGAAAATAATGGATCAAGTGAGTTGTTGTGATGAGAAGGACAGTGCCTTGGACGAAATAGTTCAGTGTAAGGAATGCGAGACGTATTTCCATTTAGGATACGCCAACTTGCATTCATTCAGAGGACTTGTTCCTGATGTTGATTTGGTTTTCAGGAATTGAAAATCAACTAATGTTATTTTTATCATGGAGGTATTTTCCAGTTGATTAAATAAAATTGAAGATGGAATGATGGGAGATAGGATTGAATTAATATAGAAAATGGAAGTAGGAAAAAAGAAATAATGAAGAAGTTTGAAGAAGTATATGATGAAACGATGAAGAAAACTGAAGGAGAAAGGCTAAAATATAGAATGAATTAAGGAAAATGATTGAAGAAGGAAGAAAAGGATATAAGGATGAACTGATAAAGATACTTGAAGACAAGGATTGGAAACTATAGTAGCATTAAAAATAGAAAAAGTATTCAGAAATAAAATGACAAGGAGGAAATATTTACGAGAATGGAAGAAGACAGAGCAGCCTTGACAGAAACGGAGCATAGAAGAAAAGAAACAAGAAGACAATGAGGAAAAGGAGAACAAATTTTGCTTAAGCTTACTTGTAGAAATCGGAAACCAGTAGAAATGAGTCCATCAGAAAGTATTGAACAGCTGTTTAAACCAATCCCTGAAGACAGGAAGAGAAAAAAAGGGAATCCGAAACAAGATAACGTTGACTACCAGCTTGGAAGTTTACTTAGTTACCATGTAACACATTATCCTGAGGAAGAATGGAAGCTGATTGTTAGGATGGTGTAGAATGAATAAAACAAATAATAACTGTATTCACCTTTCAGAAGATACCTCAATTGCAGACTACCTCACCGGCATGTCAAATTCATCGAAAGCTTGATAAATTGAGGAGGATGAAGAGGAAATTGCGGTTGTCTAGATTGAAGTATTCACCTAGAACAAAGGGTACAGCATCGTAAAAATTGATTTCGAAAATGAAATTCTTCGCGATGAGTACAGCAGCTCAAAGGATTCCAAGGAAGAAGAGGAAGGATATGTTAATAAAAATGAAGATGAATAGGGTTCGACTATATTGTTTGAAGATTTCGTCCAAACCAATGGACGTTACATTTGAAAAGTTGAATTCAAGATGAGTGTCGTAGCTGAGAATATCCCAAAGAAAAGGAAGATAAGAAATCTCACAAGAAGAACATGAGAATTCTGCATGGATTAGAAAATCGATTCACAAATATTGATCCCACGTGTGCAATAATAATGCCTGAAGAAAGTATGCTTAAACTTGTTGCATTTGCACAGGATGTCCATAAAGAGAAGACAGTGAAGAAGAAAAGGATGAGGAAGAAATTGTTATCAAAACCATTTCATGCTAAATTTTACTAATTGTTTTTTTCAAAGTATAGTAAACTGTGGAGTCAAGAAATATTTGATCTATGAAGAATGAAAAAATAAATACATTTTAGAAAACAATAGAAGTACCTTGCAAAACACTTTATCGGCTAAGCTCGCATGTGTAGTGTTCGTTAACTTATCAGATATCTATCTACTTGTTGCCTGTTTCAAAGGGAGACAATGGAATTTGGATAATTTTGGAAATATCATCTGAGTAGTGGGGTTTATGCTATAACAAGCACCACTTACAAGTGTAGAAAAGAAGAGGCTATTTGATTGAACAATCCGATTTGCCCACACTTAAAACAATGGCAAGAGGGGCTTATACCCCAATTCTTCAGGTGTGATATGCTCTGAATTTTTAAGAATTTTGAATTCTAGTGTAGAAAAGATGAAGCCCCTCAGACATATTTGCCTACACTTAAAACAATGACAAGAGGGGCTTATACCCCAATTCTTCTAGTGTGATATGCTCTGAATTTTTAAGAATTTTGAATTCTAGTGTAGAAAAGATGAAGCCCCTCAGACAGATTTGCCCACACTTAAAACAATGGCAAGAGGGGCTTATACCCCAATTCTTCAGGTGTGTTATGCTCTGAATTTTTAAGAATTTTGAATTCTAGTGTAGAAAAGATGAAGCCCCTCAGACAGATTTGCCTATACTTAAAACTATGCCAAGTTCCCATATCATCTTATTGTTTATAGTATGTTTTTCTGTCAAAATCCCAGGAGACCCAGTAGAGTGTGGTGCATAGCCCCATGGTTTTTATTGTCTTGTAAACAAGAGGCTCTGGGTTTGAGTCCTGATAAAATATGAAGCCTCCCCTGATGGCAAAATATTAATATTGTTGCTTTGTAAACAAGAGGCTCGGGTTTGAGTCCTGATAAAATGTATAAGATTGAAATACATGTGGCAAAATAATATGTCCACACGTGAGATTTTGAGAATAATTACTGCTAGTTGATATACAACTGATAGCTCCCAGATCTGAAACCCCCCCTCCTCTCCTCAGACAGATTCGGCCATGTGTGTAAAAGCTATATCTGTGTGATTGTTGTTCATAAACTTGTCAAAAATATGGCCTTTTTGATATTGTTTTTGGCCATATTCCTATGCTCTACAACTTACAGATCTAATTCAATACAAAATGCAAGCAAAATTTGAGCTGTTTCCTGCTTTTTTTCTAATCTCTGATCAATTCCATTGCTCGGGGTAGGCAATTATTTAGCTCGGAAATGCATGAATTGATATTAATCTATCAAAAGACTAATGTTTTGCTTGCATGCCTTGCCGGCACACAAGAGATATAATCTACACAGCTAGAAAGGAGCATTAATAATATTTCTGTGTAATTCACTGAAGGGGCCATTAATCTTTCTGTGCGACAAGGGAAAAATTCTTAGTCATGCAAGACAACATGTAAAAGTGTAACAAAGATCATTGAGATAAAGATACAAATTTTCTGACACAGTGGCAATAAACTGCCTTGCATGCTGAAACCAATTCTAGTTTTGCATTATTCTGATAATACGAGCATAGGCAAGGCTTAGAGAATAATTCATTGTACGGTTCAAAATCCAATTTTGTCTGTATTAGCTTCTGGGTCTCAGAACCCAGTAAAATGTGGATATATTCCATATGGAGAAGTGTTATTGTAATCAGGGGCTCTGGGTTTGAGTCCTGATAAAATATGTAAGATTGAAATACATACAACAAAATAATATGCCCACACATGAGATATTCACTGCTAGCTGATATACAGTTGAGGTTTCAAAGCTGGTAGAGTGTCTGGGCCTCTCTGACAGCAAAGTGTTGGTATTATTGCTTTGCAATCAAGGGGCTTCTGTGTTTGAATCGGCCCTCTAGAATTGCTCCGTGACTCTCTCATTTCTTACATCATAAACATATGATTTTTCACCTATGAGAATAACACTACATATGGTGTCATCAGGTAATGCCTCATGGAATTCACAGATAATTTTCATGTTTGTCCTGTCATTAACCACAACTTGTTTCCTTTTTGAAGTGTTGATGACAAACATGGGCCTCTGTGCTTTGAATTCATCTGGTGTGTAATACATGTCAGTATTGCCAGTGGTGACCCGTTTGTATGCTGTAAATGCTTCATATAATTTGAGGAAATCATCCTTGGACATGTCTAAATTATAATTTTCTCTAGGAAATACCTCATTTCTGCCATTTTTAAAATATATGTTCTTGATGTTGCAGCTATCAAATTTACTTGAATTTTTTTCCTGATTATTGTGTCTTCCAGTCTGAAACAGTACCACCACAAAATCTGGCATGTCGTATTGTATACTGGAGAATGAATTTGTAGCATCAAACTCATAATAAGTACCAGTTGCGGGCTTCTGTACACATTGATATGTATAAAATTGTAAAGGAACCTGTGGATTTTTTATTATATCTGCTTTGTATTTAAGAGCATAACTGGCCTCATATTCAACAACTGGGATTCTTAGCTCTATAGTCTGAATAATGCATTTGCCTGCATCTGGTAGGGTATTAGGCAGAGCTTCCCCTGTAGAGTTTAATGTGCTGTACCTCATCAAAGCATTATTATCATTGGCAGCTCTTCTAAATGTGATTCTTAAACCACCCTTCCACATAATATCTTTGTAATCTGAGAAGAATCCTGGCAATAGGCGCATGGGGAACAGCACAGTGTGGTTTTTAGATATAATCTTATCACCAGCCTCAAATCCACCGATTTTGTAGTAAGAAGCCTCGGTTTTGGATAATTTTAGTGTGGCCAAAGCTGTGGAGGTAATGCCGGGATAATCTACTCTGTTTATAACAACACCATACTCTGTGAGTGACAGAATTTTGAATTAACACTACACCTCTGGGTAATTGAGCATTTAGAGTGGACAGATTATACTGCCCTGGAGTGATGACAATTTTTTCATCCCCAACTGCAATTTTGTTGTTGTGGTGTGTAATATTAGGGATTAAGTACATGCCATAAAATGCTCTGAGAGCTATTGTTTTGGGATATACTATATCATCATGTAATTTGAGTTTCAATATTGAATTTTGGCTGGTGAGATGGAATACCCCCATGATGTTTTAAATAGCACAAGGCTTTTTGAAAATCTTCAATTGATGGTTTATTTATTTGAGACATATATCTAAGAACAGATAAACACAAATGTCCACAATTAACATCTTTGAAGTTTTGAACACGGGCATTATTGTAATAAAGATTAGCTGATTTTAGATATTTTATTAAATTTTCAGGTGGAACACCTCCAAATGAATCAAACACAAATGCCTCATCTTTTAAATATTTAAGATAACAGATCCAGTGTGTGCCCTGATTTTTGTACTTATCCAAATTAACAATGCCACACTCTTTGTTGAGTGGTTGTTCTGGCAAAGAATCAGACATGTACACACCTCTAAAATTTTTGATGCCCAGTGGCTTGATTAAAGCTTCAATATCTTGGTTTGTAAGCAGCTCTTGTTTTTTTTAAACTTATTCATGGCTCTCTTAACACCTTTGCCTTGTTTCTCCATGGCCAGGTTATGGCGCTTCTGCTCATCTAATTCTGCCTTATTTTTCTTGGCATCTATTACTGTTTTTGCTATGGCGGCTGATCACCCGGCCAAGCTCCCCACAGCCCCGAGAGCAGCTAAGATGGCAGGGATGGTAAATATAAATCCCCCCACATGTGATTTTTTTCTTGATTGCTGTAATTTTTTTTAATTGGGGGGTACTAAGCAACAATTTCATACCATGCCCCTTTGCAAGACAAGAATTTTTTTTCTTGCGCTGCTTTTTGGTCAAAAGGCTATCAATAGTTTTAAGAGATTTAAGACCTGCATAAGGTACATAACATGATACATAACACCCTTGGCCTTCATTGTAGGTTTATTATATACATATTCACAACCCCCACCCCAATTTTTGTTTGGTGTTCATAGCTATGGTGGTTCCCAATGCTGCTATTTTTTCACTTAAAGAAGCATCTTTGCTTACAAATCTACCAAATGCAGCCTCTTCTAATTTCTTGTCTGCAACATGTCTCTTGTCAAGATCAGAATGTGTGTTGTATGCTATGTCATGGTCTCTACAAGCAGCATCTAGGGGATTAACACCAGGATCACCTCTGTTTAATCTATGGTCCAATTTTGTGCCTGGACCACAATACTGATAGCCTGGAATGTGTAGTTCAAATGGCAGCTTGTTTATAATGTCATTAACAAGGCCCCGACCCTCAGAAATATTCCAAAATTTGGGGGGTAGAGTATTAATAATTTTTATAAGATATCCAATCCCCTTAGTGTCATTCACTATAAAATTAGACAATTTTGTGCTTATCATGTCCATAATTCCAACTTTTTCATTGTAAAAATTGTGGTTCCCAGCATTTTCCTCCCCAGCTATCACCAATAACCTATCTACAAGTTTCCTGACATCATCAACCCACACAAATTCTTTAGGCAGGATGTTGTATTGTTTGATTCCACTGCCAGTCTTGATCTGTGACCATATGGGCTTGATTAAATTATTGTATTTTGCTCCACTGCTAGACTTGACTCTTTTTTGTGTGGGATCATTGTTCTGGTATAGAGCATCTGATTTTATTAATATTTCTTTGTAATATTCATAATCTTGATCTGTATAGCTGCCAGGCCTTTTCCTAGTCATAAGTTCCCACAATCCAGGTGTTCCGGGGTACTTAACAAAAGCACCTTTTTCTCCAAGACGAGATTCTGAATAAACAATCAGATCATCCCCCATAAATGTTACTCTGAAATTGCCAATTCTATATATGATGCTACCATCACGCTCTGTGTCAGCATATAAGCCAAAAACCTCATCTTTGTTGTCTTTAGATGTGCTTAAATATTTTTGAGCAAGAAGACCCAATTCAATAGGATCCTGAGTAGCTTCATTTCTTCTAGGAGCAATAGGACTAGGTGTATGAATACTGGAAAGTGGGGTGAATGGATAATCTAATATGTTCCTTGCAGCTACAGGTACAAGCTCTGTGATCAAATTTTGATTTTGCTCTGTAACAGTTTTGATATTTTTACCTAATTCACTAATAGCATCAATTACAGGCTGTTCTGTTTGTTTGTGTTTTTCATAAATTCCTCGGTTCTCTGATTTCCATCCCTTAAATCTTTTTAGAAGATAATCTCTTAATTTAAGATCATCAATGATTGGCCTTTTCATGGTTATTTATTTATGTTTCAATGTCTAGAAAATTGTTGATTTTATTTCTATATTTGCCACTATTGGGTGTTCTTGTCATATCAATTGTGACAAACCCATAACTGTCCTGGTTCCAGCACCTACTGCAAAACTTGGAAAAATCGTTGTAGCTCAAGTCCCCACCTACATATTCATCATGTATGTGTTTGAGGTTGGTATGATCCTGATGAAACACACATATAAAATTGCTGTTGTCTCGGATCAGCTGCTTGGGTATTTTTGAAAAAGTCTGTGCCAGTTAGAAGCAATCAATGTTTTTGTGCCGGCCCTGTGTAAAGAAATTCCTAACCTTGTTTTGATTATCCAGTATAATGTCATCAAACACAACAACAGAATTATCGAGACATTCATGGAGTGGCTTAACATCTGGTTCAAAAGTGGCAATATCTAATCCATCATATAGCTTCATCAGCTGCTGATATTTTAATTGTTCCAAGCTCTTAGAAAAGACATACAAGTGCCTGTTTTTCCAGTCTAACCAGTTGGGTGCTAATAAAAAATTATCAATCATTAGTGTAGTTTTACCACAAGCAGATGGCCCAACAATAAGACACCTAATATTTTCAGGCAGCAATTTTCCATTTTTCTTAATCTGCTGTTCAGGTTCTGGCAGCCTTTTTATAACATCCCAGGTGTTCATATTATCACTTGCTTGCATCGATCCAGCTGTGTTCTGGAAGTCCTAGCCATTTGACAAGTAACTTGTTGCCTTTTTTGCGGATGATTTTTTCTATGAGATATGTGTCAGGCTGTTTAGTTTTGCTGAGCTCTTCTTCATAGAACCTGCCTTTGAGAATTTCTCCTCGGTGGTCTTTTATTATATATGTGTTAAGGGTCCCGAGTTTAACTTGAACCACTGTAAATAATTCAGTGCTCCAGTTTCTTGTAAAGCCTCTTTTGAATAAGTGCTTATATTTACTGATTCTTACTTGATCACCCACCCTGTATTTGGCTTTTCTTGTTGTTGGCTGGTATCTAGGATAATAAACAGTACTGATCAATTTTTGCTCATCAGATGAAGTTACTTCAGAGGGTTTCATGTTGATTGTGGAATGGACAGAATTGTTATATTTTTGTAGAAGTTCTGGAAGAATATTAATCCATTTATAATTACCTTGAAGGGTAAATTGTTTATACATAAGATTTTTTAAGGTTCTGTTGAATCTCTCTACAATTGAGGCCTTGAGGTCACTGTAACTCGAATAATGTTGTATTGCCTGGCTTTTAATAAATTGTTGAAACACTGAATTATAAAATTCTTTGCCATTATCTGTTTGCAAATAGCGCGGTGATCTTCCACTCTGATTGATGATTGTTCTGATGGCTTCTGTAACACATTTTCCAGTCTTGGATTTGAGTGGCACAGCCCAGGCAAATTTTGAAAATGTGTCTATGATAGTGAGTAGATACTTGTAGCCCTTGTTGATTTTGTCTAAATTTTCAGCTGTCCACTTGCCATTTCAATCAAGTCGCTCTGCCATAAAGCATCTATGCCCTTTGTGACTACTGGGAGTCTCTTAAAATTATGTCTGGCTTGTCTGTGTAATTCATCAACAATAATTTGTCTAGACATAATATGTAAACAAGAATATTGCAACTATGGGGTGTTCAGCAGCTGATACTACAGGATTTTCTAAATATAATTTGTCCCCTATTTGTATTTTAAATTCCAGAGAGCCATCATCTTCAGCATAGGCTGTTTCTAATGTATTGGGATCTGTAAAATCCTCCAATTCTACACTGGTGATTTTCACTTTGTTATCAGCATTTGTTATTGATAAGGTAGGGTAGTGGTGTGCCTGTGGTTGTAGCCAATATTTGATCTTGATTGGTCTCAATGTGCCCCCAACAAAGAACTGGTAATAAAATTGTGCAGGGGACAGCATATATATTTTGCCGCCTGGTGTAAATGGAGAATCATATTCTTTGTTGGGGATGCTGTACAATTCAAGAATTACTGTATGTTTAGGATTTTCAATTATGCCTGTTATTTCTTTTTCTGCTGTGAGCAATCTACTTGTTACAGATTCAAGATGCTCATTGATGGTCCTAACAACATCATCATGGCCTGGCTTGATCTTTATGTCCACAACAAGTTTTTTGTATTGTTGCACAATCTCTTGTAGCTGGGTGGCAAAAACAGACAAAGCATTTGCTTGATTGGATTCCATGGTCCCTAGCTGTTGCTTGATATTAGCTACAATTTGCTGTAAATTTTCAACAACTGCCAATTTTGAATTTTGAGCAGTAAGATCATGGACCTGTCTTCTGATATCCTCAAACAGGGCATGCAATTCATTAATATGTTGATTTGTTGGTAGAGTGGCCACTGTCTGAGTGAGATGTTTGATCTCTGCCTGGATATTCTTGATATCTTCTGATTTCAATATGCGATTCACTGCTCTCTTAATATTTTTAAGTTCCTGTGATGTAGGCAGATTTGATACTGTATTTTGCAAAGATTCAAGTGCCGATTTCACATTGTTTAATCAGAAGCATCAGCCACATTTTGCATAGCATTTTGGAGCAGGGCTATATCTGCCTGAGAGGGTGTTGATTGTTGTAAAATTTCAAGCTTTGTTTGGATATCATCAATCAAGTGATGAAAATGAGATAGCTCAGATTCAGTGTTGAGGTTTTCAAGCTTTGTGATTTGGTGCTGGACACTGACAAGGGTATCTACAATACCGGGCAGGCGGGATTCTAGAGATTCTTGTACATTTGCCAAATCACTTTGCACTGCTGCTATTGTACCTTCAAGATGGGTTATGGTACTTTGAATTTTTCCAAAATCTTCATATGTTTCAAGTTGCAGCTTAATGTTGGCAACACTCCGAGTTATTGCACTCAAAGCATCAGAAGATGGCAAGTTGTTCATAAAATTTTCAAGTGTCTCAATTTTTTCTTTAACCTCAGCTATGGCATTGTTCAGAGGATCCAGATTTGGTATCTCCAGTGACTGAATCTGTTCTTTTAGAGTGGAAATCACTAGATCAAAATCTTCTTGTGATTTTATGCTTTTGACAATTGTTTGGAGCTGTGCCTGGACATTATTTATCTGCTCTTCCAATTGCTGTTTCAATTGCTCAGAGTTGGTGGCCTGGGTCTTAAATTTGGCTTGAAGAGCTGCTACAGCCTCTTCTAAACTTTGAAAATTATCCAATGTGGCCAAATCAGTATATTTCTGAAGCAATAATTTGAGTTCAAAATCAATTTTAAGAAGAGGGTCCATGCATTGTGATTGTAAATTTGTAATTTCTAATTGAAGACTGACATTGAGTGTGGTTTGTAAAGCTTGTAAATCACTTCTTAATTTCTTGACTCTGACATCAAGCATCAGAATCTCATCACTGTGATCTTCATGTCTTGTATGGCCAAATATATCATTAGGCATTTTTGTTTTAGTGGTTATTTATTATTGAATATCTAATTCTTAATTCTATAAAAAAAGGTATAAGCATGTCATAGGATCCAGGGACCTCAATATATAAGCAGTCACCAGCAGAAACAGTATATACAGTGCCAGAAATCATGTTTGAGTGCTTAATTCTATAAATATTTCTCCCTATTGAAATCTTGACATTTCCCTCAGGAGTTGTAATAAATTGTAATTGCCCACCTACAGGTAATTGGTAATGATTTAAATTATTGTTAAATATGTACAATATTTTGCCTGTTTTATCATCAACATCTGTAAGTATGCTGTTCAGATGAATAATTAACAAGCCACTCAGTTTAGATATTATAGCAGGAGAGGCTTGTGGTGTTGGCAGGTCCATAATAGCCTGTTTTTTGAACCCAAATAAGTTCATAGGCATGTTTATTTATTTCAAATCATGCTCTGTAATTGGGCATTGATTGCCATTTTTCAAATCACAATGACCCCATGGTAAAGTATGTATGCCACATGACAAAATACATCTCTTATCATCATGTGGGTCCAGAGCCACTTTTCTTACAATATTTGTAGTCAATAAGTGATCCACACTCTGAATTCTGGATTCTGATGTTCTGATGGTACTACATGATTTGAGGCAATTTTTGTAATCTTCAAATTCAAGCTCTTTTTCAACAGTTACTTTGCCAATGCCCTTGGCTTTTTTGGCAACAACACCACTACATGTTTCAAAACTGTACATCTTGGCCCTTAACCCAGCAAATGCCACAATAACATCACCAAGTGTCTCATCTTTTAACTTGCCAGGCACCTTTTTGTTGTGGGGTTGAATCTTTGTATGTTCACTGGTATCAAAATATTCAAGCAATGCAGGCTGTGCAATATCTTGATAAACATCTTCTGTTTCAATATCAAGAACAAAACTATCTGTGTCCATGTACATCAATTTTACACAATCACCATAAAAAGGTTTCAACACATCATAATACAATTTTAACATGTGTAATTTGGCCAATTCCAATATTACAGCCCCTACATAAATAGGTTTATCAAACTTAATTTTTGTTTTTTTCATGTTGAAAAGTGCCATATTTTCATCATAAATTCTTCTGTAGTTGAAATTAGGCTTTGCAACCAATTTTTTGCTCAGGCTGGGGTCAGTAATTATTTTAACATCGGTATGTTTTCTGACATTTTCAATAGTTTTGCCATACACAGAATTGACCATCAATTTAAACAAGGCCTTATCAAATTGGCTTTTTGCAGATGTTCGAAGCTCTGTATTTGTATTAATATATGGCTTCAACCATTTTAAGTGCCTGAACCTCAAAACTTTGCCAACTCTGCTCACTTGAACACCATGATGCATCAGGAACTGGAGGTTTTTGTAATATATGACATAACCCTGTTTTGGCTCCAGAGTCATCATCAATTTCTTCTGTTTAGAGCCAGGTGAGCACTGAACCTCAGAAATTGGGGGCAGATCAGAAAATTTTTTGTGTAAATCATCAGGAATTGTCAGATCAACCTCTAAGAAGAGGCCATAGTTACTGTCATCAAAATCCTTAAGATTCTCAATATTAAAATCTTCAACCCATTCAAGCCCTGCATATGGCAGTTTATCCATCATGGCATAACCATACAGGCTGTTTGCATCCACATACAATATATAATTTGATGGCAATGCTGGATCATAATCAGGCATATATTTGTTATTTGCTCTGGCATATCTCTGAGAGCATTGCACCATGCCTCCTCTTATACATTGCTCCATAAACAGATACATGTCCTGATCCTGGATCAGATCCAATTGCATTTAAAAACATTGCAGACCATGCTAGGCCCGGAGCACTGTAAAAATATATTGGATCCAGTTTATAATTTTGCATGGAAGATTTTCTGAATGCCTGCAGTATATCAGCTAAGAGGGTCACATCAAGTTTTAAATATGCCATGTGATAATCACCAAATGTCTGGCATTTTAAATTGTTCCACATCAACTGGGCATGGTGATAATCATCATCACTGATTCCAGATCCTCTGATTTTGCTGTAAAACTCTTGTTGTGGTGGCAGAGCACACTCATCAAATTTAGAAAAATCTGTAACATAATCATATGGATATACACCCTTCCGCCTAATTAATTTCAGGTCCTGATTTGGAAACAAAGCACATGTGATTTTGAATTGATCATCAGATAATTGAGTAGCCAGTGTAGCCAGGCTAGCCGATAAAATTCTGTATGAATCAAGAAATCTTAAGTGAATAGGAACACCATTAACTTTAATTATTTTGCTAATAGCAATATATTTCTCATCATTTTCTTCTTAAATTATTTAAATTCTGCTTCTCAAACCCCTCGTACCTGATCAGATGATGGAAATCATAATTGGATGCTCCATGGCAAAATATAGGGATAAATTTTGGTCTCTGGATCTTAATATTACAGCTATTACACAGGGCTATTAAGAATTTACCATCTGTATGAGAATGGTGTTTCACCTTGATATTTGTATCTGAAAATTCAGAATCACATACCGGGCATTTTTCTGCATTATTGAAATCTTCAATCTGTTTCTCTGTTAAAGGCAACATAGGTTTTGATTTTAATAAGATATTAGATGCTATGTCATGGCACTCATTTTCTATTCTATGTGCAAATTCTTTGATGGCATCTGCTCCCATGTATGAATCTTTTTTACTAGCTACACCATCCCGTATAACTATATAACAAAAACTGGAGGGTTCTTGTAATTGATAAGGTGTAATTGAAGATTCCTCAGGGTCTGGGCTACAGAATGCAAGAGGTTTGAGATTTGATTCAAAATCACAGACTATATATGCTGGGTGTTCCAACAAGGCTTCAAACTTTTTGAATTTTGCATTTTCACTTGGCATTGGAATCACCATATGAACAGGTTTATGAATTTTACAGTATTTTAAATGTTCAATTAACTTGTTTTTAGCAATTTCTGCATTCACTTCCCGAACCCTATTCACCATTTTTTGACCATCAAATACAGTTAAACATCTTCTGCACAACTTGAATATTGTATTGGATTTGTCTAGTTGTGTTCTCACTAAAGCTTCAAGATTATGTATCAGAGTGTAATGATATGTGCCATCCCCTTCAATTAAGAGCAGATCAATCGGAACAGCAGAATCATCATCAAATGTACTGATTCTGAGAGGTGCTATCAAGCAATTGCCACGGCCAGTGGAACAAATAAATATATTAATAGATAATTGTTTACCATTAATATCCCTGGCCTTTTTTTTCAAATTTATCAATATTCTGAACAGACATTGGATATTCTAAGCCCTTCATTGCTTCATCGAAATTGTGTTCATATTGTTTATAATAAGTTATTCTCTGAGGATTCCTTGAAACTGGATACAAAGCAGCTAAAATACACCACAAAAAGCATTTCTCATCATTATTTTTTATATTAACCACGGCTTGTTTTTTTTTAATATTGGCAGGTAATGGCAGATATGTAGATCCTTGTAATGGGTTGAATTCAGAAATATTAACATAGAGCTTGTGTGGAGATCCGCATAGGCTCCATCCAGACTCTTTTCCAGCAAATTCAGAGTGTTTAATATTCAATTGATCTATCAAACTGCTTATTATTTTGTCTGAATTTGCATTTGAATATACAGGTACAGTTTCTGTTATGTGGGGCTGTGTAAATTTTGTGCCATTTGGTTTCTTATATTGTGTAAACAATTTGAGGGACAGCTTATAAGAGCCATTTTGTGCATTTAGAATTGCCTGCACATCAGGATTTTTAATGTTCAAAAAATTCTTAATGCCACATTTTGGCTCTGATTCAAACCGGTAATCCCTAAGTTGGCCATTAAAACTGCTATGGATAGGTGCTTCATAGCGTGGCTGCTTTGCCGGTCCAGCATTAACAGGTGTTTCATGCTTCCTTTTCAGACCAGATGTAGATGGTTGTATGGGCAATATTGATGACTGTACATAAGAATTACACTTATGCCATTTGTAATATGCCCTGCTTAATATTTTATAGCATCTTGGACACATTTTTGTGGCCTTTCTGCATTTCTTAGAGTCACAAATATGCCGGTGCCAAGACCAAGTAGAACTAGATATATTTTTATTACACTGATTGCAATATTTTTGATTTGGCATTTTTATTGTTTATTTATATAAAATTTCCTGGTCCAAGAAAACAGAACTATGGACAATATGTCAAAACAATTATAACAGCAGTTAATAGCTGAGCTGGTGCTTTTATACCCAGACAACAGCAATAACTAGGCTCTGGTGATCCCCAATATAAAATAATTTTGCTTTTTATGCTGTTGAACAACACTTTTTTACCAGGTTTCAGATCTGGGAGCTATCAGTTGTATATCAACTAGCAGTAATTATTCTCAAAATCTCACGTGTGGAGATATTATTTTGCCACATGTATTTAAATCTTACACATTTTATCAGGACTCAAACCCGAGCCTCTTGTTTACAAAGCAACAATATTAATATTTTGCAATCAGGGGAGGCTTCATATTTTATCAGGACTCAAACCCAGAGCCTCTTGTTTACAAGACAATAAAAACCATGGGGCTATGCACCACACTCTACTGGGTCTCCTGGGATTTTGACAGAAAAAACATACTATAAACAATAAGATGATATGGGAACTTGGCTTAGTTTTAAGTGTAGGCAAATCTGTCTGAGGGGGCCTCATCTTTTCTACACTAGAATTTAAAATTCTTAAAAATTCAGAGCATAACACACCTGAAGAATTGGGGTATAAGCCCCTCTTGTCATTGTTTTAAGTGTAGGCAAATCTGTCTGAGGGGCTTCATCTTTTCTACACTAGAATTCAAAATTCTTAAAAATTCAGAGCATATCACACCTGAAGAATTGGGGTATAAGCCCCTCTTGCCATTGTTTTAAGTGTGGGCAAATCGGATTGTTCAATCAAATAGCCTCTTCTTTTCTACACTTGTAAGTGGTGCTTGTTATAGCATAAACCCCACTACTCATCTGATTGTTTAAATTGTTGACTTGTAGGTAAAAATTAGAAGGTGTACTTGAAAACGAAACATTACGGAGACAGGATGTTCTCGTCGGATTGGAATGCAGACCTTACAAATTCCATTACTTGCCTCATCTGTGGAAAGGTACGAGCCTGACAAACGGATCTGAATCGACAGGTATTGGAATTTGTATAGCGAAGCAACCAAACCGATCTGAGAAGATCGGAAGGAAATTTCGAGGTCAGTTTTGGATATGGTTTTAGTGTGTCAACTGCGTTGCCATTATTCCTTCCACCGTTGTCAACAATACTGAAGTCATGGCATTGAACATATCAAATTTTATTCAACCTGAAAAGTTTTCAGGGGCAAAACTCTTAGAAGTTGATCAATTTTTCACAACTTTTGAAAATATGGCGGATGCATTTTTCCTGCAAACAGGAAAGATTTCTTGCCTTTATTCCTCACTGGAATCTCTTTAGATTTAATAACGGGAATAAAATCTCAACCAGATTATGCATATAAGGAGTACCTAATGCTAAAAACAGAAATTACGAACACTGTTAGGGACAATGGTCAACCTTTCCTGGTTGAGGATTTCTTAAAGGAACAAGTCCAACAAATTCAGGAAACCCCGCAAGCTTACATCTTACGTAAACCTGCCTTGATCCAGAAATATCTCCCCCAAGCATCCGTGGAGCATGTAATTTATTACATTCTGAGGGGACTACGTACGCAGTACCTTCAAGTAGCTTCCGACAAGAATTTTAATTCGGTGGATGAACTTCTACGGTTCATCAACAACTTACAAAGAAAACAAACCGTTTAGGAAGAGCAAGGGTATAGAGAAGCTAGGGAATTAGCGGTGCTTAAATATACCCAAGGTCTAGTTGCATCAACAAATCAGATAGGATTGCAAAACATAGTAACCCAACCTCCCATAAAAGAACCTCAAACTAGCTCATATAATCAACAGGAAGTAAACAGTGAACTGCAAACAAACAAAAACTTTGGAACACAAGATCAATTAAAAGATTTGGAAATTAAAATGAATGAACTCCAAATTAGCCATTTTCAGAATAGTGTACAAACGTTAAAAAATAGATCACAGCCTACTGGAACTAATAATAGATTTCCTACACGCCAAAGATATAACGGTAGGAATAGTTCACATTCCCAAAGAAGTAACAATTTTTTTAGATCAAATAATTCAAACAATGGTTACCAACGTGGGAACAGGTGACGTTAAAATTACCATAGAGGAGGTTATAGGCCATTCCAGAGACAACACCCTCAACAAGCTCAGAGATGGCAACCCTGTCAAAAATGTTGCCCTCAACGTGAACAAAATACAGCCCAGCAATATAATCAACAAGTATATTACAATCAGACAGATTCATCGGAACATCAATTACATAATGCCTCTTTAAACTATTGAAACCCTTTGAACGTGGGAACGGTTGTGAGGGGAAAAGTTCGCATACAGTTCCCATAATTAAACAGAATAATCTTAGTTTTCTAGAAGCAACAGTAAATAGGAAACCTTGTAAAGTATAAGGAGGGATCAACTGAAACCCGTTCAGTGGTCATAATTCGTGAAATAAATTTTATTTCGAGCTGAAACTAGTACACTGTCTAGAGGCGTCTATGGTTAGCGCTCAGTAAAAATATTGTTCAGAAGAAGTCACCATGAGCGTTGGGACACTTGTCCCACTGTATCACTAACTTACAAATGCCGTCCATGTAAAATTGCGAAGGCTGAATCTCAAACCAATCACGCACAGCGTCCTGAACTTCAGCGTCAGACTGAAATCTCTGACCTTTCAAAGCCTTCTTTAGAGGCCCAAAGATGTGAAAGTCACAAGGTGAAACGTCAGGGCTGTAGGGCGGGTATCTCAACATTTCCCACTTGAATCGTTGAAACAAATCCTGAACTTCGTTTGCAACGTGTGGACGCGCGTTGTCATGCAACACAATGACTCCAGCGGTCAATAAACCAGGCCTTTTTTTTATGGCTCTCCGTAACTGTGTCAAGGTCTCACAGTAGCGTGCGGCGTTGATGGACTGTCCTGGTTCCTTGAAGTTGAGCAATAATGGTCCATGGCAATCAAAGAACGCAGACGCCATAACTTTCCCCGCAGACGGTTGCGTCTTGAACTTTTTGGGACGTGGAGATGAGGGGTGTTTCCACTGCACAGTGGAAGACTTTGAACTCGGTTCAAAATGATGGCACCAAGTTTCATCCTCAGCAACAATGCGCAGCAAGAAGTCGTTACCTTCCAAATGGTAACGTGACAAATGTTCAATGGAGCATCCCATACTCTCCAACTTTTGATCCTCCGTCAATACCCTGGGTATCCACTGCGCGCACACTTTATGATAACCCAGAGCTTTCACAATTTTGTGAGCAGTACCATAACCCATGTTTAACTCGTTCGCTATGGATCGAATACTCATGCGTCTATCTGCAGATATTGCCGCATTCACCTTTTCACACATGTCTTCTGTGGCAACAACATGGGCTTCACCAGGACGGGGATAATCAGTGGTTTGTTCACGCCCCTTCCGAAACATTCTTGCCCAGTCCACCACTGTTGTTTTGGACACGCATGCATCACCATACACGTCTTTCATACGCCGCTACACTTCAGCTGGTCGACAACCTTCGGCACTCAGAAACTGGATGACAGCACGCTGGTCCTGTTTGGACGGATTGGGGATGTTGAACGCCATCTTTCACTCGTTATACCTGCAAAACGGAAACACGTATAAACAACATTCCTACACCCAACACACAGGGACATTAGCCATTACACACTATTGGACAAACAATATCCTCCTACACACTATACCAATAATACATGGAACGAACGGGTTTCAGTTGATCACCCCTTGTACTTGTAGACATAGGTGCAAATTGTAGTATAATAAATGACAACTTGGTTCCAACAAATGCAAAAAGAATAAACATAAATTCAACCATAGCAGCAATAAGTGGAAATTCCATAACTGTCAGACAAGGTGCCTTCATACGATTCCGAATCGGTGGGAAATTTTACTGTCACTCGTTCAGAATAGCTAATACAAAATTCCAGTATGCAATTGTGGGCACAGATTTTTTAAATCTACATAAAGCAAATATATCGTTAGGAGATAATACGATCTCATTGCAGAGATTAGGGTATTCACCAAAATGGCAATTTTCCAGTGACGAAAACAAAGTACACACCATTCCTGATCATATATTTCAAATGTTAGATTTAAATCAAAGTTCAACATTTGTAGCGCAACATAAAATAACATTAAAACCGAAATCCTCAACTTATGTAAAACTACGGCTAGAAAACATCCAGATTGGGACTAAATATAACACATTTGAACCGAATAAAGAATTGTTGAACTCATTAGATGTTTTAGCACCTTATGCATTAGTTAATGAAGAAGAACCCCACATTTTGCTAACAAACACAAAAAATCATCCGTTAGTAATACAGAAAAACACTCCAATTGGTTCAGCAGGAAGTAACCAAATAATTTCTGAAATTTTTGACATTAACGTCAATGCGAATGCAAATAGTGGAAATAAAGTACATCATTCTTTCGAGCAAGGTGACGAAAATTTAGACCAGGAAATCTTAAAACGACTCACTAAACATAGGAAATTTTATGATGTTAAACAAATTGATATAAATCCAGAACTAACAGAGGACCAAAAGCTCATAATTCAAAATTTAATTTACAATTATGCAGATATCATGTATTGGAATTCTGAGTGCTTTTCTAAAACAAACGCAATGGAAGCACACACAGATGTTGCTGAATGTGTTCCTCCATTTGCTAGGCAAATTCCCCTACCAATAAATTTAAGGGAAAAAATGAAAAACGAAATAACAAGACTTGAAGAACAACAGATCATTGAACCTTGTGAAAACTCACCATTTCGTCATCGCATATTCTTAGTTATGAAACCAAATGGAACCTAGAGACTAGTTTCAGACTTTTCGGAAATTAATAAAGTAATATACAATGTTTCATATCCCACTCCAGATTGCAATGACATTTTAGCACGTCTTGCGGGTAAATATTTTAACACTACACTGGACATGGCTCAAGCTTATTTTCAAATTCCAATATCAGAAGAATCACGCCCAGTTACCATCTTCGCAATTCCAGGTTGTGGTTCATTCCGTTATCAATGTTTACCTATGGGCATGAAGACATCCAGTACTTTTATGTATAGACTAACGGACATTGTATTTAGTGGTCTTCCCGACAATCAAGTAGCCACCTATTTAGATGATTTGTGCATTGCAACATCCACTTTTGAAGAGAATTTCTCCCTAATTCAACAAATGAATGGCTTATTGCAAAAAGGGACCTGAGTCACTTTTGCACAATTCTGAGAAAAACAATGAAAAATCGTATAATATTAATAGTGTAAGAAAGAAATGTGCCGTTGTTGGCTCAAATATTCAACATAATGAATAGTTTATTTTGCAACTCTCAATGCACCCCCCTGCAGTATGCTGCTAGACACAGTGGAGATGAAAAAATTAACTCCGATACCTCAAAAATGTGACTCAGGTCCCATTCTGCAATAAGCCATTCAAATATTTGATAGGATTAGGAAAGCAAACATGACAGTTGGAATAAAGAAATGTAAGTTCGCATTTCCAGAAACCATCGTTTTGGGACATCTTCTTTCTGCGAAAGGGATGAAAATTTCCGACAAAATCATTAATTCAATCCAGAATTTTCCAACACCTAGCAATAAGAAACACGTGAAGAGCTTCTTAGCACTTTGTTCTTACATTAGGAAATATGTGTCCGGATTCTCATTTTTAGCGGATAACATATATAAACTTTTGAAAAAGAACGTTCCGTTCACGTGGACAGAGCAGCACCAGAAAGAGTTCGATAAATTAAAGGATAACATTCTCAGTTCTCCCGTTCTAAAGCCGTATTCTCAAAACAAGAAGCCCTACCTCATCACTGATGCGTCTACAGTTGACCTCGCAGCCAGCATTTGGCAAGATTCGGAAGACGGAAGCTCACGCCACCCTGTTGCCTTCGCGACCCTCAGATTAACCGACACAGAGAAGAAGAAATCAATATTTTAACTAGAATTTCTTGCAGTGGTCTATGGAGTAAAAGCGTTTAAATATTATTTGCTAAACAGCCATTTTACTTCAATAACTGATAATCACTCCATATCCTATTTACGACAAGCATCAAATTTGACAGGTCCGCTGGCACGGAGAGCTCTGGAACTACAGCAGTTTTCCTTCGGTGTGAAACATGTCAAGTCATCAGAAAATGCCCTTGTAGACACTTTAAGCCTCTATCCAGCAGAGGAAGCTCCCGCCGACAGTGAAGACAACCCTGAACTAATTTTCCATCTAGAGGACGAAAACTTCATCATTCGACAACTTCAAGAAGACGATCCATTATTCTGCCCTATCATTAAAGTCATCAGCAACGATCCGATGCAAGATCCAGGAGTAGTACGAGCATCACAGTATTACGTCATCAAAGACAACAAACTGTACAGACGTCATCGATACAAGAAGACAGAGGAATTTCTCTTGTGCATTCCACACAAATTAAAACATGAAATTTTCGAGAAGATTCTTTGCAGTGAATACAATGCAGCTCACGCTTCACCATCTTCCACGTATGCAAATTTCAGGAAAAGATTTTACTTCCCAGGATTAAAACGATGGGTGTACATGAAATCAAAATGTTGCCTCGAATGCCAGATGTCGAAGAGAGATTTCGGACCAAAGAAACTCACCCTTCAGACGTTCGAATCGATCGCCACCCCAGCCAGGAAGTGGGTCATCGACACGTGCGGTCCATTGCAGGTCACACCCAACCACGGACATCGCTACGTTATCATCTACGTTGATCAAGCGATCAGGTACATGGTAACGACATCTATACCTTCAGTTGACGCCGAAACGATTTCCAATGCATTAATGGAACAGATCAACAGATCATTTTGCGATTTGGTGTGCCAGACAACATCACGCTTGATCGTGCACCAGCGCACTTTTCAAAAATCATGGAACAATTGAGTCAAATATTGAACGTCAGACTCAGATTCGCAAACACAGACTTCCACGAAACAGTTGGACTCGCCGAAAGACACATTCAGAAATTAAAGCAAAGACTAAGATCGTATGTAATGAAAAAATATGCACAGTGGTATCTGTATCTCTCGGCCATAACGTTTGCGATAAATTCAGAAGTACACACAGGAACAAGATATTCTCAACATTACCTCATGTACGGTTACGAACCAAAGAATACGATGGATGCATTTCTAGGAATAGATCCAAATTCGTTTCAGCACTCTAACAAAGAACGCCTAGACACATTGCAAGCGATGCGTGAACAAGTACAGGAAAATCTCCAGAAGAAATTTAAAACACAGAAAAAGTATTCAGACCAACATACACGGCATGTTGAATTTCAACCTGGACAAAAGTGCTATTTTTAGACACAGTACAGAAAAGAAATGTACCTAAGCACTTCGCAAATTACTTCAAAATACATGGTACACTTATTGAAATGGAAAATGCCAACACCGTACGAATAAGCTAAAAGGACGGCCGAGGAAAGGATAAAATCGACACATTTTCCATAACCAGAGTCGCGAGAAATAACGAATTAACCTAATCATTAACTCAACAAATAAAAATGCATCTCTAAATTAATTAATGAAAACTTTTATTACACCCAAACCACTATTTTATCGTAAATGTAAATGAAATGTCATCTCACGTAGTGAAAACAATGTGAAAATTGTTCTAATGAGTGATGTATGATTGTCAAACACATACATGAATACATTATATTAAGCTCTTGAATTGGGACAATTTAATACTAATTTGAAACGATTAAAAGTATTAAAACGACAAAGTAAACTTTTGCGCAATCTTTCTGCCGATTCGCATTATTGAAACAATATTTAACCAATGGGGACGAGTAGTGGAGTTGATGCTATAACCAGCACCACTTACAAGTGTAGAAAGGAAGAGCTCCTCTCAAGCAGATTTGCTTATACTTAAACCTAGCTCAACATGCCCATATGAGCTTTTTGCTCTAGTGTGGAACCCCCTCTAATCCAAGATTTTTGTAAAAATGCCCTCGGGAATTTCTCAGAAAGGAAGAGCCTCTCCCAAGCAGATTTGTTTATACTTAAACCTAGCTCAACATGAGTATTGCTCTAGTGTGGAACCCCCTCTAATCCAAGATTTTTGCTCGGAAAGAAAAAAAGCCTCTTGCCTATACTTACAAAAGTTGCATTAGCCAGATTTTTGTCTATAAACTTGTCAACACCAGAAATTAAGCCAATACATACACACATACACACCCATATACACACGTATTTACTTCCAATTTAAGTTTAATTGGACCTCAGCCTCAATCCAATATTAAAACAATGCAATATGCAGAGAACCTCTAGAATTGCTCCGTGACCCTCTCATTTCTTACATCATAAACATATGATTTTTCTCCTATGAGAATAACACTACATATGGTGTCATTAGGTAATGCTTCATGGAATTCACAGATAATTTTAATATTTGTTCTGTCATTCACCACAACCTGTTTTCTTTTTGAAGTGTTAATTACAAACATGGGTCTCTGTACCTTGAATTCATCTGGTGTGTAGTACATGTCAGTATTGCCAATTGTGACCCTCTTGAAAGCCGAAAAAGCTTCATATAATTTAAGAAAATCATCCTTGGACATGTCTAAATTGTAATTCTCTCTAGGAAAGACCTCATTTCTGCCATTTTTAAGATATATGTTCTTGATGTTGCAGTTATCAAATTTGCTTGAATTTTTTTCCTGATTGTTGTGTCTTCCAGTCTGAAACAGTACCACTACAAAATCAGGCATGTCATATTGAATACTGGAGAATGAATTTGTAGCATCAAACTCATAATATGTACCAGATGCAGGCTTCTGTACACATTGATATGTATAAAATTGCAGAGGAACCTGTGGATTTTTTATTATATCAGCTTTGTATTTAAGACCATAACTGGCTTCATACTCAACAACAGGGATTCTTAGCTCCATGGTCTGAATAATGCATTTGCCTGCATCTGGTAGGGTATCAGGCAGAGCTTCTCCTGTAGGGTTTATTGTACTGTACCTCATCAAAGCATTATTATCATTTGCAGCTCTTCTAAATGTGATTCTTAACCCACCCTTCCACATAATTTCTTTGTAATCCGAGAAGAATCCTGGCAACAGGCGCATTGGGAACAGTACAGTGTGGTTCTTAGATAATATCTTATCACCAGCTTCAAATCCGCCTATTTTGTAGTATGAAGCCTCGGTTTTGGATAATTTTAATGTGGCCAAAGCTGTGGAGGTAATGCCGGGATAATCCACTCTGTTTATAACAACGCCATGCTTTCTGATCTCAATTTCAGAGAATAGATGCGGCACAAAATTGTCTACAAGTCTTATATTTGAATTTGCAGGATAATCTGTACCATCGAGCTTTACAACATCAAATTTGATGTATAGATCTGCTCTGTGGGGGTGTATAAAGCCATCCCCTACATCAAGATCAACCTCAATCTCTGTGTTGGGTTGATTTAAATTTGCAAATGTCCTCCTGTTTGGAGGGAATGATTGTAGCTCATAACTCTCAATATTTTCCATTTTCTTCTTGTATGTATTTTTATTTAAATGTTAATCTCTATGATTGCAGTTGTTGTGGCTCCAGCAAAATCAACTAATTCTTCTTTTTCATTAGTGACCATCAATTCAATATAATCTATTCTATTATGACACACAGGAAAATATAATGTTGGGGATGGATTGTAGATGATGGGCTCCATGAATTCAGAATTAGGCTTGAATGTTGCAATGATGCCTGTTTGTTTGTGAGTGCCTATGCTATTTGATTTGGTGATCATACCCTTGGCCACATTACAGTGAATATTCAGAGTTTCTATGGCTAAGAATTTGGGTATATTCATAGCAGTGTGTTTGATGCCTGGTTCAAGTTCTGTGTTGTTCTCAAATCCTAACAGCTCTCCTATAGTACCCAGATTCACTGTTTCTGTGGCAGATACAATCTCTACTCTGTGAGTGACAGAATTTTGACTTAACACTACACCTCTGGGTAATTGAGCATTTAGAGTGGACAGATTATATTGCCCTGGAGTGATGACAATTTTTTCATCCCCAACTGCAATTGTGTTGTTGTGGTGAGTAATATTGGGGATTAGGTACATGCCATAAAATGCTCTGAGAGCTATTGTTTTGGGATACACAATATCATCATGTAATCTAAGTTTCAATATTGAATTTTGGCTGGTGAGATGGAATACCCCCATGATGTTTTAAATACCACAAGGCCTTTTGAAAATCTTCAATTGATGGTTTATTTATTTGAGACATATATCTAAGAACAGATAAACACAAATGTCCACAATTAACATCTTTGAAGTTTTGAACACGGGCATTATTGTAATAAAAATTAGCTGAATTTAGATATTTTACTAAATTTTCAGGTGGAGCACCTCCAAATGAATCAAACACAAATGCCTTATTTTTTACATATTTAAGATAACAAATCCAGTGAGTGCCCTGATTTTTGAACTTATCCAAATTAAAAATGCCACACTCTTTGTTGAGTGGTTGTTCTGGTAAAGAATCAGACATGTACACACCTCTAAAATGTTTGATGCCCAATGGCTTGATTAAAGCTTCAATATCTTGGTTTGTAAGCGGCTCTTGTTTTTTTTTAAACTTATTCATGGCTCTCTTAACACCTTTGCCTTGTTTTTCCATGGCCAGGTTATGGCGCTTCTGCTCATCTAATTCTGCCTTATTTTTCTTGGCATCTATTACTGTTTTTGCTATGGCGGCTGAACCCCCAGCCAAGCTCCCAACAGCCCCGAGAGCAGCTAAGATGGCAGGGATGGTAAATATGAATCCCCCCACATGTGATTTTTTTCTTGATTGCTGTAATTTTTTTAATTGGGGGGTACTAAGCAACAATTTCATACCATGCCCCTTTGCAATACAAGAATTTTTTTTCTTGCGCTGCTTTTTGGTCAAAAGACTGTCAATAGTTTTAAGAGATTTGAGACCTGCATAAGGTATTTGATACATAACACCCTTGGCCTTCATTGTAGGTTTATTACATACATATTCACAGCCCCCACCCCAGTTTTTGTTTGGTGCTCATGGCTATGGTGGTTCCCAATGCTGCTATTTTTTCACTCAAAGATGCATCTTTGCTTACAAATCTACCAAATGCAGCCTCTTCTAATTTCTTGTCTGCAACATGTCTCTTGTCAAGATCAGAATGTGTGTTGTATGCTATGTCATGGTCTCTACAAGCAGCATCTAGGGGATTAACACCAGGATCACCTCTGTTTAATCTATGGTCCAATTTTGTACCGGGACCACAATATTGATAGCCTGGAAGGTGTAGTTCAAATGGCAGCTTGTTTATAATGTCATTAACAAGGCCCCGACCCTCAGAAATATTCCAAAATTTAGGTGGTAGAGTATTAATTATTTTTATGAGATATCCAATCCCCTTAGTGTCATTCACTATAAAATTAGACAATTTTGTGCTTATCATGTCCATAATTCCAACCTTTTCATTGTAAAAATTGTGGTTCCCAGCATTTTCCTCCCCAGCTATCACCAATAACCTATCTACAAGTTTCCTGACATCATCAACCCACACAAATTCTTTAGGCAGGGTGTTGTATTGTTTGATTCCACTGCCAGTCTTGATCTGTGACCATATGGGCTTGATTAAATTGTTGTATTTTGCTCCACTGCTCGACTTGACTCTTTTTTGTGTGGGATCATTGTTCTGGTATAGAGCATCTGATTTTATTAATATTTCTTTGTAATCCTCATAATCTTGATCTGTATAGCTGCCAGGCCTTTTCCTCGTCATCAGTTCCCATAATCCAGGTGTTCCGGTGTACTTAACAAAAGCACCTTTTTCTCCGAGACGAGATTCTGAATATACAATTATATCATCTCCCATAAATGTTACTCTGAAATTGCCAATTCTATGTATGATGCTCCCATCAAGCTCTGTGTCAGCATATAAGCCAAAGACCTCATCTTTATTGTCTTTAGGTGTGGTTAAATATTTTTGAGCAAGAAGACCCAATTCAATAGGATCCTGACTAGCCTCAATTCTTCTAGGAGCAATAGGACTAGGTGTATGAATACTGGAAAGTGGGGTGAATGGATAATCTAATATGTTCCTAGCAGCTACAGGTACAAGCTCTGTGAGCAAATTTTGATTTTGTTCTGTAACAGTTTTGATATTCTTACCTAAATTATTAATAGCATCAATTACAGGCTGTTCTGTTTGTTTGTGTTTTTCATAAATTCCACGGTTCTCTGATTTCCATCCCTTAAATCTTTTTACAAGATAATCTCTTAACTTAAGATCATCAATGATTGGCCTTTTCATGTTTATTTATATACGTCTCTACGTCTAGAAAATTGTTAATTTTATTTCTGTATTTGCCACTATTGGGTGTTCTTGTCATATCAATTGTGACAAACCCATAACTGTCCTGGCTCCAGCACTTGCTGCAAAACTTGGAAAAATCATTGTAGCTCAGGTCCCCACCTACATATTCATCATGTATGTGTTTGAGGTTGGTATGGTCTTGATGAAACACACATATAAAATTGCTGTTGTCTCGGATCAGTTGCTTGGGTATTTTTGAAAAAGTCTGTGCCAGGTAGAAGCAATCAATGTTTTTGTGCCGGCCCTGTGTAAAGAAATTTCTAACCTTGTTTTGATTATCCAATATAATATCATCAAACACAACAACAGAATTATCGAGACATTCATGGAGTGGCTTAACATCTGGTTCAAAAGTGGCTATATCCAATCCATCATATAGCTTCATCAGCTGCTGATATTTTAATTGTTCCAAGCTCTTAGAGAAGATATACAAGTGCCTGTTTTTCCAGTCTAACCAGTTGGGTGCCAATAAAAAATTATCAACCATTAGTGTAGTTTTACCACAAGCAGATGGTCCAACAATAAGACACCTAATATTATCAGGCAGCAAGTTGCCATTTCTCTTATTCTGTTGTTCAGGTTCTGGGAGCCTTTTTATAACATCCCAGGTGCTCATATTATTATTTTGTTTGCATCGATCCAGCTGTTTTCCGGATGACCCAGCCATTTGACAAGTAACTTTTTGCCTTTTCTGCGGATAATTTTTTCTATGAGATATGTGTCAGGCTGTTTAGTTTTGCTGAGCTCTTGTTCATAGAACCTGCCTTTGAGAATTTCTCCTCGGTGATCTTTTATTATATATGTGTTAAGGGTCCCGGGTTTAACCTGAACCACTGTAAATAATTCAGTGCTCCAGTTTCTTGTAAAGCCTCTCTTGAATAAGTGCTTATATTTGCTTATTCTTACTTGATCCCCAATCTTGTATTTTGCCTTTCTTATTGTTGGCTGATATTTAGGATAATAAACAGTGCTGATCAATTTTTGCTCATCAGATGAAGTTACTTCAGAGGGTTTCATGTTGATTGTGGAATGGACCGAGTTGTTATATTTATGTAGAAGTTCTGGAAGAATATTAATCCATTTATAATTACCCTGCAGTGTAAATTGTTTATACATAAGATTTTTTAAGGTTCTGTTGAATCTCTCTACAATTGAGGCTTTGAGATCACTGTAACTCGAATAATGTTTTATTGCCTGGCTTTTAATAAATTGTTGAAACACTGAATTATAAAATTCTTTGCCATTATCTGTTTGCAAATAGCGCGGGGATCTTCCACTCTGATTGATGATTGTCCTGAGGGCTTCTGTAACACATTTTCCAGTCTTGGATTTGAGTGGCACAGCCCAGGCAAATTTTGAAAATGTGTCTATTACGGTGAGTAGATACTTGTAGCCCTTGTTGATTTTGTCTAAGTTTTTCAACTGTCCACTTGCCATTTCAATCAAGTCGCTCTGCCATAAATCATCTATGCCCTTTGTGACTACTGGGAGTCTCTTAAAATTATGTCGGGCCTGTCTGTGTAATTCATCAACAATAATTTTTCTAGACATAATATGTGAACAAGAATATTGCAACTATGGGGTGTTCAGCAGCTGAGACTGCAGGATTTTCTAAATATAATTTGTCCCCTATTTGTATTTTAAATTCCAGAGTGCCATCATCTTCAGTATAGGCTGTTTCCAATGTATTGGGATCTGTAAAATCCTCTAATTCTACACGGGTGATTTTCACTTTGTTCTCAGCATTTGTTATTGATAAGGTGGGGTAGTGGTGTGCCTGTGGCTGAAGCCAATATTTTATCTTGATTGGTCTCAATGTGCCCCCAACAAAAAACTGGTAATAAAATTGTGCAGGGGACAGCATATATATTTTGCCACCCGGTGTAAATGGAGAATCATATTCTTTGTTGGGGATGCTGTACAATTCAAGAATTACTGAATGTTTTGGATTTTCAATTATGCCTGTTATTTCCTTTTCTGCTGTAAGCAATCTGCTTGTTACAGATTCAAGATGCTCATTGATGGTCCTAACAATCTCATCGTGCCCAGGCTTGATTCTTATGTCCACAGCAAGTTTCTTGTATTGTTGCACAATTTCTTGTAGCTGGGTGGCAAAAACAGACAGAGCATTTGCTTGATTGGATTCCATGGTCCCTAGCTGTTGCTTGATATTAGCTACAATTTGTTGCAAATTTTCAACAACTGCCAATTTTGAATTTTGAGCAGTAAGATCATGGACCTGTCTTCTGATATCCTCAAACAGGGCATGCAGTTCATTAATATGTTGATTGGTTGGAAGAGTGGTCACTGTCTGAGTGAGATGTTTGATCTCTGCCTGGATATTCTTGATATCTTCTGATTTCAATATCCTATTCACTGCCCTCTTAATATTTTTAAGTTCCTGTGATGTAGGAAGATTTGATATTGTATTTTGCAAAGATTCAAGTGCCAATTTTACATTGTGTAATTCAGAAGCATCGGCCACATTTTGCATAGCATTTTGGAGCAGGGCTATATCTGCCTGAGAGGGTGTGGATTGTTGTAAAATTTCAAGTTTTGTTTGGATATCATCTATCAAGTGATGAAAATGAGACAGTTCAGATTCAGTGTTGAGGTTTTCAAGCTTTGTGATTTGTTGCTGGACACTGACAAGAGTATCTACAATCCCAGGCAATCTGGATTCTAGTACATTTGCCAAATCACTTTGCACTGCTGCTATTGTACCTTCAAGATGGGTTATGGAATTTTGAATTTTTCCAAAATCTTCATATGTTTCAAGTTGCAGCTTAATATTTGCTACACTCCGAGTTATTGCATTCAAAGCATCAGAAGATGGCAAATTGTTCATAAAATTTTCAAGTGTCTCAATTTTTTCTTTAACCTCAGCTATGGCATTGTTCAGAGGATCCAGATTAGGTATTTGGAGTGACTGAATCTGTTCCTTTAGAGTGGAAATCACTAGATCAAAATCTTCTTGTGATTTTATGCTTTTGACAATTGTTTGGAGCTGTGCCTGGACATTATTTATCTGCTCTTCCAATTGTTGTTTCAATTGCTCAGAGTTGTTAGCCTGGGTCTTAAATTTGGCTTGAAGAGCTGCTAAAGCCTCTTCCAAACTTTGAAAATTATCCAATGTAGCCAGATCAGTATATTTCTGAAGCAATAATTTAAGTTCAGAGTCAATTTTAAGAAGAGGGTCCATGCATTGTGATTGTAAATTTGTAATTTCTAATTGAAGACTGGCATTGAGTGTAGTTTGTAAAGCTTGTAAATCACTTCTTAATTTCTTGACTCTGACATCAAGCATCAGAATCTCATCACTGTGATCTTCATGTCTTGTATGGCCAAAAATATCATTAGGCATTTTGTTTAGTAGTTATTTATTATAGAGTATCTGATTCTTAATTCTATAAAAAAAGGTATAAGCTTGTCATAAGATCCAGGGACCTCAATATATAAGCAGTCACCAGCAGAAACAGTATAAACAGTGCCAGAAACCATGTTTGAGTGCTTAATTCTGTAAATATTTCTCCCTATTGAAATCTTGACATCACCCTCAGGGGTTGTAATAAATTGCAATTGCCCACCCACAGGTAATTGGTAATAATTTAAATTATTGTTAAATATGTACAATATTTTGCCTGTTTCATCATCAACATCTGTAAGTATGCTGTTCAGATGAATAATTAACAAGCCACTCAGTTTAGACAGCATATCAGAAGAGGGTTGTGGGGTTGGCAGGTCCATAATACCCTGTTTTTTGAACCCAAATAAGTTCATAGGCATGTTTATTTATTTCAAATCATGCACTGTACTTGTGCATTGATTGCCATTTTTCAAATCACAATGACCCCATGGTAAAGTATGTATGCCACATGATAAAATGCATCTCTTATCATCATGTGGGTCCAGAGCCACTTTTCTTACAACATTTGAAGTCAATAAGTGATCCACACTCTGAATTCTGGATTCTGATGTTCTGATTAAACTCTGGGATTTGATGCAATTTTTATAATCTTCAAATTCAAGCTCTTTTTCCACAGCTACTTTGCCAATACCCTTGGCTTTTTTGACAACAGCACTACATGTTTTAAAACTGTACGTCTTGGCACTTAACCCAGCAAATTCCACAATAACATCACCAAGTGTCTCATCTTTTAACTTGCCAGGCACTTTTTTGTTGTGGGGTTGAATATTCAAATGGCCTGGCAATTCACTGGTATCAAAATATTTAAACAATTCAGGCTGGGCCATATCTTGATAAACATCTTCTGTTTGAATATCAAGAACAAAACTATCCGTGTCCATGTATATCAGTTTTACTCTATCACCATAAAAAGGTTTCAACACATCATAATACAATGTTAACATATGTAATTTGGACAATTCCAATATTACTGCCCCTACATAAATAGGTTTATCAAACTTAATCTTTGTTTTTTTCATGTTGAAAAGTGCCATATCTTCACCATAAATTCTTCTGTAGTTGAAATTAGGCTTTGCAACCAATTTTTTGCTCAGACTGGGGTCAGTAATTATTTTAACATCGGTATGTTTTCTGACATTTTCAATTGTTTTGCCATATACAGAATTAACCATCAATTTAAACAAGCTCTTATCAAATTGGCTCTTTGCAGATGTTCGAAGCTCTGTATTTGTATCAATATATGGCTTCAACCATTCTGAGTGTTTGAACCTCAAAACTTTTCCAACTTTGGTTACTTGGACACCATGTTTCATCAGGAACTGGAGGTACTTGTAATGTATGACATAGCCCTGTTTTGACTCCAGTGTCATCATGAGCTTCTTCTGTTTAGAGCCAGGTGAGCACTGAACCTCAGGAATTGGGGGCAAATCAGAAAATTTTTTGTGGAATTTTTTTGGAATTGTCATATCAACCTCTAAGTAGAGGCCATGTTCACGGTCATCTAAACCCTGAAGATCCTCAATATTAAAATTTTCAACCCACTCAAGCCCTGCATATGGCAGTTTTTGCATCATCGCATGACCATAGAGGCTGTTGGCATCTACATACACTATATAATTTGATGGTAATTCTGGATCATAATTGGGAATATGCTTGTTATTTGCTCTGGCATATCTCTGAGAACATTGCACCATCCCTCCTCTTATACCTTGCTCCATAAACAGATACATATCTTGATCTTGGATCAGATCCAATTGCTTTTTGGTGTTTAAAAACATTGCAGCCCATGCTAGGCCCGGGGCACTGAAAAAATACACTGGGTCCAGTCCATAATTTTGCATGCAAGATTTTCTGAATGCCTTCATTATATCTGCTAAGATGGTCACATCAAGTTTCAAATATGCCATGTGATAATCACCAAATGTCCGGCATTTTAAATTGTTCCACGCCAATTGGACATGGTGATAATCTTCATCTGTGATTCCAGAACCTCTGATTTTGCTGTAAAATGCTTGTTGCGGTGGCAGGGAACACTCATCAAATTTAGAAAAATCTTTAACATAGTCATATGGATATACACCCTTGCGCCTAATTAATTTCAGATCCTGATTTGGAAACAATGCACGTGTGATTTTGAATTGATCATCAGATAATTGAGAGGCTAGTGTATCCAGGCTAGCAGATAAAAATCTGTAAGAATCAAGAAATCTCATGTGAATAGGAACACCATTAACTTTAATTGTTTTGCTAATAGATATATATTTCTCATCATTTTCAGCTAAAATATTTAAATTCTGCTTCTCAAACCCCTCGTACCTGATTAGATGATGGAAATCATAATTGGATGCTCCATGGCAAAATATGGGGATAAATCTTGGTCTCTTGATCTTAATATTACAGCTATTACACAGGGCCATTAAGAATTTACCATCTGTATGAGAATGGTGATGTACCTTGATATTTGTATCTGAAAATTCACAATCACATACCGGGCATTTTTCTGCATTGTTGAAATCTTCAATCTGATCCTCTGTTAAAGGCAACATGGGTTTTGATTTTAATAAGATATTAGATGCTATGTCACGGCACTCATTTTCTATTCTATGTGCAAATATTTTGATGGCATCTGGTCCCATGTATGAATATTCTTTGGTAACAACACCATCCTGTACAACCACATAACAAAAGCTGGAAGGTTCATGTAGCTGGTATGGTGTAATAGAAGATTCTTCAGGATCCGGATTGGAGGATGCAAGAGGTTTGAGATTTGATTCAGAATCCCAGACAATATATGCTGTGTGTTCCATCAAGGCTTCAAACTTTTTGAATTTGCAATTCTCACTTGGATTAGGCATCACCATATGAACAGGTTTATGATTGCCACAATATTTCAGATGCTCAATTAACCTGTTTTTTGCAATTTCTGCATTTTTTTCACGAACCCCATTTACCATTTTTTGACCATCAAGTACAGTTAAACATCTTCTGCACAACTTAAATATTCTATTAGATTTGTCTAGTTGTGTTCTCACTAAAGCTTGAAGATTATGTATCAGAGTGTAATGATATTTGCCATCCTCTTCAATTAAGAGCAAATCAATTAGAATAGCAGATTCATCATCAATTGCACTGATTCTGAGAGGTTCTATCGGGCAATTGCCAGTGGAGCAAGTAAATACATTAATAGATAATTGTTTGCCATTGATATGCCTGGCCTTTTTTTCAAATGTATCAATATTCTGAACTAACATTGGATATTCTAAACCCTCCATTGCATCGTCAAAATCATGTTCATGTTGTTTGTAATAATTTATTCTCTGAGGATTTCTTGAAACTGGATACAAAGCAGCTAAAATACACCACAAAAAGCATTTCTGGTCGGTATTTTTTATATTAACCACGGCTGTTTTGTTTTTAATATTGGCAGGTAATGGCAAATATGTAGAACCTTGTAATGGGCTGAATTCAGAAATATAAACATATAACTTGTGTCGAGAGCCGCATAGGCTCCATCCAGACTCTTTTGCCGCAAATTCAGAGTGTTTAATATTCAATTGATCTATCAATCTGTTTATTATTGTGTCCAAATTTGCATTTGAATATACCGGTACAGTTTCTGTTATGTGGGGCTGTGTAAATTTTGTGCCATTTGGCTTCTTATATTGTGTATACAATTTGAGGGAGAGCTTATAAGAGCCATTTTGTGCATTTAGAATTGCCTGCACATCAGGTTTTTTACTGTTCAAAAAAATATTAATACCACATCTTGGCTCTGATACAAACCGATAATCTCTAAGTTGGGCATTAAAACTGCTATGTATAGGTGGTTCATAGCGTGGCTGCTTTGCTGCTCTGGCATTAAGAGGTGCTTCATGCTTTCTTTTCAGACCAGATGTAGATGGTTGTGGGGACTGTGCAAAACAAGTATCTTTATGTATATATGTGAAGTATTGCATGTTATATTTTCTATTGCATTTGGGGCATATTTTTGTGGGAGCTCTGCTTTTGTCTGGGTTACAAATCTTTTGGTGTCTGGCCCAATTAGAGCTAAATATATTTTTATTGCATTGATTACAATATTTTTGATTCGGCATTTTTGTTGTTGGTTTATTATATATATTTCCCGGGCTTCAATTCAAAACTCTATGCTGGATCAGTTGGGTTCAGCACTGTACTTTGTGTGTGTGTATGTGTGTATGTGTGTTAATATTTCTCGCTTTGGTATTTATATAAAATTTCCTGGGTTTTTAAATCAAATTTTTATGCCTATTATGACAGGTTGTAAGGCCAATAGCCCACAAGTGAAAAAATATTGATTCACACTAACCTAGCGCAAATGCCTGCACGAACATGCATATCTTGAATAGCAATAACCTTGTTATGTATTAATTTTTGTATAACAAGCTGGGGCAAATATAAGCCTGACCCTAAATAAGAGTAGATTACAACAAATATCAGATTTTATATTGTTCAATATGAATATTTAAACCAAACAGGTCTGTAAGTATGAGGAGCACTGTTAACAACACATCTGTTCTCCCCTGCCACTCTCACAACACTGACTGATGCAATAATTGCATGCAAAGCTTCAATGCTCGGGAATTTCTGTAACTAGTGGCGCTGGGGAGAACATGTAAAACAAAAATCAATACCAGCGCCACTAGTTACAGAAATTCCCGAGCATTGCATCAGTTAGTGTTGTGAGAGTGACTGAGGTCCAATTAAACTTAAATTGGAAGTAAATACTTGTGTATATGGGTGTGTATGTGTGTATGTATTGGCTTAATTTCTGGTGTTGACAAGTTTATAGACAAAAATCTGGCTAATGCAACTTTTGTAAGTATAGGCAAGAGGCTTTTTTTCTTTCCGAGCAAAAATCTTGGATTAGAGGGGGTTCCACACTAGAGCAATACTCATGTTGAGCTAGGTTTAAGTATAAACAAATCTGCTTGGGAGAGGCTCTTCCTTTCTGAGAAATTCCCGAGGGCTTTTTTACAAAAATCTTGGATTAGAGGGGGTTCCACAATAGAGCAAAAAGCTCATATGGGCATGTTGAGCTAGGTTTAAGTATAAGCAAATCTGCTTGAGAGGAGCTCTTCCTTTCTACACTTGTAAGTGGTGCTGGTTATAGCATCAACTCCACTACTGGGACGTTATCTCATATTTGGAAATGCTGCATTGGTTGAACTTCCTGTGGACAAGACCGTGAGTCACGCCTCCTGCTCCTCAGAATCGAACTTCACTCTGATTAGAGGATCGTATATTTCACAACACTTCCTTGTTTCAGAGCTACCAACATAATTTTGTAAGACGTTGGACTTAGAAAAAATCCATGTGACAGATTTTTTGAACATGACTGTACCTACAAAACCAGAGCATCGTCGAAGATCGACACAGGAAAACTCGAGGACCAACGCCGCCAAATTGTCTTCCACCTTCTACAGAATACAACTCCAGATTTAAATCCAATTTCGGAGCAACCCCCCCCCCCTCCCACAAGATTTTGATGGACGATGGGCTTGCTGTATTGGAGAATAGAAAGATGAAAGCCAGGTCAAGAAGAATGTTCCCGGAGGCTACACTTTGTTTGGACAGGACAAAGAAGGAACAGCATTGATTGAATATGTGTCTATTACATTCAAATTGATACTGCTAAGACAGGACAATGCATCCAAGAAGAACCTTCTGTCCCAGTTGCGGAAGTTGAAGAAGAAGTGTAAGAGGTTTCTCACCTAGGACAACATGTAATTCTTCCACTGTGACCTGATTCCCAGCTTATAACACCTTAGTATAGCAGGCAAGTATTTCATGAACTTGGAACTCCTTCCCAGCAGGACCAATTAGTAGCATTGCATGTTCCAAATGCCAATTCACCCGAACATCCCAGCTGCTCAGGATGTCATCAATCATTACAAGTTGCAACAAGGTGTAAAAATGAAGAAGTTCGAAGAAATGGAAACGCCAACGTTCACCACTTCAATCCCTATTGAAGTCCCAATAGATTACATGAAGTACAGGAACTAGGTTCGTCTCAATTGTTCTACGAAGTCAGATACATTTCTATGCATGGACAAACGTGAACAGTTCAGAACTTCAGGAATCGAAATGATACTGATCTGCAATCATTGCGTGATTTATTTTAGAAGGAACTGGTACTATCAAGATGATAAAACAAAGTGATTAAGTGAAAATATACACAATGATACGAAATAATGTCGTATTGAACCCTTTAGGTTTGAACACAATGTGTTTAAACAGTGAATATTCTCTAAGTGATTAGTACATAGTGTAATTATGGCATGCAGTGTAAACTATGCCTTACCAAAAGTGAATATTATTTCATTCAGATTTGTAAATAATTATAAACTTTGGTTCAAGGATTTGACTATTTGGGTATTATAGTGTGTAGTGAATCATGATTTACGTTTTCATTGTCGATGCAAAGAACACCAGTGATAACGTAATATTAATAATCAATTTAAGGAACAAAAACATCGTATAAAAACAAACTATTGTGCTGGTAATGGTTATGATTATGTATTATAATGATATATACTAATTCTATATTCATATGTTTAGTTAATCAACTTACTGCTCTTTGGTTCTTAATGGGTATTTAGTTGTTTATGCATTATTATAATAATAAGTATTATGGATCGGTACTGGTAAAATTTTTCTGCATACCAGGCTTGATAGTTTCTTGATGTACTATTATATCGTTTCAAAGGAATTTCTAACATGTATGAACCAATAAATGATACACTCAGACAAGCGACCATCGGAGATGACGCTTCTTGACCGGGGGATATGTTGACATGTAGGTAAAAATTAGAAGGTGTACTTGAAAACGAAACATTACGGAGACAGGATGTTCTCGTCGGTTTGGAATGCAGACCTTACCAATTCCATTACTTGCCTCATCCGTGGAAAGGTACCAGCCTGACAAACGGATCTGAATCGACAGGTATTGGAATTTGTATAGCGAAGCAACCGAACCGATCTGAGAAGATCGGATGGAAATTTCGAGGTCAGCTTTGGAGTTGGTTTTAGTGTGTCAACATCGAGGAAGATAGAGCTAAGGTATGTACCTGGAGGACGGAGGCGTCACTCAGAAATTATAAAGGTCTGAGCCTTTTTTACACAACCTCTCGCTAGCCCCTTTTCTTCACCCAATAATTAGATTCCGGTACTAAAATAATAAAATAAGAGAAGGGGGAAACAAAATGATGCTTGGCTTGTGTGGATGATTCTGATAGAACTTCAATTCAATTACCTGTCATGATAATTGTTTTCATTGAAAGAGGACTGATATTAACTACAATTGGCAGAATGGGAGTTCGCAATATTCATAATTTAGTTCCAGATGATGAAGAAGACAGCCATACATGAAGTGATATGTGCAAAGAGGGAACAAACGTATAATTTTACTGGAGACGTCAATGTCAGAATATTTAAGTTTTAGCCCAGAACAATTTTAGTAGTAATAAACGTTTGGAGAGTATTCTAGCAAATGTACAACCACATGAAGAAGTCAATAAGGTTAAGAAGCTCTAAGAATATATGGAAAAGATGGCAAAAGATAGAAAAGAATTTCTTTATATAGCGAGAGAAAAAAAAAATATTTGAAGATTTGTTTTGATGATCGAAGATTTACCAAAGTAGGAAAATATAATTTTTAAGCGAGTTTGCGTTCCAGCTTTAGCATGATAGGTTCCTAAGTATGCTTGAAGGGGAATCCAGTTGATAAATCCCTCTCCATTTGCGGTCATATCCTGCTGTTACGAATTGTTTCATTTTTTTATAGTCTTCTTTGGACCTACAGCTGAATGCGGTCTCTGACCCACCGTGCAACCCAACGTTCCTTCACGAAGATCATGGACACGTCATTGATCACACAGCATCCATCTATTTACATAACAGTTCTACTCCAATTGTAGGATACAAAGTCAGAGCATTCTGATTTGAAAATTGACACAGGAAAGTTTTAGGTGTTACTACGTCGAAGCAGACTTATGTTGGCAGGACATGTGGCACGAATGAAAGAGGAAAGAAGAGTTGCGGGATTCCTGTTGGGAAAACGGATGATAAGAGACCTGTAGGAAGGCAAAGAATAAGAGGGAGGGATAATGTTGAGATTGATATAAAAGCATCGGTAAGGATGGAATAACTGGATTGATCTAGCCCAGCATACAGACAAATCGAAGATTTATGTAGCTGCAACCGTTAACCTTCGGGTTTAAGAATGCTAGGGAGTTAGTTCGTTATGTCGACGAAGCTATATGAAGCATTAATACATTCCTCGACCGGCTCTTGCAACAGGCAGGACAAAATATTTATGCAGAATGAATTTGCACTAAATATAATAGCAACCCATCAGCTATGGATAGCTTGTAAAAAATGAATACACTTGGATATCTCCTCCCTCCTGCCTTGGCGTAATTATGGTTACATCATCTAGAATATGTATTTCTTATTTCTACATTAGTTTTGTTGTTTGCATTGCTTATGATTTCCGTGTAAAATGGCAAATGTGAAATGTCCTTAATAAATAAGGAAATAACTTTTTTGTACAATTTTCAGTGTACCACTAACGACGAATGTTGCGGGTCTAAAAAATGTATTCCACATATCAGGTTTCCGGCGACGTGCAGCATTTAGCTGGTAAGCAAGTAGAGGACATGGCCTGTATAAAAGTTCCACCTTAGCATAACCAATGCATGTTGTCTCCTAGGAAGTATACCCAGACCCTTTAATATATATATATATATATATATATATATATATATATATATATATATATATATAATTTTTAACTTCTGAAGTTGCAAATTCATTTAGCTCCAAAGATTTCATTGCAAAGTTTGACGCATGTAAAAGCAATTACTGCTACATATCCTTAGCTGTTAAAATTAACTTGGTTCCAATTAAGTTACTAATCTTTACAAATAATCACTTATAGTTTGTTTAGAAATGATTTTAAATTACTTTGTGTTGGAGAAATACTGTTACCTGTAGGAAGATTCACAGATAATTTATCTCTCTCTCAGTCTTTTAAAATGATCTGTACTGTTTTCTTGAATGAATATAAGTCCAGTCATGTCACAATCTCTCGTTGAAACTTTTGCTTTGATTTCTGTATCCGCTTGTATCTGATGGAATACATATATGAGAATCAAAAATACTTGTATCGACATAACCGTTTGCTGATGAGCAAGTTAAGCCCCACCATCCAAATTTATGCTGTTAATAAAATGTGCGTTTCCTAGAATGGACAATCAAAAATCTGCGGACTGTGCTAAAATCGATTCTGTGAATAATATCCTGGAATCCAGTAAAACTTCGATGTTTGTGTAAACGAAATAAAATAGATTCAAAATGAATTTTTCCAAATTACTAATACATTCTTGTATATTGAGATGTAAGTATTAAAAGTGTGAACATAGAACATATGGAACGAACTGAAATCAATAGAGAAACCTTCGTAGAGGAGAGCAAATATAATAATATAATTGTCTTGTCTTCAGTGTTTACATTGTAGAACTAGTTATTTTCTATGTAGATAATATGTATGTAATATGTATATATGTATGTAATAATATGTAATAATTTAATAGTTATTTTCTTTCTAGAATTTTTGGGTGTGAGTGGCGTGTTTCTTTAAATAATAAAATAACTACCCACTTTAACAAATGCGAAGTGCTACCTACGAAAACACATGTTATTTCGAGAAGTTTTGAATATATTTGAGTTAGTTGCCTTGCATAGAACACAGGTTATATAAGAGTAGGAAGTATAACTAAATAACTAACTTTCTAGGCTTCATAAACCCGAAGGTTCATGGCTGCAGCACCACAGGCCTTCCATCAGTAACTATCTTGAGCAAGATCTATATACTCTTTTCCATCCTTACCGATTTCCTTTAGGTCCATCTCAACGTTGTCCCTCCATCTTCGTCTTGGCCTTCCTACAGTTCTCTTACCATCAGGTTTCCCAACAAAAATCCTGTAAACTCCTCTTTCCTCTCCCATTCGTGCCACATGGCCTGCCCACCTAAGTCTTCTTGATTTAATTATTCTAATAATATCTGGACATGAATACAAATTATGTAGTTCTAAATTATATAACCTTCTCCACTCACCTGTCTCCTCATCCCTTTTAGGCCCAAATATTTTCCTAAGGATCTTTTTCAAATACTTTCAATTTATATTTCCTCTTTCAATGTAAGGGACCAAGTTTCACACCCATATAATACTACAGGCAAAATTACTGTTTTGTATATTTTAACTTTTAGTTTCTTAGATATTAAACGAGAACACAAAAGTTTATAAAGACAGATGTAACTTTCATTTCCTAAATTTAGCCTACTTTTTATTTCCTCTTTAATATAATTTTCATTTGTTAATATTTGAATTTGGAAACTAGTTCAAACAAGTTGTTATCAATAATTAGATTTTGATTATTACCTAACACTTGGTTCCGGCTTGTAAGCATATATTTAGTTTTATCTTTGTTAACTTCCAAACCTATCTCTTTAGCAGTTTTGAAAAATATTTTAGCATTATTCTTAATTGTATTTATATCATCCATTAATAAGTCTACATCATCTGCATATGCTAACAACCGAGTCAGACCATTTCATTTTAGTCCTTCTTTAGTTTCTTTTACCTTCCTAACAGCATATTCTAAGACAAAATTAAAGAGCAATGGAGATAATGCATCTCTTTGTTTTAACCCACCATGAATTGTAAATTTGTCAGAGACATTAATACCCACTACTTTCTGTTTCACTGGTGCATACTTTTATCATACTAACAAGCTTCTTAGGTATTCCGAACTCGACTAATATATTATATAATTTATCTCTTTTGACCGAATCGTATGCTTTTTTTGAAATCAATAAATAGCTGATGGACATTTTGATTATATTCCCACTTTTTTTCAAGTGCATATTTGATGTGAAAAATTTGATCTGAAGTTGATCTGTTACGTTTAAATCCACATTGATAATCACCTATAATTTCATTAGCATATGGGGTTAGTCTTGTTAAAAGAATGTTAGATAATATTTAATATGTTTTTGAGAGTAGAGAAATTCCACGGTAATTATTGCAGTTCATTTTATCACCTTTTTTAAACACAGGAACAATTATGGATTCTTTCCACTGTTGAGGGATTTCTTCTTTATTCCATATTAAACAAATTAATTTATGAATTTGACATATTAACGACTTTCCACCATATTTAATTAACTCAGCTGGTATTAAATCAATGCCAGGTGCTTTGTTATTCTTTAGAATTTTAATAGCATCTTTAACTTCAGTCAAGTTAGGTTCTGGAACTAAAGGTTGTGCTGTGTGTACTTCATTTACTTCTGATTTATCTCCTACATGAACATTTAGAAGGTCATTAAAGTAGTTCTTCCATCTATTTAGAATATCGCTTGCGTTAGCTAGAATATTACCGTCTTTATCTATTATCAAGTTTACTTTAGGTTGCCATCCATTTCTAAATTAATTTACACCTTTATATAAATCTCTGATATTTTTGTTTTTGCTGTTTGTTTCAATTTCGTTAATTTTGCTTTTCAAGTAATCTCTTTTTTTACTTCTAAACGTGCGGTTAACTTCTCGCTTTATTCTATTATAATTGCTTAGATTTGTATCATCAGAGTTATTTATTCACCTAAGTCTAGCATGATTTCGTATTTCTATTAGATTATGACATTCATTATGAAACCATGGCTTAATTTTTATTGGTTTATGGTATCCTATAATTTCTTTAGCTGCTGATTCTATTGCAGTACGTATGTGTTCCCAATTCTTAAACGTCGGTTTTATTTATATTTTCATCATCATTTAAAGTAGGAAGTATAGATGTGGATATATCGAGTGAATAACTGTAGGCCGAAGACACTATTGCTACTCCCTGACGTCAACAATCTATATTAATATGTATTTGTTTCATTATAATATGAGTGCTTACGTTATACATGTGTATCCCAAGTTTACTGGTAGATTCCTCACAAATGACTTTGTCGCACAATAATCAAGTTGCAAAGGACTCTTTCCGTTCATTTATGTCAGAAGAAAAATAAAATAGTTTTTACTCAGTAGCTGATGTACGACCTATTCGCACGGTGCCAGATAACCGACCACTGAACCTCTACCTACCTGCCAGGGTACAGTGGAATGATTGTAGTAAAGCTTTCAAAGGTTAGATGCGTGGAAATAAAAACATTCTTTGTGTGATTTCTTTAATTGCAAGTTGTGTGTTTTTAAATGTGCAAACACGGTTAACAAAAACAATACCTATTTTTTTCTGGAAGATTTTTTCTCAAAAAATGTCTCGATGATTTCGTCGATTTCACCGTTGGAAATAATAATATTCATAATATTTAACGTTGATCAAATGATTTAGATTTAAGGTTGCTTGCTTCCTCTATACAACTGTTACTGAACTGATTCAATTATGCAGTATTGTGTTCTTCTTTCAGACTGTCTCCGAAATGTAAAGAGACCTGCAATGGTGAAGACCGCAGCAACAGAAATATTTTAGGTTGTAGGGAAAAGCAACTGATTCTGAATAAATAAATGAAATGAGAAAAAAAAATATTGGAAATTATTTCAAATTTAAATGAAACAGACTCACATGCGTTATTGGTGTAGTGGGTCCATTACTGCCTTCTGTGCCTGTAGCTATTGAAATATTAGTTGAGAGTGTAAGATTATTTTAAGGCAACATAAGAGGATAATCGGGCAATAAATACCATCGGCTTTTTCAAGATATATAGGATTGTTGAGGGCGATTTCGGTCTATGTGGATAACACGCCGACTTAGTTCATTACAAATCGTGGTGATTTTCAGTGGTTTGTGGTTTTCGTTATCCCTTTTTTATTTGTTGATTATTATTATTATTATCGTTTATATTATTAATTTTAATGTTTTTTGTAATTAATTTTTTCTGAGAGATTAACCCAACACTCAAATATGAAGTCAACCAAACTATAAACCCAATCTCTGATTCATTATAATAATTACTTTCATTTAAATAGGGAATCTACGATTTCCGTGAGTTTAAATTTAAAAGTTGAAGACAATCCGGAAGGCTCCTGTTAAATGTACTTGATAGACACTATTTTATATTTATATAAATCATTTCATATTAATTATTAAAAAATGAAATACAGCCCATCATTTCACTAGTCGTTCTATCATCGATCTAGCAACCAGACCAAAACAAGACTCCATGTTAATGAAAATAAAGCGTTCCGTTTGTGAAAAGTCAATTTGGAATTCTACGGGTGGCAATTGGATGAGAGAGATAAAGGGACACTAAAAAAGCACACCCATGCCAAGGAAGGGACCCAAGTAATGAATTCGAAAGTTAGCCTCTGTAGATAGACATGCATCATCACACAAGTCAGCAAGGTGGGAGGGGGCAGGATTATCCATCTAGGTATGATGAAGGGGTGCAGAATAAAATTTAGGAGGTGCGATGTTGAAAATGAAGGGAAAATCAAACATGTAGGATACTTTAGCCGATACATAGAATACCACTCTACTTAAGTAAACTTCTATGCAAATGACGTGATTCATTTTCTCTTGGTTGCTCTGATCACAAAACGTACAAAAGTAAATGTGGCGTCCCTTTTAGATTAGTATCAATGGCTTGCATCTGTAGTACACAATATTCGGAGGGGGATTTGCCACTAGGCTATTCTAGGCTATTTATTTATTTGAGAAATCCTGAATACAGAGAGAATCCATTTTATATCAGGATATCAACAGCGAGAAAAATAGAAATTAAGAAATGAGACGGACGCACACATATGTAACAAGAATAATAATAATAAAAAAATAAAAATAAACAATAATAATAAAAAAATAACAAGGGTATAACAAATATTAATTTCTCTTCAGCTGCTTGATGCACGCATTTCTGAAAGCCTGCTTAGATAGATGGAAGCCTGGAGGATCATTTACTGTATTGTACCTTGTTTCTAGCCTGCAGAGAAATGACCTTTGTTCAAGGGATAGCCTTGAGGCTTTTGTGTAAAAGAAGTTGTTGCATTTGCTGTTGGTACGTGGGATCCGGATGTGAAGATGTGGCAAGAGTTCGTTAGTGAAAAGTTGTCCATTCATGATTTTGAAAAGAAATGTTAGATCTGAAACTTGACGGCGAAGGGATGGATCGTGAATTTGAAGAGTGGATAGAATTTCATGTTTGGAAAAGTTTGTAAGGGCTGGGCATCTATGTTTGACTATTCTGATAAAGAAATTTACCACTTTGTTTGTTCTCTTTATATTGCTATCACAGGCCATTGACCAAATACAGGAACCATATTCAAGAATAGATACGACGCACGACGTAAAGTAGGTTTTGCCATTGAAATAGCACAAAAAATGAGACGCTGTAGGAACAGAAGTGACAGAGACCATCAGCTATTACCATAATATTGTGAAAATAGCAGAATAAAAGAATATGCCAAGTCATTTTACTTGTTTTCTTTCATAAAAGAAGGTAGAAGCAGGGATTTTCTACAGTTTAAATAACTTGTTGCATCATAAGCCTATTTTCAGAGGTCACGTAACACTACTCCAATAATAAAAGTCTTCTTGGAAGAAGCAATATGTAAACATTTTGAATGCCAAAGCTAGAATGTCAAGAGGAGGGATTTTGACGGTAGTAGCCAATATCCTTATTTCTCAGTTTGCAGCCAGTGTGGCTACCGTCATTTAGTGTCGATTTATTTTCAGTTAGTGCGTGCGTGTGTAGCAAAATGCATAGCGCAAGTGGTGCTTTTGAACGAAAACGAAGTTTAATGAATAATTTTTAATTAGATGTGTCTACATTTTAAAATTTACAAGTGCCATTAATACAAAGCATGCAATTAGTTGAAGTGAAGTAGCATGATATAAATTGTAATAATAATAATAATAATAATAATAATAATAATAATAATAATAATAATAATAATGTTTACATGCCATAAACAAAGGATAGCCTAGGGTTCCAAATTTTATAAACGCTCTCGACAATAACAGTGGTCTCTTCTCCGTACACAATATTATGCGCTCAATGTGACAATACAATAATTTTAAAAAAAATAACTTAAATGACACTACATCAAAGAAAGAAACGATTTGGTTTGTTTAAACTATTTGTTAACTGTAAAAAACAACAACAAGACAAGGAATTGTCTAACTTTTACTAAGTAACATGCATTGATGAATATAACAACATTCAAGAAAATATATAATAATTAGGATGAATTAATTATTGTGCATTTAAACAGTATCTGGTATCAAATTGATGACAAAACAGGAAGGAGATTATATGTGTTCGATAACCATGAACATTATTACAAATTTCTGGAAATAAGAATTGTTGGGAAGTTGAAAATTAATGTCTCCCCTTCGAACGCAGCTATAATGCAGGTAGGTTGACGTTTGTATAGAATTAAACATTCTACCATAAATTATAACACCACGTACGATATGGAAGCAAGCGAATTATTGTTTACTGAAATGATTGACAAATATAATAAACTGCTTCCTCTTTTTATCGAATTACAGATTGTGCATTCCCTTGAAAATTTCTCGTGACTGCATATAATAAACACCCAGCGATCATCATGCCTAACGACATCTTAGGAAATACACGCCAATAAGAGATGTCCTTCAACAGTAGCAAACTCGTCAGATTCGTCGAATGAGTCAGGATACTTCACATAGATTTGCAGACATTACAGAGTACATTACATTCAATCATACGGACTGAGATTACCAATCTTCAAACCTCGTTAATTGAACACATTATGAAAATTGATGCTCAACTTCAATCTTTTTTGCGGAATTATGTTAAATTAGCTCCAATGGAAAGTGTGCAACATATTCAATTAAGTGTAGGATCGCTTCAGACTGATGTACTGAAACTGCAACAACTTCAAGTGGAAGATATCGAGTAATTGAAACTTGAATTTCAAGAGCAAACCTCTAATATCGAAATAAACTTGTGAGAACTCCAAAATTGAATACAAAATATTAAAAGCAATTTTGATGTAGAACAGAAGAATAATGCTACCACTAATTTCAGGAATTTTAAACATTTCAAAGAAGTACACTCACATTAGAAACAAATATACAGAAATTTCAAACAGAAGAAGTTCACAGTACTCTTGCAGAAATTGAAAATAAAATTACAATTTTAGAAAACACCATTATTAATTTACCCCCTTCGGAAGAATTAAAAGTGATCAGTAAAGTGTGGCAAATATAAAACTACAATTGGAGACATACGAGGATATTGCCAACAATTGCAAATATTTAAACAGCTTTGGACTGATGAAATTAAAAATATTCATGCTTTGATTGATTGATTGATTGATTTTTGCTTTATTTTACTTTGCCATTTGTGCCACTTTCGGCTAATTTGCGAAGATGGGGATGAGTGATGACTTGATGAAATTGAGGACTAAAAGTGGTAAACGTTGTAAGTGCTAGAAGCAAAAGTGTTGGGAAATAGCATCGTTCAGCACATCAGCCTGTAAGAACGTTCACTCTTTGCACGCCTTTTGAACTACTTAGAGGGCTACCAGCCAATTTTTCACGTTTACCACATTATAAAGCATGGCACGTCTCACAGTTGAACGTGGAAAACGGTTTTTGAATTATTGTGGCACTTACAAAGTTTACCAATTTTAGTCTTCAATTGATGAATGGCCACTCACAAACATCCATGCCTAGGCCGGAATTCGAACCCAGGATCCCATGCCTTGATCGAATATCACTTGTGTGTGCTGACCAGTATTCAAGAAACATTAGGTACAGTTAAATATATATTGTTTATTTAGAAAATTTAAATGTGGAAACAAATTTCTCTCTCATTTTCATCATGTCTTAGATAATATACAAGCCTTTTCTTGAAACCTTGCAGAAATCTGGCTCTTCCCAAGATGATTTAGCACAATTGCAAGCAGCAGTGACAGCATAATCCAAAGCTAGCGATACAGAATGTACGAAAACTGCTTTAACCACACTGTAGACCACAGTAGGCAGTCTTCCTAGTTCTCAAGAACTGCATCCTATCAAAACGAATATTGCACACGTATTAGATAAATTATAATCAGAAGCGACGAACACAGAAGTGATTCAAAATGAAATTGCTATTCTTCGAATTATTATATTCACTTTTCCTACGACTCAAAAGTGTGACCGAACACGATGCCCAGTTTACGGAATTAAGAACCCTTGTGAATGATCTGTACGACGAAAGTTCTAAACTGTATATCAAATAGCCGAGGATGAAAAATTGACTGTGTTTGATGTAGAGGATGGAGATATAATGTTTGTGCATGCCAGTAGCGACGTCCTTCCTTCCAAACATCCATTTGCACTAGTAATTCTGTTCAAACGTAATGTAACACTTAATTTCTAGGCAAGGTACGTGAACGAACTTCACAGTCCAGCTCGTCGATACTACAAACGTATTCCAGTCATAAAGACAGGTATTGACGATCTTTGGCAAAGTTATCTCGTTGAAATGAATGGTGATTGGTAACCTGAATGATTTGTATAAAATTTATCAAGGTTTTTAAGCATATATACAGTATATGATGCATTTGTTTTACTGAAATAAACAACCTGTCTGCTCTCGGCACTTTTTACGGCTAGAATTGACAATACCGGAAGCCTCTATAATTTGTATCCTACTTCTTATACTCACTAAATAATTAGTCGCGGTGGTTTATCTGATGTTCACATGTTGGGGTGAAGTGAAGAAATTTGTTACTGACCTGTAGGAGTTGTATAATGAAAGCTTCTTCATTTTGGTATTCATTCTCCGTATAGAAGTATGTAAACCATGTTTGTTGACATAAACAATTGACGATCGCTATCGGTTACGCTGTCTACAGCGTTGCAAGACTGTCGACTTGAAACTTGGAAATAATTGATCGTGCAGGAATGGCGGAAGATAAGAGTAAGAAAGTTATTAATGTAACACAGATCGTGAAATGGAGTATGGATGAGGGTGGACGAGGACTAATTATGATTCAACGTAAATATATATGCGAATTTCAAATATAATTCAACTTTTTTAAAATCATGTTTTCATTCATATTTTCCAATGTTTTCATTAAAAGGGACTTTATAGAAAAAGGCGGGGCCGCGGTAGTGGTTAGGGGCGGTAGGTCAATTACCCCAGAGGCGAAGCCCGGAATCGGGGGCAATTAATACTACTTTTATTCCAATTCCGATTCTTTCCTTACCTTAAATTTTATATTTATGGAATCCTTGATTCATAAACTTTCCAACGATGTATCAAACATATTTTAAGAGGGATCGATTCGACATCCTTAAATCTTTGATTAAAAGTAGGTTTGGCAACAGTGCATCGAGCATACAAATTTGTTAGTTACAAAAATGGCGTCTTCCGTGTAGAAACCTTGAAGATATAGCACTACTAAATTAAGATTTTTCAATCGGTAAGTGATCGCAAATTAGCAAATTCACCGTAAGGTTATGTTAGTTTAGGTTAGGTTATGTCGTGGTAATATCAAGAACATATATTTTTTGTTCTGAAGCGTAAAATATTGCGATAAACATTGTTTTCGTGGAAAACTCCAGAGTAGTTTGTGTTCGGATCAGGGAGAGCTACATTTAACTTATTTCGGAATTTACAGACGTGACCCCCAAATTTTAGCTTCATATTCATGATTACGTAGAATATGAAATATGAAATATGTACGCGAAATATTAACAAAATCGGAGAGGTTTCCGGTATTGTCAATTTGCTCCTTTTTTACAAATCTTTTGTTTTACCAAAACTTGAATACTGGTCTCCGATCTGGTAAATGGCATGCCCCTCAAAATTAGATAGACTAAATTCTGTTCTAAATTTCTTCCTGGTGATTGTTCCCCACTGAATTCCATCCACAAAATATTTTCATAAGTCCATCCTTCTGAAAATTCTAAATATCCATACCCCTCATGATGGACACAAACTTGCAGAGCATATTTTCCTAAAGAAAATAACCAATGGGATCATACGAAGTGATCGCCTTCCTTCTTCGAGAAATTCATTTTCGAGTACCTTCCCACACCACAAGGAGCACTCAGCTTTTCACATATCAGAAACCAAGATTAACACTCTACCAAACCGAGTTGACATTTTTGAAAACCAGGCAAGTTTTAAAAAGCTACTGTGTAACAACGTGTAATTCACTTTATCTCATATATGTATTTTAGTTTGTTATTATTCTTTATTGTTCTTCCATTGTTATTTTTTGTTATTTCCATTGTTATTAAATTCCAATGTAAAATGGGCAAAACTGTATTTGGAATTCTCTGGTAAATAAATAAATATGCTCTTCATATTGTTGATGTATTCAAACATATATTCAGGCAAGGCAGGATACTTCGTCACTTACAGACAGACAGAGAAAAATATATTTTCTTAATTCTATGTTTAGTAAACTAATGCAACAACATGGTATCAAACATTATTCTACATGCAGTGACTTGAAAGTCAGCATTATCGATTGCTTTAATCGAACATTAAAAAACCATACTTGGAAAGAATCACATTGCAAGGAAATTATCGGTGGGTAAACATTTTACCTCATCTTGTTCATTGTTACAATAACACAATCCACAGTACCATACGCATGAAACCCACTCAAGTTAATAAGAATAACGAAACGCACTTACTTTCTACTGTTTACTGTCCTAAATTTGAACATACATCCAGGAAACCAAAGTACATAATTAGTAATCACGTAAGAATCAGTAAACATATGTTTAATATGTTCGAGAAAGGTTTCACTAAGAATTGGAGTACAGAAATTTTCACCGTAGCTGAAATTTTACCAGGCACCAGGCATACGTACATGATTAAACATAAACAGGGGGAGATTTTGAAACGACATTTGTACGAAGAAGAGTTGAGTAAAACAAAATACCCAGATGCATATCTCATAGAATAAATAATAGGTAAAAAAAAAAAAAAAGTTACTTCTCAAATGGTTTGGCCTCCCCGAAACAAGGTGCTGTTGCCGAAGATGATTAATTACACGCGTGCTGTTATTAAATGAATAATATCTTTCACAAATCGCGAAGGCGAAGTCAAACTTCTGTGGGCTGATTACATCTTTAATTACCTGAATATTAGCATGAATGGAAACGCAGTAAATCACTTTTTGATAGAAACTTTTATCACAAAACTTGACAACTGTTATCTCTGTTACCATAGCAACGACAATGTTGCCAAACACATTAACGTTATACAATTTAACATAAATAGAAAAGTAACGTTATTAAACAGCAACTTGAACATTTACTTTTGAAGTTAAAAATAGATAATAATTTTAATTGTACATTTACAAATGAACATAAGAAGTCAAATAAATTTGTGCTGTAGCGAACAGTCACAACATTGCCCTTCCTCGAGGAAGAAAACGACGGGTCCTCAGAAACCTTTGAGTCACCCTAGAGCAATTGCATTTTGACACGAGGAGTTTTCTTCATAATATTTGTAGGTAAACTGAGTACATATTATCAAGAAGGCAAGCTAAGACAAATTCCCTTTTGGAACCTAGGCACTCTCTATCATGGAGTCATACCTCCTAGACATTCACAGATCTGGGTACCTTACATAAAGGATTATTACCAATTTAACGTTACAATGTAATACCTCTCATTTAAACTCTTCCTTTCTTAGGGCTAGAGCTCAAATTCTAAGTATCCATTACTTTGAAATTAATTACGTCAGTTAAACTTCTTGACTTTTATTCACTTGAAAGCTAAATATCATATTTATTTCTCCTCGACAATAAATAAAAATCTAATTCTGACGTTTTTCAAACTCTTGAACATTAATGCTGTTTAGCTATGGGCGATAGTCGTTATCACAGACTCAGTGTTTTCAACACTTATTATTACAATATTATACACTTATTCATCATTATAAACCTCAAATGATTTTCTTACATTTAACTCGAACATATACAATATTCAAGAGAAAAGATCGAATAGCAAAGACTTAGTTGAAACTATATTTTTACATGAACATAAATGTCGAAACATTTTCCTTTCCGTAACATTCAATCTAAGAACATTTATTGCTTTTCAGTATAATAATAATAAGACAATAACAATAATAACTTATAAGAAAGTTCTAAAACTTTTGAACTTTGTGCTAGAAATGTCTGAAAGTCCAAGATCACCTGCATCATTCATTTAATCTCACATCCGATGTTCACTGATCAAACTGTTAACATGCAGTTATCCTACAGTCAAAATTAGGAGCGTTAACGTTCAATGAATTAGTTGTTGAATTAGTTAATGATTGCTGTAATTACTGTTGCTAGCCCTTGCATCAAAGTTTTGTCTCGGTCTCTTATTTCCCGTAAATCTAATATTTCCCCTGCTTGTTGCATGACTGTGGGATGAATATGAATTGCCAGGCATAGATTGTACGTACATTGTTGTCATTATTTTGCGAAACTGAATATGGATTACGTTGTTCACCAACACGTAAGGACTTTTCATTTTGTTTATTAACAGCTTGCACTCCTCGCTTACTATTAGAAGTATCATTCTTTGAAATATTCTTTCCAGACTTCAAATTCATAGCGTTTAATCCATCAGGCAACTCGATTATTTTACTAGATCTCACATTTACCAGATCTAATCCTTTCAATAGATCGATTACATCATCCATCTTGTTCAATCTAGCAGCTATTACCGACTGAGCGATAGATGTGGGCAAATGGTTAATCAAGATATCAATAGCTTCAGATTGATTGGGATGTTCCACTAAGTTGTAATAAGTGGAATAAGTGCGTACTGCAAAAACTTCCATACTAACACCACTCTTACTGCCATATCTTCCACTTCTAAGTTCGGAAAGTTGAGCTTGCGTCAAGCAATATGATGAATAGTGCTGCAAGGAGTCCCTTACAAAATCTTGGTGTCACAAAAGTGTCAACGTGTGTATTGTACTAGCCCTCTGCCGGTCCCTGGAAGCAATTAGCAATGCACACTTCAATCGTTGAGTATCTAGCACTTGCAATAAGTCCAAGTACGAAGTTAAACTTTTAATATTTTAGGCGGACTGCATTTTTCTGGATTGCCAGAGAACTTTGGAAACATGTTAAGTTCATTTAGTCTTACATACATTCCAGTTTCCTGCGTGCCCTTGCATTTAATTGTACAACTCGGCCTATTAACACCAGGCACACATATTGAATGTAACGGAGACTCGTTCTGTGTGACACACAAATTTCAGGCACCAACAGAGGGGTATCCTTTTTTATTGGAACATTGCAAAGAGAGGCCAATCACCTCGTATATTCAGGCAGGTAGTTTCATACAAGTGCCATATCAGAAAGATCTGTACGGTGTACGGTTTTAGAAACGATATCGTTAGGGGCCACGTAGAGCGTGTCCTTGGCAACAGGCCAATGACGAGAATGCAACGTTGCACAGTCAGGAAAGTGCGCGCGAGAAAACAATGTGCCCTGTATTTTTCTTGCACGCAACAAGTTTTTTTTAAAGAACTCGCTACTTTAAAAGTTCATCATAAGATGGAGCAAGTCATTTTGAACCTGACTTTCCACGTCCCATAAATATCCGGTGCGTGCTGTTAGCGAACGTGCTCGTAGCGAACATGTGCTCTTAGAGAACAAAGTTACAGAAGGATTTGCAGGTGGGTGCTGTTAGCGAACACGCAAACTTGTCCTGTGCTATTTGTCCTTGAAACTTGTCAGCATGCAAGTGTTGCCAGTGATACGCCAACTTGCGTGAAGAAACACCTCATTGGTTGGTGCCTCTTGCTTGACCTGACCTGACTCTGTTTGCCGCACAACAGTTTTGCTACCTTGTGTTCTGACGTCAGACGAGGAATGCCTAAGAGGTTAGGTTAGGCCTGTTAGGTTAAGTTCCATTAGCATAAATACAATGAAAAATTATTATTTAGGCTAAGAGAACTAAACATAGCTAGCCTAACCTAACAACGTAGGCATTTAGCCTAAAATTATAAAGATTTCTGCCGTGACGTTAGAACACAAGGTTGCTCAAGCGTTGTGTTCCTCTCAATATACACAATATTAGTGGCAATATTTATGTAACCACTTCCTCTCCCTCATTTCCTGCGATGTACTGTTCAATGTATGTTCATATACTATTAAAATTTGTAATGGGTGTTTCAAGTGATACTCTTCTAATTCTGGGATTTTCATCTCCTTTAATAGCTGTTGTTTACTGCCATTTGTGTTTTTATAAGGTGTGATCACCTTACCTAGGTGAAGATGCCCGTTGATGGGGTCATTTTAAGACGATCTTGCTACGACAAGGGAGTAATTATCGAATTTCAAATTTCCTGGTTTGCTATTTATTAAACGCAAAACTAGTATTACCAAGTATTCTACATCCTATACCTGTCAAAAGCTGTAGGATACTTGGAAATACAGAGCTTATAGCTTGTACTCGAGCTTATAGAACAGCATGATAGGTTGGTTGACCTGGTGTTTTAAGTCCACTTTGTGCACAGTAAGCCTAATCGGGACTGGACCTACAGTTTAAAATGGGATCCGAACCACTATGTGCCTCCACCGGGTATCGAACAGCATGATGACATTTGTGATAAATTTGTGTTCAGTGCTGAAGCTATATTTTGTCTTCGTAGCACAATGAACAGCCACAATGTGCCAATCTTGGGGAAAGAAAACTTTCATAGCATTTTTGAGCATATTAGCATGCTGCATCACGTTTGGGAAGAACTTGATTAGAGAGTTAATTTTTACAGAAGCACAAAGAGGCAACATATCGAACACTTGTAATAAGTCACAAAACATTTTCAGTTTCTCTACAAATTGAAAAGTTATTTCATGATCCGTTCAATAATACACGTACAGTAACATCAAGAAACAGTTCCAGTCATTTGTAGACACCTTCTACATAGTAAATAAATATTCCAAATATGGTTACGTCAACATGTAGGCTATACTATATTTGAATAAACCTGTGAACAAAAATTTGAAACTAGTTAATTAAGAATATTTAGAAGAGTAGAATGAAAAATTGCGTCAATGCGGATAACAATAAAAATATCGTAAATACTACAGTTATCCAGGAAACAAGTCTTGGGTTTCTAGACCATATTTACAGAAGAAAAGTAGTGGATAAATCTATGTATCCAAAGAAACATATTAATCTTCCACCTTTCATGTTGTTTACAACCACCAAGAAAACTCTCTGAGCGACGAGGTAATATGTCTATTGATTATGGAAACAATTTGAAATCCCCTAGATGCTTTTGCCAACATCGAATATCGCACAGGTGGCTTCTCCAAAACATGTTTCTTCTTCAAACATAACTCTATGAAGTGTTTCACTATCAGCATATATCAACAGGTGAATAACTAGGAAGAGCGACGCATAGCGTTAAGCAAAATTAGGAAGGATACTTAACAAAACTTGCAGGGTTAATGATGAGGAAAACGACGAAAATAAAAATAAAACCAAATACCACCCTTTTAAAATCATAGCTTAGCTGCATAACTGAGAGAGACCTGCGCTCGATCGCCAGCTCTGAACTTCGAAGGAGACGAAGACAAGTGAGCGGAAACACCCATCGCGACACTTTTGGCTGCTCATACTGAACTAGGCTTCGTGGCGGTTCCTCTTTCGAACCTTTAGGCCACCCTCTGTCGTCAGCGTCCTCAAGCATAAATCGCCTTCGAAAAATTATACAATCGCAGCTATACCATAAACAAATACACGAAGACAAATCGTCCATCCTCATCCTTACCTTCCTATTTCCTTCAATCACCTTCCAATACCCAATTTCATATGTTTTTTCACCTCGGCTAAAACACAGTGGGCTAATAAGATACTCTGACCCCTCTCAGGTACGGGAATGGTAATAGACGTGCGTGGGGTATGAGGCTTCGACTCTTTTAATTTATGTTGACATAGGCTACGGGAAAGGAGATTAGATAAATGAACAACACCTGTTTCTGAAGAAAATCTGCGTCTTCAGTAGGCTTCTTTATGGGCAATTCATTTCCTGAAGATCATTTATTTTCAAGATACATACTTTTATAAATTTACATCTTAGTTACAGATCTCCATAAACATAGGACTGAACAGATTTCCTTCATAATCAAATCTATGCAAGTCTTGCAGTTTACATTACATGTACTGAACATGGATCGAGCTGTCATATCCGTTATTTAAAGACGACCAGGCGCTGGCTTGGAACTTTATGAACGCTCCCTGACATAATGAAGCATAACTTTGACATGACTGGCAAAGGCTTAGAATATTTACTCCGATTTAATATAAATTGGACATTATTGTCTGGCTTCAAGATATGTGAAGAAGTACAAAATTATTCATAAAATATTAGAGACATCGACTTGATATCGGGTAAGGAAACATGTTAGCACGTTCACAGGGCGATACCTAAACATTCCAGATATCAACAATGAATAACCTAATCATGGAGACGAAATAATCTGAACTTATTCTTCCGTATGATGGAATGTTAGTGCGAACCTACTCATACGGCAGAATAACATTAAGTCCTGTGTATTATGCAAAAATTGAAAAATACATATGCATATTGCGTATACGTTTCGAAGAAATCAAACTGAATTATCGTAAATTAACTTAATCTCACGCATGTTGACATGTTATCTTGTCCACAGGGCGAACCTACCCATGCGTCAGAATAACAGTAAGTCCTGAGTTGAAATTTAACATTATTTCGCGAAGATATAATTTAAAATTTCAGAAAGCTTCAAAATAAAGTTTAAATGAACTTATTCTTTCGTATGGTGACATGTTAGCATGTCCACAGGGTGAACCTACCCATACGACAGAATAACTATGTCTCTAAGTTAATTTGAAAACAAAGACGAGTTCTTGAACCCTGCATATAGGGAGCTGAGTATTTAAGATGTTAATCCATGGGAGTCGGTGATGAAAATGCCCCAGAATTAGGTTCCGAGGCTGTATTTATGACCCCGCATGTCAAGCAGTGCGCCTCCTGTGACACAAAAATAAACATAGCTACAGCTGTGACATATATAATTAATTTGTGTATAATGGCAATATCTTAAAGATTAAACAGTATGTTCGATAAGGTTCATTTTTCTATGTCTAAAACAACAATTATGATCCTTGAAGTTTCTATAATTTTCTCTACTGCAAAGTTGTCACATTCTTAAAGAAACTTCTTTACAATGTCCATAAGGCTTATATTACTAATAACTTCAACTGAAAGTTAGCTCTTATGGCTTTCATAATAGTTTGATTCTAAAACTGAGAACACATATTTTTAACTCATTGTCAACAATGAAAGATTTTGCTTTCATGAAGCTTGCAAATAACAAACACGAAACTTTTCGAATGACAAAATGGTGTAATTAGGTCAATCATTAAATATCTTAACTTTCATAACGTTTTATAGTGAATATGAAAAGCAAAATAATTGAGAATAATATTAAATATCACCGAATCTTATATATGGTTCGGGAGGATCATATCACACATATCATTAGAAACATCAATATTTATTAAAATCCCTGCATGGGCGTGAAAGAAACAAAGAACGCAAGAGAGTGGAATCTATATTTTAATTGAAAGGATATATCTGACTCTCCGAGCACTTGTCTCGTCAATCTAGAAAGTTGAGCAATGTATGTCGTAAGAGCCTTGTCATTCATGTAAGTGATTTCGCATTAACATAAGCGATCCGTGTTTCGAAACATAAGTTTCCTGAGAGACACCCAACAAACAATCAGAGTGAATAAGGCCATCATTGAAATATTGTGAAATTTCCTTAAACTGAAAGGACTGCTTTATCGACAGGCATACTTTGACAACTTTTGCCACACAGTGTCTCATACAACTGACGAACTCGTAACTGTTCAATAGTAAAACAAACAGTTTGACTATCTACTATTTGATGATATTCTCTTCTGAACATTAGGTGAGTAATTACTTAGTGAAAATGCAAATTAACTAATTGCCTTTGAGATTCAGCAAAATAAATAGATATACAATACCCCCGAATGTTACCAAACCTCCACCCGTATGCATTCGAGGGCATACGCTTTGTCCCAGTGCCTCTGTGAATAAACTGGGACGTCTTTTGCTCGAATTGCGGTTCCCCCGTTATTGTTTTGCTCTACCACTTTATTAAATTTCCCATTACAATATTTGAAAGTATACAAGAAAATAACATTACTACATACATGAAATGATTACATAAAATAGTGTATGGACACAGTATTACAGTATACAATTATTTCTTCGTGAGATTGAGATTCTGTATGAAAGTGTTTCCAGTTTATATTGAAGTTTGGCATGGCTGTAAGTACCGGATTCTGTGGTACCAGAATCTAAGAAATTGAGGATTTGTATGGCTCGAGTGCTCTATTTAATATAGTTGGTTTTTAAAGGTATGATTAGGCTCCTGGACCAGCCACCGAGTGAGGGTGAGTTGATGGTTGAAGACCATTTTAGTTTGTATTGTTTCGTCGTTTGCTCCACCCCAGAGGCTAGGTGTTCCGCCCTCGGTGTCCCGTCCCGTTTCCTTTAGCAGGAAGCGGACAAGGTATAGAGCACTCGAGTTCCTTCACTATAGTGGAGTATTGCAATTTGTAGTGAGAAAAACAGAAGTTGTAGATAAAATAAAAGAAAAGATCGTCGCCATGTTGTGTATACAGAGTGGGGTACGAAAAAGTAGCCCAGTCTGGAGAAACGAGCAAGTGGATAGTGGATAACAACTACTTTATTATGACAATTACACAGCCATTGCAACAATAATTTTCTCAAGGATTTGCAACATACTTACTTGTCAAAGAGGTAATAAGTAAACAAGAAATGCTGGCACAGTGTATTGTGGATCTGAGCTATTTATTCGTTACCGACCCTGTATTTTATGTAAACCAATAATTCTTTAATGAATGCATGCTAAACTAGTATAAACAACGAACAGAGAAAAATTTGATATCGTTCGAAGTTCCAAGTTCAAATTAAGCAAAATATAAAATTTGGTTAAAAAAATGTGTTGACAAATACAACGTTGCATTCTGGGTAGGAGGAACGAAGAGAAGCGGGAAAGGAAAATGAGAGTAGAGGAAATGATAAAAAAGAAGAGGATAGGAGGAAAGGGGAGGAGAGGGAAGGAGAGAAAGAAACACAAGGAGAGGAGTGGGAGGGATGACTAATAATGGAGGGAAGATGAGAAGAAAAGAGATGAATGAAGATGAGAGGATAAGATGGGAAAGGATGAAATGGAGATGAAGAGAACAGAAGAAAGAAATGAAGAGAAGAGAAACAAATAGAAGAAGGGTTTAGCACATCCGGTTACGGAAATTATTATTTTAGTTCAAAGTATTGATGCATAGATCTAATTGTCAACGTGGAACAATCAATAACATTCTTTCATCCCGATCTATTCTCAGGTGTAAAGTGTAAATCACCAAACCTGAGACCTTCTGTAAACAAACCGTCTCACCGATTCGATGTATCACTGAACACGGAGACCTTTCCGCGCTCATAGAACTCGCCATGTTGAAAGTGACACTACTTCCTTGCTGTTCACATGATTATTTTTAGAAAATAAACAAAGTTATAAAATATCATTATGTACACAAATCTCTAAGCTCATTGAAAGTTACAATGCATATTCCTACAAAATGTTTACACTTATCTTGCCTTGCCATGTCACCTAGTCATTTTACGAAGTGCACTATATTTGGCGGAACAAAAATCGTTATTAGGATGCTTGTCAAAGTTTCCAACCGCAATAAATTTACGAACTTTCTTTGTATTGTTTTGATCATCATCATCAATATATTTATTGGACTTACAGCATTGCATATGGCTGTTTATGCCCATTATATATTTTATTTACATAAGATACAATTTCCATAAAATTTACAAATTTCAAATACACTGCTATCTATATCAAACCTTATAAATATACATTACCATGTTATATAATTTTGTCTAAAAAAATGCAAGTAAAATATATTCAATTCGCATGCAAGAAAGAAGCCAAATTCATGGGAAATGATTACTGGTGCAAAGAGTTAACCATAAAGGTGAAGCAATAAGTACAAAAGAAAGAGCATTGGGTTTAAAGTGAGACGTCATTTGTGTCAGCGTATCCCATACTACAATTGGCCGTTGTTTTACCTTAAGTAATGAATCCTGTAAAAATGCTGGATTTTTGTGTGGATCATTTTACTTCTATGAGTTTGCAATGCTTTCTGCATACACATGGTTTTGTTTACAGAAGGTCTCAGGGTTGATGATTTGAACTTTAGTTTTTTATGCCTGAGGTCACACCAGGAACAAATGTTCCAAATAAAGTTTGTTTTTAGCCGAGTCTGAACCAATGAAACATTAATTGTCTTTCCCTCTTTGATTTCCATTTCTCACTGTAACGAAGCGAAGATATTGAATAGTTTTATACTTCGAACTTTATTAGTGACAATCAGAATGATTCAATTTCTAAACTTGTAGCCGACGGACAAAATTGGATGTGATAAAAATTGGCAAAAACTTTCTGCCACTCCATGACTGTGAACCTATGGTTATCGAACTGAAATCCCAGAAACGGCAAACATTACCTGAATGTTTACGACTCTTAAATTGGATAAAACGATACTGACGGATAAGTGTAAATGCAGTTCACCTGAACATTTAATATTCTCGATTATGGAAATGGAAATCTATGAAATACAACCCATGTATCAGTATGTTGCTCTGTTTGTCTGCTAGTGAGCGTTTCTTTAACGAAGCTTTCTAATTTGTACATTAATATCAACAATCAAAATGACGGTAGTAACCAATAAAGAAGTCTGATCCGAAAATGAAATATTAAAAAATCTTGAATTTTAGTAGTATTTTTTTTTAACGCATAGCCATGAAACCACATACGTTAGGAACCCCATGTGTTTGTAGGATTAAGAGCAGTCCGATAGATATGTAGATATGAGACTCCATAACTGGGGCCGAACTTTCAATTCACACAATCACCAGCTCTGTATCGAATGGGACTCGAAAGTGTCCCGGAGAGAGGCCGGTCTGACGCTCGAATTATGCAACGCTTCCCGATTGACGTTGCTAAACAGTGCTCAGGGACCAGCGACTTTTGTCCCGCAGACGCTTTGCTTTTCCCACATGTGGCACCAGGGCAATTCTGCCCAGCCGCCTAATGTCATGCCGTGCGTATAGCGGTACAGGTAGTAAATGAAAGATAATTGTATTAAGATAATGTTCGTACTGATGTGTAACTATCATTAGAATTCGTATTACGTAATGAGTACGTATGTGTGTGTATCGAGGCTCTTCTAAGAATATTTAGAAGTTGAATTTTTTGGATGGGAATAAATATTGGAATACTGAAAACAAACTAAATTAACGTTAGTTGTTTAGTTTGTGTTCTGGTTGGAAGGCTATTTCCTACAGGTGAGCTATAATCTTTTGTAGATTAAAAAAATGTAGGAATTTTTTATTTGGATCTTGAATATAATGCATTATTATTTGTCTATCATACACTTCTCACGTTTCCCCTATTATAATATTCGTTTATCGTTTCTGACGTAGTGTTATATGCGAAGTGACCTAGCGAAATGTTTCCTACTCTCAGTTAGCACCCAAATGTTAGTTTTCCATGTTATCAACTTGTGAACTTGGAAAAATTCCATGGCCACGACACGTTTTGATGCATTTACCATCCTAACATAAACTGTGTTTCTTCGGACCCTTAATATGCACCTGAGAACTATAAGTCTTAATGAAGAGAGTTAGGTAATAATTTAATATTAACAAGGGAAATTAAGTACTAACACGAAACTTTTGTTAGTACATTGCTTACACTATTTTCTGTATTGCAGTTGGAAATATCGGGAATTGAGGATATTGTAAAAAATGATTCGCTATTTTAAACACTCGTTTTACAAGACATCTATGCATGGAGTGGGAGAAATTATTGGAAAGAGACGTTTGGGAGGAGAGAGGTATTTATGTTTTACTTCATTTATTGTCTCGAAAGGAAAAGTTAAGGAATAATATTTTTTTCACTTAACCATATTTACTTAAGATTTAACAAATTGATGATTCTAATGCCTAATAGTTGGAGAAGCATAAAGATAAAAACTTGTATATATTTAAAAAGACATAACACACGACGTAAGAAACACTCTCTTACAGATGTGAAGAAATGTACATTTAACATTCATTTAGCACAAATAATTACATTCAATTAAAAAATGAGCCAATAAGTATTGCTCCTAAGAGTTTGCATCTAAACAGTTTTTATATTATTATATTGTATTTTCCTGTTTTATGTAATGCTAAGTTACTTCCAGGTGATGATTTCTTAGTTTTGATTTAAATTTCCCGAAGAAAGGAGAGTTTCTCATGTCATTCATTAGGCCTTTCAATGCTCTGTATCAGTGACCATGAAATAATCCCTAAAGGTTTTGTCTTGTGGAAGATGGTTGTCTGCGAATGGGTGGAAAATGAGAGTCCTGTACTAGGCTGGTCCAAAATCAAGAAAAAACCGTTTTGTTGAGGAAAAAGGCAGTCAATTTTCAGTTAGCACGCAATGGGCTTAAAAAGAATCCACACAAAGTTAAGGAATTGATAGACATTTTCTGGCCGTGGCCCAAGCGTTTTTAAAATCCCCATAAGCCAATGGCGGGCGAACTATATTCTGGCAAAAGAAGTGGGGAGCGGAAATATTTCGCAGACGAACCAGACAACAGTGGTTTCGCCGAGAGTTAGGACGTCGCGGGAGAAGGTGCTGCGCGCACCTCGTTTCTCATGGAGCTGGATTGGTTGCTTCCCAGCTCCCCACTTCCCTTGCCAGTATATAGGCCACCCACCGTAAGAGCAGACAAGAGCTACAGTAGGAACGGTCTATCCCATAGCTGACTGTGCTTCATGACCCTCAAATTGTCACCATACATTTTTTCCATATGAGTTCAAATATCCTACATGTTGTAATAAACGGGTCCTGTGTTCAATACCCATTTAAGGCACACAGTGGTTCGGATCCCATTTTAAACATTAGGTGCATACCCAATTCGCCTATATGTTCAATCAAGTCGACGTAAAACGAAGCTCAACAAGAATATAGCCAAAAGATATACAAAAGGTCATAGCAGAGTACAATATAAACATTAGATTAGAACATTAACATTAAAATTTGGATATATGAAAAAAAGGTAGAAAACAATTTATGAGCTGTAATAAACCAGATATAACAGAAAGAACATTCTTAGAGACGTACTTAACACCGAGTCTTTCTTTATACTCATCTAGCTCCTAACACATCGCATGAGACATTGGATGAAAATAATTTCCTCCTATAATACTCGACCATTTTCAAAACTGTCTGCCTCTGATCCTTATTTGTTAAAAAGTTCAGTTGAATATCCTTCATTAGCATTACGGCAATAATGTTTACTTTCAACACGCGATGGATATTCATAATCCTCACTTGCAGTTAATTCTTTAAGACCCATCTCAAATATGAAGGAGCAATGTCCAACCATTCAAAATAGATTTCTTACTCGCAAAATATCGGAATTGCTTTTTTAAAAAATGTGTGTTTCACTTCTTTCGACTATCATTCTGAAACGTTCCCGAGTGATTGTAGAATGCTTAGGTACACGTGAAAACACGGAGAGAAGAAATAAAATACTTCTGTATTTAAAAACACAAACGAGGTTTAATAACTTTCAACATGCGTACAACATGGCGCCCGAGGAATCCAACTCTCCTCTATCATAATCTACAACAGACTCTTGAACATATTTGTTATTCTTCTTCGTAGCTACATCATTATACATACTATAATGCTCAATCACAACATTCCTCCAAGCAGCTCAAGAAAAAAATAATGTTATTGAGAATAACATTCGTAACCTGAACAAGAAAAATTAAGGTCCTGAAAAAGAAAGACATACAAAATACTTCTAAACCAGGAATCATTATGTAACCCTGGAACAATATCGGTCGGGTGGATGTCGAATTCTTGTTGATCGCGGCTGAGGGTTTCCGTCGAAGGTTGGGAGACAATGCCCCTGCCCTCCCCTGTGGTTGCACCACTGAGTATGTCCGAAATTTGGAGGAACAAATTGAATCAATCCTGCTACAGCAACGTTTTGGGAAGCAATGATCACTTTATTCAAGGCGATTTTCTTCTATTATTATTGCACGTAGCAAGAGCATAAACGGGTTGATTTGTTCTCATTCTACCGGCATTCAAGAAAAAGTGTATATAAGTAAATAATCGACCCATTTATCTCAAGTTTCCGTGTATACGATAACGAAGTAAGTTCCATTCTGTCCTCTTAATGACGTCATAGTGCGCACAGAATCATGGGAGAAAATCTCGGAACCTCGGGAATGTCCTACCTTATAAAGGTACCTTGGGTAATCTACAACAGACTCTTGAACATATTTGTTCTTCTTCTTCGCAGCTACATGATTATACGTACTATAATGCTCAATCACAACACATTCGTCACTACCTTTATGTCTTCCGAACCTTCGATTACATTCATACTTAGATTTAAGAGTTAGGAAAAATAATGAACCAAAGCGAGAGGAATTGATTCTTCAGAACTATACCAGAGGTTACCTGTGGAATATTTCTGAGGAATCAGTTCTAAATAAAGATGATTCGCTCATCAACTATAATTAATATACAGGGTGTCCGGCTTAGACCTTTAACATTACAAAAGAGCATAATTTCGCATAGAAACCCAATTTTATTACCAAAATTTACATTTTTTTCTCCCAGCGCTAGCTCTTCACACAACCTCGATATGAGCCCCCCGTGGCACAGCAGATGTCGAACCGATATTCCAATTCAGTCCAGGTATTCACTAGCATTTGAGGTGTCACATAGTTAATCGCCTGACGAATTCTGTTACGCAGATCTTCCAAGTTCTCGACGGGCATACTGTAGACTTGGTCCTTGATGAACCCCCAAAAGAAAAAGTATAGGAGGGAAAGATCCGGCGAGCGCAGAGGCCATGCAAGTGGTTTAGATTCTCTTCCTATCCATCTTCTGGGAAAATGCTCATCGAGAAATTCTCGTACAATGATAGCAAAATGTGCCGGGTCTCCGTGTTGTTGGAAAATGGTTTCTGGAGGCATTTGAGGCACTGCGTAATGCTGAAGCATGTCTAAATAATTCGTTCCTCTCACTGTTTCTTCAGAAAAGGAGGAGGACCTATTATCTTCTCTTTCGTTAACCCACGCCACACATTAACTTTTGGACAGTCTCTCATAATTTCACGAAACTCATGAGGATTGTCACTTCTCCACATACGGCAATTTTGCTTTTTCACTTTGCCACACGTGTGGAATGCAGCTTCATCAGAAAAGCACACATTGTCCAGAAAAGCATTGTTGTTGTCAATTTCGGTTAACATTTTGCCCGAAGACGTCTGTCTTTTAGGTTTATCATCAGGATAATTTCGTTGATCTAACTGGATCGTGTACACCCGTAGACGTAACCATTTGTGCGCAACGTCATGGATAGTTGAGCTCTAAACTTGCACGTCTTATTGATTTTCTTGGACTTCTTGTGAATGCAGTGCGAATCACTTCAATGTTTTCCTCTGATACCTTCCGCTTCGCGTACTTCCCGCGAACAGACACAACACTTCCATTTTCTCTTAGTAGTTGTTTCTCCCACTTAGCAATACTCAAATAGGAAGGAACATTGTCGTGATGTTGAAGATTGAATTCACGCCGAAAAGCACGTTGAACAAGCTTCACAGATTTGTTTGCAGCCAGTGAAAGAACGCAGAACACTTTCTGCTGAACCGTCCACTCCGCCATCTTGAAATTTATGCGTTACACGCGCATGCGCGTCATGTCAACTCGAAGTACTGGTGATTCTCGCAAATGGCCAAAGTTGCCCGTCCCATACAAACAATAAGTTTCATTTGAAGTTGAATGTAACTAAAGGTATACTGTTTTGTAATGTTAAAGGTCTAAGCCAAGACGTATTATGTGACTCCTTCATACATTCTGCATACCTTTTAACTCGATTTTAAAACAATAAAGTAATTGCGTTTTTTTTAGATCATAAGGCACGTTCATCAGTGATAACCTCGCCTCCTAGGAGTGTTGTTTTTATGGAATAAAAATAAAATCGACCAAATCCCAAGCGTCTAGGTCGATTTACACCTATTTATGCCTTGACGTGTTACATTCTCACGTTTTTTTCTATGGCCCATGCAAGCTTCCCTTCACTGAGGGACTGGAATTGTGAAAGAAAGGAACGTGGGTCTTGTGAATTAACTCTCTTGTAGATCTCTGTAAGACAGTGGAAACGGCATACAGTGGAAAGATTAAACGAATACAGGACATAGAAAGACGAAGTTTGGTAGTCAAATTATTTGATTTTATAAATAAATGTGCTCGCTGTAGACGTATTGTTAGTACAATACTGAGGTAAATGCATGACAAGACACTATTATCTATTTGGAATAAATGAAGGAATCACTGAGAGATTGTGATAACCCACACGTACACAGTTTTGAGATACAGCCGATTGAATATTTCGCCTTCACCTATAAATCGGCATCGTAATTTATGGATTCACACCTCAATATGTTGTTAATCATACGAGAAAAAGTCCGAAAATATGTTTCCCCCCGGTTTTGCCAGGGAAATCGTATAGCAATGGAGGAAATCAGGCCGTGTTGGAACACAACAGACACCCATACACCAATGGTTGAGGTACGGCCGCGATCCAACAGATGGCGTTGAGCGTAGTGCGTGCAAACGAGGGGAGGTGCCTCTCAGTCGTGGCCCGGCAGATATGGAGAGAAGGTGCGTGTTGAATTCGTGGTCAAAGGAGGAAGTGAGAGCGTTTGTCCGGTATAAATGGGAAGTGAAGTATCGGGAGCAGAAATTCAAAACTGCCTAGTGGAAGTGTATGGGCCAGAAGTGATGTCGAAATAAATGGTGCGGAGATGGTGTCGCCAATTCAGTGAGGGGCGTGAGCAAGTGCAGGACACACCGAAACCTGTTCGGACGCGTCCGTACACTACACACGAGAACGTCTGGTTGGTGGATGACATGATTAAAGCGAACAGCGAATCAGCATCGATGACATCGCTCAAGAACTGGGAATAGGCCATGCGCGAGCTCACATGATGAACCACGACATGCTTCAGTACAGGAAAGTGTCAGCACGATGGGTGCCCCGTCAACTCACCCAAGAACATCTGGACCAGCGCATGGGAGTCAGTTTGGAGCATTTCATGCGTTATCAAAGGGAAGGAAATGAGTTTCTCTTTCGGATTGTGACGGGTGATGAAACGTGGGTCCACCATAGCACACCCGAATAGAAGGCCGCATCAATGGAGTGGAAACATCCGTCATCTCCTGTTCGGAAGAAGTTCAAGAAAACTCCCTCGGCAGGTAAGGTGCTTCTCACAGTTTTTTGGAACGCCCATGGTGTTTTGTTGCTGGACGTTTTGGAACAAGGAACCATCAACGCTGTACGTTACTGTCACACCCTGTCCAAATTAAAGCAGGCTATTCGGCGTAGGCGGCCTGGCCTTCTCATATCTGGCGTGCTGTTGTTGGATGACAATGCGAAACCGCACTCGGCGAGGGTTACGCATCACCATCTTGCAACCCTTGGTTGGGAGCGACTTACGCATCCGACGTACAGTCCCGATCTCGCGCCGAGTGACTTCCATCTGTTTCCGGCTTTGAAGAAGGCTCTCGGAGGAAAGCGCTTTGGAAGCAATGCTGAGGTGACACATTTCGTGCAACACTTCTTCCGTATACAGGACACTCATTTTTTCCAAGAGCTTTTTTTTTAAAGCTTATCAAGCGGTATGACAAATGTCTGAATGTCCGAGTTTCCTATGTGGAAAAATAAAGTAAGTATGCTATTCCTTTTCTTATTTACGTTTTTTACTTTTCCTTCCCATCTGTGTCCACAGTCGCCAGGGGGAACGTATTTTCGGACTCTCCCTCGTACATAAAATCAGTAAACCTGAATGTTCATGTTTTCGTGCAGTTTTCAACCTAATAACTTTTAGAAAACCACAATTGTGGGTTGTGACTATATCCGACCGAGAAAGTTTGCGATGTGTTAGGAATGAGATAAGGAGGTGCATACGTACTTTACATGAGTCTTCTGCTACAGGAATATAATATTTTTCCTCCATTTCACATCCACAAATTATTAGATGTTTATTTACCTTAAAAGTTTGTGTTCTTCGCACGACATGCATTTCTCTCAAATTACGTGGAAATTCCATTCACCTCCAAGTTGGAGAGGAGAAATCTCTCCGGAAAAGGTAACCTTAAAGAGCGCACGGCCAATGAACCCGTTGATTCTTCAGAACCGAGCATGGAAATGTTATCCGCTCGTCTCTACACCCGGAAGACGTGCGATTTCGGCGAATGTATTCATCGCTAATAAATGTACAATAAATCTTGTTCTAAATCCTAAAAGGTATTGATCCCAATTTCTAACACACTCACAAGCACATGTGTGTGAAGGAAAGTTCACAACCGTTACCAGTGAATCTGCCTTACCTAAAAGTGTCGAAAATCTGAAATAGCCTTACATTCAGTGCACCATTTGACGACTGCTGAAGTTGCCTTTCTCACAACTACACTCCAAATATGCTGATATCTACACACCTATCCCCACCCCCTCTCTCTCTCTGTCTCTCTCTCTCTCTCTCTCCTCTCTCTCTCTCTCTCTCTCTCTCTCTCTCTCTCTCTCTCTCTCTCTCTCTCTCTCTCTCTCTCTATATATATATATATATATATATATATACAGGGAGTCCATAAAGTCCTGCAAAAAACTAAAACTCTATAACTTGAAAACTATTAAGTTTATTAACAAAATATTTTGTGTGTACTTACAGCAAGGTTCAAAGTTTATTTCCTGCTTGTTAGGTTCATCGCCAAACCTCCGATTGTGCACCATTCACGTCCAAACACTGTTGCAGTCTTTTTGTGAAACCGTGCTGACGGTGTTCTCCTGGGATATTCAGAATCACATCTCTTATTCTTTCTTTTAGGCCATCAAGATTAGCTGGTTTTCTGTGAATACACCTCGGTCTTTACATGTCCCCACAACCAATAATCGCAAGGTGTCAAGTCTGGTGATCTTGCAGCCCAAGGTGTGGGCCCTCTTCCGCCAATCCATCTCATGTCACAGTCTTCGACTATCAGCTCGTCTACACATTTTATCTTGTAGGGCCGGGCCTTCAACTTCTTGCGTACGATCTTGGGTAACGTTGACTTTCGTATTCCCAGTTCCAGTGATCTTCGTTTCAGCGATTTCATTGGACTCTGATGCACTCTGTCCTGCACTGACTGAATCACATCGTCACTCGATCCTGGCCTTCCACTGCGTGGCAAATCTGACACACTTCCCGTTGCCTTGAACTTTTCATACCATCTCTTGATACTTGAATTTGCTGGGGGTGGTTTCCTATATGTTGTCTGGAACTTTCTCTACTGAAACACAAGATTTTAACTCTGCAAACCACAGAACACACTGTGCCTTTTCCTGGAAAGACGCCATCTTACGTCACATGATCACGTAATTACCAGTGCAAGCGTCACTGAGCAGTGTGGCCAGAACTTCCACCCTTCTCACCCAAGAAAATGTGTATTGTTAAACGCAACAGCTAAAAAGTTATAGAGTTTTAGTTTTTTGCAGGACTTTATGGACTCCCTGTATATACAGGGTGAACATAAAGTCCCAGCCCATTTTGCAGAAATAATTAATGCATGGTTTTTATATTTCAGGTGAATGATACTCCGAGGAGATGCTAACAACAGAAGAACGAATTGTGATTGTAACGGCACGTTTGCGTGGTCAGACATTCGAGGAGGTCAGGGAGACGTTTCGTAGAAAATGTGGACGAGAGGCTCCAACACGAGGTAATATCAGAAAACTGGTGAACAAATTTATGCGCACCGGATCTGTACTCGATGAGCAACTTACAGGTCGACCATCAATGTCGGGTGATACAGTAGCACGTATCCATGAAGCCATTGAGCATAGTCCCACTGCATCAACTCGTCGCCTCAGTCGAGAACTGGTGATACCTCAATCATCGGTGTGGAAAGTGTTGCACTACACCTTAAAAAAGAAAGAGTACCACGTCCAGGTTGTCCACAAACTGGAATCGGAGGATTACGCTGTACGGAAAGACGTGTGCTACGAACTCTGCGCGGCTGCAGCACAGGATGGATTAATGGAGAACATCCTTTTCAGTGATGAGGCAACATTCCACATCTGTGGAACTATGAACAGTCATAACTGTCGTGTCTGGGCTTCTGAACACCCGAATGCTACTATCGAATGGGAACGGAATACACCCAAGGTGAACGTATGGCTTGGTTTCACGAAACAAAAACTCTATGGGCCATTCATGTTTGCAGAAAACACCATCACAGCAGACACCTATCTCGAAATGTTGCAACTGTTCCTCCAGCCACAGCTACAGGATGATGGGATTCTTGATTCCGTGATCTTCCAACAAGACGGCGTACCACCGCACTTCGCCTTGACTGTGCGGGAATACCTCAACAACATGTTTCCAGACAGATGGATAGGAAGAGGATCCACACGTGTTTGGCCATCGCAGTCCACCGACCTCACACCATTGGATTTTTTTGCATGAGGTTTTATCAAGGAACAGGTCTACAAGAGTAAGATTGCAAATGTGGCAGTCCTCAAACAACGCATAATGCACGCATGCGAACTCATCACCGGGGCGATGTTGGACACAGTGTTTCGAGCAACACTGACCCGTTGGGAAACGTGTTTTGAAATTGATGGACATCACGTTGAACAGCACTGATATGCTGTATACTAATGTTGTAATATCACATTCATGAATACATTATTTCTGCAAAATGGGCTGGGACTTTATGTTCACCCTGTGTGTGTATATATATATATATTCCTCCCTCGGTGTCTGGGAATTAACTTCTAAATGACTGAAGTTTCATTCGCTAATGATATAAATTTGTAAATGGGGCATTCCACCGTCACACAAAATATAAGGTCCTCAACATGAGATTGGATAAAAGCATTCGAAATGAAATGATTACATAGAATTATGAAGTACTTTGTGGTGCCAGGAAACAGGCGAAGAAAATAACTTTGTGTATGATGGCAGTCTTCATGTATGAAAAGAATTCACAAAAATGTTTTACGTGCATGGCGCATTAAAAATTGCAGCGGCGTTTGATTTCAATTATCTGTGAAACTTATAGGGTATAGATGATTATATATGTTTTATTGGTAAAATGTGAAAATTATGTACAAGTATTTAAATCATGTTGAAATTAAAATAATTATGTTTAAAGTTTTATTTATTTTATATACATGAAGTAGGACCGTTTTCGTGGAATTACTCAATTATGTTTATTATTGTAATTTTCTATATTTTTGATTTGATTGATTGTTTGATTTATTTGGTGTTTTAAGTACACTTTATGCACAGTAAGGCTAATCGGAACTGGACCTACAGTTTAAAGTGGGATCCAAAACATTATGTGTCTCCACCAGGTATCGAAATATATATTTTTCTATTGCACATATTTCTGTCTGCATCTATAGAAGGATAATATGTATGTAAAAGTAATAATTATATAAATAATTAATTGTAAGCATTGCAATTATAAATCTGCCTCTTCTTTGATACAATAGAATAGTATTTTTCAAAAGTTGCAAATGGTTTTAAATTTCTTGGTTTATAGACATTTTTAAACTTCGTTGTACGTTGGCACATATTGAGTATGTTGTACTTTTATGATTATTTTGTGCTTTCAGAATCTTGTGGATTTTTCTCTTCCTTTTAAGTGTGCTAATGACAATTTGTCTCATCTGCGAGTCATGGAGGAAATTCCAAAATAGTCCTGTGGTAGTCACAATTGAGAGGAATTACAACCAGTGGAAGATACCAGCACCGGCTACATTTATCTGCGATCCTTACAGAAAGCTGTATTATCCACGAATTAATTTCAAAGAGTAAGTAAAATTGTGTCACAGAAAAAATCAGTTTCCCTTACTGGTTAAGAAGAAATAAAAATGAACATGGGATCCTGATTTACCTCCAAGTAAACATAGAAATGAATGGAATGGTGAAAGAAGGAAGTGCAGGAGATAATTAGTTGTAAAAAGGTTGAGGAAAGATACTGATGTTTAAGTTGTTGAATACGTACATCTTTTGACGTCCATGGAGGAAATGAAACTGTACTTTCCCTCCGGAGTCGCCATAACAACCATTAAAATGATTAGTTTCTCTTTTAATCCGTTTCTTCTTTGCTCCTTTCGAGTTTATTTCTTCGCTGATATTCCCCTTGATTTTGTATCGTGCTTAATCCTTTCCGTCTTATTCCATTATCATTTAGTCCGGAAGCCTTAATTCCTTTCACACTTGATCCGTTTCGAGTTTGCTCGTGTCTCGCATATTTCGGCATTCTACAGGGTGGTCCATATGACTTGTTACCCCCCTAATTTTACATAACTTGATAATAATACAACTTTATAATAATACAATATAATATAATGAAGTGTAAGGTAGCCATTCATTCCATATGTCATGTGACACCAAAAATTTTACACAATTTTATATTATGATAATAACAATATAAGAATTTGTAAGACGTATGGATTCAGCGTCAACCAGGATGTTGTTCACGCATCCAAAAGGTCAGTATGACCACCATTATTTTCATGGCACAAAATGACACGGCGCCATGACCTGTGTGAGATTTTACGAAGCAAATGTTTCGTGATTGTTGAATGAAAGGCTGCCCTAATAGCGTCCTTTAATTGTTCTGTTGTTTGGTATCGTTGTTGTGATACCTTTTCAGGTAGGTATATTGGATACGTTCAAGTCCGTACTTGGTACGAGGCCTATTATTTTTATTAATTTAAGCACAATGATAAACCTGTTTTGACGATGATTTTGTCGATTTTATACAATTGCAAATCTGTGATTTTTCATCTCGTATTTCGTACGACGTACGAATGTCATATTTTTTTCGAGTTAAAGTAGGTAACATGCACACCCACGCACACCCACCTACACCCACGCACACCCATGCACACCTACACAAAGTTACTTCCGGTCTACTTCCGGTCCACTTCCGGTCCACTTGACAGACACTTGTGAGTTTTTCCAGTTTTTTTTTAAGTATACAAGTACATATATTTTGGGGGTTCAAAGTAACACTTGGTACGAGGCCTATTGTTTTTATAAATTTAACCACAAATTTTAAACCTATTTTGACGATGTTTTTGTTGATTTTATACTATTGCAAATCTGTTAAATGTTAAAAGTTAAGCATTTAATTTATTTTAAAGCTACATACTATTTTATTATTTTTAAGTTTAAAGAAAGTGTATCAAGTGATTTTTTCCATAGTAATTTCGATCAGATTAAGTTTTGATGTGCTCAGATGTTACTTGTTGTCTCCGGAAATTCTGTAAAAATAACATAGCTGAAAATTGCATCGTAATAGCTACAATTATTTCATTTTGAAGGTGGTTCAAGTTGTTTATCACACAGATTGAATTTGTATGAATTTGTATTTGTATTGAATTTTGTATTTTTTCCCGAGAAAATTTATATATAAATACCAGAGCTGAAAAAAATATTATTATTATTATAACTATTGTCTTTTAAGTTACATTCTATCAATTATCGTAAGTTTAAAAAGTGTTTTTTTAGTATATAGAATCTTATTGAATTTTGAGTTGATTGTGAGTCTTATTGTTATTTACTTAAAGTATATTAAAAAAAATGTAATCTGCCAATTTCATCGAATGTGTTATTTGTAGGAAATTCATCTCTAAAACTAATATTAGCAAACATAGGGCAAGATGTAGCGAACAGGCGCAACAATAAATCGTTTGTTACCTACTAAGCTTTGTCCTCAATGCGAAAAAATAATTAGCATTACTAATTTAAGTAAACACATGAAAATTTGCAAAGCATCAACCGGACATGGAACATTGAAAAGAAAAATTGATCATTCTGAAACTGAAGCTTCTACTTCCAAACAAATTAAGATGTCTAATGACCAAAAGCCGATTAGATCTGCATTCAACAACCAACTCCTGGATTTTCTTTTTACTTCGAAACCAGACTGTGATATTTCTAGCTTTTTGAGTGAAATTAAGACATCTATCATAAATATTTTAAAAAATAAAGTGGAATCCAACTCCTTAAAAGTATATGTTGATCTAATCTGTAAATATAAGAAAACCAATGGTACAAGAAATATTTTTTTTCACAAAACGAAAAACCAAGTTCTTTATTTGGCAGACATTGATAATTTGAACGTTTTTTATTCTAATCTTACTAGTGAACTGATTAGGAAACACGATGAATTCGAGGCTAAAGGATAAGGTTGGTCTTTATGTAGAAGTCCTCACAGATTAATCGCTTATGTAAACAAATTTACACCTTTTTCTGCTTCAAGCTACGTTCCACTTCCAGTAGAAATTCAGCATAAGAAAGCTGTGCTGAACATTTATAACACCGACAATAAGTGTTTTATGTGGTGCATTTTAGCAGCACTTCATCCGATTCATTGTTCAAATCATCCGGAACAGGTTAGTCATTACACACAATATGTAGAAGAGATTGAATATGCTATGACAGGCATCGAGTACCCTGTTGCTATTTCTGACATAACAAAGTTTGAAAACAGGGTACGAAATGGAGAAGGAAAACGATTAGCTATAAATGTATATTCGTATACTTCAGTTAAGCATTTTGTGCATCCCGTTAGGATAACTAATATTGTTGATGACGAAGCCATAGAAATCAATCTGCTTCTTATTGCTGACAATAATGTTCATCATTACACGCTAATTCGTTCACTCTCCCGCTTGGTCAGAAGCCAAACAACCAAGTTTCATGCACACATCGAAGTTTATCCAAGGTGTTTAACCGTATTCGAGGATCGTGACCGACGTAATTACCAACATTTCAAAAATCAAGAAATTGCCAAACAAAACCTTGCTGAACATAAAATCTACTGTGGAGTCAACAGACCGGCTCGCATGTTGATGCCCAAAGCAAATGAATTCGAATAATTTAAAATGCACAAGGCCTTGTTGGAACATCCGGCCATTATCATCGCAGACTTTGAGGCTTTTCGCAAACCAATTATCCTATTGCGATCCGGATCCTGAATTTTCTTCCACAACACCATACCAGTTTCATGATCCTAATAGTTTTGGAAATGTTGTTGTTTAGCAGGATAGGCTAGATAAACCATATATATATATATCGCGGACCAAATGTTATTGAACTCTTTTTTAAAAAGAAGGTGGAGGAGGTTGAGAACATTGGCAGCTTCTTATGTCAATCGAAATCAATGCTTCCATTGGAGATTCTTGTAGTGGACGACATATCTCTCTTTTCTTTCTCTATGATTTCATTCGTTCCTGGAATCTTAACTTTCTTACTTATAGAAATATAACGTTCTTCGTTTTGAACAAGAATATCTATTTTTTGCATATCGTATCCAAGATTCCTAATTAAAAAGTGGAATTCGTAATTAGATCCATTGTGAAAAAATATTGGTACGAATTTAGGCTTCTGGATTTTGCAGGTGTTACAGATTACACTAATGTAGTTTCCGGTGAAATGATTATGGTGAAATACTTTCCGATTCTCATCCGTGAAATGTTGATCACACACCGGACACGTTTCAATGTTATTGTAAGATTGAAGTTCATCACTAGATAATGGAAGCATTGATTTCGATAACACATTCGATGAAATTGGCAGATTACATTTTTTTAATATACTTTAAGTAAATAACAATAAGACGCACAATCAACTCAAAATTCAATAAGATTCTATATACTAAAAAAAACACTTTTTAAACTTACGATAATTGATAGAATGTAACTTAAAAGACAATAGTTATAATAATAATAATATTTTTTTTCAGCTCTGGTATTTATATATAAATTTTCTCGGGAAAAAATACAAAATTCAATACAAATACAAATTCATACAAATTCAATCTGTGTGATAAACAACTTGAACCACCTTCAAAATGAAATAATTGTAGCTATTACGATGCAATTTTCAGCTATGTTATTTTTACAGAATTTCCGGAGACAACAAGTAACATCTGAGCACATCAAAACTTAATCTGATCGAAATTACTATGGAAAAAATCACTTGATACACTTTCTTTAAACTTAAAAATAATAAAATAGTATGTAGCTTTAAAATAAATTAAATGCTTAACTTTTAACATTGCAACAACACATCCGTACTCTTCAAAACACTCTCACGATACTGACTGATCTGTAATGCGAAAACCCTTTAAGTAACCTAAGCGCGGATGAAAACATCCGAAACAGTAAGTCAATCAGAAGACACCTATTTCGCCATAACCAACAACACGCTAGATACGGGTCTGCGTAATAACTTGTTGCGTAAACATTGCACAATAGTTTACCTTACGAGCCATCGCAATGTTGCGTAATTTAACTCGAAAGAAATTATGACACTCGTACCAAGTGTGAGGTGAAAAAACACAGATTTGCAATAGTATAAAATCAACAAAAACATCGTCAAAATAGGTTTAAAATTTGTGGTTAAATTAATAAAAACAATAGGCCTCGTACCAAGTGTTACTTTGAACCCCCAAAATATATGTACTTGTATACTTAAAAAAAAACTGGAAAAACTCACAAGTGTCTGTCAAGTGGACCGGAAGTAGACCGGAAGTAACTTTGTGTAGGTGTGCATGGGTGTGCGTGGGTGTGGGTAGGAGCGTGGGTGTAGTTGTGTGTGCGTGGGTGTGCGTGGATGTGCGTGGGTGTGAATGTTATGTACTTTAACTCGAAAAAATATGACATTCGTACGAATTACAAGATGAAAAATCACAGATTTGCAATAGTATAAAATCGACAAAAACATCGTCAAAATAGGTTTTATATTGTGCTTAAATTAATGAAAATAATAGGCCTCGTACCAAGTACGGACTTGAAGGTATCCAATATACCTACTCTTTTCCTTAATAATGCCCCGGAGGGCATTGTCACAAGACGAGAGATCAGGGCTTCTGGTAGGCCAATCCAGAGGCGCCGGATGATGTACCGATTCGCGTCCTATCCACCTATTGGGAAACACTTCACTTAAATATTCCCTGACAGCGCTGGCATAGTGGGACGGTACTCCATCCTGTTGAAACCAGGAACGTCCCAGGAGATTAATTCTTTGGAGCTGTGGGACAAAAAATGCCCGTAACATGGCGAGATAGGAGTGTTGATTGACTACGCCATCGAAGAAATAGGGACCCATCAAGTGTTTAGCGGACATAGCGACCCAGAGCATCACTTGTGGGGGGTTGTTTTCCAGCTCTTCATAATAATGCGGATTTTCCTTGGACCAGAAATACACATTCCTTATACTGCATGTCGTCTACGCATGTCATGATCACTGAGCTCGTTGACGCTTGCTGGTTTAAAGGATTTCAATCCAAGATCCTCTTTATGTGTCATAACATTGTTGTTTTCGGGATTCCAAGCTCAGCAGACCATTTGAGCAGTGACTTCTGTGGTGACCGAAGCACAGATGCCTCCACTCTTGCACATGTGTTGTCTTTTGGTTCTGTCTTTTGGTTGGTGCACCAGGCCTCGGTTTGTCTTTGATACATTTTCTTTTCCCAACGCAGTATTGTCACTTTTGGTGGTGCATTATTTTGGAATCGTCTTGTGAATTCTCGTCGCACATCCTCCATGGTCTTGCCGGTTAGTGGACGTTCATGGGCCCAAACACTGACAACAAGGCGCTCTTCTACATTTTAGGAGCTTGTGTCAGACATCTCTGCAAAATAAACACTTAATTAGAGATAACAAGATATTGATTCGGGGGGGGGGGGGGGTAACAAGACATATGGACCACCCTGTATTTTGGGTTTGAATTTAATCCTCTTCGCTTTGTTCGTTTAGTACTTACTTCTCGTGCTTAATCCTATGTTCAGTTTCGGTTTCCCGCTTGATACGTTTCGCGGTTACTCCATTCTCGCATATTACAGTGTCCAATTTTGGTTTTCAACTTAATCCCGTTCGCGCTTCTACCTTTCGTACTTAATCCTGTGTTCAAATTTTAAGCACTTTATTCGTGTTGCGGTTACTACTTTTTTACTTACTACGATACCAGGTTATTTGTTCTGACTTAATGTGCTTCACTATATTTTTTTGCAGTTGTTACAGTTCCCATTTATTCCGCTGTCATTTTATCCGTCTCGCGTTAATTCCTTCACACATATTCCTTAACGTTTAGTCCGTTCGCGGTTTTGCCCTTTCAAGATTAGTTCGTTAGGTGCTTAGTCATTGTCGCCGACATTCCAACACAGTAGAACCCACAGATGACATTCATTGTATATTGCTTTCCGGTTTGCAGATGTTCACAAATGTTGTAAACAGTTTTGACATGAGTGACATGTTATGAAAAAAGTATAGGATGAATGAACTATTGTTGTAAACAATAAAAACGAGAGGGAAAATTAAATAAAAATAATATTTTTGTGTGTATACATAAAAAGAGAAGGAAGGTGTATATATATATCGCATGTATGTCAAAGACGACTACAGGGTTTTCAAGAATGTCACGAAATGTGCTTAATGTGCATAATTATTGCAAACAAACGCAAAGAAATAAGACATCTTACCACAGACAAAGAACCATGTGACTTCACTTTCATGAACGTGCCAGCAAGCCTATGTAGAATGAAGAAATAGTAAGTTACCGCTCAGTTTCTTGAAAAATGCCTGGTTTCGATTTCTCCATTTCTTCTGAATCGAATATTTGCAATGGTGTAAGATACATATTATTATTTTCTTCGATAAACGCTGTCATTTACAACAAAAGGTATCCCTCACGATCCATTTCTATCACAAATTGCATGGAAAAGTACTGGCAGTGTGTAGTATTAATCCAGGTCTTCCGTTGGTATGGCGATAGCGCCGGAAGTGACGTTTACTTTACCAGCGTATAGATAAGACCTCGTATAGACCAGCGGTTCTTCAACTGTGATCTGCGGACTCCTGGGTGTACGCGGGTCTCTCTCAGGGGGTCCGTGAAACCCTCCCAGTATTCCACAAAGGTTCGGAAAAATACTAAGGCAAGAGCATTTACTGTTCAATGCTAAGAATGAAATGTGAGAGAACGAAAATTATACAAGTTTACGGTGTCTATTTACTGAGGAAGAGATATTTAAGTAGATAAGCCTAAAACGTAGACATTACTATGTTCCTATGTTTGGCTGAGAACTGCCTGGGCTGGTGTTTGTGGGGGGGCGGCGCTTGGTTGTTTGGCTCGGATTGCTTCGCGTTTCGTATGAACATCTCAAAAGTGTTTAGGGGTACTTACTCTTCATCTCCTATTTGACGCACACTACAGCTGAAGAAGTATTTGCCAACTTAATCGCGTTTATAATATCTCATAATATGGACTGGTTGAAATGCGTAAGAGTTAGCACAGATGGAGCACGAGCAATGTCGTGAAGGCTTACTGGACTTGCAGCACGAATAAAAGAAATCACCCTCGGCAAACTTGGTTCAATTGCTGCTTACACAGGGATGCACTAGTGTCCAAGTTGATACCAGAAGAGCTTCAACAGACCTTAAATGAGTAAGTGAAAATTGTCAATTTCATAAAAAGTAAGTCACTGATTTCAAGACTTTTTGCGAAGCTCTGCAAAGAAATGGACAGTGAATATCATCAACTTTTGCTTCACTGTGAAGTTCGCTGACTGTCACGAGGTAAAGTTTTGTCTCGATTCTGGGAATTGAGAGACGAAATAAGAACATTTCTCTTGGATAAGCAATTTCATCTCAGCGATCCTTTGAATGATTTTTCCTGGTTAGTCAAGTTAGGATATTTATCAGATATCTTCATCCATTTAAATAATCTGAACTTAAGTCTTCAAGGAGAAAAAGTAACCATCTTTTATTGAAGACAAGATCGAAGCAATGATCAAAAAGTTGGAGTTGTGGCGTCAGCGTATACTCAATGGAAAATATGAGGAGACTTTCCACACTTCTTCGTTTTTCTTCGTTCCTCGGAAGAAGAGTTGTCAGAGACCGACCCAGTCACTCTTCGCACAACATTTGAAACACGTGCAGCAGTCGTTCAGAGAATACTTACCCGTGCATGATGCAAACAAAAATTGGATCAGGGATACATTTTCAGTTAGCGTGCATGAAGTACAGAGACTGCTCAGCGTATATGTGACCAAATTGTACTTTCCAAATAGTAACGAAAAATCCGTGGCGCCAGGTGCGACAATGCTCGATGTTTCTCCCCTGGTTCCGAACAATGGCTCGGCAACGTAGTTTCCATTGCAGTAGGCTCTGTTGGAGAACTACGAGGGGTATCTTGTTCCATTCCTCTTGCACAGCTTTGCAGAGTCCATTCACAGTTGTCACACGTCTCTTTGCTCAAACCCCTTTTAAGCAGTCCAAATCTAAAAAGTCCATTGGACTTGCATCTGGAGACTTCACATGTATATCGTTGAAAGGTATGGCCTATATTCCAGTGGCCTGCTTCATATCCTGGTAGAATGCGAGGAACGATCTTGAGATGTGTGATGAAGCTTTGTCTTGATGGATGCGAAGCATGTTGATCTCGTTACCGTACATTTCTGGTAGCTCATGCCTCAGGATCTCCTCCTGGTAGTACTGCGAGTTGATTTTGCAGTTCTTCTTCACCCTGCGAATCTTCAGTTTGCCTCAGTGACAGTAGCCGGCAACCACCATGAACCCTTTCGGGAAAGCCTCTTTGCATCCTCGGGCCCATTTTGTGAAGCGCTTCGTGCCTTTGTCTCTGTACATGATGGCTCTTGGTTTGCAGCAGTCGGGAAAGGTACACCCACGCCTCATGCAATGTAGCGACGTACTGCCACCTTTGGTTTGCCAGATGCCGTTCGTACAGCTTCCGAGCGTTACACTTGCCTTCCCATCAGTGGGCATCGGTAAGGTGATGACCGCTAGCCTTGAACACCTTTTCAAGTGTCAGTTGTTGGAGCAAGGTGTGGTTAACAGTTCCCAAAGACACATTTAGACGATTCGCCATCTCTCTTTGGGTCGGGGGATTCTCTTGCATGGCCATTCTGCGAAATTTCGCCTGCATACTGGTGGTGGCTTGTGTGTACGGTCGTGTTCTCATCCCCTTTGTTGGAGAACCAAATGCTGGGGCCATGGAATTCTTATACTTGCCGATCACATTCTTGATTAAAGTCAAACTAACGTCACAACCCTTGCTCTGACACTGCTTCCTGATCATTGACACACTGAGCTTTGCATCGTAAAGGGCTACAACATAACCCTCCCAAAAGCGACTCACTTTTGGCGGCATTTTCGGCCAAGCGAGAAAACACAAACACTTGGAAAAGTTTTACATTATACTCCTCCAAAAATCAGCTCAGTTTGTGCAGGAATTTTGGCCCAGCAAAGAAACAACCACTCTCTCACAGCTCACACACTACACTGACAATCGTGCCCAACCAAGGTCGGGCGACTTCATTCTGCGCGTGGGGGGAAGGAATCGCGTTTGGTCAAACATACACTGAACAGCCCTCTGTAGAAGGGATTACAGAAACAGAAGAAGACAAACTCATGGAGGAAACAACGGACGGTGCTATGAAAATGCAGTTCAAATAAAATATATTTGCAAACTTTTGGGCTTACTTACAGGATAATTTTCCTGGACTATCAAAGAAAGCCATAAAAGTATTAATGCCTTTCGTAACAACCTACTTACGTGAAAAATCATTCTCTACTCTCATCTATCTTAAAAACAAGTACCGAAACCGTTTGGAAAATGTAGAATCAGAACTTAGGATTCAGATTTCTACCATTAAGCCCGATATCGTATCATGACTTGTTAGTGAACTGCAGCATCATCGCTCTCACAGGAAATAAGATTAAGAAGTAGTGTTGTGTCATCTCTTGTTAGCATTCATTATTAATACAAAAATTGTATTTTATATACTTTTGATTAATTTAATGTAATTGCTACAATTGATATTACAATAAAATGCAAATAAGAATAACATGTGTGCGTTCATTTAATTCTCTCTGTCTTAAGTGATGAAACACTACAAATAAATAGGTATGATTTAAGTTCCGGGCTTTAAACTTTGAGTTAATTCTTGGGGTCCGCGAGGGCGAGTGATCTCTGAAGGGGGTCCGCGGTCTAGGAAAGTTCAAGAACCGTTGCACGACATAGGAAGGATCACAACTAAAGCTTAACACACATTGTGAACGCAATACAACGCAACGGGCAAGTTTCCGGTGTCTCATTGGGCGATAACCTTTAAGCCAAACTGCAGACTTCTGGCACGAAAATTGTTCCGCGCGTTTCCATGAGGTGGGTGTTATACCATTTAATTTCAATGGCAGAAGACAAAAGACGTCCTGTTACCGGTTTCTCCGTGGGCGCTATGCTTAACAGAGAAAATAAGAAGGATTCATAAAAATCATTTAATAATGTAAGTAGTGGTTGAATACGATATGGACGGTCGGTATTTATTATACATAATGTATTTCCATGTATTTAGAATTCATTTGCATGCATTTAGAATAAATTGTCATATCATTAGAAAAATTCACATTGATGTATATGCGTATTTATAACTTTTATGAATCTATAATTATTAATTTTATGAAAAATATGTATATACAAGGTAATTAGTGGTACTAAACGACGCATAGCTTCAAAGATTGGACCTTGACCGCGCATCCTTTGTTGTCTCATTCAATCTCTCCCTTGTCCTGTGCTACAGTGTTGAATACCTTTCCGCTAATTTTGCGTTCTAGTTAACCTTGAAAAATCCTGTTCTGAAATCTACACGCGTTTTATAATTGGTCAATAGGGTCCTTTCTTTGTTCTGGCGTTCTGACGTCATTTGATCTTGACCGCACATTCCACAAATTCCTTTGTTGTCTACCTGCGCGGAGACCACCGTCTCCTGTCTAGCGTTTCGGACCACCTTCTTTCATACCATACAACATTATTATATAGTACACTATAACAGTATAATGTTATTCTTTAGTACACTATAATTATTAGCATTACATATCGTTGGTTCGAGTACCGGGACAGTCCTAAATCATAATTGTTACTTGATCAACACCCATTATCACTCTTCATATCGTTTCGTAAACCATAAAATCTTATTTTCAATATTATAAACATAAGGGTCGTTCAAGGTTGACCGGGACTTTTATTTCTGCAGAGGAAATAGGTAGCAGAAGAAACACCAAACTATGTCAGTTTTTCAAAGTATTCTCCGTGCGCGCCGAAGCACCGTTGCCATCGTTCTGGCAGCTCCCGAATTCCTTTGGCGTAGAAAGAACTTGGTTGTTGTCGTAGCCACTGGAGGACATCGCTCCGCAGTGCTTCGTCTGTTGTGAATTTCTTCCCTCCCAATGGTCTTTAAGGGGTGCAAACAAATGATAATCACTGGGGGCTAAATCCGGACTGTAGGGGGGATGGGGCAGAACTTGCCAGCGCATGTCGGCCAGAGTTGTTGTTGTCACATTGGCCGTGTGAGGGCGGGCATTGTCATGGAGAAGAATGACATTTCCAGACAACATCCCAGGTCTTTTCTTGCGAATGGACTTTCGTACACCACCACTCAACAATGTGGAGTAATACTGGGCATTAATCGCGCTCCCTTTGTCCAGAAAATCCACATGAATAACGCCCTTCATGTCCCAGAAGACACTTGCCATGATCTTTCCAGCGGACGGCTGCGTTTTGCTTTTCTTTTGGGGGGCGGGGAACCTTTATGCCGCCACTCCATGCTGCGTCTTTTGGTCTCTGGGGTTGAATTGTGCAACCATGTTTCATCACACGTGATGATGGATTGCAACAATTCATCACCTTCTGCTCAAAAACCGATTCAGAAGCTGTTCACAGACCGTTCTGCGTGTCCACTTCTGATCGAATGTCAGCTGGCGGGGAACCCACCTTGCACAGATTTTGCGGAAGCGTAAGTGGTCGTGAATGATTGTCTCAACACTCCCGACACTGATATTCACCTCAGCAGCAATATCCCGCACTGTTACTCGCCGGTTCTAAAGAATCATTTGCTCAACACGTGCGATATTCACTGGTGTGACTGCAGTCCAGTCGGGCAAATGTGTCCATGCGCTTCATTTGTCACCAGCTCCCGTCCTTCGCGAGACTGCTCACACCATTCGTACACTCTTGTCCGCGACATCGTTTGTTCACCATACTGTGCTTGCAATCGTCTGAAAATCTCAGCTGGTTTTACTTTCTCTTTCACGAGAAATTAGATTACACACCGCTGCTCCACAGCCACAGATACACTGCTTGCCGCCATGTTCGCTGCAACTGCTGCGCATGCGCGAAGTACGTCATGCCGGGCGCTAGTTACTCGCGAAGGAATACATTACGTCACCCGCACGTTTCATCATGATCCGGCTATTCATCGATTTTTCACGTACGAAAATCCCGGTCAACCTTGAACGACCCTTGTACATTGTAATCGGTTTATACATTACATACATACATACAGTAATGAACATAATTATTTTGTACATACATATTTTTCATAAAATTTATAAATATGCAGATACATAAATGTAAATTTTTCTAATGATATGGAAATGTATTCTAAATACATGCAAATGAATTGAAGACTAAAATATTAAAACGATGTAAGTGCCAAAATAATTGAAACGCCGTTTTTTACGTTAAACTGTGAAATGTGCCAATCTTTATAATGAGGTATACGTGAAAAATGGCTGCTAGCCCTCTAAGTGGTTCAAAGGGCTTGTAAAGGAGTCACTAGTGTGAACGTTCTTACGGGCTGATGTGCGGAACGAGGAGATTTCCCAACACTTTCTCTTTTGGCAGTTACAGCGTTTACCACTTTTAGTCCTCAATTCTAAGTACATGCAAATATATTATGAATATTAAACACCGGCCGTCCTTATCGTATTTGATCACTACTGATGTAGGTACGTACAAAGAATGATTTAATAAAAGATAAATAAAAAATGTAATAAAAAAAGAGAACTCGTGCATTGTTTTAGAGTGAACGGGTGGGCGTTTGTGATGATTATGAAATAAGGAGTGATTCTTATAGAACCGGTCCAGGAAATTTATATATAATATTAAATATAAAATACAGGTATTACCGTAATTTATATTTATTTATTTATTTATTTATTCCTTGTTTTGGATGGCGAAGTTAAAGCACAAGCCTTTTCTTCCACTTAGCCATCTCTACTTTACATTTTATAAATTGATTTTTATAGCTAATTGTATGTTAAATATATAAAAACTAAAAACATTAAGAAACCAAAAAAGAAAAAAAAACAAGAAAAAAATGAAAAAGACGCAAAAAACATAAAAAATAAAAACAAAAATACATACACACTAAGTAAAAAAAATACACGTAAAACATAAACACACACACAACAAACATAGTCAAATTACAGAAAAGGTAGGTGGGTATTGGTCCTACAAGTTTACACGAAGGTTTAAATTTTTTTATTTATTTATTTCCCTGTTTTCAGTACTGGTAAGTTGACTCCAGAAGATGATTTGTTAATTTTGATTTGAATTGGTCGAGAGAAGACGAGTTTCTTATGTGATTGGGGAGGGAGGTCGTTCCACGCTCTGGTAGCAGTGACCGTTAAGGAATTTCCATAAAACGTTGTCTTGTGGGAGGGGATGGCCAGCAGAGAGTTGTCTCTCGAACGGGTGGCAAAGGTGTGTGCTGAACTTAGGGGTTGAAATCGGGAAAGTAGGAAGGAGGGCTCTCGTGAGTTTACTATTTTGTAGAGCGCTGTAAGAGCGTGGAAGAGGCGGCGAGTGGAAAGGTCGAACCAGCCTAGGTCCTTGAAAGCCGGGGTCAGGTGGTCAATATATATATATATATATATATATACACATACGTGAAGTGCCTTGGATAATGTGCTCTTGATTGTACATTGTGATTAGAAAATGTGTTGAAAGTGTCAGTCGCTTTCAATAAGGTAGGTCTCCACCAGCGTTTGCATATTCGCCATGACTCGCCGCGTTGTTTCCTTGCTGATGTTCCTGGTTTCAGCCGAAATGTTGTCCTTTAAAAGCTTGTAAAGTACTCGTTTTTTTATTTACACCCTGTCCTTCAGTAAACCCCAGGAGATTAAATCCGGTCTGGTAGGGTTGGAGATTTGTGGAGCCCGCCACTTGCACTGAGAAAGAGGACTGCAGTTGCAGATGCAAAATATATTTCGTTGCAGAAAATTTCTTATGGTTAACCAAACTTTCGTTACTCCTACAGTGCAACAATTTACATAAACCATTTTGTTGAGTTCCCTAAAGAAAATTATTTGTTTGGTGGTATTCTGTTTCATCAGAGATAACAATTTGTTGCTTGATCTTTTTTGGTTATTACAAACACCTTCTTTGGTTATTGGAAACATACATTTTGTTGCTTGATCTGGCAAGCGTGACGAATGGCAAGATGGGCACCAAAAGAGATCTCATCCATATCTATGCTACAGTTCTGCTAGTTCTACGCACTTCATGGCGATTTCAAAGCTTCATACCTACATTTGATGGTAAGAGCAACATTATTGATGTTAAATATTATTAAATATGTTAAATTGGAATAAATACAGGCGTAGAAGTTCAACGCATAAATTTGAGGCGGTTTTGTCTCGCATCTTAATTAGTAATTAGTATGCAAGTAAGTTATATCTGATCATGCTGAATATACAGTATAATACATTACAAGTGGTGCCAGTGTGTTTTACGTTTACACAGCAGCGATAGCTCAGTCGGTATAGCATGTTTACTACCACACGGACAACCTGGATTCGATCCTTGGGGCAGATGATCTGGGCCAGGAACTTTCCCAGGATTTAATCTACTTTTTATAACACTTTAACTTTCGATTTTATGCTACTGGTGTAGCAGTGAAATGTGTACCGTGTATCGCTGTATTGCATGTTGTTACTTTGTGGGGTCTGTTGCCAAACTGACTCAGTCGAGAATTGTTGATGTTTCTAAAACGACAAATTTCTATGTTTTTAAGTAATATAAATTGATTCCATCATGCGGAAAACAGGAATAACGGAGATATTTAATCCCTAAGTATGGCTCGTGTCAGTAAGAACTTGCCAAGACGAAGTAGTTTCGCCACTTTTTATTAGTATAAACAGAATGTATGTACATTTAAACAGCTAAAGAAAACATCTAAAATTGTTATCAGTCATAAAACTAACCCTCCTAATTTAACAACGTAAAATTATAACTGCCATTGTGGTATGTCGTGTTGGGTGCTATATTCACTTGGACGAAACTTTCAGGCTATTCTGCTTCATGTGAAAGTAACAGGTTCACTTTTCTTCACAATACCACATTTCTGGAGGCTACGAGCAACATAATTTCATTAAACTATACAAAATATTTCCTTTTCTCAAGGGAGTACAAAGAGTTACACACATTATTAAGTTGAAAAGGGCAAACAGCGTGGAGTGAAACTTTGAAAATTTTACTCTTTCACTCATCAACATTTCATATAATAAGCATTTTAATCTTGTGAGCAAGAAAATGGTGCATCGTGACAATATGCCATAATGTTTCCTGTGCATACCCCACAAAATATTTTTACTTTTTGCTCAATGGAAAAAGGACAATTTGAATTTTTTATGAATTCTAAAATAAGAAGAGTGTGTTTTTACATTTTCACGTATTTTTCACTCCTAATGTTATTCTCATTCCTGTGATTGATATTATACATATTTCATGTTATTGACACTATTATTTATATTGTTATTAAAGCTTACAAATGTATCAGAGTGGGAATTATATTTTAATATTTCCTTGTTTATCTGTTTATCTTAAAGACGACCTGGTTGGCCAATAGCAGGGAACCATGACCAGAGGTATTACAGCATTGCTAAAATACCTTGAGCATGAGGCAGGAACCAGAATATCTTAGGTTCCAGAAGTACAGGAAGGCATTTCATGTGCAAAAGCACAAAATGGGATATAAGTTGGTAAGCATTTGTCTTATTTCTTTATGGATAAATAATCTGCAAAAATTGAAAATAAGGAAAAGTGCTGAATTCTTTGTACAAATAAAACATTTTTTGACAATATAGTTTAAAATTAGGGATTTACAGATCACCAGGTAAAATTCATCTCTGGATATAATAATAATGACAATAATAAATATTCTTTATTAAGCGGGCTAGGTTTAGCCAATTTCTGGCTACTCTGCCAGGTTATCTGTGCATGTGTGGGTGTGTTAAGATTTCTGTAACATTAAGGATTGTATTTTCCTCTTTCAAATGTACAGTGAATAATGTCAATCATTAGAAGGCACTTGATTTACCTCATAGTTGTTTCCTCTTAGTCTCTTAAGATCCACAGACCTCGTTTCAGGTTTTTTAGCTCTACTTTATGCACAAACAGGCTAATTGTAATTGCTGAGGAAATCAAACTATTTATTATGTACCCTCATGGTGAATGGAACATGGGAGGCTCACACATTTATCACCACCCTCGGTTCCTTCGAGAAAACCAAACTCCCGTGAGGAAACGAGGCTGATGTGACCGCGCAGTGGAGCATGCTATAGATAGTCCTATGCGTATCGAGAATGTTCATTGAAAAATACAGATGTTACAATTAAAACCAGCATGTTTCTAAAAAAACCAGATGAAGTTATATATTAACATGAGTTTTATTGCAAAGTATTGAAACCAAATTGAAAAATATAATAAGTTTAACAAAATCTTTTGGAACCATTCTATCGTTCCATTAATTCATCTAAGTTAAATTAAAGACACATACCAAATACCAATTAGACTTAACGAACTCTACCTTACATGAATAACGCTAGTGTACGTGCAGTGTATCAGATCGGCGTGCTACCCAGAACTCGAGTGCTTCAGCCTTCCTGGTAGCTCTTGAACACTCGAGCTCGTCTTGTGCAGCACCAATCAGATCACGCCTGACGTCATCTCTACTTCTTATATTTAACCCTAGAGTTCGTTAGTGTACACAACATCTTGAAAGACCCGTTTATATAACAAAGTGATCTTAACCTCCCCCACTCGGGGGTAATTTACAAACATTACACCTTAGTTATGATACCATTCTAATTTAAGTATGTTCTGGGTAGCCAGCGCCGTTATTCCAATAAATCTGATGTTGTGTGTCGCGACATAAAGCTAGGCGTACAGACCCCATCTGAAATATACAAAATCGAGAACAGTATCTTCGTAACTTGCATGAACACCCTGTATAACATTTATAAATCAAACATATGTATATTATTTTGATTACTTTTCACATATAAAAATAATTTGTATACAAATTATTTACAAATGTATGTGTCGACACATCATTAATGGATTTGCAACATTGTTTTTGGATTTTTAGATTACGTAATCTTTAACCTTCGTTCAGTAACACATTTCCGGAAAGGAATTCAAAAGTCTGACCTTGAGTCAGTTAGGCAGGTACAACTTGAAATAAAAACATGCCAATACAGCAGACTTCTACAAGTAACAGATGGTTACACAGATAAGATGCAACACAAGGAGTTCTGACACGTGTTTTGGGTAGCACGTCGATAAAGAAAAAAAATCTGGGGAGTTCTAATCGTTAAGTCGAGACAGATACCTTTTCAATTTACTAACATGAGCTCGACGAACTTTCCTGAAGTCATTTACATTTTCCAATAAAATACTATTACCCCCTAGAAATTTTAGTATCTGATAAGATCCAGCATATTTCATACTCAATGATTTCGTTATATTTTGTGCTAGACTAGAGATTTTATGCGTCTCTACTAAAACTAAGTCACCTACGGAAAATCTTATGTCTGCAAATTTTTTTTATACATTTTGTCTCGCTTATGCCACATTTTAACCATATTTTCAATGGCAAGTTCCCATTTATTTATTAAATCTTGTTTTTCAAGATGTTCATCCGACAAGATAAATTGCCACTTAACTTCTAGAGGAGAGTACAACTTCCTACCCAAAAATAATTCTGCCGGAGACATCTTTAAGGTTTCATGATATACTGAATTGATACTAAAGACAATTTCTTGTAAAACACTTGACCATTTGTCTTGTCTGTTGTGTATATAAGTTCGCATGGAACTTTTTAATAGTAGATATGTATCTTTCACTCAAGTTTGCCGCCGCATGGAATGGCGAAATTGTAATATGATGAATTCCCATGGAGTATAAATATGAGGTGAAATATTGACTTTTAAAATAAGCTGCATTATCAGTTACACATTCATAAGGTACTCCTAGTAACATAAATGTTTTATGTAGTAATTTGACACACATTTTAGAACTATTCTTAGCCATTGCGTGACATACACAAAACCTAGTAGCGGCGTCTACCATTATTAATATAAACTTATTTCCACCAGACATGGGTAACGGACCTATTACGTCCATAAATATACGTTGTAAGGGTAATTTTATGATTTCTGACATCAAAGCATTAGACGCAGGTACATTTCTTTTCTTTGCCTTTTGGCAAACATCACAACTACTTACAAATTGTTGAATGTGATTTTTCATACCTTCCCACGTAAATCTAGACTGTATTTTCTTGAGTGTTTTTACCCAATAACAATGGGATCCACCAATTACATTCGAGTGAAAATAATCGATTATCGAATTTTGTAAATGTTCTGGTACACATATTTTAAACGTTTGATTTATTGCACGAGTTTTCTTGTACAAAATATTATTAACTAACTTATAATCTGGAACCAATTCTTTATTATTTATTTTATCTATGATTCGGGACAATACTTTATCTTTTTTCTGTTCCAAATCAAATGATAAACAGAATAATGGATGAAAATACATTCCCAAATTAACATGTTGCAATTCTTCAAGTTCCAAATTTTCAGTATCAAATTCTTGACTGTTGTAAATGCGTGAGAGAAAATCGGCAATAACATTAGCTGTGGTGGAAATGTGAGAGATTTCAAACTGATATTCGGAAAGTTTTTCTAAATATCTAGCATACAATGGATATTTCTTAGCTCTTCTTATTATCCATGTAACACTGAGAGAATCCATCTGAACCGTAAATCGTCTTAATTTTAAATAGAAACCAAATTTCTCGATAGCTAACATTAAACCCATTAATTCTATTTCATATATAGTTTTTGATTTATGTTTCTCTTTCAACCGTTTGGAATGAAAATAAACAGGTTTTAGTTGACCCTGTTCATTTTCCTGCAACAACGTGCATCCGAACCCCTTTAAGCTTCCATCCACTTGTACTGTGAAGGGTTTATTTAGGTCAGGTAGTTTCAGAACTACAAAATCTTCAAAACATTGCTTTAGTTTGTCGAGGGCAGACTGTTGAGACTGTCCCCACTGAAATTTAACTCCTTTAACCTTTAACACACGAACTACCAAAGGGGTCATTTTGACCCCTAAACGTCATTTATCATTCTTTAATTTGAACATTAATTAAAATATGCTCAACAGGTAGCGTCACTTTTCTTCTCTCTAATCATTGTGATTACACCCTGAATATCAGATTTAAATTATTATTTGTTTTCTTTAAAAATGATGATTTACCTAGAACTACCAGGAGGGTCATTTTGACACCTGCCTATTTTTTAACCCTGGATAAAAAACATGACTTTTTCGATTCTTGTAGATACCTTTTTATGAAGGTGTATTATAGATGCCCCTGAAACAATTGTGATCAGTCATTGTGGTTGTTTTGAAGCAAGGTGTTTTAGTGTTTGTAAATTATGGAGTCTGCAGGGAGTAAACGACTTACAGGGGCAGATATTCTAGCACAGTTGCAGGATATTGACAATAGTGTTTCTGGTGATGAAGGCAGTGACAGCTTGACTGAAAACCAAGATGTTACAGACCTTGACAAAGAAGATGTTTCCAGTAGTTCTGACGTAGATGACGTATATACTGATTGTGATTCAAGTGAAGAATCTGAACAAGGGAATTCTACTCAAATTAGTGGTAGTGAAGTGGCTCCGGATCAGACTGTGTGGACGGTATTGGATGTAAACAACAAGACATGCGGAAGATTACAAAAACATAATATAGTTCGTACAAAACCAGAACCCACGTCAGACGCTACGCGTAATGTGGATGATACTTGTGCAAGTGCATTCAGACTGATTGTAACTGATACCATGCTGTGAAATATAAAATAGTGTACAGAAGCTGAGGCCCGTCGAGTTTTAGATGATCCTAACTGGTCGATTTCTCTAGATGAGCTTGATGCATTTATTGCCTTGTTGTATTTCCGTGGAGCAATGGGGATGAATGGCGTAAGTGTAAAGTGTCTCTGGTCTGAAAACTTGGGCTGCAGCTTCTTTCGGAATGTCATGCCCAGAAATAGGTTTGAAGAAATAATGAGATTTATAAGATTTGATCTCAAATCTACAAGAAGCTAAAGACGTAAAACTGACAGGTTTTGCTTATTTTCTTATCACGTTGGCTAAAGAACTTTCTGAGAAAATGAGACAAAAGCGTGTTTCGAAAGAAGATTTGCCAGCAGAATCTACGACTTCTACCACAAAAAGGAAGAAGTGTAAGGGAAACAAAACTCCCGATCAGTGTTTCCGATGCAAGAAATGTATCTACGGATCATGTACTAATGTGGTTCGAAAGTACATCGTGTTCCGCACATGCCCTGAATAAAGAGGGGCACTGCGTTTTGTGATTTTCGAGTAAAGTACAAGAATGTCTTTATGATTTCGATTTTGATTGAAAAACTTTATTAGGAACAAAGATGGTTGTATTGTTCAGATACGCATTGAAATATATACCTATATGCCTCAACATTATACTATTGCTATTACAATTACTATTATCAGAACTTAAATTTACTCTATGCACGTTAAACTTGATTGTTTAATGCATACAAACCTTTAGAAAGCGCGCAGTGGAAATTTCCGCCTTATAGGTCTACTTATTTGCTATGGGGCAGCTATGCTAATAGAAAGTACAGATACAACACCTTTTCCAAAATATGCGAGTTTATTCATTTTCACATAATGTGCAAGCACCATTAGTCTACATAAAGAAAGATCGTCGTGTTAAACTCGCTGAACTAAACATTTTCATGTCGTATCACTTGTGCCAGTTGGATGGATATTAATTTAACTAAATAATTAATAATGATGAACTAAATCTATTCCTTTAGAGTCAAGTCAATTCTCCACGTAGTTTAACGGACGAGAAAGATGAACAAAATATAATTTGGGTGTGTGAGTGCCAATTCGAAACTTAAAAGTACTTATCCTTCTCTTCCCATGTCGTGGTTTCTCGGACCCCTTCTTAAGGTGTCTGTCTAGAGGAAAAACTACTTCCTCTCCCTGGGCCAGAATCCAAAATGCGCTGCCTGAAGGGCTGCGACTTCGCACCAAAGTTTCCTTGTTATGTCATTGCGTAACCGATGCTATTGCCCTCTGGTGGCAAAATTAAGAAGATTCCATCCATCTGGCACAGAAATAAACAAAATGACGGCTCCGCGCGCACTACGGTCCATACACTTCCCCCTCCCCCCTGTGATATCAAAAACATGGACTCAGTGCGGGCGAGACCCTCAAACAAAAAAATATACAAACATTAATGAAAACTTAATAATGGAAGGATAACATTGGAAGTGTAAATCGTTTCTTGTCAGCCCTTATTGTTGATCGCAGACAGATGGTATAATAGATAGTAGGTGTCGACTTTTCCATGTCTGTCGATTTTGGGGTAAGGCTTTATGGCTACGGTCTTCCTTCTTCCATTTCACAATTGGAATCTCCAGGATATAGTCCTGAAGGAAGTAAAATAAATTACCAGCATCATTTGACATTACAAAATTATAATACCCATTTAATTTTTAATTTGTAATTTCCTCTTCCTTTATTTTCACACAAAAACTTCAATTTGTTTCTTTTCTTTATTTATTCCCTTTTATTCCCTAAGAAGAAGAAATGACAAATGGCATTTTGGATTCCAACTAATTACATTCAATATATGGTTTCAGTTGATCTACATAACAACGTCTTATATTAGTATTATTTTTAGGATCTTCCAGAAGAACACTATTTTCAGTTAGCATTTTAACAATTTTGTATGGGCCTTCGTAAACTAATGACAATGACTTTGTCTTATTTTCTATCAATGAAGACCTTGGATGAGTTTTTACCAAAACGAAATCATGTATTTTATACTTCGGTATTTGAAACTTTCTTTGATATAGCCTGTTTCTCTTGTTCCATTCTAATTTCATCTTGTGAATTGCCTTATTCCATTTTGCACTCAGATTAACCTTATCCTGCAAGAGTTCCTGTTCAGTTAAACTCCAATTATTTATGAGAGGATCTAAGGGAGCTCTACCCAGGAATGATTCAAATGGAGTAAGATTAAGGGCTTGATGCCAAATAGTATTAAGTCCAAGTTGAATATAATATAAATATTTGAACCATGAATTGTGATCATCATAGCAAAAACATCTCAAAGAAGTTTTCAGATTCTTGATAATTCTTTCAGCTAAATTTGCACGAGGATTATACGCACTGATAGTGATATGTCTTATACCATTGCCATATAAAAATCCTGCGAAATATTCTGATGTAAAGTAACTTGCATTATCGGTGGTTATTTCAGCACACCATCCAAATTGCAGAAAATATCTTAACAGATAATCAGCTATGATCTTTGAGGTAAGTTTTCGTATGGGTTGAAACCAAACGAAACGAGATGCGCAATCTACAACTACTAGAATGTATTTATACCCATGGGATTGAGGCAAAACTCCCACAATATCACAGCAAATACACTGTAAAGGCTTCTTAATAACTTTCGAAGTTAATACATTTACAGGAGATATGTTAGTGTATTTTGCCTTCTGACAAATTTGACATGACATTACCTTTTGTTTAACATAATTTAACATGTTGTACCAGGTATAAAATCTTTGCAGTTTCTTCAGTGTTCGGGACCAATTACTATGTATTCCGCCTAATGCATTTGTATGATAGAAATCAACCAATGCTTTAATCATTAGCTTTGGAACAAGAACTTTAAATGGCATATTTTTGTTTTTTGTTTTCTTAAAGACTATACCATCTTTCACAATACAATTTGGAACTTGTAATTTTTGAACCTGTATCTTGTGCAATATCTCAGCTATTTCAGGGTCTCCCTTTTGTTCTTGACGAATATTGTCAATTAGTGTACTATTATTCCAAAGTGACAAATATGTTGAAGGAATTTCTTTTTCATATAATTCATCACTCTCAAAGTCACGTTGATCATATAGACGACTTAAAAAGTCACCAACTAAATTGCGACTAGAAGACATATGGATCAAATCAAATTTAAATTCAGATATAAATTCTGCCCACCTGGCAAATTTGGAGAATTTTTGGGCTTTTCTTAACATATGAAATAATGCCATATTATCTACCCTTAGTACAAATTTTTTGTGTTTTAGATAATATGAAAATTTCTCTAAGCAAAGTACAAGAGATTTTAATTCATGCTCATAAATTGTTCTGTTTTTGGAACTTTCTGGTATCTTTTTAGAGAAAAATGCAACTGGTTGGAGTATCCCATCATCATCTGGTTGCATCAAACATCCCCCATAACTCTTAAGAGACGCATCAGTATCTAATACAAACGTTCTTTCAAAATCTGGAAGGGACAAAATGGCACAACAAAATGGCAACTCTTGACACACTAACCTAACCTAACCTAACCTTGTACTCGTTTATTTGCTCATATCTTATATGTTTAACTGAATGTGTAATCTATTGGTATAATAAATATTCCAGAGCTTATCTTTTAAAAGATTTCAACTATATATTTATACACATATTGTTCAACAGCCTTGGGTGTGGGAGACCAGAGTTTGATACCTGGTTGAAGCTAGTTTGGTTTTTAATGCATATTCATTTTTGTATCCAGTCACATCAAGCCTTGGTTGCCAAAGGAACGCTCAATTACAACCTATAAAACCGTTAAAACGCAAGGCGTCAAAATGACTCCTTTGGTAGTTCTTGTATAATCAATTTCCTGGTAGTGCTAGTGTTAAATCATACAAAGGTGCCATTATTTCATGAAAATTTGGAATAAATCGGCTGAAGTAAGAGAGAAACCCACAAAGTCTATTTAAACCTCTCATATTTTTAGGAGGTGGAAGTTTATGTGTAGCGGTTATTCTATCTGGGTCCATGCATAAATTTCCTGATTTAACATTGAATCCCAAATATTGAATTTCTAATTTCATGAACTGACTTTTAGTAGGGGAGATGGTGACCCCCCATTGCTTAAATCTGTCGAATACAATTCGAAGGTGTCTCAAATGTGTCTCTTTATCTGGGCTAAACACAATTACATCATCTGCATAGAATTCCAAAATTTTACCTTTCAAGTCACCCAAAATTTTATACATAATTCGGGCTAAGCTACTAGGGCCAATTTTAAGACCAAATGGGATCCTAGTGTACTGGTAAAATCCCGAGGAGGTTCCGAAGGCAGTCAGTACTTTCGAATCCTCAGTTAATTTAATGTGATGAAAAGCCTTTTTTATGTCTAGCACACTATAAACATTTCCTTGGCTAATTGACATCAAACTTTCCTCTAACACCGTTTTATGAAAGGCATCAAATAGTATATGTTTATTGACTTCAGAGTAGTTACAAACAAGCCTACTTTTATTGTTTTTACCTTTCACTATGAAGCAAGGTGAACAATAGTTACTTTGGCACTCTTCTATAATTCCCTTTCCTAATAAATCTTGAACAATTGATTCAATTTCTAATCTTTTCTCACGAGTTACTGGATATGGATTTATTCTAACGGGAGTTGTATCTTTTAACTTTATATGATATTCATAATCCCTTATACATCCTATATCATTATCAGTAAGTACGTCAGAAAATTCCTTTTTCAGCTTACCTAGTTCTTGCTCATAATAACCTATATTTGCAGTCTGCATTCCCAGATGTGTCCCTTGATGTCTTCTAGGTCTGGCAAGGTGTTCTCGGGTTCCTGGTCTGCTTCTTTTCCGGACTCCAACTTGTTCCCGGCGGTCGTCGTATCCACTTGCTTGACGAATCGTCTGCCCATTTGAATATTGAGGAGTAGAAACACTTTCCTGAAATATTGTACATCCTTTAAGTAAACTATCACCATTCCACTTGATTGGCACAATCTTATTGCTGCTTTTTAACTGCACTACACCATCACTTAACTTTATATTCATTCCAGTTCGAATTTGAAATTTTAGGCCAAGAACTAAGTCTACAGGTAAGTTTTTAGCAATGTACATATCAACTGGCCACGACATTTGAACTCCAACTGTCACTCTCTTATTAAGATGTAAACTGGAAGAATTACCCACGGTAACTTTGATATCTACGTCATGCTCGTGAAAATTTCTTTTATCTTTAATTAATTGCCAAATACTGTCTTTTATAATGTTCTCAGAGCAACCTGTATCAATACAAGCCAACACTGGTACCTTTTCCACAGAACAGTCAATGAAAACAGCTTGCATCTCCTGTTTATTTATAGTTTTCGAAAGATCTCTCTTCATTATATAAGCCTGTCTTTTAAGGGGACAATTTGATTCTTTATGATTAAAGTTTGTACAAAATCGGCATTGCATAGGAACTTTGTCTTTAGGCAAGGAGAAGGAAACAAGTTTTTCCTGTCTTTTCTCCGCATAAAATTCACTTGCAATAACATGATGTTTTTGCATTTTTTTTAGACTCGATTTGAATGTTTCAAGAGAGTCAGGAACTTCACTCATTATAAGAAATTTCTCGGAATATCTAGGCAACAGTCTTTCGACCAACAAGGCACAAAATTCCGCATCTGTCCAAGAAAACTTGCAAAACTCGGGCTCTCCTTAATCTAGTTTCTAAAAATTCTACTGGGTCTTCCCAATTATCCTGCCTGCGTAATACATAGTTCATAATAAGCTTCTCACGTCCCAAAGACGTCACATGAGTATCTAGTACTTTCCTTACAACTTCTCGCCACATGCTGTTCTTCGATATACAAGTCAACCATAAACTATACAATCTTTGTCCCACTTTATTTAACATGATTTCTCTCAAGGGAAACAAACCCTTTTCTACAATCTTCTCAATTGCTAGCAAAAATTGAAATATATTATCCGAAGATTCGGATACCACGGGCGGAACATCAGCAATAGCTTGAACTAACGTATTCTGTGCAATATGACTAGTTAACTTGCTTAACACACCATCAGGAAAAATAACACTATTGTTACTTCTTTCATTAATAGTAAGCCTAGCTTCTTCGTCTGAATCAGAGAACTGTATTAAATTGTGACGAGGGCGTCTATTTACCCAGGAAGTCCTGATAGGAACCCTATAACTAGGTTGTACCTCTACATTTCTTTGGTCGAGTACATTAATAGGATTATTCTCGTTACCTTCAGATCGCTGGTCTCTGTTACGAGTTGAAGAAAAAGGCTCACGATATTGCGTGAGATCCGAGTCTCCCACCTGATCTAAGGTTAATAAAGAATTCACACTATCCATTTTCTTTATTTTGCAAATAGTGTATCTTTAATTAGAAACATACGTTAATACTAAATTCTAATTTTCATATCTCCCCCCTTCTGTTCCATAACCAATTAAATTTTCCTTTTCTTTTGCGATGAACAGATTGAATACTGGCATTTTTCAATGTAACGAGCAGAGCAAACCGACATCTGGTATGTAAGGTCAAATGAACATGCCTCTGAAAACACACGATCAACCATGCTCTCTCTTATCACCACCCTCGGTTCCTTCGAAAAAAACAAACTCCGGTGAGGAAACGAGGCTGATGTGACCGCGCAGTGGAGCATGCTATAGATAGTCCTATGCGTATCGAGAATGTTCATTGAAAAATACAGATGTTACAATTAAAACCAGCATGTTTCTAAAAAAATCAGATGAAGTTATATATTAACATGAGTTTTATTGCAAAGTATTGAAACCAAATTGAAAAATATAATAAGTTTAACAAAATCTTTTGGAACCATTCTATCGTTCCATTAATTCATCTAAGTTAAAATAAAGATACATACCAGTAGTGGAAGTGGCCGGGTTCTAAGCCCTCATTTGAGGCTCGAATCATCATTTGAGGCTCAGTGTTGCCAACTCACCCCACGAAAATTTCACCAACTGATATTTTGAAGCCTTTCACGGTGTATGTTAACCTCACAAGCAGTGTTGCCAACTCGGGCGAGGCGTAGCTTTTTATGGTGTATGTTAACCTCACCAGCAGTGTTTCCAACTCGGCGTAGCCTTTCACGGTGTATAAATTATTTAGCTTTTTTTTTGTGTGTGTGAGTGTACATGTGTTCGGGGCGAGGCGTAGCCTTTTACGGTGTATGTTAACCCCACTAGCCTCAGCGTACATGAGAGTTCTGAATCTTTTTTTGAGGCTCGAATCATTATTTGAGGCTCGTTGTAGCTTTTAATGATGTATATTTTGAGGGCACAGAGTTGGCAACACTGTGGCCTATTACTGTAGCTTTTTATGAGGGGCCTATGTGTGCCCAGTGTTGCAAACTCTGTGGGCCCTTGTCGTAGTTTTTTATGATGTATATTTTGAGGACAGAGTTGGCAACACTGTGGGCTCTTACTGTAGTTTTTTATGAGGGGGGTCTATTGCCTTCTGTTTACATCTGGCAACACTGCCGTAGATTTTCTGACAGTGTTGTCAACCTACTGGGTTTTTCACTGTAAACTTTCATCAAAGGGCCTGAGGGGCCCATGTATTTTTTATGTCTGGCAATACTGTTGGGGGCCTAGTGTTGGCGACCTGTGGGCTCTTACTGTAGCCTTTTATGAGGGGGACCTATTGTCCCCTTTTTATATTTGGCAACTCTATTGGATGTTTTTTTTGAGGCTTGGGTTTTGCCAACCTATTCGAAGAAAATTCTACTATATGATCTTTCACTGGCTAAGCTAACCTACAAATAGGAATTGGCAACACCGACGAGGCTCGAATTATTATTTGAGGCTCGAATCATTATTTGACGCTCGAATCAATATTTGAGGCTCGAAATCGAATCGCTAAATATAAAATAAAATAACAATGCCTATGAACCTGTTTGGCTTCAGGAAGCAGGCTATGGAGGCATTCGCCCAAAGTGCACCGTCGCCACCTGCGAGCTTGGACCTGTTGCCCTCCCTATTATCTAAACTCAACGGTTTGTTGATTATACACTTGAATAGCATTCTGACCCAGTACGACGAGGATGTGGGCAAGACTTTCTACATATTCAACAACAACTTGAATTATTACCAGTTCCCCATCTCCGGCAAACTGCAGTTTGACATGAATCCCGAGAATAAAGGAGAGGCCAAAATTTCTTCTGGCAGGAACATCTATCGCATCAAACACGATAGGATGAACAGTGCCACCACGTACGATGTATCTGCTGGCGATCGTCTGTATATAGAGCTCTTGGACGACTACGACAAACTCATCCCTCTTTTCATAGAAATGAAAATTAGCTATCCTATAATAAATAACAATAATGCCTAACGATATTTTTGGCCACACGAAACGCGACGACCATGGCGACGAGCTTCTCATGCTCGACGTCAGGGTTAAAAAGCTGCGAAGCGACCTGCAGGCCCTACAGTCCACGCTCAACTCCAGCCTCCAGACCGAGATAGCCAGCTTGCAGTCTCAGTGCCTGGACCCTGTACTCAAGATTGATGCAGAGCTAAAATCGCTGCTGCAAAAATACACCGACCTTGCGTCGATAGACAATCTCGACAAGCTGGCACTGAGTGTGGGCAATCTGCAGAACGAACTTCTGAAGCTGCAACAAACGCAAACCTCAGACGTTGAACAGCTGAAACAACGGTTGCAGGACCAAACAAGCAACATCCAGACCGAACTGCAAACTATCATCCAGAGCATTAAAACACAAGACGACTACGATCGCGTGAACGCTAGTATTGCTAAATTACGCGATCAGTTTCAATCTTTTAAAATCCCTACGTTGGAAAGCATCAAGGCTGAGCTACAAACGGACGCTTTGCATGCGGCCATCAACGAAGTAAAAACTAAACTCCAAACACTGGAGGATTTTATCGACAATTTACCGTCGTCTAGCGAACTAAACGCCATTGCCCGTAGCGTGGCCAACATCAAACTCCAACTTGAGACCTACGAGGATTTCGGGAAGCTGCAAGGCACCATAACCCATATTGAGGATGCACTTGCTGTCATTAGAAATGATCTGGCGAACGTTCACGATGAGCTGGAAACCAAACTGCCGGGCATCAGGGATACACTGGCCAACGTCCAACAGCAAATCGCCAAACTGGAAAATCTGAATGCAGAATCCGAGTTGTCTCATTTCCATCACTTGATCGACGACATACAGACTAAATTGGAAACCCTGCAACAATCTACTCCCACCCAGGATGACATAACGCAACTGCAAGAAGGCATACGTGCTGCTGCCGATGCCTCCGAGTTGGACGCGGTGAAAAAAGCTTTGGAATCGCTCCAAAACACGGTGGCCACCCTGCCTACCTCTCAGGAATTGAAAAGCGTGAAGAGAACTCTCAACCGAATACTCAAATCCGACGACATCAAAAACATCCAATCCGAAATTGAATCGATACGGGGGTCTGTCGCGACTTTACCTACCAACCAGAACATCACCGAGCTGCATGAATTGTTTGCGGAAATTAGAACCCAGGTCCACGACCTTGTAATACAGAGCTCCAAGTTGACGCTTGTAGAAAGCCTGCAGCAGATTATTGCAAGCGTGAAAGAGCAAATTGGGAGTATCGAGGCAAGTCAGGAATCGACTATAGCTAATTTCAGCACCCAACTACATGACTTAAATGAAAAATTCAAGAGCCTTATTGTCGATGTAAAAATCAAACCAAACTACGACACTGTTGTTCATGCTATCGAGGAACACCTGGAATCGGTAAACGGCAGATTGGAGGATGTGGAGACTGAGGTTCGAACCAACGTAAACACTCTAAATACCAGCATCGACAATCTCAAGTCTACGATTGTCATCGAACTGTACAGCATACCAAACAGAGAGTTCTCCTCCCCTTTCAATCCAGGTTACAAACTCTACATGTTGACTCCTGCAAAAGCCTATCATCAATTTTTCCTCGCTGGTACACTTCAGTTCGTCAAGGTTTCCTACTGGTCTTTGCCTCATGCAACCCACTACCCAACCATGACCATAACGAACATTAGCGACGAGCCTAAAATAAGAGGAGTTGAGCTGGTCGATTTCACACACCCCGAAAGTCGTGAGACTGCCTATGCCGAAGATGCCACTCAAATTATCGACATAGAAATAGGTGACAAGCTGTATATAGAAAACCCAGCATTGTCTGCAGCCAGAAATCCCATCCAGACTATATTCTTATTTTCGCGCCATGTCTAGGCAGGGTATCGTGAACGAGCTGCATAAACCTGCACGACGAAACTACAAACGACTGGCGGTGGTGACCAAAGGCGTGGATGACCTTTGGCAGGCTGACCTTGTGGAAATGAGTAGCGGCAACCTAAAAAATTTACATAAAATCAACAAAGGATACAAGTATCTTCTTACTGTTATAGATACATTTTCAAAATTTGCGTGGGCTTTGCCCCTCAAGGCTAAAACAGGTGTGTGCGTAATGGAAGCATTCAAAACTATTTTCAATGAAAGTGGCAGGCGACCTCGATTTCTTCAAACGGATAACGGAAAGGAATTTTACAACTCGATATTTCAACAGTTTGTTCAGAAGCAAAATATTCAACATTACTCGACTTTCAGTCACATCAAAGCCAGCATAGTGGAACGTTTTAACCGTACTCTCAAAACACGCATGTGGAAACGATTCACGCTTCAAGGTAACCACAAGTGGGTCAATGTGCTTCCGGAACTCGTAAACGACTATAATCACAGTTTGCATAGCACGATACGCATGAAGCCTGCCGATGTCAGCAAGTCTGATGAGGCACAATTGATCTCTACTGTTTATTGCCCCAAGTACTGGCCCACTAACAAAAAACCGAAATTCAAAATTGAAGACCAAGTAAGAATTAGTAAATTTAAGCGCATGTTTGAAAAAGGCTTTACCAAAAACTGGAGTACGGAACTTTTCACTGTTGCTCGATTGTTACCCGGTAACCGTCACACGTATATAATAAAAGATAATCGCGACGAAATTTTGAAAGGGCGATTCTACGAGGAGGAACTCTCTAAAACAAAATACCCCAATACGTATCTTATCGAAAAAGTATTACGTAGAAAAGGTGACAAACTGTTGGTGAAATGGTTGGGACTCGAGGAAAAAAGTTGGATCGACGCAAACGAGGTGATTGTGTAACGGGTGCTTGGGATGTGGTGAGGCGACTGCCAGATTTTCCCCCGGAGCGTCAGGCTAGGAAAAACGGCGAACTGTTGCCGGACAACATTCGCTGCCTTATTGTCGGACCTTCAGGGTGTGGGAAAACAACTTTACTTATTGATAATTTTCTTCTTGCTCCCGACTGGTTAGATTGGAAGAACAGGCACTTGTATGTTTTTTCCAAAAGTTTGGAGCAAGCAAAATATCAACAGCTGACAAAACTGTACGAAGGGCTGAGCGTAGCTACTTTTGCCTCCGAAGTAATGCCACTAGACTGCTGCCATGAAAATTCGGTGGTGGTCTTCGACGATGTCATCCTGGAGAACCATAACGAAATTCGCAATTTTTTTACACAGGGGCGGCACAGAGGCATGGACTGCTTCTACCTTGCTCAGACTTTTTCTAAAATTCCCAAGCAGCTTCTCCGAGACAACGCTAATTTTATTTGCTTGTTTCGTCAAGACCACACCAATTTAAAACATGCTTACGATGATTATGTAGGCGGGGACATGAACTACAATTAGTTTTCCAAATTTTGCTCTTCATGCTGGAATCAAGATGATTTCGGATTCGCCACGATAGACATGACGAGGAAACCCAATGACGGAAAATACAGAAACAAAATAAACAACTTTCTAAACGTTGCGACGTTACAAGAAACGTCTTGACGTATTATAAATAACAAATAATGAAACGCAAACTCGCAAACGACAACTTGAAGCTGCGCGACTACCTGGCCAAACGCTTCAGGGGTTGGAAATCAGAGAATCGCGGAATTTACGAAGAGAAAAAGCGACAGGACCAACCTATTATTGATGCTATAAGTGGACTAGGTAAAGACATCAAAGATGTTACCGAGCAAAATAAAGATTTAATCAACGAGCTCGTGCCACTTGCTGCTCGAAATTATGCTGTGCCTACACCGATATCCAGTATTCACACTACCCCGTTCGAACTTGGAGCTGCACCTCTGAGACGTCAGGTTCTAGGCAGTACCTCTTCGGACAAGGTAGTTGAATTAGGTCCGTTGGCGAGAGATTACCTGAGCACTGGGAAATTTGAAAAGGACGAGGTGTTTGGATTGTACCCCTCTGTGGAACTTAACGAGGGTGTGGTTTGGAAAATTGGAAAGTCAAAAGTTACGTTCGAAGGTGACGACGTGAAAATTAATTTGGGCGAGAAGAACAGCTGGACTAGGTATCCTGGCACTGTGGGCCTGTGGGAACTTATCACCAAAAAGCAACCTAAAGATTACACAGACGAGGATTACCAAAGTTACACAGAAATTTTAATCATGACGGATGCCCTGTACCAAAACAACGATGCAACACAGAATCGCGTAAAATCAAGCAGTGGAGAAAAATACAGGAACCTCATCAAGGTAATATGGAACCAGCTCAAGACTGGCAGCGGTGTCAAACTCTACAATACCCTACCTAAAGAGTTTGTTTGGGTAGACGACGTAAGGAAGCTTGTAGATTGATTGCTGGTTATCGCAGGCGAAGAAAATGCAGGCAATCGCAACTTCCACAACGAGAAGGTGGGCATCATGGACATGATTAGCACCAAGCTTAGCAACTTTATTGTCAACGACAACAAAGGTATAGGTTACCTTATCAAAATCATCAACACCCTGCCTCCCAAATTCTGGAATGTGGCCGAGGGTCGAGGTCTCGTGAACGACATCATCAACAAGCTACCCTTCGAGATGCACCTACCAGGTTACCAATACTGCGGACCGGGTACCAAACTCGAGCGACGACTGGAGAGAGGAGACAAGGGGGTAAATCTGCTGGATGCTGCATGCAAGGATCACGACATTGCTTACAACACATATACGAATTTAGATGCGCGTCACGATGCTGATAGAAAATTGGAGCATGCCGCGTTCGGGAGACTCGTCAGCAGAGACGCCTCGCTGGGTGAACGGGTTGCAGCATTGGGCACGACCATTGCCATGAATACAAAACGAAAATTGGGGTGGGGGCTGTAATTAAATAACATACAGTAAAAAAATGTCTACGCATATAACAGACTTACCAACAGAAGTGTTATACAAAATATTTACATTTACTTTCGACGATAGTCACGAGGATGTTAAAAAGCTTATTGATTTAGTTAAAATAACACCACAATTTCGCTTGCCCTGTGAAATGCTACTTCTGGATCATCTGAGAAAAATAAGCGGTGTAAAATCTTCTTCTTCTCCCTATGCTTTTTTTCGGGCTGCTGATGAAAAATTGGCTGATAAGATGGACGAACTTCACGAGTGGAGACAGGGGAGGAGACGATATACAGACGACTGGTATGCTTCAAATGCTGAAACCAGCAGGATCATCGATCACTTGATCGCATTAGGCAATGCCGAAATTTTTTTCTATAAATAACATACTGTAAAAAATCTACGAGACAAAAAAAAATATTTCTTCGATATGAGTGAAAAAATTAGTGACGTCCAGGCATTAAAACAAATCTAAATTTGTCAGTCGAATATATAAAAATTCAGGAATTGGAAGTGGACAAACCTTATGCAATAACTTCTGGTTCAATTGTTGCAACCCAGTTTGGTCCTAAAGTACGTCTGTTGCTCAACGGACAATACAGTCTATTTTTACCAGATCGATACGCTAGCATGTTATCCGACGAGAAGCTATCCATTTTAATCGAGAACACAACTCGAATCGTGTACAAGGGGACAAAAGAACTTCTTGTTAAGAAAACAAAACACATAATCGAATTTGTTTAATAGCTGCAAAGTATATATAAATAACATACCGTAAAAAAATTACACGGGAGGGAAAACAAAAAATCTCTGAACATACATAAAATAACATATCGTAAAAAAAAAATAACATCATGAAGGCCAAGGGCGTCGTGTACCAGATACCATATTCGAATCTGAAAACGCTGGGTGCCCTCGATGGGTTACTCACCAAGAAACAACGCGAGAAGAAACGTTCATGCTTGTCTAAAGGACACGGAATGAAATTGCTGCTCAGCACTCCACAATTGAAAAAGTTGCAGCATTCGCGGAAGCAGCAGAAGATTGGAGGTTTCATATTCAGCATTCCGGCCATCTTGGCAGCTTTGGGTGCAGTGGGCAGCTTGGCAGGAGGCAGTGCTGCCATTGCCAAAACCGTCATCGATGCAAAAAAGAACAAGGCCGAGCTGGAAGAACAGAAACGTCACAACCTGGCTATGGAAAAAAAGGGGAAAGGTGTGACCAAAAAGCGAAAAAACAACCTCGATGCTTTGAAGAAATATATAAAAAAGAAGAAGCCCTGTCCAACTTCGATATTGAATCTCTGATCGAACTGTTGGGAATAAGGAACTTTAGGGGTGTTTTCATGTCCGATTCTCTACCCTCTGCTGTGAAGAAAAAGGAGTATGGCGTGGTCAACCTGGACAGTTACAAAAATCCTGGTACACACTGGATATGCTACCTCAAAATTGACGATGACAAAGCATTTGTTTTCGATTCGTTCGGTGGCACACCGCCTGCCAGGTTGGTGAAGTATCTCAGTGTTGCCAACCTCTACTACAATGACGAACGCATCCAGGGTTTCACCGATGTTAACTGCGGCCACCTATGCCTTTCCGTTCTCGCATACATGTCTAAAATAAATAACCCCTCGGTGGAGCATTTTCAGAAAGCATTGTGGTACCTAAAACACCATGGGAGTGTTCCATCTCACCAGCGAGACTTCGGTCTTGTAGCTCGCGTTGCATGACGACATCATCTATCCTAAATCTATTGCTCTTCGTGCATTCTACAGCATGTACCTGATACCCAATGTCACGGAGCACAATAACAAAATTACTGTTGGAAATGAAAAAATAGTTATCACGCCAGGACAGTACAATCTGTCTACCTTGCAAGCCCAATTGCCAAGAAATGTACTGCTATCTCAAAATTCTGTAACTCACAGAGTTGAAATTGTGTCTGCTACGGAAACAGTAGACCTAGGCACTGTTGGAGAGCTTCTGGGATTCGAGAACAACACAAAGCTCGAACCTGGCATCAAGCACATCGGTGCCAACATTCCTAAATTTCTAGCCATCGAGACTCTGAACATACATTGCAACGTGGCAGAAGGCATGATCACCAAATCCTCGGATGGTATCCCAGGCAGCCACAAGCAGACAGGTATCATTGCTACGTTCAAACCAAACTCTGAATTCATGAAACCGATTATATACACACCCTCACCACCGATATACTTCCCCATATCTCGTAATCGCATAGACAACATAGAATTGGCAGTGACAAACGAGAAGGGGGAGGTGGTGAATTTTGCCGGAGCTACTACCACCGCCGTCGTGGAGATTAACGTATAATAAATAACAATCATGGAGCAAATCGAAAGTTACGAGTTGCAGTCCTTCCCACCCAATCGTCGCACGTTCGCCAATTTGAACGAACCGAACAGGGAGATTGAATACGATGTGGACGTCGGGGATGGGTTCATTCACCCTCACAGAGCTGATTTGTATATCAAGTTTGATGTGGTGAAGAGAGACAACGGGGAAGCATTCAACGCCAATGCAAACTTAAGACTTGTGGACAATTTTGTGCCGCATCTGTTCTCGCAAGTGGAAGTTAGAAAGCATGGCACCGTCATCGATAGGGTTGACTACCCCGGGATTACTTCTACAGCTGTGGGAACACTGAAACTCTCCAAGACCGATGCAGCATACTACCAGGCAGGGGGATTCGAAGCAGATACAAAAATCAAAACTCGAAGCCACACAGTACTGTTTCCCATGCGCTTGCTTCCAGGCTTCTTCTCCGACTACACGGAGATTATGTGGAAGGGTGGCTTGCGCGTCACTTTTCGCAGAAGCGCCAACGACAACGATGTGCTGATGCGTTACAGCACCTTGGGTGCAGACGGTACAGCACTTGCCAACACACTACCTGACGCAGCCAAGTGCGTCATCCAGTCCATGGAGCTGCGCATGCCTGTGGTAGAATACGAATCTAATTACGGTCTCAAGTACAAAGCCGACATCTTGAAGAACCCCCAAGTACCCATCCAATTTTACGGCTACCAGTGCGTGCAGAAACCTGCTTCCGGCAACCATTTTGAATTTGATGTTACTACGCAGTTCAACAGCATCCGGTACGATATGCCTGAGTTTACCGTCGTGCTCTTCCAGACGGGGAAATATAATAACCAAGAGAAAGATTCTAGCCAGTTTGATAATTGCAAAATTAAGAATGTTTACCTCAAAAATGGAAGGAATGAAGTTTTTCCACGCGAGAATTATAACTTAAACATTACGAACGACGATTACCTGAAACTTTACGAGGCGTACACAGCTTACAAGAGAGTGACCTCCGGCAATGTGGACGTGTACTACAACCCCGACGAGTTCATAGCTCGCAGACCCATGTTCGTCATCAACACATCTAAAAGAAAACAGGTGGTTGTCAACGATCGTACCAACATAAAGATCGTATGCGAGTTCCACGACGCCTTGCCTGCAGATACTCTGTGCAGTGTCATTCTTATTGCAGAGAAAACATTTGTGTATGACGTCAAGAATGAAAGAGTAACTGAACAGTTTTAAATAAATAAAAAAAAATAGCACACAATAAGAAATGTGGAATTTTATATATATAAGTACAAATTCCAATTAGCAGTTTCCAGAAGTTTAATTTTGCTGTGCCATGCATGCATGTAATCGAGGAAGTGGAAGTTTTTTTTTCTTTTCGCATTGCCTATTACTTTTTGTTACACTCTGGGCAGGCCTTACTAGTTTGGAGGCGATAGTGGCCCCACGGAAGTGTATGGACCCCACATTCAAGAATACACCTCTTGTCGTCGTGTGCATCCAGAGCAACTTTCCTGACAATATTAGTTGTAAGCACATGATCGATGCTTTGGATACGATGCTCTTTTTGTAGAATGGGCGATTTTGTTCTGAGGCACTCGAGGTAATCCTCAAACTTGAGGTGCTCCCGAACCACTTGCCTGCTTACACCCTTTGCCTTTTTTGTTACAGAACCCTCAGCCCGGATCGCATAGGCTTTGGCACGAAGTCCAGCAAAGTCCACAATCACATCCCCGTCTTTCTCGTCCTTGAGTTTGCCGGGTATTTTTTTGTCGAAGAGCTTGACAAGAGCTGGAACTTTGGCTATATCACCATACGCATCGGCCGTGCGAACATGGTACACCAAGCTGTCTGTGTCTGTGTAGAGGAGCGAGATATTGTGGTTGTAGTGTGCACGTAGTATGTCGTAATATGTCTCGAACATGCACAACTTGCTCAGATCCAAAACTGCAGCTCCCACATAGATGGGCTTGTTGAGTAGCACCTCGCCCTGGTTCATGTGAATCAGAGACATCTGTTCGTTGTAAATTGTTCGAGAGCTGAACAGCGGGCTTGCAACAAGTCGACGACACTGTGTTTTCTTCGTCACCAACCTCACATCAACGTGATTTCGCACATTCTCCATGGTCTTCCCAAATACCGCATTGTTCATTAATTTGAAAAAATCGCGATCAAGTTCCGAAGTGGCAGCAGTGCGATGTTTGGTGTTCAGTTCGATGTACGGCTTCAACCATGGAGACTGCCTGAACAAGAGCACGCTGTAAACTGCTTTGACCGAGACCCCTTGCTGCATTAACCACTGGAGGTTCCGGTAGTGTAGCACATAACGTTTTTTGGGCTCCAAGTCCATGACCAGCTTCGGTTGATCCGAGCCAGGTGGACACTTGAATTCCGGAGCAGGCGAAAGGTCACAGAATGTATCCTGCAGCTTCTCGGGGAAGTCAAGGTCGACCTCGGCAAAAAACCCAAACTCGTCGCACTCTTTTTCGATGTCGTGGTATAAAGGATCAACCCACTCAAACTGTCCTGTTGGGAGTGGCTGCATCATGGAGTGCCCGTAAAGATTATTCACATCAGTGTACATGATGTAGCTTGATGGTTGGGAGGGGTCGTAACCAGTGGCCATGTAGTGATTGTTGGCGTGTGCGAAGCGTTGCGACACTTGGACCATGCCGCCCCGGATAGCTCTCTCGATGAAAAGCATGATATCAATATCGGAGATAAGTGAAAGTTTAATTTTAGTCAGCAGGAGCATGGCCGACCATGCCAGTCCAGGAAGGCTGTAAAAATATACAGGGTCCAGGTTGTAAATGTTTATCGCAGTCGCCCGAAACGCCTGGAACACATCGGCAAGAAGCGTCACATCAAGCTTCAGGTATGCATCGTGGTAATCACCAAAAGTTCGGCAACCCAACTTGACCCACATAGACTGAGCATGCTTGTACTCCTCGTCGGTAATACCTGAACCTCTCAGCTGGCTGTAGAATTTATCCTGGGGAGGCAGCAACTCTTCTTCGAACTTGGAAGGGTCGGTGACGTATTCGTAGGGGTAGACCCCTTTACGTCTGATGAGTGCGACATCTAAGTTCGGGAAATTTGATGTGGTAATGGCTAGTTGGTCGTCTCTGAGCTTCCCAGCAAGAGCATCCAGGCTTGCCTGGAGGAACCTCAGAGAGTCGAGGAACCGAAGCTCGATGCTCCTGCTTTTTGAGTCGGCGGGGATCGGCACCCACTTGCTGACGCTAATATAACGCTCCTCGTTTTGTGCCAGGACATTGATTCTTGCATTGTCGTACCCTAGATGTGTGACCAAGTGATGGAAATCATATCCCGAGCCATTGTGAAAAAAGACCGGTATGAAGCGCGGGTCCCTGGCTCTCGACTTACACCTGCTGCACCACGGGCCAATGTAGCTTCCGGTCCCATAATGGTCATGGTGGTGGACTTTTTTGTTATCGTCAGTGAAGACCGAGTTGCAAACAGGACAATTTAGAGCCATTTCGTGCTGATGCTTGTCTTCCGGAGACAGAGGCAGCATCGGCTTGGGGGCCAACAGCACCTTCCCTATCTTGATGGCTTCCTGTTGCATTCTCTCCAGGAAGTGTTTGACCGGGTCGGGACCGCGATACACATAGGGTTCGGAGGCAATATGTTGGTCTCGCCACACCACAACATAGGCGTAACTTGAGACCTCGTGGTGTTGGTAAGGGGTGGTGGAAGAAACTTCGGGATCGGGATAGCAGGTGGAGAGGGGTTCGAGGAAGGCTTCGAAGTCTGCTACAATGATGGCAGGATGCTCTACCATGGCACTGTGCATGCTAAATGTTTCTGTCTCACCAGGATCGGGCAGAATAGTTTGTGCAGGTTTGTTGGTACCACAGTAGAGCATGTGGCGAGCGAGCTTTTCGGCAGCGATGTTGGGACCTCTGATGCGCTGGTAATCCTGCTGTTCTCGATTATGAAATGTAGACAAGCACCTGCGACAAACTTCTATGTGGGTTTTGCCTTTGCTCCGTTGGCTCGAAACAAGCCGAGAGAGGGAACAGATAAGGGTGTAGTGGTGTTGTGTCTCGTCCTTGATGAGCAGGAGGTTGATTTCTTGTGCCTCGTTGTTGTTGCTCACGTTGCTCACCCGGATGGGGTGGACCTCATTTTTGTTCTCGGTGAGACCGTAAACATTGATGGCTAATTGCAGGCCCAACAAGTCACGAGCACGAACCTCAAACTTGCGAATATGCGAGACTTCTACAGGGTAGGCAATCCCGGCCATTGCATCCTCCAGTTCCGACTCATACTGCTTGTAGTGGCCAACGCGATGCGGATGATTTTTCCAGTCCACGGGGTGCAACGCTGCCAGCACCGACCAGAGGAAGCATTTGGTGTCTTTGTTCTGAATATTGAGAACAGCTCTCCTTGCTTCAACCTCGCGTGGCAGGGCAATATAGCTAGACCTTGCCAGTGGCAGGAACTTGTTAAGTGTCAGACAAAGTTCGTGGGGGTCGCCACACAGCGAACCGCCCGAGCCTTCAGCCTGATGCTCCTCGTGCTTTGCCACAAGCTCCTCGACAAACTTGTCGTAGATGCTGTCGAGGTCAGTGACATCTGCCTGATGCAGTGTTTTTGCTTTTGTGGCATGGAAGAATTTATATATTTCATCAGACGGTTTCTTATACTTGCAGCATAGCACAGCATAGAATTTAGTGGAGTGTGTGGCTAATGCATCGTTGAGGATGGATATTATCTTAGCTCGCTCGCTCCCCAGAAAACTACGCACATCGCAGAAGCTGTCTGATGTTATGTCAAAGTCTTCTAATAAATGCTCAAACGCAAACCGGTCTGCTTTCTTCGCCAGCTTGACGCGTTTGGCAGGTGGCGATGCATCGAGGGAGGTTACTTCTACCTTTCGCTTGGAAGGTTGCGGTAGAGATGTTCCAGTGCTCTTGCAAGTAAGCTGGTGTCGCTTGAAGTTGGCAATAGTAATATTTTTTTCACACTTAGAGCACAGTTTGGTCGCACATATTCGCTTTTCCGGCACACAAGTACGACAGTGCCTTTGAAAATTTTTACTTGACACAGCAGTTTGGCACGTAGGGCAATTTTTTACAGAACGCATAATGCAGAGATTTTTTGGGGGTATGTTATTTAATACCCAATGCTGTGCAATGCAAAATATAATTGTTAACTTTTTTTTTTAAAAAAATCTATTTTTAAAATATTCTCTATGACCTTACTTGGGTTTTTCCGCTAAATTATATGCTTCTAGTCTCCTATACAATACAATATTCATACGTACAATATTGTCAACAGTATCATATTTGAGCAGGTCGCTTGTCACCTAAACACTACACCTCACAGGTTGGCAAAATCTGACATGAAAGCAGATAATACGCTTAAGTCTTATTTATATATAATTTTCACGGGCATACAATATTGTCAACAGTATCATATTTGAGCAGGTCGCTTGTCACCTAAACACTACAGCTCACAGGTTGGTAAAATTTCACATGAAAGCAGATAATACGCTTAAGTCTTATTTATATATAATTTTCACGGGCGTACAATATTGTCAACAGTATCATATTTGAGCAGGTCGCTTGTCACCTAAACACTACAGCTCACAGGTTGGCAAAATCTGACATGAAAGCAGATAATACGCTTAAGTTTTATTTATATATAATTTTCACGGGCGTACAATATTGTCAACAGTATCATATTTGAGCAGGTCGCTTGTCACCTAAACACTACAGCTTACAGGTTGGCAAAATCTGATATGAAAGCAGATAATACGCTTAAGTCTTATTTATATATAATTTTCACGGGCGTACAATATTGTCAACAGTATCATATTTGAGCAGGTCGCTTGTCACCTAAACACTACACCTCACAGGTTGGCAAAATCTGACATGAAAGCAGATAATACGCTTAAGTCTTATTTATATATAATTTTCACGGGCATACAATATTGTCAACAGTATCATATTTGAGCAGGTCGCTTGTCACCTAAACACTACAGCTCACAGGTTGGTAAAATTTCACATGAAAGCAGATAATACGCTTAAGTCTTATTTATATATAATTTTCACGGGCGTACAATATTGTCAACAGTATCATATTTGAGCAGGTCGCTTGTCACCTAAACACTACAGCTCACAGGTTGGCAAAATCTGACATGAAAGCAGATAATACGCTTAAGTTTTATTTATATATAATTTTCACGGGCGTACAATATTGTCAACAGTATCATATTTGAGCAGGTCGCTTGTCACCTAAACACTACAGCTTACAGGTTGGCAAAATCTGATATGAAAGCAGATAATACGCTTAAGTCTTATTTATATATAATTTTCACGGGCGTACAATATTGTCAACAGTATCATATTTGAGCAGGTCGCTTGTCACCTAAACACTACAGCTCACAGGTTGGCAAAATCTGACATGAAAGCAGATAATACGCTTAAGTTTTATTTATATATAATTTTCACGGGCGTACAATATTGTTAAGAGCGTCAGTTTCCGTAGAGCTCTCTTTTTTCCATCTTCCCTCTATACAGTGAAGCTGTAGAAGACACAATTAGCTAACCTAGCATACAACATACCTTCCTAATTAATATGGATATTGTCACACATTCCTTTTATTTTATACTGTTGTAAATGGAAAAGATTATGTACGGTAAATGTTTTGTACATTATAGGGAAAAAATGCAAAATATCCCCCAATTTTAATTCGATTCAGAGGTGGATCGAATTTTTACATATTCTCACGCCGGCACATATGTTGTTCTATTTTGCTTCTTTTACTTGCCTTGCTTAATTAACTCTCGCTAATTAGCATTTTTTTGGAAGAAGTCAACTAGAACAACATATGGCGGTATGAGAAATATGCAAATTAAAGAATATTTTAATAATATAAGGGCCCTAGCAATTAGCTTCGTCGACTAAGAGTACTCTTTTAAACGTCTTCAGCTAGATCGTATTACTACGCGAGGACGTTTAAAATGTTTGGGTGTTGAAAAAGTTTGACCTACTTTTTATTTCTATTGTTTGCTAATAGATGGCGCTGATAATACCTCCTCTCTCTCTCCCCTCTTCTCCTCTCCCCCTCTTTCTCCTCCTCCTCTGCTGTATGACAAATAGCACAAACATAAAATCAAGATTTTGGAGAGCAAAACATAAAATTTGCATGCATCTGATGTCGAACTAGGAACTTTATCTTTCGGGGAGTCAACATTATTTTTTTACTCAGTCGTCATATAACATGAACACACGTAAACATTCACATGTGCTTTTATTATTTTGTGTTCGGTAAGTACAAGTATATTCTTACATAAATTATTGTTTAATTTAATAAATTGTAAACTCAGAGCCTGTTATACTAACATTCCTTCTGTGTTTCATTATACTATTGAAAGCGAATGTTGCGTGCATACGAAAATAACACAGAAAAAAAAAGCGGATGGAAGCAATTTAAAATCAGTGGAGCAAGGTTAGTATTACGAGAACGTAAAAACATGTGCTTTCATTCAACTTCGAAAAATAAGAATAAATATGTGCATACAGAACACATATGCTTTCTTTTCACAGTTGTAAAATCATATAAATTGTACATGAAGTAAGTTACGGGAAGGCTCTTTCTTTTATGTCTCTGTATATGTATGTTGTACAATTAGGTACAAGTATTGTACAATTAGGTACAAATTGTTGTACAATTATTTCCCCCAGTTGCCCAGTTGGAGTTGGGGGCACAACACTGGTACTATTTGTACTCACAGTGCTTACTCATGTATTTTGTTTAATATTTTATTTCAAGTTCACTGTCAGAAACTAGTGTTGCCAGTTCCTGGATGTAGGTTTACCTACTCTGTTGGTTGTCACTGTCAAGCTTCCAGTATTCGTACAGCATAAAAAGCCATAACCCCCCCCCCTCAAAATATATACATTGTATACGCCAAGATGCCCAATAGCCTAGCAACACATCATGAAAAAACATGCCAAGAGGACCCAGTGGGTTTATAAGTCAGTGCTGCCAACTCCTATTTGTAGGTTAGCTTAGCCTGTGAAAGATCATATAGTAGAATTTTTGTAGAGTGGGTAGGCAACACCGACGAGGCTCAAATAATGATTCGAGCCTCAAATAATAATTCGAGCCTCGTCGGTGCTGCCAATTCCTATTTGTAGGTTAGCTTAGCCAGTGAAAAATCATATAGTAGAATTTTCTTCGGATGGGTTGGCAAAACCCAAGCCTCAAAAAAAACATCCAATAAAGTTGCCAAATATGAAAAGGGGGCAATAGGTCCCCCTCATAAAAGGCTACAGTAAGAGCCCACAGGTCGCCAACACTAGGCCCCCAACAGTATTGCCAGACATAAAAAATACATGGGCCCCTCAGGCCCTTTGATGAAAGTTTACAGTGAAAAACCCAGTAGGTTGACAACACTGTCAGAAAATCTACGGCAGTGTTGCCAGATGTAAACAGAAGGCAATAGACCCCCTCATAAAAAACTACAGTAAGAGCCCACAGTGTTGCCAACTCTGTCCTCAAAATATACATCATAAAAAACTACGACAAGGGCCCACAGAGTTTGCAACACTGGGCACACATAGGCCCCTCATAAAAAGCTACAGTAATAGGCCACAGTGTTGCCAACTCTGTGCCCTCAAAATATACATCATTAAAAGCTACAACGAGCCTCAAATAATGATTCGAGCCTCAAAAAAAGATTCAGAACTCTCATGTACGCTGAGGCTAGTGGGGTTAACATACACCGTAAAAGGCTACGCCTCGCCCCGAACACATGTACACTCACACACACAAAAAAAAGCTAAAAAATTTATACACCGTGAAAGGCTACGCCGAGTTCGAAACACTGCTGGTGAGGTTAACATACACCATAAAAAGCTACGCCTCGCCCGAGTTGGCAACACTGCTTGTGAGGTTAACATACACCGTGAAAGGCTTCAAAACATCAGTTGGTGAAATTTTCGTGGGGTGAGTTGGCAACACTGAGCCTCAAATGATGATTCGAGCCTCAAATGAGGGCTTAGAATCCGGCCACTTCCACTACTCATACCAAAAACCAATTAGACTTAACGAACTCTACCTTACATGAATAACGCTAGTGTACGTGCAGTGTATCAGATCGGCGTGCTACCCAGAACTCGAGTGCTTCAGCCTTCCTGGTAGCTCTTGAACACTCGAGCTCGTCTTGTGCAGCACCAATCAGATCACGCCTGACGTCATCTCTACTTCTTATATTTAACCCTAGAGTTCGTTAGTACACAACATCTTGAAAGACCCGTTTATATAACAAAGTGGTCTTACATTGCATGCTACACACATCTATCTTTCCCAAGTATTTGATTTGCTTATTTTCTACTGTTGTATACAGTATTTTAAATGCTATTTATATGTATTAACAATATTGGCCAAGGGATATATTGTGACCATACTTTTATGATATATACGTTTTGTAATATTATCATATTGACAATCATGTCTACAGTACATATTCTCTCACAAATTGCATATACTAGGTCGTTCAAGTCAATCGGGGACTTTTTTTTAAAAAAAATAGAAGAACAAATTTCAAAGTGTGGTAACTGGATTTATTTTTCCACATAACCTCCTGCTACAGTTATAAACTTATCCCAGCGTTTAACTAACGCCTGGAATGCTTCCGCATAGAAGGATTTATCATTACGGTGGAACCATTGTAGGACAGCATTCTTCACTTCATCATCAGTGTTGAAATGTTTTCCTCCAAGGAATTCCTTCAGGGGTCCAAACAGGTGAAAATCACTTGGCGCTAAGTCAGGACTATAGGGGGGTGTGGTAATATCTCCCAGCCGATTTCCTGGAATGTTTGGAATGTGTGTTGCGGTCGTGCATTGTCTTGCAAAAAGAGAACACCCTTTGTGATGAAACCCGGACGTTTGTTCCGTAAACTCTTATGCACATCACGCAGAACACGGCAGTAATACTCACTGTTGATAGTGACACCATGGGGTAAAACATCAACGTGAATAATCCCCTGTTTATCCCAAAAGACACTTGCCATCACTTTACCAGCAGACGCAACTGTTCGAAATTTCTTGGGAGGTGGTGATTCCGTATGCTTCCACTGCATCGATGCTCTTTTGGATTCTGGAGTGAAATGGTGAACCCATGTTTCATCACATGTCATGATGCGATTCAGAAAATCCTGGCCTTCCATATCATAGCGGTCCTAGTTCTCTGCAGACTTCAACTCTTCTGTATCGGTCAAAAGCGGACAGCTGCTTTGGGACCCACCATGCACTCACTTTTCGGAACAACAAATGATCATGAATTATTGTGTTCACTGTTCCTAACGACAGATTACACACCCTTGCAATTTCACGACAGGTTATGCGACGATTGTCCAGGATCAGCTGCTCCACGCGCTGAATGTTTCCAGGAATGATTGCCGTGGGCTGTGATCCACCACGACCGGGATCGTCAGTAATAGAGATATGGCCATCTTTGAAGCGCTTACACCATTCAAATGTCTTACTGCGACAGAGTGTCTCATCACCGTACTGAGCCTGAAGTCTTCTGTAAATTTCTGCAGGTTTTCTGTCTTCGTTCACTAAAAACTTCATCACAACACGCTGTTCCATGTAGACATTCACACTGTTGTCCACCATCTTGAATAACGATCTATGCAGAAACGCGGGAAATGAGCGTCGCCTACCAGTAACAGCACACAGTTGCCAGTTCCTACTGTATACAAAACCTCCAGCCTAGGCGTCTATTTAAACCTGAAAAAAAAAGTCCCCGATTGACTTGAACGGCCCACGTATGTTGTAATTTTTTATATATAGCATGAGTCTATGAAAAGACAAGGAAGTAATTGTGTAGCACAGAATAGTAGAAAGTGTCTGTTTCTACCACCTCAAAAATCCATATTGGAAACTTCACCTCATATTTTTGCTGTGGTGCAAGTTAAATAAAAATATAATAATCATATCCTCAGGTTGATTGCTGCAGGAGGTCAATTAATGATATATTGTTCATATCACAATATGAAATAAAAGCACAGGATAAAGCTTATAAAAATAATGTAACTACCAAAATAAAATGATTTTCCATTGTTACATAATTTTTGCAAACAATAACCAGCTAAGTAATTCTACATGGTGTAACGGCGAAGAGACATATTGGCCATTGCTTCATTTTCTGATTTAAGTGCAGTAAAGTAACTGTAAAGTTGAACGTTAACTTGAAACGTTACTCCTGCTGAAAAAGTTACTATTATAGTTACAGCTACTTGATTTTAAATGTAACTAGTTACAGTTATATTTCTTTAAAAAGTAACTGTTACTTGTAACTGAGATACTTCCAAACACATATGTAGGGCTGGGATTAATATGTGTTAACAAGTGGCTTTATGTGTACACACACACACACACACACACACACACACACACACACACACACACACACACACCCACACACCACACACACACACACATATATATATATATATATATATATATATATATATATATATATATATATGTATATATATAAACAATTGGCAAAATATGAACTAGCACATCGTATATTGACCCAAAACGATGCAAAGAAGACTTCTTCATAGTCATAGTGATTTCCTCAATTGTGTGATTTCAAATGAAATAAACAATTTATTATATTCCATTGCATTAATGCTTAAAAACGACAAACAACAGAAAGCAAACTTAACCTAATCAAATAGGTGAGATTGTAAAATCAGCTTGTAAAAAAAAAAAAAAGTAAAGTGTTCCCCTGTGCATAGCACCACGCCATGAAGGCGTATAGGGGGTGTGGGGGTAACGCCCCACACTTTCTTGATCCGGTCGTGAGTGGGAGTGATGTGATCAGCATCACGCCCCTGACCGCCTTTACCCCACAGGGTTTCCCCCAGGTACCCATGTTATTCGACGCTGGGTGGGCGCCGGGGCCGCTTTCACCGTTAGAAAAGTTCCCGGATTTGAACCGGCCGGGGATCGAACCCGGGACCTTGAGCATGGTAGTCAGACGCGTTACCGACTGAGCCACTTGTGCAAACTCTATTTAACAATAGAATAATATCAATAGCTAGTATTTTTTACGTGGTTTCATTAACAGATAGTTTCATGAATAAGTTAGCAAAACATTCTAAAATTTTCTTGATAATGTCATTTCTTTCATTCATTTTTGTAACTGTTAACTAGGGCTGAGCCGATGTAATGGTAGCGGTTGATACCAGTGGTATCGGTATCAGAAAGTATCGGTTGGAGTTCATATACCGATACCAGCCGATACTTTTCCGGCATGTTGACATTCCATGAGGTCCACAAAAATGCTCTGTGACATTTTTATGGAGTGTAATTCCCTTGGAAATTATGCAAATTTCAAAATTTATTTTTAATTTGTATGAAAAGCTGTATCTTTTAATACATAACATCCATTTTAATATCCTGATGTAATTCTTGAATATTCTAAAGCACATGTCCAGACAAATTCATGCATATTGGTAAATATATTGATCAAATTTCAATTATTGTAATTTTCAAGTATCTGAATCGGTGGGAATCTGTAAGAGTATCGGAATCTGTATCGATATTGGTTCAGAGTGGTATCGGCTCAGCCCTTTTAACCCAACAATTTCTAAAGCGATTAATTCAATATGGATGGAAGCCACTGTAGCTCGGTTGTTAGCCATAGGACTACCTTGTGGAAGACCTGGATTCAATCCCTGTGGATTTTTTTCCACTTGTTCAAGCGGCTCCGGTGCCCACCAAGCATCGTATAAAGTGGGTACCTGTAGGAAACTCGGGGGAGTAAAGGCAGCCAGGGGTGTGGTGCTGATCACATCACCCACCCCCCACCTTCAGTCATGATCAAGAAAGTGTAGAGCCCCAACTTTACATCCCCTATATGCCTTCATGACGTGGTGCAAAACACAGGGGAGCACTATATTTTTTTCTTTTTTTTGAAGCCGTGCATCTTTTCTTTCGCTATGAACTTGTCACCCATCAAAGCATGGCAATTTTAACAAAGAAAACAATATGCATCACTTGAAGCATAAAAAATGACAGCTTCCTTTATAATACAAGAACATGTATCGAAGCCCTGAGTTGAAATGCTCATGAACAATTACAAATTTATGAAATATGTACAATATGTAAAATAAACCTGTTGAAATCTATAAAATTAAATATTTTTCCTTGAATATGTAAAAATATGTGTTAAAGGTATATGGAGAAATGTTGACAATAAAATATGTCTTCAATCACTACAAACTCCTAAATCCTAGCCCTGGTCATAAGTGATTTGAAGTCAGTATCTCCTAGAATTTTGCAACATTATTATATATAATTTTGTAATTCTAATTAAATTGACCAATCAACAAGCTAACACATTGTATATGCATATTTTCTCTGTTTTAGATTCCTGGAGACATTCAAAGATTGAAGGACAACTAAATTGTATGCCCGAGAGCACAAGATAAACTTAAATTAAGTGGTACTCTATGTGAACTACTTTGAAATGTCATTAACATTAATACTGTTTCCGTGCGCGCCTACAATCAAATTTTATTTGTAATATTTTTTTTACTAAGTGCTGTAAAATAAATAATTCATATTTTCTCAGTGTTAGTATGATTATGTTATGTCTTGACACAACAGAATGTGCACAATGTTTCATTGTTCCATGTTTGGCTTTAAAATGCATGCACCAAATATTTACCACAGGTCTAATGTTATTCATGACTTGTTCATATGGGTAAGAAAATGGTGTCTTGATTTTAGGTTCACCCTGAACAAATGCTGTATTATTGCCTCCAACAATATGCAAGTACTACTTTCGTAAGTACGAGATGTTACTATGCAGACAATTTCTGCAAGAACAATATGTAAATAGTAAATTGTAAAATCACATTATACACATGCAACACATATATTGTGTTTGTGTTGGTGTTTTAAGTCCACTTTATGCATAGTAAGGCTAATCTAGACTGGACCTACACTTTAAAGTGGGATCCGAACCACTGTGTGCCTCCACCGGGTATCGAACCAGGGACACCTGGATTACAAGGCGACGACGCTACCACTGCACCATCTGGGAGGCCTACATATATTGTATAACTATTGTACAATTAATGTAAATCTCCCTGTCTTTATAATTTTGCATACTTGTGCATTGGAGAAGTATAATGTAGGGTGAAAATCTATATTGAACACTTCATACCATGATAATTCATATTTTCCCCCCTTTAATTTTCCTTTCTCATCATGTTAGAAATACAGTTGTGCCCCACACAATGAACATTCCACATAACAAATGTATGTACACACGCTAGAACTATTGTACATAGTGTATTTTCTATAACTTAAAAATGGAAAATTAGTACCATTTCCAACATTGGTGGTGGTTTTTATATTCAAGGTCTTCGACCTGGCTCGGGAAGAAATTAAAGTTACTCCTACAGTAACCAGTGGAAAGCAGTGTCCCACTAAAGCATGTTGTCCTGGAATGCATTATGTTCATTATTTTAGAGACCATTGTTTGTATACAAGAGTGCGAAATGGGATAGGTATCTGAGCTGAAGACACTTTGTTACATAATTCGCAAGCATTTGACTTTGATTTTCAATGCTGCTGCTCCGAACCCCATCCATTCTTGATTATGGTATATAAACTAAATAATACAATAATATATAAAATAAAACATGCAACAAGACAAGTGACAAATCCAAACCATCCACCTTCCGGTCATTTAATAAATTCCGAAACGCATGATGGTTCTTACGATTGCAAACAAGTCTCACCACTGTGCATGGGTGACCTGCATTTTATCTTTGGATAAGCGGACTGTTGTAAGTAATTACATTTATTTTCCAAATTAAGATTTAATACAATGTACTGTAGCTATCAACAATAGACCTAATTTCCCCCTTCTCTATTGAAGGATTTAGTAATACTTAAGGCACTGGTTCCCAAAGTGTGTGCTGCGACAGCGTGGGGCACCATCGCTAGCTTACAGAGACACTGTGAAATGTTCCATGAAATTGCACTTACTTCCAAATGTGTGCTTATTTAGTACTTTTTCCATGTAAAATGTTTCCGAATTTTAAATATGCATTTATTATTTAACTTAATAGAAGCAACATAACCAGACTAACTGACCATTGCAAGTATTAGATAGGCCTACATTCTGACCTTGGCACTGTGGGAAAAAAATCTTCAAACACTAAGGGTGCCATTAAACGAAGAAGTTAGAGAACCTCTGCTTTAAGGTATTATTTGTTGTTTATAATGACAGTGTGGAGAAATTGAGTACACCGCATAGATTTGGTAGCTATGGTGAAATATGCTTTTATAAAACATAATACAAAAATATATAGTGAGATTGGAATGGGTCTTTGCAACATGCACAAGACCGTGTCAAATTAAAGTTCCACTTTTTGTGTTAAGTGCATAGCAATAAATCAATAAATGTAGAACGGCGCTCAGCATCTCCCATTTCAGTCTTGCCTCAACCGCCAAGCTGTTCATATTCCAGACTGTCAGAAAATTGGAGGTATTGCATCTCAATTACATTCTGTGTGCACGTTTTAGTCTGTATATACGAAAAGTTGCTGCAAACTTCACCTGTTGCGGGGCTTAGTACAGTCACGAACACTACTGGGTTATTATGATCCCATTGGCTTTCAATTGAATAGTTACAACCGAGAAGTGTCCGTTACTCTACAAGCAGCTGTGGCACTCACCCAGCCTAAAATCAGTGGGTGGGGGATAGCATCGCACCTGCGTATCACTGTAATTAACAGGAAATTTCTTGACTCCAGGATGAGAAATCATTGAAGGTTGATGAGGGAGGAGGAAGAAGTCAATTTATGCACAAACGATATGCATACATACATACATACAAATTTATGTGTGTGTAAATTTTTAATATGATATACATATTATGAAATATGTATGGGTAACAACTGAATTCTATATACTGAAAAGCAGAGTGTGGAATCCTGACGGACAGGGGGAATTTCCCCTCACCAATTTTGTGCTAGACGAAACCAGTTGGTAAAGGAATTAGTTTGCTACATTATAAATACCTGACTTACGTAAAATACAGAATGAATGTATGTGTGTGTGTGTGTATATATGTATGTAATATTGTGTATTTAATTATATATATATATATATATATATATATATATATATATACACACACACATACACACACAAATATACATTCATTCTATATTTTACGTATATGTCAGATATTTATAAAGTAGCAACTAATTCCTTTACAAACTAGATTCTTGTAGCACAAAATTTTGGGGGGAAATTCTCCCCTGTCCTCCTGAGGTTTTCATGCTTTTTAATATTTTTAATAATACTAATTTCCTGCGAACAAATTTGATTTGGTTGATGGTACCTAACATCTTGTTCAGAGAACTAAACCCAATTAGATATAGCATACAGAAAATTTGGTTGAATGAACAAAATGAAGTCAACCAATCATTTTGTACTGAGAACCTTAATGTTTTGCTCGCGTATAACAAACAAGGGATTTTGTTGCAGTAACTAGGATTTGTTGCAGCCAACCAGACTTTTTTCTCAGTGTGGACACTGCAAACACGTTCGTATGTGTACTACCTCTCGCCTGAATTCGAACGTTCACAATATGTACAATGATTGCTCTCGGTTAAAATTGCAAAGTACACCCCCTTCTCTCTGCAAGCTTTTTGTTACACAGAAAAAGAAACAGCGCTTCGCTCTCCTTGGTCAACCCATAACCCCCGATTTGACCGGATTGGTTGTTACATTTTCGACTCCGTCCACCAGAAAATTGTTTGGAATTGTTTCTCCCAGCCAGATTATAGTGGATTTACCCATATACTGTTACAGCAGGAAGTTATCTTTCTGTCACGATCCACGCCCTTCCAAGTATTGAAAGAAACAACACCTGCGCCGTACTTCCTCCTTTGTCCTTAGTCTCTACCTTTCATATGCACAATAGCTATATCCGCTCTTTTCTATTCTACACACACAAAATATCTCCAAGGTCCTTTATCTTCTCTCTCAAAATTATTAAACTGTAGTAGTACTGAATAACTGTTCAAAATAAACTTTTGACGAGCTCATTTTTTTTAAAAAAACATTGTAGCAAAGTGTTCTAATTATTTGCATATTTTAAAGCGAGATTCTAACCTATTTTCTAATTTTAGAGCGAGAAATTCTAATTTTGGACACATCCTTTGACTCATCCTTCGATTATAGGTCCCTCATTGTTTGGCGAAGTGACAGGAAAATCAATTTTGGTTGATGAAATTGCAGACCTCAAATGTGTGTATGGATCGAGCTGAGACTTTTATTGCCAGCATTCTCTCCCTGTCCTCTATCAATCCCTAACACACCTATCATCTGCTAATGTTACATTGTTTTTGATTTTTTTGAGTGAAATATATTAGAAACTATTGAGCCTGGACTTACCTGAACTCTTTCATTCCAATTTGATCTTCAAGGTAGTTGACTCGAGACCTTTTTCTATAAAATGATCAAACAGTTTGACATGGTGTGTACTAAAATTATCAATTATCATTATAAACAGTTAGTACTATTTATTTATAAAAACACACTAGAAAAACTTAAAAATTCATTAACACCACTATATACGTATATAACATTTTAGAAACCATTAAAACTTGAATATGAACTTATAGTTAATCACCATCCTGTTTCATACTAATCGAATAAAACCGCACATTTGTAAGCAAATCCTAAAATTTTACTGTATATTATAACTAATAATTTGTCACCAATGTGAAATTAATTTTTAATATTATTGTATATATCTAGACGTTTTTCTTGATCATTTTTGACATTACTTATTACGTATGTATTATCTTTCTAAGAGTTCTAGGTGTAGAGGATTTCGAAAACAAGGAGTTTTATGACAAATTCTTTAAGGATTTGGGTAAGCTTAATGATACCAACATGAAGAAGGTATTATTGTACGAGAATGACACACTCATCCGAAGCCTTAAATTAGTGGATTTTCGTGAAAAGGTTGGTTTGCATCTACTATATTCTTTTTGAAAAAAAAGTACTTTCATTTTCACAGTTATATGAATTACTCTGTCTTGTTACATTAAAATATGTGGAGTATTTAAATTAGACCGCGTCTAGTTTTGATACTGATTCCTTGGTTAAAGAAAGAAAAGAACAAATAACTTATCAGCTGTTCGGCAGAATCAGTAAGGTTGTTGCGGGTCAGATGGACTACAGTGAAAATAAAACAGGCAGTTACAAGAGAGCAATTGAACCGGTGAGACCAAGAAGCGAAAGATTCCACTTTTCAACAAAATGGGCTGAATACTTTGAATACATATCAGAGCTAAAATAAAGGTTTTAAAAACAAACCACTTATGGAATATTCTTATTATGGTTTTGATGAATAAGTTTGTAATTGTAAGTTTCTTCATATTAGTTTTGGTTGCTATGAGGTTTTTGTTTAAATTCCCGAATGTAAGGTCGTGTGGAATCTTTCCCTTCTTGGTCTCACCGATTTAATTGTATAGCTCTTTCATTTGCCATTTAATACTGATTGTGAAAAATGAGAAAACAAATTAATATATTTGATTCACTAATAAAATATTTTCAAGTGTGCAGTGTAGGTAAAATGTTGTTCTTTTTGTTTCATTCTGTAGTGTAGCATTCAAATTTATGTATTTCAAGGTGGGCAGAATGTTGGTTCTACTATGTTGTTGAAGGCAATATGACGATCAGTATTTGTTTTTTTTTAATTGAAAATGCTAGAGGTGTTGCCAATAGTGGGTGCGTGAGCATCCTTCAGGGATGCATGGCGTTGTTACGTTATATGTATGGATATCCCTTCACATCTTGTGATAGGGAGTGTGTTTGTGTAAACTGTTATTTTCTGTGTGTTTGTTAAACATGTGTATCAAGTGAGATGAGTGTCACTGAAACACATTCCTGGAAACCACAGAAAATATCAGATTAAAACCTGGAATAGGGATACACTCACCGAGTCTAGCCAATGAGAATTGAAAAAAATCTACAAACTTAAAATAATCAATCAGCGACCCTAAAGGATAGAATACTTTACGCATAACCAATATATGCCATAAATAATAAGGCATATATGAGTTAAGTTCGATAAGTCCATAGAGGTAGGTGCAGCTATGTGGGAACTAAGGGAGTTGGCAATGAACAAGTTTCTTTGGATCATCGGATCAAAATGTTCGAATATGAACAAGCCTACTTGGTAAGCCCATTTTGGTCGCCATTTTGACGAAAAGTTGGCAATTTTTTTCTTTATATTCACGTATTTTTTAATTTATCTAAACCAGTAACGTATATGAAGGATTGGGGTGTAAAACATGGTAAGTGAAAAAATGCAGGTTTGAAGATATTGCAAGTTCACGTTTCAATAAAATCTGATTTACAAACTAAAATAAATTTCTAAATGATTTACAGCGAATATGATTAACTTGTATGTTTGCTATCATATAAACATAATATTTCATCGGAATTATTTTGATCGGTGGTGCTACGTGCGATTTGTTTGAGGGTTGTTCAAGGAATTGTTGTAGTAACCATGCTTTACATGCAATGATATTATCAAAATGAGTGATCAGATACCGCTTTATTCAAGCTAACTTGTGCTGTCAGTTCAATAATAATATTTTGACATTAGGCTTTTTATAGCAACCATAACAATTTGTTGTAACACAAAAATGAAAGTATTGAATAATAATAATTTTATCCAATAAGAAATAACCTGAGCTCCTTGTTGTAAGAAGTTTTTGCTTTCCTATGTCTATGACTGAAATGAACACCATTAGAAAAGTAGATTTCATCGTTTTATTATGTTAATATTTAAGGAAATAAGTTCTAAAAGCTTGTGATTAAGAGAACTTCCTTATATCTATATGGAGATCAATATTCGTAAAAACATGTTTACATATCTCTCTGCTGTGCATGTGGGGTCTTTTGGGACACCACATTTGTTTTTGCAAGGGTAAATACTACATTTTATATACCTGTGTCATCAGCGGTTGGAATATCTTATTTTGATTTGTATTCTACAGGGTGGCTCAAAAAGTCACTTAACACCCTCGGTACAAGGCCACTGCAGCGCGCAACATGGAAATGATGATGACCAATCGTTATCAGACCAAGGGGAAACCGCATTGACGCCACCCGCGCGGTCGGCGGCCATCTTGATGTCCGCCATCTTGAATTCAACTCAAGAATTTTAAATGGGAAGAGGGTGATATGATATATCAAATCAGGCTAGAATTTCACGAGCAATGCAATGGTGAAGGTTTTTTTTAGACGTATCTTTAACCAGTAAAACGTGATAACTGGATTCTTGTACCAATTTGCTCCTTTTCGAGGTTTTACAAAAATACCTTAAAATTTGTTAAGCGCATCGGTAACGCATTGAGATTAAAGTGACGTCTAGCGAGAGAAGTTCGCATGCCAATGCACACGATTTTAATCGGATACATCCACGAAGAGCTGTGCATTATGCATGGTTGTTGCGAACAATTACAGTGTGACGCTTCCATTAAATGAATAATCCTTCACAGTGACAATGCTAATGTTTATGTTGATAAGGAAGTTCATAAACATAATATTCGATGCTTTTTATCTGATAACCCATTTTCGACAGATCGAAGCTGAATGGTTAGTGCTGGTAAGTTAATGGTGTGCCGTGCTGTGTGGAACACGATTGGTTAGTCCATTTTTCATCAACGGAACCTTAAATGCTTAGGGCTACTTGGATTTGTTAAATGAACAGGTTTTTTCATCCTTACTTATGGAGGAAGGTACTTTTTACAGAGTTTTTTTCAATAGGGAGGACAACCAGAACCCTATGCGAACGTTGTGAAGCAGTTTCTGTCCAAAGTTATTTATCAGATGACAAGTGTCGGATATTCTGTTTATGAACTTCCATATGAACATAAACATTAGAATTGTCACTGTGAAGGACTATTAATTCAATGGAAGCATGACACTGTAAATTGTTCGCGACAACCATTCATAATGCGCAGCTCTACGTGGATGTATCCGATTAAAATCGTGTGCAATGGCATGCGAACTTCTCTCCCTAGACATCACTTAAACTTACTGGTTAAATATATTTCGAAACAACCTTCACCATTGCATTTCTTGTGAAATTCTAGCCTGATTTGATATATCATATCACACCCTTCCCATTTAAAATTCTGAAGTTAAATTCAAGATGGCGGACATCAAGATGTCCGTCGACCAGGCGGGTGGTGTCAGTGTGGTTCTTCCTTGGCCTGATATTGATTGGTCATCACAATTTCTATGTTGCGCGCTGCAGTGGCCTTGTACCGAAGGTGTTAAGTGACTTTTTGAGCTACCCTGTATAATAAAATAAATTTAATGTGAAAACACTTATTTGAATTCCAGTAATGATTTGCATGCAATTTATTATCCACCAATTTCAATTTCCTTAAAATATAAAGCTAGGGTCTTAATAGGCCCCAAGTGCTCATCCACGTATAATTTCCAACGTGCCCAGTAGAGGGATATGAGCGGTTCTTCAGCTTCACGTATCTACTTCACACACACAGAGCATCTATTTATTACTTCAGCATGCTAATCAGAATGCGATTCACAAGGCTCTCTTGATACAAAGCCGTTACATAGACTATCCAAATTTCATACAAAATATTTGTGATTCAATAAGTAATTTATACACAAAATAGGAATGGTCTCTTTCTTATCGAAACATTGAAAATCTGAAAATCAATTTTACGAAAATTAGAAGTGTAAGTACGAAAAAAAAATCGAAAAGAGAAAAACGAAAAACGAGAAGGGATTATTTTTCGAAATAGATTTTTTTCGAAAAAATATTATTTTCGGAAAACGAAATTTTCTTCGAAAAACAATTTTTCCCGAAAAATGAAAAACGAATTTTTTCGAAAAACGAAATTAGTAGGTGAAATGGGCGATTCTGGCTGGGTCCTTTGACCTACTTTTTATTTTACGACGTTTTACGCACTAAACTAACCTACAATGAGAGAAAAAATGGACAGAAAAAGCTCTGGCATCACTTTTTAAGCTATTTTTTATGCTAACTCGTTTTTTTTGACCTACATTTGAAATGACTTACGACATTTTCCTATAAGGCTACCCCCCTCTTACTGTAAGGCCCCCCCCTTCCCCTCCTCCCCCTCAGTGTAATCTACTACAACCTGCTAATAGGCTTCTGCTCTCAGCATAATCCGTTTTACGCACTAAACTAACCTACAATGAGAGAAAAATGGACAGAAGAAAAGCTCTGGCATCAGTTTTTTAAGCTATTTTTTTACCTTCTGCAAATCTTGCTCTTATGCTACCTCGCTTTTTGACCTACATTTGAAATGACTTACGACATTTTCCTATAAGGCTGTCTCCTCTTACTGTAAGCCCCCCCTCAGTGTAATCTACTACAACCTGCTAATAGGCTTTTGCTCTCAGCGTAATCTGTTTTTTACGCACTAAACTAACCTACAATGAGAGAAAATTAGACAGAAGAAAAGCTCTGGCATCAGTTTTTAAGCTATTTTTTTACCTTCTGCAAATTTTGCTAACCTCGCTTTTTGACCTACATTTGAAATGACTTACGACATTTTCCTATAAGGCTGCCTCTCTCTTACTGTAAGGCCCCCCTCAGTGTAATCTACTACAACCTGCTAATAGGTTTTTGCTCTCAGCGTAATCTGTTTTACGGGCTAAACTAACCTACAATGAGAGAAAATTAGGCAGAAGAAAAGCTCTGGCATCAGTTTTTAAGCTATTTTTTTACCTCCTGTAAATTTTGCTAACATCGTCCTTTGACCTACATTTGAAATGATTTACGACATTTTCCTATAAGGCTGTCTCCTCTTACTGTAAGCTCCCCCTCAGTGTAATCTACTACAACCTGCTAATAGGCTTTTGCTCTCAGCGTAATCCGTTTTTTACACACTAAACTAACCTACAATGAGAGAAAATTAGACAGAAGAGAAGCTCTGGCATTATTTTTTAAGCTATTTTTTACCTTCTGCAAATTTTGTTTTTATGCTACCTCGCTTTTTGACCTATATTTGAAATGACTTACGATATTTTCCTATAAGGCTGCCTCCTCTTACTGTAAGGTCCCTCAGTGTAATCTACCACGACCTTGCACTCTCAGCGTAATCTGCCACGATGTTTTGTTTTTAAAACTCTCAGGTGTGATCTTCTACAATGTGTGTGTGTGTGTGATAATCAAAATTATTTTTGTTAAGGAAATCCCTGGCCCCCCAAAAAGAAAATATCCCGCCAGGGGTGCGTGGTGCCCAACACAGTTCTAATGGCCACGGCTAACAAAGCCATGCCTCTGTAGAGTTTCATGGGTTTTTTTTTTTAAACTCCCCCATGACTCCCTACAGAGGACCTCCGTGTGTAATGTGTGTGTTTTATGATTGAAGAGAAGAAAAATTTTTTGGTTAAGAATAGAATGTGTAAGAACTAAAAAAGTTTCCGTAGGGTGCAGCATCTGAAAGAAAAAAAAATATCCTCAAAATAGTGTACATAATATGATAGAAAAATATAAAAAAAAGTGTGAATGCAAAAATTAGTGTGAATGATTGTTTTTTTTTTAAAAAAATGATAGAAAAATATAAAAAAAAGTGTGAATGCAAAAATTAGTGTGAATGATTGTTTTTTTTTTTTTTAAAAAAAAGTGGGGCAAAAAATAATACGTACTTTTTTGATGCAGAAGTCTAATGGTGCGAGCAGGTTTTTTCCTCGTCATGGTATCCCCATTCTCGGGTGTGGATGTTGCAGTCCAGTAGCCTCCATTTGGTGTCGTGGGGATCAAGCGCCACTTTGTTGATCGCGGATGTACGCAACTGGTCGATGGTGCTCGTGATCCGATGTTCGGTCATGCGTTTGATTTTTTTGTCGAACAAGCACGACTTGTAATCTTCTACGGTTAGTTTGTTTGTGCTCGAACGCCCCACCCCCTTTGCCTTTTTTATTTCGGTCTCATCCTGAACTTTGATGGCGTACATTTTTGCTCGAAGACCAGCAAACTCTGTGATGATGCGGCCGTTGACTTCATCCTTCATCTCCCCGATCGTCATTTTCTGGCTGTCGTCGAAGAGAGCGTGATCTTTCGGATAATTGGAGAAATCGAAATGTTGGCTCATGCTTTTGAGATCATTGTATAGATCATCGGTGCGGATGTTGTACACGAAGCTGTCCGTGTCTGTGTATGCCACCTCGATCGCCTCTCCATAGTCTGGTTTCATGACGTCGTAGTGAAACTTGTACATGGCCAGCTTCGACAACTCGAGGATCGCGACTCCCACGGCGATTGGTGTGTCGAATGTTATGTTCCTGAGAGCACGTTCGATCAATACCAACGTGTCGCTTAGTATCGTGAAGTTCTTGTACGTGGGCTGAGCGACGAGCTTGTTTATTTTCTTTGGGTCGGAGACCAAGTTGATATTTCTTCTTTTCCTGGCATCTTCCATGCTCTTGCCGTAGATACTATTGTTCATCAATTTGTATAGGTCTTTGTCTGCGGAAGAAGAAGCTGATGCTCGACGTTGAGTGTTGCCGTCGATATAGGGTGCTAGCCACCTGGTCTGTTTAAACTTCAATCCCGAGTGTACGCGTTTCAAAACCAATCTATGCTGGAGGTAGAATTGTAGAAGACGATAATGCACCACGTAATTCTCTTTGCTCTTGAAGGTGAGCATCAGCTTTTTCTCCGGAGCCGTTTCCATTACAGGTGCCATCGCAAATCCATGGTGTTCTTGATGAAGCAATGCAGGATATTCCAAATCTACTTTCAGGAAACATCCATTTTCATGATCTTCGCACCATTCTAAACAATCTTGAAGTTCCTGCTCGCTCATCCATTTGTATTCTCCTCGGACATGGCATAACCATACAGGTTGTTCATGTCCCAGTATGCCAAGAAGTTTGTCGGTTTCCCTGCATCGAAATCGGCAACATATGGATTGTTGGCCTTGACGTATCGAAGGGGGCACTGGACGATTCCACCACGTTTTGCCTCTTCGACAAACAAAAGTTGATTGACGTCCTTGATGAGTTCTATCTTCACCTTCGTGGATTTTAACATCGCCTGCCAAGAATAACCCGGTGTGGTGTAGCTGAAAGCGGGGTCCAAACCATATGCTGCCATTCCTCTCGAGCGATGGAGATGAAAACGGTCGCTCAATAGCGTAACATCCAGTTTCAGATACAGATCGTGATAGTCGCCCATGGTTTGACAAGAGAATGTAGACCAGACAAGCTGAGCATGATGGTAGTCCTCTTCGGTGCAACAGGTGACGCTAAGACGACTGTAGAATGCTTCTCTCGGTGGTAACGATGTTTCTGAGAATTTGGAAGCATCTGTCATGTATTCGTAGGGGTAAACCCCCTTGCGTCTCAACAGTGCTAAATGTTGGTCGCCAAAACATTTCCTGGTGGCGACCAAATCATCGTCGGTGAGTTGAGACGCAAGTGTCGCCAAACTCGAAGACAGAAAGTTGTAGGAGTCCAAGAAGCGAATTTCTATGTGATTGCTATTTCCAACGTCCACCATCTTGCTGAATGAAATGAATTTCTCGTTGGTGCGAGCTATGACGCTAATGGGTTGAGCGTCGCATCCCATCTCCTTTATGAAGATTTTGGCGTCGTAGCCCTCCAAATTGTGAATGAATACAGGAATAAAATTCGGTTTTTTGATTTGTATATTACAGTCGTTACACAGGGGGGCCACATATTTTCCCGTGTGATGATTGTGGTGGCGAACTTTGACATTTTCGAGGGTGAAGTTACATTCGCACGCATCACACTGAGAGGCAACGTCGTATGCTTTCTTCTCTTCCTGGGTAAGAGGCTCCATTGGTTTGTCTTCTCTTAGTAGAGGAGCGAATTGTATGGCCATCTGTTTCAAGGTTTGAACGAATTTTTGTGGAGCATCATTGCCACGATGTAAAATAACATTGCCTGTGTTGTTGACCATCAATCCAAAAGCGCAGGCTTCGTGATGAAGAATTTCGGTAGTGCTCGATACGCTGGGATTCGGTTCGCAGATGGCAAGTGGAAGTTGGAAACTTTCAAAGTCGGCGCATATCACCACGGGATGCCAGAGTAATGCCTTGTAGTTGGAAAATGTCATGTCTCGAGAAGGCATTTTGATAGTCGTAGCCGGATGTTTACTACACATTTCATGATGATCTTGGAGTTCTTCATCAGCATTCTTTTTTCCTCGACCGTAGAATATACTCAGGCATCTGTCGCATACTTGAATTTTATGTTGATGTGTGGTAATTTGACTTCTTGTTAATTTTGAAAGATTCTGAATTAGACAATAATGATAATTATCATCATCTTCGATCAGGAGTAATCTGATGACACGATTACTTTTAATGTTGCTATGTCTGAGAACGTAGATGGTGTTGTTTTTGTCTAATCCGAAGATGTGTACTGCTATACTTTCGTTTTTATCTGTCTTGTACTGTGCCTCAAATTTACTAATGTCTCGCAGATTTACAGGGTAATTAATGCCAGCCATAGGTTTTTCAAATTCTGAGAGATATTCTGGCTTGTTGTAGTGGTATAAACAATGTTTGTCATTATTGGCTGGGTGATGATCGGCAATGATGCACCACAAAAAGCATCTGTTATCCTCATTTTGAATGTTGATGATTGCTTTCTTACTGGCTATTTCCGAGGGCAAATCGATGAAGCTGGATGCCCCCATCGGGTTGTATCGTGCCACCTTCAAAGTTAAAGTGTGAGGCGAACCGCAAAGTGTCCAACCCGATCCACGTTGTTGGAAAGTCTCGTGCTTGTTCAACAAAGCGTCAAACATCTGGTTGCAAATGGCATCCACCTCATCGACGTCGGCGGCGTGGAGACTCTTTACACCAGTGTAATGATGGAAAGTTTCTCGCTCTTTTTTTACGTTTTCGTAAATGACGGAAACGATGAGGTGGATTTTCAACGAGCATTGCAACAAAGCTTCGGTGATAGACGAAATTAACTTGCTTTTGAGCGAATAAAAAAAGTTGTTTAGATCAGATGTTTCTTCAGATTGGAAAGTCTCCTTGGTTAAAATATTTCGAATACTTTCGCCGGCACTCTTCTGCTTTTTTCGTGGCGCTTGATCGTCAACATCGAGCTCTCTCTTACTTGATCCTTCCCCATGCACATTCTTCCGATGTCTACCCAAGTTTGAAATAGATATATATTTCCCACAGTGGTCACATGCACGTTTCGCTTCCTTCTTCTCCATTTTTTTTTGCTAAGAAAAAAAAGATGAAGTTACTAAATTGCACTCATTTTTTTTGTGGTGTTATTTATATTAGACCCCAAAACCATAAATGATCTACCATAGATGAAGTTACTATTTGTGGTGTTATTTATATTAGACCCCCAAGCATAAATAATCTACCATGGATGAAGTTACTATTTGTGGTGTTATTTATATTAGACCCCAAAACCATAAATGATCTACCATAGATGAAGTTACTATTTGTGGTGTTGTTTATATTAGATATGTTCTCAATTTTTTTCTTAAATAACCAGCATGAATCTCTTTGGTTTTCGAAAACAAACCAACATGGAGACTGTACACCGCACGACGACAGATCTACCTTCCATGTTAACTAAACTCAATGGTCTACTGATTGTTCATCTCAACAGTATTTGGACGAAATTGGATGATGATGTGGGCAAGATGTTTTACGTCTTCAACAACAATTTACATTTTTACGAAATTCCGATCGGTGGGAAACTTCAAATCACCGTGAATCCGGAAAACGTAGGCGAAATCAAAATATCTACCGGCAAGAACATTTTTCGAATCAAGCACGACAAGATGCTTTCTAACATTACGTACGATGTTTCTGCAGGAGATTATCTTTACGTTCAACTCCTAGGAGATTACGATAAACTCATTCCTCTCTTCGTAGAATTACGTATTGTCTATCCTATTATAAATAACCATTAACCAAAAATGCCTAACGACATTTTCGGCCACACTAAGCGTGTAGACCACGCAGAAGAGATTCTCATGTTGGACGTCCGAATTAAAAAGTTGAGGAGCGATTTGATCGCTTTGCAGGAGACCTTAAACAAAAGTTTAGAGTCGGAAATCGCTACGCTCCAAACGCAATGTCTCGACCCCATTCTGAAAATCGATTCCGAACTGAAAACGCTCATAAAAAATTATGTTGACGTACCTTCTTACGACCGCGTTCAAAATATACAGTTGAGCGTGGATTCGCTTCAAAATGATTTGGCCAAATTACAGCAATTTCAATCGAAAAATGAAGATTTGGAAAAATTGAAACTCGAAATCGAAGAACGAACTTCCGCAATCGAAAAGAATTTCTCTGAACTTCAAACCGTCGTGAAGGATATTGATGTAGAACGCTTGCACGTCGTCGTTTCCAAATTACAAGAAGAATTCGCCAGCACGTTGGAAGAAATTAAATCCAAGTTACAGAGTTTGGAAGATACAATGACGAACCTACCATCGTCAGACGAACTGCAGGTCATCGGCAAAAGCGTCGCGAACATAAAAATTCAATTGGAGGCTTATCAAGATTTCGAACACATTCAAACCACCATCGCTACGCTTCAGGCGTCTCTGGAGTTGATCAACGAAGAAATTAAAAATATTCACGCTGAAGCGAGCGCGTTGACGAGCATTCAGGACACGTTAATCACGGTTCAGCAGAAGATCGAATATTTAGAAAATTTGAACGTCGAATCCAATCTTGCTCATTTTCATCACGTACTGGACAACATACAGGGTGATTTGGAATCGTTACGGACGAGCGTGCCTTCGAGCGAAGATTTGGAAAAATTGAAAACGGCGGTGACGGCACTATCCGAATCGAGCGACATCAAAAGTTCGTTAAGCGATCTCGAGAGTAGGGTGGCCAATCTCCCCACCTCCAAAGAATTACACGCTTTGAAAAGGAACATATCTCGAATGCTGAAACGACTAGAAACGGAAACGGCGAACGTGGAACAGATTCGAGACGAACTTGCTTCGCTGGTGTCGACGCTGCCCACTTCGCAGAGCGTCGCCGATCTTCACACGCAGTTTACCGAGATGCGAAGCATCGTGAACGATCTTACCGAGAAAAGTTCGAAATTGAATCAAGTCGAGAACCTTCAGAGTATTGTCGTCAACATCAGAGATCAAGTTGGAGTGCTGGAATCCACGCAGGAATCGACGCTGGCCTCTTTCGGTGCCAAGTTGCAAGAACTCAACGAAAACTTCAAGCAGTTGAACGTGGAAGTGAAAATCAAACCGTCATTTTCTACAGTAACGGATACCATAGTCGAATATTTGTTGCCCGTACAAAATACACTGGGACAGCTTCACAGCAACCTCGTTAGCGTCGATACTAAATTCGCTAAACTGCATTCTCTGCAAGCCATCGAAATCAACAGCGTACCCAATCAACAGAGAATCTCCACGTTCGTCGAAGGTAACAAACTGTACATGTTGCATCCTTATCATCCGTACTACAAGTTTCTCCTCGATGGCACGATTCAGATAAATGAATTTTCGTACTGGTCTCACGGCAGAAAAGCTAGCGTTCCCACCATGACCTTGATATCGAATCGCGGTGTCCAGAAAGCAGGAAACATTCCTCTGGCACGTTGGAACGAAACGCGCAACGTATATGAAATACACGAAGACGAAGATCTTACCGTTTTCGACGTGAGTGCCGGCGATAAGCTGATCATTCAAAACACAGGTGAGGTGCCACCCTCTTTGAATCCCATCACGCTGGTGCTTCTCTTCAAACGTAATCTCTAAAAAAAAATGTCTAGGCAAGCCATCGTCCAAGAATTGCATAAACCTGCACGCCGCAACTACGAACGTCTGGCGGTGGTGACCAAGGGCATCGACGACCTCTGGCAAAGTGACCTCGTGGAGATGAGCAGCGGCAATCTAAAAAACGTACATAAATTGAACAAGGGCAACAAGTACCTCCTCACAGTCATAGACACATTTTCGAAATTCGCATGGGCTCTACCTTTGAAGGCGAAAACGGGAACATGCGTCACGGAAGCATTCAAGACAATTTTTCGCAAAAGCGGCGGCAGACGACCACGGTTTTTGCAAACAGACAACGGTAAAGAATTTTACAATGCCGTATTCCAAAAGTTTATTCAAGAACATGACATTCGACATTATTCGACCTTCAGTCACATCAAAGCCAGCATCGTGGAAAGATTTAATCGAACCTTGAAAACACACATGTGGAAACGATTCACGCTTCGGGGAAATTACAAATGGGTCGACATTCTGCCGGAACTCGTCGATACCTATAATGATACGGTACACAGAACGATAGGCATGAAGCCAGCTGACGTTACCAAGTCCGACGAGCAGCGATTAATTTCCAGCGTTTACTGTCCAAAGTACACGCCCACGACAAAAAAACCTAAATACAAAATTGGAGACCAGGTGAGGGTCAGTAAATTGAAGCGAACGTTCGACAGGGGTTTCACACGAAACTGGAGCACGGAACTTTTTACCGTGGTTCGAGTTCTACCCGGAAACCGTCACACGTATATAATAAAGGACAGTGGCGGTGAAATTTTATTGGGACGCTTCTACGAGGAGGAACTCTCTAAAACGAAATACCCCGACACGTACCTTATCGAAAAAGTTTTGCGTAAGAGAGGCGACAAACTTTTGGTGAAATGGCTGGGACTTCCGGACACGAGTTGGATCGATTCAAACGAAGTGATTCTATGAGTGCGTGGAATGTCGTGAAACGTCTACCTGATTCGGAAAATCGAAAGAAGAAAAGGAACGGCGAGTTGCTTCCCGACAGCATTCGCTGTCTGATCGTAGGTCCTTCGGGGTGTGGGAAAACGACACTGCTCGTGGACAATTTTCTCCTCGCACCGAATTGGTTAGATTGGAAGAACAGGCACCTGTACGTGTTCTCGAAAAGTTTGGAGCAATCCAAATACCAGCAACTGATGAAACTGTACGATGGTCTGGACATTGCAATGTTCTCTTCGGAAATAAAACCACTCGACGATTGTCGTGAAAATTCAGTCGTTGTGTTCGACGATGTCATCCTGGAAAATCAAAATGAAATTCGCAACTTTTTCACGCAAGGTCGTCACAAAGGAATGGATTGCTTCTTCCTAGCTCAAACGTTTTCCAAAATTCCAAAACAGTTAGTACGCGACAATGCTAATTTCATATGTTTGTTTCGTCAAGATCACACCAACCTCAAGCACGCGTGCGATGACTACGTAGGCGGAGACATGAACTACAATCAATTTTCGGAACGCTGCTGCTCCCACTGTTGGAACAGTGACGATTTCGGATTCGCGACGATCGACGTGACGAGGAAACCCAACGAGGGAAAATACAGAAACAAAATCAACGACTTTCTAAACGTTGCAACGTTGTGAGAAACGACGTGTATAAATAACGTTATGACGAAACGAAAAATCGAAGACGAAAATCTCAAGCTTCGCGATTACCTCGCGAAACGCTTCAAAGGTTGGAAATCCGAGAATCGCGGATTCTACGAAGAGAAGAAACGTCAAGATCAACCTGTGATCGACGCCATCAGCGATCTAGGTAAAGAAATTAAAGGCGTCACGGAACAAAATAAAAATTTGATCAACGAACTCGTACCACTTGCAGCTAAAAGTTACACCGTACCCACGCCCATTTCGAGCATTCCTTTGACGCCGTTCGAACTGAAGGACGTACCGGCACGACGTCGAGCCATAGGTAGCACGTCGTCGTCTTTGGATAAGATCGAGTTGGGACCTTTGGCACGAGACTACCTGAGCACGGGGAAATTCGACAAGGATGAAGTGTTCGGATTGTATCCGAGCATGGAGAGCAACGAAGGCGGCGGTGTGGTTTGGAAGATTGGAAAATCGAAAGTCACCTTCGAAGGCAACGACATTAAAGTTAATTTAGGCGATAAGGATAGTTGGAACAGGTATCCGGGTACGGTGGGACTGTGGGAACTCGTTGCCAAGAAGCAGCCGAAAGATTACACCGACGAAGATTACCAAAGTTACAAGGAAATTTTGATCATGACGGATGCCTTGTACCAGAACAACGACGCCTCGCAGAATAGGGTGAAATCGAGCAGCGGTGAGAAGTACAGAAATCTCATCAAACCGATTTGGAACCAGGTCAAAACAGGCAGCGGCGTCAAACTCTACAACACGTTACCCAAAGAATACGTTTGGGTGGACGACGTGCGCAAGCTCATAGACCGATTGTTGGTTATTGCAGGAGAGGAGAATGCAGGCAATCGTAATTTCTACAACGAGAAGGTTGGCATCGTGGACATGATCAGCGCCAAACTTTCCAACTTCATCGTGAACGACGACAAGGGCATAGGTTACCTCATCAAAATTATCAACACGCTGCCTCCGAGATTCTGGAACGTGGCCGAAGGAAAGGGGCTCGTAAACGACATCATCAACAAGTTACCTTTCGAGATGCATTTACCTGGCTACCAGTACTGCGGACCGGGTACCAAACTCGAAAAAAGATTGGAGAGAGGAGACAAGGGTGTGAATCCGTTGGACGCCGCATGCAAAGATCACGACATCGCTTACAACACCACTCGCACCGATCTGGATGCACGTCACGAAGCAGACAGAAAGTTAGAGCACGCAGCCTTCGAAAGATTCGTCAGCAAAGACGCATCGCTGGGAGAAAGAGTTGCGGCACTGGGCACCACCATAGCCATGAACACAAAACAAAAACTTGGGTGGGGTATATAAATAACATACAGTAAAAAAAAAAAAAAAAACATCATGTCTGGTATAACCGACTTGCCACACGAACTGCTGTGTAAAATATTCAAACATGCAGTAAACGGAGATTGTGAGGATATAAGAAAACTTTTGATCATAGCGAGATCAACGCCGGAATTTCGCATCCCTTGTGAAATGGCTGTCAAGGATTATCTTCGGGAAATTAGCGGCATGAGGTGCGGCGATCTCGACACTCTTTTTTCGGTCGCAGGGGAAAAATTAAACAATAGGTTAGATGAACTGCACGAGGCGAGGCAGGGGAGAAGACGATTCACAGATGATTTGCATAAGTCGAAACAAGAGACGGAAGATATCATCACGCACATCATCGCGTTTTCCGAAGCACAAACTTTCTTCCTCTAACACAGACAAAAAAAAATCTTCGATACAAAAATCTCGTGAAAAAAAATATATATAAAATAACACACATCAGTGAAAAAAAATAATCTTCGGTGTATATATAAATAACACACATTGTGAAAAAAATTAAATTTCTCTAACACTGAAATTTTTCTCCTTCGATATAAGTGAAAAAAAAATGAGTGATCTCCAAGCATTAAAAGAAATGCTAAATTTGTCAGTCGAGTATGTAAAAATTCAGGAATTGGAAGTCGACAAACCTTACACGATAACTTCCGGTTCAATCGTTTCTACCCAGTACGGTCCCAAGGTGCGTCTGTTGCTCAACGCACAATACAGTCTATTTTTACCGGATCGATACGCTAACATGTTATCCGACGAGAAGCTATCTATTTTAATCGAGAACAAAACTCGAATCGTGTACAAGGGGACAAAGGAACTTCTTGGTAAAAAAACAAAGCACGTAATAGAATTTGTTTAACAACGCTGCGCGGAGTATATCCTTGAAAAAAAATTACACGAAACAAAAAAAAATCTCGGAACATACATATATATAAATAAAATACCGTAAAAAAAATTACACAAAAAAAATCTCAGAACATTTATATATAAATAACATACCGTGAAAAAAAAAACATGAAGCCCAAGGGTGTCGTGTACCAGATACCATACTCCAATCTAAAAAATCTAGGTGCCCTCGATGGGTTACTCACCAAGAAACAACGCGAGAAGAAGCGTTCTTGCTTGACGAAAGGACACGGAATGAAATTACTTCTCAGCACTCCTCAATTGAGACGCTTGCAGCGTTCGCGGAAACAGCAAAAGATCGGAGGTTTCATATTCAGCATCCCGGCCATCCTTGCGGCATTGGGGGCCGTTGGAAGTTTGGCCGGCGGAAGCGCCGCCATCGCGAAAACCGTCATCGACTCGAAGAAGAACAAAGCGGAATTGGAAGAACAGAAACGTCATAATCTGGCCATGGAGAAAAAAGGGGGGAAGGGGGTGATGAAAAAACAAAAAAGCAACCTCGATGCTTTGAAGAAATATAAAAAAAAGAAGAAGCCCTGTCCAACTTCGATATTGAATCTCTGATCGAACTGTTGGGAATAAGAAACTTCAGGGGTGTTTTCATGTCCGATTCTCTACCCACTGCTGTGAAGAAAAAGGAGTATGGCGTGGTCAACCTGGACAGTTACAAAAATCCTGGTACACATTGGATATGCTACCTCAAAATTGACGATAACAATGCATTTGTTTTCGATTCGTTCGGTGGCACACCACCTGCCAGGTTGGTGAAGTATCTCAGTGTTGCCAACCTCTACTACAATGACAACGCATCCAGGGTTTCACCGATGTTAACTGCGGCCACCTATGCCTTTCCGTTCTCGCATACATGTCTAAAATAAATAACCCGTCGGTGGAACATTTTCAGAAAGCATTGTGGAATCTTAAACACGATGGGCGTGTTCCATCTCACGAGCGAATCTTCAATCTTGAAACTCACGCTGCACAACGACATCGTCTATCCTAAATCCGTAGCTCTGCGTGCATTCTACAGCATGTACCTCATACCTAACGTCACGCAGCACAACAACAAAATTAGCGTCGGAAGCGAACACATCGTCGTCACGCCAGGCCAATACAATCTTTCCACTTTGCAAGCTCAATTACCCAAAGGCACGTACCTTTCTCAAAATTCGGTCACGCACAGAGTGGAAATCGTATCGGCAACGGAGACCGTGGACCTGGGCACCATAGGAGAACTTCTGGTTTCGAGAACAACACCAAACTCGAAGCTGGCATCAAGCACACGGCAGTCAATATTCCTAAATTTCTAGCCATCGAAACTCTGAACGTTCACTGCAACGTGGCGGAAGGCATGATCACGAAATCCTCGGACGGATTACTGGGAAGTCACAAGCAGACGGGAATCATCGCCACGTTCAAACCAAGTTCCGAATTCATGGAACCGATCATCTACACACCTTCTTCGCCGATCTATTTTCCAGTATGTCGCAACCGCATAGACGACATAGAGTTGGTGGTGACGAACGAGAAAGGAGAGGTGGTGGATTTCGCAGGTGCAACGACCACTGCCATCGTGGAGATCAACGTATAATAAATAACACACATAGTGAAAAAAAAAATGGAGCAAATCGAAAGTTACGAATTGCAATCTTTCCCTCCCAACCGTCGCACGTTCGCCAATCTCAACGAAGCGAACAGGGAGATCGAATACGACGTGGACGTAGGGGATGGGTTCGTTCATCCTCACAGAGCGGACCTCTACCTTCAATTCGACGTGGTGAAGAAAGAAAGCGGAGAAGCGTTTCCGCCCAATGCCAATTTGAAACTCGTGGACAACTTCGTGCCTCACCTGTTCTCGCAGGTGGAGGTGAGGAAACACGGTACCGTCATCGACAGAATAGATTATCCAGGCATCACGTCGACGGCAGTGGGAACATTGAAATTATCCAAAACGGACGCAGCATACTATCAAGCGGGAGGATTCGAAGCCGGGACCAAAATATCGACGAGAAGTCACACGGTGCTCTTTCCCATGCGTCTGCTGCCGGGATTCTTCTCCGACTACAAGGAGATCATGTGGAAGGGGGGATTGCGCGTCACGTTTCGAAGAGCAGCCAACGACAACGACGCACTGATGCGATACACCAACTTGAACGCCGACGGCACGCCGATAGCCAACACATTACCCGAAGCAGCCAAGTGCGTCATACGGAGCATGGAATTGAGAATGCCAATCGTGGAATACGAGACGAACTACGCCCTCAAGTACAAAGCGGAGATCTTGAAGAATCCGCAGGTGGCGATTCACTTTCACGGTTACCAGTGCGTGCAAAAGATGGCGTCGGGAAGTCATATGGAATTCGACGTGACAACTCAGTTCAACAACATACAGTTCGACATGCCAGATTTCGTCATTGTACTTTTTCAGACCGCGCGCGATAACAATCAGGAGAAAGATTCCAGCAAATTCGACGACTGCAAGATCAAGAACGTTTATCTGAAGAATGGCAGGAACGAAGTGTTCCCGCGCGAGAATTACAACCTCGACATGACCAAAGATGATTACCTCAAACTTTACGAAGCTTACACGGCTTACAAACGCGTGACCGAGGGAAGCGTGGACATGTACTACACCCCCAGCGAATTCAAAATCCGCAGGCCGATGTTCGTCATCAACGCCACAAAAAGAAAACAGGTGGTGGTCAACGATCGAACCAACATCAAGGTCGTCTGCGAGTTCCACGACGCGCTGCCTGCCGATACTCTGTGCAGCGTCATCCTGATTGCAGAGAAGTCCTTCGCGTACGACGTGAAAAACGAGAGGGTCACAGAGCAGTTTTAAAATATATCGCCAACAAGCAAGAATAGCTTTTCTACATTCCTAATTACAAAATTTTTAATCTAAAACACATCCAAAGCACTCCAATAGGATGCAGAGTGTTTTTTAGGATCAAATCGAATTTCTTAAACAAATTGAGGGGGGGAAAGAGGGGGGCTTGCTTGTAGTTGAGTAGTTATCATCAAAACCTATCCAACAAACCCACAATCATCATCCTAGCTCAATTAGGAGCCGAGAAAATTAATGTCTTAGAAAACGTCTTAAGATAATTGTGTTAAGAAAATTTTCTTGACAGACCGGAAGTAACATCTTGACAGACCGGAAGTCGACTTTCTTAAAGATTAAGATATTTGTCTTAAGACGTTTTCCAAGACGTTGATTTTCTCGGCTCCTATGGGGCCTAGAACCATGTAACTTTGATCTATGTATATACCAGTACTTGCCCAACCCTGTGGCCGAGTGGTTAGCACATCGCGCTGCGACGCCAAGAGTCCCGGGTTCGAATCCCAGTCGAGCATGGTTGTTTGTGAATATCTATTCATCCATTTCATCACTCATCCCCCAATCTTCGCAAATTAGCCAAAAGGTACAAAACGCGAAGTAAAATAAACTAAATCAATGAATCAATTAATATACCAGTACTTTTCCTACATGTTCACTCACCTTACAACCCACCCCCGATCAAAAAATAAAATTTACCCCCTGCGCGCATGCGCACATGTATAAATTTAAATATAAGCTCGATATTGAAACAAAATATTATTTTTTCTTCTCCTCCTCTCTCTCTGGCCAAGATTGCAAATAATTGCAGGAATAATAATACCATGATATTTTAGACTGTAGGTCTAGGTCACCCGAACCGGACAACATTTGAGTTGGTGTTTTTTTTTAAGTTCACTTTATGTGCAGTAAGGCTAATCGGGACTAGACCTACAGAGTTTTAAAGTGTTATCCGAACCACTTGTGCCTCCAGCGAGTATCGAACCCTTGAATACAAACCTACCTACCACTGCACCATGGAGGAGGCCCCAGACGACATATTTGCACTACAACAAGCAAAAATAAATTCATATCTGTGCATATGGGAAGTCCAATACATAGTTGGTAATATGTGATGTGATCAGCACCAAACATTTAATTTTTATGTATGTCCGTGTTTGCCCGACCCTGTGGCCGAGTGGTTAGCACATCGCACTGCGACGCCAAGGGTCCCGGGTTCAAATCCCGGTCGGGCTTGGTTGTTTGTGAATGTCTATTCATCCATTTCATCACTCACCCCCAATCTTCGCAAATTAGCCAAAAGATACAAAACGCGAAGTAAAATAAACTAAATCAATAAATCAATCATTAAGTTCCGTGTGTTGCAATCATGAAATTAAATTTTAATTAACTTTTTTTTCCTATCCATCTCTCTCTCAAATCTATATAGCCTGTTCATATTCGGCATGTCGGCCATTTTGTTTACGTGGTAAAAAAAAATCTCAAGCCACTTTTTTGCGAATGCTCGTTCTGTAGCCATAAGTATAATTGGATATAGTTGTCAGATTTTATTTAATTTGAGGTTTAATATCAATAAGCGTGCATAAAAACTAAATATTTTAAATAAATAAGATTCGAATAACTATGTACTTCCACTAGCCTTTGCGATGGCGCAGCGGTAGCATCGTTGCCTTGTAATCGAGGGTTCGATACCCGCACAAGTAGTTCTTAAAACTGTAGGTCCAGTCCCGATTAGTCTTACTGTGCATAAAGTGGACTTAAAACATCAAATCAATCAGTACTTCCACTAGCCTCTGCGATGGCGCAGCGATAACGTCGTTGTCTTGTAATCAAGAGTTCGATACCCGGTGGAGGTACAAGTGGTTCTTGAAACTGTAGGTCCAGTCTCGATTAGCCTTACTGTGCATAAAGTGTACTTAAAACATCAAATCAATCAGTGCTTCCACTAGATATTAAAAACACGCAACTCTCCTCTATTTTTTTTCTTGCTTTCCTCTAACAATTTAACACATTTATTTTTTTTTAAATATGCCCCGCACACATATTTCCTACCTACCAACAACAGCACACGGAAGAAAAAAAAATATTCCAGCTACCAAGATGCATGCTTCAAATATATAAAAACAGAGAGAGACATGAAACATCTTCTATATTCTCTCTCTTTTTGCATGTTTTGTGAGTATATTTTCTTCCGCAATACATAAGAGCTATTTGGTTTTCAAGAAGTTATACCTTCCTTCCACAATCTCTTATATCTGATTGGCTAGTTTCAAAAATCAACTCACAAAAGCAAAGCCATACTTATAAATCAAAGCCAACTCATGCAAGCTAAGAAACAAAAATTACTTACTTTTGGAAAATACTGCAGAAATGCTCTTCACTAACGTTCAAAATGAAACAGAACTTTCTACACCAGTGCTTTAAGTTTTATACGGTTTTCTAATGAGGTCAAAAGTAAAAATGTTAGCTAACGTAACGTGGACCAATAGAAATCCGAGACAATCCGCTCTAGAAGATTCTTCCTCTACATTTCAGCCACATCATTTTGAATAATGTATCGTATTGTATCACTGGTATCTATGCTGCTAACTGACGTCACTATATATACTTCCGTCATCCCAAGGCCTACGTATTGTTAAATTTTGTGTTATTACGTCAATGTTGATAGCACACGAAATCCCTTTCACATTACAGGTATTTCAATGTAATAAAAAAGCTTTAGAATTTCATTAGAGATAAGAGGACTTGCATCACTGGTATCTATGCTGCTAACTGACATTACTATATATATTTCCGTCATCCCAAGGTCTACATATTGTTGAATTTGTGTTATTGCATCAATGTTGATAGCACAGGGAAATTCCTTTCGCATTACAGGTATTTCAATGTAATAAAAAGGCTTTAGAATTTCATTAGAGATAAGAGGACGGTATTTCGAAACCAACACAATGTAATTTCCTGTTCATTCTCGTAACCTACTCCATATTCGAGTGAACATATTTTTTGTTTAATGTCGTAAGTCATTTCAAATGTAGGTCAAAAAGCGAGGTAGCATAAAAACAAAATTTGCAGAAGGTAAAAAAATAGCTTAAAAACTGATGCCAGAGCTTCTCTTCTGTCTAATTTTCTCTCATTGTAGGTTAGTTTAGTGTGTAAAAAACGGATTACGCTGAGAGCAGAAGCCTATTAGCAGGTTGTAGTAGATTACACTGAGGGGGAGTTTACAGTAAGAGGAGACAGCCTTATAGGAAAATGTCGTAAATCATTTCAAATGTAGGTCAAAGGGCGATGTTAGCATAAGAGTAGGAGGTAAAAAAATAGCTTAAAAACTGATGCCAGAGCTTTTCTTCTGCCTAATTTTCTCTCATTGTAGGTTAGTTTAGCCCGTAAAACAGATTACGCTGAGAGCAAAAACCTATTAGCAGGTTGTAGTAGATTACACTGAGGGGGGCCTTACAGTAAGAGAGAGGCAGCCTTATAGGAAAATGTCGTAAGTCATTTCAAATGTAGGTCAAAAAGCGAGGTTAGCAAAATTTGCAGAAGGTAAAAAAATAGCTTAAAAACTGATGCCAGAGCTTTTCTTCTGTCTAATTTTCTCTCATTGTAGGTTAGTTTAGTGCGTAAAAAACAGATTACGCTGAGAGCAAAAGCCTATTAGCAGGTTGTAGTAGATTACACTGAGGGGGGCTTACAGTAAGAGGAGACAGCCTTATAGGAAAATGTCGTAAGTCATTTCAAATGTAGGTCAAAAAGCGAGGTAGCATAAGAGCAAGATTTGCAGAAGGTAAAAAAATAGCTTAAAAAACTGATGCCAGAGCTTTTCTTCTGTCCATTTTTCTCTCATTGTAGGTTAGTTTAGTGCGTAAAACGGATTATGCTGAGAGCAGAAGCCTATTAGCAGGTTGTAGTAGATTACACTGAGGGGGAGGAGGGGAAGGGGGGGCTTACAGTAAGAGGGGGGTAGCCTTATAGGAAAATGTCGTAAGTCATTTCAAATGTAGGTCAAAAAAACGAGTTAGCATAAAAAATAGCTTAAAAAGTGATGCCAGAGCTTTTTCTGTCCATTTTTTCTCTCATTGTAGGTTAGTTTAGTGCGTAAAACGTCGTAAAATAAAAAGTAGGTCAAAGGACCCAGCCAGAATCGCCCATTTCACCTACTGAAATTTTCTTCGAAAAATGTTTTTTTTAAAAAAATCGAAAAAGTAATTTTTCTTTAAAAACGAAAAATATATTTTTTCGAAAAACGAAAAACTATTTTCTTTTGAAAAACAAATTGTTTTTCGAAAAACAAGCAAGCAAGAAACGAAAAACAGGTTGTTTTGGGGAATCCGAAAAACGAAAAATCGAAAAATTTCATTTTCGAAATTGAAAAACATTTTTTTCCAAAAGGCCATCCCTAGTTTAAATCTCTATCTTCAAGATGACAAATACCGGCCACCGTGGCGGATTGGTAAGGAAATGGCGCTACGACTCCTCCAGGGGATCCTGGGTGCGAATCCCGGCCTGGGCATGGATGTTTTTGAGCTCTTATTCCTCAATTTCACCATATCGTCATTCATCTCAATCTTCGCAAATAAGCCAAAAGTGACACAAGACGCGAAATAAAATATAGTAAATCAGTGAAGGCACAATTATGACCTTCAAACTTTCTGTTGTATTTTTCCTGAACTTGACATGTTCCAAATAATGATTTCAAATGTACACAGGGCTTAAGTTTTTGATTGTTTTCACTGATATTTAGCTCTTATGGATTAAAATGGCTAAAATTTGGGACCAACAAGAAGACATATTTGCAATATCAACAATAAAATAATTTGCTTTCATCATAGTCACACATATCATATATACGAAAGTGAAATAAATTACAAATACAGTATTAACTCCACCATAAAAATATCATAACTTTTAAAATGCGCATTACAGATTTATGAAATAAATATTTTATAAAAACTATACTGTTCCAAATAATTGATATGATTCAGATCAAATTACATATTCCTTAAGTGCAATATCTATTTTTGAGGTTACTTGTAAGGCATGGTATCTTAAAGCAGTCTTAAATGCGCATACCCAATTAAAAATCAAACGAATTTTTAGGTGACTACAGTTATTTATATTTAGTAGAAGAAAAGTATGTGCTCTCTAATAGGTCGGTGTTCACATTCAGGGACGAGAGTAAATTTTATTCGAAACTGCCATTATGATGCATGTAAACAATGGTATCTACAGTAGATACCACGATTTACATGAAATAGAATGTTCTTGGTCATGCACAGTTTGAGACGCATTTTTGATTCGCAACCTCTTCATTCTCCTCATTCTTAGTCGCGGTACATATTCCGGGTCATTATAGGAATCATATGCACTTTGTAACATGTTTTCATCTTAGCTGTTACCTCAATACCCGCAAACTTTCTGAGACACGTTGCAATTGAGTAACAGCCGTTTTGCCGCCATCTTTGCTACTTACCATACTTTACATGAAACAACTGGTAGATACCATATCTTTCAACACGGCTAGCTCTGCCATCTGTTGACGAAACGAAACACTTCGAGTACGATTCGTCTCCATTTACGATGGACTACACGATGCATATCGTAACTCCAAAATGACCAAAATGTCACTTACCATGTTTTACAACCGAGCCCTTCAGTAGTATGCTCCAGAGACCTTATAGTAAAGGTTAAAATGTACCTCCTAATTCAGGGCGAGTTCTTTGAAAGTTCCTTTTTTGCGAGATATTTTGGCTGTCCGAGGGGAATTTCTCTCAGTTTCACGGGTGAAATTGGGGGAATTTATGCGTGAAAAGGGAGTTCCTCAACTCGCCCTTGTCTCGGGGCGAGTACACCGTAGTTCTTCACAAGCTGTGTTTTTCGGTTTGTACTCTTTTACTAGCATTATTTGTGACTTGCTCAACTCAGCAAATTTATGCCCCCTGCCAAGCCTCGGGACTTAGGGCGAAATAAAATTGATCACTCTCTTTCATGGCAAATCTTAACCTAATCAGTATTGGAGTGACCCTCCTTATTAATTTTCTTTGCTTTTAATTTGTGAACGAATGATCGCATGAAGCTCGGACCCCCCCCCCCAACCATTGTACTCGGCATATAGCCCATGCACTTATCATTTATTTATTTATCGAACTCAACAGGTACATACCTAATTACAGAGCCCATGTGAAGGATACATAGTGAATACAATTACATATATTTCTGTAATATGTATATATATATATATATATATATATATACACACACACACACACACACACACCTACATAAAATACATTAAAATTATTTCCTATATATATATATATATACACACACACACACTTGATCACATATTATTTCATTAGGAAATTATGTGTTTAAGCTTGGGTTATTGTGTTAATAGTGGCTTTACTGAGGTCCCTTAGGTTCATAGAAAAGATGTCAATGGTGTTATTCTTGATTAGCAATTTATTGTAACTGGTGCACATTCTCCACAATGGAGATTTCTTTTTAATTTCCGATCTAGCCTTCTTTATAAGAAAAACTTCGTTCTTGAATCTAGTTTTCGACGACGGGATTCGAACATTTATCTGGCAGAGTAGATGTTCAGCATCTACCTCGTTATTTAACAACTTCCACAAGAATACTATTTCCTGTAACGTTCTTCTATGGCACAGCTTTGTAAACCGACTTTCATATATTAGGTTGTCGTAGTGTTCAAATGTGGGGTAAACTTTCTGAAATTTGTATTTTAAAAATCTTAGAAATCGTGATTGGACTCTTTCAATTGCTTCACTGTACTTTGCTGTGTCTGTATTCCATATAACAGATGCATATTCGAGTTTTGGTCTTACATACGAATAATAAAAAACTTTTAGTGTCTCTATATTCTTGAAATCCCTCCCCATTCTAAGAATGAACCCAAGGCTCTTGAACGCTTCACTAATTATTTGTTCTACGTGTTTATTAAAAGTAAGATTTGAATCAAAAATAACCCCTAAATCCTTGACTAAAAAATTTCTTGCTAGAGTATGGTTGTATATTTGATACTGAAATTCAACTGGGTTTTTCTTTCGAGTATATGATACAAAATGGCATTTATTGATATTTAGTGTTAAATCATTGTTTATTGTCCACGTTTCTAAATTTGTAATATCATTTTGAAGTTGAACACTATCATCTTGTTTGCTTACTTTCCTGTAGAATTTCAGGTCATCTGCGAAAAGCAATTTGTGTGAATTTTCAAATGAATCAGGCAAATCGTTAATAAGTAACGTGAAAAGAAGTGGCCCAAGGTTAGACCCCTGGGGTACTCCAGAGGTGACTCTTATCTTTGAAGATGTGTGGCCTTTATACGTCACGTACTGCTTACGGTTCTGCAAATAGGAAGCAAACAATTGGCGCAGTGGTTCAGAAATATTGAAGCATGCTAATTTATTTAATAAGATATCGTGGTTAACCAAGTCGAATGCTTTGCAGAAGTCTGTATATATTGCGTGAACTTGACCTCCTTCGTCCAAGGTTGAACTTATAAAATTGGTAATATCGGAGAGATTGGTCAACACTGATCTACGTGGTACAAAGCCATGCTGAAACGATGATATTACAGGTTTTACGTGAGTAAATATGTAACAGTGCATGATTTTTTCGAATATTTTTGCTGGGGCTGATAATATACTTATTGGTCGGTAGTTTTGTACGTCATTAGTGTTATTGGTTTTGGGAAGTGGACAAATTGCCGTGGCTTTCCATTTTTCAGGGAATTTGTGCTTTGCAAGAATTAAATTGAAAATTAGATACAATGGGTATTTCAACACATCACTGCAACCTTTAACTACATAGGGAGGTATCTTGTCCGGTCCGGCTGATTTCTTAGGTTTTAAATTTTTAATGGCTTTTTCTATGTCTTCAATTGCTATCTCTGTAATATTAAGATTATCCAAAGTTTCATATTGTTTACGGTTAGGCAATACTTTCATGTCGTATCTAGGGGGATCTTTTTTATACACCGACTGAAAATGCTGTGCAAAAGCTTCGACTACTGAACGTTGGTCTGACAACACTTTATCCTTGAACAGTACAGTATCTTTGTTGCTTTTCTTACGTTTATTTGCAACAAACGACCAAAACTGGGTGCTATCTTTTGCAATATTTATTTCCGAATTGGCAACATAACTATTGTATGCATCAATAATTTCCTTACTAACTATTGTTCGAAATTCGCTAAATTTATTGTAGTCGTATCGAAAGTCTCCCGCCTGTTTTTTCCACTTCTTGTGGTGGTAATGTTTCCTACTTATACTTTTAATAATGCTGCTCGTAAACCAACACGGGTACTGTCTTTTGCGGCTTTTCTTTAAGGGGACACATTCATCGAATATTTTATATATAATTTCATAAAACACGTCTGTAGCCTGATCAACGTCATTATTTGTTTTCAATACATCCCAGTTCGTGTTAAGCAGTTTGTGATAGATAGATGGAAAGTCGGCCTTACTGAAATTGTACTGTAGATTACGACAAGTTTTATAGCGGGTTTCTTTGACATGATTAATATCTACTAGCAGCGAGGGATGGTGTGTGTCTTCAGGAACTAGTGGCTGTGTGCTCCGTGTCACTGTTATTCCCTGTCCATTTGTCAAAATCAAATCGAGTGTCTTTCCGTTATTATTCTTTACGTCATTTAGGCTTATTAAGTCAGAGAAGTTTATGAAATTGTGCAATTCTAAATAAGGTCCAGTCGAAGTCGTTAAGTCATAATTGGAATCAGTTATGTCTGGGAGATTAAAGTCGCCCGCCAAGAGGAGTTTAACTTTACCAGGTTGACAGTGCATTTCTATGAACCTAAAGAATTCGCAGTAAGTATTGCAGTTGCTACCTGGTACTATGTACACTACACAAATATACAACATCCCAATGCCTTGAATTAACACTTTAACGAGGATGCAGTCTATGTTTGGATCCAAACGCGGAGAGTCGACTAACACACTCTTAAATTTAAATTTTATCGCTACAGCTACCCCTCCCCCTTTTTCTTTTCCTGTTGTTATTGCGTTTCGATTGGACCTATAAACCACATAACGATCATCAAAAAGTTCACTGTCCATGTGCGATTCGGTTAACCAGCTTTCTGTTATCAATATTGCACTATAGTTGTTCGAAAGCAAGCTCTTGTAAAATTCATTTGTTTTAGTTCTAAGTCCGCGAACGTTCTGGTAGCAGATTTGAAATACCGAGAAATCATAACCGGTTGCTGTGCATTTGGAACTGTTTGTACTTACTTTACTGATGTCTTGCTTGGTGAATCCGCCAGTCCTTTGTCAGCGAGGTTGCTGACCCCTGAATTGGTAAGATGAGGGTCTCCGTGTATTGGGCCTAGGGGGTAGTTGATTGTTTCTGAAGGAGGGAGGGGGAGGATTTCGCGTCGCTCTGTCCCGAATTCCTGCTGGAAATACCTGGTCTCTGTTCCGCAACGTTGAACGTGGGTCCTGTTTCCTTATCACCTCGCTGTAGGACTTTCTATTTCCCTGTTGATTCTCGTAGGAAGGGGGAGGGGGGTGATGGCTCGTGACACACTGCGCTTCTGTGCTGGTGGATTCCTTCGGCACTTCCAGCGGGGGGGACAATGTAGAAGTAAAATCGACCGTTTCTTGCATGGCACCGAGGGGAATGTCACGCCTGACGTCGGAAAAAATACTCACTGTATCAGTAATAGACACATTTTCTTGCAACACGTTGTCCTTTACACATGGCAGTCCATTTGCGACTAAATCACTTAACGTATGGACTGTACCTTCTATCACCAGCTTATCGTACTTTAGTTTTGCAAATAGGTTTTGCTCTCGTGCCCGTTGCATATATTTTCCCAGCTCCCGTCGGGTATCCCGCACACGCTTTGAGAAATCTTCCTGTACACTGATGCCTGTTCCCTTGAAAAAGCGAGCTCGCGCAAGGATAATTTCTTTCACTTTGAAGTTTGCAAATTTTACTATAATGGGTCTCGTGGATCCTGATCCCAATCGGTGCGCTCTCTCTACATAGAAGTCACTCGTATTTATTTCGAGAATATCCCATAGAGCATCCCTCACCAGCTCCTCCGACATCGCCCACGTTTCTCCTTGCATTTCCCTGAAGCCGTGAAATACCAAATTGTTTCTTCTGGAGCGGTTTTCAAGATCGTCCAGCTTTGATTCACAAAACACTAATTTTTCTTTCAAGAAAGAGTTCTCAGCCTTCAGTTCTCGTAATTCTGCAGATAACGACCGTATATCGCCCTGTACACTAGTGGTTGTTTGAGACATGCTATCGAGTTTTTCGTCCATCGAGATTAACTTCTGAATAACATCCTCTGTTGTATATGGTCCCGGATTTTGTTCTATTCCAGAGATAATTAGTACTATGGTGGTCACAAGTCCTAGGAAAAACAGACTACTAATGTTTAGACTGCCTTTGACCGCCATTCTTGTCATTGTCGACTTCCTGATGACCGCATTCCATGCCCCGATCGCACCTCGCCACTGTTCCAAGGAATTTCCCATCTTCACTCTTCACGCTTCTGAATACGGGAGCTTCGCGAAAACACGTCTAACCACTTCGTAAATACTAACTTTATTGGATTTGCATTAAAACTGCTCTGTCACTCGCTCGTTCTTCACATCGTACACAAAGGTCTTTTCTGCGATGGGGATGACGCCTCACAGTGTGTCGGCGGGTAGGGCATCGTGGAACTCCTACACAATCTTGATATTGGTGCGACCGTTGACAACCACCTGCATTCTCTTCGATGTGTTGATGACGAACATTTGTCTGCGAGCTATGAACTCGTTGGGGGTGTAGTACACATCCACGTTGCCAGAGGTCACTCTTTTGTAGACTGTGTACGCCTTGTACAGTTTCAGATAGTCGTCGTCTGCGATGTTCAGCTTGCAGTTCTCGTTCCTGCCGTTTGTGAGGTAGACGTTCTTGATCTTGCAGTTGTCAAACTGGCTAGAATCTTTCTCCTGGTTGTTGTCCCTCCCCGTCTGGAAGAGCAAGGCCACGAACTCGGGCATGTCGTACCGGATGCTGTTGAACTGTCTGGTGACGTCGAATTCGAAATGATTGCTGCAAGCAGATTTCTGCACGCACTGGTAACCGTAAAACCGGATGGATACTTGAGGGCGTAGTTGGATTCTTATCCACTACGGGCATGTCCAGTTCCATAGACATTACAAGGCACTTGGCAGCGTCGGGTAGTTTCTTGGGAAGCGGAGTGGTCCCTTCCGCGCCCAAGGTGCTGTAACGCATCAGCGCGTCGTTGTCGGCTTTGTGAAACGTGACGCGCAAACCGTGCTTCCACATAATCTCCGCGTAGTCGGAGAAGAAACCGGGAAGCAGGCGCATGGGAAACAACACTGTGTGGCTTTGGGTTTTAATGTTCGTGCTCGCTTCAAATCCCCCTGCCAGGTAGTATGCGGCATCGACCTTAGACAGTTTCAGCGTTCCCATGGCCGTCAAGGTAATCAAGGGGTAGTCGACTCGATCAGTGACGGTGCTTTGCTTCCTGACGTCCACCTGCGAGAACAGGTAAGGAACAAATTTGTCCACGAGTCTCAGGTTTGCGTTGGTGGGGAACACCTCCCCGCTGTCTCTCTTCACCACGTCGAACTTGACGTACAGGTCTGCTCTGTGAAGGAGGATGAATCCGTCCCCGACGTCCACATCGAACTCTATCTCTCGGTTCGGTTCGTTGAGGTTGGCGAATGTGCGACTGTTGGGAGGGAAGGACTGCAGCTCGTAACTTTCGATTTGCTCCATGATGGTTATTTATTATTACACTTTGATCTCCACGACGGCAGTGGTCGTGACTCCGGTGAAATACACCACCTCGCCCTTCTCGCTGGTCACCGCCAACTCTATGTTGTCTATGCGGTTGCGGCACACGGGAGAGTATATCGGAGACGAGGGCGTGTAGATGATTGGCTCATGAACTCCGAATTTATTTGAACGTGAGGATGATCCCCGTCTGTTTGTGGCTGCCTGGGATGCCGTCCGAGGATTTGGTGATCATGCCTTCTGCCACGTTGCAGTCCACGTTCAGAGTCTCAATGGCTAGAAATTTAGGAATGTTGTACTTGATACCAGGTTCTTATTTCGTTCTTAGTCCTATCTTTTATATTCCATCTTCCCATGTATTTCTTGGCCTGCCTCTTCGTACTCTACCCTCAAACCTCATCTCAATCACTTGCTTGGCTTTCCTATCTTCATTCATTTTATTTACATATCTATACCACTTCAGCTGGCGTTCCTCTACTACTTCAGTCATTGTCTTCTGTTTACCTCTTCTCTTATTCTTTCATTTCTTATTCTGTCTCTTCGGGTTTTACCCACTGTTCTTCTGAGATATTTCATCTGTATTGCTTGAAATTTACTAAGATGATTATCTTGGAGTGCTAAGCTCTCTGTGCCATAACCCATGATGGGAACTACAATTGAGTTGTAGAGTTGCATTCTTATTTTTGTACTGATCTCTCTCTTTCCCACTAAAGTGTTACTCATTTGATAATATGCTGATACTGCCTTCTTTGTCCTATTCATTATCTCTTTGATCAAATTTCCCACTGCTACTTATGATAGTTCCTAAGTATTCACATGTTTCTACTTTCTCTAGTTGTTTTCCTTAGCATATTATATTATATTCAGGGCTTCATTTTTCTTGTCCTCCTTAGTCACCCGCATGACCTTACTCTTTTCTATATTAATCTTCATGCCTTTCCTTTTTAGTTCTTTATACCATTCTTCCACTGCTTGCTAAAGTCTCTGAGGTGTATCTGACATCAGTACGATATCATCCGCATATAGTAGTACTTGGATATATACTTGCCTTAATATTCACATACCGATTTTCGTTCTATGTGTTCGTCGTTTGCATATTTTAGCAATTTCGTCTAAAAAGACGTTAAATAGGATTGGACTGAGGCTGTCTCCTTGTTTTATACCTTTCGCAATGTCAAATTCACCTGAGTGTTGTCCATCTTCTCTATTTGTTCCTACAGGATTATTATATACAGTTTTTATTCCATTCAATAATCTTACTGGTACTTTCTTTGCCTCCAAGGCTTCCCAGAGATATTGCAGAGGGACTGAATTAAAAGCAGCTTTTAGGTCTATAAAAGCTAGATATGTGTCCTTGTTCTTCGCAATTCTTTTTTCCATAATTGTTCTTATAGTATATATATGATCTTGTGTTTGCCTTTTAGGGCGGAATGCTGCCTGCTCCTCCTCCATATCTTCTTCCACCACTTTCCTGAGACGTCTTTCTAGTTCCCTTGTGAATAATTTATAAGCGACTGATGAGAGGCATATTGCTCTGTAGTTATTACAGTCATAACTACTGCCCTTCTTATGTAGTGGGATAAGGATAATTTTTCTCCATTCATTTGGTATTTTGTTTTCCTTCCATATGCTTTGAAACATCTTGGTTAAATTCTTAACTACTTCCACACCTCCATATCTTACTAATTTTGGATCTATTCCATCTGATCCTGCTGCTTTCCTGTCTTCATCAGTTCTATTGCTATTTGTAATTCATCTTCCTTTATTTATCCTTCTATATCTGGGTCTTGAACCTCCATAAATGGTCCATATATTACCCGTACCTCCTCTGGGTTATTATTTTCTTTCTGGAAATTTTCACCATAGTGTTTCTGACTAACCTCCAACACATCCTTTTTTATGTGATCAATTTATCTCCATCTTTAATATTCTTTATTGTTTTTCCATATTTTCCTCTCAAGTTCTTTACAATTTTCCAAAATTGGCTTGTATTCTTTTCTGTAGCTTTCTCTTCAACCATATTTCCAATTTTTTTCCCAGGATGTTATTTTAGGTTCCTTCACTATTTCCTTGACTTCATTTCTTTTTTCAATGTATTTCCTTCTATCTTGTTCTGTGTGACACATAATGTATTTTTTCCATGCTTCGTTTTTTTTACATTTTGTTTCACTTCTTCATTTCACCAAGATGTTTTCTTTTTTCTTGTATCTAATCTTTTCTATCCGCATACTTCTTCGGTAGCTTTTATGTGTGCCTTTTAATACTCTTACATATTTCTTCTATATCGAGTTGTTTTATATCTTGTCCTTCTCTCAGTCTGGCTGTTACCTGTTCTTTATACTCTTCTTTCTTATCTTTTTCCTGTAGCTCATTTATCTGAATTGTTTGGTATTATTTCATTCTGGGCTTTGGTGGTCTCGTGAATCGTGTGCCCACTATTAGTAATATATGGTCTGTAAACAGTTCAGCACCTCTTATAACTGTAACATCCATTATATTTCTCCTAATACTACTGGTATATATTATGTAGTCTATTATGCTTTTAGCATTTATTCCTTCAGTTGGGAAGGTTATTTTGTGTACCTCCTTATGTGGGAAGAAGGAGTTTCCAAGAAGCAACTGATTTTCTACACAAAACTCCAGTAATCTCTTGCCATTCTCATTCAATGTCTTTTCTCCCCCGTCGTTTCCCATTCTACCATAAGGTACCTTCTTATATTTACCTCTTCTCGCACTTAAATCTCTAACTATCATTACATACCGTCCCTCCATTACTTTTTTATGTACTGTCCTTTGGAGATGTTCATAAAATTCTCACTTATCAAGCACAGAGGCATTTTCTGTTGATGCGTATACTTGGGTATATGATATTTTATATTCTATATCAAACTTAACTACAATTATTCTTGAGTTAACTGGTTCCGCTTCTTTTCCTCTTCTTCCCTGTCCAACACCTGAATATCTCAAGGAATAGCCTTCCTCAAGTCTTTGTATGCCATTCCTTTCTTTCTTACTTAAGTATGTTGTTTCTATGGTTATTTATTATAGGGTAGGTGATTCGCATCTCCAGAAAAAGAGGATGAGTTTGTCGTAATCAACCAGAAGCTCGACGTGCAGGCAATCGTCGGCAGACACATCGTACGTGGTGGCGGTGTCCATCCTATCGTGCTTGATGCGATAAAAGTTCTTGCCCACGGAAACTTTCACCTACCCTGTGCTTTCGGGATTCATGCTGAATTGTAGTATCCCGGAGATCGGGAACTTGTAAAAATTTAAGTTGTTGTTAACAATATAGAATGTTTTGCCAATATTTTCATCGAATTCGGTCAGGATGCTGTTCAGGCCGTTGAGTTTAGATATTAGGGAAGGTAACAGGTTCTCCGAGCTCGGCGTTGGTGTAGTCTGGATGGGTGCCTCCATAACAGTCTGCTTCCTGAACTCAAACAAGTTCATAGGCATAGTTATTTTTGTGCATGTGTGTTGGCAATGCTGTGGATGGGGGTGCATACAAAATTTCGCCAAATGCTAAATATCCGAGAAGTTAGCCACATCACGGTGAGGTAAAGTGTCATCCATTTAGGGTCATAATAGAGTATGATGTTAGTTTACATAGGGTGTGAAAGATTAACATCACTTGGTAACAGTGATTCGGTTGCTAGGGTAACATGAGTTGGCAACACCGTAAAACTCTGTAGGCCCTCAAAATATACATCGTAAAAGGCCACGCCAAGTTGGAAAACACTGCCAGTGAGGTTAACATACATGGTAAAAGGCTGTAGGCCCTCAAAATATACATCGTAGAAAGCTACGCCGGGTTGGAAACACTGCGAGGCCCAAGGAGCTCCATTTTCGATACAGCATAAAAGGTTACAATAAGCTAGCAAATACTGTAAAATGTACATCGTAAAATACTATGAATCTGCAATACTGTAAAATATATATAGTAAAAGGCTACGAGTTGGCAACACTGCGACCTTCACTGAGCCTCATTTTCGTAACCAGAACCGCCATTTCATGTCTACTCTTATGCCCACCCCCCGGTGAGGCGGGCGAGTGATATCATACCTTCATTGCCGTTTACAAACCTTCGTGTAAGAGGATCACATACCTTCATGGCCGTTTACAAACCTTCATGGTCATTTTCCTTTTAGTGCAAGAGGATCCCATACCTTCATGGCTGTTCACGTACCTTCGTGTAAGAAGATCGCATACCTTCATGGCCTTTAAAAACCTTCAAGGTCGTTTTTCTTTTAGTGTAACAGGTTCACATACCTTCATGGCCGTTCACATACCTTCATGGTCATTCACATGCCATCATGGTCGTTCATACCTTCGTTTAAGAGGATCACTTATCTTCTAACAATTTACGAACCTTCATGGTCGTTTTCCTTTCAGTGTAAGGGGATCCCCTACCTTCATGGCCGTTCACATAACTTCGTGTAAGAGGATCACATACTTTCATGGCCGTTTACAAACCTTCCTGTTAGTTTTCCTTTTTTGTGTAAGGGGGTCCCATACCGTCATGGCTGTTTGCACAACACAAAAAGTTTGAAAAAAAAAATCAAAATTTTCTCCATCGAGGCTCGAGGAGCACTTTTCGCCATTCGGCTCTTTCCTTGTATTTAACCAAGAAAATACGTTTATTATTTCTGTTTCGTAGGAAATGCTATTAGCGTTATTTGCTTGACAAGAAATGCTTTTACTGCTGTTTGCTTCGCGACAAACATTTTACTGCGTTAGTCATAAGCCAAATTTGCCTAACAAAGCAAACAAGCACTCTTCACTGGAGGAAGTACAGTAGCCTTTTAGAACAAAGAAAAGTGAAAAATAAAAATTCAAACATTTGTGCTGGAGAGGCCGAGGGACTCTTCTCGCCATTCGGCTCCTTTCTTAAAGCAAAGGCGTTTCCATTACATTGCCTCTCCTCTCCACGCATTGCATCGCCTCGCATTGCATCGGTCGCTCGCTTTTTGCTAAACTCTTGGTAAGCAGAACACCCAGTTTAGCACGAAGCTCCACTCGACACGTAAACGACATCGATCCGCATTCTTTACTTTACCAGACGTCAGAAAGTGGAACACGGCGATCGATTGACAAAGAGATATAGTGCGATAAGTGGAGCTTGTCGAAACACAGTGTGCGATAAATTACACAGTGTGCGTCATTTTTCCTAAGTTTTATAATAATTTACAATAATAAACAAGTAATCAACATTATTAGTACTTGCTAAATTGCATTGTACAGGGGACCTCCCACATGGCGCAGTGGTAGCGTCATTGCCTTGTAATCGAGGGGTCTCGGGTTCGATACCCGGTGGAGGCACAAGTGGTTCGGATCCCACTTTAAACTGTAGGTCCAGTCCTGATTAGCCTTACTGTGCATAAAGTGGACTTAAAACACCAAATCACCAAATCACAATTGCATTGTACAATTAATTGTCATCAAACTTTCGTTTCTGCTGTCGGAATTAACTAATTATGCGTATTGGAAAGATGAGCTCTTTTATGAATATCTATAACCTCATGCAAGCTGCCGTTAATTTAGCATAAAATATCCAGATCGTGGGTTTCCTAGCATAATTGCAACGTGTGAAATGTGATTCTCCTATGACATCATCTGGCGATTTTGCATGTGCGACAGGAAGGACAGACGTAAATCTTCTAGAATCAAGCTCATTGTAAATGAAGTTCTATTAAGCTGTTACGTTGCACGGGTATTTTGCAAATTGAATATCAAAATATCGACCTGTCCGTGCGGCTGATTCTAAAACTAGAACATCTTTGATCGCTAATTTCTCGGATTTGCACTGTCGATCATGTCTCGGTGTTCTCTGTCCTCCCTGACCGCAGTCGGCTCTCACGTCATAGGATCAATTTGACTCTTCTGAAATTTTTTTAAGTTGGGAGTTATAAAGTGAGAGATAGAGCAAAAAGAATCGACAAATCTCCGCTTCCTCCATATACGCTTACCCATTGTCCATTCCGGTGATGTAGAATATGTGTACCGAGTTTGGTGGTCTTAGCTTCAAGCAAAGTGGGTGTTGGGTTGGCCGACGGAAACATTTTAGGAAAAAGTTTGATCGCTCAAATCTCAGCAACCAAGCATTGTAGAGACTTGGGGTCTATGGTGTTCGCATCTTCTCACTACCCTCTCTCCTCCCAGAACGGAATTCACATAGGTCATCATGGCAACCCATTTCACCCACCGAGAATTTTCAAGTCCCGTGCTTGCAAAACGAACTTCTCTCAATATCTCCGTTATTATCAATTCTTTCGCAAATCTGATTTTATATTTGATAATACAACCGGGTGCTCTGAATCGATTGGCGAGGTTAGTTTTTTTCCCAGATGTAAGGAAATTTACCAAATAAATCATGTCATGAAATTTCATACTGAATATAGATAGATATATTAAATATCTTTTTAACACAACACAGCTTTCATATTACAGAGTTTGCAACAAAGTCTCGTATATTAGTACGATCGTTATCGGATTTTTAGCCGGAAGGAGACCCTTGTTTTCGATGTAAAGTCGGTCCCCTGCCTCGATTCTCTAAATTTCCGGGATTTCCGCTTCCAAAGGGACATCAATGTCAATGTCCCCGTTGAATAGAACCCGAGGTGGCGCTGGCCGTACTTCACTCTATTGTGGCTATCAGCAATTTGAAGATAAGGATACAGATATACTCACGGCACTTTGTTTAACGAGAAGTGGATCATTTTAAATCTATCCCTGAATAAAAGCTCGTAGTACGGCTTGTAGACGTCCAAGATGTATATTCTAACGTGTTTGTTGAACGTGGATGGCCTTTCTCGTTTCGGTGCGCTGTGCAAAATTATTATTTGAATGGAAGTTAGACGACTTAATATTGCTTTCACGCATCTTTCTTTCCGGATACTGATGTCTATAACTCATACAAAGCGCTTTCAATAGGATCCAAACGCAAGGATATTGTGGTGATAACTTTTGGAAGCGAAGACTTCTTCTTAATATCGACGCGAAGAGCGTCGAGTTTTTCGTGAAACAAGCGCACTTTCCGCTTAAGAAGGATAAAGTCGCTTCGTGAGAAACGTTTTCGTCTTGCAACAAAGTAATTCCTTCTCTGAGGTTCGCGACGATTTCCTGCATGTTCTCTACGACGGTCAATTGGGAATTTTGTCTCCTCATGTCGTCAACGTGGTAGTATATGTCCGTGAAAACATCGCGAAGTTCGTCCACGTTCTGATAGGTGGGGAAGGTTCGGATGACGTCCTGAAGTTCGTTCAATTCCTTGCGAGTGTTCTTATCCGTTTCGCTACGGAGGTGAGTTAAGATGCCGGCCACGGTCTCTTTGATTTCCGTCAATTCCTGACTTGTGGGTAAATTGTCGACTGCTGTTTCCAAAGCGGACAGGCTCTTTCTGATCGTTTTCATGTAAGAGTCCTTCTCGTTCAATTGTTCGAGAATTAGGGCAACGAACGATTGCAGGCTCGAAACATCCTCTTGTTTTGGCGTGGATTTGTGTAGGATTTCGAAATTTTGCTGAATGTTATCAATGATGTGCTGAAAATGAGCTAAATCTTCCAGGGAATTTTGTTTTTCCAGATAACTCATCTGTTGTTGAATTTTATCGATTATTTCGTGCATGTTTGCTAGATCTGGAAATTTAGCTTGCAAAGATTTCAGGTCTTGCTGCAAGGTATTCAAGAAGTCCTTGATCTTCTCAATTTTGTCCTTGAGTGAACCCGATATGTATGCTACGGTGCATTAAAGTTTTCCGAAATCTTCGTATGAATCCAGCTGAAGTCTCATGACGGCTACGCTCTTACCTATAAGTTTAAATTCTTCGGACGACGAAAGGATAGCCATTGCTTCTTCGACAATTTGAAGCTTTTTCCTGATGGTTTGCACCAAGTTTTCCAGTTCCGCGGAGGACTCCAGAGACGGGATGGCGTCCCAAAAGTTCGTTCCGGAGGTGCGCAATTGCTCGGTTGATCAAAACGATGATCTCGGGTGCGGGGTTTGTTTCTGGTTGAACCATAATGCTGACAATGACGCTTTGAAGCTCGCTCTAACTAGCTTGGATGCTCGCATCCTGTTCCTCGAACTTAGTTCTAAGTTTAAGGTCGTCTTTGGATTCCTGCAGGTTGGACAATTCGTTTCGTGAATTGTTCACCGTTTCCTGATTACCGGTTAAACTTTTCAAGAAAGCTAAATCAGCATACTTGGCGATCAGAGATTTTAGTTCCGCTTCGATCTTCAGGACCGGATCCACTAATGTTTTCTCGAGACTGGCGAAGCTAAGAAAACCTCAAATCAACTGTCCCTACTGCAGCATCCCTCAAACTAAGTCCCATTTAACAAAACAAGATGTGTGCAGCGTTCTGGAACGTCGAAAGAAGGGGCTACCGGCTGCACAAGCTTTGAAAAAAAAAACGCGGTGAGCCAATTGCACAAAAAATTGCCAGACACCGAGAACACTGCGGTGTGCACAAACGAAAGTTTCCAGGCGACAATGCAAGCCAAGCACCTGTTCAAAAGAAAATGAAGATCTCGGATCCTGTAGATAACTGGGATTTGTTCGATACAAAATTTACTCCACCGAAGAGAACAGTGTTCAGCGAGATGTTGAAAGACTAATGTTTGAGGAATACTTCAGCCTGTAGCGCCAATATGTTCCTAGAAGACAAGAAGGAAAAGGTGGTAAGAAATTTGAACTCTAATCTCGAAAAGGGCCCGATGAAATTCAACCTGGTTCTGGATTCAGATTTTGTAAAATGCCATCGTGGGAAACTCACGTGTTCATTAGCAGGACGAGGCAACAATGTGTGCTGGAGAGCGAAAGGCAAGAATTAGGAGATCTTTACGACAGGTTGGTGGATGAGCTCGCCCGGAAACAGGATGAGTCCCAAGGGAATGGTTCGGATTGGAGTGTTTGCAACACCAGTCACATCCTCAACATTCAGCAAATACAAGCCTGCTTCCGGATCAACTTACGTAGAGTTCCCTAAAGAAATTAAAGAGAAAGGCGCCGTTTTGAAAATAAAAAAAATAAGGACTCCGAATGCTTCAAATGGTATATCTTAGCATACTTTCACCCAACAACAAAACATGCGAACAACGTGAACCTATAAGCAGTATGCGGAAGAACAACAAGATGAACGAAATCCCAAACGCTTTTAATGTGTACGGCTATCATCTTGAAGGAAAGTTGACAATAGATACACTTCGGATCAGTGACGTCGATTAAAGCGATGAAGAAATGCATTTGGAAAACTTGTTGCTGGTCACAAATAAGAAAGATCATCATTAATGCCTAATTTCAAATTTTCGAGGCTTGTCCGCAGTGAAATGACGACACACAAGGTAAAAAAAGCAGCCAAGGATAGACTAAAAGAGCATCTCGGAGATCGCAGACTGCATAACTCGGCTCGTTACGTACTGCCCGGGGGCGTCCACGAGTTCAGAAAGCACATGGCCCTGCTGGATGACCCGTTGGTAATCACCGCCGACTTCGAGGCCTTCCTGAAGCCGATGGCCATCTGTGATCCCGATCCATCGAAGTCCTCAACCACTGCGTACCAGGAGCACTAACCCATTCTTTACCAGGGCCTGAGGCCGATAAGCGATTCCCCCAATTGCTAGTACATGAGCTAAAAGAATGGGGGAAGGTTCTGTTCACGCAAAATGCCATGGACGTCACACAAGACGAAGAATTTGATCACGAATATGCATCTCACTGACGAAACTGCAAACATGAAGTTGAATATGAAATTGTAATAAAATTAATGCATCAAATTCATATAACAGGACGATACCTAGGTGCATTATGCGGAGCCTGCAACGAACTGCTAAGTTCGTGCCGATATTTCTTCACGATCTTAGCAATTTTGACATTGACAATTTCATCAAAGAGCTCGGCTACAACGGAAAACGTATCCAGGTGATTGCTGAGAACGATGAGAGGTACATAACCATCAGCAAGTGGGTGGATCTTTCGCTGGGGTATAATGTTTCGGACGACAAGAAGAATATAACTTCCTGCGGAAATATTTGTTCCATGTGCGCTGCGGGTAAGGAGCCTGAACGAAGAGAAGTCGAGATACGTTTCCTGAACTCGTACCGCTTCCTGCAGGCGAGCTTGACAAATGCGTCGCCAAGTTGGACCGACAGGAAGTCACGAGAGGTCGATTTCCCGATGTGCCTTATAACCTCATCTGTAGAAATGGAGTATATCCTTACGATTATGTCGACGGCGCCGCAAAGTTCAATGAAACGCAAATCCTACTACTAGAAGCTTTCAGTTCAACAGATTCGGTTTGCTCTATGAAAGACTATGCACACGTCGAGCGTATGAGGATGTCATTCGGATGTCGTACTCTGGCCGATTTCCACGATCGGTATCTGGAACTTGATGTACTGCTTCTCTTCGAAGTGCTCCAAGCGTTTCGCCAAACGGAAATCAAGGAGTACGGGATCGACCCCTCTCACCTCGTGAGCCTACCGGCCGTGAAATTGAACGCCATTTTGAAATCCATAAATTACTCCAACGCCGAATTATCTCTCTTCAGAGAAGAGCAACGCGATATGCGACTCTCGATACAAAAGATAATCAGGGGGTATAGTTCAATGTTCCTTGCAACATGACAAAGCCAACAATAACTACACGGGCGACGAGCACAATGCGGATCTGCAAACTACTACACCATGTATCTGGATGCAAACAACTTGTACCGAAACGCGATGACGCAGAACCTGCCACGTGGATTTTTCCGGTGGGAGGCCAATAGGACAATGGAAGTTCTGGAAGATCGACTTAAAATTCATGATTTTGAAGGAACTAAAGGATTCTTCGCGGAGGTTGACCTGGACTACCCAACGGAACGCACACATTACATTCCGATCTTTCTTAGGCACCTGAATTGAAATGTCCCTCCCAAATCCAATCAAGCTAAACTGCTTCTGGTATTGGAGCCAATGGAACGATATGTGGTACACTGCAAACTTCTGAAATTTTATCTCCATCAGGGTCTTGTGCTCACCAAAGTATACAGAGTTTTGTCTTTCCTTCACAGCGAAAGGTTAAACGACTACGTCGACAAGAACACCGAATGGAGACAAGCAGCCACATCCAATATTGACAAAGATATATTAAAGCTGATGAACAACGCCATTTATGCAAAATCCATGGAAAACTTTAGGAAGTACCAAGACATCAAAATAATCTCCTATGTAAAGAAATGCAAGAAGTGAGTTAGCGAACCACGGTTTAAGAGCATAAAAATTTTCTTTGAAACTCTAACGTTGTTACATCTGAACAAATCTAGAATTAAATTTAACAAAACTTATGTTAGTGCCGCCAGCTTAGAGTTGTCGAAACTGAAGATGTACCAGTTTCATTACAATGTTATGAGACCCCGATACAAGGAAGATATAAATATCCAGATAGCATACATGGACACGGACAGCTTTGTCTATGTAATGAGGGAAGATAAGTACATATATTTTAGGATTTTAAACTCATACTTGGTACGAGGCCTATTGTTTTTATTAATTTAACCACAATGGTAAACATATTTTGACGTTGTTTTTTCGATTTTATACTATTGCAAATCTGTGTTTTTTCACCTCATACTTGGTACGAGTGTCGAGGCCTATTGTTTTTATTAATTTAACCACAGTGGAAAACCTATTTTGACGATGTTTTTGTCGATTTTATACTATTGCAAATCTCTGATTTTTCATCTCGTACTTGGTACGAGTGTCATAATTTTTTACGAGTTAAATTACGCAACATTACATAATATTGTGATGCTCACATATTAAGCTTCCTTTATTGTATTTTAATAAGGGTAAACTATTGCGTCATGCTTATGTATCAGGTTATTACAAAATATAACACAACATTACAATAGCACGGAAGGTAACTTGTTGCATCATGTTTATGCAAACAGGTTATTATGTAATATTATGATGACTTGTATTTGACGTGGTGTTTTCGGTTTTTCAACATGGTTTTGCGCTTACGCTACTTAAACAGTTTTTGCATTACAGATTAGTCAGTATCGTGAGAGTGGTTGAAGAGTACGGAGGTGTTGTAGCAGTGCTCGTCATTTTTGATAAAAGCTAAGTTTTTAAACTTATTTTAAAGCTACATACTATTTTATTATTTTTAAGTTTAAAAAGTGTATGAAGTGATTTTTTTCATAGTAATTTCGATCAGATTGAGTTTTGATATGATCAGATATTACTTGTTGTCTCCGGAAATTCTGTATAAATAACATAGCTGAAAATTTTATCGTAATAGCTAAAATTATTTTATTTTGAAGGTGGTTCAAGTCGTTTTTCACACAGATGGAATTTGTATGAATTTGTATTTGTATTGAATTTTGTAATTAGCTCCGTATTAACCAACTAATTCTCTTGCCCTTCTTAAACCCGAAGGTTTAGCAACAAAAGAATTCCATCTCTCAATTTTTTATTTAATTCTGTGCAAATCACAAGCCTAGGAGCTTGCGTGTATCACCCTCACTGTTTATTCAGCTTTTGACCTTAACTATTAATCATGCAATTTTATTGCATGTTTCCCATGTGAACACAAAATATATATTTTCTCTTGGATTAATTTTAACAATGATGATGAAAATTTAAGAAAGAGTAGAGAGAGAGAAAGAAAGAGAATACCATAACATATAGCTTCTAAAATTTTAAGATATATCCTACCATATTCTACATATTCAACGAATTCAGTTGATTACAATGCAACAACATTTTATTATTACATCATATGTTTCAATATTTTCATAGTCATCCAAACGTTTGACAAAACATTTTTTAGTTACGAAGAGAGAAAGAGAAAAAAAGTGGTTGAATATTTTCGAGAAGTATTTCTTAATAGGGGAGAGCATTTTAATTTTTTTCTTTCTTTCTTTCGTGTAACCACTATGTTATCGATGAGTACAAGACAAGACCAATATTACCACTATGTTATTATGTTGAAGGGGATTTTTCCATTATCAATTGTATCCACACACAAAACTTAGTGCCTGTCTGCATCCATACCTAGATCAAAAGATTCGAACCATGTCTGAGCCCCTTGTAACTCATTTAATTATTTACACTTGTGCTTGTATTTGCTCTCTTCGAGTTTAAGAAGTCTCGAGAGTTAGTTAGTTAGTTGTTTCCCACTGCGCTATTTGAATTTTGAATAATCATATGTTAGTTATAAACGCATCGTTGACATCCTGTCTGATCATATATGTGTTTGAGCTGAAGCTTCGTATCTGCCTGCAACATTTATTTTCTTCTTTTTCTTGTTATCTGCTTTCTATATAGAATATTAGAAACAACACATTTCCATTAACAGTATTTCATGTTATGCAAAACATTTAAATTTATACACCATGAGAGGTGTGATTGCAACAACGTTACCACTACGTCATCCGACAAAGGTCAGGATCGGTATTGTTATATTTTATTGCTCAGGTCATTTCTTTTTTAAATATGTACAGCTATAGGTGAACATAGTAACTTAAGCCCTCAGAGTCGTAAACCAACAAATGTACACCTCTGTTAAATGCCTTGTATGGGGGAAGGGGGGCTGTTGGTGCAATACACTTTGAAGTTTTGTTTTCTAAGTGCCACACATCAATTTCATCATAATTATCATTATTCATCCTCATCGTTGCCAATAGTCAAAATTGCCTCTTCTTTTTTACAAATTTTCGTACTGATATTCATACACCCTGGGCCTTAGCAGATTAACAAAAATCGTCTGAAGTTTGAACTCGTGAACCCTCCCAATACCGTTGCAAGCTTATTTGTATTTGTTCTCCTCAATTATTCAAAATACCTCACTTTCATATTCAAATACACACAAGTGAAGAGGGGTCATATCACATTAGTGATTTTAAATTGTATTCTTGGGGACATGCACACACTTTCTAAGATTGTTGCCTGATATTAAAATAAGCAAAAACACACTGCTATGCTTAATAAAAAGAAACATGCATTCATTGCCAGATTATACACCTGTATAAGTCGAGGTTCATAAGTCTCGTCCATCTCATTCCAGGGACTGCATATTTTGTATACAGTTTATAGTGGTATCACAACACAGGTTATAACTCATTATTAAGTCTGTTAAAAATCGTTAGTCCATATGAGAATTCTTGCTGTGAATTTTTTATGCTGTTTAACCTAAGAGGATTCGAATCTCCGAGAAATTTGAGGTCCGCCTATGGTACCTGATAGACAACACCTTTGGGTTTCATGGTGATGGTATTTTATTTATATATCATGCGAGGTTAGGAAGAAAGTTTGCGTCTCAGTCAATGCGATGAGTTGTGTAATGATGCTGTCTGTTTCCGCGTTTGACTCATACCAATCGTCCGTATATCGTCTCCTTCCTTCCCTTGCCTCACGAAGCTCGTCCATCCTATCAGCCAACTTTTTGCCTGCAGCCCGAAAAAGAGAATCAGGATTCTGCAAGTTTTTCATACCGCTTATTTTGCGAAGATTGTCCATAAGAATCATGTCGCACAGTGGACGAAATTCTGGCGCTATTTTGCTTAAGTCGACGAGCCTCGCAACATCCTCACCTCCGTCGAATGTGTAAGCAAAAATCTTGTGCAGCAGTTCGAGTGGGAGGTCGGTTATACGAGTTGTCATTTTCACGAGGTGTTATTTAAATAGAAGTTTCTCGCTATTTATATATAAATTTTCTCATGGAAAAATACAAAAACGCACAATCAAGTCAAAATTCAAAAATAATCTATTTACTAGAAAAAAACACTTTTAAACTTACATTAGTTGATAGAATGTATATAAATAGTTATAATTATAATTCCAGGGACTGCATATTTTGTATACAGCTGAAGAAATCACTTGATACACTTTTTAAACTTAAAAATAATAAAATGGTATGTAGCTTTAAAATAAGTTAAAAACTTAGCTTTTATCAAAAATGACGAGCACTGCTACAACACCTCCGTACTCTTCAACCACTCTCACGATACTGACTAATCTGTAATGCAAAAACTGTTTAAGTAGCCTAAGCGCAAAACCATGTTGAAAAACAGAAGACACCACGTCAAATACAAGTCATCATAATATTACATAATAACCTGTTTGCATAAACATGATGCAACAAGTTACCTTCCGTGCTATTGTAATGTTGTGTTATATTTTGTAATAACCTGATACATAAGCATGACGCAATAGTTCACCCTTATAAAAATACAATAAAGGAAGCTTAATATGAGAGCATCACAATATTATGTAATGTTGCGTACTTTAACTCGTAAAAAATTATGACACTCGTACCAAGTAAGAGATGAAAAATCAGAGATTTGCAATAGTATAAAATCGACAAAAACATCGTCAAAATAGGTTTTCCTCTGTGGTTAAATTAATAAAAACAATAGGCCTCGACACTCGTACCAAGTATGAGGTGAAAAAACACAGATTTGCAATATTATAAAATCGAAAAAACATCGTCAAAATAGGTTTACCATTGTGGTTAAATTAATAAAAACAATAGGCCTCTTAACAAGTAAGAGTTAAGAAATCTATGGGGGTTGGAAAAATTAGAGTTCAATTAACGACTATGTAGCATGCCTCAAGACTCATCGTTCCATCATGAAGACATAAAGCAGAAGTGAAAACTGTAAAATTGAACTGAGTGGCGTTGGATCCAAAGGACCACAAAAGAAAAAAAATCAATTGCGGGATACATACCGTTCCCTGAGTCTATTCTCCGATCGCAGGGAACCACAAGACTTGTAATATTTGTCCAAAATAATTCGCGATCTCACTTTGTACATAACACCGAAATAAGCACACTCACTTCTTTATCATATTACTACACTCTCTTTGCTTCCTACACCCTACAATGTTGGTTTCGGTAAGAGGATGACTGAAGAAATCTTGAAGAAGCCAGTTCATGGATGGTCTTACTGAAGAAGGTAGACAAAACGTAAATAATAATAATAGACATATAGTATATTAAATAGTAACTTTACTTCTTAACCATGTAACCAAAAGGTGTTGTATACCAAGTTCAATATTCGGAACTAAAGAAAATATCGGGCAAAGATAACACACTCACGAAGAAACAACGCGAGAAAAAATAAAATGTTTAAAGAAAGGTCAAGGGATGAAACTTTTGTTCAGCAGGCCGCAGCTAAGCAAGTTCAAAAATCAGACTCGAAAGCAGGGAGGTTTCATTTTCAGCATTTCCGCGATCCTTGCAACTCTCGGAGCTGGGGGAAGTCTTGCAAGTGGCAGTGCCACGATTGCTAGAACTGTGATCGACGCGAACAAAAACGTGCTAGAGCTTGAAGAACAAAAATGACACATCCTCGCCATGGAAAGCAACATTAACAACGCTATAGGTTCCAGGGTGGAAATAAGAACGAAGAAGAAAAGCACCGCAGCGTTGAAGAGTTTCAACCTTAAAAAAGTTCCCCTTTCAAACGAAGATATTGAAGCTCTAGCCGAATTGTTAAACGTGATAAACTTTAGAGGCGTGTTCATGTCCGATACTTTGCCGAAAGACGGACCTCGGAGCTGCGGCTGCGAAAGCGGAGTGGTCAACTTGGATAATTCTCTCAACTCGGGAACCCACTGGATATGTTATTGGATTGCCGAGGACGGAAACGGAAGTACTTTCGTTTTTCATTTCGTCTCCCGCTTGCAAACTATCTGAAATTGACGACCGAAATATTTTACAACGACGAGAGGATACAGGGCTTCGATGAAGTGGTCTGCGGTCATATCTGCGTCGTCATGATGGTCATTCTTTCGCAACTAACCAACAGCGGTGGCGACTCGACATTGTTGGAAATGTTTCAGAAAACCAGGGATTGGATAAAACAAAACGACAAAAAAATAATATGTTAATCATGCACTTGACCAGCGAGACTTCCATCCTCAAACTGAAACTGCATTACGATGTAGTCAAGAGCACTTTGCAACAAGAGTTATTGGGGCTTATGGCTTTCCTAAGCATGTATCTGATTCGCAACGTCACCGAATACAACAACACTCTTCACGTGGGAAGCAGGAAAATCACCGCTCCGCCTGGACAGTATAACCTGACTGCGCTGCAAGCCCAATTGCCTCCAAGCGTCATCCTTTCCCAGAGTTCGGTTACGCATCGCGTGGAGATCACGTCCACCACCGACGAAATAAACCTCGAATTCATCGGGGAGCTCTTGGGTTTTCCTAACGACAGCAGGTTGGCGCCAGGAATCAAGCACGTCGGTCATCCATTCCCAAATTCCTGTCCATAGAAACTTTCAACGTGCATTGCAACCTGGCTCAGGTCAGGGACGTATCGACGGACGCGAATCGGAGTCAAACGCACAAAGAAACCAGTATTAAACGAGAAAGGTGGATTTTACCGGAGCCACGAGCACGGCCGTACTGGCCATCGTGTAATAAAATAGTCGAACACGCGATGGATCACATAGAAAGCTACGAACTGCAGTCCTTCCCTCCCAACAGAAGGACGTTCGGCAATCTGAATGCACCAAACAAGGACGTCGAATTAACGTCGATGTGGTTGACGGGTTCGTGCACCGTCATCGCGCAGACCTCTACATCAAATTCGAAATTGTCACCAAGGACGAAGGTGCAGCTCACTCCGCAGGGGCGAACATAAAGCTGATAGACAATTTCGTCCCCAACTTCTTTTCCTCGGTGGAAGTGAGAGAGCACGGCACCGTCATCGACAGGATGGATAACCCTGGACTAACTTCGACCATCGTGGCGACCATTACGCTCTCGAAACTCGAAAGTTCGTATTACAAAGCTGCGGGTTTCGAAACTGACGATACGTTACCCGGGAGACTCAACACCGTGCTGTTCTTGCTGCGACTCTTCTACGGTTTATTTTCCGACTACAAGGAAATCATGTGGAAGGGCGGTCTGAGGATCACTTTCAAGAAAGCGTCCAACGATAATAACTTGTTGCTGCGATGGATGTCCGCAAGGGCTGCGGGTACCGTGAACGATGCAAGTTTCCCAGCCGAGGGGAAGTGCGTGATGAAATCCATGGAAATTCGCATGCCGATCGTGGAATACGAAGCTAATCACGCCACGAAGATCAGAGACTGAATCCTGAAGAACCCGAAAATTCTGCTTGAGTTTCAGGTGTACCAATTCTTGCAGAGAACGGTTTACGGGCGATACTTCGAGTTCGACGTGACGACGCACATCAACAGCATCCAGTGCGACATGCCCGACTTTCTGGTGGTCGTGTTTCAAAACTGTCGCGACGGCAGTCATATCGCAGATTCGAGTATGTTCGACGTCTGCAAATCTGCTGCGGGTACCGTGAACGATGCAAGTTTCCCAGCCGAGGGGAAGTGCGTGATAAAATCCATGGAAATTCGCATGCCGATCGTGGAAACGAAGCTAATCACGCCACGAAGATGAAAGACTGAATCCTGAAGAACCCGGACATTCCGCTTGAGTTTCAGGTGTATCAATTCTTGCAGAGATCGGTTAACGGGCGATACTTCGAGTTCGACGTGACGACGCAGTTCAACAGCATCCAGTGCAACATGCTCGTGTTTGAAAACTCTTGCGACGGGAGTCATATCGCGGATTCGAGTATGTTCGACGTCTGCAAATTTAGGAACATTCACCTTAAGAACGGATCTAACGAGATTTTTCCCAGAGAGAACTACAACCTTGCGGAAGGTAATTACCTGAAGTTGTACGAAGCTTACACTGTCAAGAGAGTTACCATGGAGGGATCCACCGACATGTACTACACGCCAGCGGAGTTTATGGAAAGACGTCCGATGTAAGTGATAAACAAATCGAAACGCAAGCAGGTGGTGATCAGCGACCCCACAAGCATCAAGGTTGTCATGGATTTCCAAAAGGCAGTCCCTGAGAAAACACTATGCAGCGTGGTCCTGATTGCAGGGAAACGTTTCGTTTATGATGTGAAGAAGGAGAGAATCATTGAACAGTTTTAATTTTTTTTATTGAAATGAAATAATACACTTCCGTTACAATCCCCACGGCCATGAAGGTATGGGAATCCCTTACACTATGTGACGGTTGATATATTTATATAAATATCATTCCGCAACAGCATCACTCTTCTCTTGATATACGAGAGTGAAGTATTCCACTCGCCCAAATAAGTCACTGAGTATTACGTAACTTATCAAGTTGTTCAGTCTTCTCAATAGACGGCGTTTTGCTTCCCCTGGAGGTATCTCTGCGCATGCGTAAATTTTCTTGTTGATCGGCCAGCGCTGGGAACTCGGTGAGTGAAACGAATATCAGAGAACAGTACCAACAGAGTAGAGACCAAGTACAGATCAGGAATAGACGCCAGCCGGCGCGGAGTGACTTCAGGTATATCAAGTAGTTCGTGCTACAGGTGCCCGACCTTTTACCTCCCCTTCGTTGCGTAATTGGCATGGCATTTAGCTGACGTTATACGTTTGAGCTGCCATATCTTCCAAGTCGATCGGGATTTTGCCATGTTACGTAACGGGGAAGTAAAGGGGTCAATGTGGGCTTTTGTATAATCCACTTTCCTTTTTTTGTAACTCGCTAACACGAGATGTTTGCTGTCAAGAGAGTTAATATTTGTTCTAGATTCATGATTAACTTTAAATGAATTTTTTTTCTACACAAAAAGAAAATCAATGGGTGATAAATTATTGTTTTTCTTCTGTCTCTCTACTCCGAACCGGCTGGATATCACGTAACATTTTTACAATAAATCAATCAGTGACTTCTGTCGGCACTACCACAATAGTGTATGTATAATTGTTAGGATGTATTTCAAATGAGTGTATACAAGGGTTGGATAAAAAGTAATGGCAACACTGGTATAATTGGTACTTGACTGTATTGGCAGACGAGCACGTGTTACATTCCTTCAAAGTAATCGCCCCTCATCTCTACGACCTTCTGTCACACGTATGGAAGGCGTCGTACACCGTCAGCGCGTCCATCTCTGTCGATGTCCTGCAGTGACCGCCCTATAGCACGTATGATGGCTTCGCACATGTCGTAGTGCTTCCCGTCCAGTGGTTCCTTCACTTTGACAAAACGGTCGTAATCACACAGTCTCATACCGGTGAATACGGCGGATGTTCCAGTACCTCCCACTACCACTTATGCAGGAGCGCCGTCACATTGTTCGCAGTGTGACACCTTGCATTGTCAAGCAGGATGATGGGACACCGTGCCGTCGCTTCCTTCTTAATGCGAGACGAAGGTGGTGTTGTAAGAAGGTGCAGAAGTAGACTGCGTTGACCATCTGCCTGATAGACGTTGTTCTTCTTGCCTAAACATATTATTAGGGCGCTTGCACTCTCGTCCTCTGCTTCAGAGCACTGCTGTTATTGACTGAATAACATACAATCGCTCCCACTCACTATACTTCCTCGTCTGACATTCCTTTATCAGCCACGAAACGCTTGTGGCGCTGTGACTCACCCCTTTCACGGGACAGCAGTGTTGCCATTACTTTTTATCCAACCCTTGTGTGTATATATATATATATATATTGGGTTTTAAAACTTATGTCTTGCTTGAATGAAGAACTGGGACGGGGAGTGATTGCATGAATGCATAGAAGTAAAATTTGGGAGAATACATTTTTATTTATTAAAGGCAGTATATAAAAGAACAAATATAAGAAAACTACAAAAATAAGAGAACGGGAGAGCGTATATTGTAATTGAGGTCCAGTAACGAGTAAATTGCGTACTTTGATGACTCCGTTAAAATGTGTTCGCTGAATTGTTTTATTCAGGGTATTTAAGCATTTGAACTTTGTTTGTACTGGTCAAGTCACTGTTCTGGTTTGCATAACAAAACAATTCATGAATAAAAGTTTGTTAATTTTGAGTATAACTTTTAATGAATCAAAATATACTAAAGTAAGTCCTAGTAGTTATGTACCCGCGTTGAAGTCGATAAATCAATTGATTGGAAAAGATCGATCAAAGATCAATTGATGATGTAGGTGTGTGGGCAAGCAAGTGTGGGTGTTTTGAGGGTTTTGATTGGCTGTTGGGAAAAAGGGGCGTGGCATAATGATATGGGTTTCCTGTTGTTAATGAGAAGAGTGATAAGTGTTTCCGGTCGGGAGTTGATTAGGATTTTGATTGGTTGTTGGGGAGGAAAAGTAGTGGATTCCTGTGACGGTTGGTTTTCTCGGAATTGGAGTACGTGTTTCCGGTGTCTGAGGAAAGATGGCGTTGATGAGTTTGAAATTCTGGGAATCGTGATACGTGTTTCCGTTGTTTGAGGAGAGATGGCGTCTAAAACTGTACTAGGAGTTGAAGTAATAAAACCGTTTGTACATACAAGTAAATGTTATTATTGTATCGAAATAAATAGATGTAATATACGTACAAAATTCTCTCCCTCCACCAATACAACACTGTACCAGTCGAGGCGTTACGGCAGAATGAAAAATCTGCAGTGATGGTCACAACACATACATATCAGTTCTGTGTAGGGTGTGGTCATTAGCGGAACGGATGCAACTTCTTTGCTGATTATGCATGCCAGAGATAACCAACCACAACTTCCGCGTTGAGTCTGCGGGCAACGGGAAGTTTGCGGTTTGAGCCCGTTGTGTGTGGCGTCGATGATTTTGAAATTCTGAGAATTGGGAGGGGTGAATAAGATAAAAATATGCGTTTAATTAGGGAGATAGGATGGTAATTGGCGTTGATGAAATTGTGGTGAGGGAGGAAATCCGGCGACGATTGGTTGCTTGGTATTATCATTTTGTTGGTCGTTAATTGAAAAGGACGGGAAGGAGTGTGGCGTGTTTGTTGTGGTGGAGATATGGGGTTTCCGGTTGTTATGAAATTCGTGGAACTGTTGAGTGATATGTGTGGTGTGTTTGTCGGGCTGGAGATATGGGTTTCCGGCTGTTAATGAGTCTGGTGATTAAGGGAGAGGGTTACGAAACTTTCGGCAGAGTGCTATGTGCGGTGGTCCGGAAATGCTGAGATAAGAAATCGTGGAAGGCGTATGATAAGAATCCTTGTGGTGTTGAATAAAAGGAGATAGGAGTCTTTGTCGGATAGCATGTGATGGAGGAAGAGCAAAAGAAAAGAAAGAAGTCTGAGAAGCAGGATGTAAAGAAAAAAAATAGAGCAAAAAGAGTAGGTTTCTCGGGAGAGGTGACTGTGTATAGTGTACCAGGACAGGAAGAAGATAGGAGAGGCACGTGGGCGTTGGACGCTCTGCGCGAACGAATGCGCACGGAATGTATTGATAACGTAGATCGGAAGGAAGGTATATAAGGGGCTAGTGGATTGTGTTGTTACCAGAATCACCATCTCCATTGTAGAATCAATCAGCAGAGTCGCTTTTCACCAGGAGCAGCAGATATTGGAACACCGTCGAAAGATCATCAGAGTCGTTGCTATCTGTCTGAAATCCGAGCAGGTATCGAAGGTGAAGAACCCTAAGGTAAGTAAAAATGTAGTATCGTGGCTGACACTAGTAATAAAAGGTCCTGAATTAGATCTGGAAGAGATGGTCGGATATTCCGACCGTCCTTCAAGTCACAAGTAGCCTGCCCGATGGCGCAGTGGTAGCGTCGTCGCCTTGTAATCAAGGGGTTCCCGGATTCGATTCCCGGTGGAGGCACATAGGGGTTCGGCTCCCACTTTAAACTGTAGGTCCAGTCCCGATTAGTCGTACCGTGCATAAAGTGGACTTAAAACACCCAATCAATCAATCAATTCAAGTCACAAGAATCGTAAACGAAAATATTTGTTTCTTTCCAGCATCGGCAAAGTGGAAGAGCAGTTCGGCAACAGAAAGCCGCATCGTGAATTCCCGGATATCATAGAGGAGACCGACACGTCGGAAGCAGAAAACGATACAACTTGAAAGGTGAGAAAATAAAAAATATTACCTATGGCCTCAGAGGTTTATTTTGAACTTGAGAAGATACAGCTTATGGTGAAGGGGGTGGCTATTCCCGGTCCTCTTCTCTAGCTGGAGGTAATGGAGGCGTAATATGTCCCTCCTCCTCCTCCTCCTCGTGTTGCACTAAATTGACCTCCACCTCTTCCGGAGCAGGAGAAGGAGGACGAACATAGCCCCTGAGGACCGCAGGAGGTACCAGTAGAAGTAGGTTATCAGCTCTACGAATATTCCGTCGATCCATTCTGAAAAGCAATATATAATAATTAAAAAATATATATATATATATTGTGTTTCATGTAGATATCGGCTATAAAGAAAAAAGTGTTATTGTCGGACAATGTCAAAATATACAATGTTATGAGAAATAAATTGAAAAATAATTACCTTGGACGATATTGATGAAAAATGTCTTCCATCCTTTGCCGATTTCGGTTACGCCGAACCGCGAATACGGCAAAGGTGTATTCGTATTGCCGATCTATTTCAGCCTGCTCCTCCAGGCACCTCCTAACACCCCTGGTAAGCTCTGCGAATTGCTCTTCTTCTTCTGCTTCTACTTGATATTCATGAAAAGCATTTCGCAGAGCCTCTCCTTGCTGCATGTTACGTTCCTGAAAATATGTGTGAATTAATATATAACAGTGATTACAGTTTGTGTAAAATATATATATATATATATATATATATATATTAATATATTTTCTGTCTATTTTCAGATGACTACACTTCCACTAGGGTTCAGTCTACTGTATGGTGACGTAAAAGAGGAGACGGGGACTACAACAGAAGAGAGAAGAAATTTGTGGAGCAAAGTTCACGCACGCCAAGTAGAAAAGCATGTAGTCAGCTACGTCAATTTCTGCGAAGAAAACGGGTTGGCCGAAGATTTATTGCGCCGACTAGAAGAAACGTGTAAAGATTTTGAAGTGAAGGTGGACACATTGGTGAAAATATTCAGCTTCATTATTGAAAAGAAAAGAAACGCGGCAGTGTTTGGTGATTTTGAAGAAAACACACAGAGAGTCCAATATGTACCCTCGCATTTATCGTTAAGAATCTGTTTCGAGTTAATGGAACTATTTAAAAGTGTGAGGAATGAAAGAGCAGAAAATAAGAAAACAGGAGGAACGGGGAAAGAGCTAGAGGAACGGATGGTGGAGATGTTAAAAATGAGAAAACTGAACGAATAAACTAACCATCACTAATAAATTAACACTTGTTTGTTCAGTTTTCTGACCGGTCACGGACATTTTAGGCTTGTAACACTTGTATAACCAAGTTGTTGCAAGTCGGAAATGTCCGTGACTGTAGATATTGTGGGGTCCTGCTGGATAACCGAAACTGTTTAATTATTGTAGAAAATGTGATGTGTTCCAACATAAAAATCCCCCTATTTTGCCCCTCACTATGCTAAACCTTATTTACCAATGAAAAGTAAACTGTTAATATTGTAGAAAATGGAATGTGTTCCAAAATAAAAATGCTATATATCGGACACCCTATGCTAAACCTTATTTACGAGGGAAAAATGAACTGCTTTTGGAACCTAATCGCCGCCACTGCGATAAACCTATACTAAAGTACCAGTATTTTAACAAAATGTAAAAAAATATATATTAAAAACATGTACTATGAGTTGAAGTAATAAACATTTGTAAATACAAGTAAATGTTATTATTGTATCGAAATAAATAGATGTAATATACTTACAAAATTCTCGCCTTCCATTAATACACTACCGTACTTGTAAAGAGTGTATAGAAGAATGAAAACTTTCCACTGAAGATCCCAACACATGCATATCAGACTGCAACTTCCTTGCTGATTATGTATGCCCGCGATAACAGACTTCTTTGTTCGATGGAGACTAATTAGTAGCGGCTATCGTTATCATATAACGATTTCCACCTGGAATGCGATAGAGAACCTATTCATAGAAACACTATTTCCTTGTTACATCCTGTCACAATTTCCCCAGCGTTAAACACTTATAACTGGAAATGGAGAACATGCCTGTGAAAGGGGTTTATCTGCAGTATGTTTTACTGGGGGGGTCAAACAGGACCGGAACTGGGTTTTTGAAACGGGCCTACAGTTTTAAAAGTGGGGATGTGTAGATTTCGAATATACAATTAGTTTTACTCTTAGGCACTGAGGGTAACTGAGGACCCTATGAAACATGAGGTCCGGGGCCAAACAGGGCCAGTAACTGAGGGCCCTTGAAACTTGAGGTCTGGGGACAACAGAGCCGTAACTAAGGACCCTTTGATGCATGAGGTTTGGGACAAAGAGGATTGTGACTGAGGGTATTTTATTTCAACTTTTTTCAAACAAATTTTCAATTTTTCAAAACAAATTTTGTATTTTTGTCGATTATTTTTCGATTATTTTTGCGAAAATTTCAAATCGATATATCTCCGTCCCTAATTGAGCTACAAGGATGATCGATAGCTTTTCGGACTCGGAATGAAGTTCTTTTTCCGTCGAACTAGGTTTCAGCGTTCTAGGTTCGGCTGTTTTCTACTTTCTTTATTTTCAATAGTAGATTCCCTTCCAACGCTTTACTAATAGGTCTCGATATCCAACGCTCTACTGATAGGTCTCGACATACAGATTCCGAATCTACAATCACTATCACTGTAGGACAATTAAGGTCGGATCGGAGACACTTTGAATAACAAAACTTTTCACTGTTAAAAAAAAATATTTTAAAGACTGTTAATTAGTTCCTGGAATTTTCCATAAGGTATGATATCAGTCAGGAACAGGAAAACGCCTGCTGAAAACAATAACGAGTTCCGCGAATTGTACATGATCTTTGATATGACCCAGGAAAACATCTGGTGAAGACGGTTAACCATTTCCGGAAAATTACATAGGCTTCATATTAGTTAGAGATAAACATCAGAAGACTGTTACAAATTTCCGGGAAGTTTACAGATTAGACGGTAGAACCGTTAGGAATGGAAATAACTGCTTCGGCATGCTTGCGTATATAAAGAAAGGAGTTGTCTCCACAAGACAGTCTTCGTGAAATAGTCATCCTACTATCATGGACGTACAGTTATCCGCTGACGATCTGTTAGTGCTATATCGTGATGGATATTACACAACACCTAGACAGTTGCGGGAAGTGTTGGTGAACATTGCGCAGAAAATCATCGCGGGAGAAAGTATCTCCTTGGTCGAGGAGTATGACCACTTACTACGGACAGTGACAACATCCGTACCCGATCTTTCCGGAGAAGGATGGACAGGTATTTCCGAACAGTCCCCAGGCACGTCGTCGACACCCGATCCTGCGTCACCAGTCACCAAGGAGAAGCAGATAGCCGTCGCATCCGACTACGTTACATCATCAGGAACTTCTACGAACGCTGCATCCGGATCACACCCGGAGCCTTTGCCAGGACCGTCATGGAGACCGGACCCCTTACCACCAGCAGAACAGCCATCCCAGATTGTTTCTGTATCAGATGGGAAAGGTAAGAAAAGAAAACGTGCTTCAGTGTCTCGTGAACAGATAGGGAATATAATATTACACAACATTCAAGAACGCGAATATCCTAAATTCCGTTCTAAGGGACGACGTGTTGAATTCAGTTTCTCACACCCTCCAGAGAATGTTGATCCTCACACTTGGATTCGCGAAGGTGTTGAAAATCTTCTCACCTACGTTAAAAAGGACACCAAGGAAGAAGACAAAATAGGTTTAACTCTGTCTAACATATCTGACCCAACTGTGAAAGATATTTATATCGGGTGGCATAGATGTGATCAGTTACATAGTGATATGGTGTGGAACATTATGTACAAAATATTGCAAGGTGCAAAAACTTTCACTGCTACAGATCGCTTAATTTTACGAGCGGACCATGTCAATATACCTGTTGGAGGGGGTAGGGGTACTCGAACATATTGTCTACCTAATTACAAGTTAAGCACTCGAAAAAGAAGTATTGTCGGTGTGCCAAATAGAAAAAACCACTCTGTTTAGCTGAAGCTCTGGTCATAGGGAAAGCCCATGCTGATAAAGACCCGTCCTATACTCAATATAGAAGAAACAGAAATCTTCTTAAACCTGTTTTCGAACTGATGCGAAAAGCAGATGTAGATCTGACAGACAATACGTGTACTGGAAGTGGAATTCCGGAACTGAGAAAATTTCAGCAAGTTCTCCCTGAATATAAGATTATTGTATACAACAATCTTCGTGATGTTAAAGATGTTTTGTTTGAAGGACTGGTTGAAAACGCTTCCAAATTTATATACCTTCTCTATGATAATACCAGACAGCATTATGATGTAATAGTGAACCGTGTTGGAGCATTTGCGGCAAAACAAGAATGTCGCGGGTGTAACGAACTCATATTTCAAAAAGCTCATAACCATCTGTGTAAACAATTGTGTTCTATGTGCCGTTCAACTCCACCGTGTGTACCTGAACAGGGGGTTCGCAGAATATGCCAGACATGTCACAGAATTTTCAAAAATGAAAACTGCTTCACGAATCACGTTTCTACACCATTCCGAAACGGTACAGTCTGTAGTGAAATACAACAGTGTCCCCGATGTTTCAGAATTATTCTAACTCACAATACATATGAAAAAGTGCATAAATGTAACATGAAGTACTGTACTGTATGTAACTGTGTGAAGCCTATCAATCATTTCTGTCACATGGCTATACCGAAACCTAAATTGAATTCAAAATTTCTCTATATATTTTACGATTTTGAATGTTATACAGATATTCCTTACTCTGAGAAAGAAAAAACTTTTCTGCATGTTCCGAATCTTATTGTAGTGCAGACAGCCTGTCACGCATGTTACAAAAAAGAGGATTTAACGGTTCCATGTTCTGTCTGTGGAACAAGAGAGTTTGTATTCTGGGATGATCCTGTAGACACATTTCTGTCCTATCTCGAATTGCAACATAAGTTTACCAACATAACCATCTGTGCACACAATGCACGAGGTTATGATTGCACATTTCTATTAAGGAGAATGTTGGAAAGAGAAATGAAACCTCGTGCCATCTTAGATGGAACCAAAATCATTAGTATGACATACCAAAATCTTCATTTTGTGGACAGTCTCAACTACGTTCAGACAAATCTTGCAGGATTTTCCAAACTTTTTGGTTTGCCTGTGCAGAAAGGATATTATCCGCATTTGTGGAACACCTACAAGAATAGAAATTACATAGGGCCGATGCCTCCTCCTTCTGCATACGGATATGAATATATGAAAACAGTTGAAGATCAACACCGTTTTATGTCTTGGTATGACATTGAATGCAATAAGAATATACCTTTCAACAACAAAAACCAACTTCTCCAATACTGCATCAAGGATGTTGTCTTGTTGAGACAAGGATGTTTGAAGTTAAGACAGAATTTTCTAGATATATGCAAAATAGATATTTTCAAGGATTGCATCACAATAGCATCTGCCTGTTCCCTAATTTACAGAGGGAAATTTATGCCGGCTAATACTATAGGGATAATTCCTAAAGGAGGTTACCATCATGCAGATCAGATGTCCAAGTTTGCATTGAAATGGTTAACCTACGTTGAAGAACAGAATCATGTAATACTTCTTCACGGTGGACTTACTCGTGAAAAATATGTCATAGGAGGACGTTACAGAGTGGACGGATATCACGAGGAGACGCAGACAGTGTATGAGGCGCTTGGATGCTACTGGCATGGTTATCAACGCTGCATATCAATTAACAGGGATATGTATCCGAAAAATGACGATGAAGATGAAACCGATCAGGATAGTAACAGTCAGAAACATAGTGACATGTTGAACACTGCAGCCTTCAGATACGAAACAACATGCCGTAAACTTGCTGCTTTACGTTCGGAAGGATACCATGTCGTCACAATGTGGGAATGCGATTTCAACAAAATATTGAAAGCAGATCCTGAACTCGATAGATATCTATCGACACATCCTATTGTTTGCTGCATTCCTTTAAATCCACGAGACGCCTTATATGGAGGAAGAGTTGAAAGTGTCAGGACTTACTACAAGATCAAAGAGAATGAGAAATTGCAGTACAATGATTTCACAAGTTTGTACCCTTATGTGAACAAATATTGTGCTTATCCTGTCGGACATCCTACCATATTTCTAGGAAATTCTATTCCGTCGGTAAATGAGGTTCTGAACATGGAGGGCCTCATCAAATGTACTATTCTGCCGCCAAAAACTCTTTTACATCCTGTGTTGCCTACAAAAATGCATGGAAAACTCATGTGTGAGTAGGTGGAATGCTTCGTTCTGGCGACGCCCTTTGACCTACTTTCTCGCCTTAATGGATTTCTCTCGTAAGGCATGAGCAGTGTTGCCAACTCCTCACTCGAAAAAATCACCAAGGTTGTTTTTGGGTATAACCTAACCTCAAGCAAGAAGCTGGCAACACTACTTGAGGCTTGCCTTGCAGTGTTGCCAACTCCTCACTCGAAAAATCACCAAGGTTTTTTGTTTTTGGGTATAATCTAACCTACAATGAGAGAAAAATGGACAGAAAAAGCTCTGGCATCACTTTTTAAGCTATTTTTTATGCTAAACTCGGTTTTTGACCTATATTTGAAATAACTTACGATATTTTCCTATAAGGTCGCCTCCCTCTTACTGTAAGCCCCCCCCCTCAGTGTAATCTACTACAACCTGCTAATAGGCTTCTGCTCTCAGCGTAAACTGTTTTACGGACTAAACTAACCTACAATAAAAGAAAATTAGGCAGAAGAAAAGCTCTGGCATCAGTTTTTAAGCTATTTTTTTTTATCTTCTGCAAATTTTGCTAACCTCGCTTTTTGACCTACATTTGAAATGACTTACGACATTTTCCTATAAGGCTGCCTCCCTCTTACTGTAAGCTCCCCCTCAGTGTAATCTACTACAACCTGCTAATAGGCTTTTGCTCTCAGCGTAATTTGTTTTACGAACTAAACTAACCTACGATGAGAGAAAATTAGACAGAAGAAAAGCTCTGGCATCAGTTTTTAAGCTATTTTTTTTTCTTCTGCAAATTTTGCTTTTATGTTAACTTGTTTTTTGACCTATATTTGAAATTACTTACGATATTTTCCTATAAGGCGGCTGTCTCTTCTTAGTGTAAACTCCCTCTTAGTGTAATCTACTACAACCTGCTAATAGGCTTTTGCTCTCAGCGTAATCTGCCACGATGTGTTTTGTTTTTAAAACTCTCAGGTGTGATCTTCTACAATGTGTGTGTGTGTGATAATCAAAATTATTTTTGTTAAGGAAATCCCTGGCCCCCAAAAAAGAAAATATCCCGCCAGGGATGCGTGGTGCCCAACACAGTTCTAATGGCCACGGCTAACAAAGCCATGCCTTTGTAGAGTTTCATGGTTTTTTTTTTTAAACTCCCCCATGACTCCCTACAGAGGACCTCCGTGTGTAATGTGTGTGTTTTATGATTGAAGAGAAGAAAAATTTTTGGTTAAGAATGGAATGTGTAAAAACTAAAAAAGTTTCCGTAGGGGGTGCAGCATCTGAAAGAAATAAAAAAATATCCTCAAAATAGTGTACATAATATGATAGAAAAATATAAAAAAAAGTGTGAATGCAAAAATTAGTGTGAATGATTGTTTTTTTTTTAAAAAAAATGATAGAAAAATATAAAAAAAAGTGTGAATGCAAAAATAAGTGCGAATAATTGTTTTTTTTTAAAAAAAAGTGATGCAAGAAATAATACGTACTTTTTTGATGAAGAAGTCTAATGGTGCGAGCAGGTTTCTTCCTCGTCATAGTACCCCCATTCTCGGGTGTGGATGTTGCAGTCTAGCAGCCTCAATTTGGTGTCGTGGGGATCAAGCGCCACTTTGTTTATCGTGGATGTATGCAACTGGTCGATGGTGCTCGTGATCCGATGTTCGGTCACGCGTTTGATTTTTTTGTCGAACAAGCACGACTTGTAATCTTCTACGGTTAGTTTGTTTGTGCTCGAACGCCCCACCCCCTTTGCCTTTTTTATTTCGGTCTCATCCTGAATTTTGATGGCGTACATTTTCGCTCGAAGGCCAGCAAACTCTGTGATGATGCGGCCGTTGACTTCATCCTTCATCTTCCCGATCGTCATTTTCTGGCTGTCGTCGAAGAGAGGGTGATCTTTCGGATAATTGGAGAAATCGAAATGGTGGCTCATGCTTTTGAGATCTTCGTATAGATCATCGGTGCGGATGTTGTACACGAAGCTGTCCGTGTCGGTATACGCCACCTCGATCGCCTCTCCATACCGTGGTTTCATGATGTCGTAGTGAAACTTGTACATGGCTAGCTTCGACAACTCGAGGATCGCGACTCCCACGGCGATTGGTTTGTTGAATGTTATGTGGCGAAGAGCACGTTCGATCAATACCAACGTGTCGCTCAGTATCGTGAAGTTCTTGTACGTGGGCTGAGCGACGAGCTTGTTTATTTTCTTCGGGTTGGAGACCAAGTTGATATTTCTTCTTTTCCTGGCATCTTCCATGCTCTTGCCATAGATGCTGTTGTTCATCAATTTGTATAGGTCTTTGTCTGCGGAAGAAGAAGCTGATGCTCGACGTTGAGTGTTGCCGTCGATATAGGGTGCTAGCCACCTGGTCTGTCTAAACTTTAATCCCGAGTGCACACGTTTCAAAACCAATCCATGCTGGAGGTAGAATTGTAGGAGACGATAATGCACCACGTAATTCTCTTTGCTCTTGAAGGTAAGCATCAGCTTCTTCTCCGGAGCCGATTCCATCACAGGTGCCATCGCAAATCCATGGTGTTCTCGATGAAGCGATGCAGGATATTCCAAATCTACTTTCAGGAAACATCCATTTTCATGATCTTCGCTCCATTCCAAACAATCTTGAAGTTCCTGCTCCTTCATCCATTTGTATTCTCCGATGGGCAGAGACTCGGACATGGCATAACCATACAGGTTGTTCATGTCCCAGTATGCCAAGAAGTTTGTCGGTTTCCCTGCATCGAAATCGGCAACATATGGATTGTTGGCCTTGACGTATCGAAGGGGGCACTGGACGATTCCACCACGTTTTGCCTCTTCGACAAACAAAAGTTGATTGACGTCCTTGATGAGTTCTATCTTCACCTTCGTGGATTTTAACATTGCCTGCCAAGAATAACCCGGTGTGGTGTAGCTGAAAACGGGGTCCAAACCATATGCTGCCATTCCTCTCGAGCGATGGAGATGAAAACGGTCGCTCAATAGCGTAACATCCAGTTTCAGATACAGATCGTGATAGTCGGCCATAGTTTGACAAGAGAATGTAGACCAGACAAGCTGAGCATGATGGTAGTCCTCTTCAGTGCAACAGGTGTCGCTAAGACGACTGTAGAATGCTTCTCTCGGTGGTAACAATGTTTCTGAGAATTTGGAAGCATCCGTCATGTATTCGTAGGGGTAAACACCCTTGCGTCTCAACAGTGCTAAATGTTGGTCGCCAAAACATTTCCTGGTGGCAACCAAATCATCGTCGGTGAGTTGAGACGCAAGTGTCGCCAAACTCGAAGACAGAAAGTTGTAGGAGTCCAAGAAGCGAATTTCTATGCGATTGCCATTTCCAACGTCCACCATCTTGCTGAATGAAATAAATTTCTCGTTGGTGCGAGCTATGACGCTAATGGGTTGAGCGTCGCATCCCATCTCCTTTATGAAGATTTTGGCGTCGTAGCCCTCCAAATTGTGAATGAATACAGGAATAAAATTCGGTTTCTTGATTTGTATATTACAGTTGTTACACAGGGGGGCCACATATTTTCCCGTGTGATGATTGTGGTGGCGAACTTTGACATTTTCGAGGGTGAAGTTACATTCGCACACATCACACTGAGAGGCAAGGTCGTATGCTTCCATCTCTTCCTGGGTAAGAGGCTCCATTGGTTTGTCTTCTCTTAGTAGAGGAGCGAATTGTATGGCCATCCGTTTCAAGGTTTGAACGAATTTTTGTGGAGCATCATTGCCACGATATAAAATAACATTGCCTGTGTTGTTGACCATCAATCCAAAAGCGCAGGCTTCGTGATGTAGAATTTCGGTGGTGCTCGATATGCTGGGATTCGGTTCGCAGATGGCGAGTGGAAGTTGGAAACTTTCAAAGTCGGCGCTTATCACCAAGGGATGCCAAAGTAGCGCCTTGTAGTTGGAAAATTTCATGTCATGAGAAGGCATTTCGATAGCCGTAGCCGGATGTTTACTACACATTTCATGATGATCTTGGAGTTCTTCATCAGCATTCTTTTTTCCTCGACCGTAGAATATACTCAGGCATCTGTCGCATACTTGAATTTTATGGTGATCTCTGGTAATTTGACTTCTTATTAATTTTGGAAGATTCTGAATTAGACAATAATGATAATTATCATCATCTTCGATCAGGAGTAATCTGATGACACGATTACTTTTAATGTTGCTATGTCTGAGAACGTAGATGGTGTTGTTTTTGTCTAATCCGAAGATGTGTACTGCTATACTTTCGTTTCTATCTGTCTTGTACTGTGCCTCAAATTTACTAATGTCTCGCAGATTTACAGGGTAATTAATGCCAGCCATAGGTTTTTCAAATTCTGAGAGATATTCTGGCTTGTTGTAGTGGTATAAACGTTGTTTGTCATTATTGGCTGGGTGATGATCGGCAATGATGCACCACAAAAAGCATCTGTTATCCTCATTTTGAATGTTGATGATTGCTTTCTTACTGGCTATTTTCTCGGGCAAATCGATGAAGCTGGATCCTCCCATCGGGTTGTATCGTGCCACCTTCAAAGTTAAAGTGTGAGGCGAACCGCAAAGTGTCCAACCCGATCCACGTTGTTCGAAAGTCTCGTGCTTGTTCAACAAAGCGTCAAACATCTGGTTGCAAATAGCATCCACCTCATCGACGTTGGCGACGTGGAGACTCTTTACACCAGTGTAATGATGGAAAGTTTCTCGCTCTTTTTTCACGTTTTCGTAAATAACGGAAACGATGAGGTGGATTTTCAACGAGCATTGCAACAAAGCTTCGGTGATAGACGAAATTAACTTGCTTTTGACCGAGCGAAAAAAGTTGTTTAGATCAGATGTTTCTTCAGATCGGAAAGTCTTCTTGGTTAAAATATTTCTAATATTTTCGCCGGCACTCTTCTGTTTTTTTCGTGGCGCTTGATCGTCAACATCGAGCTCTCTCTTACTTGATCCTTCCCCATGCACATTTTTCCGATGTCTACTCAAGTGAGAGATGGATATATATGTCCCACAGTGGTCACATGCACGTTTTGCTTCCTTCTTCTCCATTTTTTTTTGCTAAGAAAAAAAAGATGAAGTTACTAAATTGCACACATTTTTTTTTGTGGTGTTATTTATATTAGACCCCAAAACCATAAATAATCTACCATAGATAAAGTTACTATTTCTAGTATTATTTATATTAGACCCCCAAGCATAAATGATCTACCATAGATGAAGTTACTATTTGTGGTGTTATTTATATTAGACCCCCCCAAGCATAAATGATCTACCATAGATGAAGTTACTATCTGTGGTGTTGTTTATATTAGATACGTTCTCAATTTTTTCTTAAATAACCGGCATGAATCTTTTTGGTTTCCGAAAGCAAACAAACATGGAGACTGTACATCGCACGACGACAGATCTACCTTCCACGTTAACTAAACTCAATGGTCTACTAATTGTTCACCTCAATAGTATCTGGACGAAACTGAATGACGATGTGGGAAAGATGTTTTACATCTTCAATAACAATTTATATTTCTACGAAATTCCGATCGGTGGGAAACTTCAAATCACCGTGAATCCGGAAAACGTAGGCGAAATCAAAATATCTACCGGCAAGAACATTTTTCGAATCAAGCACGACAAGATGCTTTCTAACATTACGTACAATGTTTCTGCAGGAGATTATTTTTACGTGGAACTCCTAGGAGATTACGACAAACTTATTCCTCTCTTCGTAGAATTACGAATCGTCTATCCTATTATAAATAACCGTTAACCAAAATGCCTAACGATATTTTCGGCAACACTAAGCGTGTAGACCACGCAGAAGAGATTCTCATGTTGGACGTCCGAATTAAAAAGTTGAGGAGCGATTTGATCGCTTTGCAGGAGACCTTAAACAAAAGTTTAGAGTCGGAGATCGCTACGCTCCAAACGCAATGTCTCGACCCCATTCTGAAAATCGATTCCGAACTGAAAACGCTCATAAAAAATTATGTCGACGTACCTTCTTACGACAACGTTCAAAATATACAGTTGAGCGTGGATAAGCTTCAAAATGATTTGGCCAAATTGCAGCAATTTCAATCGAAAAATGAAGATTTGGAAAAATTGAAACTCGAAATCGAAGAACGAACTTCGGCAATCGAAAAGAATTTCTCTGAACTTCAAACCGTCGTGAAGGATATTGATGTAGAACGCTTGCATGTTGTTGTTTCCAAATTACAAGAAGAATTCGCCAGCACGTTGGAAGAAATTAAATCCAAGTTACAGACTTTGGAAGATACCATGACGAACCTACCATCGTCAGACGAACTGCAAGTCATCGGCAAAAGCGTCGCGAACATAAAAATTCAATTGGAGGCTTATCAAGATTTCGAACACATTCAAACCACCATCGCTACGCTTCAGGCATCTCTGGAGTTGATCAACGAAGAAATTAAAAATATTCACGCTGAAGCAAACGCGTTGACGAGCATACAAGACACGTTGAGCACGGTTCAGCAGAAGATCGAATATTTAGAAAATTTGAACGTCGAATCAAACCTTGCTCATTTTCATCACGTACTGGACAACATACAGAATGACTTGGAATCGTTACGGACGAGCGTACCTTCGAGCGAAGATTTGGAAAAATTGAAAACGGCGGTGACGGCACTATCCGATTCGAGCGACATCAAAAGTTCATTGAGCGATCTCGAGAGTAGGGTGGCCAATCTCCCCACCTCAAAAGAATTACACGCTTTGAAAAGGAGCATATCACGTATGCTGAAACGACTAGAAACGGAAACGGCGAACGTGGAACAGATTCGAGACGAACTTGCTTCGCTGGTGTCGACGCTGCCCACTTCGCAGAGCGTCGCCGACCTTCACACGCAGTTTACCGAGATGCGAAGCATCGTGAACGATCTCACCGAGAAAAGTTCGAAATTGAATCAAGTCGAGAACCTTCAGAGTATCGTCGTCAACATCAGAGATCAAGTTGGAGTGTTGGAATCCACGCAGGAATCGACGCTGGCCTCTTTCGGTGCCAAATTACAAGAACTCAACGAAAACTTCAAGCAGTTGAACGTGGAAGTGAAAATCAAGCCGTCATTTTCTACAGTAACGGATACCATCGTCGAACATTTGTTGCCCGTACAAAATACACTGGGACAGCTTCACAGCAACCTCGTTAGCGTCGATACTAAATTCGCTAAACTGCATTCTCTGCAAGCCATCGAAATCAACAGCGTACCCAATCAACAGAGAATCTCCACGTTCGTCGAAGGTAACAAACTGTACATGTTACATCCTTATCATCCGTACTACAAGTTTCTCCTCGATGGCACGATTCAGATAAATGAATTTTCGTACTGGTCTCACGGCAGAAAAGCTAGCGTTCCCACCATGACCTTGATATCGAATCGTGGTGTCCAGAAAGCAGGAAACATTCCTCTGGCACGTTGGAACGAAACGCGCAACATATATGAAATACACGAAGACGAAGATCTTACCGTTTTTGACGTGAGTGCCGGCAATAAGCTGATCATTCAAAACACTGGTGAGGTGCCACCCTCTTTGAATCCCATCACGCTGGTGCTTCTCTTCAAACGTAATCTCTAAAAAATGTCTAGGCAAGCCATCGTCCAAGAATTGCATAAACCTGCACGCCGCAACTACGAACGTTTGGCCGTGGTAACCAAGGGAATCGACGACCTCTGGCAAAGTGACCTCGTGGAGATGAGCAGCGGCAATCTAAAAAACGTACATAAATTGAACAAGGGCAACAAGTACCTCCTCACAGTCATAGACACATTTTCGAAATTCGCATGGGCTCTACCTTTGAAGGCGAAAACGGGGACGTGCGTCATGGAAGCATTCAAGACAATTTTTCGCGAAAGCGGCAGACGACCTCGGTTTTTGCAAACAGACAACGGTAAAGAATTTTACAATGCCGTATTCCAAAAGTTTATTCGGAAACACGACATTCGACATTACTCAACCTTCAGTCACATCAAAGCCAGCATCGTGGAAAGATTTAATCGAACCTTGAAAACACACATGTGGAAACAATTCACGCTTCGGGGAAATTACAAATGGGTCGACATACTGCCGGAACTCGTTAACGACTATAATCACACGGTACACAGAACAATAGGCATGAAGCCAGCTGACGTTACCAAGTCCGACGAGCAGCGATTAATTTCCAGCGTTTACTGTCCAAAGTACACGCCCACGACAAAAAAACCTAAATACAAAATTGGAGACCAGGTGAGGGTCAGTAAATTGAAGCGAACGTTCGACAAGGGTTTCACACGAAACTGGAGCACGGAACTTTTTACCGTGGTTCGAGTTCTACCCGGAAACCGTCACACGTATATAATAAAGGACAGTGGCGGTGAAATTTTATTGGGGCGCTTCTACGAGGAGGAACTCTCTAAAACTAAATACCCCGACACGTACCTTATCGAAAAAGTTTTGCGTAAGAGAGGCGACAAACTTTTGGTGAAATGGCTGGGACTTCCGGACACGAGTTGGATCGATTCAAACGAAGTGATCTTGTAAGTACGTGGAACGTGGTGAAACGTCTACCTGATTCGGAAAATCGAAAGAAGAAAAGAAACGGCGAGTTGCTTCCCGACAGCATTCGCTGTCTGATCGTAGGTCCTTCGGGGTGTGGGAAAACAACACTGCTCGTGGACAATTTTCTCCTCGCACCGAATTGGTTAGATTGGAAGAACAGGCACCTCTACGTATTTTCGAAAAGTTTGGAGCAAGCGAAATACCAGCAACTGATGAAACTGTACGATGGTCTGGACATTGCAACGTTCTCTTCGGAAATAAAACCACTCGACGATTGTCGTGAAAATTCAGTTGTTGTGTTCGACGATGTTATCCTGGAAAATCAAAATGAAATTCGCAATTTTTTCACGCAAGGTCGTCACAAAGGAATAGATTGCTTCTTCCTAGCTCAAACGTTTTCCAAAATTCCAAAACAGTTAGTACGCGACAACGCTAATTTCATATGTTTGTTTCGTCAAGATCACACCAACCTCAAGCACGCGTACGATGACTACGTAGGCGGAGACATGAACTACAATCAATTTTCGGAACGCTGCTGCTCCCACTGTTGGAATAGTGACGATTTCGGATTCGCGACGATCGACATGACGAGGAAACCCAACGACGGAAAATACAGAAACAAAATCAACGACTTTCTAAACGTTGCAACGTTGTGAGAAACGACGTGTATAAATAACGCTATGACGAAACGAAAAATCGAAGACGAAAATCTCAAGTTGCGAAACTACCTCGCGAAACGTTTCAAAGGTTGGAAATCCGAGAATCGCGGATTCTACGAAGAGAAGAAACGTCAAGATCAACCTGTGATCGACGCCATCGGCGATCTAGGTAAAGAAATTAAAGGTGTCACGGAACAAAATAAAAATTTGATCAACGAACTCGTACCACTTGCAGCTAAAAATTACACCGTACCCACGCCCATTTCGAGCATTCCTTCGACGCCGTTCGAACTAAGAGACGTACCGCCACGACGTCGAGCCATAGGTAGCACGTCGTCGTCTTTGGATAAGATCGAGTTGGGACCTTTGGCACGAGACTACCTGAGCACGGCGAAATTCGACAAGGATGAAGTTTTCGGATTGTATCCGAGCATGGAGAGCAACGAAGGCGGCGGTGTGGTTTGGAAGATTGGAAAATCGAAAGTTACCTTCGAAGGCAACGACATTAAAGTTAATTTAGGCGAGAAGGATAGTTGGAACAGGTATCCGGGTACGGTGGGACTGTGGGAACTCGTTGCCAAAAAGCAGCCGAAAGATTACACCGACGAAGATTACCAGAGTTACAAGGAAATTTTGATCATGACGGATGCCTTATACCAAAACAACGACGCCTCGCAGAATAGGGTCAAATCCAGCAGCGGCGAGAAGTACAGAAATCTCATCAAGCCGATATGGAACCAGGTGAAAACAGGCAGCGGCGTCAAACTCTACAACACCCTGCCCAAAGAATTCGTTTGGGTGGACGACGTGCGCAAGCTCATAGACAGGTTGTTGGTTATTGCAGGAGAGGAGACTGCAGGCAATCGTAATTTCTACAACGAGAAGGTAGGAATTGTGGACATGATCAGCACAAAACTTTCCAACTTCATCGTGAACGACGACAAGGGCATAGGTTACCTCATTAAAATTATCAACACGCTGCCTCCGAGATTCTGGAACATGGCCGAAGGAAAGGGACTCGTGAACGACATCATCAACAAGTTACCTTTCGAGATGCATTTACCCGGCTACCAGTACTGCGGACCAGGTACCAAACTCGAGAAAAGATTGAAGAGAGGAGACAGGGGTGTGAATCCGTTGGACGCCGCATGCAAAGATCACGACATCGCTTACAACACCACTCGCACCGAACTGGATGCACGTCACGAAGCAGACAGAAAGTTAGAGCACGCAGCTTTCGAAAGATTCGTCAGCAGAGACGCTTCGCTGGGAGAAAGAGTTGCAGCACTGGGCACCACCATCGCCATGAACACAAAACAAAAACTTGGGTGGGGTATATAAATAACATACAGTAAAAAAAAAAAAAAAAACACATCATGTCTGGTATAACCGTCTTGCCACACGAACTGTTGTGTAAAATTTTTAAACACGCAGTAAACGGAGATGTTAATAAACTTTTAATCATAGCGAGATCAACGCCGGAATTTCGCATCCCTTGTGAAATGGCTGTTAAGGATTATCTTCGGGAGATCAGTGGCATGAGGTGCGGTGATCTCGACACTCTTCTTTCGGCTGCAGGGGAAAAATTAAACGAGAGGATGGACGAACTGCACGAGGCGAGGCAGGGAAGAAGACAATACACGGATGATTGGCGTAGATCTAAACAAGAGACGGAAGATATTATCACGCACATCATCGTGTTTTCCGAAGCACGAACTTTTTTCCTCTGTCGAAAACTTGATATATAAATAACACACACACTGAAAATTTCTCTTCAATATGACGACTGAAAAAATGAGTGACCTCCAAGCATTAAAACAAATGCTAAATTTGTCAGTAGAGTATGTAAAAATTCAGGAATTGGAAGTCGACAAACCTTACACGATAACTTGCGGTTCAATTGTTTCTACCCAGTATGGTCCCAGGGTGCGTCTGTTGCTCAACGCACAATACAGTCTATTTTTACCGGATCGATACGCTAACATGTTATCCGACGAGAAGCTATCTATTTTAATCGAGAACAAAACTCGAATCGTGTACAAGGGTACAAAGGAACTTCTTGGTAAGAAAACAAAGCACGTAATAGAATTTGTTTAACAACGCTGTGCGAGTATATCCTTGAAAAAAAAAATTGCACGAAACAAAAAAATCTCGGAACATACATATATATAAATAACATACCGTAAAAAAAATTACACAAAAAAATCTCAGAACATTTATATATAAATAACATACCGTGAAAAAAAAAAACATGAAGCCCAAGGGTGTCGTGTACCAGATACCATACTCCAATCTAAAAAATCTAGGTGCCCTCGATGGGTTACTCACCAAGAAACAACGCGAGAAGAAACGTTCTTGCTTGACGAAAGGACATGGAATGAAATTACTTCTCAGCACACCTCAATTGAGACGCTTGCAGCGTTCGCGGAAACAGCAAAAGATCGGAGGTTTCATATTCAGCATCCCGGCCATCCTTGCGGCATTGGGGGCCGTTGGAAGTTTGGCCGGCGGAAGCGCCGCCATCGCGAAAACCGTCATCGACTCGAAGAAGAACAAAGCGGAATTGGAAGAACAGAAACGTCATAATCTGGCTATGGAAAAAAAGGGGAAAGGTATAACCAAAAAACAAAAAAGCAACCTCGATGCTTTGAAGAAATATAAAAAAAAGAAGAAGCCCTGTCCAACTTCGATATTGAATCTCTGATCGAACTGTTGGGAATAAAAAACTTCAGGGGTGTTTTCATGTCCGATTCTCTACCCGCTGCTGTGAAGAAAAAGGAGTATGGCGTGGTCAACCTGGATAGTTACAAAAATCCTGGTACACATTGGATATGCTACCTTAAAATTGACGATAACAATGCATTTGTTTTCGATTCGTTCGGCGGCACACCACCTGCCAGGTTGGTAAAGTATCTCAGTGTTGCCAACCTCTACTACAATGACAAACGCATCCAGGGTTTCACCGATGTTAACTGCGGCCACCTATGCCTTTCCGTTCTCGCATACATGTCTAAAATAAATAACCCGTCGGTGGAACATTTTCAGAAAGCATTGTGGAATCTTAAATACGATGGGCGTGTTCCATCTCACGAGCGAATCTTCAATCTTGAAACTCACGCTGCACGACGACATCGTCTATCCTAAATCCGTGGCTCTGCGTGCATTCTACAGCATGTACCTCATACCTAACGTCACGCAGCACAACAACAAAATTAGTGTCGGAAGCGAGCACATTGTCGTCACGCCAGGCCAATACAATCTTTCCACTTTGCAAGCTCAGTTACCCAAAGGCACGTACCTTTCTCAAAATTCGGTCACGCACAGAGTGGAAATCGTGTCGGCGACGGAGACCGTGGACCTGGGCACCATAGGAGAACTTCTAGGTTTCGAGAACAACACCAAACTCGAAGCTGGCATCAAGCACACGGCAACCAACATTCCTAAATTTCTAGCCATAGAGACTCTAAACGTTCACTGCAACGTGGCGGAAGGCATGATCACAAAATCCTCGGACGGATTGTTAGGAAGTCACAAGCAGACGGGAATCATCGCCACGTTCAAACCCAGTTCCGAATTCATGGAACCGATCATCTACACACCCTCTTCGCCGATCTATTTTCCAGTATGTCGCAACCGCATAGACGACATAGAGTTGGTGGTGACGAACGAGAAAGGAGAGGTGGTGGATTTCGCAGGTGCCACTACGACGGCCATCGTGGAGATCAACGTATAATAAATAACACACATAGTGAAAAAAAAAATGGAGCAAATCGAAAGTTACGAATTGCAATCTTTCCCCCCCAACCGTCGCACGTTCACCAATCTCAACGAAGCGAACAGGGAGATCGAATACGACGTGGACGTAGGGGATGGGTTTGTTCACCCTCACAGAGCGGACCTCTACCTTCAATTCGACGTGGTGAAGAAAGAAAATGGAGAAGCGTTTCCGCCCAATGCAAATTTGATACTCGTGGACAACTTCGTGCCTCACCTGTTCTCGCAGGTGGAGGTGAGGAAACACAACACCGTCATAGACAGAATAGACTATCCAGGCATCACGTCGACGGCAGTGGGAACTTTGAAATTATCCAAAACAGACGCAGCATACTACCAGGCGGGAGGATTCGAAGCGGGGACCAAAATATCGACTAAAAGTCACACGGTGCTTTTTCCCATGCGTCTGCTGCCGGGATTCTTCTCGGACTACAAGGAGATCATGTGGAAGGGAGGATTGCGCGTCACGTTTCGAAGAGCGGCCAACGACAACGACGCACTGATGCGATACACCAACTTGAACGCCGACGGCACGCCGATAGCCAACACATTACCCGAAGCAGCCAAGTGCGTCATACGGAGCATGGAGTTGAGAATGCCGATCGTGGAATACGAAACAAACTACGCCCTCAAGTACAAAGCGGAGATCTTGAAGAGTCCGCAGGTGGCGATTCACTTTCACGGTTACCAGTGTGTGCAGAAGTTAGCGTCGGGAAGTCACATGGAATTCGACGTAACGACTCAGTTTAACAACATACAGTTCGACATGCCAGATTTCGTCGTGGTGCTCTTTCAGACCGGGCGCGATAACAATCAGGAAAAAGATTCCAGTAAATTCGACGACTGCAAGATCAAGAACGTTTATCTGAAGAATGGACGCAACGAAGTCTTCCCGCGCGAGAATTACAACCTCGACATGACCAAAGATGATTACCTCAAACTTTACGAAGCTTACACGGCTTACAAACGCGTAACCGAGGGAAGCGTGGACATGTACTACACGCCCAGCGAATTCAAAATCCGCAGGCCGATGTTCGTCATTAACACCACAAAAAGAAAACAGGTGGTGGTCAACGATCGAACCAACATCAAGGTCGTCTGCGAGTTCAACAGTCCATTGCCCGAGGACACCGTATGTAGCGTCATCCTGATTGCAGAGAAGTCCTTCGCGTACGACGTGAAAAACGAGAGGGTCACAGAGCAGTTTTAAAATATATTGCCTTCATCGAGCAAGAATAGCTTTTCTACATTCCCAATTACAAAATTTTTAATCTAAAACACATCCAAAGCACTCCAATAGGATGCAGAGTGTTTTTTAGGATTAAATCGAATTTCTTTAAACAAATTGAGGGGGGGGGCGTTTGCTTGTAGTTGAGTAGTTATCATCAAAACCTATCCAACAAAACCACAATCATCATCCTAGCTCAATTAGGAGCCGAGAAAATCAATGTCTTAGAAAACGTCTTAAGATAATTGTCTTAAGAAAATTTTCTTGACAGACCGGAAGTAACATCTTGACAGACCGGAAGTCGACTTTCTTAAAGATTAAGATATTTGTCTTAAGACGTTTTCCAAGACGTTGATTTTCTCGGCTCCTATGGGGCCTAGAACCATGTAACTTTGATCTATGTATATACCAGTACTTGCCCAACCCTGTGGCCAAGTGGTTAGCACATCGCGCTGCGACGCCAAGAGTCCCGGGTTCGAATCCCGATCGGGTATGGTTGTTTGTGAATATCCATTTTCATCAATTTCATCACTCATCCCCATCTTCGCAAATTAGCCAAAAGGCACAAAACACAAAATAAAATAAACTAAATCAATCAATCAATCAATATACCAATATTTTTCCTACATGTTCACTCACCTTACAACCCACTCGATCAAAAAAATAAAATTTACCCCCCTGCGCGCATGCGCACATGTTAAAATTTAAAATATAGGCTCGACATTAAAACAAAATATTATTTTTTTTCCTCCTCTCCTCTCTCTGGCCAAGATTGCAAATAATTGCAGAAATAATAATACCATGATATTTTTTTTAGACTGTAAGTCTAAATAAATAAGATTCGAATAACTATGTACTTCTACTAGCCTTTGCGATGGCGTAGCGATAGCGTCGTTGCCTTGTAATCAAGGGTTCGATACCCACACAAGTGGTTCTTGAAACTGTAGGTTCAATCCCGATTAGCCTTACTGTGCATAAAGTAGACTTAAAACATCAAATCAATCAGTACTTCCACTAGCCTCTGCGATGGCGCAGCGGTAGCATTATAATCAAAAAATCTCGGCTTCGATACCCACACAAGTGGTTCTTGAAACTGTAGGTCCAGCCCCGATTAGCCTTACTGTGCATAAAATAGACTTAAAACATCAAATCAATCAGTACTTCCACCAGCCTCTGCGATAGCACAGCAATAGCCTTGTAATCTCGGCTTCGATACCCGCACAAGTAGTTCTTGAAACTGTAGGTCCAGCCCCGATTAGCCTTACCGTGCATAAAATAGATTTAAAAAAACAACAAAATCCAATCCAGAGTATCAACAAATTCAAAAAATAGAGTTTCCCCTGTACACTTGTATAATTTTAAACTCAAAGTTCGATATCCAGCAGAGGTGGTTCGGATCTCGCTGTAGGCTCAGTTTCGATTAGCCTTACTATGCATAAAATAGACTTAAAACAACAAAATCCAATCGAGAGTATCAACAAATTCAAAAAAAATAAAATTTCCCCTGTACACTTGTATAATTGTAAACTCCAAGTTCGATACCCAGTGGAAGTGGTTCGGATCCCACTGTAGACCCAGTTTCGATTAGCCTTACTGCGTAAATTTTAGTTTTATAGCTAGTCAAGCAACTTGTGTGCGTATAACTTATGCTGATATGGTACTCACCTGACAGACCAAACTAATTCGACTTCTATTACACTTGATATTTACACTTGGTATAGCGTACACTTTTCTGCGACTGCCCAGTAGCAATACTCGACTGCAACTGATGTGCGAAGAATAGCAAAAAAGCAGGCAAAAGCCTTGGCATGTATCACACCCCCCCGATTCACCAGACGTTGATTGATTAATACCCGAGTGCTTCTGGCGTGCCCAGCGAGCGAAACCAACACAATATCACCGGAAGGTCTACTCCACCCAGTTGCGGCCAGTTTTTTTGTGCGGGTGACCTTCCGGTGATATTGTGTTGGTTTCGCTGCTGGGCACGCCAGTGACGCAGAAAGCTCCAAAGGCAGCGATCCAAATCATGATGAGCATGGGAACGTGAGGCGATAATATCTGATTGTCTCCGCCGCCATTATTCCCACCGGAAGGTCACCCGCACAAAAAACTGGCCGTAACTGGGTGGAGTAGACCTTCCGGTGGGGATAATGGCAAAGGAGATAATCAGATATTATCGCCTCACGTTCCCACGCTAACTCCTCTAGTTACTAGCAGTATTTTGCCAAATAACCAAAATATTACGACAACAATTAACCCACCCACTATTGCCGACACCACCACTACCATACAAAAAAAACACGTGAAACCCTACAGAGGTGCGGTTATTTAGAGCCGTAGTCGTTAGAACCTTTTTGGTTGGGCACCACGCACCCCTGGCGGGATATTTTCTTTTTTGGGGGCCAGGGATTTCCTTAACAAAAATAATTTTGATTATCACACACACACACATTGTAGAAGATCACACCTGAGAGTTTTAAAAACAAAACACATCGTGGCAGATTACGCTGAGAGCAAAAGCCTATTAGCAGGTTGTAGTAGATTACACTAAGAGGGAGTTTACACTAAGAAGAGACAGCCGCCTTATAGGAAAATATCGTAAGTAATTTCAAATATAGGTAAAAAAACAAGTTAACATAAAAGCAAAATTTGCAGAAGAAAAAAAAATAGCTTAAAAACTGATGCCAGAGCTTTTCTTCTGTCTAATTTTCTCTCATCGTAGGTTAGTTTAGTTCGTAAAACAAATTACGCTGAGAGCAAAAGCCTATTAGCAGGTTGTAGTAGATTACACTGAGGGGGAGCTTACAGTAAGAGGGAGGCAGCCTTATAGGAAAATGTCGTAAGTCATTTCAAATGTAGGTCAAAAAGCGAGGTTAGCAAAATTTGCAGAAGATAAAAAAAAATAGCTTAAAAACTGATGCCAGAGCTTTTCTTCTGCCTAATTTTCTTTTATTGTAGGTTAGTTTAGTCCGTAAAACAGTTTACGCTGAGAGCAGAAGCCTATTAGCAGGTTGTAGTAGATTACACTGAGGGGGGGGGCTTACAGTAAGAGGGAGGCGACCTTATAGGAAAATATCGTAAGTTATTTCAAATATAGGTCAAAAACCGAGTTTAGCATAAAAAATAGCTTAAAAAGTGATGCCAGAGCTTTTTCTGTCCATTTTTCTCTCATTGTAGGTTAGATTATACCCAAAAACAAAAAACCTTGGTGATTTTTCGAGTGAGGAGTTGGCAACACTGCAAGGCAAGCCTCAAGTAGTGTTGCCAGCTTCTTGCTTGAGGTTAGGTTATACCCAAAAACAACCTTGGTGATTTTTTCGAGTGAGGAGTTGGCAACACTGCTCATGCCTTACGAGAGAAATCCATTAAGGCGAGAAAGTAGGTCAAAGGGCGTCGCCAGAACGAAGCATTCCACCTACTTGTGTGTATTGTGTAAGGAGTGTGCTATCAAATTGAAATGTGAAGGTACATGCCAGCATTCCGATGAACAACGCGCACTTTCGGGAACTTGGGTCATTGCCGAGGTACGTAAAGCATGCAGTTTAGGTTACGAAGTGTTGTCGATGTCGGAAGTGTGGAAATATGAAACATCCATGTACAACCCTGTCACACAAACTGGAGGACTTTTTGCAGGATATGTCAATACCTTCTTGAAAATAAAACAGGAAGCGAGCGGTTGGCCTTCATGGTGTCAGAACGATGAGGATAAGAAGAAATACATACAGGAATATTTTGATAGGGAGGGTATTCTATTGGAAGAAAACAGTATAGAAGTTAATCCTGGAAAACGTAATCTGGCTAAACTCTGCCTTAATTCTTTATGGGGCAAATTCTGTCAACGGGACAATCTTTCCCAAACAACCATCATCAAGGAATCGAAAGATTTTCTCGATAAAATGACTGACCCAAATATAATGATCGGAGGAGTTGTGTTCATCAATCAGGATACTGTTTTAGTGAACTGGAAATATGTTGAAGAGGCTGTCAGTCTGAACAGGAAAGTAAATGTTCATATTGCAGCCTTCATGACATGCCATGCTCGCCTCAAATTGTATGAACTTCTCGAAAAGTTGGGTGACAGAATATGTTATTGTGATACAGATTCTGTCATTTACATAGATAGCCCTGAAATGGAATATCACCCCCAGACAGGTGACGCATTAGGAGAACTCACCAATGAATTGACCGATTTCGGCCCCGATGCAGTTTGTGAACAGTTTGTTTCAACGGGACCGAAAAGTTACAGCATGAAAATAACTAAACCATTCTCCGAATCACGGTATATCTGTAAAGTGAAAGGGATTACATTGAATACCACCACATCGGAATTGGTTAATTTTGATACTATGTGCGACATGATAAATAATGAGAAACCTGAAGTTATAGTGGAAAATATTTTCAGAATTAGAAGAACAAAACAGTTCCAGGTTATCAGTACAAATGAAAGAAAGCTGTTTCAACTAGTATTGCTGAAACGACGATTCGACCATGAACATTTATCGTTTCCTTTCGGATACTGCACAGACTAAAATATGTATGTAGTGGTCCAGATTTCGAACCCTTCTTCGGACGGTCAGTATATAAAATGTGTTTACAGACTGGCAGATCTTCATTTTTCTTCAGAACCTGTAAGACGTTTCTTCAGCATAAAACATGTTTCCTAAACTTTCCCATCCTTTCACCATGATGGTTTGCGGAGCATCAGGAAGTGGAAAAACTACCTTTGTGACAAACATAGTCGACTCCATCGTTCATCTCGTCGAGGGATCCGTGAAGAAAATCATATGGTGTTACGATCAGGAAAACAGTCTTCCGAAAAATCTTCGAGATGTGCAATATCATAAAGGTATCGTCGATTGGCAGTCGTGGAACGGAAAAACCCCCACTCTCATAATCCTGGACGATCTTATGATGGCTGCTCAGGGAGAAAAAGTCGCCGACCTTTTCACAAAAGGTAGCCATCACAAAAACATTTCGGTGGTGTTCATAACACAGAATCTTTTTCATCAAGGAAAAAATTGCAGGGATATTTCGTTGAACGTGAAGCATTTTGTTATTTTTAAAAATCCACGAGATATGAACCAATTTACTGTTTTTGCACGACAACTTCATCCTCACCGCATGAAGGAACTCGAAAAAGTATATATAGATGCTACGACGCAACCTTTCAGTTATTTGTATATTGATCTTTCACAGTCAACACCGGATCCTTTACGTTATCAGACAGACATTTTTAACCAGAATTACTCAACTGCATATCTTCCTCAGGAATGTTTAAAACATCGAGATGAGGAAAACGAGTAAGATACGTACCAACTCACGTTCTAACAGGAATAGGCATTCGACTTCTTTCAAGAAACATTCACCTTTCTTGCACGTGTTGAAAAATTCACCTACCAAAATCCTTAAATCATTATTGAAAAGTGCTCCGAAAAAGACAATACGTTTCATCAGCGAATGCTGCTTGAACGTTTTAAAAGGAAATGTGAAAATTAAACCATCTGCAAAACGCCGTCTGACACCTTACAAGTCGGTCATACGCAATCTTGTGAAACCGAAAGTGAACATCGAGAAACGCAGAAAGCTTCTTGTTCAGAAAGGAGGATTTCTACCTTTACTTCTAGGCTCCTTGTTATCGGGTCTTCTCGGTACTCTCATTCCTCATTGAGAAATGACATCTTCTTACAAAAAAATGATCGTCCTTTCACCGGAACAGTTAGTACGTATTCGTGGTTCCGAATTGTCTGTAACTCAAAAATTATCCGTTCTAGATAAGAAGATGAATGATATTCTAAAAATGAAAAATATATCAGACGATCAAAAATGGCGTCTTTACAGAAAAGAACTGGACGAGTATTTATGGCTGAGTCGAAAATCCAAAGAACCATTACAGATTCCCATTGTTCAAGATAACGACGGTTTTTCTACTATTTCACCAGAATCGACGTATTTTCCTCAGAACCTGGCCGAGACGTTACCCCGTAATACACGTCATCAGTTACAGAATATCATCCATGAGTACCAATCTACGGCACAACATTTGATAGACGAACGTCAGGAAAAAACACTTCCGGATCCGAAAACGTTGAACTTCTCATCGTCGCCAACGGAAAGCCCTGGACCATCTCATCGACAGAAGAAGAAGAAAAAGAATGTGACAGTCCGTGTTTCCAGGAAAACTACACCTTTTCTGAGAACACCTGACGCTTACAAACTGGTTCCTCTGAGAAAAAGCCGTAGACAGAGAGATCGGTCATGGGAGTCTCTAAGTTGAAACACAATAAAATTCTCACCAAAATATATTACGATCCCCGACACCATGCTTCATTCTTATCTGTAGATCGGCTGTGGAAAGCGTACGGGATAAAAATATATCCCGCGATACGGTGAAAAAATGGCTGATGCATCAGGAAACCTACACTCTCCACAAACCTGCGAGAAAAAGGTTTCCTCGAAATCATTACAATGTATGGAACATAGACATGCTTTGGGAAGCTGATCTCAACGACATGACATCGATACAAAAACATAACGACGGATACAAATATCTTCTGACAGTGATCGACGTATTTTCAAAATATGCCTTTGGATTACCGCTAAAAAATAAAACAAGCAATTCGGTAACCGAAGCTTTCAAAACTATTTTCGAAGAAAACAGACGGAAACCTGTTACACTACAGACCGACCAAGGAACGGAATTTACAAATTCTACATTCCAGAAATTTTTAAAAAAATGAACATGTACAATTCTCGACAGCAACAAATTATCCTGTCAAAGCGAGTGTAGTGGAACGTTTCAACAGAACATTAAAAGAACGGATGTGGAAATATTTCACCTTAAAACAGACAAGACGTTACGTAGATATTTTACCGCAACTTCTCGAAGGTTACAATACAGCAATCCACAGTTCCATAGGAATGGCCCCTCGAGATGTCAACGAAACAAACGTTTACATTGTGTGGAAACGTCTTAACAAACCTGACAAACATGTTTCACAACCGTCTTCAGATCTTAATGTAGGTGATATTGTACGAATTTCTGTCGTCAAAGGACATTTTGAGAAAGGATACGAACAAACGTGGTCACGAGAACTTTTCAAAATCCATTCCCTTGTTCAGCGAACACCTGTACCTGTATACATATTAGACGACTTAAATGAAGAACCTGTAAAAGGTACATTTTACAAACATGAACTGCAGAAAGTTTATTCGGATCCTGACGAAGAGTATAAAATTGATAAAATTTTGAACACCCGGGGAAAAGGAAAAAAATTTGGAATACCTGGTTCGTTGGCTCGGATATCCGCCTAGTTTCGATTCATGGATCAAGGCATCTTCCGTAAAACAGTTATCGGGAAAATAATTTCCAAAACATATTTATATCAAAATATAACGGTACTGCGATCCAGTGAGTCCTCTATGTTCGGCGAGAATGGACGATAATTTCTACGTTTACCTCCTATCATCTGCATCGGAGGAATATTTTCCAGACAACACACTCACCCATTTCACCGTAAAACTTGCTAAACGGATCGATCTGTCTCCAGAATTGTGGGAAGTCGGTTTGGCAGAACTACATTATTCAACTCTATACGACAATGTTTTGGAAACTGATTCTGGAATGTTAACTCTTCCTGTTCGGACATATGAAAGTCCTGAGGACCTGATCTCTACCATCATCGAATCTCTCCCCGACGACCTGGAAATAAGGAGATCCGTTCTCGAGAAATTCTGGCATTTTTTGACGGAACCGCAATGGGGAACATTTGGATCTACTACCTGTACGGATAACACACTCTATATTAACGAACAACCATTTTATTTTCCTGCAGCAACATATACGATAGAGGATCTGGTTTATTTCCTGAAAACAGACCCTGCTAATGTAGCTGTTCCTACTCATCTCAGGTTTTTCTTCAAAGAGGCCGTGTACAAACATCTATCCGTGATAGGGGTTCCGAAGCCTGAACCTGACGATGCTCCAACAAATACCGTTACACCCACAGACGAAACTGATGACTATGCTAAATTTCGATATGACATATTGAAATCTATTTATTCTACGCACGCAATGTCCAATAGCGTTGTGGATAAAAACCCATATATATTCATTTACTCCGATCTGGTGAAACAACAATTGGTCGGGGGAGAAATGGTACGTCTCTTGAGTCTTACCCGAAAACAGTGTTCGGACACAAATACGTCTTGCACAGTACCCGTAGTCCATCAAACATTCGACCCGATTCATTACGTTCCTCTGGATAAAGCCTCTTTCGAAACAATAGAAATTGCGTTGTACGATAGAAAAGGAGATTTCTTACCTTTGAGAACTGGGTCCGTACCCACAATCGCTGTTTTACATTTTCGTAGAAAAGCAAAGTCCTTTTAAAAAACAGTAGACCGCTATTTCTCTCAGTCTTTGTCGAAAAGCGAATGAATCACCATGAATTCGCAGACCGAATATTACAGTAACCAAATCCGTGGAGGAATTGGCCCCATCTACCGTTCAACTAGAAATCAAAAAGGGAGAGGATTGGGGTCACTTTTCGCAGGACTGTTTAGAATGGTGAAACCTCTACTCTGGAGTGGAGCAAAGACGATCGGAAGAGAAGCTTTAAAAACAGACGCTAACATTATCACCGACATTGCAACAAGCCAACAAACTCCGAAAACTATTATTCGTCAACGGGTACGTGAAGCAGGTCAAAATCTTCAAAGTAAAGCACAACGGAAAATCGACTCTCTGGTAGGTTCCGGTTTAAGAACAAAACCTGCAACAAGAATTGCTCAGTTGATGTTAAAACGTTCAGCCACCCGTATTAGAACATCTACGATCCGTAAAAAACGAGCATCCAAAAAACGAAGGAAAACATCCGCAAAATCTAGGAGAACACGTAAAAGAAAAATCAAACAGAAGGTCTCAGGGAAAGATATTTTTGGATAATGATGGAGGATAACATGTGCATGATCTCGCAGTTTGTCATACCGGGGGCAGAAACTGATTTTCTCGATCTTCCATCTACCTATCTCCGTCTGCAAACGCAAATGGTTAAACAGGATGGAAGTCCTATGAGTGCTTCCGAAACCGAAAAGACCCTCACAAAAACTGCGGGGTCGTGAATTATCTTCTCCATTCACTTTTTTCCCCATGTACAGCGACTCTCAACGGCATTACTGTAACAGCCGCCGATAACAATTATTACGCATATAGCACAACGGAAAATCGACTCTCTGATAGGTTCCGGTATAAGAAGAAAACCTGCAACAAGAATTGCTCAGTTGATGTTAAAACGTTCAGCCACCCGTATTAGAACATCTACGATCCGTAAAAAACGAGCATCCAAAAAACGAAGAAAAACATCCGCAAAATCTAGGAGAACACGTAAAAGAAAAAGAAAAAAGAAGGTCTCAGGGAAAGATATTTTTGGATAATGATGGAGGATAACATGTGCATGATCTCGCAGTTCGACCTCTTCCGGAAAAAACCTATTCAGCAAAATGTGGAAAAAACGTACACAGCCACCTACAAACCTATCGCTTCCATCGATAATCAGAATATAATTCAGTTTGTCATACCGGGGGCAGGAACTGATTTTCTCGATCTTTCATCTGCCTATCTCCGTCTGCAAACGCAAATGGTTAAACAGGATGGAAGTCCCATGAGTGCTTCCGAAACAGAAAATACCCTCACAAAAAACTGCGGGGTCGTGAATTATCTTCTCCATTCACTCTTTTCCCAATGTACAGTGACTCTCAACGGCATTGCTGTAACAACCGCCGATAACAATTACGCATATAAAGCGATCTTCGAAGCAGCTATCAATTACGGAAGCGATGCCGAAAACACGCATCTCACGAATGCGCTGTGGTATTTGGACACACCTGAACATCAAGATAAAATCACTGCCGACAACACAGGTTTCACCACCAGGAAACAATTTTTTCAGTATGTTCCGACGACAGGCGATCCTACGGAAGTGACAGCCGAGGTCGACCTTATGGGAAAACTTCACATAGATTTCTTCCACCAGTCTAAATACCTGCTCAACGGTGTTGAAGTACGCATAGATCTAGCTAGATCACGTGACGCTTTTTACATCTGGGGAGACCAGACATCACCTACAGTCAGAATAAAAATTTTAAAGGCTGTTCTCGAAATAAATCACATCATTCCTACTCCTACCACCAGTTTGGCCATAGGCAGAGCACTCACTTACGCTCCTGCCCATTATCCGTTCACCAGAAGCGTCATCAAAGCTTATTCATACGTCGCCGGAACGCAGCAGATTTCGATCGATAATGCTTTTCAAGGTCCTTTTCCGAATGTTGTTCTTTTTGCTATGGTATCCACCGCCAGCTTTCTCGGAGACAGTAAGAAAAATCCGTTCGACTTTAGAAGTTATAACCTATCTTCTTTCCATCTTGTGAAAAATGGAGAACTCGTACCTTCCGAACCTTTACGGATCACTACAGGAGGAAACAGCGGATTGATAACACGTGCCTATCAAACTCTATTTTCCGGTACTGGCATTCACCACGCCAATTACGGACACCAGATCACACGAAAAATGTTCGAGAACGGATTCTTTTTCCTGATTTACGACATAACGCCTGACTCTTCAGGAAACGACACGCACACCAGTCTCCAGGAACAAGGCATCATCGGAGCCGAGATGCAGTTTTCTCCTCAGCTGGCGGAAAATATAACATGTCTTTTGTATGCTGAATTTGAATCTGCAGTAGATATACCTAAAGATAGAAGTGTCATCCTCCATCAGTGAGACCGAATTTTCCATAAATATGTGTGCCTGTGTTTCTGACTCACAGTGTTATCGAAACAACTCCGATGTAAACATTATACTGCTTGTGATGGAAAAACCTACCAAAGTGATAACCCGTACTATTAAGCATAGTAGTGTTTCTTCGAAAGTGACAACTTCAAAACCTGTGAACATACAATTGTTTCCCGAACTACTTGACAACAGCCCTGGAAGCATAGAAATGACCAAAGACAGACACATTATTATACATTATTGAAAACATAAGCAGCATGAACACGTCGCAGATCAGACAGATTCTATCTCGTAACTGTTCCACCAGAAACATTTTCTACGGTGTTTACCCGAGAGATCTTTTACCTCGGACGTTTTCTACCCCGGCCTTGATCATCGCAAACACGGACAAGTCCGACTCCCGGGGTACACACTGGGTGGCCTTCTATTTCGACAAAAACAATGTGGCCGAGTATTTCGATTCATACGGATTTCATCCTTTCTATCAAGAATTCGTAACTTTCCTGAATCGTCATTCCTCGGTTTGGACTTACAACAACATTCCCTTACAGGGAGTATTGGCCCCAACATGCGGACATTACTGTTGCGTGTATGCTTATTACAAAGCGCGCCATGTTACAACCAAGGATTTCATTCAGGCATTTCCACCAGGCATCAGTAAAGATGGATATATCCTACACCGTTTCCGTCAGATCTTCAAATGTTTACCACATTTCACGTGGGTCAGAGGGGAACAAGGATGTTGTTCTATCCACGCGACCCGGTGTTGTGCCATGAAAAAAGCTATATAAAATGTGTGCTGCCGTATGTTTCTCTCAGTGTCATCGAGACAGCTCCAGCTAACACATCATGGAACCCACTGTGGTTTCTACAATGGAAAAACACGACAAACTTGTGAAACGTATGACCCGTCAGGATGAGGCTTCCAAACGTAAAACTCGCAAACGTGTGCAACCTGTTAAATTCGAGACTGTCACTATCAAGAACAAGACGGTGGACGAGGGAATGGATGTGGCTACGGATTGTGATTTCATAAAAAGACGTAGGGAAATAGGCTTTTCCACAGATACAATTCAGTGTCCTGAACTACACGCCGTAGAGACATGTTTCGATCTCTATCTTGCGAACACATATTTTCTGAACAAAGAGAAGAGCAAGTACGTAGCGATAGGATTCGAAAAGGAATCCCCTTTCAAGTTAGTGTGGGAGTTTTCGCAACAGGGGAGATCACCCGTACGTATCGATTCTAAACAGATTAGAGAACTGTGTGCTTCGAAATCTGACTTATTAAATTACGTCGAAACAGGTCGACGATTCAATTATTTGGTTACTGGAAATATCACCGTTAGTGGTGTAAATTTTTTCGGTAAACGGTGTATTTCAATGTATCAACATCATTCACCAGATGCTTTTATTTTCACAGATTCTGAACTACACTTATTTTTGTGTAACCTTTTTAGACCTCTGCAAAAATTAATGAACGACCGTTATCATAAATTACAACCAGAAATAGAGACTTTTGTATATTGTGTCAAAAAGAATATGAGTTCAGAAAAAAAAGAAGTACCCGATGTAGTGAACTATTTTTATGTATTCTGGTACAACGAATTGATGATTGAAATATATCTTCAGAACAATCTTGGACACACATTGATATTGTAAATAAGTTATGTTATGTATCTGATGCTGTAAAGTATCCATTGTAAATCTATTCCATATTGTAAATGAACCATTGTTATTTTTATGTATTGTAAATCAGTCTTTGTTATTTTATGTATTGTAATATAACCCTTCAGGTATTGTAAACCTTCTATATCATCAATTGTAAATAAAACATTTGTGTTATTCTATATCCATACTATCAATTATAAATAAAACATTTGTATATTTTGAACATTTCTTTTATTTATTACAATAAAAAGTGTACATATTCCAGACATTTTCAACTGCACAGGTTTTTTCACCTTTACCATGTTCTTTACATTTTAAACTTTCTGAACTGTTTTTGACACTGCTTAACTTTGGACATTCAAGTTCTTCGATATTACATACAGTCATCTTACCCTCACCTTTTTTCCCCACTAATATTTTCACCCATCCCATTTTCTCCGTACCTTTAACATAAACTTGCTGATTCATAAGCACTAAATACAGAAGATCTTCTAATTTCTCGTACGGTAGCCATCCATCATTCCAATCGAGACCATGTTTGTTGGTACGGAGCCAGTAATTCACTCGGCGATACTTTTCACTCAACAAGTGTAAACCATATGGAGGTTTCACTAAACAGTCAAATGCACTGTCGAAAGGAAATTTTAAAATTCCTACTTCTTTACACACAAATTCTCCTTCGACTCCTCGAAAACCTTGAATGTCCAAAAACCAGGCATCCATTTTGTTCAACAGGTGAACACTGTCAATGTATCATCAATACTGCCCCAACATACCGCACACTTGTCCAATTTAGAGGCACAGAGACCACAGGTTACAAAATGTCGACAAGGAAGAATTACCACACTGCAAGGGTTTTCAAAACATATTTTACAGAGTAGCACAGAATCCACACTCTGATTATCGGATGTTTTTACAGTAGTTTCTACACTGTCGCAATATTTGCAACTTTTCGAATCACTGTGTAACGCTGCAACACTCTGTATGTAAGTACAGGCTGGTATTGCCTGGTAATGTTCTAGAATCGGGCAATCTTCGGATGTCCAATCACACGCTCCGTACCCACAATGGAAACATATTACCCTATCACTGAATCCTGAATAATAAAAACCTGCAGTGACTAATTCTTCAGCAGTCTGACGTAATCCTATTGGCCACTTTCTGTAAGTCTTGTATCTCGCATTCACCGACATATAATCGGTGGTAAAAGGACCGCCTGCTATCAGACGAGTATGGTAAGTATACACTCTCATATGTCGAACAAAGGAAACTCGTCTGATACTGTAGGTGACGGCGTTGTAGGTATCGGCGATAAATGTTCAATCTGGTTATCCTCACCATCAACAGGAAACAGTGATCTGCGAACACCGGAAGAAAACACAGGGAAACAGGGATGTCCTTCTAATTTACGTAACAAAGGACGGTCGCAGGTTGAACACCACACGGAACTTCTGTTCTCCAGCAAAACAAGCCACTCTTTCACTCCTCCCTTCAAAGCTTCATGGATCTCATCCTCGTCCTTCCTGCGATGTAGTTCGCACATACACCTGTGACTTGGGAATCCTGTTTTTTCATCCACTCTTTTTTTTCTCTCGTCTATCTTCTTTAGCGTCTCGCAATATTCATGGACACCATTTCCTAATTCGTCAAACAGGTAACATCCACACCAGGGAGGTTCACGGAGCCCCACATACATAAACGGAAAATAGTTCAACAGACGGTGCAGGGCTGTTCGGTCACTATCCAGCTCCCCGCAAGATCGAACAATTTCCCAGAACTCCTCGTAACTATATTCGTAAAAATTCAGCCCTCTACTAAACAATCCTGTGCCACACACGTCCATTCTAACATAACTATTTTCCAACTCTTCTATTTATACCTTCTTGTATCTACGTCACATCCTCCAACGGTCGTAAACGCTCAAAACATGTTCAAACTTGCCCCGATTAGCAAACCAGACATTTACCATCCTATCTCCCTAATTAAACGCACATCAACGCCATCACCGGAAACACGTATTACAATTCCAAGAAAAACAACCACCATTTCCCCCCGAATTTCAAACAACGACCGGAAACACGTACTCCAATTCCGAGAAACCGTCAACGGAAAACACTACTTTTCCTCCTCAACCCAACAACCAATCAAAATCCTACACACAAAACAAAACCCCGCCCACGCACCAATCAAAATCATCCTCACAAAATAAGCCACGCCCTTTTTATGACGTCATCACGCAAAAAAAACACACTTGCTTGCCCACACACCTACATCATCAATTGATCTTTGATCGATCTTTTCCAGTCAATTGATTTATCGACTTCAACGCGGGTACATAACTACTGTCCTGTTCTGTAAATAAGCCATCGACGTAGAAAAATCTAGTGTGAATGAGACCGTTTATCTGGGTTCTTTTGGGCGTACGTAATTTTGTTGGGAGGGGGAAATAGACGATTCCCCCATTTCTCAATAAGGTTGCGTTAACCCGGATTGGTGCACTCGGGCATTGAGTTCTTTGTCTTCTGCAAGCAAGTCAAATCGATCCACGTAGTTCAGGGTATAATATTGGGCTGGGCGAAATAATACTAAGGTAGCAGCTTCCTAAAAATCATACGCTTCAAATATTTATTTTGAGATTTTTGTATATCGGGTAGCCGTTTGTGTGGACAATTGAAGCGTAACAAAAATAAGATAGTATTCGCCACATGAACGTTTGTAAACGGACATGAAGGTATGATATCACTCGCCCGCATCACCGACCATGGGCATAAGGTCTCTGGAGCATACTACTCCCTTCATATGATAATACAGATTTTGATTTTATATAGTGCATAATACTTTTGATATTCGACTGTGTTTAGGAAAGAGTAGTTGTAGATCTGCTGTTTTCAATCGCTTGTAAGTACTGACAAATAAATGTTTCTTCTCACATACTCCGACTGAAAGTCATAATTTTTACCTAGAAGTTAATTCTCTAATAATAAAAAAAGGCATTCAGAATTGAAAAATAAAATGGGTAACCTTTTCACCAAAGGTAGTTCTATCTAAAAATACTCAATAACATTATCTTAGGGCCTCTTTCATGAGCATATTTTTCATGTAGAACGTCTTTTGTACGATGTTCATTTATCAACGTATTTGTATTTCTCATTATAAATATATACTTCCAGATAACCACTAAAACTATTTACGTCTCATTTTCCCGTGATGATCTCAACCGAAACACTAAGGATGAGGTGGTATTCACCCGTTTAGGCGCTTGCATGGCTACAAATTCCGCCCTGTCAACCATTTCAAGGTAAGGAATATAAAATATACGCACACACGCATACACAACGGGTCCAAACCCCCCTTATCGTTCAATAAAATTATAAGATTACCTGTTCTATAAGCTTGTTAATAAAAAATATTCGGACTTATTTTATTCTCATAAATTCGAGACGTATAGGAAGGAATACGGATGGGAAGAACATTACGTAATATCACACACTAGATGGGACAGCAGACCAAAGGCCTGCAATTTCCTGATAGTTTCGGAGTTTCCGCGGTAAGAAACTGCACTGGGACTGTCAAATCAGTTATTTTGTTTCTTCTTAAAATTTTCTTAAAGGAATTTGAATTTTTTAAACGCATTGCAAGAAAAACAGGGGAACACCGTAGCATTCTCAAGTTGTTTGAAACAAGATGAACAGAAAACCATCAATACTAAGTAGCGTGGCTTGTGGAATTGTATTCACTAATTATAGAAACTACGGACCTTACAATTTACTAGTAGAAGACAAATATTTCAGCAAGTTCTTCAGTTTCTACACTGTGTAACATGTGGGGAATTTGAAATATCTTCACTTGTTCTAACCAAATTGATTTCATGTAGTGCAAGATTATGTTGGGCACCTCAAAAGGGGTACTGTGAACATTCTAAACGAGATATTTTTTAAAAATGTGAACCCCCCCAATCATGAACGTCCGCAGATTTTTTCGCGGCGTGACAAGCAAGGTATCTTTCCATGGGGCATATTACCCCGATAATAGTGTTGCTCCCTGAAAAAAAACACCACTTGAATTTGAAATTGTCGAATTCCTGCATACCTATTATAATAATTAATGTAAATTACTGTAACATATAAAATTTTACGTGTGAAATACATATGGCTACTTTTAGATTGACATTCGTTTTCTAAGGGAGAAGTGTGGCCATTCTTGTCCCCCTTCCAGATGTCCATGCCCCTATATTATACTTTCATCCAGAAATTTTAGTGCAGAGGGATCATATTGCCGTTATTAAACGATATTATATCTTCAAGCTGATGAAAGTTCAAAGAAACTAGGGGTAAGGGAGTGAAGTGGATGGAAATCAATTCTGGGGGGCAAACATTTAAGTAAAAGCAATGCTAGCGGAATCTAAGAGTAGCAGGACAAAAGAACAATCAAGATGGTATTAGTTTTTACATCTTTCTTTCATTATTTCTTACAGACGGTGTAACGTCCTAGTTGTCAGTTAAGTTAAATATAAAAAAATATAAAGAAAACGCGATAAATCCACAGAGGCCGCAATTACACTCTAAGAAAAATCAATAGGACGAAACAAGTCTTTACTGATGGAGGTTAATGTCTCGTTTGTGGAAACGCCTCAAAGCTCACAAGGAACTTCGTCAGTTTTGCTGGGCCTAAATTCAAACAATTGTGCACTAAGAAGTAACAGTAATTGCAATCAAAATGTGTAGATAAATACCTTGCTTACCATTGGTTTTGTATGCTTCAAGAAATAACCATAAGTAATTGTGCATGCACAAGTAAATCCAAATTACTAATCCACTTGGTTGCTAAATAAACCATGCATCATGTACAGTCACGGACACTTCTGGCTTGTAACGACCTTATTGAAGAAGCACTGAAGCAAGCCATCCATGTCTGACCACCAAGCGCCTTGTGACTAGACAACTCAACCAGCATTGCAATTCTGCGGCTTGTATACCAATCACGGGTATACATCTCTGTAAATTGAGTAGTGATGCCAAAGAGAAATACGAGATGAAGATTGTCGATCGTAATGTCTCGTGTTCTCGACATGGAATAATACTCGGTCCACGTTACGTTCCATTATTTAATGTTGTTTGGGAACGAACCTGACGGACTGGTTTTATATTTTCACTCCTTGTATTACAGTAAATTCCATATTTTACAATTATATTAATGCTTTGAACGAAAATAATACCGGGAAAAATATCGAACACACGTTCACACCACTCTTCTCACACACATGCACGTGAAAACAAACACACAAAGCTAAGTTTTAACTTCCACGTGAATGTCCAAATAACAGTAAATGGAGAAGCACGATGTGCGAAACATGGGATTTTTCACAGAAAGAATGCGTCTATTTTTGACATACGTGGTTTCTATTAATAGACAATGAAACAATTATGAGAGAAGTTAAAATGCATTTTCGTCTTCAGATGTTGAGGAAGGAAACAGACTGACTGGAAAAAAGAAAACATGGTGTTGTTGATAGAGTGTTGGTTAGCGTACAGAGCTTTCACCAGTGAGATCTAGGTTCGATCCCCAACAAGGACAATTTTTTTTATTCTTTTCTATTAGTGAAGAAGTATGTAATATTGTTTTCTAGGCATTTTGACGAAAGGATAAACATCAAATTTGTTTGTTTAATCTGAATTTTCAATCTTCTAATAAGTTCTCTATCACAAAGGGATATAGAGATTCTCTATCTAGGCGATAGATATCTTCTCAATGGTTCCGTAGCTACGATTCTTCAGCCCCTTCCACCCACTTGTCTTATTTATTTACTTGATTCATATCAACTCACGAAATACCATGAATCTAACGAAAACAGTTAGAACAGGTAACACACCTCGCGTCGAGGGTTTCAGACTCGAGTTCTGGCTTTTTTTTTTTTTTTTTTTTGCGAGGGTGATTATTCTTGTGTGTCTGTTTATCATCTTTGGCAAAAAAAAATTCTCATTATTGCCGTGATTAACCTAGGGAGAGACCAAAGCGACTGAAATAACAAAAGTACAAAAAATGCAAGACACATCTGCCTAGGCATGTTATACCTTGGTAGTTAGCAATCTGAAAATTAACTTGCGTTTCAGTCGACTACTTGCGAAAGAGTTTCGTGTTGTCTCGTTTAGAGTGTTGGTTATCGTGTCGGACTAGCATGCGGCAACCCGAGTTCGAGCCCAACGGAAGGAAAGTTTTATTTTGTCTAATTTCATTTTCATTTCAATTTTTAACCTGAAACTAACAAATTTAATGGTAATTTTTTTCAATTTTTTTAGGATATTCTATATGTCATATAACATAACCCCACAGCTCTACAGCACCTTGGCGGGCCTTGGCTTACCTACCGACTGCTGGTCTCCCTCCCACACTGTTCTGCCGTCACCTATTATAGCGTGGAGGTCTCAGACCAGTGTTGGGGTGACGGGTGATCAGCCCGACGAACCCCCAGCCGTTGTTGTAGGTCTTCTCGACCGGGTTACGCTCACTCACTCGGAGCTTCCCAATTTCCTCACGATGGTGGGTTGCCACCGGCCCTATACGTAGGCCGAATAAATTCCGACCTACGCCGTCCCGCAGCGAACGATCTCAAGACGAGTGAACGCTTTAACCCGCTCGACTACGGAGGAGAACCAATAAAATGTTATGCCTGGCGAAAAGTACACATTTCTTTCGAGAAAATGATCCAAAAATACATATAATACTATTCACAAGAAATAATTGTAATTGTTTGGAAAACAAAATTCAATTCAAAATTCAACAATTCGCACAGCAAATAAAATAAGGATGTTCGCAATAAATAAATTGAAATATATAGTGGCTCGAGTAAAGAAAAAATTGGAGGCAATGAAACGGGAATCGAACCCAGTATCTCCTGCGTGTCAAACTAACACGCTACCACCCCACGACCTGGTCTTCTGTCAGTCGGACAATCTAATCGTCTTATGACTGAGTAACGCTTGCTAAGTTTCTAATTTTTGAAGGGCTTGTAATTGTTGTTGTGTGTCACGGAGTTATGTTTACTGCAACATTTGAGCACACAATCCAAACATACGTAAATTTTATACACAGAAAACATGGGGTTTCTGCACATAATTACGGAGCATGCGCTCTGCCAAGGACTAGAAAGAACCTCGCAAAAGTTACTGAAGCTTCTCTGCGGTGCTGACAGTTGGCCCCGGAGTCACGTTGTAATTTGCTTATCAGTCGACATGACCTTGTGCCTGCAGAACCAGCTCACTGAAGTGAACGAAGGTATTTTACGTGTTTGTAAGCTGGAAGAAAACATGCCACGCGTTACAACAGACAGAGGTTTGTCTTCAGCTTTGGGACAGACAAACCACACTAGGCATACAGACAGAGTATAATATAAGATAAAAGGAAATTATTTCTCCGTCTCCCCACACTGACAATTTTATTGCCATTCTTTGGAGTTATTTGACCACAGAAACGGAATTATATTATTGAAGTCGTATCTCGTGTTCTGGCTTGGTTCAGTATGCTGATCAGGTTTTCTGACAATAGCAGGACGAGCAACCCAAGAACAGTAATTGTCTATCTTTTATATCTGCTTCCTTCATCATCCGGTATAAGGCAGACAAGAACATACCACAAATGTTTAAGAGAACTATTGCTAATTTGGTAACTTGTCTTGCAATTGAATTTCTGTCATGAACAGCTGCAAAGAAACAAAGGGTTTCTTTTTTAAAGATTACACTGAATAATTGTTATTTGATTAGGAAACTAAAATGGCTTCAGTATTCCCATGCAGTACACAAAAGATTCTAAACCATACTACTGTTGGTTTCAACGTATTATTTCAACAATCAAGATACAAAATAAAGGGCATGCTCAAGAAAAATTATGTTTCTTTGATTATCAAGTGCATTACGTGGTTAACATCAAGTTTGGATTTGCCGGTTATCCAAATATTATTAATTTTGAAAATAGTCTTTCAGTTAGTGTAATGTGTCTTAAATTGAATGTCCTATTTTTAACCGTGAACGTGTTTTGTTTCTTCAATTAAAACTTTTAGTTTACAATTTAGTTCATCATACCAACCTGTGTCCTTCTCCCTTGTGTATTTATAGTTATAAATAAAATCCCATTGGAGCATGGAAAAACCTTTCACTGTTCATAAGTCAGTCATTGTTCTCTGCAGTTTTCAATGCAACATTCAGGATCTCTGATCGTGCATCTGGTATCCACATAATTTAATATATTTATAAGTTGTTTTAAGCGAAATTCTCCATTTTTATTCTTTCCATATATGATATCAATATCACATTGAAAACAGTTATTAATGGTTTCAATGTCATTTGCTGGGGAAAAAAGTTCGTATTACTTTAGATTCGAACATGCAAACGCAAGTATCAAAGTATTGCTTTAGACAGCACTCATGATTTTGAAACGTGGAAAGGTAATCATTTTACGGGAAACGTGAAAGTTGACAGAATGTAGATACTGCCATATTAGCACTGACAACTAGGAAGCGTTCTCAATGATCACGTTGCTGCATGTTTTTCGCTAATAAATAACTGATTCTTTTCAACACATACACAAATACATCGTCGCTTCGGAACATCAATTTTCATCTTTGCTGCTTTCAGATTACCAACATACGAAGTGGCATGCAATTCAAAAGGTTTTGCAGAAACCTCAGTTTTATAAATAAGGTTAGATGAAATTAGACAAAAAAAAAAGAAACTTTTCTTCTGCTGGGCTCGAACACGGGTTGCCCGCACGCTAGTCCGACACGATAACCAACACTCTAAACGAAACAACACGAAATTCAACAATGCGCTTGGTGGTCAGACATGGATGGCTTGCTTCAGTGCTTCTTCAATAAGGTCGTTACAAGCCAGAAGTGTCCGTGACTGTACTAAAGAACACTTATAAATGTACAGGGTGGCTCAAAAATCACTTAACACCCTCGGTAGAAGGCCAGTGCAGAGCGCAAAGTGGAAATGGTGATGACCAATCGTTATCAGACAAAGGGGGAACCACACTGACACCACCCGCGCGGCCGGCGGCCATCTTGATGTACGCCATCTTGAATTCAACTTCAGAATTTTAAATGGGAAGGGGGTAATATGATATATCAAATCAGGCTAGAATTTTACGGGAAATGTAATGGTGAAGGCGTTTCCGGCCTATCTTTAACCAGTAAAAAGTTATGACTGAATTCTTGTACCAATTTACTCCTTTTCGAGGTGATAGAAAAATGTCTTAAAATTTGTTTCGCGCATCGGTAATGCATCGAGATCAAAGTGAAGTCTAAGGAGAGAAGTTCGCATGCTTGAGTTGATATATCACATCACCCCCTTTCCTTTGAAAATGTTTTGCATTGAATTCAAATATTTCGTCCAACAATATGCCGGACCTGTGCTTGACACACACAGCTAGGGATCGCTCTATGCATAACCTATTTCTTTCATGACCAGTTATACCCAGGATAACTCCTTTACATTTTGTAGGGGGTGTTAAAGGATATTTGACTCATCATAGTTCATGTAATGAGGATTTTATGAGTCACATAGTTACACATATTATTTTGTTTCTTCTGATGCCATTGCAGTCCCAGAACAATTTTTTGATATGTTTTAGAGTATGACATAACGGATTAAATATATGTTTTCACGATTTTTGGTTATGACATGTTTTGAGACATTCAAGGTCACAAGTCAAGGTCAAGTGACAAAATTTCATTTTTATCCAAAGTAAGCTTGTTATACATCACTTGATAGCTTGCTCAAGTCTCTGTACAATAAGCTTTATTTGATCTTCCTAGGCGAAATAGGGGCGCAGTTACAGCACATTTAGTATAGCTAAACGGGCTCAAAAGGGGCAATTTTTGCGAATTTTGACCTTTAATAATTTGACAATTTCAAGACGCACGAGTCTCATAATTTTCACAGTTAGTAAGTTTTATGCATACTTTCAACTCCCTAAATGTCAATGATATACTTCCAAATAGATTTCTGTTTCTTTTTAAGTAGTGTAAAGAATATGATAATGGATAAGTACATACACAAAACGTTGTCGGGTCCAGTCCCCCCCGCTCCCCCAACAAGCTTCAGGTCAGCTGTGTTCCAGATTTTCACTTATGAAATATACCAACCCTAATCATACAAAAAGTTGAACCCCCCCCCCCCCTTACGTGAACTATATATACGCCCATGCGCACAAATGTATATGATATTCGAGAGCGTGATAAAATAATATTCTCCTACAACATTCATGCCCTTAAATGTAATGTTTATTAACGTAAAAATACTTTTCCATTATACAGCACAAGTCTTGGGGATAACTATTTATTCTATAAAGAGAAAAAAATATCCAGGAATCTGGAGTATATTATAAGGTATATTCTTTGTTAAATTGATAGAGCTTTTCCATTGTTGTTTAAAGCTTAGAAAGAATATCAATTCGCACGTGGTAGCAGAATGCAGCAATTCGAAAAAAACAACTATGGTTTACATTTCATCGAAAAAGTAAACGTGATAGGCAAGATACAAAAGCATTCACACAGGTAAGGGGAATGCACTAATTGAAGCTCCGATACCCATATTTCATGATGGCAGCAATATGAGTCTGTTGACAGTATTTATCCCCGTAGCAACATTGCAAAACAATATGGCTTCCAGTGCCTTATGCCTACATATAATGAATCGATTTTTGCACAGTCAATTCATAATGTATATGTAAATTAAATATCACAAACTTTTAGATATGGAAAATACAGATATGGAAGAAGTAATGGCTAGTGGGAAAACAGGAGAACATCAGCTATACCAGTAAGCATAGGCCTGTAAAGTACGTAGTACCTGCCCGCTGATTCTGTGACAACATTTTGCAAAACTGGCCACAGTGAAGCTGATCTTAGGTGCAGAACAATAATATTTAGTATTTAAAGCTAATATTTCATGACGAAGAAAGGCACAGATTAACAACAGGAACTTATCATTATTCAAGTTTCTATAGTTGTATGACGGAATCATATGTACTGCACAAAATTACTCATGATGGTGTAATGTGGTAATTATGACTACCCAGTAGAGACAAAGAACAATCTTGTGTAATTTTGCATCATATGACTCACACTCTGGTATGGAATGAATCGCAGATCATGTCGAAGGAGTGGTTGGTGGGGTCTTAGCCGCCCCAGTATTCCAAAATAGAACATTGAAGATAGGAAAAGGTGTCATAATAAGGGCTGCTACTAAGAATGTATACGAAACCCCCTTTCGAAAATTGTCGGCAAGCCATTGATTGCAGACATTGCTTACGTGAGAAAACTGTACCTGACATTGAGCATCATAGCCTCTCCATTATGGGAAAAAGTGTGGACGAAACAGGATACTGTTTCTAGGTGTCTTGGTGTGCTGGACAGTCAACTTTAAACATTTCAAAAACACACATTCGTCAAGAGGAAACAAAGTGTAGCATTTCAAACAGCAAAATGAAGCTTTGATGGTGATACGAAGCATTTTTCAGATAGATTCTTGAAAAAAAAATGTCACTAATAACCCAAGACGAGAGACATGCTGAGTATGATGGTCGACCACAGACGAAACTCGTCACAGCACGTGTCTGGACTGCCAGAACATACCACTTTGCGACCATTCCAGATGAAATGTCCCATGAGAAGTCCCCGGTTTTCTGAAATTGGTGCTGAGGGAAATTAAACAAATAGCCAAAGATACAATACATCAACATATTTTCAGATGGTGCTGCAAGCCGATTTAAAGAAAAACACTTGTTTGTAAACATGATATTTTTATGTGATCTGTTTCATTTATAGCACCTTGAAAGGCAACTTAAAATATATGTTTCACTTAGAGCACCTCTTTGCCACCAGTCATGGTAAGGGTGGCAAGGTTATTCAATGGAATTGCTGCTGAACTTAAAAGACAGGTAGCTTGGCCATTCTATCAGGTTCAGTAAGTATTACTGAGTCCATTTTTATGTATGAATATTGTGAAGACATGGCTGAAAGGATTTGTGTTAGATAATTTGTTTTGCGTTAGTTTTGTCTTCCTGGATCCAGAAGAAAGTTATTGGGGTTCTGAGTATCCAGAGATGCAAGTGACTGGAAGTGTTATTTTTTTTTCATCAGTTCTATTCCAGAGTAGTAGATAATACATACGTAGTTCATTCATTGATAGATTCTGCTTATATTTCATCACATGTCTTCCATTTTTGGCTATTGCGAATATATAATAAGTGATGGTATGATGAAGGAACGCATAAGAAAACACCAATGATGAAGCCGGAATCGAATCCGCCAAACTGGCTTCGTGGTATGGTATACTAGCCACTCCACCACAGGAGTTGATTGTAGATAATGGATAGCATTGGTAATCATGCACATAAGGTGATAATATACTAGGTCATTCAAATATAACCGGGACTTTTTTTCCTTTACCACATCCTTTATTATAAAATACTTATTTGCACATGTCGCCCTTCAAAGTACACCCCTCCAGAGACCATACATTTTCCAACGTTCTGGAAGCATCTTAATGCCCTTTTCGTAAAAGTTTTTCGGTTGGCTGCGTATCCACTCCAGGACACTCGCGATGACGGCGTCGTTATCTTCAAACCGCATGCCTTCCAAGTCTGATTTAGGCCTTCCAAACATGTAGAAATCACTTGGGACCAAATCGGGACTGTATGGCGGGTGTGGAGAAGGTACCATTTTAATTTGCTGAGGGTTGCCATAGTTGTTTTGGCTGTATAAGACCATGCATTATCTTGAAGGAAGGCTACCCGCTTTCAACATCTCTTTCGCTTGGATCGGAACATTTCCTTCACTTCTGTTGTCAGGATTTCTGACCAATAAGCTGAAATGACTTTTCTGGTTTCTGTAAGAAAGTCAAAATGAATAACCTTCTGTCAGTCCCAAAAGAACGTTGCCATCACTTTTCCTACCGAACTGGCTCTCCGCGCTTTCTTGGGTATGGGATAACCGGTATGCCGCCACTCATGTGATTACAGCTGGGACTCATTCTTCACACGCTCTCTTCCCTATCTGAAGTACTTACACCACTCAAACACACGGGTTCGTGAGAGAAGCTCTTCCCCATACTGCTTTTGGGTCTCTGTGAAATTCCAGAAGGTTGAACGGTTTCTCCAACAAGAAATGTAATGACATTGCTTTTTTGAACGCTCCGCGTCGCCTTCTGGTCACATCATTCTAGCATCACTCGGACACGACTGATCAGGCTAAAACCTAGTACATGTATCACTAGTTTCTTCTTTGAGTAATGTTTAATTTCAAACACTTAGTGATGATGGACAAAGTGATGTTGGACAAATTCTGATTCCGTAACGCTGATTCTGAGACATGACATCCTTGTACATATTGTTTTAGAACTCTATATATCTGAAGTTAAAATATTTTCATTCTTACTTTTTGGACTTTTAACCGCTGTGTTAATTTTCAAATACCAACATTTCGGAGGCTGAATCTGCCTCCGTCTTCAGGGTAGTGTGTAGTCTGTTAAATATATGGTGTTTATAAATAGTTGCCCTGGAGGATTATTCTTGGTGGCCACAGCTCCACCGCGTCCGTCGGACACAATGACCTCTGTGTACATGAAGTTGCTAGGGAGGATTATCAGTGGCACAGACTCCAATTCGTTAGGTGGTCACGACAAGACCTATTTTTGTATGTAGGTTGCCAGGGAAGATTATGTTGCGGTGGAACAGGCTCCACCTTGTCAAAGGATTGATGCTGTAGTATATCAACCCAAAAAATGAAAAATGAAAAAACTCCTTCAGTGCCGCTTTTGTGTTATTGTCAGACCCTGAATGGTGGTGGACATAGAGTACTCCCAGTGTGTGTGCTACACTGATCCTCGTTTGTATGCTGACTGGTCAAAGCAGGGTTGGAGATATATCTGTAAAGTTATCTAAAGCATGGCATGGCATGGCATAAATTTGAAGTTTTGAAAATGAGTGTCAAGCTGGTTTGGCCCTTGAATCTATGAAAATTGTATAATGAAGTGTGTGTGGAATTAATGCAAAGTTCCTGTGGATCTTGTGTGGATCTTGTGTGTTCAACTGTTGCAACACAAGGAATGTTTCATATGGAAATTGTGTTTCGTGGGCGTGGCATTGCATAAGTCTACCTGAAGGTATTCGCTGTTCCCAGAAGTTTCATTTCCGGATTTGTATGTCTAGGCAGTGTTTGCAAACATTTGTGGTGAGCGTCTCGTAGCTGCTGGATTACTGGAGTTAATTCCAGATCCTCTAAAACTTGGGCGCTGCATGTGAACGTGTCCTGGCCTGAAATGATCTAAGCTGCTTTGCTTTGGACCCGTTTCAGTCGTTTAAGATGTGAATAGATGGCATGCTGTCAGGCTGGGCCCGCGTAAGTCAAAGTTGGAATGATGTACATCTAAAGTAGATGTAGCCTCGTCTGTAGTTTGAGTTCCGGACATGTAAACATAAAAGAAAGTGCAAGGACTTTTCGTAGTCTTATGTTGGCTATACCTTGGATATAAGAGGCAAACGTGAGTCCTCGATCTAGGCTGACCCCTATATATTTGACTTCGTCTTCAAGTTGCACTTCTCCCTCGTGGTATGAAAGTTGTCTGAGTTCATGTTTTCTTCTCTTTGTGTGGATGACACATACACTTTTCGCGGTGTTCACCTTCAGACCCTATTTGCGAGCCCACGTTTGGAACACATCAAGTTGTTGTTGGAGATAGCGGTAGCATAAGCCTATTCGACGACTGCAAAGAATGCGGTATCGTCAGCGCACGTGGCTTGGAAACATCTCTCTGAAGTTGGGACATTTGCTGTATAAAGCGTGTACAAAAGTCGAGAAAGTACTGCTTCCTGAGATACACCTGCTAATATGAGTCGGGTTTGAGACGTAGCTCCTGAGAAAGAGACAAAGAAACTGCATTTGCTGATGTAAGATTGGAGGAGTCGGACATAGTAATCAGGTAAACCCTGCCGTAAAAGTTTATGTATGAGACCAGAGGGCCAGACTCTCGGTGAAAAGCCTTGCCTATATCTAGGTAAAGAAACCCATATTGTGAACTGTTTTCTATTGAATGCCGTTGTGATATGAAGTTTAACACGCGGAGGAGCTGAGAGGTGGTACTGTGGTTGGTCCTAAAACCAAATAGGTGGTGTGGTACGAGCGAGGAGGTTTCTACGTGTGTCATGAGTCTCGAGAGTAATACTCTTTCGAAGAGTTTCCGAAGGTGTGAAAGGAGACTTATTGGCCTATAGTTCTCCGATTTGAGAGTACTCTTTCCAGGTTTTGGTCTATGTCTTCTTTTATGCAGTGGGAAAGTAGCCTAGTTGTAGGATGGCATTGAATATGTATGTAATGTATACAAGTAATTTGCGAGTGGGACGACGCAGCAGTTCGGGCCGTATACCATGTGGCCCAGGAGCCTTGGTTTTAGGCAATCTTCGGATTTGGCGTTCTACCTCTCGAGGTGACGTCAACTTTGGCATGTGCTCGATCTGTCTTATGGTGAAAGTGCGTATCGTCCTGTTTACATGTTTGTTTGTATGCTCATCTGATGGATCTTCATTTGGAGTGAATTGTTCCTCTAGAGCATTTGTCAAGACTTCAATCTGATCTTGTGGCTCATTTAACAGTCCGTTTAGTCCTTCTATTACTCTGCTGTATGATGAGTCCTTGGAACGAAGAAATGTCCTAGTATATTTCCATATACGCTGATCATTCACTGAAAGGCCACTCAGTGTGTCATTCCAATGATGTGCATTTTCTTTTTGGATAAGGGTTTTTACCTTGGAGGAGAGAGAGTTCCAAAGAGTTTCATATTTGGGACTCCTTGTGTGCTTCCACCTTCGTGTCACCCACCGTTTTAACTGAATGTTACTTCGGTGCTTTCTGACTCAGCAGAGAGTGGGTGAGATGTGATACTGACTGAGGTCTATCATGAAGATCGAGAAGAGTGTTCACATTTCCTCTGAATTTATCCCAATTTGTCTCGTGTCTCAGAATGGTTGGGACTCCTTGTGTGAGAGTAGGGTGGGAAACTTGGAACATGACAGGTTCGTGGTCTGAATCCAAATCACAGATTACGTACGGGTCTGTGAAAAGTGGCATTCCTTTAATCAGGACTACGTCTATCACGTCAGGCCTGACACCAAGATAGTGAGTGGGTTCCCGGGGTGCTTGGATAGTGAAGGTGGATCGAAGTATGTAGTCATGCAGTATGTCACCTGCATTATCAGGATACTGTGATTGCCAGGATGTATGCTTCGCATTGAGATCTCCGGCAAGTACCAATTTATCGCCTAGTTTACTTATGTTATCATAATCATCTGGTACGTACATGTCCCGCAGCAGGAGATCTGTATCCAGCCACGAGAATGACTCTAACTCTGATTGAGTTATAATGTGCACTGCCAGCGCCTCTAGACCGAACAAAAGTGGTACATGTACTTGCTGAGATGGAAAGTTCCTTTTAACTTTTACTAATAATCCGCCTATCGGTCTTCCGATTCTATCTAGTCGGTATATGAGATAGTTGGGCAATTTCCAGCCTTTGACGGTGTAAGAGAAGTGTGTTTCACTGATCAGTGTCATTTCTACTTTGTTATGTTCAAGAAAGTGGATGAGGGTATGTCTCTGCCCTCTTAACCCATCTGCGTTCCACGGCATGAGGGAGAGTGAGTGGTGAATTTTCGAGTGACTAGAAACAGCCATCGTCAATCATTTCTGCAATGGTATCGATATATGCGGCTGCTTTTGTGGCTGTGTCCGTAGCATAGGTAAGACGAGCAATACTTCTTTTAACATGTGGTACTATTTTGCTTAGATTCATTCCTTTGAAGAACTCAAACATGCGTTTAATGTATGAGGCTGATGTGTCATCCCGAGTGGATTCTGATATATTTCTTCTGGAGGGGGCCTCCTTGGTGATGGTTTTGGTAGAGGTGTGTCTGGGCGGAGTGGCTGAACCTGCGTACCTTGACGAGATTTGTTGTGAAGATGTGGTTTCTGCGGAAGTTGCAGTTGTTTGTTGAGAAGTGATGGTTGGGGGAGATTTTTGCATCTTCTTGTTGGTGGAAGTTTAAGCGTCCGGGTAGTCTTGGAAGTTTGAGGGGTGATCACCCTTACAGTTAGCACATTTGGCTGAGGTAGTGGTGTCTGCTTTGAGACTAGCCTTTGTTAAGTGTCTCTGTCTGCATTTGAGGCTGCGGGGCAGTGCTTTACATTGTGTTTGACCATGTCCCATTCACTGACAGCGATAACATTACAGTGTGGTGGGTGGTTTGTATACCTGTAATTTAATTCTGTAGTAGCCAAGAAGATACTCTTCGTTGTATAATTTGTGAGTGGTGGAGTTTCTTGTAAGCGACACCACAAAGAGTGGCATCAACACTCGTTCATTTGAGCACATCTTGCTGCGAAAAATTTGGTGAACTGATATAGGTGTATAATTCTTATCTTTCAGGTCCTGCTCCAGGTCGCCCAGACAGGTATCAATGGGTAATTTTTGTATTACCACCTTCACAGGTCGTTCACTGCGAACGATGCCGGTGGCATATTCTCGTTTGGTCTGGTCACAAAATGCAATTAATTTATCATAATCTGCCCTGGTTGATACTTGGAAGATGACCTTCTCTCTATTGTGCTGTATGTGAGGACGCTGACTAAGCGTGTTGCCTAAAGTAGAGGTGAAGGCGTACGTGTCCCTTATTCCGAACACGGAAATATGTGGAGGTCTTGGGACTTTCTTAGGTTGAGTTGTTTGAGGTGGTTGGGTTACCTCTTCTTGAGGGATCTCCATGTCACCTGAGGGATATTGTGCCAGGGGCGCAAATGTATTTGATAACTGCATGTTTTTTTGTAGTTTTGATGGATGCCTCCCTTCATATAGTTGGGCGAGACTTTCCAAGTCAGTAAGTCACCTTTGGTGGCGAGGCCGGTCAACAAGTGTAAATTCTGCTGAAGGTTGGTTGGAGGATTCCCAGAATTTGAAGGATGCTTTATCTGTCGTGGGTGTCGGTTGCAATGATCCAACGCCCTGTTTTCCCAAAGGAACCAGAAAAGTTTCTGGTCGGTAAGTGAAACGTCTGCTGAACTGGCTTTGAGGTGCTCCATCCCTCTAAAGGAAAGGTTCTAGTGTCTGGCTGACATTGCAGTAGTTTGTAGACGTTATACAAGAGGAACCTGCGTGTCTATGTCACCACTCCGAGGGGTGGTACATGAAAGAACATTCAATGCCCTCCTATGTCTTATAGAGACCAGTTCGAATGAGTACCACTGCAGAGCAAATGCGTTGCCTTGGAGGATTATTTTAGGCGGTGACCAAGACTTCACCGCACTCGTAAGAAGGGTCGATTTGAACTATCAACCCAAAAGAATTGAAATAGTAGTCAGAGATTCCTGCAGCGCCGCTACATGCCTCTGAATGACCCTGAATGCCATGCGTGTGCTACACCGTTGTCAGTAATGCACGGCGATAAAGCATAGCAGAGTTAGAAATCTCTGTATCTCAAAAGTCCAGGTACGAGGGTTGTTGTGCAATGTATATGAATAACACTGGGCAACGTTAACTTCATTGCATGGCAATTTTTAACAGTTCCAATATGAAATTGACCCAATGAGACCAGATATGAGTTCAAAAAAGCCCCCATCATATCAGGTTTTCTCAGAACTTACATGTTTCGAGTAGTGTAATCAAGTATCTTCAAAGCTACACTTGGTACGAGGCCTATTATTTTTTTTAATTTAAGCATAATGGAAAACCTATTTTGACGATGTTTTTGTCAATTTTCTACTATTGCAAATCTGTGTTTTTTCACCTCACACTTCGTACGAGTGTCATAATTTCTTTCGAGTTAAAGTACGTAACATTGCGATGGCTTGTAAGGTAAACTATTGCGCAATGTTTACGCAACAAGTTATTACGCAGACCCGTATCTAGCGTGTTGTTGGTTATGATGTAATGGGTGTCTTCTAATTGACTTACTGTTTCGGATGTTTTCATCCGCACTTAGGTTACTTAAAGGGTTTTCGCATTACAGATCAGCGAGTATCGTGAGAGTGTTTCTAAACTACGGATGTGTTGTTGCAGTGTTCAGAGGCCTGCACAAGACCTGGAGCAGACCCGTTCGCGAGACATCGCTCCTAAAATACCATGCAACCTGCGCAACACCCTCGCTTGAGCAACTTGTATGCCCACCTGCCCAGATCGTTCCTGGCAGGCATTGTAGACCCGCCGGGTACCCGCAGTCTTACGATACCTAGTAGGTCTCAGTGCGTTCTTTCCATCAACTGCAGGCCCCTCCCTCTGCATGACGTAGTTTCTTCTACTAGAAACTGCACCGGACCCACACCGTTCTGCAGTGTTACCAACTGCACTAGATTTTCACTACTTAAAAAAGGGAACTCAAAGCTTCGTAAGCCACATCACCAATGAAATGAGATTTACGACTGTTGCTACCCCCCCCCCCCACACACACACATTGAAATAGGTTTTCCGTGGCACAGGATCCATAAGTATATGTCGCAAACAACCAATATACGTATATATAGTGATATAGGGCAGGACTGAAACATGTCACGTTCGACGCTAAGTTCGCGAGTCGAACAACACACTGTTCTACTGCGAACAGCAGGGCCGTAGCCAGCCAGGGGCTTTGCCGTTACCCTCGTTTGGGGTGGTGGGGGGGCAAGTACTTGGATAAACGTGCCAACAACAACAATCACAATAATAGTAATAAAGTAGCATGAAAGGCATTATTATCCTCATAAATCATGCAAAAAGGGGGTAGAAGTCGGTTCTCACGCATTTTTTCTGAAACAGAAGATTGGAAATATTTTTTTTCAACACGTCAATTTCACATTAGTTAATAATGGAAAACAAGCACACAAACTGTTTTTGAAAGAAAGAAAGTGCATGATAAATGCATTCCGAATGTACATACATATGGCATGTAAAATTTCCATCTACAATATTTTCTTTTCACATGGAGCGACGTATTACATAATTAATTCATCCAACTCGTAACAAACCAACATTAATAGCAAATAATATCACGGGCCGCCATAGCATTCTCTGTTTTAAAACTTTTCTCACTTAGATCATTCGGCGCTCAGGACCGTCTCCCGCTTCCCCTTTGCTACGGCATTGAACTTGATGAGACTTGTAATATAATTAAGCCTTGTTTCCATATTAAAAACAATAAGTTGCTGACCAAGGCAGTTTATTAAGTTAAAAACACTTAACACGTAACGTTTCAACCCTGTATCAGGGTCTTCCTCAGACGAAGAACTAAAAAAAAAGATTTTTTTTTTTTAAGTTCAGTTCTTCGTCTGAGGAAGACCCTGTTACAGGGTTGAAACGTTACGTGTTAAGTGTTTTTAACTTAATAAACTGCCTTGGTCAGCAACTTATTGTTTTTGATGAGACTGTATAATATTTTATAATATATTTCTACTTTCATAGAATTTGAAATCAAGGGGTTGCAATTACCCCTCCATTCCCCCTCTGCAGGTGCCCTTGGCCGTCTGGAAGGAAAATGCAAGAAAAATATGAAATTTAATTCCATCTTGAGTAAGTACCCTTTAGCCCTGCTACTCTTTAATTCTGCTAGCCTGTTTTTTCTTGTGCTTTAATGTTTGACCCCCTCCCTGACCCCTCCGCTAGACTTCATTTCCGTCCAAGGTTGTGAGCAATGCCCCCTGCCCCCCCTCTGGTTGCGCCACTGCGTGCCTGGTTAAGGCACCATGCAATGAAAAACAATTAGTTTTCAGTGAGGAGATTTTTGTTTGCTCGATCATTCATTTAGATAAATGAAGCTGTAATATTGCGTGCATTTCCTGGCAATAAGATAAAAACTGCTTACAATGAACTGAAATCACTAAGTATATACTGTAAATTCTCCTTAAAGCAGAGAGCTCCTCCTAGGACTTCGTAGGATTTAGGAGCTACGTAAGTAGGCAACACTGGCTGCAGCCGTCCACGTGGTGATGAAACACCTGGAGCGACACGCTGCTGAAGGGCTGTTTCCTTCCAGAAGGTTTTGCAGGCGCCCGGGTCTTGTTGAATGCCCAGTTACCTTGTAAGCGCAGAGCGCCTTGAAGACCAAGAACCCGGGTAAAGACGCAAGTCGACTCGTTCCGCGGGCAGGCGAGCAGGTATACCTGTCCTCGCGAGCAAGCGGGCAGTGGGTAGGTAAAAGGCAGACTATGCAGCCCTCTAGTAGTGTTGCAATGTTAAAAGTTAATTTATTTTAAAGCTACGTACTATTTATTATTTTTAAGTTTAAAAAGTGTATCAAGTGATTTTTTTCATAGTAATTTCGATCAGATTGAGTTTTTATGTACTTCTTTTTTTATACTTAGTTACAAATATATATTTTATATATAATAAAAATAGCTAATATAAAATAAAACGTCATGAATATTTTTGGGTTTAAGAAGCAACAACATAATCAGCCTGTAGAGAGAATTCCAGTAAACATGGATGTATTTAGAGAAATATATCATCAATTGAAAGGGTTACTTCTTGTTCACTTGAACAGTATTTGGTCTCATGTTGACGAGGATACTGGAAAGCACTTATTTGTATTTAATAATAACTTATCATCATATAAGTTACCTGTTAGTGGGAAAATTCAAATAAATATTTCACCACCCAATGAGGCAGTTTTGCACATAGGTCGAAATTTGTTTAGAATTAAACATAGTACATTACGTCCTGATACGTCTTATGATGTGGAAGCTGGTGAATTTTTGTATGCTGAGATAATTGGAGAGTATGATAAAGTGATTCCTCTGTTTATCGAAATAAGAATAATATATCTTCTTATTAATATATAAAATACTTAAAACAAAAAAAAATCATGGATATATTTGGTAATAGAAGGCGACAGGGGATTCCAGATAATTTCAGCACATTTAAAGAAACTTAAATCTGATTTATTAATATTACAAAATTCTTTGAATGTAAGTCTACATGCTGAAATTACCAATCTACAGTCTGAATTAATTAATCCCATAATAAAAATTGATGGGGAACTCAAGTCTTTACCTCAAAAATATACTAATTTACCGTCTCTCGATTATGTTGAAAATTTGAAAGAGAATCTAACTAAATTAAAAAATGATCTTGAAAAAATTTGTAAAATTCACACAACTACCTCGGAACATCTAAAGCAAGAACTAAATAACCAAGCGAATACTATTCGTACCGAACTACTTTCCATAATTGAAACTATCAAGACTCAAGAGCAATATGAACTGCTTAATGCAAGTATTCTTGAATTACGGGACCAATTTTTATCTTTAGAAATTCCCTCACTGGAATATATTAAATCCGAACTGCAAACAGACCAATTACATGCAGCCATAACAGAAGTTCAATCCAAACTACAAATATTAGAACACTTTATCAATAATTTACCTTCATCCGAATAAAATGACATCGCTCGCAGTGTTGCAAGCATCAAATTGCAATTAGAAACTTACGAAGATTTTGGAAAAATACAGAGTACCATAGCTCATATTCAAGATACTTCGACAACCATGAGAAACGAATTGACGAATGTACAGGAAACTCTGGAATTTAAGTTGCCAAGCTTAACCGAATCTTTAAATGTAATTCAACGACAGATCACAAAATTAAAGAATCTCAACACTGAATCTGAACTATCTCATTTTCACCATCTCATAGACGACATTCAGAACAAATTGCAAATACTGCAACAGTCTATCCCTACGCAAGATGACATACAGCAACTTAAAAATGCCTTAACCAGTGTAGCAGATGCTACAGAATTAGATGTAGTTAAGCAAGCTTTATCCTCACTTCAAAACACAATATCCAATTTACCTACTTCCCAGGACATGAGATCTGTAAAAAGAGCAGTAAATAGAATATTGAAGTCGGAGGACATTAAGAATATTCAATCGGAAATTTCTGGAATTCAAGATACTATTGCTACTTTGCCTACCAATCAGATTGTGAATGAATTACATGCATTGTTTGTAGAAATTAGAAGCCAGGTATTAAATCTTACAAACCAGAGCACAAAATTGAAACTTGTAGAAAGTTTACTGGAGATTACTTCCAACATTTGAGAACAAATTGCTACCCTCGAAACAAGTCAGGAATCTGTTTTATCAGATTTCACATCAGAACTTCACGATCTCAAAGAACAATTTAAACAATTGTATGTCGATGTGAAAATCAAACCCAGCTAAGATGAAGTGGTACGCACCATAAACGAATATCAAGAAACGGTATTAAGCAGATTAGACGATCTCGAATTACGTCAGTTTTTCACTGTTGAGATAGTTAGGCTTGAGAGTGTACCAAATGTACGAGCGCACTGGACTTATGTTAATGCAGGAAATGTTTACAAAATATACTCTTACAGTCAGTCTCATGAATTTTTCCTTGATGGCGAATTTCATTTTTTAAAATTTTTCTATGGGAAGAAGGGGAAGCATGTGGAAGTACCACATTTCACCATACAGAGAAAATATGGCGTCTACAGACCACTACAGATACCTGTTGCATATTGGGATGAATCTGATAAAAAAATACATGAGGATCAAGAATTATCTGTTTTCCCTGTGCAAACTAATGACAAATTATTATTTGAAGGGAAACAATTATACCCCGAGGATCATCCATTTTATGTCATATTTTCTTATAGAATCCGATGTCAAGACAAGATATAGTTAATGAATTACACAGACCAGCTCGTCGTAACTACAAACGACTGATTGTTGTAACGAAAGGCGTGAATGATTTGTTTCAGGCTGATCTGATTGAGATGGCCCCCCGCCCAAAGGGGGGGGACTTTGAAAAATTTGGATAAGATAAATCATGGTTACAAATATATGCTTACAGTTATTGATACCTTTAGCAAATATGCATGGGCTGTTCCCCTAAAATCCAAGACTGGTACTTGTGTTCGAGGCTTGTAAGTCGATATTTAGTGAAGGATGTTTACCAAAATATTTACAGACAGATAGAGGGAAAGAATTTTACAATTCTACATTTGCTAAGTTAATGTAAGAACATAATATTAAACATTATTCTACATACAGTGATCTGAAAGCTAGTATAGTGGAAAGATTCAACAGAACATTAAAAAGTCGCATGTGGAGACAATTTACTCTACAAGGCAATTATAAGTGGGTGCAAATTTTACCCGAGCTAGTTCATGATTACTACAATACAGTACACAGTACTATTCACATGAAACCTGCTGAGGTAACCAAATCTGATAAGCAACAATTAATTTCTACTGTTTATTGTCAAAAATATAATTACACTACCAAAAAGCGAAAGTTTAAAATAGGGGATCAGGTAAGAGTCAGTAAATATAAACAGTTATTCTAAAAGGGATTTAGTAAAAATTGGAGTACGGAGTTATTCTCAGTGGTTCAAGTTTTACCAGGGAATAGAAATACATATATCATAAAAGATAATCATAACAGAATATTGAAAGGGAGATTCTATGAAGAGGAACTTAGTAAAACAAAATATCGAGATACATATCTAATCGAGATAATATTGAAGAAGAAAAATAATAAATTGTATGTGAAATGGTTAGGTCTGCCAGACAAAAATTGGATAGAAGCAAACCAGGTGATTCTTTGACACCAACATGGAATGTGGTACAGCGTTTACCAGATGTAGTGGAAACTAATAAAAAATGGAGAGTTGTTACCTGATAACATAAGATGCCTCATTGCAGGCCCATCAGGTTGTGGAAAAACCACTTTGCTGGTTGATAATTTCTTGCTTGCCCCCAATTGGCTACATGGGAAAAATAGACATTTGTATGTATTCTGAAAAAGTTTAGAACAACCGAAATACCAACAACTCATGAAGCAGTACGAGGGACTGGGTATAGCTACATTTGCATCAACAATAAAACCTCTCGACCAATGTTTGAAAAATTCTGTTGTTGTATTCGATGATGTTATTCTGGAAAATCAGAATGAAATTAGAATTTTTTTTACAGTGGGTCGTCACAAAGAAATATAAAGCTTTTATTTAGGTCAAACCTATTCCAAAATTCCCAAACAATAACTACGAGATAATAGAAACTTAATCTGTTTGTTTCGTCAAGATAATACTAATTTGAAACATGTATACGATGATTATGTGGGAGGAGACTAAAATTACAACCAATTTTCAAAATTCTGTTCATCTTGTTGGAACAGCGACGATTTTGGATTTGTTGCTATCGACATGACTCGTAAACCTAACAATGGTAAATCAACGACTTTTTAAACGTTCAAACGATATAAAATAACGATTAATCAAAAAATAAATATGACAAAAATGAAAATAGAAGATAATTCGAAATTACGAGACTACTTGTCCAAACGTTTCAAAGGTTGGAAATCAGAGAATCGAGGTTTTCTCGAACAACACAAGCGTCAAGACCAACCTATTATCGATGCAATAGGTGGTCTCGGTAAAGAGATTAAGGGTGTGACAGAACAAAATGAAAACCTCATCAATGAATTGGTACCTCTTACTGCTAAAGTTATGTAGGTTTCCCTCCTACGTCATTATCAGGAATCCACACTCCTCTGGTACTGAAGGAACCACCTGCTAAAGCAGCTATAGAAGATTCAGAGAAAATCGAGTTTGGTACCCTGGCAAGGGATTACCTGAGCACAGGAAAATTCGAAAAAGATGAAGTATTTGTTTTGTATCCAACTATAGAGGCTAATGAAGGCGTAGTATGGAAAATTGGCAAATCTAAAGTAACATTCGAAGGGGACAACATAAAAATTAATTTGGGTGAGCTGTTACCGTAGGGCTATGGGAGCTCATTACCAAAAAACAACCAAAAAATTTTACAGAAGATGATTATCAAAGTTACTCTGAAATTTTGACACTCTCTGATGCTTTCTACCAAAATGACGATGCCAGTCAAAAGCGTGTGAAATCGAGCAGCGGGGATAAATACAAAAATCTGATTAAACCTATCTGGAATCAACTAAAACAACACAATACTCTACCTAAGGAAATTGTATGGGTAAACGATGTGAGAAAACTTATAGATAGGTTGCTGGATATAGCGTTATAGCAGGGGAGGTAAATGCTGGGAACAATAATTTCCATAATGAGAAAATGGGTATGTAAACATGATTAGTAACAAATTAACTAATTTTATTGTAAACGATCCTAAAGGTATAGGATACTTAATTAAAATTATCTATACTTTACCTCCTAAATTCTGTAATATATCAGAGGGTCGAGGTTTAGTGAATGATATTATTAATGAACTTCCGTTCGAGTTACACGTACCTGGTTATCAATATTGTGGTCCTGGTACAAAACTTGAGAAACGAATGGAAAGAGGGGACAGGGGTTTTAATCCTCTCGATGCAGCTTGTAAAGAACATGATATTGCATACAACACACACAACAATCTGAATGATCGTCATGTGGCTGATCAGAAACTGGAAGAGGCAGCTTTTGGAAGTTTAACAAGCAGAGATACATCATTGAATGAAAAAATAACAGCGTTGGGTACAACCATTGCTATGAATACAAAACAAAAATTATGGAGGGGTTTGTAATATAAATACATCGAAAAATAATAGCCAAAGGAAATGGAATGAAATTATTACTCAGTACGCCACAATTAAAACGATTGCAAAATACAAGAAAGAAAACACACATTGGAGGATTTATATTCAGCATTCCAGCTATTCTGGCTGCATTGGGGCAGTTTGGAGCTTAGCTGGGGGTAGTGCTGCTATTTCCAAAACTGTAATTGATTCGAAAAAAATAAGGCAGAACTAGAAGAGCAAAACCGTCATAATCTTGCCATGGAGAAAAAATAGGCAGCGGTATGAAATCTAGAGCACTCAGAAAATTAAGAAAAGAAGAAGCTCTTACCAACCAAGACATTGAATCTATAAGTAAAATATTTAAAATTAAACCCTTCAGGGGGATTTTCATGTCTGATTCTCTCCCTAAAGGTAGTCCTCACTCTCGAGAATGTGGTGTGGTGAATTTGGACAAGTCCGATAATGTTGGTACTCACTGGATATGCTATTATAAACAAAATGACAATGCTTTTATATTCGATTCTTTTGGTGGGGTCCCCCTACAGAATTAATTCGTTACTTGAAACATGTTAAAATTTATAACAACGACGATCGTATTCAAGATTTTGATCAAATTATATGTGGTCATGTTTGCATTACGATGCTCAGAATTTTAAATAAAATGCCAAACGTCAAATTAAAAGATTTTCGAAAAGCTGTATTATATATTATATATGGGAATTTTTCATCTCTCCAGCGAGACGTCGGTTTTGAAACTACATCTTCACGACGATATTATCTATTCAAAATCCATAGCTCTAAGAGCATTCTACAGTATGTATCTGATCCCGAATGTAACTACCTACAACAATACTTTATTAGTAGGTAATGAAATAATTTTTCCTCCTGGACAGTATATGTACTTATGTACTTTACAATATGAATTTCCAACCACTGTCTTGCTTTCTCAAAATTCTGTAACACACAGAGTAGAGATTGTAACTACCAATGAAACAGTGGACTTATCTACCATGGGAGAACTTTTAGGATTTGAGAACAATAGCAAATTAGAACCAGGTGTTAGGCACATAGGTAAATTTATACTAAAATTCTTAGCTATTGAGACATTGAATATTCATTGTAACATTGCCAAAGGTATGATTATCAAAGCAGAAGAAAATTCGATTGGTAGCCACAAAGAAACAGGTATCATCGCTACATTTAAACCGAATTCGGAATTTATGGAAGCCATCTTCTTCCCCAATCCCACCAGTCTATTTCCCTGTTTCTATTGATAAAGTTAATTACATAGAAATAACAATGACGAATGAGAAAATGAAATCGTAGATTTTGCCGTTGCTAATAACACTGCGATAATAGAAATTAATATTTAAAAAATATAAATAAATACCAAGAGGGAGGATATTGAGAGTTATGAATTACAGTTCTTCCCTCCAAACAGGAAGACATTTGCAAATTTGAATCAGCCCAATAAAGAGATACAGTATGACATCACGGTGGGGGATGGATTAATTCATCCACATAGATCTGATTTGTATATAAAATTTGATATTGTAAAACAAAGTAATGGTGAAGAACATCCTCCATCCGGGACTAATATAGTACTTGTAGATAATTGTGTTCCATTCTTATTTTCCAAATTGAATTCAGGAAGCATGGTACAGTAATTGAAAGGATTGATTATCCTGGAATTACATCCACTACAGTGGGGACATTGAAACTGTCCAAATCAGAGAGTGCATATTATAAAGTTGGTGGGTTCCAAGCTGGAACAAAAATTCAAGCAAAAATTCACACAGTACTGTTCCCCATGAGATTGCTATTTGGATTTTTCTCTGATTATAAAGAAATTATGTGGAAAGGTGGTTTGTGTGTCATATTTCGCAGAGCACACAATGATCATAATGCTATCATGAGATACACAACTTTGAATGCAGATGGATCAGCTAATGAGGCTAGTTTACCCGAAGCTGCGAAATGTGTGATCCAATCTATGGAGTTGCGAATGCCTATAGTTGAATATGAATCAAATTATGCTCTCAAATACAAAGCCAACATTTTGAAAAATCCCCAAATTCCGATTCAATTTTATACCTATCAATGCATTCAAAAGCCTGTGGAGGGTAAATTGTTTGAATTTGACCTTACTAATCAGTTCCAATCTTTAAAATATGACATGCCACAGTTTGTAGATTTGCTGTTTCAAACAGAGAGAGATGACAATCAGGAATAAGATAGCAGCCAGTTTGATAATTGTAAAGTTAAAAATGTGTATCTGAAGAATGGCAGAAATAAAGTATTTCCTCTTGAAAATTACAATTAAAACATTACAGAACAAGATTATTTGAAGTTATATGAAACTTATAGTGCATTTAAAAGAGTAACTCAAGGTAACATAGATATGTATTATAATCCAGATGAGTTCATAATTCACAGACCAATGTTTTTAATCAATGCATCAAAAAGAAAATTGGTAGTTATAAATGATCGAACAAATATTAACCCTCGGATGCATGTGTGGGGTCATTTTGACCCCACTGTCTGTTTATTTGCTGGTATTATAGAAAAATCTAAATAAAAAATTCTAATTTTCTGTGACATCTTACCATGCTACTTCAGCTATAGGAACATGTATAAATAAATTTCATACAATTTATTTTAAATTATATTTTTAACGTTTTTTGAACAATACCCCTCCTTTCCACGTGTGGGGTCATTTTGACCCCAGCCTGAAAACAGCAGGAAAACATTCATAAAAGGAAATTGATCATACATATTATGTTCAATTATGCCCAAACTAAACGCAATCATCTCAAGCTCAACCACTCACCCTGCCATGATTCACTGCAAAGTGCGCATGCGGAGATGTATTTAGCGCGGATCAAGGAGAAACAAGCCACCAGTTATTGTGTAACGAGGCGGCGTGTGAGTCGGTCGGTATTTCTACATTTCGTCGTTTAGATTTCATTGTTTCGTACGAAGAGTTACCGACAGCGTTTGGTAGGTCGTCGCATTGTGTTTGTGACCAGGTGCTTTGTTAGTGCTGTTTTGTACCACTCTAAAAGCGTCTGTGTATTATTACATTGAAAGTGACACTGACAGTAATGACCACAAGAGGATTAACTCTGAATAACATTCATGAACTGCTAGAAGAAGACGATGATGGTGTTGCCAGTTACACAAACACCTTTGACGAAGAGGATGGTGTTACAGAAGTGGAAGAGGTTCCGAAAAAAGCAGTGATGTTGAAATAGACATAAGCAGTGAAGACCGTGAAGAGGATGATGCAACAGATGACCTGGAACCTTTCGCCATGATCTCAAAGAATGGAATTCAGTGGAAAAGCAAGCTGTCAGGCTCTTATCAGACTGCTGCACACAACATCATACTAGAACCAGCAGGTCTGTAGTCTTGATGTCTCCAAAATAAAGCTTCGACTTGTTCATTTCCTCAAACATTTTGGAGGAAATTGTACAGTGCACGAATTTAGAGGGAAGAAGAGTCGCAGTGAAAGCTGGTAAAAAGTGGACTGATCTAACATTGGAAGAGCTTCAGACCTTCATTGGGATCCTCATTATCGCGGGGACTGAGAGATGTTGGGATGTTCCTGTTCGTGAGCTTTTTCTCAACAAATTCTCCAACCCGAGGTACTAAGCAACCTTTGGAGAAAACCGTTTCGAAGACATCAGGAGACTGCTCCGATTTGATGACAAACGTACTCGCGCTGCACGTCTGGAGACTGATAAAATGGCTGTATTTCGATATATCTGAAAACTTTTTATCGAAAACTGTCGCAGAATCTTCTGGTTGTGCGAAGCTGATACCTTTTACGCCAAAGACGGTCTAATCTACTTGGAACGACAGCCAGGAGAGCCAGTTCAAAAGAACCTCGCTAGCAACGTCATGCAGAAACTGTGCTACACACATCGGAACTCTGGAAGAAATATCACAACTGACCAATTTTTCACAAGTCATGAATTGGCTAACGATCTCCTGTTATAAATGTAACCATTGTTGGAACAGTAAAGAAAAATAAACGTGAAATCCCACCTGCACTTACCAATATCAAGACAGGACAGCCTTGCATATCACAATTCGTCTTCCATGAAAATGAGACCCAGGTAAGCTACGTGCCGAAGAAGAACAAGAATGTCATTCTACTCAGCACCATGCATCATTACATACACATTGATGATGATGATTCTAAGAAGAAGCCAGAAATCATAAAGTTTTACAACCAAACAAAGAGTGGAGTGGACGCCATGGACAAACTGGTTCAAAGATACACCTGCAGAAGACAGACACGTCGATGGCCAATGGCCCTCTTCTATAATGTAATCAATGTAGGCGTTCTCAATGCATATACATGCTACTTGTCACAGCATTCTGAGTACAATTTCAGGGGTCAGTCACGCCGTATGTTTCTAATCGAGTTGGCGAATGAGTTGATTCTTCCTCACATGTGGGGGAGGTGCCAAAGGTTGAACCTGAAGAAACCAGTAACCGAGGAAATGAAACTTTGCCGCGTAGTAATGCAGGTACAGAGACTGGAGGATATATCTTCAAAGAAAAGAGTAAGATGCCAGGCCTGCACAAGACAAGAGAACAGGAAGACGACGGAACGTTGCAGAAGATGTGGGAAACCTGTTTGCAAGCTACACAGCAGTGTGATTGTGCTGTGTTCAGAATGCGAGTGAGGTGTATTTGATTGCCATGGGAGGCTGGCACATTCTTCTTTTTATTTATTTTTAATTTTTATTTTCTTAAAATTTATTTGTTCCAGAAAAAAGAATATTTAGTGCTGTATTGTGTTATCTCTAAAATACTGTTTCTCAGGTCAACTGAAGTTCTGATCATTGCGACCAAAGTGTAACTACCATTAATATATAGAACAGTGAATTGTCAATACATTGTTAATTTTTTGTGTGGGGGGGGGGTTAAATAATAGTAATAAAAGTGTAATTGTTTCCTATGTTATATTCAGAGAAATTATTGATCAATAAACCATATTAGCTGAACTAGTTAGTCTGTCGTACTTATTTCAATGCATAATTGCATTGGGGTCAAATTGGCCCCACATATGTAAAGTTGTAAAAAAAAAGTGACATGCATCCGAGGGTTAAATTAGTATGTAAATTTCATGAAACTCTACCAGAAAATGCAATATGCAGTGCAATTTGAATTGTGGAGAAATCATATATTTATGATGTAAAAAATGAAAGAGTGATAGAATATTTTTAAAAGGAGAGAATAATACATATAAAATTAGACTACGTGTAGATTTTGTTTGTTATTTTCAAAATTATGGTTTGTTGTAAGGTTTATATTTTTTCACATGTGTTGAGTGCAATTATTATTCACATCTAAACTAAAGTGCAACCAAGGGAAAGTATGTATTCCACACTCGAGAATACACCTCTTGTCGTCGTGTGGATCCAGAGCTATTTTTTTTATCTTATTCGTTGTAATCTCATGGTTTGAGCTTTGTATTCTATTATCCTCACGAAGTATCCTCGACTGTGAATAAAGGCAATCAATATAATCCTGGAATGTTACTTTGTTTACCACTGTCTCTTCTTACACACCTTTTGCTTTCTTCGTGACGCTGCTCTGTGTTCTGAATGTATACATCTTCGAAAGCAAACCAGTAAACTCTACAATAACATCACCGTTACACTCATCTTTCAATTTACCGAGAACCTTCTTGTTGCGGGAAGGAATTCCAAATCTGTTGGGTTGAGGGTATGAAGAAGTGTCGAAATACCCAAGCATGGAAGGATATTTAATATCTCGTTGTAAATTTTTCGAGATTTGAATCTAGGATCAGATACCAATTTTTGTTATTTGAAACCAATTTTATGTCTATACGCTTTCTGACGTTCTCCATCTTTTTTTCCATAAACGGCATTATTCATTAGTTTATAAAAATCTTTATCTAATTCTGAAATGGCAGCTGTTCTGTGTCTCATGTAGGTCTCAATGTAAGATTTTAACCATGGAGAGTGTTTGAACTTGAGAATTCTTCTCACATTTACTACCTGAACACCCTTCCCAATCAAAAACTGGAGATTCTTGCAGTGGACGACATATCTCTCTTTTCTCTCCAGAGTTAACAAAAGCTTGCTTTGATTAGAATCAGGTGGACATTTAATTTCGGGAGCCGGAGGTAAATCGGAAAAAGTATCATGCAAATTATTTGGAAATTCAATGTCTACCTCAATGAACAGACCAAATTCACGATCGTCGAAACTATTAATATCAATTGAAATGGGATCTATGCACTCGAATTCTCCGTATGGAAGTTTTTATATCATTGCGAATCTGTAGAGATTGTTTACGTCAGCGTAAAATATGTAATTCGATGGTCGATTTGCATCGTATTGATTCTCAGACATGTGAATGTTGTTTGCCTTTGCATGTCTCTGCGAGCATTGCACCATCCCCCCACGTATCCCCCTTTCTATAAAAAGTAACATGTCAAAGTCCGATATCAATTCCAACTTGATCCTGGTCTGGAGCAACATAGCACACAACGCCAAACCAGGACGACTGTAGAAGTATGCTGGATCTAATTTATAAATATTTATTGCTGTTTTTCTGAATACCTGAAAGACATCAGCAAGTATTGTTACGTCTAATTTGAGATATGCATCGTGATAATCGCCAAGAACATTGTATCTCAATTCCATCCATATTAATTTCACATGTTCGTATTCTTCATTCGTAATTCCGGTTTTTTTCAGCTGACTGAAGAATTCTTTTTTAGGTGGGAGAGTGTCATCGTCAAATTTAGATTCATCGGTTACATATTCGTAAGGATAAATGCCTTTACGTTTAATCAGTTCTACGTGTATGTTGGGGAAACTAGCTTTTGTAATTTTAAATTGTTCGTCGGTAAGTTTACTCGCTAAAGCATCGAGACTAAGCCGATAGGAATCTAAAAGAATCTAGAAACCTCATCTCTATGATTTCATTCGTTCCTGGAATCTTAACTTTCTTACTTATAGAAATATAACGTTCTTTGTTTTGAACAAGAATATCTATTTTTTGCGAATCGTATCCAAGATTCCTAATTAAAAAATGGAAGTCGTAATTGGATCCATTGTGAATAAATATTGGTACAAATTTAGGCTTCTGGATTTTGAGGTTGCAGGTGTTACAGATTCCAGTAATGTAGTTTCCGGTGAAATGATTATGGTGAAAAACTTTCCGACTCTCATTAGTAAAATGTTGATCACACACCGGACACGTTTCAATGTTATTGTAAGTTTGAAGTTCATCACTGGATAATGGAAGCATTGATTTCGATTGGCATAAAAGGCTACCAATGTTCTCAACCTCCTCCACCATCTTTTTAAAAAAGAGTTCAATAACATTCGGTCCGCGATATATTATATATATTATCTATCCTATCCTATCCTTCCAAACAACAACATATCCAAAACTATTTGGATCATGAAGCTGGTACGGTGTTGTGGAAGAAAATTTGGGATCCGGATCGCAATGGGACAATGGTTTGAGGAAAGCCTCAAGGTCTGCAATGATAATGGCCGGATGTTCCAACAAGGCCTTGTGCATTTTAAATTCTTCGAGTGTATTTGTTTTGGGCATCAACGTGCGAGCCGGTCTGTTGACCCCACAGTAGACTTTATGTTCAGCAAGTTTCTGTTTGGCAATTTCTTGATTTTGGAAATGTTGGTAATTACGTCGGTCACGATCGTCGAATACGGTTAAACACCTTGGGCAAACTTCGATGTGTGCATCACGCTTGGTTGTTTGGCTTCTGACAAAGCGGGAGAGTGAACGAATTAACGTGTAATGATGAACATCATCGTCAGCAATAAGAAGCAGATTGATTTCCACGGCTTCGTCATCAACAATATTAGTTATCCTAACGGGATGCACAAAATGCTTAACTGAAGTATACGAATATACATTTATAGTTAATCGTTTCCCTTCTCCATTTCGTACCCTGCTTTCAAACTTTGTTATGTCAGAAATAGCAACAGGGTATTCGATGCCTGTCAAAGCATATTCAATCTCATCGATATATTTCTTATAGTGACTAACCTGTTGCGGATGATCTATCCAATGAACCGGGTGAAGCGCTGATAAAATGCACCACATAAAACACTTATTGTTAGTGTTATGAATGTTCAGCACGGCTCTCTTATGCTGAATTTCTACCGGAAGTGGAACGTAGCTTGAATCAGAAAAAGGTGTAAATTTGTTTACATAAGCGATTAATCTGTGAGGACTTCCACATAAAGACCAACCTGATCCCTTAGCCTCGAATTCATTGTGTTTCCTAATCAATTCACTAGTAAGATTAAAATAAAAAACGTTCAAATTAGTAATGTCTGCCAATTAAGAACTTGGTTTTTCGTTTTGTTAAAAAAATATTTCTTGTACCATTGGTTTTCTCATATTTACAGATTAGATCAACATATACTTTTATGGAGATGTCTTCCAATTTATTTTTCAAAATATTTATGATGTTTTAATTTCACTTATGAAACTAGAAATATCACAGTCTGGTTTTGAAGTAAAAAGAAAATCCAGGAGTTGGTTGTTGAATGCAGATCTAATCGGCTTTTGGTCATTAGACATCTTAATTTGTTTGGGAGTAGAAGCTTCAGCTTCAGGATGATCAATTTTTCTTTTCATTGTTCCATGTCGGGTTGATGCATTGCAAATTTTCAGGTGTTTACTTAAATGTGCAATGCTAATTATTTTTCCGCATTGAGGACAATGTTAGTAGGTAACAAACGATTTATTTTCGATCCTGTTTCACTACATCTTGCCCTATGCTTGCTAATATTAGTTTTGGAGATTAATTTCCCACAAATAACACATTCGATGAACTTGGTAGATGACATTTTTTTAATATGCTTTAAGTAAATAACAATAAGACGCACAATCAACTCAAAATTCAATAAGATTCTATTTACTAGAAAAAAACACCTTTAAACTTACGATAATTGATAGAATGTAACTTAAAAGACAATAGTTATAATTATAATATTTTTTCAGCTCTGGTATTTATATATAAATTTTCTCGGGACAAAATTCAAAATTCAATACAAATACAAATTCATTCAATCTGTGTAAAAAACGACTTGAACCACCTTCAAAATAAAATTATTTTAGCTATTTATAAAATTTTCATCTATGTTATTTATACAGAATTTCCGGAGACAGCAAGTAACATCTGATCACATCAAAACTCAATCTGATCGAAATTAATATGAAATAAAAATCACTTGATACACTTTTTAAACTTAAAATAGTAAATAGTATGTAGCTTTAAAATAAATTAAATACTTAACTTTTAACAAAAAAATTATGAGGAGCACTGCAACAACGCCTCCATACTCTTCAAACACTCTCACGATACTGACTGATCTGTAATGCAAAAACTCTCTAAGTAACCTATGCGCGGACCGCGTTGAAAACATCCGAAACAGTAAGCCAATCAGAAGACAACACATCATCGCATTACGTCATAACCAACCAATCAGAAAACAACACGTTAGATACGGGTCATCATAATATTGCGTAATAACTTGTTGCATAACATAATGCAATAATTTACCTTACGAGCCACCGCAATGTTGCCTAATAACTTGTTGCATAACATGATGCAATAATTTACCCTTATAAAAAATACAATAAAAAAAGCTAAATATCGTCAAAATAGGTTTACCACTGTGCTTGAATTAATAAAAATAGTAGGCCTCGTACCAAGTATGAGGTAAAAAATCACAAAGTTGCAATGGGTGTAGGTGTGGGTGTAGGTGAGTGTGTGTGTGCGTGGGTGTGCGTGCGTCTAGGTGTGGGTTGGTGTTACGTACTTTAACTCGAAATAAATTATGACATTCGTACGAAGTGTGAGATGAAAAAGACAGATTTGCAATAGTATAAAATCGACAAAATCATCATCAAAATAGGTTTTCCATTGTGCTTAAATTAATAAAAACAATAGTTGCTTTGATGATACATGATTACACTACTGTTTCGTATTGTTAATATATGCCGTGTAATCCAAGATACAGGACAGCCAGCTTGTATTTCGCACAACATTCATGAAGTGATGCGCAGATTAAGACTACCTTAGTACGTTACTAGTGAATGGAGGCATTTTATTGATACGTCAAAACGCAGTTTCAAGAGTGTCCTCCTTAATAATGGCAACACGTATGTTTCCGTTCCCATTGGTTACTCCGTACTACCGAAATAATCTTATGAAAATTTGGAACTGTTGGTGACAAAGATTAAGTATGAAGAACATAAATGGAAAATGTGTGCTGATTTTAAAGTGATAGCACTATTACTGGGTGAACAGCTAGGCAACAAAATCTCCGTGTTTCATTTTTTAGTTGGATTGCAGAGGAAGGTCTCAGCATTAGTCTCGGAAAGAATGGTCCGAAAATATTGGATCAACAAATATCACGCAGAAGTGTCTTACTTAAGCATCCGACTTCCTCTTATCGCCCCTACACATAAAATTAGGGCTGATGAAGGAATTTGTCAAGGCATTGAATAAAGATGGGCAGTGATTATCTTACATTTGTGATAAGCTCCCAGATTTGACACATGGAAAAGTGAAGGAAGGGATATTTACAGGACCAGATATCAGGAATTTGCTTCGTGATGATGCATTTGAAAGTACAATGTATGCGAAAGAGTTGGAAACATGGCAATCATTCATAGACGTTGTTACAAAGTTTTTAGGCAATACAAAGGGCATTCTATACAAAGACTTTGTAAACAAAATGGTAAATGCCTTCAGGGACGTAGGATGCAACATGAGCCTAAAAGTGCACATGCTTCATGAACATTTAGACTATTTTTCTGAGAATCTTTGGGACTATAGTGAAGAACAGGGTGTGAGGTTTCACCACAATCTAAAAGATTTAGAACGAAGATACAAAGCAGGCGAAGCAGTACAATGCTCGCCGACTGCTGCTGGATGATGGTGAGAGAAACTCTAAAATCTCCTTCCTGCGACCCCCTTGTGGATGCGCCGAGATCGAGAGCAAGTTTATTTTCCCACTACGGACTTATGAACAATGTTCTTTTTAGTTGGGAGAAGCTTGCCCTTGCACATTGTAATTGTGCCGAACTGTTGTGTTGGTGCCGTTTTTGTGTGTGATTAACACGAACACTTAACTCAATGTCAGATGTTCTTGTAACGTGTTCATGGTTCACCATGGAATCGTGTGTATGTGTTTTGGTAGAAATGAAAGGACATATTCCGTACGCAGTTTTAAGCACGCGATAATTTATGTTATTGTTTGTGTGTAATTTACAATCTATTAGTGCTGCATATTTCGATTTTTTTTCTATATTTTATTTACTTTCAAAATCTTTGAGTGACGTCAGACTGTTGAAGTATACGTCCCACCTTGTACATGTTAATTTTGTAGCTGACGTCACATTAATAGTTTTTATAGTTTTCTAGTAAAGTTTTTGAGTTATTTAAAAAATATTTTGATTGCAAAATGCATTCTATAATTTTGTGCTGTTAATGTGTCTTTTGTGCATTTTGTTATAATGTATTAATGTTTTTTCACGCTTTTGCGTATATGATTTCCACTCCGATACTAGTGGTCTGTGGCGACGATAAGAGTATAAATACGAGCCAGTCGGCCCAGATTCTGAACCACTTTTGATTTGTAATTTGAAGTGCATCTAATGTGCTTTGCTTAGTTTCTCCTTGGTGTTAGTTTGGGTGATGCTCGTGTACAGAACCGACGTAGGGTGCAATAAACCTTACGGCCATCTTGCTATACACAACTCGTTGTACCCTGGCACCCGCTGAGGAGTTTGTAGTTGCTTATTTGCCATTTTGAGTGATTATTTCAATGCTGAATTTTGACATGTGCATGGTCCCGAGATGCCTTGGTGGTCGTAGGGGTGAGGTTCGTGTGGAGGACTAGCGAGGGGTGCAATACACCCTACGGGCCTCTAGTTTGTACTCAGTTCGTTTCCGCCCAGGCTCTTATAGAGGGTCTCTGCACGGACGACTTTGATTAATCTCTTGTCGTCGGGTCACGAACCTTAAACCCTTGTCGAGACCGCTGTCTCGGGGCGTGATATTGTCTATATGTTTTTACATCATTTTGTCATTGTGTGTCTATTCTGACTGAGTTGATATATTTTGTGGACATTATTTTGCCTTTGTACCCCTTATGTACATTTTTATTATGAACTGCATAGTCGTAATAAATAGATTTTGAAGCTATATATTAAATTAAAGTTCTGAGTTTGTTTTGGCTGCAAATCTTAATATTTTCCCGTGCCCTCAGAGGTGTCAATTGTATGCCATCGTAGAATCTTATGCTGTTAACGTATTGACATTATTATTATTAGTGCTACTACGTTTCCATTGTTGAATCTTATATATATATATTGGCGAGTATGATGTGTCAACTTCTACAAGTGCCCATAAAAGGAAATCAACCAGACGCAGCTTCATGTGAAAAAAAAAAAAAAAATCACATTGATCGTGATGAACATCTCCCAGTTTGTATATTATGTGTATTGTGTCCATTTTCATGTAGCACCTGCATGCAATCAGTTACTCACGTGTCATGAAAAGGTCCATGTAACTGTGTAGGAATTCATATGTTGAATGATGATACTGATACATTCAACTTTTTGCTTCTAATAATATATTGATTTCTTTCTGTACATTCCAATGGCTTGTATGATATAGTACATTAAATTTTTCACAATGTATGACTGTTTGTTTGGATTTCTACACTTCAATATATAACTAAACATGCATCAATAAACCACATCATTTACGTACTGCAATGCACCTTCACATCAACTTTGCAAAGAATTGTGTGGTGATGAAGGAAGACTGATTACAGGTTTGGATTCAGCACACCCTAAATATATGGAATCACTTATCAGAGTTTATGCAATGTTCGGAAAGTCAAAATTTGTTGCCCAGAGTAATCTATAGAGACTGTCCGTGGGATGTTAGGTGTATGGAGAGATAGTGTAAGAAATGTGCGCTCTGGTCCTGTTGTTTACGATTTTTAAAGTTTGTATTTTTGTACAACTTTGCTCATTATTTTTTAGTGCTTTTGTTGTGTTCTATGGATAAATGCATGACATGTGGTCATGACCTGAAAATTCAAAGAAACATCACATATGACTGCAGCAACTGAACCGATCAGCCAACCTAGCCTAGAGATCAGACCAACATGGACGCCATTAGTCAGAAACTTTTTCAAAAAGCAATAGATGCACTGCAAAAAGCAACCACATGTCATGCATTTATCCATAGAACAAAATAAAAACACTAAAAAATAGTGAACAAAATTGTACAAAGACACAAACTTCAAAACTCATAAAGAACAATAGGACCAGAGCACACAATTCGGACACTACCTCTCCATATACCTAAGATCCCACGGACAGTCTCTATAGATTATTCATATACATTGCACAACATGGGAGCAATGAAGTGAAAATATTATGATCGGTTAGTTCGTATGAACTTTCCAGCCTGATCATTACCTGTGCGTAGTTAGAGATCGGTTAGTTCAATGAAGTCTCCAGCCTAACTATTGCCCATTTTTGTGGGAGCAGGAAAAGGTTTATTATCCATTTTGCCTTGACTCATTTCACCCAACAGGTCGCTAGGTGCCCTGGCTTGCAACGAGTTGATAGCTTCTTAGAGGTGAGGCCTTGCTCGAAAAGGTATATTATCCATGTACATCACTTTACAGATACATCTCCAACAATGCTTTGGCCAGTGAGCATACAAACGAAGATCAGTGTAGCACACACACTGGGAGTACTGTATGTACACAATCATTCAGTGTCTGACAGTAGCACATAAGCGGCACTGAAGGAGATTTTTAATTTTTTGGGTGGATATCCTACAGCATCAATCCTTTGACAATTTGGAGCCTGGGCCACCGCAACATAATCCTCCATGGCAACCTACATACAAAAATAGGTCTTGACGTGGTCACCTGATGAAATGGAGCCTGTGCCACTGATAATCCTCCGTAGCAACTTCATGTACATATAGGTCATTGTGAAAGACAAACGCGGTGGAGCCTTGCCCATCAAGAATAATCCTCCAGGGTAACCATTTAACCATTTATAGACACCATATGATTTAACAGACTACACGCTACCATGAAGACGGAGGCAGATTCAGCATCCGAAACGTTGGTATATTAAAATTCACACAGTGTGTGTGTGTGTTTCATTTTTATGCATCTCACAGATATATGTTGATGTCACATTACGTTATCATACTATGGTTGACCCAAACATTTTTCCGTGACGTTATCATTATTAATGTGTTTATTTATTGTATGCTGCCTTGGCACTTCAATATGCCATGTTACATTGGTGTACATAGATAACTGTACAGCACCATAAGCATGACATATTTTTTATACTTTTACATACTTAGAAACTATCAATCATTAGGTACATGCAGACAGTCCAAAACTGATTCCGTGACAAATGGAATTACCCTCTATGCATTCTTCCTAAAGCTTGTCCCTGTCAACAATGCAATGCAACAGGTTACCTTTGTCTTTAAATAAGCAAGATTATTCACTGGAGTTGGTACATTTTCTCTTAGACAAAAACCGACAAAAAAGTAGTGGAGTAATTGGAAATGACCAAGGAGTATCAGCCGGTTTGCAGACCATTTACAGTCATAGTAACGTGGTGGAAAAGTTTTGTTCAGGACATTTCCCACAATCCTTGTTCAATGTGGAGATGCACTATCTTGCTGAAAAATATTCCTGCTAACGCTTAGAAAAGTGCTGCATTAGGCACAGCTCCAACGTTTAGTTATTGTAAGTCAAGGTTAAGCTAGTGTTGACCGTTCCTTTCGCAAATAAAATTCATTTCTTTTATTTTCCTTGTTTAGCGTTCTTTTATGACATTTTTGCTAATCGCGACCATCTGGAAAATGTGATTATATGCTGAAATTGATGAAGGTACACTCACAAAACCAACAATTCCCAGGTTTGAATTTAAAGCCTAGACGCATAGCTTCGCAGGCCGCTGTTTTAACAACTCCACCACGTAAGTCGGCTTGCGCAAATAAGAATGGCCTAGTAAAAAGGCCAATCTTCAAAGAGCATTTCACAGTTACTACTTAACTGTAACCTGTCACCTCACTGACTGAATGTGGATAGTTTGAACCGCAGATGCGAAAATCTTTGCTGTTACATGCAAAAAGTGAATTCATCAGAAAATTCCAGCTTGATCATAAAAAATAGATATCCATCTCTAAAGTGTAAGTATGTTCTAAGCAAGGTAGATTCTTTGGTGTTCCTTGTAAATAACTTTCATGAACAACCAGTATTTCTGAATACTTACTTCATAGGATTTGAAGCCGTAATAGAAATATCAAGAATACTTTTTCTAGTCTAGACACAAGCAAGGAATTTTTAAACAGAAAAAGTAACACTCATATCCTGCCATTCACCTTCTGGTCACTTTGATCTGAGTCTTTTTTGTCTTGCCAGGGTGATTAGCTCGTAATGCAAGCCTTACTTACTTCTACACTTCGTCTTACTAAAATATAATGTAATACTTGGACCAATTTATTTAAGGAATTTGGGTCACATAAAAGTACAGAACAGGTGAGGAGAAACAGATTTTCCGTGATATAATTTGTGAAGTGATGTCCGCGAGAGATACCAACATTGTAAAACGATGAGAGATGCTAATTTCTTAGAGTAAAATATCCTATTGGTGGGTGGAAACACTCAATGATCTATCTTATTATTTTGAAGTTTTAATTTGGAGAGTTTTGTAATGTGTGTTCACAAGGGTGCTAATGTCTGTGGTACATTGCATTACCAGGCTGGTCGGGAGAATGTTTCTTCGTCTTTCCGGAGAGCATATGTTTTTGTAAAGAGATGTTTCGAGGTTGGTGATTTGAGATGGGTCATTTTCAAGCAATTTCAGCAAATGACGTGGATTGGAAAATGTGTACCCAGACCAAACTTGTGGCAGCGTGTGGGGTAAATGTGATAATACCAGCTCCACAAAAAATGTAGGAGCGTACCAAGACACCCCTATATATCTCCATGGTATGCATCTATGTTAGTGTTGCCCACGAGACGAGACGAGACGAGACTTTGGTCTGTCTCATCCCGTCTCGTGATAATGCTGTCTCGTCTCGTGTCTCGTCTCGAAAATATTCGTTTGTCCCGTCTCGTCTCGTCCCGTCTCATTTTGTCTCGTCTCGTCTCGTAAAAGTGATCCGGGATATCATGCCAAGAAAAGTCAAAAGTAGCAGAAACACAATATTTTCCCGGGAAGTGGGATAATGCTCCAAATATTTTACCCATTGCGTGGTGAGAATAAATAAGGTTCGTTAATCATGAGGACATTAATATTAAAAATGCAGTTTCTTGGTTACTGATTGCTAGGTATCTTATGAAATCTACCTTGTGTTTTTTCTCGCTTCCATACAACTGTCTATCCTTTTGAAATGTTTTCCCCTAGACCATCTTTCTATCTGAATGTCGAACTTTCGTGCACTATGAAAATTTACCTTTTTCTTTAAATTCTAAATTATTATTATTATTACATGAAACGTTACAAAGACGGTACAAGAATAGTAATATAACAGCACGAATATTAGCTAATATCTAGCTTACGTGTAGTTAAGTACGCCAAAATTTGCATAAAAACAGCTGTCCTGGCAAGGAAATTAATGACAAAAAAGGTGATTAATTGAATATTTGCTGAATAACAAAAAAGGATGTTAAATCCAATTGACGAAAAAAAGTTCCTAATTAATATTTCTGTACATAAATCTTTATTGATATGCAAAGCCGTATGGTCGCAATAGAATCCTTGTTCGGCAGGAATAAGTAACCCTCGATTATGCTAAACAAATATATTTTTTGTTAAGCTAGAGCAAGACCCCAGGAGGATGCAAGAAGCCGTTCCTGCAAAAGTGTCTGTTTCACGAAGCGAAGAAACGTAACAAAACCACCACGTATGGAAGGCAAACCTGCATTTATTTTATATCGCACATTTTCAGATCCGTGTCTCCTGAAGTTATAAAAATCCAAACTTCAACGACTTTTTAGACATGCTATTGTTGAAAAAAATATGTTTAGATGCACCAAAAGTGCATAATTATCAGATCATGCATATAACGTGTTATTGGAATCAACCTATTTGTGTAAATTAGATTCCTCCCCGATGGCGTAGTAATAACGACGAGGTCTTGTAATTAAGGGTCCTCGCGTTCGATACCCAATGGAGGCACAAAGTGGACCGGATCGCACTTTAAACTGAAAGTCGGTTCGCAATTGAGCTTATTTGTAAAAAAAATACAATATCAACGTTAAGAATATTAGAATTCACTAATTTACCCGCAGGTAAGTCAAATTTCACATATCCCTCTTCATCCTTGTTCATAGACTTCCTGCAATACTCTTGTGCATTGTGCATGTGTGTTGCATCCCACCAGGTGCGAGAAATGTGAAGAGTTATTCTTTCCCTGTACTGTGTTATTTCTTCTCATAAGAGTAAGGCTAAATTCTCGTTTTATCTGAAATTTTAAAAAACGTGCAAAATACAACCACCCTTTCTCATGTATGTATAAAATAATCCCACTCTGTCTCAGAAAACCTCTTCCTACGATCAAATGTTGGAAACAACTCTCAAGTCTCAACAATTATAAATGTATGCTTAAATTTCCTATCATTTATACAAACAGTAGCACATATCATGTCCTTTGGTGCAACACTGTCAACAGCTAATGTTACTTTACTCGTCCTAATAAATTTACTTCCAAACAGTGATGGCGCCAGAGAAATGTGACGGGGGGCGGAAGGGCGCAACAAAATATTGTTGGGGGCAGTCACAATTAGCGAAAACACTGCATATATAACATATATATACATATATAATAATAGTTATAATAATAATTATTATTATTATATGCATGTATGATGTTTTGTGTTTGTCCTTTATTTAGAGTGGACGTTTACTGCCTAAATTTTCTTGATTACGAGTTTATTCCATATGATTCTATTTAATAAAGGCATTAATTCTTTTTTATTCGTAAGTTGCGTTATCTCGAGTGGCCTATTTCAGTATTGGAAGACATTCATAATTTTATAATTCATCGTCTTTCATGAGATGAAACTACTGATATAAATATTTAAGTTATAAGATAATTATAATAAATGACGAAAAAATGTGCTTCGAAGAGTTTAATTTTCTTGAAAATGAACGTGACGTTGGAAGAAATTAATCTTCTTAAGTATTAGAAACAATGAAAGTCACTTAGTAAAGTGCAATTCTCTTGTAGGAGAATTCTGCTCTATGTGCTTTGGAGAACACATTGCCCACCTTTGGTACGTCCAGGACTTGACATTTCTTCTCAATATCAAGGACAGCCATATGAGGCAGTTTGCATCCAGCATCCTGTTTCGAGCAAGCCCTTTCAAAGATTTTAAGGACGAAAAGGTTCTTTCACATTCACATGCTGCATTGGAAACTGGAATTCTTACAGAGAATACAACTAGAGTGTGAACCTTGTGAAATGCCAATTTATATTTTCCTAGGATTTTAAAGAAATCTATTAAGTTGAGTATTTCAGTGCCATCTTATTAACGCAGAAGAGTTTTGGGGCAAAATTTTTGTTTCGCATTTCAGGGAAATGTTAGCACAGGATAAAAATTCTGAAAAAGAAATATTCTGACCCTGGCATTACTTACTCTTACTCTACCACTCCAACGTATGTCTGTGCTACACAATTACAGGCACCTATTGGAAGATGTTCTTCGACTTTGATATGTACCAGAAAGAGCGAACCTACCCGCCAAGTGTTTAGAATCGAATTTTAAGTGTAATTTGCATTTTAAGGTTCAAGTCCATTTCCGAATAATATCCCCTCATTTTGAAATTAACTTCAAGAGTATCAAAGAAATTCCCTTTGTTAACGTTTGCCTCAGGCTCATCATCTCGAAATTCATGTCCCTGAATAGTAAGAAACCGCGATGAATCCACAACAACTGACATGTAGTGTCGGTTTTTCTCCGATCACTTTTGGTCCCGGGTTCGATACCCAGTGGAGGCACTTTAAACTGTAGGTCCAGTCCCGATTAGCCATCCTGTGCATAAAGTGGACTTAAAACACCAAATCAACCAACCAGCCAAATCTTGAATCAACTTTGAATGTATTTTACTAATTAGCTTTGTCACTAACAATAATCTGCCCGTACTACAGATGATAATTTGTGGTCCTCAAAATATCCGTGATGTTTTAAAACCATCCACAATCAACGCTTTCTCCCAGTTCTTAAAACTGGTTAAAACTTAGGTTAATCGCGACGATTACAGGACGTAAATGAATGAGAAATCTATACCCAGGTCAGCGCTGGAATCTTGAACGGAAGTCGCACACACACATTTGTATATATACTAAAACAAATTTAGTCAAGTTGGTATTATAAGCAGGAAAGTGATATCATGCAGAATACACCACTTTGAAAAGGTGAAAATCGTCATACTCTTACAAATGAACTCTCTTATTATTCTATATTTATTTATCTTCAGTTGGGGGGCACGGGGGGGGGGCGAAGTTTCTGACTTGGGGTCCCCCCCTTTGGCGTCGTCACTGCTTCCAACCCTCTAATAACTTCACTGATGACAGCCTTAGCTTCGAAATGGAAGCTTGCGTGTCGGCGAATAATACAAAGGACTTGTTTACCTTACAAGGGGTTCACTGTCCTTCCTTCATTCAAAGTCTGCCGTTTTCCATTTCTCTCAGCTTTCCTAGCAGCTGAAAAGAATCCTAAGTGTCCCTCGTATTATTGTTCCTGCAAAACTTCCTGTCGGCAAGCAAAGCAAATTACAGAATTTTTATTGCCCCTCCCTTGCATCAACCTTCATTCCTAGGTCTGGATTTATGGCACTTACCCGCTACTGCAAGTCAACCTCGCCCCTGAAGCAACTGTGTCCATTGTTCAAAGCGAAACCTCTGTCAATGGTGAGCGGCGAAAAATAGTCTCTGGCCGTAACCAGGCAGGGGAAGCGCTGAGCACCCGCCCCTCCTTCCTGGCATTGCTGTCAGCTTCCCTCTGAAGTTTGAGAAAAAACTACTTTGTGAAATTTGTTTGGTAACGAGTGAAAATGTAGACAGTAGATACTACATGTATTTTGCTCAAAAACTTGACTAAATTCACAGAATAAAATAAACAGATACAACATTCGTTCATCTGATTTACAGAAAGACTAATCGGGACTGGACCCACAGTTTAAAGTGGTATCCAAATCACTATGTGCCTTCACCGGGTATCATACCCGGGACCCCTTGATTACAAGGCGACGACGCTATCACTGTACCATCGGGGAGTCCCCTCATATAACAAAGTTTCCTCCTACGACAATTATACAGAACTTAGCTATCTTCCTTCACTTGAAATCTATTCTATTGTATTTCAGCCTCAGCATTTCGTTATTACAATCCAAGGAATAGTAAAATAATAAATAAAAAATAATCCTTTGCGCAACAGCCCTGAAGGGCCTTGGCTTACCTACCGACTGCCGGTCTCCCTCCCACACTTTCCTTCGTCACCTCTAAGCGTGGAGATCTGCAACCAGTATTGGAATAGCCGGGGGGTCAGCCCGACGTATCCCCAGCCGTTATAGTAGGTTTCCGGGACCGGATTACGCTCACTCATTCGAATCTCCCCAATTTCCTCACGATGGTGGGTTGCCACCGGCCCTATACGTAGGTCGAATAAATTCCGACCAGAGCCGGATTCGAACCTACGCCGTCCCGCAGCGAACGATCTCAATACGTGTGAACGCCTTAACCCGCTCGGCTACGGAGGAGGACCCAAGGAATAGTATTCTCCTTAAATAAAAATAAAAGCATTGGAAATAATATTTAAACAGACGTAAAATAATCGAATCCAACCACCTGTGGAATGCCTGAGGAAACAACAAGAATTTTCTCAACAAAGACATTTCCGAAATTTCCATAACATTCTAATAATTTCGCAACCCGTGCAAATAATCATGTGTTAAAATCTTGTCATGGTTCCCTGTAAACATTAAAATCACCAAATTAGTTATTTCCAAATTTCCCGTATTTTCTCCTCGTCTTTAGCTCTCCGCTGCTCGGAGTGGGATAATGCAAGATTATTTGTCCCTAATTATCTCCTTCTCTTAGTCTTGCCAATATCTTGGACTCCCTAATAACTTTCCCAACGACTCCTCATCAATTTGTACTGGCATGTTTGCTACAATACTCGAAGGTAGAATTCTGTGTACGGTGTCAAGTGGATACCGTGACAGAGAAACGAAAATCGGAAGCGGAGGTAAAGTAAGGACGTGTTCTGTCACCCCTGCTCTTCACTCTCTATATATTATATAGAGAGTGAACAAGCAGACACCCCCAAGGTGGGTACGACAAGGGTATCGGCGCTCCTGTTCGCAGATGATATGGTTCTGAGCTCGGGGACAAATGCCGGCCTACAAAGGTCTCTGGACGGGTTGGAAAAATACAGCGGAGAATCCAAACTGCAATAAATCTCACAAAAACAAAAATTATGGTGTTCAAAAACGGATATGTATATGGAAAAGACGAAAGGTGGACTTTCAGAGGGCAAGAATTAGAAAGGGTAAAAATAATAAAATACTTGGGACCAGTTCTCATTATGGCGGGGACATGGACAAGACATAGGCAAACGGTACAAGGAAATACTGGGGCAATAACAAATGAAATAATGCGGACAGTATGGAAATTGGAGAAATACATTTTGTGGAAAACTGTATCGTGCATTATTAATAGGGTCAATAGGGTGCAGGAGGGAGATATGGGGAGCAAAGGGGGGCCATGTACTAAACAGAATCCAATGCACATTTTACAAGAGGGCTTTGTATATCAGCATGGGCACTGCAAACTGCGGCGTACTACGGGAACTTGGGCTGGTCAGGGAGCATACGTGGCGTATGTTGAGAAGGGTTAAATACTGGGCGACATTAATATCGAGAAGGAAGAACTCGGTAAAATAGCAAGCGCTGATGCAACGGGTACAAGGGGAGTCAATGGGAACGTGGGCGAAAGAGATCAGAGGCAAACTATACGAAATTGGACTGGTATGGATATGGGAGGGGGAACACGTCGACCAGGGGACATTGCAATTAATGAAACAAAGATTAGAGGATATTGATAGGCAGGAAATAATAGCGGAATGTGAAACTAAGAGATCGCTCGAACTCCAAAGAAGGGGACCGCGGGAATGGGGACAAGTAGCGTACATCAAGAAGGTGAGCATGGTGGCAGGAAAGTGGTTGACATGGATGAGGCTGGGGGATGGAGACACAATACAGTAAAAAACGAGGAAAGGAGATATAAATGCGTATTACGCAATGGCAATGATAGGCCAGAACATTTATTCTTATGTCAGGACACGCGCGTTCTGCAGGAGGAGAAGCTACACAACATAAGCTTGGAGAGAGTGGTCGAATCAATTGTAGTGCAAAGGAGCATGGAACTATTGAGAAAAGTGGGGGTGTATTTACAAACATTTAGGGGGAAAAGAAGTGCTGTAAAAAGACGGGATAAGGAAGAGGAATAAGTGTTAATTTTCCAGAACTGCTAAGTTAACATCTATACGGAATGTAACGGATAGTGTAGCCTGTAGGGAATCATAGTTATATAATAAGAATAGATGTAGTGCGCACAGCCTATGGCTCGCACACGAGATGAGCAATAAATACTTATACAATGTTTTTCCTACTTCCTATCCTTTCAACTCCAGAGACGTCGAAAATATATAGACGAATGTGTTCAGTATCACCAAACAATTAACCTTGTTCCACCAAATAGTAGTTAGATCAGATTATCAAAAATAAGTCGCTATGGCGTCTGAATGCAATGCGGAAGACCAGGGTTTGATTCCCGGGGTTACTGATCTAAGGTCGGAATTCTCCGGCCTTGGCCTCATATAAAGAGGGTTCACTCTGGCTAATATCAATGGATGTGTGTGTACCAGGGAGCAACCCAGGGGGGGGGGGAGTAGTGGTGTGCATCCAGTAAGCTTACCTGAATTTGTTGTCGTACTTATCTGATATTGTCTTTACTATTGTTGTTCAATCTACAGATATGTATACACTCTGAATTGTACACATGCGAAAAAATTGCAATTTTATTTTGGTTTGTATTTTCACAAGGGATTTGGTGGTTATATATCGAGAGCTTTTTCATTGCTCTTTCAGCAACAACCCAGAAGTGTCTACGACTTACCAATCCTTTGGAATAATCAACTTGTCAAAATATTAATAGATTTTTAATAATTTAAAATTACATTTTTCTTTCCTTGCACAATAGTTTAAGTTTTTAATCACTGTTCATCACAATTATTACTCACTTCTAAAAAGCGCCAATATATAACTCAAAATTAGAAATAATTCTAGCAAACTCTTCTCCTGATGAAACAACGTTTCAACTTGAAAACTAATTGTTATAAAGACACGTCGTTACTTACATCACTTATTCAAAGGATCAGAGGAACAAATCTCTCAGTCTCTCGTGCAACTCTATCACTGCGAAGATTGGGAAATTTTCAGGACTTACTGATCTTGCCCTGAGAGGAAATTTACAATCTCTTAACTTTATGAATTCAGACCAATTAACCTGCTATAAACAGGGACGTTAGCAGAAAATTTTAGAAATTGGTATAAAATTATTTTGGAATATATTGTGATTCTTCTCCTAAAAGCAGTCTGCAGTAAAGGATAGACAAAAAATCGCTTATAATGTATTTTCACAGTATACAATAGCCGGCCCCGTGGCGGAGTGGTTAGTACATCGCGCCACGACACCAGGGGTCCCGGGTTCGAATCCCGGCCCGGACATGGATGTTTGTGTGTATCCGTTCATAAATTTCATCCTATGATCACTCATTCTTATCTTCGCAAATTAGCCAAAAGTGGCATAAAAAGTGAAGTAAAATAAAGCAAATCAATCAATCGATCAATCACAGTATACAATCTTATAGGCTACGCATCACACTGACACACACACATACACAATCATAAATTGTAACCACATATAGAAATAAATATTTCTAAAAAATAAATGCACTACATTGTAGAGGGCACATACATAGTTTAAATGAGCGGTATTTATTGTTTCAGTGCATAAACACATTTTTTAAGTAATGCCATTAAATCAATTTGTTAAATTTCTAGCCGACATATGACTAATATTTTTCACATTAACTTGCATTTCATAGCTATACGATAAACTTGTATAACACTAGTGTCCATATATTCACTTTTTGGAACAATAGTGCCGGCGGTCCAGTTCATAACGATACCCACAATTTCAAATGCTGAATGGGCGAACCATCATAAACGGACTCAAAATGCAAGGTTTGCGTTGCCTGCCCGTGAGGGGTTCTCGGATATTTACACACTTAGAACTTATAGTCAATGAACGCCAAGTGACCGCTCAATTCTCGCAAGGACCCCAAACCCGCTCCACTCCCTTGTATTCAACGAACAGTTTTTTGTAGGTGAGTGCAGTCCGGAAGCGGACAATCTTACAATTAACTGAACCTTTCTGTTTTACTTATTCAACTCAAAATAGCCTTATCCTCACAATAGTCAAATGACAAACAGCCTGAGCAATTTCTCGTAACTAGATCATTTAATGTCCTCCTTTTGCAACAGCATTTCTCTTAGAGTTACAAATGGTGTATAAGAAACATTCAACGGGCCCATCAAAACAACCGCTCCTGAATCAACGAAATATTCACTAAGCTAAATCAATCTCGCATTGCCCTCAATCAAATGCAAAGGGACCCAATTATATATATATATATATATATATATATATATATATATATATATATATATATATATATATATATATATATATATATATATATATATCTTACATATATATATATATATATATATATATATATATATATATATATATAAGATATATATATATCTTTCCCCACACTAATTTAAATTCGTTCAATCAACACCTCACTGGGGACATCTGGCTCGTTTTATTCTCCTAACACAATGAAACAACCGCACTGGCTTAGTTGACATAACTATCCAATACAACTTCGTGCCACATCCAGCACTCTACTCGGGTTTCTACCGCTCCAGGTTCCAGACTGTCTCTTAGCGTGGCAGGAACTTGTGCAGAAACTGGCCTCTGACGAATTGGGGGTCGTCCTCGTCACTCTGGGGACTCGGCAACGTCCAAACACTCTCAGGGTGCACTTCCTGTGTAACGAATCTCTTCCGAACGTCCAGAACATCAAATGGGACGTCGATTCACTCCCCTAACGTCTCTGGAGCAATGGGACAGTCGAATGTAAATCTTCGCTGACAAAGCCGCCTTCGCACAAAACGGGAAAGTCTTCTCTTCGGTAAAACGGCGGGGCTGCTGTCAATCGTCTCCAACAGACTCAAGGACAAACATCTACGGGTTGCAATACTCATGGATGCTCACCGGGGAACTCCACACCGCAAACCACACCGTAATCTGCATTCCTGGGCAACGACCGGACGTTCCTTGTCAAATCTCCTTCCACATACTTCCGTCCACTTCGACAATGGCAAAGATATCAAGTCGGCGCACTCGACCAAAGAGAGAGACGAACAAGTCGACTGCTGGGCGAACCGTGGTGCTTCCGCTAACCGTTCCTCCAAGCAGTGGCGTGCGGTAACATTTTCCGATGGGGAAGCAGATCCCTAAAAATTAAGAGAGCAAAGAATTCATTGCTTCTACATGGTACGTTATAATTAAAAAGTGAGAACTCTACCTGGTACTGTTTCCACAACGTCTTCTAAGGGAAAGATGAATATCCTGGCGCAGTTGTCATTTTTTTCGAATTTCAGTTGGTCTGTGGTCAAATGTGTTTATGCAACAGACGATCGCGGATGATTGAAACCATTTTCAAGATTGTCACACACTGCAATATTCACAAGTCCACTTTGGCACCACGTAGTTCTTTCCGTAGTAAATAGTAAACAATGCCAACACTAAAGTTTTTGAAGCAAACAAATAGAAATTCACCCGCCCGAGAAACAGTAACTTTTCATCTCGCAAAGTGCTTGAATAAAGTGTGAAGCGGCCAGAGAGTTTTACCAACTCTATTTGGAGGATGTGTCCATGAACCTGTTGGCTCTCTTAATAGACCAAATGCCCTGAAACGTTTATCTTCACATAGAATATGTCATCCGTATGTCAGCAATCATAATTTTGTGTTTTGAAACTTTATAGTTTATTTATGAATATAAATTTTAACTAGTTCCGTGGATATGCTACAGTATACAGTACACTTGGACACTTAATCGTGCAGTTCGCAACAATGAGAACATCAACAGCTGAACCGATGGCTCTCTCGGCTGTCTTCCATCCCTTACTGGCTATAAAACAAAATTTGGCCCAACACAACCACCCTCCCATTTGACCCCTCAAGGTCGGCGGGGGATTTCTGGGGCTCCTGGTGGCATTGTACTCAGGCTACAGGATGTGGAGACCTGCAGATTGATATTCTATTGAGGCAACCCGGAAGAAATAATGAGAAACCAAAAGTTAAAAAAAAAAAATGTAATAGTTATGCTGTGTGCCTTGCTGTACAAGAGTGCACGCGCATGCCTCCAAGGAATATCCGTTCCTCACTCACACTGCCTCGTGCCGTGTGCCAAGTCTCGCAAAGCTCTCTAGGTGGCGCTGGAGAGTCGCAATCCGGGGTTTTGTTTCACGTCCATAATAAGCACCTCTACATGACTCTAAACAAGGTTAAGACGCCACATGCAAGTGACGAAAATATCTCCAATAGAGTACATACCGTCACAATTGGTTACGCTATATCACATGCACTGACGTCACGCTACGTAATCTCGAGGAGTCGTGTCCGAGCGAGGAGAATCATTCGATCACTTGGTCTCGGGTAGCGAAGCTACACACACACACACACACTTGGGAAAGTTCCACTGCAGTTAAGTATTTCAATTGAACTATGAATTAATCCCTAACATAATTCGCGTTAGTCTACTTACCGGCCATTAGGGCTAAAAATAACCTACTTAAAATGGGGGGTTTATTATATTTTTTTTCTAAAATTAAACTTCCATGGTTTTCTATGGCTGGTAATGTTACGCTAGATAATGTAAAGAATTAATATCGCCCTATGACTATACAACATATACAGGAGCATGAAATTGAAAGGTATCTTAGCTTGTCATTTATACGTAATTAGTATTTGATATGGTCTACTGCTCTCACTACTAGGTACGTAGTTGTATAGCTCTAGGAAAATGTGGTCCCAGCCAAACTATCCACTGCGTGGCACGATGTTTGCTTTCTGTATAGAGGCAAAATACGTGGGGATGTTAAAATACGTTAATCAAAGAATAACTCATATATAATTATAATGTTATGCAATATTGGATCAAATGCTCGAATGAAGTTCATTTATATTATAATCTTATGAAACTACCAACAAACCCCAAACAACTTACCGTCGCCTTGTAATCATAGAGTTTGGAGGTTCCATGCACGACGGACACGCATAATTCTTCGGATTGCATTTTGAACTTTAGGTCTAGTACCATTCGCCTATCTGGCCACAAAGTGGACTTGAAACAGAAATTAAATACACTAAAGGAAACAACCAATTTACATTCTTGTTCCGCTGCTGCTCAAGAATAAAAAGCTATTTAACAGACTGAGCCTTCCCAACATAAACAGAGAAGACGTCTTACGTGACAAACACACACACACACGCACAAGGAATTGAATACAACGTGGTACCAGATTCAGTTAAATCTACATTGCCCTGTAACGAACAAGTAACAGCATACATATGATATGGTAAGACTGCAGAATATGGGCTGCTTAGGAGGAATTGGTAAGAGTGCAGAATATGGGCTGCTCAGGAGAGTAGTTATGTACCCCCGTTGAGGTCGATAAATCAATTGATTGGAAAAGATCGATCAAAGATCAATTGATGACGTAGCGCTATTGTTCTTTTTTTTATGTCACAAAATGGGCGGGCTTATTGTGTAAGGATGATTTTGATTGGTTGTGACGTCATAAATGGGCGGGGCTTAATTTTGTGAGGAGCGTTTTGATTGGTTGGAGAAGGGAATTCGGGTTTTTCCCGTGACGTCGGGAGTTTCCGGCGTCTGAAAACAGATGGCGTTGATGAGTCAGAAAGTCTGGGTTGGGAGGAGGAAAAGTAGGCGACGCGGTGACGGTTGGTTTTCTCGTAATTGGAGTACGTGTTTCCGGTGTCTGAAAACAGACGGCGTTGATGAGTCAGAAATTCTGGGAATTTGATTGTTTCCGTTGTTTGAAGAGAGATGGCGTTCATGAGTCATTGATCTTTGATCGATCTTTTCCAATGAATTTAAATTGTCGGACTCAACGGGGGTACATAACCGTGGGAGTCACGTGACTTTGTGACGTCACAAAATGGAAGTCACGTGACCAGATTATATTATGAAATTATTATTAATTGAAATATTAGGATTATTATTATTATTATTATGAATTGTTTTAATTTCTGTGACGCCATTTTGTTTTTGTTATGTTATTTTGGTGTGTGACGTCATATATATAAATTGGAGTACGTGTTTCCGGTGTTTGAAAACAGATGGCGTTGATGAGTCTGAAATTCTCGGATTATTATTATTATTATTATTATTATTATTATTATTATTATTATGAAATGTTTTAATTTCTGTGACGCCATTTTGTTTTTGTTACGCTATTTTGGCGTGTGACGTCATATATAAATTGGAGTACGTGTTTCCGGTGTTTGAAAACAGATGGCGTTGATTAGTCATTCTGGGAAATTCCCCAGTTTCCGTCCTGTAGTCAAAATGTAAGAATTAAAACGCTTTTCAGGCTCTGAAAAGCACAATAATTCAACATTTTCCTGAAGATCATCTCTGGTTTGCTTTGGGGAGAAAATGAGTTTCAAAAGAGTATTAGGATTGAACGTGAATTTTTCGAAAAAAACAGTTTTCGTCCTATAGTCGAAATGTAAGAATTAAAACGCGAAGCCGCTTTTGGAGTTTTTATTTCGTCGAATAAAATGTAGCATAATACTGATGGGCCCCCTGTACATGGTGTTTATAAAATGAAAATAACTATTGGTAGTATGAATTGTAAAGAAAGTAAAATGTGTAAAATGTTCTAAATTTTCAAGCTCTTATTTCGCCGAATAAAATACAGCATAATACTTATGGAGCCCTCTGTACATGGTGTTCTTAAATTGAAAACAAATGTTGGTAGTATGTATTGTAAATTGAGTAAAATGTGTAAGTTTTCTCTGAATTTTGAAACACTTATTTCGTCGAATAAAATACAGCATAATACTTATGGAGCCCACTGTACATAGTGTTCTTAAAATGAGAACAAATGTGGGTAGTATGTATTGTAAATTGATTTAAAATGTGTAGGCAAAATACTTATGGAGCCCGCTGTACAGGGTGTTCTTAAAATGAAAACAAATATTGGTAGTATGTATGTATGTATGTAGTATGTAGTACAAATATTGGTAGCATGTAGAGTAAAATGTGTAAGTCGTGTCCAAGTAATAAATAGAGCGTTGCACTATACTATGAATATTGTAAGAAATAATGCTGATTTAGAAGCCGTAAAATGTAGAATAATACTGATGGACCTCACTGTACATGGGGTTCTTAAAATGAAAATAACTATTGGTAGTATGAATTGTAAACGATGATGATTCTGGTAACTTCACAATCCGCTAATCCTTTATATACCACCCTTCCGATCTACGTCATCGATACACATTGCTCGCATCCGTTCCCGCAAAGCGTCCAACGCCTACGTGCCTCTCCTATCTTCTTCCTGTCCTGGTACACTATACACAGTCACTTCTTCCGCGAAACCTACTCTTTTTGCTGTCTTTATTTTATTTACATCTAGACTCTGCGACTCCTTTATCTCTTTTTGCTGTTCTTCCTCCATTATATGCTAGCAGACTTTTATTCTCCTTTTCTTTAACAGTATGATGATGTCACAACCTCTTCTTAATCACCAGACACATTACCATTCCACCCACCCCATCCCAACAAACGCGCCACACATATCACTCACTAATTCCGAGAATTGTAGCTATACACTCACACACCATCTGCTCTCATCCATTAACACCCGGGAAAACCTATCACCGCATGGACAAAGACATCACACCAAAGCCGTTCGTAACAAACACCATTTGTTCTTGTCCATTAACAGTCTGCAACCCTTGGCTCCATTCCAATGTCAAGGGTCAAGAAGTATATATTACATACGTATATATATTTATAGAACATACTTTTTTCCGCAAATTATATAACCGATATTATAATATGCACCCTTATTAGTGGAGAGCTTAGTGCATAAAACAGATTTTCAACATCAGTTCAATCCGGCACCCGATAGATCGGACACTTTATACCATGCCCTCGTATATAAGCCTCGGTGCATAAAACGGATTTCGAATACCAGTTGATTCCGTCATTCGTTAAGAGTCTGGATATGAGATCACGGCGTTTTTGTGTGAGGGACAACAGTTCCTTGATGGTGTTTGCAGGAGTTCCTTGATGATTGTCGCAGGAGTTCCTTGTTCCGTGTCGACTCAACTTCTTCAACGAGGAACGAGTGATACCTCTTAAATGAATATAACGTAAAATGTGAAATGTCTTACGGATTGAACTAGTGTTTGAATTCCGTTTATGCACCGGGGGTAATCGGTACAGAAATATACGGCGGCATGGTAGAAAATGTGGAAGCCTCATAAGGGCTGATCGATTGATTGAACTGATGTTTGTAATCCGTTTATGCACCGAGGGTGAACGATACAGAAATATACGAGGGTATGGTATATTTTTTGAAAATTTAAAATCGCTGTATCTCCGCTTTTAATTGTGTTCTTAAAATGAAAAGAAATATTGGTAGTATGTATTGTAAATATAGTAAAATGTGTAAGTCGTGTCCAAGTAATAAATAGAACGGTGTTTACATACCAAAGTAATTTTATTATTATTGCGTTGCACTATACTATGAATATTGTAAGAAATAATGCTGATTTAGAAGCCGCTTTTGGAGTTCTTATTTCGTCGAATAAAATGTACACCCTGCACATGGTGTTTATCAAATGAAAATAACTATTGGTAGTATGAATTGTAAATAAAGTAAAATGTGTAAAATGTCTGAATTTTCAAGCTATTATTTCGCCGAATAAAATACAGCATAATACTTATTGAGCCCGCTGTACATGGTGTTCTTAAAATGAAAACAAATATTGGTAGTATGTATTGTAAATTGAGTAAAATGAGTAAGTTTTTTCTGAATTTTGAAACTCTTATTTCGTCGAATAAAATACAGCATAATACTTATGGAGCCCACTGTACATGGTGTTCTTAAAATGAGAACAAATATGTGAAGCTCTTATTTCGTCGAAGAAAATACAGCAAAATACTTATGGAGCCCACTGTACATGGTGTTCTTAAAATGACAACAAATATTGGTGGTATGTATTCTAAATAGAGTAAAATGTGTAAGTCTTGTCCAAGTAATAAATAGAGCGGTGTTTACATACAAAAGTAATGTTATTATTATTGCGTTGCTCTGTACTATGAATATTGTAAGAAATAATGCTGATTTAGAAGCCGCTTTTAATTTTGGATCTCTTATTTCGTCGAATAAAATACAGCAAAATACTTATGGAGCCCGCTGTCCATGGTGTTCTTAAAATGAAAACAAATATTGGTAGTATGTATTGTAAATAGAGTAAAATGTGTAAGTCGTGTCCAAGTAATAAATAGAGCGGTGTTTACATACAAAAGTAATGTTATTATTATTGCGTTGCACTATACTATGAATATTGTAAGAAATAATGCTGTCTTAGAAGCCGCTTTTAATTTGGGGTTCTGATTTCGTCGAACAAAATGTAGGATAATACTGATGGACCCCACTGTACATGGTGTTTTTAAAATGAAAATAACTATTGGTAGTATGAATTGTAAACGATGATGATTCTGGTAACTTCACAATCCGCTAATCCTTTACATACCACCCTTCCGATCTACGTCATCGATACACGTTGCTCGCATCCGTTCCCGCAAAGCGTCCAACGCCCACGTGCCTCTCCTATCTTCTTCCTGTCCTGGTAAACTATACACAGTCACTTCTTCCGCGAAACCTACTCTTTTTGCTCTCCTTATTTTCTTTACATCTACACTCTCCGACTCCTTTTTCCCTTTTTGCTGTTCTTCCTCCATTATATGCTAGCAGACTTTTATTTTCCTTTTCTTTAACAGTATGATGAGGTCAGAACCTCTTCTTAATCACCAGACACATTAAAGTTCCACCCAGCCCATCCCAACAAACACGCCACACATATTATGACAATAAAAATAATACATTGTCATAACTACATTTGAAAATGGTTAGGCTAAGTCCAAAGTTCCACATTTGTGCTATATCTATAATAATTTAGTCATATGATTGCTCAAAATTTTATTCATATAATGCAATGAAGTGGCTGAAATTACTATTTAAACTAATTTCATTAAATATGATGTTTAAAAAAGCCAATTTGTATATCATGACAAAATTATCAAATTGTGCAATATTCTGAATTCATATTCATAACAGTTATTTTTGACTGACAATATGAAAAAACAAATATCTTCAATCATATGTGTTCTTTCAGGCAAGCAAGATAAGTTACATTCAAATTTATAATTAAATTTATTGAAATTATGTACATTTGCATTGACATCAAGGTTTATATACAAAGGTCAACTCTTTAAAATTGTTCAATGTCTAATATGATGTCATACTTGGTATTTTATATCAACATTCAAAAAATGGTAATTGTAATCATTAGATAAGTATATTGTGATATACATAGTAAAATAGCTGTAACAGAGCAAATATGTACATTTACAACACAAACATTCAAGCTGTTAAGCACTTATGGACAAAAATATAAAACAAAAACAATTGAAGATAACACATACTAAAAAATCTGTCTTGAACTAGTTGCTCTAATACAAGTTGTCTGTGACTTTAAAGGGATCTCAAGATGGATGGGACATAAGTAAAAATGTGACGATTGGTGAAGGTTTGATATCATTAAAAATCTGGATATTTTGAGAGATTATACTTGATAAGTTAATCTTTAATAGTTTGTTTAAACTATATAGAGACATTTTGTTGATAACAGAAACTTGGAAATGCTTTTATAATGGAATAATCTGTAAAACGAAAAAGAAAAGATTTGGAACTGGTGTAAAGTGCCTAGTTCAATAATTGGGAGCAGGAAATTATTATCTGATGGCATCAGCATTAACTAGCTAGTAAATGAATATTGCATTATCTAAAATGAAATGTTATGAGAAATAAGACTAAGTGAGTGTAATATTTTCTGCTTTTTGAATGTGAACAAGCCAAATGTGAAGTTTTGAAAATTGAAGGAAGCCATCTTGTGGACCTGATTGAGGAATCTGACATGTTGAGTGTGCTCAGAGGTAGGACTGACGCATGCCCAAATATTTAGAGGAGGACTTGCTCTGCCTCGCAAGGAGACAGTAAAGAAGTGTTTTCTTCATATAAATGTTCTTTCAAATAATTGCATAATTTGATGCTATTGTAATTTTTGTTGTTTCTAGTTTTTTTTTCTTTTCATTTTTATCAATATAATAATTATAAAGTTATCAGTATATGTAAATTTTAAATTTCCTTTTCAACATAGCACCATAGTTACCTATTGTGCCGATACTGAGTTTAAAATATACTGACAAAGTTGTTATAATATCACTCACTAATTCCGAGAATTGTAGCTATACAAGTGACGGATTGAACCGATATTGCAAATTTGTTTTATTCACAGAGACTAATCGGAACAGAAATATAGGAGGGCATTGTAAAAATGTGATATTTTTTGAGGGGCCGACCGAATAACAGATTGAACCGTTGTTTCAAATCCGTTTTACACACTGAGGCTTAATGTAACAGAAATATACGAGGACATGGTAGAAAATGTGGTACGTTCTACAGTTATTTCCACCGTAGACCCCTTCCATATACTCTATGGTCCGAATTTACAATTGCCTTTCACTCTAGTTCAATTAGGGCCGGCTGGACAGCCCTTTAATATTTTCCGGACAGGTCTTTCAACTTTTCAAATTTACCTACAACAACGAGCTGACAAAAAACATCACCCACGATTACTATGTAATATTATACAATTAATTGTCATCTCAGCTCGTTATGACAATGGGGGCCGCCAATTTGGCAGTCATCTTGGTTTTTGTTATTTTTACCGTAGACCACCGTCCATATACTCTATGGAAAGGTCTTGACGTACAGATTCCGAATATACAATTGCCTTTCACTCTAGTTCAATTAGGGCCGGCTGGACAGCCCTTTAAAGTTTTCCGGACAGGTTTTTCAACTTTTCAAATTTACCTACAACAACGAGCTGACAATAAACATCTCCCACGATTACTATGTAATATTATACAATTAATTGTCATCTCAGCTCGTTATGACAATGGGGGCCGCCATCTTGGCCGCCACCTTGGTTTTTGTTATTTTTACCATAGACCACCGTCCATATACTCTATGGAAAGGTCTTGACGTACAGATTCCGAATCTACAATTGCTTTTCTCTCTAGTTCAATTAGGGCCGGCTGGACAGCCCTTTAAAGTTTTCCGGACAGGTTTTTCAACTTTTCAAATTGTGAATAAAACAAATTTGAAACATCGGTTCTATCTGTCATTCGATCGGACCTTCAAGAAAATACCACATTTTCTACCACGCCCTCATATATTTATGTTTCGATTAGCCGTAGTGCATAAAACGAATTTGCAATATCGGTTCAATCCGTCACTTGTATAGCTACAATTCTCGGAATTAGTGAGTGATATGTGTGGCGTGTTTGTTGGGATGGGCTGGGTGGAACTTTAATGTGTCTGGTGATTAAGAAGAGGTTCTGACCTCATCATACTGTTAAAGAAAAGGAAAATAAAAGTCTGCTAGCATATAATGGAGGAAGAACAGCAAAAAGGGAAAAAGGAGTCGGAGAGTGTAGATGTAAAGAAAATAAAGAGAGCAAAAAGAGTAGGTTTCGCGGAAGAAGTGACTGTGTATAGTTTACCAGGACAGGAAGAAGATAGGAGAGGCACGTGGGCGTTGGACGCTTTGCGGGAACGGATGCGAGCAACGTGTATCGATGACGTAGATCGGAAGGGTAGTATGTAAAGGATTAGCGGATTGTGAAGTTACCAGAATCATCATCGTTTACAATTCATACTACCAATAGTTATTTTCATTTTAAAAACACCATGTACAGTGGGGTCCATCAGTATTATCCTACATTTTGTTCGACGAAATCAGTACCCCAAATTAAACGCGGCTTCTAAGACAGCATTATTTCTTACAATATTCATAGTATAGTGCAACGCAATAATAATAACATTACTTTTGTATGTAAACACCACTCTATTTATTACTTGGACGCGACTTACACATTTTACTCTATTTACAATACATACTACCAATATTTGTTTTCATTTTAAGAACACCATGTACAGCGGGCTCCATAAGTATTTTGTTGTATTTTATTCGACGAAATAAGAGCTTCAAAATTAAAAGCGGCTTCTAAATCAGAATTATTTCTTACAATATTCATAGTATATTGCAACGGAATAAAAATAACAATATTTTTGTATGTAAACACTGCTCTATTTATTACTTGGACACGACTTACACATTTTACTCTATTTACAATACATACTACCAATATTTGTTTTCATTTTAAGAACACCATGTACAGCGGGCTACATAAGTATTTTGCTGTATTTTATCCGACGAAATAAGAGCTTCAAAATTAAAAGCGGCTTCTAAATCAGAATTATTTCTTACAATAATCATAGTATAGTGCAACGGAATAATAATAACAATATTTTTGAATGTAAACACCGCTCTATTTATTATTTGCACACGACTTACACATTTTACTCTATTTTCAATACATACCACCAATATTATTTTCATTTTAAGAACACCATGTACAGTGTGCTCCATAAGTTTTTTGCTGTATTTTCATCGACGAAATAAGAGCTTCAAAATTGAGAAAAACTTACACATTTTTATCAATTTTCAATACATACTAACTTTTGTATGTATACACCGCTCTATTTATTACTTGGACACGACTTACACATTTTACTCTATTTACAATACACACTACCAATATTTGTTTTCATTTTAAGAACACCATGTACAGCGGGCTCCATAAGTATTTTGCTGTATTTTATTCGACGATATAAGAGATCCAAAATTAAAAGCGGCTTCTAAATCAGCATTATTTCTTACAATATTCATAGTACAGTGCAACGCAATAATAATAACATTACTTTTGTATGTAAACACCGCTCTATTTATTACTTGGACAAGACTTACACATTTTACTCTATTTACAATACATACCACCAATATTTGTTTTCATTTTAAGAACACCATGTACAGTGGGCTCCATAAGTATTTTGCTGTATTTTCTTCGACGAAATAAGAGTTTCAAAATTCAGAAAAAACTTACTCATTTTACTCAATTTACAACACATACTACCAATATTTGTTTTCATTTTAAGAACACCATGTACAGCGGGCTCAATAAGTAATATGCTGTATTTTATTCGGCGAAATAATAGCTTGAAAATTCAGAACATTTTACACATTTTATTTTATTTACAATTCATACTACCAATAGTTATTTTCATTTTATAAACACCATGTACAGGGCGTACATTTTATTCGACGAAATAAGAACTCCAAAAGCGGCTTCTAAATCAGCATTATTTCTTACAATATTCATAGTATAGTGCAACGCAATAATAATAAAATTACTTTGGTATGTAAACACCGTTCTATTTATTACTTGGACACGACTTACACATTTTACTCTATTTACAATACATACTACCAATATTTGTTTTCATTTTAAGAACATCATGTACAGCGGGCTCCATAAGTATTATGCTGTATTTTATTCGGCGAAATAATAGCTTGAAAATTCAGAACATTTTACACATTCTACTTTATTTACAATTCTTACTACCAATAGTTCTTTTCATTTTAAAAACACCATGTATCACATCAGTATTATGCTGCATTTTATTTTGATCAAATAAGGACTCCAAAATTAAACGTGGCTTCTAAATCCGCATTATTTCTTACAATATTCATAGTATAGTGCAACGAAATAATAATAACATTACTTTTGTATGTAAACACCGCTCTATTTATTACTTGGACACGACTTACACATTTTACTCTATTTAGAATACATACTACCAATATTTGTTTTCATTTTAAGAACACAATTAGTAGCGGAGATACAGCGATTTTAAATTTTCAAAAATATACCATACCCTCGTATATTTCTTAATCGATCAGCTTCGGTGAATAAAACAGTTCATCCTTGCTGCATAAAAGAGGTTTCAAACAGTTCAATCAGTCACTCAATCACTACATAGGACAACTTATACCAAGCCCTCGTATATTTCTGTATCGATCAGCCTCGGTGCATGAACGGATTACAAACATCAGTTCAATCAATCGATCAGCCCCTAAGAGGATTCCACATTTTCTACCATGCCGTCGTATATTTCTGTACCGATTACCCTCGGTGCATAAACGGATTTCAAACAATTGAAAATAAAGAAAGTAGGAAACCACCGGTCCTACAACAAAGAAACCTAGTTCACCGGAAAGAGGAGTTCACTCCGAGTCCAACAAGCTATCAACCATTCTCCTAGCTCAATTAGTAGCGGAGATACAGCGATTTTATATACCATACCCTCGTATATTTCTGTACCGTTCAGCTTCGGTGCATAAAACGGTTCATCCTCGCTGCATAAAACAGGTTTTAAACATCAGTTCAATCCGTCACTCAATCACTACATAGGACAACTTATACCAAGCCCCGTATATTTCTGTTTCGATTACTCTCGGTGCATAAAACGGATTACAAACATCAGTTCAATCAATCGATCAGCCCTTATGAGGCTTCCACATTTTCTACCATGCCGCCGTATATTTCTGTACCGATTACCCCCGGTGCATAAACGGATTTCAAACACTAGTTCAATCCGTAGGACATTTCACATTTTACGTTATATTCATTTAAGAGGTATCACTCGTTCCTCGTTGAAGAAGTTGAGTCGACACGGAACAAGGAACTCCTGCGACAATCATCAAGGAACTCCTGCAAACACCATCAAGGAACTGTTGTCCCTCACACAAAAACGCCGTGATCTCATATCCAGACTCTTAACGAATGACGGAATCAACTGGTATTCGAAATCCGTTTTATGCACCGAGGCTTATATACGAGGGCATGGTATAAAGTGTCCGATCTATCGGGTGCCGGATTGAACTGATGTTGAAAATCTGTTTTATGCACTAAGCTCTCCACTAATAAGGGTGCATATTATAATATCGGTTATATAATTTGCGGAAAAAAGTATGTTCTATAAATATATATACGTATGTAATATATACTTCTTGACCCTTGACATTGGAATGGAGCCAAGGGTTGCAGACTGTTAATGGACAAGAACAAATGGTGTTTGTTACGAACGGCTTTGGTGTGATGTCTTTGTCCATGCGGTGATAGGTTTTCCCGGGTGTTAATGGATGAGAGCAGATGGTGTGTGAGTGTATAGCTAAAATTCTCGGAATTAGTGAGTGATATGTGTGGCGTGTTTGTTGGGATGGGGTGGGTGGAATGGTAATGTGTCTGGTGATTTAGAAGAGGTTGTGACATCATCATACTGTTAAAGAAAAGGAGAATAAAAGTCTGCTAGCATATAATGGAGGAAGAACAGCAAAAAGAGATAAAGGAGTCGCAGAGTCTAGATGTAAATAAAATAAAGACAGCAAAAAGAGTAGGTTTCGCGGAAGAAGTGACTGTGTATAGTGTACCAGGACAGGAAGAAGATAGGAGAGGCACGTAGGCGTTGGACGCTTTGCGGGAACGGATGCGAGCAATGTGTATCGATGACGTAGATCGGAAGGGTGGTATATAAAGGATTAGCGGATTGTGAAGTTACCAGAATCATCATCGTTTACAATTCATACTACCAATAGTTATTTTCATTTTAAGAACCCCATGTACAGTGAGGTCCATCAGTATTATGCTACATTTTACGGCTTCTAAATCAGCATTATTTCTTACAATATTCATAGTATAGTGCATCGCTCTATTTATTACTTGGACACGACTTACACATTTTACTCTACATGCTACCAATATTTGTACTAAATACTACATACATACATACATACTACCGATATTTGTTTTCATTTTAAGAACACCATGTACAGCGGGCTCCATAAGTATTTTGCCTACACATTTTAAACAATTTACAATACATACTACCCACATTTGTTCTCATTTTAAGAACACTATGTACAGTGGGCTCCATAAGTATTATGCTGTATTTTATTCGACGAAATAAGTGTTTCAAAATTCAGAGAAAACTTACACGTTTTACTCAATTTACAATACATACTACCAATATTTGTTTTCATTTTAAGAACACCATGTACAGCGGGCTCCATAAGTATTTTGCCTACACATTTTAAACAATTTACAATACATACTACCCACATTTGTTCTCATTTTAAGAACACTATGTACAGAGGGCTCCATAAGTATTATGCTGTATTTTATTCGGCGAAATAAGAGCTTGAAAATTCAGAACATTTTACACACTTTACTTTCTTTACAATTCATACTACCAATAGTTATTTTCATTTTATAAACACCATGTACAGGGGGCCCATCAGTATTATGCTACATTTTATTCGACGAAATAAAAACTCCAAAAGCGGCTTCGCGTTTTAATTCTTACATTTCGACTATAGGACGAAAACTGTTTTTTTCGAAAAATTCACGTTCAATGCTAATACTCTTTTGAAACTCATTTTCTCCCCAAAGCAAACCAGAGATGATCTTCAGGAAAATGTTGAATTATTGTGCTTTTCAGAGCCTGAAAAGCGTTTTAATTCTTACATTTTGACTACAGGACGAAAACTGGGGAATTTCCCAGAATGACTCATCAACGCCATCTGTTTTCAAACACCGGAAACACGTACTCCAATTTATATATGACGTCACACGCCAAAATAGCGTAACAAAAACAAAATGGCGTCACAGAAATTAAAACATTTCATAATAATAATAATAATAATAATAATAATAATAATAATAATCCGAGAATTTCAGACTCATCAACGCCATCTGTTTTCAAACACCGGAAACAACTACTCCAATTTATATATGACGTCACACACCAAAATAACATAACAAAAACAAAATGGCGTCACAGAAATTAAAACAATTCATAATAATAATAATAATAATCCTAATATTTCAATTAATAATAATTTTATAATATAATCTGGTCACGTGACTTCCATTTTGTGACGTCACAAAGTCACGTGACTCCCACGGTTATGTACCCCCGTTGAGTCCGACAACTTAAATTCATTGGAAAAGATCGATCAAAGATCAATGACTCATGAACGCCATCTCTCTTCAAACAACGGAAACAACCAAATTCCCAGAATTTCTGACTCATCAACGCCGTCTGTTTTCAGACACCGGAAACACGTACTCCAATTACGAGAAAACCAACCGTCACCGCGTCGCCTACTTTTCCTCCTCCCAACCCAGACTTTCTGACTCATCAACGCCATCTGTTTTCAGACGCCGGAAACTCCCGACGTCACGGGAAAAACCCGAATTCCCTTCTCCAACCAATCAAAACGCTCCTCACAAAATTAAGCCCCGCCCATTTATGACGTCACAACCAATCAAAATCATCCTTACACAATAAGCCCGCCCATTTTGTGACATCAAAAAAAAGAACAATAGCGCTACGTCATCAATTGATCTTTGATCGATTTTTTCCAATCAATTGATTTATCGACCTCAACGGGGGTACATAGGAGGAACGTCGTTCCTAATTTCGTGGTAATGGTTTGAAGTTAGTAATCGGGAAAAGTAACTTTCAAGTTGCGGAAGTGTGTAATTTTCGAAAAGAAAATGAGAAATAAGAGTTCAGGTTAGGCGCTCTTGAAATCGTAGCTACGAAGGAAAAATGACATGGTGCAGCACATTCCTGCACAAATCTAGTGAGAGCAAAAAATGCCTACGTTGTTAGGTAGTTAGGTTTAGTTCTCTTAGCGTAAATAATAATTTTTCATTTTATTTATACTATTGGAACCTAACATAACAGGTCTAACCTAACCTTGTAGCATTCCTCGTCGAAATAATGAGAGAAACTGCGCGTAAACAATATGGACGCGAACGAATAGAGAAATGGCCGATAAATGCATTGCTTTTAGTAGCAGGAAAAACAGTTGTTTTCGCAAAAAAAATATAATAGTCATCGGAAAAGTAACATCGGAAAATGGAAGCAGAATGTACGTACTTTGGGGAAATATAAATTTTGTTCGTCTATGTAGAGGAAAGAAGCAGCCCATGTTCTGCAGTGAGACCTATGATACGTTCTGAGTTTTATTATTAAACTTATTATTATTAGATTTGGTACTATGTCATTGTATTATTATTATTAATAATAACTCAGCAATACTCAGCGGTGAACGATGAGACTCGGCAAAGTACACAGACTCCTCTCAGGTACAGGGATAGTGTTTGGCAAAGACAATCCTTCACAGAACAGAGGAATAAAACCACATTATTGCAGTAAACAAAACGAAAGGATTTATTCTTTATTTATCGCGATTATAATGCAAAATGTCTTAGTACAGAGGGGAGAATTTCGCTTTGACGTTGAATTGACTCAACTAATACGCATAAACTCAATGCGTGGCTATCGGCATGCCTATGGTCCCATACGTTTAGCTTGCGCCCCGAACTACCATACCAAGATGTATGCACAACACCGAGGGGTTCTTTTTAAGTTAAAAATTTTCGACGATCTTTGGCGAATGTGTAATATTTCTTATGCAATATCCTCGCTTTTATACTATTTCATGAACACAGATTCAAGTACAGATGAATCACTTAATATCTACAAAAAAGATGCTACCAACACAACTGACATCTACACACGTTTAGAATACAAAGATACATTGAACTACTTAGAATAGAACATAAAATACAATAAATATTAAACAAAATATATATATTTCAAACAAGGTGCAATATTACATTATAATTTGTAACACGAAAATTACGCTTTCTTTCACAAAAGAAATATAATAGTGACATATTTGAAAGTTGGGACGTCAGAAAAATACGGATCTTATCACATAAATGCAGAAAGTCATTCAGATAAAGGCATACGAACGAATCTTCGCTGGTGTTCATTTAAATATCTGAAAGGCATGTGAGATTTGTATGTAATGTAAAGAAAATAGTTTAGTATATTTCTAGATCAGATAAACATTTTAAATTTTATCTTACAGCGAGGGCTACAAGATCGCTGTTAAAAAGCAATCGAAAGTAACCGTCGAAAGCAGCGATACCCAGATGAAGGTTAATGTATTTTATTTAACTGAAGATGCAAAGGTAATTAGCAAATCCAAATCCAATTATTAATAAAATTATAATTTCATATTTCAAGGTATAACATACATTTAAAAATTTCAATCAACACTCTCATACATTTGTAATTTAAACTATTATAATCTGTATGGTAGTTTCTTAACGGCAGTAGAATTATTTCAAATCTTCATTCGAATTAATGTTATTCGTGTAAAACGTTTGGAAAATGTTCTTAAATTACTGAAAATAAACAAACTATATTACTTCCTGTGTACATCTTTTTGATTATTAATAATCTCTCTTGTTTTACTATGAAGCTATAGTATTGAACTTGCATGTTTCATTATTGAATTGTTTCGGACTCAAAGAAAAATTGTAATTATGATCACGTAACCACCAAAAATATTCAAGTCTATATATGTATCTAGGTATATAAAGTGAAAAATTGAAAACAAAGCTGTCTAATTACACTGGACAACAAATTTTAACTTCTTCTCTGTTAAATGGAAAAAAAGGTACTTCTTGTAGGATTTGTGTCGCTGATTAAATCTCTCTATTGGGCTCAGATTTTTTGTAATACACTTTTTTTGTTGTAACGAAATAACCTTGCTCTTTTGAAACTAATACATGTTTCATATTCTGTACACTGACCTAAAATGTACGTCTAAGGGATTTTCGGCTATATTAAGCTTGAGGAACAACTCTCTTGAGAGTCCATGAGTAGTATGTTAACACTCGTGGGTCTCAAATACCTTGGTAACGGTTTTCCATGGAGTACATTTCCCGATGGGAGCGCTCTCCATGTTTGTCACTTACAGTACCATTGTCAGAGGGCGATAAGTCAAAATGTGGACCAACAAATCAATTTTTAGGAACATATTACATCTCAGTTTCTGCAGCTATCAAGACGCTGCCTAACAAGTGCTTTGTAGTTATCTGCCTTCTGATTTCCGAGAATATGCTATACAACTTCTTGGAGTGACCCTTGCACCCACCTCAACTTCATTCAAATATGGGAAGAGTTGGACTATAAGGGACATGCCTTCTAGCCGAAGTAATATCATAGTATTTCACGATATGCGTACTCTTCTCAGTTATTAATGCAAAAATGGCAATCTGCTGAGTGGTTCAACGGTTTACTTAAAATCTTTGGTATATCGCGAACTCTTTCAGCTACACATAACAGTGTCTCATTTAAAGAACAACAGATATTAGAGCCCCTATTTTGTAGCCAAAGTATAGTTCACATGATTTCCTAATCACTATAGTCATGTTTCTTTTTTGAGATTTCGAAGTTGACTCACAGCAGGCGTGGATCCATGGGGAGGGCGAGAGGGATTATCCCTTCCAACTGATAGGTTTTTGATATATTATAATGCCTAATGCTTTGAAGGCCCAAATGTTCTTTTATCATCACGCTTAGTAGTGGTGCTTGGTCGCTTAACCAACTTCAAGTGGGTCTCAGTGTTGCCAACCCACCCCAAGAAAATTTCACCATATCATATTTTACAGGCGAAGCTAACCTACAAATAGGAGTTGGCAACACTGACTAGTTACTTAACAAACCTTTTGTTTTTTAAACATTTTGCTATATGATATTTCTCAGGCGAGGCTAACCTACAAATAGGAGTTGACAGCGTAGCCTTCTAAGATGATAAGTATGCAGTAAGATGAAGAAGAATTAATGACGCTAACTGGCAATAGTGGTGGTGGTGAAGTGTTAATGCCCCCCTCTCTCTCCTCTCTCTTCCCCCCTATTTTTATCTAGCATACTGATCTATTGCATGCTGACCAAACGTCTTAAGCAATATTGGGAGGGCAGGGGCTCTTGTAACGCCATGGGTCCTCCACATGTATGTATGTATGTATGTAATGAGATTTGGGGGGAAGGGGGGGCCAAAATTGTGAACTTACGGCTGGAAATGTTTCTATAACATGTTTTGTTCGAAGCAAATTCATAGATGTTGTTAAATAAATATTAATATTTTGCTATTAATTGTAAATATATACTTATTATTGTATTGTAGCAATTAGTTTTTTGGTATCGAAAAGCGACTGTTATCGTATTTGAAAATTATTTTTCCGTGGACATCTAGAAACTACAATTTCGTCATTCTGCGTGCTAACAATGTTGACAGAATACAGAATGAACAATAGGTAGGGGGGCTTGGGACGGCGGAAGTTATACTTCCTGGCTTTTCAGTAGCTGAACGATGGAATTCCTCACTGGCGTATACAATTTGTTTTGTTCGTGTTTCAGTACAGACGATGCTATGTGGCTACAAGGTTACAGCAGTTTTTTTTAACATCAACCCTGGCAATTGTTGAGAAATAGTGACGTCAGTTAATATCATTGGAAATCGTGGCTGAAATATAGGTGACTATTTTCTAGAGCGAATTGTCTCGGATTCTATTGGTCCACGTTGCGTTGGCTAACATATCACTCCTCGACCTCACTAAAAAACGGATAAAACTAAAAGGTTTAGTGTGGAAAAGTTCTGTTCCATTTTGAACTTCGGTGAAGAAGAACATTTCAGTAGGATTTCCAAACAAAAGTGTGTAACTTTGTTTCTTAGCTTGCATGGGTTGGCTTTGATTTATAAATATGGCATTGGTTTTGTGAGTCAATTCTGAAAAAACCTAAAAGACGTAAGGGATTGTGGATGGAAGGTAACTTCCTGAAAACCAAACAGCCCTTATGTATTGTGGAAGAAAATATACTCACAAAACATACAAGGAGAAAGAATATAGAATTTGTTTCATGTCTCTCTCTGCTTTATATATTTAGGGCATGCTGAAAATTTAATGTAACTATTTTTTAAGAATTTGTGAGCAATATGTTATTCGTGAATTCTTAAAACTAGTTGTATATTGCTTTTTCAGTATATGGGTAGACGGAATATTTTTCTCTTCTGTGTGTCGCTGTTGGTAGGAAATATGTGTGCGGGGCATATTTCAAAAATAATAATAAAAGGTCGAAAAAAATGTGTTAAATTATTAGAGGAAGGCAAGAAAATGGGGGCTGGTTGTAATCGAAGAGTTGTGTGTGTTTGAAATCTATTGGAAGTACATAGTTATTCGAATCTTATTATTTAAAATATTTAGTTTTTTATACACGCTTATTGATATTAAACCTAAAATTGAATAAAATCAGGCAACTATATCCAATTATGCTTATGGTCACAGCGAGCATTCGCAAAATGGCTTGAGATTTTGTTTTTGCTACGGCCGACTCGCAATGACTGTGCCAAATATGAACAGACTATATAGATTGAGAGAGAGATGGATAGAAAGTTAATTAAAATATAATTTCATGATTGCAACACGGAACTTAAATATACATACATATAAATTAAATGTTTGGTGCTGATCACATCACATATTGCCAACTATGTATTGGACTTCCCATATGCACAGATATGATTTTTTTTTTTTTGGTGTTGTAGTGCAAATATGTTGTCTGGCTCGGGACATGGACCTACAGTCTAAAATATTATGGTATTATTCCTGCAATTATTAGCAATCTTGGCCAGAGAGAAGAAGGAAAGTGATATTTTTTTTCAATATCGAGCCTATATTTAAATTTATACATGTGCGCATGCGCACAGGGGTGAATTTTTTTGTTCGGGTGGGTTGTAAGGTGTGTGAATATGTAGGAAAAACAATGGTATACACATAAATCAAAGTCACATGGTTCTAGGTCCCATAGGAGCCGAGAAAATCAATGTATTGGAAAAACGTCTTAAGACAAATATCTTAATCTTTAAGAAAGTCGACTTCCGGTATGTTAAGATGTTACTTCCGGTCTGACAAGAAAATTTTCTTAAGACAAATATCTTAAGACGTTTTCCAAGACATTGATTTTCTTGGCTCCTAATTGAGCTAGGATGATGATTTTAGGTTTGTTGGATAGGATTCGACGAGAACTATTCGACTAGCAAATAAAATCGATTCTACCCACTCAAGTTTCGGAAATACAGATAATTTTTTATTTTTTGAGAAACTTGATTTGCTGGCTTAGTTTTTATCCTAATTCGAAAATTTAAATAGCATTCGATAAATTTAGAAGTACTCTACAACTTATTGGAGGGATGATGACTAGTGCTTGCCGTTTTCGTGTTATTTTGGATTAAAAAATTCAAGATGTAATTTCTAAGATGTTTTGTAATTCATGAACTATGGGTTGTAGGAAAACGATTCTTGCTCTATCTGCTATTGCTCGACGAATACTATAAACATAAATAATGCTTATGGTTTGATTTAAAAAATGGCGACCGGAAATAACTCTGTTTTCTGAAATTATGATTTATACTTCATACGCCAAGAGGACTGAGTGTTAGAAAGAGATTGTTTGGTTGAAAAACGTAAATAGAATAATGTACACATAATATTTTTTGTGTTTTCTATACACAAACATATTTTTTTCATTTATTTACAGGATTGATTAAGGAGCAAGAATAGCATATAAATAAATAACACACACCAAACCAGCACCATCGTGAATTAGCCTTCCAAGGTTTTTTTCTTTTTTGCAAAGTATTTATTTTGTGACACTCCACTAAATATATATAAAATAACATACCCCACAAACATTTTCAACAAGATGCAATGTGTGAAAATTTGCCCTATGTGTGAAACTAGTGTTTCAAGTAAAAATTTCGAAAGACACTGTCGTATCTGTGTACCTGGTAAGCATGTGACCGCTACAGAACCATGTCCCAGGTGCGGTAAACACATCACTATTGGTAATCTGAAAAAGCATATAACAACATGCAAAGTCGTCGGAGCACCTGTCCCACAACCGTCGACTAGCTCGACCAAGAGGAAAGCGAAAGCCGACTCGCCACCATTCGCCAAACGTGTCAAGCCTGTGGCTAAAGCGAACCAGTCTGCTTTCGAGCGTTTGTTAGAGGACTTTGTCCTCAATTCGGAGGGCTCATGTGACGTGCGTAGCTTTTTGGAGAACGAGCAAGCCAAAATTATTTCCATCCTCAGCGATGCGCTTGCAACGCACTCCACCAAATTCTACGCATCGCTATGTTGCCAGTAGAAGAAGCCATCTGATGAAATTTATAGCTTCTACCACAATACCAAGGCGAAGACATCTGGCGGATGTCGACAACCTAAAGGCCATCTACAACGAGTTTGCCGAGGAGGTGGTGACCAAGCAGGAGGAACATCAAGCTATGGGCTCAGGAGGTTTGCTCTGTGGTGAACCTCACGAACTGTGTATCAAACTTAACACGTTTGTGCCTCTCTCCGCGTCCAGCTACTCCCCCTTTCCACGTACTATTCCGACAAAAAGGCTGTCCTGAATATTCAGAACAGTGACGCCAAGTGCTTCCTCTGGTCGGTGCTTGCAGCGTTGCACCCTGTCCACTGGAAAAAACAACCGCATCGTGTTGCCCACTACAAGCAGTACGAGCCAGAGCGTGAAAATGCGATGGTTGGGATTGACTACCCGGTGGAGGTCTCGGATATTCGCAAGTTCGAGGCCCGTACACACAACCCGCAGTTGGCTATCAATGTTTATGGCCTCACTGAGAAAAATGTGGTGTATCCTATTCGGGTAAGGGACGTGGGCGCCAATAATACACAATAAATCCATCTTTTACTCATCAAGGATGAAACTCACCATCACTACACTCTTATTCGCTCTCTCTCTCGGCTTGTTTCTAGCCAAACAAGCAAACAAAAACACCACATAGAAGTTTGTCGCAGGTGCTTGTCCACTTTTGATAATCGAAAACATCAGATGTCCCAACATTGCTGCCGAGAACCTTGCTAGCCACAAACTCTATTGTAGTAACAACGAGCCGGGGGTGGCAGTCTTGCCCAAACCTGGTACTGTAGAAACATTTCACATTCACAGTGCCATGTTAGAGCACCCTGCTATGATTTATCACCGATTTCGAGACCTTCCTCAAACCTATGTCCACATGCGACCGCAGTCCCAAAGTTTACTCTAAGAATCCATCCCCGGTGCCCGACCCTGTGACCGAGTGGTTAGCACATCGCGCTGCGACGCCAAGGGTCCCGGGTTCGAATCCCGGTCGGGCTTGGCTGTTTGTGAATGTCCATTCATCAATTTCATCATTTCATCACTCATCCCCATTTCGCAAATTAGCCAAGAGCCACAAAACGCGAAGTAAAATATACTAAATCAAATAAAAAAATAAAATCCATCCCCGACGTCCACGTCGTATTCTATCTCTCGATTCGCTTCGTTAAGGTTGGTAAACGTGCGACGATTGGGAGAGAATGACTGCAACTCTTAACTCGATTTGCTCCATGATGGTTATTTATTATATGTTAATCTCCACGACCACCGGATGGATTCATTCACCCTCACAGAGCTCATTTGTATATCAAGTTTGATGTTGTGAAGAGAGACAAAGGCGAAGCATTTCTTGCCAATGCAAATTTAAGACTTGTAGATAATTTTGTGCCGTATCTATTCTCACAGGTGGAAGTTAGACAGCATGGCACCGTCATCGATAGGGTTGACTACCCCGGGATTACCTCTACAGCTGTGGGAACACTGAAACTCTCCAAGACCGATGCAGCATACTACCAGGCAGGGGGATTCGAAGCAGGTACAAAAATCAAAACTCAAAGTCACACAGTACTGTTTCCCATGCGCCTGCTTCCTGGCTTCTTCTCCGACTACACAGAGATTATGTGGAAGGGTGGTTTGCGCGTCACTTTTCGCAGAAGCGCCAACGACAACAATGCGCTGATGCGTTACACCACCTTGAGTACAGACGGTTCAGCACTTCCCAACACACTACCCGATCCTGCCAAGTGCATCATCCAGTCCATGGAGTTGCGCATGCCCGTAGTGGAATACGAAACTAACTACGCTCTCAAGTACAAAGCAGACATTTTGAAGAATCCCCAAGTACCCATCCAATTTTACGGTTACCAGTGCGTGCAGAAACCTGCTTCCGGCAACCATTTTGAATTTGTCGTGACCACACAGTTTAACAGCATCCGGTACGATATGCCAGAGTTTGTGGTCGTGCTCTTCCAGACGGGGGAGGACAACAACCAAGAAAACGATTCGAGCCAGTTCGACAATTGCAAGATCAAGAACATCTACCTCAAGAATGGCAGGAACGAGATATTCCCACGTGAGAACTACAACCTGAACATTGCAAACAACGACTACCTGAAACTGTACGAGGCATACACAGCTTACAAGAGAGTGACCTTCGGCAATGTGGACGTGTACTACAACCCCAATGAGTTCATAGCTCGCAGACCAATGTTCGTCATTAACACATCGAAGAGAAAGCAGGTGGTTGTTAACGATCGCACCAACATCAAGATTGTCTGTGAGTTCCACGATGCTCTGCCTGCGAACACACTGTGCAGTGTCATCCTTATTGCAGAGAAAACTTTTGTGTATGATGTCAAGAATGAAAGAGTGACTGAACAGTTTTAAATACAAAAAAAAAAATTGGATAATTCTATAAAAATTACACTGACCTTAGATCCAAAACATTCTTCACACATAAAAAAAAATCATTATCCTATAGAAATTTATGGCAATACTGAGTAGTGCCAACTTCTATTTGTAGGTTAGCTTGGCCTGTGAAATATCATGTGGTGAAATTTTTGTGGAGTAATTTGGCAACACTGCGAGCCCCTCCCACCCTCCAAAAGTAGTCGTGGGGGCATTGAACCTATTGCCACGACATACATCGTGAAAAGGGAGGGGCGTAGACGTTTACGCTGAGGGCCCGTAGGCGTTTACGTTGAGGGCCCCCACCACCTTACCAAAAAGGTCCAAAAATAAGATTGAGCAAAAAATTGGGCTAGAACATCGTCAAAGGTAGTAAAATCCATAAAAAAAAATCATCAAAATCATCAAAATATGTCACAACTGAGGCTAAATATTAGGCATACCTATAAGGAAGGTCGGTGAAACAATAGGTTTTCACTTTGTAGGTTATTTTAACCCGTAAAAGGCTGTAAAAGTGAATAGGTTAAGTTATATCACGTAAGAACATGGCATACCTACAAAGATGTGGCTCCAAAAATAAGATGGAGCAAAAAATAGGGCTAGAACATCGTCAAATGCTATAAAATCAACAAAAAAATTATAAAAATCATCAAAATATATCACAACTGAGGTTAAATACTAGGTCCACCTACAAGGGTTGCGTAGAAACAACAATTTTTACACTTTGAAGGTTATTTTAACGAGTAAAAGGCTGTAAAAAGTGAATAGGTTAAGTTATATCACGTAAGATCATGGCATACCTACAAAGAAGAGGCTCCAAAAATTAGATTGAGCGAAAAATAGGGCTAGAACATTGTCAAACGCTATAAAATAAAAAAAATCATCAAAATGATCAAAATATGTCACAACTGAGGCTAAATATTAGGCATACCTACAAGGAAGGTCGGTGAAACAATAGGTTTACACTACTCTGCACATACATTCTTCACCAGAAACAGCTGCTTTCACCTTTTTCTATGCATTTGATATGTATTCATGCCCACTGCTTTGCAAATTATTCTGTTGGTACCACACCCACTGGTTGCATTTTCTTTTCTTCTTTCTAGGTGATTTCCCTTGAAAAGTAATCTTGAGATCTGATGTAACAGAATATTTATAAACAGAGGTCATAGGAGCAATCTCTGATGGCAACAAAGGAATATTTTTCAGAGAAATTGGAGGAAAGATAATGCTTGAGAGAAGAGAAAATTTGACGTTTATGTTCAACATTCCTGTCTCGACGATGATGGACTGCTTTACCATTTCGTTGACGAATACACTGGACTTTATCCACCGTTTAGCTCCGGATTAAAGCTGTGGGTACCAGAGACGTTAAAAATTGAAGTAATTAAATCTTCGCATGATGATTTATTATCTGCTCACTTAGGACATGGGAAGACATTGTTTAAGGTACTAGAGAATTATACTTGGGACGGAGTAGTCAAAAAAGTAAAGTAAAGTGTTCCCCTGTGCATAGCACCACGCCATGAAGGCGTATAGGGGGTGTGGGGGTAACGCCCCACACTTTCTTGATCCCGTCGTGAGTGGGGGTGATGTGATCAGCATCAAGCCCCTGACCGCCTTTACACCCCAGGGTTTCCCCCAGGTACCCATGTTATTCGACGCTGGGTGGGCGCCGGGGCCGCTTCCACCGTTAGAAAAGTTCCCGGATTTGAACCGGCCGGGGATCGAACCCGGGACCTTGAGCATGGTAGTCAGACGCGTTACCTACTGAGCCACCGCGGCCACATTGGAGTAGTCAAAGATGTCAGTAACTATTGCAAAAGTTGAATCACTTGTCTTCAGTATAATCCTGACAACAGCAGAAAGATGGGCTTTATGAACTCGAGGAAAGCTATTGCGCCTGGACACAAAGTGTTTCTGGACATTTTTGGACCACTGCCTACAAGTACAATGGAGAGATACAAGTACTGTTTAGTCATTCAAGATGAGTTTTCAAGGCATATAAGTTTGACACCACTTAGAACTACAACGGCGAGGACGATCTCGCAAGCATTCTTGAAGTACTGTTTTCAGTCAGGTTTCCCGAAATACGTTGTCAGTAATATCCAGAGTGTATTTCGAAGCAAACTGTATTCACAAACGTTGCGATCTGTGAATTGCAAGCCTGTCTATATTACGCCATATAGACCGAAGGGAAACAAATCAGAAGCAGCGAATAAGATAATCAAGCAAGCTCTTGGGAAGTTCTGAAGGGCACACTCATCGTGGGCGGAAAACTTGGATGCTATCAGTTTAACCATCAATAACTTAACGAATTCGATGACTGGGTTAAAATCGTCATTCCTGATCTTTGGACTTGATTTGTACACGCCGCATGACACTTAGAAAATGGAGCTTCTGAGGGAAATTGGAACCGGGGAGGACGTCACGACGGAGAGACAGATGGATTACGTTATACAGTTAAAGGGAAGAATGGATACGGCTTTCGAATTTGCGAGAGAAAAAGAAGAAAGATGAGGCAAGGCATCAACAACCTTCAATAAGGACAGAAGAAGGTTAATCTTCGTGTCAGTGATCACGTATTGCTTCAGGAGCACAGCATTTCGTCTGCTTTTAATAAGCAAACTGCGTGCTTTTTCCCGAAATTCAAGGGGATGTACAGAATTATGAAATTCACTACTCCAAATAATGTTGTTTTGGAAAAGGAGGAGTGTGAGTGGAATACAGTTCTGGCTAACGTTGACTACCTGAAGATCATTCCGAGAAGAAATTTGAGAAGTGTGAGGGAAAGCACTCTACCCTGAAAACCCATCTCAAGGTGAGGGGGTAGAAGGGCTGTGAAAAATGACGGATAAAAGGGGAGCCGAGTGGCCAACTGCTAGTTTGTACAGAAAGTAATTAAGTTCCTGATTTATTGTCGCTACACATTAGAGTCCTGGTAAATTTATTTCATGTGAATGTAAGATTTAAATTTCGGATTGTTAGATATTGTGTTATGTAAACCTCTTACCGATAAAAGGAGATGAATATTATGAACATGAAAACATGAGATTTTCATTGGCTATAAGAATGCTGAAGGATGGTAGTTCGATGCCCGTAAAAAGGAAAGAAAAGTTTCCTTATAGATGGAAAATGGGAAAGCCATTTTAACGGCGGGTCGTGTGATCGAACGATAGAAGCTGTGGAAGCATTTGAAACTGAAATTCGCAGGAGTCGTAACCGAGTACCGCAGAAGTTCCAGTGGCAAGGACTAGGAGACTAAAGAACCGGCGGTTCTTCGGATGGACCGAGGAGAGGCTGAGTTTACCGTAGAGCGGGAGCCGGACATATTCTTTGGAAGGTGGAGGAGCTGAAACCGTCTGCACCTGGGAGAAGTCCTGATGACCAGATAGGATATTTAGTGCAGTGAAATGGAGAGACTTTCTCTTTTAGAGAGACGGTTGTGATGTGTAGTGGAAATGACTTTCTCAGTGAACTTTTTGTCTTTTTCAGATACAGTGCTTAACGTTTCTCAGTAAATTTAAAACAATTCACATAGACTGAAATTTATAGTTCACATTGAATTGTAACGCTGGGAAGGGGAAATCTATTACCCTGACCCCGTGCCAGGGCAACAGTGTCTTTTCCATATTCAAATATTTATTAATATGTTAATTAATTAGGTGATTACATGTATAAAAATATGTATATGTTATAAGCAGGGCTAGGACTTTGATGAAAATGCATCTTTTTTTGATAAGGCAGAAACATTGCATAAGTAGATAGGAACGTGTTTTACACATACGTGAATAAATTGGCATGTCTTTGTTGGGGCATTTGTTTTGCTTATTTTATCTTCTTTGGAGTAAAGTTCATTTTCTAAACGTTTTAAACCGTTTAAGTCATTTCTCGGCCTTCTAAAAGTCATATTATGCATTTTTATACATTTTGGTGAAATTGGTGAAATTTGAAATTTGTCATGCAAATATAACCCTTTGAAGGAGACAGGTTCCAGAATGTCGTCTCATTGCCTTCAGCGAAGTGCTGAACGATTGTGTTTGAAGAAACAAAGAAATTCTGTGCAATATTTTTGTGTAACAAATCAGCTCAAATAATGTGATTTCTTCCCTATCTGTAAATATATTGTCGCCAGACGGATTATTGTTAAAAAGCAAGGAGTACAATGTTTTGTGCTCTGTATCGGACACTTTATCAGGGAAATAATTTTCACTCCATGGAATTGAAAGTGACTTAACAGCAAGTGATATTGTTCATTTCAAGTACGCTCCGCTTTTGTTGGTGGAAGTCCGACAATCGACAATAATTCACTTTTGAAAATATGATTTTCGTTGTGTACTGCAACTCAGTACTAAAAGTGCAAGGATGACAAAAAGTGACCTGTCTTACTTATTCTACCATACGCAATGAACATGTGATAGATCCTGTAACTTTAATTTCTAATTTTTCTTTGTAGTTTATAAATTTGATTTACAAATCTTTCAGAATTTTTACGTAATTTTTCTAAGTTTATAGGGCATTTCCTTACATATGTTAGGTCACAAATGCATTTTTTAAAGGTCATTTTTGGCAATTTTAAGGTAATCAAAATCCTAGCCCTTACAATTGTATCTCAATTTATTATGCATTTTTAGGTTCGTATATATTCCATGTATAAAAACCATCTAGCTCTCTGTTCTTTCTTCGTGTTTCGAACGTTCAAGAAAAAGGCGATCAGTTTAGCTGTTAAAGATTAAAAATTTTGAAAGGAAAACATAGCAACAGACACCAACCAAACATATATAAACTCCCAGATGAGAGTGGGGGAGGTCGGCTGTTGGAACTGTGACTTGGAAGGGAGGGGCTGTTTAGCTTCGGTCAGCTTCGATCGGAAGACAGATCTCCCGCATCGGATGATGAAAGAGATTGGATTGCCGAGCAAGCTAGTGCCTTGGTGTTTAATTTACAGGTAGAAAGGTAGTTTGTACTGGATGTTATTCTGAAGTGCCGGGCAGCCTAGTGCCTTGTCACCGTGGAGTGTTGAGAAATGTACACGTCGGGCGACCTCGCGCCTGTTAAGACGTTTCTTGGAGTAAAGCGAGTCTACCTTGCGACAAGCGTACTGCCGATGTAATTATGGAATGTAAAGCATCCAGGTACAATCAATAGAGATTTCTAACGTCGAAATTACAGTTTTGGCCCGATAAGTAGAGTAATGAAGGTTCGGATTTGACTTGTATATATTTAAATTTACGTTAATTAAACTTTATAAAACATTCAAAAAAATGCAGTTTCTAATTTCACAGTTGCTAGACAATGTAATTTATTCCCAATAGTAAAACGGTTTCGCAAAGGTTATAGGTTGTTGCTTGGAAATTGTAGTTAATTATTATATTTATATTGACTTGTTGCAACTCACGTGCATTGTCGTACAAATAAAGATACCCCTAGACAAATCAGAGCCAAGTACGAAGTACACCGAACCTCGAGAGCGGAGGTAAAGTGTGGGGGACGAGGCAAGTAACAACTAGGCCAGCACTAACTTATCTAATATAAATAATGTAGATCGTACAAGGCGACATTGCTATGCTACACCAATAAATTTGAAGTATTTTTAATACTCTGTAGGCAGGTTGTTTCCCCTTCCCACGAAAAAATTTCATTTCCGATTCTTCGTCCTCTCTCTTTTTAGCCCGACCCTGTGGCCAAGTGGTTAGCACATCGCGCTGCGACGCCAAGGGTCCCGGGTTCGAATCCCGGTCGGGCTTGGTTGTTTGTGAATGTCCATTCATCAATTTTTCATCATTTCATCACTCATCCCCATCTTCGCAAATTAGCCAAGAGGCACAAAACGCGAAGTAAAATAAACTAAATCAAATCAAATCAAATCTCTCTTTTTAGTTCTTCAACTAGATTGTCGGAAAGTGAAGAGAGACATAAACCGTAGACGCCTAGGCGTAAATTGACTAACCACAAGAAGGCAAGGCACAAGGAGGGCTCTAAGAGTTTGACAGTATATGCCTCACAGATGGTCGAGACCAACGGAGGCTGCTACCAGACTGCAATCCCGGACGACCTGAGTTGGACAGCATTCAATATGGCGGAGATATTTTGGGACCTCAATTCTTAGCCACAGCACTTCTACCGTCAAAGGGAGAGTGATTTCAGCTATCGAAAACTTGGAAAACTTTCAAGAACTCACCTCGTCTATATCCTGAGCGGACATGTTCACATAATCTTGTGTAAGTAACCAAGTACAAAAGTGATAATGACCATGAAATCCAGCAATCATATACTAACACTGAAGAACTACAAAATATTCCAAATATTTTGCAAATATGTAAAAATACAACAAATTCGGAAATCCAATATTTTCTCGGAAATAATGGATTACTAAGGCTAGCGGTAAATTTGTACAAGTCTCATCGTCTCTTGGTTAAAATAAAATAGTCGCAGAAACAGCATCTTAATTTGTAATGATGTAATTCTTAACTGCCATCAGAACTAAATATTGGCTTTGTGATTATCCATATCTTGATGGAGAAATTATGTTCTTTTCTATGTACAATGTCTTCTATTATGTTAATACAGTAAATATCAATGCAATGAATGTAAGTAAAGAATTGACAGGGTATTTAACAATATTCATATTTGATAATTGAAACCTTTTCAATATGCTGAACGATTTGCTTGTAACTTTATTTTTCTGAAATATTTCAACATAGATAACACCAGTCAACAATTATTTTGTTGAATGGATAATTTTCACTGATTCTGAATATGAAGTCAGAATTTCTCTATCGGGCTCAATATTTTTTTAACGCGTTTACGTCTCTTTTCTCTCCTTGTAGCCCATTTTTACCATGAAGCTCTATTATAGTAGCAAAAGTACAAGCATCATGAAAAATGTTACTTGCTTTCCTTAAAAAGTCTCTGTGCAAGCCAATCAAGGATGACAACAATATCATTGTTGACAAAACTGATAAAATCAGGATAAACAGCAATGGTAACACATCAGTTGGAATCCAGTTCTCTTACTTGTATGACATAAATATATTTGCTGGCTCTAATTTGTGCACATTTTGTGTCATATACAGTTTGTATTTTTTTAAAAAAAAATGTTCATAGGTGTGGGAAAAACCGAAACAATTTTTGTTTTATTTGCGGTGAGTGAGTGGCAGGTCCATAAGTAACAGTCGGGAGGTGCACATTTAAGTCCAGTGCCTCGACTCACTCAGAAGATTTTCTAATTTACACTTGCACTGTTTTATATAAACAATTTATCGTAATGTTAAAAGGAAACAAGAAGACTTACATGTTCTAGAGATTAGAGAATTGTTTCACAAAAAAAAAGTTTAATGATGGAATAGATTATTATTATTGTGACAAGAAAAAGTGGGAGTTAAAACTACATTTGGTTTATACTGATTTATTTAAAATGCGTCTTTTTCTGGAACGTAAATACTTTTTCCTTGACCCTGGTTGGATCTGCAATCAGGAGGATAGAGCTATCCTCTCAAGAGGTCTTGGGTAACACCCCATTTTCAGGAAAAATTTCACCCTTGCTAGGATTCAAATTTAAACTGTAGGTCCAGTTGCAATTGACCTATCTTAGGATAATGTTTATTTAAATCAACATTAAGCGTAGTAGTGGTGCATGGCCGCTTGATCAACTTCAAGTGGGTCTCAGTTTTGCCAACTCACCCCAAGAAAATTTCACCAAATGATATTTTACAGGCGAAGCTAACCTACAAATAGGAGTTGGTAACACTGACTAGTTGAATATAAAACATTCGGAGATTATCACAATGCATACTTGAAATTAGACGTAACATCTTGCGGATGTTTTTCAAGCATTCACGAAAACGTCAATGTTTGTTTACAAGTTGGACCCTGCGCATTTCTTCAGCCTCCCGGGATTAGCGTGGTCTCCTATGTTGTTGCAAACAAAAATTAAGTTAGAATTATTAACAGATGTAGACATGTTACTTTTCATCGAGAGAAGGATTCGAAAACGCATTGCTATTAATGTATATTCTTATACGTCAGAAAAACATCTTGTGCATCCCATCAGGATAAATGATATCAACGATAATAATGCTCATATAATTAATCTTCTTTTAATTTCAAACAACAATATTCACCATTACTGCCTTGTTCGTTCACTATCACGACTAATCAGAAGTCAAGCAACGAAGTATGCAAATCACATCGAGGTTTATCCAAGGTGTTTGACCACGTTTAATGATCGAAGAGAATTCAATGACCAAATATATACCGCACGGCAAATTGCTATTGAAAAACGTGTCGAACATGAAATATATACCAGCTCGAATGTTGATGCCCAAAAAGAACGAAGTCGAAGAATTCAAAATGTACAAGGCTTTGTTTGCACATCCAGCCATTATCGTTGCAGATCTTGAATCATTTCTGAAGCCACTGTCCTGCTGCAAACCAAATCCAGATATTTCCTCCACAACGCCATACCAGCTTCATGAACCAAATAGTTTTGGTTTCACTGTCATACGACAAGATGAAATAAATAAACCATATGTATACCGTGGACCGAATGTTATCGAACACTTTTTTGAAAAGATGGAAGAGGAGGTTGAGAAAATTGGCAGCTTCTTGCAAATATCCAAACCGATGAATTCGTTGACACCAGAGGAACAAAAAATATTTGATGAAACTGTCAAGTGTCCAGTGTGCAATCAATACTTCACAAACGAGAATCGTAAAGTGTTTCACCATTCGCACACAGACGGTCGTTTCATCAGCGGAATCTGTAATGCTTGCAACCTCAAAATTCAAAGGCCCAAATTTGTCCCCATATTTTTTCATAATGGATCGAATTACGATTTTCATCACTTAATTCGGAAACTTGGATATGACAAACAAAAAATAGATATTCTTGCTCAAAATGAAGAACGATACATTTCTATAAGTAAGAAAGTTAAGATTTCGGGGACATATGAAACCATAGAGATGAGGTTTCTTGACTCATTCAGATTTCTCTCTGCAGGTTTGGACGCACTAGCAAGTAAACTCTGTGACGAACAATTCAAAATTACGAAAGCTAGTTTTCCCAACATAGATATAAAACTGATTAGAAGTAAAGGGATTTATCCGTATGAATACGTAAACAATGAATCTAAATTTAATGACGACACTCTCCCTCCTCAAAACGAATTCTTCAGTCAACTGAGAAAAGCAGGAATTACAGACAAAGAATACGAACATGCACAACTGATGTGGGATAAACTAGAATATAAAACATTCGGAGATTATCACAATGCAAACTTGAAATTAGACGTAACATCTTGCGGATGTTTTTCAAGCATTCAGGAAAACGTCAATGTTTATTTACAAGTTGGACCCTGCGCATTTCTTCAGCCTCCCGGGATTAGTGTGGTCTCCAATGTTGTTGCAAACAAAAATTAAGTTAGAATTATTAACAGATGTAGACATGTTACTTTTCATCGAGAGAGGGATTCGAGGTGGGATGGTGCAATGTGTACAGAGACATGCAGAAGCCAACAACATGCACATGGAAGAAAAATATGATGCAAATAAACCATCGAATTACATTTTTTACATCAACGTTAATAATCTCTATGGATATGCTATGGTACAGAAACTTCCTTATGGAGGTTTCGAATGGATAGAAACATCTTCCATAAATATTATTGATTTTGACGATTGTGAATTTGGTTTCTTTGCAGAAGTGGATAGTGAATTTCCAGACAATTTGCATGATATTTTTTCCGATTTACCACCGGCACCCGAACTTAAATGTCCGCCTAATTCTAATCAACGCAAGCTTTTATTAACTTTGGAGAAAAAAGAAAGATATGTTCTCCATTACAAAAGTCTTCAGTTTTTGATTGCGATGGGTGTTAAAGTATTGGATATTAGAAGAGTCCTCAGGTTTAAACATTCCGAGTGGCTCAAACCATACGTTGAAACAAACACACAACATAAAACAGTTGCCACTTCCGATTTAGACAAAGATTTTTTCAAATTGATGAATAATGCTGTATATGACAAGACAATGGAGAACGTGAGAAATCACGTGGACGTGAGATTGGTTTCATCTGAAAATAAATGCAGTAAGTTGGTGGCTGATCCTAGATTTAAATCACGAAAAATTTACAACGAGAATCTGTCACTTTTCAATCAAGATATAAAAGTGATAAAATTCCGAAAACCAATTTATGTGGGAGCAACAGTTTTAGATTTATCGAAACTTCACATGTTTCAATTTCACTACAATGTTATGCATCCTTTCTACAACGATAGCATTTCATTACTTTACATGGACACCGACAGTTTTATTTATAACATTAAAACAGCCAATCTATATGAAGATGTAAAAAATCCGTCCTTGCTTGATTATTATGATACTTCTTCCTACTCTCAACCAAACAGATTTGGAATTCCATCTAGTAACAAAAAAGTTCTAGGTAAATTGAAAGACGAGTGTAACGGGGACATCATTCCCGAGTTTGCCGGTTTGCGTTCCAAAATGTATACATTTAGAACTGAGAGCAGCATCACGAAGAAAGCTAAAGGTGTTGGTAAAAATACTGTACAAAACAAACTTTCATTTCAAGACTATATTGATTGTGTGAAGGAATTGAAGAATCAGCTACGATTGGAAAAAAGAATCCAAAGTGTAGACCATGTGATTACAACAAACAAAGTCAGGAAAGTAGCATTAGATCCACATGATGATAAAATATGTATTTTGTCTTGTGGGATCCACAAGTTGCCTTGGGGGCACTATCGTTTAGATAGTACTAAGAAATGCATACAATGCACTTTAAAAAAAAAACTTATGGCTGGCAATATTTCTATCAACACAAGCATATAAAATAACCATGCCTATGAACCTGTTTGGCTTCAGGAAGCAAGCTATGGAAGTGCCCGTCCAGCCTACGTCGTCGTCGAGTTTCAACGAACTCCTCCCTTCCATGCTATCTAAACTTAACGGTCTGTTAATTATACACTTGAATAGCATCCTGACGCAGTACGACGAGGATGTGGGCAAAACTTTCTATGTATCCAACAACAACTTGAATTATTACAAGTTCCCCATCTCCGGCAAACTTAAGTTCAACATGAACCCCGAGAACAAAGGGGAGGCTAAGGTTTCCTCTGGCAAGAACATCTATCGCATCAAGCATGATAGGATGGATGCGACTACAACGTACGATGTCTCTGCTGGCGATCGCCTGTACGTGGAGCTCTTGGACGACTACGATAAACTCATCCCTCTTTTTGTGGAGATGCGATTCACCTACCCTATAATAAATAACCACAGTGGTAACAATGCCTAACGATATTTTTGGTCACACCAAACGCGATGACCACGGCGACGAGCTTCTCATGCTCGACGTCAGGGTCAAGAAGTTGCGAAGCGACCTGCAGGCCCTGCAGTCCACGCTCAACTCCAGCCTCCAGACCGAGATAGCTAGCCTACAGTCTCAGTGCCTGGATCCCGTACTCAAAATTGACGTCGAGCTTAAATCGTTGCTGCAAAAGTACACCGACCTCGCGTCAATAGACGCTTCGATAACTTGGCACTGAGCGTAGGCAAGCTCCAAAACGAACTTGTGAAGCTGCAGCAAGCGCAAACTTCTGACGTGGAACAGCTAAAGGCGACACTTGCAGGACCAAACGAGCACCATCCAGACTGAACTGCAAAACATTATCCAGAGCATCAAGACTCAAAATGACTACGATCGCGTGAATGCCAGTATTGCCAAATTTCAGGAACAGTCTCAATCGTTCGAAATTCCTACGTTGGAAAGCATCAAGGCTGAGCTTCAAACGGACGCTTTGCATGCAGCCATCAACGAAGTCAAAACTAAACTCCAAACGCTAGAGGACTTCATCGACAATTTACCTTCGTCCAGTGAGCTGAACGCCATTGCCCGTAGTGTTGCCAACATAAAACTTCAACTTGAGACCTAAGAGGATTTCGGGAAGCTACAAGGTACCATAGCCGATATTGAGGATGCTCTCGCCGTCATCAAAAATGATCTGGCAAACGTACACGAAGAACTGGACTCCAAACTGCCTGGCATCAGGGATACTCTGGCCAGCGTCCAACAGCAGATCACCAAGTTGGAAAATCTAAACACCGAATCAGAGTTGTCGCATTTTCATCACTTGATGGACGACATACAGGCTAAGTTGGAAACTTTGCAACAATCCACCCCCACCCAGGACGACATAACACAATTACAAGAAAACATACGCGCTGCTGCTGCTGCCTCAGAGCTGGACGCGATGAAAAAGCTTTGGAATCGCTCCAAAACACGGTGGCCACCCTGCCTACCTCGCAGGAACTGAAAACCGTGAAGAGGGCTCTCAACCGAATACTCAAATCCGACGACATCAAAAACATCCAAACCGAAATTGAATTGCTTCGGGAGTCTGTTGCAACCTTGCCTACAAACCAGAACATAAGCGAGCTACATGGCTTGTTTGCAGAAATTAGAACCCAGGTCCACGACCTCGCAACTCAGAGCCAAGTTGACACTCGTGGAAAGTCTGCAACAGATTATCGCCAATGTGAAAGAGCAAATTAGCAGCATCGAGGCGAGCCAGGAATCGGCCATAGCCAATTTCAGTACCCAACTACATGAATTAAACGAAAAATTCAAGAGGCTAATTGTCGATGTGAAGATCAAGCCCGATTACGACACTGTTGTCCGTGCTATCGAGGAACACCTGGAATCGGTGAACGGTAGATTGGAGGATGTGGAGAGCGAGGTTCGAACCAATGTAAACACCCTGAACGCCAGCATCGACAATCTCAAGTCCACTGTTGTCATCGAACTGTACAGCATTCCAAACAGGGAATTTTCCTCGCTCTTCCATCCGGGTGCCAAACTCTACATGCTGACTCCTGCCAAAGCCTATCACCAGTTTTTCCTATCCTATCGTATTCTTTGTCTGTAATTCCTGCTTTTCTCAGTTGACTGAAGAATTCGTTTTGAGGAGGGAGAGTGTCGTCATTAAATTTAGATTCATTGTTTACGTATTCATACGGATAAATCCCTTTACTTCTAATCAGTTTTATATCTATGTTGGGAAAACTAGCTTTCGTAATTTTGAATTGTTCGTCACAGAGTTTACTTGCTAGTGCGTCCAAACCTGCAGAGAGAAATCTGAATGAGTCAAGAAACCTCATCTCTATGGTTTCATATGTCCCCGAAATCTTAACTTTCTTACTTATAGAAATGTATCGTTCTTCATTTTGAGCAAGAATATCTATTTTTTGTTTGTCATATCCAAGTTTCCGAATTAAGTGATGAAAATCGTAATTCGATCCATTATGAAAAAATATGGGGACAAATTTGGGCCTTTGAATTTTGAGGTTGCAAGCATTACAGATTCCGCTGATGAAACGACCGTCTGTGTGCGAATGGTGAAACACTTTACGATTCTCGTTTGTGAAGTATTGATTGCACACTGGACACTTGACAGTTTCATCAAATATTTTTTGTTCCTCTGGTGTCAACGAATTCATCGGTTTGGATATTTGCAAGAAGCTGCCAATTTTCTCAACCTCCTCTTCCATCTTTTCAAAAAAGTGTTCGATAACATTCGGTCCACGGTATACATATGGTTTATTTATTTCATCTTGTCGTATGACAGTGAAACCAAAACTATTTGGTTCATGAAGCTGGTATGGCGTTGTGGAGGAAATATCTGGATTTGGTTTGCAGCAGGACAGTGGCTTCAGAAATGATTCAAGATCTGCAACGATAATGGCTGGATGTGCAAACAAAGCCTTGTACATTTTGAATTCTTCGACTTCGTTCTTTTTGGGCATCAACATTCGAGCTGGTATATATTTCATGTTCGACACGTTTTTCAATAGCAATTTGCCGTGCGGTATATATTTGGTCATTGAATTCTCTTCGATCATTAAACGTGGTCAAACACCTTGGATAAACCTCGATGTGATTTGCATACTTCGTTGCTTGACTTCTGATTAGTCGTGATAGTGAACGAACAAGGCAGTAATGGTAAATATTGTTGTTTGAAATTAAAAGAAGATTAATTATATGAGCATTATTATCGTTGATATCATTTATCCTGATGGGATGCACAAGATGTTTTTCTGACGTATAAGAATATACATTAATAGCAATGCGTTTTCCATCAGAATCTCGTGCGCGCGACTCGAACTTTGATATGTCTGACAATGCCACGTGTTATTCAATGCTAGACATTACATTTTTAAACTCTGTCTCGTACTGCTTGTAACGATTAACTCGCTCTGGTTTATTTTTCCAATGAACAGGATACAGAGCTGCCAAGATGCACCAAAGAAAGCATTTTGAGTCATTATTTTGAATATTTAACACTGCTTTCTTGCTTTGAATGGTCGGTGGTAGAGGAACGTAACTCGATGCAGAGAAAGGCATGAATTTGTTCACGTAAACGGTTAATGTATGAGGACTACCACATAAAGACCATTCCGACCCCATTGCCTCGAAAGTGTCATGTTTCATAATCAACTCATTTGACAGATTAGAGTAAAACTCGTCCAAATTTTCAACATCTGCCAAATAAAGAGCCTGGTTTTTGCTACGGTGATAAAAAACTTTTGTTGTACCATTGACTTTCTCATATTCGGAACATAAATCAACGTATACTTTTATGGAATTATTTTCAAGATTACTTTTCAAAGTATTCAGTACAAAAGTTTTCGCTTCACGCAAGAAACTAGGAACGTCACGGCCTGCTTCCGACGTAAATGATAAATCCTGAAGTCGACCATTAAATGCAGACCTAACTGGTTTATATTTGTTATTTAACTTAATTTGTTTTGGAGCAGAAGCTTCAGCTTCAGAATAATCAATTTTTCTTTTCAATGTTCCTTCTCCGGTCGATGATTTGCAAATTTTCAAATGTCTACTTAGATTTCGAATGCTAATTTCTTTTCCACATTGAGCACAGGCTTTAGAAGGTAACAAACGATTTGCTCCGTTACACCTTGTCTTATGAATCGATAAATTATTCTTTGAAATTAGTTTCCCACAAGTGACACATTCGATCTTATCATTCTTACGAGTAAAACAGGTAGGTGATTGCAAATTTAAAAAAAAAAATTATATAAAATTTAATGGGATATCACCAACCTGATAAAACTATTCCCTATAAAAAGCTCTATGACCTTACTTGGCTTTTTTCCGCCAAATTATATGCTTCTAGTCTCCTATACTTTGGTGGAGCCCGTTCAGGTTCTATCCCCCGCGATGTGGGTTCCTCTGCCGATTCAGCAAAAGTGAGAAATAAGCACTGTGCTCTGACTTATATAGATTTATAGAGCCAATAGAAATCTTGCTTACTTAAACCAATCAGAAAACACCACGTATAAATTATTAGCCAATCAAAATCTCCGTTATTTTAGCTATCATATAAAAAAAATGCAAAATATCCCAGTTTCAATTCGATCCATTTATCCGAATCGAAGAAACCGACAATTCACATATCCCCATATCATTGTATGCTTGCCCTATTAGAACCTCTTCGTCGTGCTCAATTAGTTTTCACTAATTGGCGATTTTCTTGAAGAGGTCTAATAGAACAAGATACGGCGGTATGAGAAATATGTAAATTAAAGATATTTTAGCGAATTACGCCGGCATAAGCTAAGTTCGTTTTGCTAGAAGGCCTCCGTCGTTGCAAGTCACCTAACCCATTCACTGGCAAAAAGAGTTAAAAATGTTGACGTACTGAAAAACAAATGACTTGTCCCCCTCAAGCATTCATCGAGTTCCAACATTTGCTCTGTTGTTGTCGCTTATCAAATATATATATATATATATTTTGGAATATCTCTAAAACAGAGAGAAACAGGCAAAATCTGTTTGCAGATTTGTAATGTACACTCGAAGATAAGTAAAAGTACGTACGGCTAAATCCAAACGTCGCTATACAGATACTCCATTCCGATGAAGCGAACTTCTACGTAAATGGGGAGGTGAATAGGCAAAACATGCGCCATTGGTCGCCTGATAACCACACATGGACAGATCCCTCCAAAATGACCGGTGCAGGGAAGATTATGGTATGGGCAGGCATTTGGGGAACACAGATAATCGGTCCCTTTTTCATTCAAGGAAATTTAAATGCTGAACAATACCTGGGAATGCTACAGGAACAGACACTGCCACCTATGATGTCGGAAGATGGTACATTCCCAGGTTTTTTCAATAAGATGATGCACCTCCCCATTATGGCGTCCAGGTGTGTCAATACCTGGATAAACAATTTCCTGCGGGCATGGATTGGTCGATGTGGGCCTGCCCGATCACCAGACCTAACGCCAATGGACTTCTACCTTTTGGGACACGTTAAGACTATTTATTATGTATGGTATGAAAATTCGTGATCTTCGTCATCTGGAACAACGTATCAGGGCTACTTTTAAGCAAATTTCATCAGATACCTAGCTCGGTGTCCACAGACTTTGGGAGAAGCGTCTGCACACTTTCATTGCCCAGCACGGACAACATGTGGAGTTTATTTTGTAACAGTTAACATCACTTTCAGTTGCCAATAACGTATCACCAAATGAAGTTACGTGAAATCTGATTTCAGATTTGACATCCTGACGACATTCTAGCATATGGTCATGTATCACATGACCCACTCATCATTTTAAATAAAAAAAGGTGAATTTTAGATGGGGGAACCAAGTTTGCTGAACCAAGATGATGGCCGTCCATGTGAGATACTCAAAAAGGTGTCCCCCTATGCCTGTTTTGTATCGCCCATATCAAATTCCTTGAAAATACATCACTGCGGATTTTACAAGGGGTGGTAGGGTACTTCTGATACACCCTGTATAGGTGCCTTGAATCCCGAAACATTTCAATATAACATTAAAGAGATGGTGGAGATATTGTTTTGTAGTTGATTACTTACATTCTAATTTTACTATTACTTCGATTGTATTAACCTGATTCGCCTTGCGAGCTCTGGGTTTACAACACCAGACCGACCTGTCACTTGCAAGTCGTTAGTTAGCTAATTAGTGAACAGTAAATAGGATTAACACAAACGAAAATAAACTACTAATAATATCTCCATTTTACCTTATATTTGAAAATAAACCTTCAAAACCAATATTCAATACATTTTACGCTATAAACAGTGGTATTTCCAAAGATCAATATCAACTTTACTTCTTATGCTGTTCTTCTTATGCCAGAGAATATGGTGTTGGATTATAGTAGTAACAATTAGTTTCAATAACAACTCTTCACAAGCTTACCATGACTAGCGATTACAACTACCGTCTAATGCGTTTAAAAGTATTTTCTAGACGCCTGGATAAAGTTTGACCAATCGCGGGAACTTGCAACGCGACGTCTGATGGCACTACTGCCAATCGAGGAAATCTTTGCTCAACGAGGAAGTAGATGTTAAGCCTTTCATGTCCCCAACTGCACTGTTCTCGTCCTATTTTCACCGCTCACCCCGCTGCAACTCTAAGACCGTGATTGGTCTTAGCATAATCACACCATGCATGATATTTAATGGCATTCAAGGTCTTTCCCGCCTAGCTACAGCTTCTATTGCGACACTAAGCAATCCATTGTCCTAGTTGTTTTGCTTTGCTAGGATCACGGCTCAGCACATGTAACTCAACAGGCTCACTGAAATCGAGCACTCTACCTACACACAATTCCTGTTCCTCGAAATCACCCTTTCGTCCTACGTGTGCGTTTTTTCACGTGACCCAAAGTAATCAACCACAATCTGCTTCTCCCTGGTCAGAAATAAAAATTTCGAGTCAAATGAGCAATTTTTATATCTTTAGGTTTGTCCTAAATGATCAGTTATATTTCCTGCTGTGACTTCCTCGGTTAGTCATTCACTTTTTGAACACTCCTCGTATAATTACTACACCCGCATCATCATTCCCTATTACCACATTATGTTGTCAATATTTATATTTATATTTGACATTCATTTTATAAAGCACAATAATATAAAAATACAAGAGATGATACAATATTAGTTGAATTTCCTTACTTCTCGACCATCCTTTATCCTTTGACGTAGTACACTGTTTATCTAATAATAATTAATACATAATAACATTTCAAGTTCTTATTACTCACATTTCCGTAAATATACCAATAACACAACAAATACGTAGGAACCTATATTCCAATTTTGATCTAAAATGTCAAATTATCTTCCTCTTTTATAAACATACAATACGCGAAAACACACTTCTTTTCATTACACTTAAATAATACCTCGAAATTCTTATCCTAAAAATTAACCTTTAAACATATTAATATTTATACAAGCAACTACACAACACTTTTCTTTTTTAACCAACTAATTATTAAATATTCTTCAAATTCCAATTTAAAGGTGTAACACTTAGTACCTTTTAAATTCACATGAAAAGTTTTTTTTTTTTTTTTTTTTGTTTTTTTGTTTTTAAAACCTAGCATACTACATTGGTAACATTCAATTTTTGACAGTACTCATTTTTCTTTTCCCTTGAACATGTCCATTCTGCATGTTGGTTACTTACCAACTCCTCAGTATCACAAAACTCCATTTCTAGTTTGTTTCATACAATAATAAGGGCCTTTAAACAAATCAAAATATTTAGCAATCTTTTTATCAATTAAAGATCTATGCTTATGAGTCTTTAAAAATACTAAATCACCTTCTACAATTTCAGTTCTACCTGCTTCTTTCCCAGCATGTTTATTTACAAATTTCTGTCCCTTTTCACAAGTTTTGGCTTATTACCATTTTTAGTTTATTACTCCAGTTGACATTCATTTCATTTTCGATTCCAAATATAGCTTTCAAATTTCCATCAGTCTGTTCATTTAAAAGTACTGACACAGGAGCTTCTCTTAAAGTTTCATTTATGGAATAATTCAATAAGTCAACAATTGTATTAACATACAAGGCCAATCTTTATGCATGTTTTAACAATACAATCTCATGAGTTGGTTAATCTCCTGGTGAGCACGTTTTACTAAATTGGTTTTAGCATGATAACTGCTACAGTAATATATCTCAAAACCAAACTCTTTCATTTTCTGTTTGAACTGTTTGCTAATAAAACAAGGCCCTCTATCGCAAATAAATTTTTTCGGTATACCGAAATGAACAAAGTAACAAATAATCAGCTTTTCCAGAACTTTTTCTGTAGTAGCGTTTGGTATAACGGAAGCAACTAAATTCCTAGAAACCCCATCCAACACTGTTAACAAAAATTTATCTCTACGAGGCCGAGACGGCAACTGCCCTTGGAAATCTACAAACACTTTCTCCCATATGTTATTAATGACATGTTTACCTAATTTGGCCTTCACAGGGTGTTTATCTGGTTTAGTTTTAGCACAGATAACACAGTCATTTATCCAATGTCTCACATCTTTTCTCATTCCTGTCCAAACAACTGATTTTATCAGCCTGTTTACTACTTTATCAACACCAAAATCTCCATATTTATTTATTTATTTATTAAAATTTCCAGTACAGCAGAAGCCATTTTAAACCGGAAAGAAACAACAGTAAAACAGTACACTAGTGTTAAAATGAACACACGAAACAAGATAAAATAAAATAAAATAAACAAAAAATAAATATAAACATAAACAAGTGGAGACAGTTCCAAGGTAAACAGATGTGTTGCACAAAAGCATTACTTATATACAATTTTTTCTATGTTGGTGATAAAAGATGGATATGAACTGAATATATCGGTTTGGTTTGAGATTACATTGAACTGATTTGGTAGCCTGTGAAATAGTGAACGTTGAATGAGTGAGAGTCTTGGAGTTGCGGTGTGGAAAGTTTCCTTGCTCCGTGTTTTGTTTCTAGGCACTCTGAGGGAGAGTTCGTGGAGTGGGATGCTGCTTCTTAGGTTTCCATTAATTATCTTATGTAGTAATTTCATATCTGCAACGTATCTACGTGATTCTGGAGTATTTATGTTTAAGTTTATAAGCAGATTTCTCTTAGGTAGGTGTCTCATGTAGTATCGTTTGCATTGCTAGATTTAAAAATAGGAATGATATTTGCTTTCTTCCACTGAGTGGGAAAGCAGCCTTCAGAGAAGCACCTATTGTATAACATTGCAAGAGGAGTAGCTAGCGAGTGAGCTGTTTTTTGAAGGAAAATAGTAGGAATATTGTCTGGTCCAGATGCTCGGTGAGAAGAAAAGGAGGTAAGGAAGTGCAAGACTTCATCTGGTTCTGTAAGGACGGTAGAAAGAGGCTGAGAACAGATAGATTTGATAGGCGGGTGATCTAACACATAATTTGAAACAAAATTATTTTGAAATGTTTGATAGAATAGTTCAGCTCTATCATTACCAACAGCTGAAATGCCATTGTGTGTTGCTACCAAAGGGATGTGCTTGGCTTGTCTTCGTGAATTTATTAATGTCCAGAATCTCTTCGAATTAGTAAGGAGTTCATTTGTGACTGTGTTTACATATTCTGTGTATTTCTGTTTCATAAGGTCTTTACTATGCTTACGAAGTGCTTTGAAAGTGTTGTGTGTGGGGGGATTGGGGAATCTTTTCCACAGCTGCCATGCTCTCTTTTTGTTGTGCAACAGATGCTGCAACTCTTTATCGAACCACGGGGGAAATGTTTTACTTTTCATTGTTTTATGTGGCACATAGTCCTGAATTAGGGCATGAATAACGTCTGTACAGTTCGACAGCCTCGGTCACGGACCCTTCGGAAAGCAGGTTCCAGTTGAAAAGGTCAATGGTTCGACGGACGGCGTCCCACGGCGTTTTCTTCCACAGCGGAATCTTATGCCTTGGGGGTGCAGAAGGGGAGCCTCCCGCTTTCACCGGGATTTTGAAGCGACTCGTGGTCCGAATGAAGCAGATTCAAAGAGGGCGTGACGTCACAGGTTTCAAACGAGGACAATATGAAGTCAAGGTTTTTATCTTTTCTCGTATTGTACATGTTGTGTTGAAGAACACCCAGTCCATGAATAAAATTGTCTATGAACCAGTCTTCGTCTCCAGTGGTTGGTATGCCATCTACAGCATTATTCCACTTTATGTGCATATTAAAATCCCCACACAAAATAACTTCGTGGCTGGACAGTGCTGCCAAAGTGGAATCGTAGCAACACTCTAAGAGTTATTTGGGACTCCGCCTATCAGGCCGATAGAAACAACCTATAAGTATTTTTCTTCGGTGGATAGTACTTACTTCTATCCAGAGTAATTCGCAGTCTCGTTGTAAATCCAATCGTATCTTGCTGTGCCACTTCTTGTTCACACACACCATAACACCACCACCACTACGCATTTCACGATCTTTACGGTAAACATCGAACTGCTCATAGAGGGGAATTTCAACACACGAGATATCAGAATTGAGCCAAGACTCACTAAAGCATACACAGTCGTATTCGGAGAACTCAGTCGTCATTAATTCACAGTCCAAAAACTTATTCTTTAGACTCTGCACGTTTTGATAATATAGGTGAAAGGCTGTTATCCCCGTAGACGTCTCTGGTCCAGGCTGAAGTTCGACGTCTCCGTTCAGCAACAGCAGAAGAAAGAGGTGCTGGAGCACGCACTTCCTGGCAGAGGTCCCGGGCGAGGCTTTCTTCGAAGCGTCCTTGCACACGCTCGCCCCTCGAAGAGAACAAAGCGTTGGAAAAACACTCACAGTTTTCAAGTATCTGTCAAAGAACTGATCTCCAAACATATTCCCATCGTTTACTGCAATTTCACAAGGCGGAAAACACTTTTTCATTACGCAAATTCGCACTAGTACTAGCGCAAAACAGATAAAGAACGGAGCTACAAATTTCGCACAACTTGCAATGGGCGCCATCTTGACTCGAGTACTTGATAAAACCTTAATCACATTAGCTACAAAAACTTTTGGCAAACACAATATCCAATTTTCCGGAGAATGGTAATTCCCAGTCAATGGAGCACCCTCATTTAGTTTAAAACATTTACTTACATTTATTATTCTTGATCTGAAAACATTTTCCTTTACATTTTCTAAAATACCAATGATTTCCTTCAATCTCTCATCTTCCTGTTGCGCCTGTTTTAAGTGTTCCTTAGAGAAAGGTAAATTTTCAAGTTTCAAGTTACCAAATGTATTAACAAACACTTTTTCTATATCAATTTCCGGGTGGTTTCTTGACAATATATCAGATAAATTATTTACTACTCCTCTAACGTAAGTTACCTTAATTTTTTTTCTAATTCTAACGACCATCTACACAATCGCAGATTCCAGTGTTTAGCGGAATTCAGCCATTGTAGAGCTTTGTGATCTCTTAAAACTTCAAACTTCAGACCTGATATACTCGTATACATTTCAAATTTCTTTATGCAAAACAATACTGCTAAACATTCTAATTCAGTAATGCTGTAATATTGTTCAGCTTTAGTCAATTTTCTACTTACATAGTGTATTACCTTTTTACATTCACAATCCACTTGAAACAAATAACCACCAATAGCGACTGAAGAAGCATCGCAACTAATACAGCATTTTTTGCTAAAATTAGGCTGACATAGCACGGTTTCCTTAGCAATTGCCTCTTTCATTGCCTCTTTCATTGCCTCTTTCATTTTATCGAAACTTACTTGTTCTATGTTTCTCCATTGCCATTTCTTATTTTTATGCAACAAATCAGCTATAGGACCTATAATATTGGAAAAAATAGGTACAAATCTTTTCAACCATGTGAAACTTCCCAGTAACTTGTATATCTCCATTTTATTTCTAGGTTCTTGCAATTCTAAAATGCTTTTTACTTTTTCAGGATTGGCCCTCACACCGGAACCAGAGATAAGGTGTCCTAAGAACATAACTTCCATTTTACAAAATTCTGTTTTTCTTAACTTAACAGTCATTCCAGCTTCGTGTAATTTCTTCAAGACAGTTTGCAAATGTTTTACATGATTTTAAAAAGTACAACAAAAATTAATAAATCATCAACATATATTACACAAAATTCTGACACATTTCCCAAAACGTGATTTAAAGCACTAGTAGAGGCAGAAACGCCTGTCGTAATACCAAAAGGTAATTTCCTAAATTTGAACATTTTTCCCTCAAAAATAAATATCATAAATTCCCTGCTATTTTCTGTAAGTGGTATTTGAAAATAACCTGCCGACAGATCAAGAGAGGTAAAATACTTCTTTCCATGGAAATTTAACAAAAACTCATCTAATTTAACTACTCGGTTGTGTTCTAGCCTAATCTTTTGATTGGTTGCACAAAAATCTACCACAACTCTATTTTCATCACTTCGAGGCTTAGGCACTACCAAAAGTGGATTTAAATATGGCGAGTGACCCCAATTCTACAATATAATCTCTTTCCCACTGCTCAATTTGTCCTCTCGCTTCATTTTTCAATGAAAAAGGTACAGAATACAATTTTCCCACAACTGGTTCATCGTCTATTAACTTGATGTCATATGTACACTTATTACAAGTGCCTGGTCTATCAGAAAAAAATAACATCTATTAGAGGAGACAACTCGTCCAACAACTCCATTTGTTTACTAGTTAATTCTTCAGAAAGTTGTATTCGTTCTCGCAAATCATCCACTGCAGCATCTCTTTGGTCTTTAACTTTCGTAGTTGGCAATACTTCAGCTTTCTCAGTATATTTCAAACAATCATCTCTCTCTACTCGTACGCGACTCCCATTGGCTTTGTTTTCACATTCTTCCTCTTCATATTGTTTAGGTAACGTTTTCATATCGTTTCTTCCAACTTCCGTATTAAAAAATCTTTTCTTGAAAGTCTAACACCTCTTGTAACGTAATCAAAAAATAGCTTCATAATATTACTTATAGATTAAGATCTTTAACCACAACAAACTCCATCAATATTTCAGTTCTTTCCAGGTTGAGTATAGTCACAATTTTTCCTAGCATTCTAGATTTATTTTTGCATGTGTAGTCGATTGAAATTAAATTATCTATTTTTGTTAATGAAGGTCTAGTCACCTCAGATGTGACCTTTCCATGTTTTTCTCGGCAATTAGCGAAATTTGAGTTCCGGTGTCTACTAAGCATGACACCCAAGTTTATTGATGTTAGATTTCACACAGACTGAATGTTTAATCTTTCTTTTGTTAGCCGAACTTTTCAAAGTTTATTCTGTAAATGCACTATGTTTATCCACTAAATCTTCATACCATCTTCGTAAATTTCACACACTTGTAAGAAACTCTTCTCTAAGTGCCTTGCCAATTTTCTCATTGCTACTTCATTCCAATGCACCAAGTTATATCTCCAATTATAATCATTTCTCATCGTCTTCTCACATTTATCTAAGTTAATTTATCCAATATCCTTCAAAAACAAACTATCCAGACTCAGCACTGGAACTTTTTCTCTATTTCCCAACTCTTTAATCACTCTGTTAATGAATGTAAGTTTTTCCAATGATCATAACTACTATCATTCGCCGCTGCAGGTACAGGAGGAACAGTATACAAAACAATCTCTTCACTCTTATTCTCTAATAAGTCTACTAATTCTACGTAGGACTTCTTAAAATCTTACTTTTTCCTTTTTTTAAGACATCATTTGTACCTATTAAAACTAACACTTTATCGAACTTGACACTGTTCTATTAAAATTAATTTTTATAACAAGTCATCAACTTTACACACACTCTCACACAAACCGATATATCTTCTTCGTTTTCCTTTAAATTCACTGATCTGTTTAACACAACGTTGGCAAATCTCACTAATTGACTGTCTCCAAGCAGTTCATACTCTTCAAGAAAACATTTTTCTCATCTTTCTCCACTGCTGTTCTTTGTATACTATCCTTGCACTAACACACTTTATTATCTTCTTCATTAAACTTATTGAGCGTTTCATCTGCCACTGATCTCTCCGATTCGAAGTCAACTATAGTTGGTGAGCTGTAACATTTTCTTTTACTTCCATTTTCCAGTTTATTCAGTAAAATACGAAGACAATTTCCGACTTTCTCAAAATTATGAACCTACTGACTACACAAATCATTAAAACATAAAACTAAACGTAATGTTTCAACCTTCTAGCAAGGTTTTCTTCAGAATCTGCACCAAGAAAATGTAACAAGGTACAAAATAGGACGATATATATACGCAAACATTACTCCCCTCCAGATTATTAGAAAGTTGTTCTGGACCATTCTAGCAGGTGGCTTTCCTTTGTCAACTGTACTTTCACTTAAAAGGCTAAACATATTTTCTTCCATGTAGAATGTGGTTGGACTCGTTATCTCACGCTCTTTTTCATTCATTCTTCTTCCATCTTCTCTCCTCTTTCTCTCTTGTCCTTTCCACTCTTTCCACACCTTCTTCCATTCTTTGTTTATCTTCAGTTCCCCATTCCTGTTCATTGTGTCTTCTTCATCTTTCTTCTCTATTTCCTTGGCCTCCTTCCATTTTCTGACTAGTATTCTCTTTTCCCGTCCTATCTGCTGAGCCTCATCCCACTCTATGTCATGTACTGTTTCTCTCGTGTGTTTAAATATCGCATTTCTTTCTCTCTTAAGTCGTACATAATCCCTATGTTGTTTCAGCCTGTCTTTTAGCCTCTTTTTCGTTTCTCCTATGTACACACTCTGACATTCTTTACATTTCACTTAGTAGATAAGCCCTTCCTCTTCTGTGTTTTCCTTTTTCCTGTTTGCATTCTTCGCTATTCTTAAGATGCTTCTCCCTCCCTTCCTGTAAGTTTTAATGCCCGCTTTCCTAAGCAATTTGCATATCTTTTCTGCGGTCTTCCCCATACTCCTTATTCCAAACCTCCTCTCTTTTTATTTGTCTTCCAATTCTCCCCTGCCACTTTTCTTCCTTCTTCTGTTTATGTCCATTCTATCCTTCTTCTCATAGCCATTCTTTTCCAGCTGTTTCCATAGGTTATTTATTTTTCCTTCTTTTTCACATTCTTTCGTGCATATTTTCTTGATTCTGTCCTCCATATTCTTTATAAAATTTATTTTTGTCACCTCACTTACATCACTTCTTTTGTGGCAGAATACCCCTTCTGCACACTTCTTCTGATGCCAAGCGGTTTCAATTTCGTGTCCTCTCTCCCATTTCATCAATATATCTAGGTAGCTTTTCTTGTCTTTTTCTTCTATTTTGAGTTCCAATAATATCCCTCTTTCTTCACCTTGCATTTCTTTGGCAAATATATCGAGCTGCCCTTTCTGTTTTGTAGATATGTGGAAGATTGTTTTCGCATATGGAAGGGAAGAAGACCTTTCTAGAAGGTTAGAGTCTGAATAAGACCTTTCTAGAAGGTTGAAACGTTACGTTTAGTTTATTTTTTTTAAATGAAATAAATTTCTGCCTTGGTCAGCATATTGAGTTTCTCATATCATGGAAAGAAGGCTTAATGGTGTGACAAATCACTAGGAAACAATTCGCTATTGTTAACTTGCTCCCAAAATGTTTTCATCTCGTCCTCCTTAGTTACTAAATTCTCCCTCAATGGAAGTTCATGAACTTCAATTTTCACAACTAATATATTACTCATTTCTTCCTCGGAGTTACTTTTACTATTTTTCACTACATCACTGTAAATAAGCTTTTGATTTACTATCGTCTGTCCATTATCAGTTCTATTTTCGGTGCTCATTTTATCAGCCACTATGCGAGAAAGATCACGTGACTCTTCCATTACTCGTTTTTTGAACGAGTAAAGTTTACGGTAGAGTTATTAAAACCTTGACCATTAACCGGTACACTTCTCGTAATTTCATTTCCTTCCCTTTTTTCTAAACTATTTCTATTTTAATCTTCCTGTCTTCCCTCAAAATATTCATTTCTTCGAGGTGTCGGCGAGAAGCGATCTTGTTGTGGTAAGAAAACGGCGCTCTTCCAGCATTATTAGGTCCACGTTCCTTATTTCCCACTCCATGTATTCTATTTTGCCCATGGAAATTTCTACTGTTTCTTTTGAGTTCTACTTTACTTCATAGCATATCTCCCTTCATTCTGCCTGGCTTTTCTCACTTCCCCTCTTCTATCTTCTGTCATTCATGGTCCTGAGTTTTTCTTTCCAGCCCACAAAATTTCTTGCCTTCTCATAATGTCTGCGGCTGAATTCAAAGTTTTGCATTTTGCTGCCAGCAACATTTCTCTTAGTCTAAAATGTAACTGATTAGCAACCAAACTAGCACACTTGTCCTCTGAAAGTGAATATTGTAGCAATTTCAAGTGTCTCACATTATCCCAATAGAATCCCTTCATCGCTTTTCCGCGTCCAGTACAAATTTCTGCGTTAATATCTCTGTCAAATTGGTGGACTTCACATCTTCAGATTCAAACTTCCTTAAGAACTTCTTTTTGAAGCGCTCATAATCACTGTACTTAGACTTAGTTTATAAGAACCATAACTATGCTGTGTTAGTTAAAATAAAGGGAAGTACATGTAAATACTGATATGTCTTCAATCGAATTAAAGTTAAACTTTCTTCGAGATGTTGCAAGAATTCAGACGGTAGCAAGCTGTCCATTTCACTTCAGAACTTTTCAACTTGGTTATATCACTATACTTGATAGGGCCTTCCTTTACATTCTCCTGCTTTCTCTTTTCCTTTCTTCTATTTCTTTTTCCCTTCTTTCAATACCTTTTATTATAGGAATCGGAGTCCTCTGAGCTGGCAAACGTGCAAATATATTTGTTCCTCCTAGCACCTCTCTTCCAAGTTTTATCATCACTTTCATCAATATGAGACGACTCGCTTTCTCCGTCACTATCACTCACTCATTCTTTCTTAATCACCCTTCGTACTCGTAGTGTAACACTTCCACTAGACTTTTCTACACTACGCCTATCTCCACGACTCCTACTTTCACCGGCAAATTTCAAAGCTTTCTCTACACTTTCATGCATCATGTCTTCATTTCTCTAAGAAACAAACACTTTAAATCGCCTCACTTCTTCCTTAAGAGCATCCATTCTGTTATGTATTTCTCTCTTACTTTCTTCCAATTTCTTTTCAAACACTTCAACAATTTCTTCGATATTACTTTCTAAGAAAAGTACTCTTCTTGAAACAACCTGAACCTCTTACTCTGTATCTCTTTGTTGCACTTTCAAAATTCATTTTCACCTCGCAGAGTATCACAATTTACTTCAACGTCACCTCCATTTATTTTTCACTTGTCCTTAATATTTCTCAATTCTTCCACTTGTATCGCTAATTATCCTTCCAACTTTGCCACTGCAATTGTCATTTCTTTCTTCATCTCTTTATGCGTCTCGTTATACCATTCAGAATGTACCCACAACTCTTCCTTGACACATTCCACAATAATTATTTTACTTTCTAACATTTGAAAACGCTCGAACATTTCATTCTTATCTTCTTCACTTTGTTTGACAATACATTCTAACTTCTTGTTTTGTTCTTCAAATTTCCCATCAGTTTTCTCAGAGTTCACTAACAGACGTTGGAGCATTTCCATCACATTCGCATTACTCATTTCACCTCTTTTCTGATCCTCCGACACTTCATCCTCCCCTACGGATTCATGTTTTTCCGCGCCATCGCACTTTGAACACTTTTTCCTTCTCATTCACAAAAGACTCGAACTCAACCTCGGTCATACTTTCACATAATTTGTGTTTCCAAAGTTTACACTCGCTACATTCTATGCTTCCATCTTCTCTCAGGATCTTGCCACAAAACTTTAAATAATGAACCAGTTAATTTCAGGGGCATCGTCTCTTAATTGAGGGGTAAGAAGACTTTCTTCTCGCAATTCCGTTTTAATTAAAGCACACCACCACAATACGCAGAACGAAAAAACATATCGGTCTACTAGCTTTTTGATGCACAACATCACCTTTCCTCCACTTATGGTAATCTAACACCGACTATCCGTCGAGGACAACAAGGTAAAGACAGATATAAATAATAAAAACTACTTGCCTCCTCGTAAACACTACACAGTTTATTCAACTCACTAGAAAATGTAAGACTCTTCCCCGATGAATTTAGAAAATTTAGAAATACATTTTGGGCAATTTTGAATTTAGAAATTTAGTGAGATTAAAAGCAACTCTCCACCAATTTCAACAGTTTTTTTTATTTGAGGTTGAACACTTACTTTCTAATTTTACTATTACTTCGATTGTATTAACCTGATTCGGCTTTCGAGCTCTGGGTTTATAACACCAGACCGACCAGTCACTCGCAAGTCTTTAGTTATCTAATTAGTGGACAGTAAATAAGATTAACAAAAAGGAAATAAACTACTAATAATATCTAAATTTTACCTTATATTTGAAAATAAACCTTCAAAACCAATATTCAATACATTTTACGCTATAAACAGTGGTATTTCTAAAGATCAATATCAACTTTTCTTCTTATGCCAGAGAATATGGTGTTGGATTATAGTAGTATCAATTAGTTTCAATAACAACTCTTCACAAGCTTACCTTTACTAGCAATTACAACTACCGTCTAATGAGTTTAAAAGTATTTTTTCGAAGCCTGGAAAAAGTTTGGTCAATCGCGGGAACTCGCAACGCGACGTCTGATGGCACTACTGCCAATCGAGGAAATCTTTGCTCACCGAGGAAGTTGATGTTAAGCCTATTTTCACCACTCACCCCACTGCAACTCTAAGACTGTGATTTGTCTTAGCATGATCACACCATGCAATGTTATCCAATGGCATTCAAGGTCTTTCCCGCCTAGCTACAGCTTCTATTGCGACAATATGCAATCCATTGCCCTAGTAGCCGGACTCTGTGACCGAGTGGTTAGCACATCGCGCTGTGACGCCAAGGGTCACGGGTTCGAATCCAGCTCGGGCTTGGTTGTTTGTGAATGTCTATTCATCAATTTCATCATTTCATCACTCATCCCCATCTCGCAAATTAGCCAAGAGGTACAAAACGCGAAGTAAAATAAACTGAATCAATCAATCAATCAATTATTGTCCTAGTTGCTTTGCTAGTATCTTGTAACATGTAACTAAAAACGCACACTGAAATCAAACACTCTTGCTACGCACAATTCCTGTTCCTCGAAATCACCTTTTTGTCCTACGTGTGCATTATTTTACGTGACCCAAGGTAATAGGTCACACACCTCCGTAATTATATTAATACAAAATACATGGATTTGTAACTTTGCGTAGGTTTGCACCTACAGGTAGTCCTTTCATTTACGGAAAATTTCAAATGAATTGAAATATGTGAGGTTGGAAAGTGCCTCTTCTTTCACATGGAATGACCCATTAAATGTATCATTATTTTTTAAATTATATTTGATAATACCATTTCTCAAGGCATTATTACTTACAACGTTAGTTTTCTTGTTCTATAATGAACTACTTTCTTTGTCACCAAAAATGGATTGTATATGTTGCATAAAATCATGAAAAACTAAATATGCTGACCAAGGCAGTAATTTATTTTATTAAAAACATAAACTAAACTTAACGTATCAACCTTCTAGCAAGGTCTTCTTCAGACTCTGTATCAAGTACAGTGTCTCTCAAAAGTTTTAGGACAACGACATTTTAAACTAGGCAACCCAATTTACACAAGGCGTTCGTGGGTTGCGTGTAGAGTTAGGCTCAATTTCAGGGTTGCCACATGCACAATAGATATTTATAAAATACGCGAAAGAAATAAAAACAAGTATTATTGCATAAAATTATTAAAAATATCACTATTATATCGCAAGAGACAAAATTCTTTCTTAAAGGGAAAAAATAGGTTTTCTAGTATTTCATCGCTGATGAGTCTACAGAATGGAAAAGAGGTGAGAGAAAACGAGAGGTGACAAAGGACAGGAGAAAGAGAAAGCGAAAGGAGAAGAGGAAAAGTAGAGGAGAGAAGAAAGAGAGGATAGACGAGGAGAGGAGATGTAGTGTGGGGATTGGAAAAGATTCAAGGAGAGATGAGGAAAATGGAGCAAAGAAGAGAAAAGAGAAGGAAAACGAGATGAGAGAAGAGGAGACGAGAAGAGGGGAGTGGAGAGTAGAGTAAAGGAGAGAAAAAGGGAAGAACGAAAAGAAGAGGATAAGAGTGCAGTGGAGTAGGAAATCTAAGACAATAGAGGAGATACGAGGAGTGGAGATGAGTGGGATGGAGATAAGATGCGAGAAAAGTAGGGAAGGCGATATGAGATAAAAGCAGAGCAGAAGGAGGGGAGAGAAGAAGGAGAAGAGAAGAACAGAAGGGATTGAAGATAAGAGGTAGTTGCAGAAAATATCGTCTCAGCGTCAAGAATTGACGCATTGGTCAAATGATCGACTTGAAACATTCAATAACATTTTGAAATGTATTGGAGAATGTATTAGATCGGTTCTAAATGACTTTTGGCTTAGTTCAGAGCAAGGTAAAATCTTCCATGTAAGATCTTTGATTTTACCTGCGATTATACCACTAAAAACATGAATGTAATTTTAATATTTATAAGAATTATCCAATTTTTGTCCACTTCTCGCTTCGTTGAAATGGAGATTTTGTAATTTAATATTTCCCCTCCCCCCATCGTTAATTCCAAACTGAATCATTCCGTTTCACACTGCGTGGACAATGAACACAATGGGATAGGTCTAAAACTTACGAAAATTTTCTGCCACCGGAAGGGTTTGAACCTACGACCATCAGATTGACAGTCCTGAACGGTGAACACTATCCTACAAGCTTTCGCTTCTGAAAGTAAATAGAAGGAGCTGACCAATGTGAAATGTAGATGCAACTCTCCTCCTACATGTAATGTGCAAGCAATACTTGTTTGTAACAAAGAAAACGAAGGTAGTACGACTCGGCTAAAACATTTAATGGAGAATTGCACATGATGAGAACTTTTCATTCGATATTTGCGGAGGTATTCTTGCATTGAACTCGAGTGGGAAAAGGGGTAAAATTAGTATGTCCTGAATTTCCACAAATATAAATAGTAATTTTATTAATATTTGTCAATGTCTTTGAAGGAGTACACAATTATCGTTAGAGTATCATAATTCACGATCTTATACATGAAACTATCCCTTTGAACGTGTGTCAATTCATTTATTTGATTATTTTTTTAATAAATTCCATATGCAGAACAATGTAGCCACTATACACTGCTATTACAAATAATGTTACCATGCTCTTGTTTATAATAAAAGGAGAATAAAAAAAAACTCCTCCTAAGGAGAATCGAACCTCGGATCGCTAGCAGCCCAATCGAGAACTCTAACCACCACACCACGACGTTACCTTTGATTGAAACAACAATTTTTAAGTATTCTGTACCTCCAATATTGTAAATGTCGTTGGGTATACATGTAGTTGAACTTTTACTTTAATTTTGAACTGTTTTCTTGTAGCACAGCAGATATCTTCGATAAATAATTTTCAAGTGATGAAGAAAAAAGAGAATATTGGTAGTTGTGAAAATGCGAGTTATTTCTTCTAATCTACTTTTATTTTATTAAACATTATTAATGGGAAATATCTAGAGGCTTGAACATTGCAGGACGATGTTCTTTTCCTGTGATACTGCAACAGACGAAATGCTTGTTTACTGATGCAAGTCTCGTGTTGAGGACAGTCTTATGAAATGTATTTGCTGTTGCGTAAGGTAACACGAAATAATTACATCGTTTGCGAATATAGGGCCGGTGGCAACCCACCATCGTGAGGAAATTGGGAAGCTCCGAGTGAGTGAGCGTAACCCGGTCAAGAAGACATACAACAACGGCTGGTGGTTCGTCGGGCTGATCACCCGTCAACCCAATACTGGTCTAAGATCTCCACGCGATAATAGGTGACGGAGGAACAGTGTGGGAAGGAGACCAGCAGTCGGTAGGTAAGCCAAGGCCCTTCAAGGGCTGTAGCGCTGTGGGTTATGTTATATATATATATATATATATATATATATATATATATATATATATATATATATATATATATATATATATCAGAGAGAGAGAGAGAGAGAGAGAGAGAGATATTACAAAATAGTTCAAATAGTGCGAGCGCCATTGAAAAGTCATGATAATTCTATGTTTAGAAAATAATATATTTATAAATTAAATGTTGCGTACTAGGAATTATTATTAGAATAAAGAACATGTCTAATTGTGAGTTAAGAGAAAAACAATAATAAAGGGACATTCTTGCATCACAATAGCAGTTCGAAAAAGTCGGGGCAGGGATTGAAGTAACGCACTGTCCTGACTAAATCGGTGAATCGGACGTCTGTTAGCCTTTCTTTATAAAACTAAAACCATCCAATATTGCACCCTGAAGACTTTTGCGCAAGAAACAGATTCATTTAGGTAAGAACAAAATTGAAAATTTTACATATTTCTAATATCGACAATATTATTTTCGTAGTTATTGATAGGTTCAAATTTAAATATTCCAGGTTTCGAGGGGGCATGACCCCCCATGCCCCCCACCCCGGATACTGGCCTGACGTAGACAGTGAAAGAGAAATTTTGGAGAATCTTTCTATTAAATTTATTATTTACATCCACCTTATGCTCAGATAGGTTTATTGACAATCGTGAAATTTTCGTTTATTAGATAATATTTGGTTTTATACGACGGGAGAACATTGGTTGAATTTCCTTTCTTGCTCTTTTGAGAGAATATATACTTCTACAATAGCAATCGCGTTCGGGAACGGTGAAAAAAAAGCGACTTGGTTTTCAAAGGCAGACAAGCTTGGTAGCGTAGCTTGCTCGCGTTCAAAGTGACTCACTCACGCTTTCAAGGTCGCTTCTTATCGCAAAACATTGTGCGTCTATGCACAGTGTCTGCACCCAGCAAGTTACAAGTGACCAGAGTCGAATTTTAAAGAGAATCTGAAGAATGATAGATTTCATCAGAGGCGGCTAGGTGGGCACTAGCTCAACATGCAATAGTTTAAGTGATAATTTCTGACAAACAAGAAACCTTATTGGGATAGTAATACGTGTATCCGCTCCTTTTTAACAATGTAAGCTCGAAGACAATCTATATTCCATTTCTTTATATTGGCAACTTGGTCAACCGGAGGTTATTATAAAGAACAAAAATCGTAGATGTTCATGTAACCGTTATAAAATTACATACTAGAACTATAAAATATATTCACAAGCTTAGATATACTAACAACAAAGAAATACATTCAGAGTTAAATTTCAAATGCATGTGTATAGAGTAATTCTAGAAGTACAGAGCTATATCAGAGTATTGGACTTCTCTTTGCAGGATAACGTTTACAATATTGACGCGACAGAATAATTAAGAACTGTTGCACCAAGGGAAACAAAGGGCGTAGTGTATTGGTTAGAGTTCTTGAAAGCATTGATTGCGGTCCAAGGTCCTCCATACTAGGTGTTCTTTTTATTCTTTTTTTTTTTTAAATCCCCTTCTATTAAACAAGAGCATGGTAACATTATTTGTAATAGCAGTGTATAGTGGCTACATTGTTCTGCATATGGAATTTATAAAAGAAATAAACAAATAAATGAATTGATACATGTTCAAAGGGATAATTTCATGTATAAGATCGTGAATTATGATACTCTAACGATAATTGTGTACTCCTTCAAAGACATTGACAAATATTAATAAAATAAATATTTATATTTGTGGAAAATCAGGACATACTAAATTTACCCCTTTTCCCACTCGAGTTCAATGCAAGGATACCTCCGCAAATATCGAATGAAAAGTTCTCATGTGCAATTCTCCATTAAATGTTTTAGCCGAGTCGTACTACCTTCGTTTTCTTTGTTACAAACAAGTATTGTTTGCACATTACATATCGGAGGAGAGTTACATCTACATTTCACATTGGTCAGCTCCTTCTACTTACTTTCAGAAGCGAAAGCTTGTAGGGTAGTGTTCACCGTTCAGTGCTGTCAATCTGATGGTCGTAGGTTCAAACCCTTCCGGTGGCAGAAAATTTTCGTAAGTTTCAGACCTATCCCATTGTGTTCATTGTCCACGCAGTGTGAAACGGAATGATTCAGTTTGGAATTAACGATGGGGGGAGGGGAAATATTAAATTACAAAATCTCCATTTCAACGAAGCGAGAAGTGGACAAAAATTGGATAATTCTTATAAATATTAAAATTACATTCATGTTTTTAGTGGTATAATCGCAGGTAAAATCAAAGATCTTACATGGAAGATTTTACCTTGCTCTGAACTAAGCCAAAAGTCATTTAGAACCGATCTAATACATTCTCCAATACATTTCAAAATGTTATTGAATGTTTCAAGTCGATCATTTGACCAATGCGTCAATTCTTGACGCTGAGACGATATTTTCTGCAACTACCTCTTATCTTCAATCCCTTCTGTTCTTCTCTTCTCCTTCTTCTCTCCCCTCCTTCTGCTCTGCTTTTATCTCATATCGCCTTCCCTACTTTTCTCGCATCTTATCTCCATCCCACTCATCTCCACTCCTCGTATCTCCTCTATTGTCTTAGATTTCCTACTCCACTGCACTCTTATCCTCTTCTTTTCGTTCTTCCCTTTTTCTCTCCTTTACTCTACTCTCCACTCCCCTCTTCTCGTCTCCTCTTCTCTCATCTCGTTTTCCTTCTCTTTTCTCTTCTTTGCTCCATTTTCCTCATCTCTCCTTGAATCTTTTCCAATCCCCACACTACATCTCCTCTCCTCGTCTATCCTCTCTTTCTTCTCTCCTCTACTTTTCCTCTTCTTCTTTCGCTTTCTCTTTCTCCTGTCCTTTGTCACCTCTCGTTTTCTCTCACCTCTTTTCATTCTGTAGACTCATCAGCGATGAAATACTAGAAAACCTATTTTTTCCCTTTAAGAAAGAATTTTGTCTCTTGCGATATAATAGTGATATTTTTAATAATTTTATGCAATAATACTTGTTTTTATTTCTTTCGCGTATTTTATAAATATCTATTGTGCATGTGGCAACCCTGAAATTGAGCCTAACTCTACACGCAACCCACGAACGCCTTGTGTAAATTGGGTTGCCTAGTTTAAAATGTCGTTGTCCTAAAACTTTTGAGAGACACAGTAGTAATGCACCGGCGTTGAAGTCGATAAATCAATTGATTGGAAAAGATCGATCAAAGATCAATTGATGATGTAGCTGTGTGGGCAAGCAAGGGGTATTGTTGTTCGCGATGACGTCATAAAATGGGCGGGGTGAAAATGTGAGGATGATTCTGATTGGTGGGTTGTTTTAAAATGGGCGTGGCTTAATTTTGTGAGGAGCGTTTTGATTGGTTGTTGGGGAGGAGGAAAAGTATTCGGGTTTTTCCCACCGACGTCTGAAAACAGATGGCGTTGATGGTTGTGAAATTCTGGGAATGTGGGTTGGGGGGAGGAAAAGTGTCGACGATTATCCGGTGACGGTTGGTTTCTCGGAATTTCCGGCGTCTGAAAACAGATGGCGTTGATGAGGCTTTTAAGGCGTGCGGTGAAGGTTAAGTGCCTGTTCTTGGAAAATGTGGTTTGTCGAGTGTTGGTTCGAGGAAATGTTGTGAGAATTAATGGATGTGGTTTGTGTAATGGGTCTGGAATGGTAATTGCTTTTTGCAGCTTTGAGTCAAGTGTTTTAAGGTCTGTTTTTCAAGGAATTTTGTCGGGAGATTATTTCAGGGTCTGGTGAATGTTCGAGCAGATGGTGTTGAAGTGTTGAGTGTTCGAGTTCTAGGAATTGTGTGGGATGAGAGTAGGGTTTCGGGGAATGAGTAATGTTTGATGTCTGGTGTTAATTGGCTTGGTGTTGCGAGAAAGATTATCGTTAAGTGGTTCCAGGAATTGGTGAGCGATATGTGTGTGTGTGTGGACGGTTGAGAGTGATATGCATGGACAGGATGAGTGATGTGCGGAATGGTTGAATGCTGTGCTGGAAGGAGGGCTCTCTGCAAAGCATGTGGGATAGCACGTGATGGAGAAAGAGCATAAGGAGAAAAAAGTGGCGGAGAAGACGGATGTAGATAAAATTTACAGAGTAAAAAAAGTACGATTCTCGGAAGAGTTGAGTGTGTACAGTGTACCAGGACAGGAAGAAGATAGGAGAGGCACGTGGGCGTTGGATGCTCTGCGCGAGAGATTACGTATCGAATATGACTGTGTTGATCGTCGGGAGGAAGGTATATAAAATGGAACGAACCAGATATGCATCATAAGAGGTACAACTGTCCGCCGGATAACTGTCCACAGCTCAGCCAGCACAATCGCCTGTCAGGTTGCAGATACTATAGTGAGAAAAGTGATCAGTTTCAACGGATCAATCCTACCTGGTATATATATATATATATATAGTGGGTTATCTTGAGGTAAGTAGAAGTGTAAAATGGGTATAGGGGGCTGGATATTGCAATTTGTCGGCAGTGTAATGGGGATGAAACCTGCTGCTCCAGATTTGTTGCCAGCGACGACGACATCACGAAGTAGTCGTCTACTGCCGTCTCCTCCACAGACACCACGGTCGTCGGTACAGCCTGAAATGTTTAAGGATGACAGCCCGTACGTGAGCGTTCCTAAGTATTTTACGGAACAGCAATTTCGTAGATCGTGGGAAGCAAAGAATGCTGCACAACACAAATATGAGAAGTTGAGACGCTGTGGAAAGAAAAGTAGTGGTGGTAGGGGTGAAACGTTAAGGAAAAGAAAACATGATGCTGATAAAAATATGCAGTATAATCCTTTGTACGGTTACATAGAGCGTTCTCCGAGGAAGGCAGTGTGTTTTGCATACCCTGTAACAGTCTCCGATTCGAAAAGACTGCATGGTGTTAAATCGAAAATATTTGAGAGTAATAGTCCCAAAGTGTTGGTTTTTGATAGTCCGGTAAGGTACAGGGAATCTCTTTTAATAACATTTTACAATAGAGATCTAGTGAATGAGAATTTTATGGAACTTGAAAGTAATGGTTTTCCGATCAGCATGCAGTACATCAAGAGTCGTAGAACAGGATTATGTGAGACACATTACCTTTTCGAGAGAGCACCTGTATACGGTCATCTGCCGTACCATGTGTGGAGCAATCGTGTAGCCGGTGAGATAGCATCTCACGGATATAATGCAGGACCTTTTACTGTAGTATCGGGAATTTCCTCAAAAGATTGTATCTGTATGGAGACAGAATCGGAGCTAAATTCGGAACATGTAGATATATCCGATCTACATGTTCCTCCACGTTGTCTGGTTACAAAATATATCATGATGACGGATGAGAGTTTAAATTGTGGGCGTGCCGCTGTCGAATTGACACGGTACGAAAATTTGGAACATTTACTGAATGAGGAGATTCCCCTGCTGTACCGAGTGGGGTGTCACAAAAAATACATGATAGTGGATTATAGTGATGTTGCAACTCTGATGCAGATATTTAGAAAACAATATCGGGAGTCTATGTTATCACTGGGTGAAATATTTCAGTGGTTTAACAGCAGTGTACCCCTACAGGAGTCGGTAAGCGATACATTAGGAGTAAAAGGTACTGCATTAGATTTAGAAGAGTTAGCCGACTATTGTTACAACCCGTTACGGCGTAACGATCTAAGATCAAAATATGCTTTTATTTCCAGTGTCCATAAAGTTGAAGAGCAGTTTTCAAGAGGTACAGGCCCCCATCGTGAGTTCCCCGAAATAATAGAGGAGACTGACACGTCGGAAGCAGAAAACGATACAGCTTGAAAGGTGAGAAAATAAAAATCATTACCTGTGGCAGCAGAGGTTTATTTTTGAGTTGTACAGCCTATGGTGGGGGGGTTGGATGTTCCCGGTCCTCTGGTGGAGGTAATGGAGGCGTACGATGTCCGTCCTCCTCCTCCCGCTGCACCAAATCGATGAGGGGTGGATCTTCCTCCTGTTCCGGAGCAGGAGAAGGAGGACGAACGTAGCCTCTGAGGACCGCAGGAGGTATTAGGTGAAGCAGGTTATCGGCTCTACGAGCATTGCGTCGACCCAATCTGAAAAACAATATATAATAATTAAAGAAATATATTCGGTTCCATGTAGATATTGGCTATAAAAGAAAAAGTGGTATGTGACATATATAATCGGAAAATGGTGAACATGCATGTGAAACCAGACCGCAACTGAGGATATTTTGAAACGTGAGGTCTGGGAGAAACAGGACCGTGACTGAGGGTCTTTTATTTCAATTTTGTTCAAAAACGTTTTAAACTTGTTTAAAACATTTTAAACTTTTAGGATTTTTTCGATTTTAAATTTTCGATTTTATTTTTCAGATTTAAATTTCCGTCTGTCCATAATAGAGCTACAAGGATAGTCGATAGGTTGTCGGACCATGTCAAAATATACAATGTTATAAGAAATAAAGTAAAATAATTACCTTTGACGATAATAACGGAAAGTGTCGGCCATTCTTTCCCGATTGAGTCGACGCCGAAGTGCTGTTACAGCCAACGTCTGCTCGTATACCCGTTCGATGTCAGCCTGCTCCTCCAAGCACCTCCTGACATCCCGGGTGAGCTCTGCGAAGTGCTCTTGTTCTTCTACACCTAACTGATATTGATCAAAAGCATTCCGCAGAGCCTCCCCCTGCTGCATGTTACGTTCCTGAAAATATGTGTGAATTAATATATAACAGTGATTACAGTTTGTGTAAAAAATATATATATTGATTGATTGATTAGTTGTTTGAAGTCCACTTTATGCACAGTAAGGCTAATTGGGACTGGACCTACAGTTTAAAGTGGGATCCGAACCACTTGTGCCTCCACGGGGTATCGAACCCGGGACCCCTTGATTACAAGGCGACGACGCTACCACTGCGCCATCGGGAGGCCGAAATATATATATAATATATATATATAACTAATATATTTTCTGTCTATTCCAGATGACTACACTTCCGCTAGGGTTCAGTCTGTTGTATGGAGACGTAAAAGAGGAGACGGGGACTACAACAGAAGAGAGAAGAAATTTGTGGAGCAAAGTTCACGCACGCCAAGTAGAAAAGCATGTAGGCAGCTACGTCAATTTCTGCGAAGAAAACGGGTTGGCCGAAGATTTATTGCGCCGACTAGAAGAAACGTGTAAAGATTTTGAAGTGAAGGTGGACACATTGGTGAAAATATTCAGCTTCATTATTGAAAAAAAAAGAAACGCGCCAGCGTTTGGTGATTTTGTAGAAAACATACAGAGAGCCCAATATGTACCCTCGCATTTATCGTTAAGAATATGTTTCGAGTTAATGGAACTATTTAAAAGTGTAAGGAATGAAAGAGCAGAAAATAAGAAAACAGGGGGAACGGGGAAAGAGCTAGAGGAACGGATGGTGGAGATGTTAAAAAAGAGAAAACTGAACGAATAAACATTACTAATCTTACTAATACACTAACACGTTTCGTTCAGTTGTGGGATAATTAAACGATCTATCTGATTTTAAATTTATGCACAGAACCATAGGTTTCCATTAGGAATCGAACCCGAGATTGTACATATAACGTCTACATTGAGAGGTATTTCATTTAATGGGTATAATAACATATGTATAACAGTTTCTTGTAATAAAAATATATGGTGTATACAGAAAATATGTTATTTTTAATACGAATATGAAATAGGTACTTACGAAATTTCCATCAGCCATCGCACGTTCTTGACCCAACACGAAGTAACAGAATGAGTGGAGGAGAATCTGTTTCAGAAGTTCTGCAGACTTCCTTACATGCTTAAGTCATTAGCAAGCGTGTTACGCGGAAATCTGTAGAAGAGATTAAACTGCGGTGACTGGAGTTCTTTATCACATCATGACAGATTTACAAGGAGGAAATTGCAGGACTGAGGCCTGCAGTTCTGAGATGAGTTTCACAGCGGTTCCTTGTTGCATCCGGTCGACTCTGATAACGTTATGTACATAGTACTTCCTTGTTTCATCCAGACAGATAAAAAAGTATGGAGATATAATTACAATACCAACTTCCTTGTTACGTCCTCGCAGAACGTCTGAGAAAGAACATCGTGAAATAGATGATGTTGAAAATGTAGCGTTATTGTAATTGTGTGTGTTTCTTAAATAAACAGAATCAGAGTCGACCTACACATATGGAAAATTCGTTTTTACAAGGTTTGAGTGGACTCGTTGCAAAATACAAAATTAAAGCAATCAGTTTGTTTTTTGTTTTTAGAACACACAGGGGGGGGAGTCGAACCCCCTTGAAAATGCAAAGTTATTTCTATTATTTCTTCCCGGGGCCAAACCGAGTCGGAATCGCCCTTTGAAAATGCACAGATATGGCAAATCAATTTTATGTTAAATCACACAGGGCCGGACAATAGGGCCCCCATGTTGACGGCAATGTAGGGTTTCTGTATTTCAGATCGTAGACCCCTTCCATATACTTTTGACATACAGATTCCGAATCTACAATTGCCTTCACTCTAGTCCAGTTAGGGGCCTGCTGAACGGCCCTTCGAAATTTTCCGGACATGTTTTTCGAGTTTGAGTTTTTCAATTTACCTACAACAGATAGGTGCCAGTAAACATCGCCGACGGTTACTACGTAATATTATACAATTAATTGTCATCTCAGCTCGTCATGACAATGGGGGCCGCCATCTTGGTTTTTGTTATTTTGACCGTAGACCCCCGTCCATATACTCTATTTAAAGGTGTTGACGTACAGATTCCGAATCTACAATTGCTATCACTCTAGTCCAATTAGGGACGGCTGGACGGCCCTTCGAAATTTTCCGGACATGTTTTTCGAGTTTTTCAATTTACCTACAACAGATAGGTGCCAGTAAACATCACCGACGGTTACTACGTAATATTATACAATTAATTGTCATCTCAGCTCGTCATGACAATGGGGGCCGCCATCTTGGCCGCCATCTTGGTTTTTGTTATTTTGACCGTAGACCTCCGTCCATATACTCTATTTAAAGGTGTTGACGTACAGATTCCGAATCTACAATTGCTTTCACTCTAGGCCAATTAGGGACGACTGGACGGCCCTTCGAAATTTTCCGGACATGTTTTTCGAGTTTTTCAATTTACCTACAACAGATAGGTGCCAGTAAACATCACCGACGGTTACTACGTAATATTATACAATTAATTGTCATCTCAGCTCGTCATGACAATGGGGGCCGCCATCTTGGCCGCCATCTTGGTTTTTGTTATTTTTTACCGTAGACCTCCGTCCATATACTCTATTTAAAGGTGTTGACGTACAGATTCCGAATCTACAATTGCCTTCACTCTAGTCCAATTAGGGCCGACTGGACGGCCCTTCGAAACTTTCCGGACATGTTTTTCGAGTTTTTCAATTTACCTACAACAGATAGGTGCCAGTAAACATCGCCGACGGTTACTACGTAATATTATACAATTAATTGTCATCTCAGCTCGTCATGACAATGGGGGCCGCCATCTTGGCCGCCATCCTGGTTTTTGTTATTTTGACCGTAGACCCCCGTCCATATACTCTATTTAAAGGTGTTGACGTACAGATGCCGAATCTACAATTGCCTTCACTCTAGTCCAATTAGGCTTGGTTGGAAAAGAGTGTTAAGTAGTTCCGAGAATTTTAGATGGTTTCATAGCTGTCAGGAAAACATCTGGTGTGGACCGTTAGCTATTTCCGAGAATTGTACAAGGGTTTGATATCAGCCAGGAAAACATCTGGTGAAGACAGTTAGCTTTTCCGAGAATTTTACATCAGCATTCATATCACCCAGAAAGGGCGAAGACGGTTAGCAGAGGACTGTTACAGATTTCCGGAGAGTTTGCAGATCAGACAGCAAAACCGTTAGGAACGGAAATAACTGGTTTGGTATGCTTACGTATATAAAGTACGGTGTTCTCTCCACATGGCAGTCTTCGTGACACAGACATCGTACGATCATGGACGTACAGTTATCCGCTGACGATCTGTTATTGCTATATCGTGATGGATATTAAAAAACACCTAGACAGTTACGGGAAGTGTTGGTGCAAATTGCGCAAAAAATCATCGCAGGAGAAAGAATCTCCTTGCTCGAGGAGTATGACCGCTTACTACGGACAGTGACAACATCCGTACCCGATCTTTATGGAGCAGGTATTTCCGAAGAATCACCAGGCCCTTCATCAACACCCGATCCTGTATCCCCAGGTACCGAGGAAAAGCAGACAACCGCATTTGACCCTGTTACATCACCAGGACCTTCAAGGAACGTCGCACCTGGATCAGGCTTGGAACCTGTGCCAGGACCGTCATGGAGACCGGATCCCTTACCCTCAGCAGAACCGTCATCCCAAAGTGCTTCTGTATCAGATAGAAGAGGTAAGAAAAGAAAACGTGATACAGTGCCTCGTGAACAGATAGGGAACATAATATTACATAACATTCAAGAACGTGAATATCCGAAATTCCGTTCCAAAGGACGTCGTGTAGAATTCAGTTTCTCGCACCCTCCAGAAAATGTCGATCCTCACACATGGATCCGTGAAGGTGTTGAAAATCTTCTCACCTATGTTAAGAAAGACACCAAGGATGAAGACAAGATAGGTTTAACTCTCTCTAACATATCTGACCCCACGGTGAAAGATATTTATGTCGGGTGGCACAGAAGCGACCAGTTACACAGCGATATGGTGTGGAACATTATGTATAAAATATTGCAGAGTGCGAAAACATTCACGGCTACAGATCGGTTAATTTTGCGAGCCGACCATGTCAATATACCTGTCGGAGGCGGTGGCGGTAAACGAACATATTGTTTACCTAATTACATGTTAAGCACGCAAAAAAGGAGTATCGTCGGTGTGCCGAATAGGAAAAAACCACTCTGTTTAGCTGAAGCTTTGGTAATAGGAAAAGCCTATGCTGATAATGATCCGTCCTATTCACAGTATCGAAGAAATATAAATCTTCTTAAACCTGTTTTCGAACTTATGCGGAAAGCAGATGTAGATCTGACAGACAATGCGTGTGCCGGAAGTGGAATTCCTGAACTGAGAAAATTTCAGCAAGTTCTCACAGATCATAAAATTATTGTATACAACAATCTTCGTGATGCTAAAGATGTTCTGTTTGAAGGGCAGGTTGAACATGTTTCAAAATTTATATACCTTCTGTATGATAATGCCAGACAACATTATGATGTGATAGTGAACCGTGTTGGAGCATTTGCAGCAAGCCAAGAATGTCATGGGTGTAACCAGCTCATATTTGGTAAACCTCATAGTCACATGTGTAAGCAATTATGTTGTATGTGCCGTGCAACTCCACCATGTGTACCTGAACCGGGTGTCCGTAGAACATGTCAGACATGTCACCGAAATTTCAGAAATGAACAGTGTTTCACAAATCATGTTTCTACACCGTTCCGAAACGGTACTGTCTGTAGCGAAATCCAACAGTGTCCCCGATGTTTCAGAATTATTCTCACAAATAATAGATATGAAAAAGTACATAGATGTAACATGAAATATTGTACTGTGTGTAATTGTGTGAAACCTGTAAATCATTTCTGCTACATGCCTATACCGAAACCTAAACAGTACTCAAAATTTCTATTTGTGTTTTACGATTTCGAATGCTACACTGATATTCCTTATTCTGACAAAGAAAAAACTTTTCTTCATGTTCCGAATCTTATCGTGGTGCAGACAGCCTGTCACGCATGTCACAAAAGAGAGGATTTAACAGCTTCGTGTTCTGTTTGTGGAACAAGACAGTTTATATTCTGGGATGACCCTGTAGATACATTTCTGTCGTATCTCGAATTGCAACATAAGTTTACCAATATAACCATCTGTGCACACAATGCACGAGGTTACGATTGTACATTTCTATTACGGAGAATGCTGGAAAGAGAAATGAAACCTCGTGTTATCTTAGATGGTACCAAAATTGTCAGCATGACATACCAAAATCTCCATTTTGTGGACAGTCTCAACTATGTTCAGTCAAATCTTGCAGGATTTTCAAAACTGTTTGGTTTACCTGTGCAGAAAGGATATTATCCGCATTTGTGGAACACTTACAAGAATAGAAATTACATAGGACCGCCAGCTCCTCCTTCTGCATATGGATATGAATATATGAAAACAGTTGAAGATCAACACCGTTTTATGTCCTGGTACAACAATGAATGTGAAAATAATATACCTTTTAACAACAAAAACGAACTTCTCCAATATTGCATCAAGGATGTGACCCTGTTGAGACAAGGATGTCTAAAGTTGAGACAGAATTTTCTAGACATATGCAAAATAGACATTTTCAGGGACTGCATCACAATAGCATCTGTCTGTTCACTAATTTACAGGCAGAAATTTATGCCGGCTAACACTATAGGAATAATACCTAAAGGAGGTTACCATCATGCAGATCAGATGTCCAAGTTCGCATTGAAATGGTTAACCTACGTGGAAGAACAAAATGATGTAATACTTCTTCACGGTGGACGTACTCGTGAAAAATATGTCATAGGAGGACGTTACAGAGTGGACGGTTATCACGAGGAGACGCAGACGGTGTACGAGGCGCTGGGGTGCTACTGGCATGGTTGTCAACGCTGCATATCAATTAACAGGGATATGTATCCGAAAGGTGACGAAGAAGATGAAACCGATCAGGATAGTAACAGTGATAAACATAGTGACTTGTTGAACACTGCAGCCTTCAGATACGAGACAACGTGTCGTAAACTTGCGGCTCTACGTTCTGAAGGATACCATGTTGTCACAATGTGGGAATGCGATTTCAAAAAAATATTGCGAGCAGATCCTGAACTCGATAGACATCTATCGACACATCCTATCGTTTGCTGCATTCCTTTAAATCCACGAGACGCCTTATATGGAGGAAGAGTTGAAACAGTCAGGACGTATTACAAAATCAAGGAAAATGAAAAATTACAGTACTATGATTTTACAAGTTTGTACCCTTATGTAAACAAATACTGTGCCTATCCTGTCGGACATCCTACCATATTTCTAGGAACTTCTATTCCTTCGGTAAATGAGGTTTTGAACATGGAGGGGCTCATAAAATGTACTGTTCTGCCACCAAAAGCCCTTTTACATCCTGTTCTACCTACAAAAATGCATGGAAAACTGATGTTTGTCTTGTGTAACGAATGTGCTATCAGATTAAAATGTGAAGGTACATGCAACCATCCCGATGAACAACGCGCACTTTCGGGGACGTGGGTCATCGCCGAGGTGCGTAAAGCTTACAGTTTAGGCTACAGAGTACTGTCAGTGTCGGAAGTGTGGAAGTATGAAACATCGATGTTCAACCCTGTCACAAAAACTGGAGGACTCTTTGCTGGTTATGTCAACACCTTCTTGAAAATAAAACAGGAAGCGAGCGGTTGGCCTTCATGGTGTCAGAACGACGAGGATAAGAAGAAGTACATACAGAAATATTTCGATAAGGAGGGTATTCTATTGGAAGAAAACAGTATCGAAGTCAATCCTGGTAAACGTACTCTGGCTAAACTTTGCCTTAATTCTTTATGGGGCAAGTTCTGTCAACGGGACAACCTTTCCCAGACGTCCATCATCAAGGAATCGAAAGATTTTCTCGATAAAATGACTGATCCAAATATAATGATTGGAGGAGTCGTATTCATCAATCAGGACACCGTTTTAGTGAACTGGAAATATGTTGAAGAGGCTGTCAGTCTGAACAGGAAAGTAAATGTTCCTATCGGAGCCTTCACAACATGCCATGCTCGTCTGAAACTGTACGAACTCCTCGAAAAGTTGGGTGACAGGATATGTTACTGTGATACAGATTCTGTAATTTACGTAGATAGTTCTGAAATGGAATATCATCCCCAGACAGGTGACGCACTAGGAGAACTCACAGATGAATTGACAGATTTCGGGCCCGGTGCAGTTTGTGAACAGTTTGTTTCAACGGGACCGAAAAGTTACAGCATGAAAATAACAAAACCGTTCTCCGAACCGCAGTATATCTGTAAAGTGAAAGGAATCACATTGAATACCTCCACATCGGAATTGGTCAATTTTGATACCATGTGCGACATGATAAACAGTGAGCAGCCTGAAGTTATGGTCGAAAATATTTTCAGGATCAGAAGAACAAAACAGTTCCAAGTAATCAGTACATATGAAAAAAAGCTGTTTCAGCCGGTACTGTTGAAACGACGTTTCGACGATAAACATTTATCGTATCCCTTCGGATACTGTGCAGACTAAAATATGTCTGTAGCGGTCCAGAGTTTGAACCCTTCTTCGGCCAGTCAGTGTATAAAATGTGTTTACAATGTGCCAGATCTTCATTTTTCTTCAAATCTCCAGTATAAAACATGTTTCCTAAACTTTCCCATCCTTTCACCATGATGGTCTGTGGAGCATCAGGAAGTGGAAAAACTACTTTTGTGACAAATATGGTTGACTCCATCGTTCATCTTGTCGAAGGACCTGTCAAGAAAATTGTATGGTGTTACGATCAGGAAAACAGTATTCCGCAAAATCTTCGAGATGTGCAATATCATAAAGGGATCGTCGATTGGCAGTCGTGGAACGGAAAAACCCCTACTCTCATAATCCTGGATGATCTTATGATGGTTGCTCAAGGAGAAAAAGTCGCCGACCTTTTCACAAAAGGCAGTCATCACAAAAACATTTCGGTGGTGTTCATAACACAGAATCTTTTTCATCAAGGGAAAAATTGCAGAGACATTTCGCTGAACGTAAAACATTTTGTTATTTTTAAAAATCCTCGAGATATGAACCAATTTACCGTGTTTGCACGACAACTTCATCCTCACCGCATGAAGGAACTCGAAAAAGTATATATAGATGCTACTACTCAACCTTTCAGTTATTTGTATATTGATCTTTCACAGTCAACACCGGATCCTTTACGTTATCAGACAGACATTTTTAACCAGAATTACTCAACTGCATATCTTCCTCAGGAATGTTTAAAACATCGAGATGAGGAGAACGAGGAAGACACGTACCAAATCACGTTCTAACAGGAATAGACATTCGTCGTCTTTCAAGAAACATTCACCTTTTTTGCACGTGTTGAAAAATTCACCGACCAAAATCCGTAAATCATTATTGAAAAGTGCTCCGAAAAAGACAATTCGTTTCATCAGCGAATGCTGCCTGAACGTTTTAAAAGGAAACGTGAAAATTAAACCGTCCACAAAACGTCGTCTGACACCTTACAAGTCGGTCTTACGCAATCTCGTGAAACCGAGAGTGAACATCGAAAAACGAAGAAAACTTCTTGTGCAAAAAGGTGGATTTCTACCCTTACTTCTAGGTTCTTTGTTATCGGGTCTTCTCGGTACTCTCATTCCTCATTGAGAAATGACATCTTCCTACAAAAAGATGATCGTCCTTTCACCGGAACAGCTAGCACGTATTCGTGTTTCCGACTCGTCTGTAACTCAGAAATTATCCGTTCTGGATAAAAAAAATGAATGATATTCTGAAAATGAAAAATATATCAGACGATCAGAAATGGCGTCTTTACAGAAAGGAACTGGACGAGTATTTATGGCTGAGTCGAAAATCCAAAGAACCATTACAAATTCCTATTGTTCAAGATAACGACGGTTCTTCTACTATTTCGCCAGGATCGACGTATTTTCCTCCGAACCTAGCAGAGACGTTACCCCGTAATACACGTCATCAGTTACAAAATATCATCGACGAGTACCAATCTACGGCTCAACATTTGATAGACGAACGTCAGGAAAAAACACTTCCTGATCCGAAGACGTTGAACTTCTCAGCGTCGTCAACGGAAAGCCCTGGACCGTCTCATCGACAGAAACAGAAAAAGAAGAAAAAAGCGGCTGTCCGTGTTTCCAGAAAAACTACACCGTTTCTGAGAACACCTGACGCATACAAGCTGGTTCCTCTGAGAAAAAGCCGTAGACAGAGAGATCAGTCATGGGAGTCCCTAAGTTAAAACATGATAAAATTCTCACCAAAATATATTACGATCCCCGACACCGTGCTTCATTCTCATCTGTAGATCGTTTATGGAACGCGGTACGGGATAAAAATATATCCCGCAATACGGTGAAAAAATGGTTGATGCATCAGGAAACGTACACTCTCCACAAACCTGCAAGGAAAAGGTTCCCCCGAAATCATTACAATGTGTGGAACATAGACATGCTTTGGGAAGCTGATCTCAACGACATGACATCGATACAAAAACATAACGATGGATACAGATATCTTCTGACAGTGATCGATGTATTCTCAAAATATGCCTATGCATTACCACTAAGAAATAAAACAAGCAATTCGGTAACCGAAGCTTTCAAAAATATTTTCGAACAAAGCAGACGAAAACCTGTCACACTACAGACCGACCAAGGAACGGAGTTCACAAATTCTACATTCCAGAAGTTTTTAAAAAATGAAAATGTAAATTTTTCGATCGCTTCAAATTATCCTGTGAAAGCAAGTGTAGTGGAACGTTTCAACAGAACATTGAAAGAACGAATGTGGAAATATTTCACATCGAAACAAACAAGACGTTACGTAGACATTTTACCGCAACTTCTCGAAGGTTACAATACAACTATCCACAGTTCCATAGGAATGGCACCTCGAGATGTGAACGAGTCTAACGTTTACATCGTGTGGAAACGTCTCAACAAACCTGACAGACATATTTCACAACCGTCTTCAGATCTGAATGTTGGTGATTTCGTACGAATCTCTGTCGTGAAAGGACATTTTGAGAAGGGATACGAACAATCGTGGTCACGAGAACTTTTCAAAATCCACTCCCTTGTTCAGCGATCACCTGTACCTGTATACATATTAGACGATTTAAATGAAGAACCTGTAAAAGGCACATTTTACAAACATGAACTGCAAAAAGTTTATTCGGATCCTGACGAAGAGTATAAAATTGATAAGATTTTGAACAGCCGGGGAAAAGGTAAAAATTTGGAATACCTGGTTCGCTGGCTCGGATATCCACCTAGTTTCGATTCGTGGATCAAGGCATCTTCCGTAAAACAGTTATCAGAAAAATAATTTCCAAAACATATTTATATCAAAATATATCGTCACCACGATCCAGTGAGTTCTTTGTGTTCGGCGAGAATGGACGATAATTTCTATGTTTACCTTCCGTCATCTGCATCGGAGAAGTATTTTCCGAACAACACGCTGACCCATTTCAACGTAAAACTTGCAAAACGGATCGATCTGTCTCCAGAATTGTGGGAAGTCGGATTAGCAGAACTGCATTATTCAACTCTATACGACAATGTTTTGGAAACAGATTACGGAACGGTAACCTTTCCTGTTCGGACGTATGCAAGTGCTGAGGACCTGATCTCTACCATCGAAGAATCCCTCCCCAACGACCTGGAAATACGGAGAAACGTTCTTAAGCAATTCTGGCATTTTCTGTTGGAAGCGCAATGGGACGCGTCGGGATCTTCTGTTTCTACGGATAATACACTCTATATTAACGAGCAGCCATTTTATTTTCCTGCAGCAACATATACAGTAGAGGAGTTCATTCAGTTCCTGAAAACAAACCCTGCTAATGCCGTTGTTCCTACTCATCTCAGATTTTTCTTTAAAGAGGCTGTGAACAAACATCTGTCCGTGATAGGGGTTCCCGATCCTGAATCGGAAGGTGTTCCAACAAATACTGTCACACCCATAGACGAAACTGATGACTACGCTAAATTTCAATATGACGTATTGAAATCTATTTATTCTACGCACGCTGTGTCCAATAACGTCGTGGATAAAAACCCCTACATATTCATTTATTCCGATCTCGTGAAACAACAATTGGTCGGAGGAGAAATGCTACGTCTTTTACGTCTTGCCCGAAAACAGTATTCGGAAACAGAATCATCTTGCACAGTACCCGTAGCCCATCATACATTTAATCCGATTCATTACGTTTCTCTGGATAAAGGTACTTTCGAAACAATAGAAATTGCGATGTATGATAGACAAGGATATTTCCTGCCTTTGAGAAACGGCTCCGTACCTACAATAGCTGTTTTACATTTTCGTAGGAAAGCAAAGTCCTTTTAAAAAACAGTAAGGAATCATTTTGCTCAGTCTATGTCGAAAAGCTGATGAATCACCATGAATTCGCAGACCGAATATTACAGTAATCAGATCCGTGGGGGAATTGGACCCATCTATCGTTCAACTAGAATTCAAAAAGGGAGAGGATTGGGGTCTCTCTTTGCAGGACTCTTTAGAATGGTGAAACCTCTACTCTGGAGTGGTGCAAAAGCGATCGGAAAAGAAGCTTTGAAAACAGGCATTAACATTATCACCGACATTGCAACAAGTCAGCAAACTCCGAGAACTATCGTTCGTCAACGTGTACGTGAAGCGGGTCAAAATCTTCAGAGTAAAGCACAACGGAAAATCGACTCTCTGGTAGGTTCCGGTATAAGAACAAAACCTGCAACAAAAATTGCTCAGTCGATGTTAAAACGTTCAGCCACCCGTATTAGAACATCTACGATCCGTAAAAAAAGCGCATCCAAAAAGCGGAGAAAAACATCCACAAAATCTAGGACGACACGCAAAAGGAAAATTAAACAGAAGGCGGCAGGAAAAGATATTTTTGGATAATAATGGAGAATAACACTTGCATGATCTCGCAGTTCGATCTTTTCAGTAAAAAACCTATTCAGCAAAATGTCGAAAAAACTTACACGGTCGCCTACAAGCCTATCGCTTCCATCGATAATCAGAACATACTTCAGTTTGCCGTTCCGCCGGCAGGAACAGATTTTCTAGATCTTTCATCTGCCTATCTACGTCTGCTAACGCAGATGGTCAATCAAGATGGGTCTCCCATGAGTGCTTCCGAACCTTCCAACGCCCTCACAAAAAACTGCGGGGTCGTAAATTATCCTCTCCATTCACTTTTTTCACAAGTTACAGTGGCTCTCAACGGTATCGCTGTAACAGTTGCCGATAACAATTACGCATATAAATCAATCTTCGAAGCAGAAATCAATTACGGTAGCGATGCTGCGAACACGCATCTCACAAATGCCTTGTGGTACTTGGACACACCTGGACATCAAGATCAAATCACCGCCGACAACAAAGGTTTTACCGCCAGAAAAGACTTTTTCCAGCACGTTCCGACAACCGGAAATCCTACGGAAGTGTCTGCCGTAGTCGAACTTATGGGAAAACTGCACATAGATTTTTTCCACCAGCCTAAATACCTGGTCAACGGTGTTGAAGTACGTATCGATCTAGCCAGGTCACGTGATGCTTTTTACATCTGGGGAGATCAGACTTCACCAACCACCAGAATAAAAATTTTAAAGGCTGTTCTCGAAATAAATCACATCATTCCTACTCCTACCACCAGTTTGGCCATAGACAGAGCACTCTCTTACGCTCCAGCCCATTATCCGTTCACCAGAAGCGTCATCAAAGCTTATTCTTACGTTGCCGGAACGCAGCAGATTTCGATCGATAATGCTTTTCAAGGTGCTTTTCCGAATGTTGTTCTTTTTGCTATGGTATCCACCGCCAGCTTTCTCGGAGACTCTAAGAAAAATCCGTTCGACTTTAGAAGTTTCAATCTATCTTCTTTCCATCTTGTGAAAAATGGAGAACTCGTACCTTACGAACCCTTGCGGGTCACCACAGGAGGGAACGGCGGATTGATAACACGTGCCTATCAAACTCTATTTTCCGGTACAGGCATTCACCACGCCAATTACGGACACCAGATCACAAGGAAAATGTTCGAGAACGGATCCTTTTTCCTGATTTTCGACATAACGCCTGACTCTTCAGGAAACGACACGCACACCAGTCTCCAGGAACAAGGTATCATCGGTGCCGAGATGCAATTTTCTCCCCAGCTGTCGGAAAATATAACATGCCTTCTGTATGCTGAATTCGAATGTGCAGTAGATATAACAAAAGACAGAAGTGTTATCCTCCATCAGTGAGACCGACTTGTCTATAAATATGTGTGCTCGTGTTTCTGGCTCGCAGTGTTATCGAGACAGTTCTGATGTAGACATTATACTACCTGTGATGGAAAAACCTACCAAAGTGATAACCCGTACTGTTAAGCATAGTAGTGTTTCTTCGAAAGTGACAACTTCAAAACCTGTGAACATACAAACGTTTCCCGAACTACTTGACAACAGCCCCGGGAGCATAGAAATAACCAAAGACAGAAATATTATTATAAACATATGAAAACATATGTAACGTGAGATGGGAAAACTCATCGAACTGATAACCTGTGATGATATTTATAATAGTGATTCTTTGGAAGTACTGTCTGCCAAACCTGTTGACACGCAACCGTCCCCCCAAATATTAGAAGAATATCATCTTGAGAGTATAGAAATAACAGAACGCTGTACTCTCATTTTCCGTTTTCGAAAACATAGGCAGCATGAACACGTCGCAGATCAGGGAGATTCTATCTCGAAACTGTTCCACCAAGAACATTTTCTACGGTGTTTACTCGAGAGATCTTTTACCTCGGACGTTTCCTACCCCGGCCTTGATAATCGCAAACACCGATACTTCCAACTTCCAGGGTACACACTGGGTGGCCTTCTATTTCGGCAAAAACAATGTGGCTGAATATTTCGATTCATACGGATTTCATCCTTTCTATCCAGAATTCGTAACTTTCCTGAACCGTCATTCCTCGGTCTGGACTTACAACAACATTCCCTTACAGGGGGTGTTGGCCACGACGTGCGGACATTACTGTTGCGTGTATGCTTATTACAAAGCACGCCATGTTACGACCAAGGATTTCATTTCCGCCCGGTGTCAGTAAAGATGGATATATCCTACACCGTTTTCGTCAGATCTTCAAATGTTTACCCCATTGCAAGTGCCCGAGAGGGGATCAATCATGTTGCTCTATCCACGCGATCCGGTGTCGTGTTATGCAAAAAGCTATATAAATGTGTGCTGCTGCATCTTTCTCTCAGTGCCGTCGAGACAGCTCCAGTGAAAACATCATGGAGCCTGCTAGGGATTCGACAATGGAAAAACACGACAAACTAGTGAAACGCATGACCCGTCAGGATGATGCTTCCAAACGTAAAACTCGCAAACGTGTGCAACCCCTCAAAATCGAAACTGTCCCTATCAAGAACGAACCGATGGACGAGGGAATAGATGTGACTACAGACTGTGATTTCATGAAACGGCGTAGGGAGATCGGCTTTTCCCCAGATACAATCGAATGTCCTGGACTACACGACGTAGAGGCATGTTTAGATCTCTATCTTGCTAACACATATTTTCTGAACAAGGAAAAAAACAAGTTCGTAGCAATAGGATTCGAAAAGCGATCCCCTTTCAATTTGGTGTGGGAGTTTTCGCAACAGGGGAGATCACCCGTACGCATCGATTCTAAGCAGATTAGAGAACTGTGGGCTTTGAAATCTGACTTACTGAATTACGTCGAAACAGGTCGTCGATTCAATTACTTGGTTACGGGAAATATCACCGTCAGTGGTGTAAATTTTTTCGGGAAACGTTGTATCTCGATGTATCAGCATCATTCATCCGATGCTTTTATTTTCACAGCCTCTGAACTACACTTATTTTTGTGTAACCTTTTTTGGCCTCTGCAGAAATTAAAGAACGAACGTTATCATAAATTGCAACCCGAAATGGAGGCTTTTGTATATTGTATCAAGAACAATATGGTTTCAGAAAAAAAAGAAGTGCCCAATTTAGTGAACTATTTTTATATTCTTTGGTACAACGAACTGATGATTGAAATATATCTTGAGAACAATCATGGACAGACATTGCCATTGTAAATAAGTTCTGTTACTTTCATGTATCTGATGTTGTAAATGAACCATTGTTCTTTCTGTGTATTGTTATTTTATGTATTGTAATATAACCCTTCAGGTATTGTAAACCTTTCATATTCAATTGTAAATACAACATTTGTGTTATTCTATGTATTGTAAACCCATATCCATATTATCGATTGTAAATAAAACATTTGTATATTTTAAAAAACTCTTTTATTTCTTGTACTTATTACAATAGAAACTGTATATCTTCCAGACATTTTCAACTGCACAGGTTTTTTTTACATTTTTACATTTGCTATGTTCTTTGCATCTTCCTGAAGTGTTTTTCACACTATTCAATTTTGGACATTCAAGTTCTTCGATGTTACGTACGGATATTTTACCCATACCTTTTTCTCCAAGTAATTTTTCAAACCATTTCACTTTCTCCGTACCTTTGACGTACACTGTTTGATTCACAAGCACAACATATAACAAATCTCCTAATTTCTCATACGGTAGCCATCCATCTCCCCAGTTGAGACCGTGTTTGTTGGTACGGAGCCAGTAATTCACTCGGCGATACTTTTCACTCAAAAAGCGTAATCCATATGGAGATTTCACTAAACAGTCAAATGCATTGTCAAAAGGAAATTTTAAAATTCCGACTTCTTTCCACACAAATTCTCCTCCGGCTCCTCGAAGACCTTGAACGTCCAAAAAACAGACATCCATTTTGGGCATCAGGTGAAAACTGTCAACGTATCTTCAATGCTACCCCGGCATACGGCGCACTTGTCCAATTGGGAAGCACAGGATCCGCAGGAAACAAAATGTCGACACGGGAGAATTACAACACTGCTAGGATTCTGAAAACATATTTTGCACACAGAATCCACACTAGGTTTATCGAACGTTTTCTCAGGAGTCTCTATACTGTCGCAATACTTGCAGCTCTTGGAGTTACGGTGTAACGCCGCAACACTCTGTATAAAAGGACACTGGGGTACCAACATGTAATGTCCTAGAATCGGGCAATCTTTGGATGTCCAATCGCAAAGTCCGTACGAACAATGAAAACATAATACTCTGTCGCTAAAGCCTGAATAGTAAAATCCTGCAGTCACTAATTCTTCCGGAGTCTGACGTAATCCTATAGGCCACTTTCTGTATGTTCTGTATCTCGAATTCACTGATACGTAATTGATAACATACGGCTCGGCGTGAGTCCAGCAGACGTGGTGAGTAAACACTCTCATACGTCATAAAAGGTAAAGTAATCGGATACTGTAGGTGACGGCGTCCCAGGTATCGGCGATAAAGGAACAACCTGAAGATCGTCGGGGAACAGACGTCTGCGGACGCCGAAACCTTCTGCAGGAACCACAGGGAAACAGGGATGTCCTTCTAATTTACGTAACAAAGGACGATCACAGCCAGAACACCACAAAGAATTTCTGTCTGCCAGCAATGAAAGCCACTCTTTCACTCTCTGCTTCAAAGCTTCACCGATCTTGTCCTCTTCCTTCCTGCGACGTAGTTCGCACATACACCTGTGACCTGGAAATCCTGTTCTCTCGTCCGCTCTTCTTTTCCTCTCTTCTATCTCCTTCAACGTCTCGCAGTGATGATGGACTCCTTTTCCCAATCCGTCGAACAGGTAACATCCACACCAGGGAGATTCAGGTATCGCTACATACATAAACGGGAAATAACTCAACACCCGATGCAGGGCCGTTGGATCGTTGTCCAGGTCGCCGCAAGATCGAACAAGTTCCCAGAACTCCTCGTAGCTAACCTCGTAGAAATTCACGCCATTATCAGACAGTCTTGTACCGCACACATCCATCCTCACATGATACTATTATCCTGTATCCCTTCTATTTATACCTTCTTTTTTCTACGTCACGATTTCCGTTAAACATACTTCAAACAGGCGCCCTGGAAGGTTAAACCTAAAACATGCTAGGACATGTTTTTCAGACCACACCCAATTCCGGGAATTTCAAACTCATCAACGGCCGCCCGAGAAAAACACCACCTTCCCCAGAATGACTCATCAACGCCATCTCTCTTCAAACAACAAAAACACGTACCCAAATTCCCAGAATTTCAGAATCATCAACGCCATCTGTCTTCAGACAACAAAAACACTTACCCAAATTCTCAGAATTTCAGGAATGCAAACGCAATTACCATTCCAAACCACATCCATTAATTCTTACAACATTTCCTCGAAACAACACTCGACAAACCCATTTTCCAAGAAAAGGCACTTAACATTCACCGCACCACTTAAAAACCTCATCAACGCCATCTGTTTTCAGACACCGGAAATTCCGAGAATCTCCCCAACCCAAATTCCCAGAATTTCAGAATCATCAACGCCATCTGTTTTCAGACGCCGCAGGAAAAACCCGTTTTCCTCCAACAACCAATCAAAACGCTCCTCGCAAAATTAAGCCACGCCCATTTTATGACGTCATCGCGAACAACAATACCCCTTGCTTGCCCACACAGCTACATCATCAATTGATCTTTGATCGATCTTTTCCAATCAATTGATTTATCGACTTCAACGCCGGTGCATTACTACTGACACTGTACAAAAGGCTTTATGTTATTAAGTTTATATTTAGTTTATGTTTTTAATAAAATAAATTACTGCCTTGGTCATCATATTTAGTTTTTCATAATCATGGAAACAAGGCTTAATGGTGTTATGCATAAAATCAGATATCTTGGATTACAAATAACGTGCAAGAGTCTACAATAAATATGCCACGCATGAATATTCCATCTTGTAATATCTTTACTGATATTTTGATATTCATTTCAGGTATTTCTGATTTCACCGTACGAATTACCACAAATAATTTCCAACAGCTTTGTTTATGAGATAACTGCCGAGTTCTACAATTCATTTACCTACGATTTGCAATTATTTCAAACCGTCACTACACCAAGCCTAAGATCGTTGAGTTCTTATCAAAGAGGATGCTACTTTAGGGATGAAATCAAACTCGATGTGAGTCCGATTTACACCCGCGAGTCCTGCTACTTACAGTGCAAGTACAAGAAGGCGATGGAAGAATGCAAATGCACGCCACTCTTAACGTCATATTTCGGTAAGTGACCGACAAACACTGATAAAATATATATCACTGTAAAGCAGAAGCCCGTCATAGTTTTTAGACGTGGGGTTATACATTTTACATATGGTTAGTGATTGCGTATTTTCGCTCGTGCCATTTATGTGGTTGCGTTCGTGCTTTTGTAAGTTAAAATGGCTAAAGCGTGCTTTATACGGAAGCATTTACCTTCCTTATCATATTACGTAGCATAAATGTTTCCAAGAAAATTTGTGTTATTTTTTATAAAAGGAAGCGTGGAACAAGGTTAGTTAGTACGTATATACAACGGAAGACATACAGTGCTCGGTGTTTACCATTGAAATAACTAATTGATTCTTTTATATGTGTACTGTATACTATATAAAGTATGTGTTTAAACAGCTTCATTGATTTGTACTAAACATGTGTTTATGAGTAGGATTGGATATTATGGATCCAAATGATGATTGGGATGATCGAGTGTAAGAACTGAACTTTGCTGAAGGCACCAAGTACGTATTCCCCAACCTAGCACACTTGGCTGCATATTTGCAGGTTAATGTTGCTCTATGCCTAGATTCACAGTCACTACATTCCTTTGTAGAGATTCCTTTGTACAGAGTATATAGAACTTTATGATAATTCATTCATTCGTCTCATCACCATTCATCCACATTGTCGTAATGAGTAAAACGTGCCAGAAAAGACATGTCGAATAAGCAAAATCAATCAATCAATCAATCATGGCTGGTGAGGTACGAGTCCCAATACAATGAGAATAGACATTTAAAAGAAGATTACTACTATAAGACGTAATTTATTTATCTGTAAATTTAAATTTAAAATCTAATTGATATTTATAAACAATTTCTTACATTTTACTTGTTACATTACATTTGCTTTAGTTATTGTGGCAAGAAAAAAAAATATTGAAAAGATTCAAGACTCTATACAATTTTGAGTTTCGATTTATTTATTGCGTTGATGCTAAACTTTGGTTGACTATAACAACCACTACTACAAAGGATGGTAACGAAACCCAATGATAATCTGCTTTGGAACAAAAACACTGAAATTAAGTGGAAAAATTTTGATTTACACCTGATAATGTATTTTAATGTCCTCCATCATTCATGAGCAACCTTCCTTGTTTCACACACCCACACACACGCGCAGATTGGGGGCACTCTCGCTATCTGTAATTTCTGGGTGGGAGGAGAAATGCCCTGGTCAAAGTTGTAATGTCAGGACATTCCTATCTGTCTGGTGCTATTACTCGAAATAAATAAAAATAATCTAACTACAGTTATTGGCCGAGAAAGCATTGCTGATATGTTTAGAGAGAAAGCATAAGTTTATTTTGTTTATAATCACATGTTTAAATTATCGTCACCGAATACATGCTTTATTTTTCATCACCTCCAAATCTATCTGGAATGGTGTCATCGTAAATTAAATTAGGCAACACATTTAAAAGAAATATTTACCCATGAAATGAAAACAAACAACTCATAGATTTTGAGCTGTTTAATGCGAAAATGAAAAAGAATATTTAAAATTGGCAAAGGCAACGGTTTATGAGAGATATGTTGAAGTAAAGGAGCAATATGTATTAGTAATATTATATTTACCACATGTATTGACTTTGGTCCCCTTCTACACCTGGTTTCGCATTGCTTGTCGCTTGAATAGTTGCTCAGGATTATCCCTAGCTATCATCCAACTACATGAGTCTACGAGATGCTCTGCGCTGTAAACGTCCAACAAAATCTCTGGAGGAGGTCATAATTTTCCATGACAATTCTCGTCACCATGTGACTGCATCAATTACGCAAAAAGTAAGCTCCTGGCATTGGAAAATTCTCAAGCATCCTGCATACAGTCCAGTGGCCCCGTCAGACTTTCACCTGTACGGCACACTGAAGGAACACCTTGCCGGCAAACACTTCAGCTGCGACGCGGAAGTTGTGACAGCCGTGCGTTGTTGGTTACGCGTCCAGGCAAAGGTCTGTCGATCGCTAGTTTACCCCGCTCTTGAAGGTCTGGTCATAACATGGCTTTTTTCAGCTCCCATGTTTACAAACCCGGTAGGATTTCTATGACGTTAGTAGTATAATCACGTTCCTTCAAAATAACACTTGGTACGAGGCCTATTATTTTTTTTAATTTAAGCAAAATGGTAAACCTATTTTGATGATGTTTTTGTCGATTTTATACTATTGCAAATATCTGATTTTTACCTCACACTTTGTAAGAGTGTCGAGGTCTATTGTTTTTAATTAATTTAACCGCAGTGGTAAACGTATTTTGATGATGTTTTTGTTAATTTTATACTATTTCAACTCTGTGATTTTTTTAAACCGTACTTGGTACGAGTGTCATAATTTCTTACGAGTTAAATTACGCAACATTGCGATGGCTCGTAAGGTAAACTATTGCGCAATGTTTACGCAACAAGTTATTACGCAGACCCGTATCTAGCGTGTTGTTGGTTATGACGTAATGGGTGTCTTCTGATTGACTTACTGTTTCGGATGTTTTCATCCGCGCTTAGGTTCCTTAAAGTTGATTTTGCATTTTTTGCATTACAGATCAGAGAGAATTCCAGTAAACATGGATGTATTTAGAGAAATTTATCATCAATTGAAAGGGTTACTTCTTGTTCACTTGAACAGTATTTGGTCTCATGTTGACGAGTATACTGGAAAGCACTTATTTGTGTTTAATAATAACTTATCATCATATAAGTTACCTGTTAGTGGGAAAATTCAAATAAACATTTCTCCACCAATGAGGCAGTTTTGCACATAGGTCGAAATTTGTATAGAATTAAACATAGTACATTACTTCCTGATACGTCTTATGATGTGGAAGCTGGTGAATTTTTTGTATGCTGAGATAATTGGAGTGTATGATAAATTGATTCCTCTGTTTATCGAAATAAGAATAATCAATCCTCTTATTAATATATAAAATACCTAAAAACAAAAAAACAAATAAAGTGGATATATTTGTTAAGAGAAGGCGACAGAAGATTCCAGATAATTCCAGCGAGATTGCTAGTTTAGATGTACGTGTAAAGAAATTGAAATCAGATTTACTCATATTACAGAATTCGCTAAATCTAAATATTCAAGCAGAGTTTACAAATCTTCAAACTCAAGTGATTGATCCTACAGTAAAATTGATGGAGAACTCAAATCTTTGCTTGAGAAATATACTAATTTAGCTTCAATAGATAATCTTCAGAACTTAGAAGAGAATATTGCGAACTTGAAAAGAGAACTTTATAAATTTAGACAAATCCAGAAAACGAATTCCGAACAGCTGAAACAGCAATTAAATGACCAGGCAAATAGTATTCGTACCGAAGTTCAAACCATCATCCAGAATATCAAAACTCAAGAAGAATATAAGCAGGTAAATGCTAGTATTGCTAAATTGCAAGAACAGTTTCAATCTTTCGTAGTTCATACATTGCAAAGTATCAAATCTGAATTACAGACAGATGAACTGCATACAGCTATAACAGAAGTTGAATCGAAACTACAGACATTGGAAGATTTTATCAATAATTTACCTTCATCTTCTGAATTAAATGCTTTTGCTCGGAGCGTTGCCGGCATCAAATTACAGTTGGAGACTTATGAAGATTTTGGGATGATACAAGGTACCATAGCTCACAATCAAAATACTAGGGCAACTATGAGAAATAAGCTAACAAGTGTACAGGAAACCCTGGAATCGAAACTGCCTGGCATTACTGATATTCTAGTTTTAGTTCAACAGCAAGTTACTAAGGTTGAAAGCTTGAATACTGAATCAGAATTATCGCATTTCCATCATCTTATTGACGACATTCAGAGTAAATTAGAGACACTGCAACAGTCTACACCTACACAGGATGACATAACGCAACTGCAAGAAATTTTGAAAAATGCAGCTGATGCAACAGAACTCGATGCTATAAAATTAACTCTTACCACACTTCAGAATACTGTAGCTGCTTTTCCTACTTCCCAGGAAATCAGAGCTATGAGGAGAGCAGTACATCGAATTTTAAACTCTGAGGATATCAAAAACATTCAAGCAGAAATTGCGTAAATCAGACAAACTGTTGCTAGTCTCCCCAACAATCAAATAATTAACGAACTACATGCATTATTTACAGAAATCAGAAGTCAAGTACACGATCTTGCAACCCAGAGTTCTGAATTGAAACTTGAGGAAAATTTACAGGAGATATTTCTAATATTACGTCACAAATTACTACTCTTGAAGCAAGTCAAGAATCTGCTTGATCAGGTTTTGCTACTCAACTTCACGATCTCAAAGAGGAATATAAACAACTGTATGTTGATGTAAAAATCAAACCTAGCTACGATGAGTTGGTTCGTACTATCAACGAACACTTGGCACCGGTATTAAGCAGACTAGATGACGTAGATACTCGTCAATTTTATTCTATGGAAATTGCTATGTTACAAATTGTTCCAAATGATCGAGGGCACTTTACGTACGTCAATGCTGGCAATGTTTACAAATTATATCCGTACACTCAGGTACATGAATTTTTTGTTGATGGTAGTTTACGATTTCTGAAGTTTAGTTTTCTAAAACATGGAAAACATATTGAAGTTCCTCAGTTTACTATAGTGCGAAAAGATAGTATACACAAGGCAGTTCAAGTACCTATTGCATACTGGGATGAGTCTACCAATAAATATAAATTACATGACGACGAACAATTATCAGTTTTTGATATTAAAATTGGTGACAACCTAGTATTTGACAAAAAGCGGTTATACCCTGAGGACAATCCATTTTATACGATATTCTCACCTCGAACTCGATGAAAAGACAAGATATAGTTCATGAATTACACAAATCAGTCCGTCGCAATTACAAGCGATTAAGTGTAGTAACAAAAGGTATAAATGAATTGTTTCAGGCTGATCTGATCGAGATGGCCCCCCCAAGGGGGACTTTAAAAAATTTGGATAAGATAAATCATGGTTACAAATATATGCTTACAGTTATTGATACCTTTAGTAAATATGCATGGGCTGTTCCCATAAAATCCAAGACTGGTACTTGTGTTACCGAGGCTTTTAAGTAGGTATTTAGTGAGGGAAGGATACCTAAATATTTACAGACAGATAGAGGGAAAGAATTTTACAATTCTACATTTGCTAAGTTAATGCAACAACATAATATTAAACATTATTCTACATATAGTGATCCGAAAGCTAGTATAGTGGAACGATTCAACACAACATTCAAAAATCGCATGTGGAGACCATTCACTCTACAGGGCAATTATAAGTGGGTGCAAATTTTACCCGAGCTAGTTCATCATTACAACAATACAGTACACAGTACTATTCACATGAAACCTGCTGAGGTAACTAAATCTGATGAGCAACGATTGATCTCTACTGTTTATTGTAAACAATATACATATACTAGCAAGAAGCCACAGTTTAAAATAGGAGATCAGGTATGGGTCAGTAAATATAAACAGTTATTCGAAAAAGGTTTTACTAAAAATTGGAGTACGGAGATATTTTTAATGGTTCAAGTTTTACCAGGGAATAGAAATACATATATAATAAAAGATAATCATAACAAAATATTGAAAGGGATATTCTATGAAGAGGAACTTAGTAAAACAAAATATAGAGATACTTATCTAATTGAGAAAATATTGAAGAAGAAAAATAATAAATTGTATGTGAAATGGTTAGGTCTGCAAGACAAAAGTTGGATAGAAGCAAACCAGGAGATTCTTTGACACCAACATGGAATGTGGTACAGCGTTTACCAGATGTAGTGGGAACTAATAAGAAAAATGGAGTGTTACCTGATAACATAAGATGCCTCATTGGAGGCCCATCAGGTTGTGAAAAAAAAACACATTGCAGTTGATAATTTCTTGCTTGCCCCCAATTGGCTAGATTGGAAAAATAGACACTTGTGTGTATTTTCTAAGAGTTTAGAACAACCTAAATACCAACAACTCATGAAGCTGTACAAGGGACTGGGCATAGCTAATGTTGCATCAAAAATAAACCTCTCGACCAATGTTTGAAAAATTCTGTTGTGGTATTCCATCATGTTATTCCAGAAAATCAGAATGAAATTAGAATTTTTTTTACACTGGGTCGTCACAAAGAAATATACTGCTTTTATTTAGCTCAAACTTATTCCAAAATTCCCAAACAATTACTACGAGATAATACAAACTTAATCTGTTTGTTTCGTCAAGATCATACTAATTTGAAACATGTATACGATGATTATCTGGGAGGAGACTTAATTTACAAACCAATTTTCAAAATTGTGTTCATCTTGTTGGAACAGCGACGATTTTGGATTTGTCACCATCGACATGACTCGTAAACCTAACAATGGTAAATTCAGAAATAAAAACAACGACTTTTTAAACGTTGAAACGATATAAAATAACCGTTAATCAAAAAATAAATATGACGAAACATAAAATAGAAGATAATTCGAAATTACGAGACTACTTGTCCAAACGTTTCGAAGGTTGGAAATCAGAGAATCGAGGATTTTACGAACAACACAAGCGTCAAGACCAACCTATTATCGATACAATGAGTGGTCTTGGTAAAGAGATTAAGAGTGTGACAGAACAAAATAAAAACCTCATCAATGAATTGGTACCTCTTACTGCTAAAAATTATGCAGATTTCCCTACGCCATTATCTAGTATCCACACTCCTCTGGTACTTAAGGAACCACCTGCTAAAGCAGCTATAGAAGAATCAGAGAAAATCGAGTTTGGTACCCTGGCAAGGGATTACCTGAGTACTGGAAAATTTGAAAAAGATGAAGTATTTGAATTGTATCCAATTATGGAGGGTAATGAAGGTGTAGTATGGAAAATCGGCAAGTCTAAAGTAACATTCGAAGAGGATAACATAAAAATTAATTTGGGTGGGAGAAACAGCTGGTCCAGATATCCTGGTACCGTAGGGTTATGGGAGCTCATTACCAAAAAACATCAAAAATTTTTACAGAAGATGATTATCAAAGTTACTCTGAAATTTTGACATTCTCTGATGCTTTGTACCAAAATAAATGCCAGTCAAAAGCGTGTCAAATCGAGCAGCGGGGATAAATACAAAAATTTGATTAAACCTATCTGGAATCAACTAAAAACCTGTAGTGGTATAAAACAACACAATACTCTACCTAAGGAATTTGTGTGGGTAAACGATGTGAGAAAATTTATAGATAGGTTGCTGGTTATAGCAGGGGAGGAAAATGCTGGAAACAATAATTTCCATAATGAGAAAATGGGTATTGTCAACATGATTAGTGACAAATTAGCTAATTTTATTATAAACGATCCTAAAGGTGTAGGATACTTAATTAAAATTATCAATACTTTACCTCCTAAATTCTGGAATATATCAGAGGGTCGAGGTTTAGTAAATGCTATTATTAATAAACTTCCGTTCCAGTTACACGTACCTGGTTACCAATATTGTGGTACTGGTACAAAACTTGAGAAACGAATAGAAAGAGGGGACAGGGGTATTAATCCTCTGGATGAAGCTTGCAAAGAACATGACATTGCACACAACACACAGAAAGATCTAAATGATCGTCATGTGGCTGATCAAAAACTGGAAGAGGCAGCTTTTGGAAGATTAACAAGCAGGGATGCCTCATTGGGTGAAAAAATAACAGTGTTGGGTACAACCATTGCTATGAATACAAAACAAAACTTAGGATGGGGTTTGTAATATAAATACCCTGAATAATAATAATAATAATAATAATAATAATAATAATAATAATAATAATAAAACAACATGAAACCAAAAGGAGTTGTATACCAAATACCGTATCATGATCTTAAAAATTTAGAAGTTAATTAGATTTTAACTAAAAAAACAACAAGAGAAAAAGAGGCAATGTATAGCCAAAGGGAACGCAAAGAAATTATTACCTCAGTACGCCACAATTAAAACGATTCCAAAATACAAGAAAGAAAACACACAGTGGAGGATTCATATTCAGAATTCCAGGTATCCTGGCTGCATTGGGGGCAGTTGGGAGATAGGCTGGGGGTAGTGCTGCTATTGCCAAAACTGTGATTGATTCCAAAAAAAATAAGGCAGAACTAGAAGAGCAAAAGCGTCATAATCTTGCTATGGAGAAAAAATAGGCAAAGGTGTGAAGTCTAGAACACTCAGAAAATTAAAAAAAGAAGAATCACTTACCAACCAAGACATTGGATCTTTAATTAAAATATTTAAAATTAAACACTTCAGGGGGGTTTTCATGCCTGATTCTCTCCCTAAAGGTAGTCCTCACTCCCGAGAATGTGGCGTCGTGAATTTGGACAAGTCCGAAAACGTTGGTACTCACTGGATATGCTATTATAAACAAAAAGACAATGCTTTTATTTTCGATTCTTTCGGAGGGGTACCCCTACAGGATTAGTTCGTTACTTGAAATATGTTAAAATTTATTACAACGACGATCGTATTCAAGATTTCGATCAAATTATATGTGGTCATGATTGCATTACGATGCTCAGAATTTTAAATATAATACCAAACATCAAATTAAAAGATTTTCAAAAAGCTGCATTACATATTAAATATGGGAATTTTTCATCTCTCCAGCGATACTTCGGTTTATAAACTACATCTTCACGTTTATATTATCTATCCAAAAGCCATAGCTCTGAGAGCATTCTACAGCATGTATCTGATTCCGAATGTAACTACGTACAACAATACTATATTAGTAGGTAATGAAAAAATTATTATTCCTCCTGGACAGTATAACTTATCTACTTTACAATTTGAACTTCCAACCACTGTCTTGCTTTCTCAAAATTCTGTAACACACAGAGTAAAGATTGTAACTACCAATGAAACACTGGACTTATCTACGATGGGAGAACTTTTAGGATTCGAGAACAATAGCAAATTAGAACCAGGTGTTAAGGCACATAGGTAAATTTATACCAAACTTTTCAGCTATTGAGACATTGAATATTCACTGCAACATTGCCAAAGGTATGATTATCAAAGCAGAAGAAAATTCGATTGGCAGGCACAAGGTCACAAGGAGACAGGTATTATTGCTACATTTAAACCGAATTCGGAATTTATGGAACCCATCTTCTATTCCCCAATTCCACCACTCTATTTCCCTGTTTCTATTGATAAAGTTAATTACATAGAGATAACAATTACGAATGAGAAAAATGAAATCATAGATTTTGCCGGTGCTAATAGCACTGCGATAATAGAAATTAATATTTAAAATATATAAATAAATACCAAGATGGAAAATATTGAGAGTTATGAATTACAGTCCTTCCCTCCAAACAGAAGGACATTTGCAAATTTGAATCAGCCCAATAAAGAGATACAGTATAACATCACGGTGGAAGACGGATTAATTCATCCACATAGATCTGATCTGTATATAAAATTTGATATTGTAAAACAAAGTAATGGTGAAGAATATCCCCTCCCTGGGGCGAATGTAAAACTTATAGATAATTTTGTTCCATTCTTATTCTCTCAAATTGAAGTCAGAAAGCATGGTACAGTGATTGACAGGATTGATTGACCTGGAATTACATCCACTACGGTGGGGACATTGAAACTGTCCAAATCAGAGAGTGAATATTATAAAATTGGTGGGTTCGAAGGTGGAACAAAAATTCAAGCAAAAAGTAACACAGTACTGTTCCCCATGAGATTTCTATTTGGCTTTTTCTCTGAATATAAAGAAATTATGTGGAAAGGTGGTTTGAGTGTCATATTTTGCAGAGCACCCAATGATCATAATGCCATCATGAGATACAAAACTTTGAATGCAGATGGAACAGCTAATGAGGCTAGTTTACCCGAAGCTGCGAAATGTGTGATCCAGTCTATGGAGTTGCGAATGCCTATAGTTGAATATGAATCGAATTATGCTCTCAAATGCAAAGCCAACATTTTGAAAAATCCTGAAATTCCGATTCAATTTTATACTTATCAATGCATTCAGAAGCCTGTGAAAGGTAATTTTTTTGAATTTGACATTGCTAATCAGTTCCAATCTTTGAAATATGACATGCCAGATTTTGTAGCTGTGCTGTTTCAAACAGGGAGAGATGACAATCAGGAAAAATATAGCATCCAGTTTGACAATTATAAAATTAAAAATGTGTATCTGAAGTTTGGCAGAAATGAAATATTTCCGGGTGAAAATTAAAATTAAACATTGAAGAACAAGATTTTTTGAAGTTATATGAAGCTTATAGTGCATTTAAAAGAGTAACTGAAAGTAACATAGATATGTTTTATAATCCAGATGAGTTCATATTTCACAGACCAATGTTTTTAATCAATGCGTCAAAAAGAAAATTGGTACTTATAAATGATCGAACAAATATTAAATTAGTATGTGAATTTCATGAAACTCTACCTGAGAATACAATATGCAGTGCAATTTTAATTGTGGAGAAATCATATATTTATGACGTAAAAAATGAAAGAGTGATAGAAAAATTTTAATAGTAGAGAATAATATATTAAAAAACTAGACTACGTGTAGATTTTTTTTGTTATTTTCAAAATTTTGGTTCGATGTTAGGTTTATTTTATTTCACATCTGTGGAGTGCAATTATTATTCACATCTAAACTAAAGTGCCCCCAAGGCAAAGTATGGATTCCACACTCGAGAATACACTTCTTGTCGTCGTGTGGATCCAGGGCTATTTCTTTCATTTTATTCGTTGTAATCTCATGGTTTGAGGTTTGTATTCTATTATCCTCTCGAAGTATCCTCGAGTGTTAGCAAAGGCAATCAATATTATCCTGGAATGTTAGTTTGATTTCCACGGTATCTTTGCACGTTCCTTTTGCTTAATTCGGGACGCTGCTTTCTGTTCTGAATGTATACATCTTCGAACGCAAACCAGCAAACTCAACAATAATATCACCGTTACATTCATCTTTGAACTTACCGAGAACCTTCTTGTTGTGGGAAGGAATTCCAAATCTGTTAGGTTGAGGATAGGAAGAAGTGTCGAAATACCCAAGCATGGAAGGATGTTTAAGAACTTCGTAGAGGTTAGGTGTTTGTATGTCATAAATAAAACCATCGTTGTCTATATACAAAATTGACAGCTTATCATTATAGAAAGGTTTCATAATATTATAATGAAATTCGAACATGTACAGTTTTGACAAGTCGAGAACTGTTGCACCAACGTAAATAGGTTTTCTGAATTTTATTAATTTTATAATTAGATTAAAAAGTGTTAAATTCTCGTTGTAAATTTTTCGCGATTTGAATCTAGGATCAGATACTAATTTTCTACATTTATTGTTATCTGAAACCAGTTTTATGCCTATATCATTTCTGACGTTCTCCATCGTTTTTCCATAAACGGCATTATTCATTAGTTTATAAGAATCTTTATCTAATTCTGAAATAGCTGCTGTTCTGTATCTCGTGTTGGTCTCAATATAAGATTTTAACCATGGAGAGTGTTTGAACTTGAGAATTCTTCTCACATTTACTAACTGAACACCCTTCCAAATCAAAAACTGGAGATTCTTGTAGTGGACGACATATCTCTCTTTTCTCTCCAGAGTTAACATAACGGGATGCACAAAATGCTTAACTGAAGTATACGAATATACATTTATAGCTAATCGTTTTCCTTCTCCATTTCGTACTCTGTTTTCAATCTTTGTTACATCAGAAATAGCAACGGGTGTTAGATGCCTGTGATAGCATATTCAATCTCGTCTACATATTGTGTGTAATAACTAACCTGTTGCGAATTATTTGAACAGGGAACCGGGTGAAGCGCCGCTAAAATGCACCACATAAAACATTTATTGTCAGTGTTATGCATATTCAGCACCGCTCTCTTATGCTGAATTTATACTGGAAGTGGAACGTAGCTTGAAGCAGAAAAAGGTGTAAATTTGTTTAAATAAGCGATTAATCTGTGAGGACTTCCGCATAAAAACCAACCCTCACCCTCACCCTCGAACTCGTCGTGTTTTCTAATCAATTCACTAGTAAGATTACAATAAAAAAACGTTCAAATTTTCAATGTCTTCCAAATAAAGAACATGGTTTTTCATTTTGTGAAAAAAAAATATTTCTTGTATCATTGGTTTTCTCATATTTACAGATTAGATCGACATATACATTTATAGAGTTGTTTTCGAGGTTATGTTTCAAAATATTTATGATAGATGTTTTAATTTCACTCAAAAAACTAGAAATATCCCAGCTCGGTTTCGAAGTAAAATAAAATCCAGGAGTTGGTTGTTGAATGCAGGTCTAATCGGCTTTTGGCCATTAGACATCTTAATTTGTTTGGAGGTAGAAGCTTCAGTTTCAGGATGATCAATTTTTCTTTTCAATGTTCCATATCCGGTTGATGCCTTGCAAATTTTCATGTGTTTACTTAAATGTGCAATGCTAATTATTTTTCAACATTGAGTACAAGGCTTAGTAGGTAACAAACGATTTATTTTTAAACCTGTTTCGCTACATCTTGCCCTATGCTTGCTAATATTAGTTTTGGAGATTAATTTCCCACAAATAGCACATTTGATGAACTTGGTTGATGACATTTTTTTAAATATGCTTTTCTAGAGAAAACGCAAATCGAAAAAATTAAGTAAATAACAATAAGACGCACAATCGACTCAAAATTACATTAATTGATAGAATGTAACTTAAAAAACAATAGTTATATTTATAACAGAATTTTTCAGCTCAGGTATTTATATATAAATTTTCTCGGGAAAATACAAAAGAACCAAAACGCACAATTAAGTCAAAATTCAATCTATGTGAAAAAACACTTAAATCACCTTCAAAATAAAATACATATTTGTACTAAGTATGAAAAAATAATTAATAATTACGATAAATTTTTTAGCTACGTTATTTATATATAATTTTTTCGAAGACAACAAATAACATCCAATCACATCAAAACTAAATCTGATCAAAATTACTATAAAAAAATCACTTGATACACTTTTGAACTTGAAATAGTGAATAGTATGTAGCTTTAAAATAAGTTAAAAAACTTAGCTTTTATCAAAAAATAAGGAGCACTGCAACAACACCTCCGTACTCTTCAACTACTCTCACAATACTGACTAATCTGTAATGCGAAAACTCTTTAATTCGCCTAAGCGCAAAACCATGTTCAAAAACAGAAGACACCACGTCAGATACAAGTCATCATAATATTACGCAATGACCTGTTTGCATAAACATGATGCAACGACTTACCTTCTGTGCCATTGTAATGTTGCTCCTACCCTAGCGTGTAACTACAGGCCGATTTCCTTAACCCCAACATTAAGCCGAGTTATGGAAAAAGTAATAGAGAAGCAACTGACAACTTTCCTGGAAGCCAACGATCTGATGTCTGATCGACAGTATGGATTCAGGAAGGATGTATCCTCGGAATTATTATTACTTAGTTTAATTAATGAATGGCGCGAGACACTGGACAAAAAAAGCAATTCCCTAGTTGGATTAATTTCCCTGGACGTATGCAAAGCCTTCGATACCGTTGATCACAATTTGCTAATAGAAAAATTAAAGAACAGATTTGCTTTCAATATCAAAACAATTCTCTGGATGGAAAGTTTTCTCGCAAATAGAAAAATCTCAACGAAAGTAGGATGTTCACTTTCCACCGAGCAGTCAGTGTCTGCAGGCATTCCACAAGGCTCTATACTTGGCCCAAAATTATTCAACCTATTTATTGACGATATCACACTAATAAATTCTGATTTGTCGATTACTCTGTACGCAGATGACTGCCTTCTCGTCCATGTTGGAGATACGTACCAGGATGTAAAGGAGAAAATGGAAAACTCATTCCCCAAAGTATTAACGTGGTACAACATGAACAACCTGAAACTTAACGTTGCAAAGACGAAGGCCATGGTGCTTCACACCGGTAAGGGAATCCCGGCTAACACGATAGATATTACCCTTAATGACGCCAGAGTACCTTTGAGCAATCATTTAAAATATCTCGGAATCATTATCGACCCTCAGCTAAATTTTAATTATCAAATAAATAACTATATTCGTAGAATTTATCACCATATTTACATATTTCGAAAAATTCGTAAATATCTCAATAGAAATCTGAGTAGACATTTCTACCTTTCATTTATTCGTCCCGTATTCGAGTATGGTGCTAGTCTTATTTTTGGCGGTAACATAACTCATCTGAAGAAACTTGAAACTATCCAAAACAATTGCTTAAGAATCATACACATGCACCCCCAAGAATATAATTCCCAACAATTGCGCAAGATTTACAATATACCTACAGTCACTTCGAGAATACATTACATCTACTTGAATAAGGTATTCCATAGCATACATAACAAATCATCTCCATTGCATCATAGGATTAAGCTCCGCTCAGAGTTCAGCACCCGAAACACCAGATCGTCCTTACATAGAGACCTAGTAATCCCCAAACCCAACAAAAGTAGATTTGGTCAGAAGTCTTTCTCGTACTTAGCAGCGGTAACCTGGAATTCACTCCCGACGAAGATCAAACTCAGTACCAGCAAAGTGCAGTTCTGTCGTCTTCTACGTCCACATGTCTATCAATTCTAACTCCAGTAATATTATTTTCAGTGCTTAACCCCCCCCCCCTCCTCACCATCCCCCACCCACACACATATATTTTAAAATTTTCATCCTTGTACTTCGAACAGCAATTCCATACACACTCATATCCAAACCCACACACCTTTACACTTTCTTTTCTTCTAAATGTGTATAACTCTCAAACTTTCTTTATTTCATTGCTACTATAGAACACTATATATACTAATGTAGATTCATCACATTTTCCTTAGATGTATCTTTTGCATATTTTTTTTTTACTATATAGGGCATCAAGTCACTATTTGTATTAATTTTGTTCAAAATGAAATGTTGTATGGCTTAATTGTAACCCTATGGAAATAATAAATAATAATAATAATAATAATAATAACCTGTTGCATAAGCATGATACAATAGTTTACCAGGGCATCTCCGATGGCGCAGTCGTAGCGTCGTCGCCTTGTAATCAAGGGGTCACGGGTTCGATACCCGGTGGAGGCACATAGTGTTTCGGATCCCACTTTAAGCTGTAGGTTCAGTCCCGATTAGCCTTCCTGTGCATAAAGTGGACTTAAAACACCAACTCGACCAACCAACCAACCAATAGTTTACCTTTATAAAAATACAATAAAGGGAGATTAATTTAGGGGGCATCACAATATTATATAATATTACTTAATTTAACGTACCAAGAACGAGATGAAAAAATCACAGAGTTGCAATATTATAAAATCGACAAAAACATCATCAAAATACGTTTTCCACTGTGGTTAAATTAATAAAAACAATAGGCCTCGACACTCGTACCAAGTGTGAGGTAAAAAATCACAGATTTGCAATAGTATAAAATCGACAAAAACATCATCAAAATGGGTTTACCATTGTGCTTAAATTAATAAAAATAATAGGCCTCGTACCAAGTGTTATTTTGAAGGAACCTGATTGTACTACTGACGTCATCAAGCTGAAACTTCCCCGCGTGTCTGGTATTTCCAACATGGTAAAGCTCGTAATGCTCTTGCTTTTAAGTGGGAAAACGCTTATTGAAGAGCATGGCAACACAACTTACGTAGAATACATGACTGTAATTGTGCATAGAAAAAATATGTAAGAAAAATAATAATTTAATGCTGAAAATAGAAGTAAAAATAGTATCTCTGGAGCCATTGGTGTTTGCTTCATGGTATTTCTCCTTTTTATTTTTTCAATCTTGCCGTTCAGATACCGAATTCGGAAAAAAAATGTTCTTGCTTTACAAATAGAGACGGCGATTAGGAGGAGACGTGGGAAGAAGATCCTCCTAATTCTTGCAACCCTTTTATCACTGCAGTATGGCCTCTTAATGCTAACCATTGTCTAACAAGATAAAGTAAATTGCCATTGTCCCCCAATTCAACAACCCAATCGCCACTAGTTTAACTTTTTCTTTACAAGACACGAAGTACTTCCTGATGTTTTGTGTTTACGATTGTTTCGTTTTGTAGCGAGCAAACAATTGACAAGAACAATCAAAATTTCCGAGGTTAGAAAGACACTTACTCAGGGCAGACAGAACCTTCTTCCTAAGACATCTTGCATTTAAACTACGGATGGCCAAAACTATCCGGATCCAAGAAAATTTAAAATCTCAATTCGTAAATTTTACTACCGAATTTCAGGTAATCCGAATTTCACAGAGAGAGAAGTTTATATCAATATTTCCATTTTGAAGTAGAATTTATTAACAAAGTTGTTAATGTGCTGTATTTTAGGTTTTGTGTTCCTCATTTCACAATCATATACTCCTTAGTAAAAAATCCAGATTTGGCCATCCCTACTTCACACGCCTTGCAAGAACGTTGTTATCACTTGACTGTCCACGTGTAACTGGAAGTGTTTGATTTGCTTTATTTTACTTCGCTTCTTGTGCCAATTTTGACTAATTTGAGAAGATGGAGATGAGCGATGACATGATAAAATTGATGAATGGACACCCATAAACATCCATGTCAAGGTCGGGTTTCGAACCCGGGACCCCTGGCGTCTTAGCACGATGTGCTAGCCACTTCGCCACGAGGGCTACGTGTAACTGGAATTATCAATGTAAGAACGGCGCCTTTCTTGAGCCTCTTTTTGTGTGTGGCCTAGTAATTCGAATTATAATAACTTTTTTAACATTCTGGCAAAAAATATTATCAACCTGAAATGTTGTCTTTTCGATAGCCTTTGCTCTGCCAATTTTTCGGAACTTTCATCGGATAGAAATACGATAGGTCACTCTAAAAGTTTTTAGACACGCGCAAGTAAAACACTGGAGACCAAAAGTATGAATGCTATAATTTTTCAAAGTATTCTCCATGACAGTTGATACACTTGTTCATCCGCTCAAACCAGGTGTGAAAGCACTGGGACCACACATCTGCAGGCACCTCTTGAATGCACTGAACGAAGGCGGTGACTGCCTCCTCGGGAGTAGGAAATGAAGAACGTCGTAATGTATCCTTGATTTTAGGGAACAGGAAGAAATCACAAGGGGCGAGGTCGGGACTGTAAGGAGGATGAGTCATTTCTTCGATGTTGGAGGCTTTGAAGAATTCAATTGTTCGTACTGCTGTATGGCTGCGCGCATTGTCTTGATGCACAATAATGCGACTTCGTGGGCGTTTTTCACGAACTTTCCGTACGATCTCCGGTAAACAAACCGTAGTGTACCATTCAGCATTAACGGTCCGACCTCCCTGTAGCGGCACTGTTGCAATATGGCCCGTCCGACTGAAGAAAGTGGCAACCATTTGTTTGCCAACACTTCGTCCCTTGCTGACTTTTGTTGGTGGGTCTTCATCCGGGAAGATCCACTGCGTCGACTGTCGTTTCCTCTCGGGTTCATAACAGTACACCCAAGTTTCGTCACCTGTTACGATGTCATACACTGCATTTGATTGTCCTTGGTTAAATTTGTCCAGCATTTTCATGCAACATGTGACCCGTGCCTGCTTTTGCTCCTGAGTAAGATGGTGTGGGATCCATCTGGCACAGAGCTTCCTGACACCCATTCGGTTATGCAGGATCGTTTAAACCTGACTCATACCAATACCCAGTGTTGCACTAATAACTGCATATGTCACCCGGTTATCCTTCTCTATCATGCGACGCACTCTGTCGACGTTTTCTTGAGAAGTTGCTGTCACAGGACGACCATCACGTAATTCATCACTGAGTTTCTGACGTCCACGTCGAAATTCTAAAAACCAATTGAACACAATCGCACGGCATGGGGTCTTCCTCCTGAAATGCATTTCGGAGCCTTTCATAACATTGCTGCTGCGTTAAACCTGCTCGAAAATCGTAAAAAATCATTGCTCTGAAGTGCTCCCATGTTAAATCCATTTTACTGTACACACACGACAATAATTGACTAATTTCTGGCACACAACAATTAACAACTATAAATTCTGCAGCATTATCACACTTCACAGACTACTAACTTCAACATATCCTAGAGACAATGTATTGCTGCAATCAGTGTTGCCGCATCTAAAAACTTTTAGATATGGTATAACATATTAGTATATTTAGTTTTCTTGAGATAGTGCGGACATGAGCTTACAGCACATTTCATCACTCGGACACAGGAGTACCTATCTCCCCCAAGGCCAATGGCGCAATCGCCCCCAAATCTTCTCATGTGTTCTCCCCAAATCATGTCATGTGCCCCCCTCAAATCACATAATGCGTCCCATCTGGGCCCGAATCATGTCATTCGTACCATCAACCCATGTTATAATCTCTATAAAGTATTTAATTACGACAGCGTGTCTACTGACAGTAAATATGCATTTAACAGTGTTTGTGAATTGGAAAATAAGATTTATAAAATCCACACATTTAACACAAATTGTTACACAACTTAAGATAGAAAATTCAACATAGCCAAACAAATAACTTGCTGCAGTCCCGCGACAGGTTACGTTTGCAGCAATATTTCACACATGTAGACCCAAACGTGCGCGCAGAATATAGTTCCGTTGCAATACTGCCGATTTTCTCGCTGCCTGTGACATGAACAGCTCGACGGCTCAGGCAAGACTGGCACAGGGGATGCTGAGCACCGTTCTCGCGTGGATTAATACATAAAACTTACTGCACACTTAACCTGTCGCGAGGCTTAGATAGAAGTTTCTAAGCCCAGGTCGAGAATATAATACGGTTCCTCCTTCAAAGAACTCGCTCCCTCCGCTTGAGGTAAATATAATTATTTTGGTAATCCATAACAATAATTACCTGGATTTTATCCTCAATGCAAATTTCATGCTCAAGAAGTTAGAAATGTGAAATTGAAAATATTTATTTTTTGTTTTATCGGGGTAATGTGCAAGGTGTTAACATATGAAGTACACTTAGTACAACTATTACAGCATACAATTGTTGACTTGTAGGTAAGAATTAGAAGTTGTACTTGAAAACGAAACATTACGGAGACATGATGTTCTCGTCGGTTTGGAATGCAGACCTTACAAATTCTATTACTTGTCTCATCCGTGGAAAGGTACCAGCCTTACAGACGGATATGAATCGACAGGTATTGGAATTTGTATAGCGAAGCAACCGAACCGATCTGAGAAGATCGGAAGGGAATATCGAGATCAGTATTTGGATTTGGTCTGTGCGAGTGAACACCGAGGAAGATAGAGCGCAGGTATGTACCTGGAGGACGGAGGCGTCACTCCGAAACATAGAATGGTCTGAGCCTTGTTACTGAACCTCTCGCTAGTACCTTTTCTTACTTACATCCCGGTAATAAAAGAATATAATAAGGGAAGGAGAAAACATGCTTCTAATTCTTACCTACAAGTCAACACAATAATATTGCTAATAGAAGTATACCTGCTTTAAATTAAGCAATATACCAAAATTAAGCATTATATTTTAAGAAGTGATGGTATTAATCTATTTCTTTGCAGGATTTCAAGAATATTAATTTATTGGGGTGTCAATACTTTCTTAGGATCCCGCAATAGTTACTCTTTTCGAACGGGCCTAAATGCGTCGGTTCCCGCACGGTGTCTGGTTAAGTAATAGACGCACAAAGACGATATATACATACATTTAATGTCTATAATACACATATATGAAGGACTATACAATAACTAAACAATATATACACAAAGGACTGTCTATTCGGCTGTAGAATGTCTCTACAGCGCACTTGTAACCGTGCGCGTGTGACACGGTTCCTTTCACGACGACTCTCTGATGACGACTGTTCTTTTCTCGTGGCAACGCCCAAGCTAAGCCTGGCTCACCTCTCGGGACGTTCCCGAATTTACTTGTGGGTGTAAGTTCCCGTAATCAAGTATGCGGGAGATTCTGCAGTTTCTTACTCCCACACACTTCACATGAATAACTCACACATTATATACAAAAATGGAAAACAAGATAAAAAAACTAATTATATGCATTGTTCACCGAACATATATTTTAACATTTAGTTTCTTAGATATTATACCAGAAGATAAAAGCGTATGAAGAAAAGAGTAACACGTATTTCCTGAATGAAGCCTGATTTTTATTTCCTCCATAATACTATTTCCATTTGTAGTATTACTCTTAAGTACTTGAATCTGGAAACTGGTTCAAACGAGTTGTTACCAACAATTAGATTTTGTTTATTACCTATCACTTGGTAATAAACTTTCTGAAGATTGTTCAAAATGATACTTAACCTAGACTACAAAATGGCATCTTTTCCGTTGAATTTGGTGAAAGTTCTACTGAGGCGTCAACCTGTAGTAGCATTTTTCAATTCGTTATTATGAAAAACTGAATCGGATTCAAAACTTTTTACAGGTTGTTCAAAACTATACAAAACCCATAGATGATCCTGGCATAGGAATTTTTCGAATTCAAAATGGTGCTACTACAGGTTGACAGACATGAGTCTGGAGCTTCGACAGTGAAAGGCACTGTATATTTTCATCTGTGCATAATAGTAATTTAATACCTCGAAAATTGATCGGTAAGTAAGAGGAGGCAACTGAATCTATGAGAGGATATCATAAAGTAATTGAGTAAATTTGTAACAGCCAAACGGAAATATATCAAACTGTATCAAAAACTAATTGAGTAAATTTGTATCAGCCAAACGAAAATGTATTCACAAAAACTGGAATATACATTTTGAAGGTTGAACATTACTCTACTTTTCCACATAACATCAATTCACATTTATACATTTGTACCACCGTGTCACCAATTTTTCGATGCTCATGCTGTAGAAATTGTTCGGCTGGACCAAAGTCTGTCAACGTTGTTTGCCACTTGCCTCATAAGGTCTGGTCATAAGCCCCTCTTTGGCAAGTCGAGGCAGTTGTAAAAAATTGACGTCATAGGGATGAAATACAGCTGGGAAAAGTTTGGTAGCAAGGGAAGGGTGTTTCTGTGTTCTTACCTTGCTCTTCTATTCGTGTATTTCCAGTTAATTTTTATGCGATTCATATTCTAGTGTCCTAGCAGGGCCACCCACAGGGGGGTATTATGGCGCAGTCTGCGCCATCGAGATTTTTTGGGGGGATTTTTTAACCTTCAAATAATATGAAATTCAACATTTATATATTTTTCTAAATTATATGTAAAAGGTTTACACCTTAAATCCACCATATTGAATTCATTAGAAGAAGAAAATAAAGTATATATAGGGGTAGGAGTGCCCACAGGTGGGTTTCTGGACGCATGTTGTGTCCACGTAACTTTGGAGGGTTTTTTTTGGGGGGGGGGTATTTTTATAATTGAAATTTCAATGGTAATTGAAACTTGTGTCCAATCTACATTGTTCACGTCAATTAACCATTACTGCTATAACTAGATATAGATATCAATTTGTAGACTTTCAAGGGAATTGTAACAGGTAATATGTGTTATTTGGGGGGCAGTATCCAAATCTTACATATTAGGCCTTAAATTGACGCTTGGATTGGGGGGGGTTATTGAGAATTAAATGTTTGGGGAGGACAATACATTCAACTCTTCAATATAAGCTTTTAGTCTTCGATTATGGCTGGTATTTTAATTTTACCCTGGTTCAAGTGAACGAGAAAAAGTCTGTGCGAAAGTAGTGGCCTGAGACGGCTCCACCAATGAACACGTGAGAGTATTGGGATTCCATGGAAGGGGGCGGGGTTACCAGCCTTTCCAGCAGCGTATAATGCTTCGCTCTGCCTACTCGATTTCCCTCTCTTCTCTGACGCTATGCGCAACCTTGCTCCACATATTCCCGGGACAGAGTATAGGAGCAATTGAGCATTAAATTGAGGGGGCATACAATTCTTGTGTATTGCTCTTGTCTTAGACTGTTGCGCAAATTCTGATGTGGGGACTGAGAATTATTTGTTTTGGAAGAGGCAATATCCACTCTTCAACATAAACAGTAAGTCTAAAATTGTCATGGAAATTTTGGTGGGAAGATTGAGTATTAAATTTAGAGGGTGGAGATATGAAGCTCTTGATAAAGAGTTAAGTCTTGGATTGTCAAGTAATTTCTGTAGTTTTGGGGGGGAGGTGTTCGAATATTATATCAAAGACAAACACGTTTTCGGGCCAGGGTGGAGTTCAGCCAGTTAGCCAATGTAGTGCGGGGCTTTCTGGAAACTGACACTCAACATATATGAAACAGTAATTTTGTCTGTAGTATTATATGGATGCTAAACTTCGTCCCTTACATTCAAAGAGGAACATAAATTAAGAGTATCTTAAAATTCTTAGAAAAATATTTGGACTTAAAAGGGATGAGAAGATAGGTGTGTGGAGAAGGTTACATAATTTAGAACTGTACATTTTGTGTTCATCTCCAGATATTATTAGAACGATGAAATCAAGACCATGGGGGAGGCCATGTGGCATAAAGTGGATAGGAAAGAAGAATTTACAGTATTATTTTTGGGAAGCCTGATGGTAAGAGACCAGTAGGAAGGCCAAAACGAATATGGAGCGGATATGACGTTGAGATGGACCTAAGGTATATCGGTAGGGATGGAAAAGAGTGGATAGAACTTGCTCAGGATGGGGAACAGATGGAAGGCCTATGTTGCTGCAATGATGAACCTTTGGTTTTAGGAAGACTAGAGATTTAGTTAGTTAGTCAGTTTGTTTGTTTCTCGCCCATTAAGGTGCACATTGACAATGGAACGAAGGCAAAATAAGTGGTTTTTTTTTCACAATTTTAGTATTGCTTTTTCTTGATTGATTTTGGGACAACATGCTTCTCTTCATGTATCCGTTTTAATAATTTTTTAAACTGCTATACAGTGCCTTTGACGACCGAGTCTTCCTCGGAGCAGCTGCTATTACACCGGGCATAGAGAGTTCGTCTGCCGGCAAACTGCAAGGTACAAACGCGTAAACGGAACCGCTAGATATGAAATGAAATAAGCTCTTTCACTAACACGTTTCAGTTCCTCTTCCAAAATTGTTTCAATTATTCTTCTGATATTTTCTTTCAATTCTTCTAATGTATGGCTTCAGGTTTAAAAAGCTTGGTAGATCGCCATGCAGGGGTGATGCAAATGTCTGTTTTTTTGTGCAAGGCGCTGGAGAGATTTTTGAAAAGTGTGTTCCAATCGTGCTCCAACGTCGTCTAATTTCTCCCCAGTAAGCACACGCCATTTCCCTTTCGCCTCTTATCAAGAACAAACCCTGTTTCCCTAAATTAGCTCATAAGTTCACGATGATTGTCTCTGTATGGAACAGGAACATCTTGGAATTCTGCTGCCAAATGCCTTCTGACTTCCTACAAGAATTATTGGTAATGACGTAGAAGTCGTTCATAAAAATAGGTTGTTTAAAATTGTACGTGACATTGTTAGATAGCAGAAAAGCACCAGTAATAAGTAAAATAAAAAATAATAATTCTAAAACACTTGCTAAGACCTCAACACTTCACATACAAGTGCAAACTGGACACCAGTTATCTGGGTACTAAAGCATTGACACGTCCAGTGCAAGTCAGCTTACAGTTGTGGGTCTAAATGCCGGTAGAAGCCCTTCCACTGCCCGTCGTGTTAGCGACTGCTTAATGGAAGATTGATTGATTGATTGATTTTGTTTATTTTACTTCGCGCCTTGTGCCTCTTGGCTAATTTGCGAAGATGGGGATGAGTGATGAAATGATAAAATCGATGAATGGACATTCACAAATAACCAAGCCCAAGCGGGATTCGAAACCGGGACCCTTGGCGTCGCAGCGCGATGTATTAAACACTCAGCAACAGGGTCCGGCATGTCTGTCAACCTGTAGTAGCACCATTTTGAATTCGAAACAAATCTATGCCAGGATCATCTATGGGTTTTGTATAGTTTTGAACAACCTTTAAAAAGTTTTGAATCCGATTCACTTTTTCATAATAACGAATTCAAAAATGCTACTACAGGTTGACGCCTCAGTAGAACTTTCACCAAATTCAACGGAAACGATGCCATTTCGTAGTCTAGGTTATGTATCGTTTTGAACAACCTTCAGAAAGTTTTGAATCCGAAGGACAACTTCAAAAATTCAAATCCAAAAATGCTACTATAGCAGCACTTGTTTTGAATTCGAAAAAAATCCTACGCAAAAATGATCTATGCGTTTTGTATAGATTTCAACAACCTTTAAAAAGTTTTGAATCCAATTCAGTTTTTCATAATAAATAATTCAAAAATGTTACTACAGGTTGACCCCTCGGCAGCACTTTCACCAAATTCAACGGAGAATAGGCTATTTCGTAGTGTAGGTTGTGTGTTGTTTTGAATCCGAAGGACAACTTTAAAAATTCAAATTAGAAGCTGTTACTATATTATCACTTGTTTTGAATTCGAATTTTTTTTATGCCAGGATGATCTATGTATTTTGTATTTCTTTGAACAACCTCTAAATTTATTCCTTTAATTTGTAGTCCCATATTTTTGTACCATCCAAAACTCATTTTTCAAATTTTGTAATATTTATGTGCTACTCAAGGATACCAAAAATAATTTTTGTACCACTCAATTTACCGCCGAAAAACAAAAATCCACTTTGGGGTTACAGAGTTACATAGTTACGGCTAAGTTATCTACATCAAAGATTGTACCATTTATGTTACATTTATACCACTATTTAGAAAGTTCGTACCCATTAGAAGCAGCCAGAGAAGAAGGCGGGAAAAGTTGTATCTTTCAAGGGCATATTTTTGAACGGTCTCGAGTTGCTTCGTGGAGTATTATGCTATTTTTGTTTTAGTAAATTTTAAAATTAAACTTGCTGCATACCTACTTTCGATTACGTTGATATCCGATTCTTATATCGTTGTTTCAAACCACATTTTTGTAATGTTTTCTTATTACGTACAGACAGCAATTCACTAAAGACTTGAAAGGATATTATCGAATGTGTGAGGTTTATATCTCCTTAAGGTTTAAATAAAATCTTCTAAATTATAACTTTATATTAAGCCCCTTTCTTATTTCTGTACACTCACGGAAAACCCGGGAAACATTTTCAAAATTATTCTTTTTACGCCAAGACAAGCACTTCACAAGAAAATATGGACCAAATATTATCGAATGTGTGAGGTTTATAGCTGCTTAAAGTTTAAACAAAATCTTCTAAACGAGTACATTCTATAGAGCCCATTTTTTATTTTTGTACATTTAGAGAAAACCCGAAAATAATTTTCAAATTTTCGTTTATTCACTTCGATATAGTAATTCGTATGAATACATGGACAAATGTTATTTTATTTCTTAGGTTTTGAGCTCTATAATTCTTCAATGAAATTTCACGTACTGATACTTTGTATGAAGTATCTTTCCGATTTTTGTACAGTCACTAAAAGACCCGGGAAATATATTTTTAAAAAAAATCCTTCCTTAGTAAGACACGCAGATTACAAGAAAATGTGGACCAAATATTATCGAATGTGTGAGGTTTGTATCTGCTTAACGTTTAAATGAAACCTTCTAAATAAGTACACTCTATTAAGCAGCTTTTTCATTTTTGTACCGCTACGGAAAACCCAAAAATAATATTCAAATTTGTTTTTCTTTTAATTTAGATGTACTAATTTGTATGAATACATGGACAAAACCTTTTTATGTTGTTGAGGTTTAGAGCTCATTAATCTTCAATTAAATTTTATGAACTGGTACTTTGTATCAAGTTCCTTTCCGATTTTTATACCCTCAGAGAAAACCCGGGATATATTTTAAAAACTTATTCTTTCCTCTCTAAGACACAAACACTTCACAAGAAAATATGGACCAAACATTATCGAATGTGAGAGGTTTATATCTGCTTAATGTTTAAATAAAATCTTCTCGAAGAGTACTTTCTAGTATTAAGTCCCTCTTTGATTATGGTACCGTTACGGAAAACCCGAAAATAATTTCAACTTAGATCTACCAACTCGTGTAAATGCATGGGCAAAATTTTATTTTATTTGTGAGATTTAGAGCTCATTAATTCTTCAATTAATATAATTTAAGGTAACATATAATGTTCGGTGAATATAAATTCACCGAACAGTGCTTTGTATTGAGTCCTTTTCCAATTTTTGTACAGCCACGGAAAACAAGGGAAATATATTATTTAAATTTTCCCTATCCTTTAAAAACTTTTTAAAGATTGTTTAAAACTATAAAAAACCCATAGATCACCCTGGCATAGGAATTTTTCGAATTCAAAACAAGCGCTGCTATAGCTTCCTTCGGAGTCAAAACTTTCTGAAGGTTGTTCAAAACGATACATAACCTGGACTACGAAATGGCATAGTTTCCGTTGAATTTGGTGGAAGTGCTACTGAGGCATCAACCTGTAGTAGCATTTTTGAATTCGTTAGTATGAAAACCTGAATCGGATTCAAAACTTTTTAAAGGTTGTTCTAAATTATACAAAACCCATAGATCATCCTGGCATAGGAATTTTTCGAATTGAAAACAAGTGCTGCTATAGCAGCATTTTTGAGTTTTGAATTTTTGAAGTTGTCACCTTCCTAACAGCATATTCTAAGGCAACATTAAAGATCAATGGAGATAATGCATCTCCTTGTTTTGACCCATCATGAATTGTAAATTTGCCAGACATATTAATACCCACACGAATCTTACTTTCTGTTTCACTATAGCATACTTCTATTATATGAAAAGCTTCTTAGGTGTTCCAAACTTGACTAATATACAAATATTATATAATTTATCACATTTAACAGAATCATTTCCTTTTTTGTTAAATAGAATGATTCGATTAAAGGAAATAAATTATATAATATATTAGTCGAGTTTGAAGTATTTAAGAAGTGTATTAATATGATAGAAGTATGCAACTGTGAAACTGAATGTAACATTCGTGTGGGTGAGAAACAACTTACATATATATATATCCTTAATTATTAACAAATGTAAGGAGTGCAATGCCGTACATTTCCTGGAGAGTGCGATTTCGGGTTTAATTTATTTATTAAACTACATATTACTACTTGCAGCTACATAACGTGCAATATGCCAATTACAAAATTACTTTCACTGCAATATCACATAAATATATGGAAAAGTTGCTGTTTGTAAAACTGTTAGCTGTTTGTGATAAAGTGGTAACCTTTTTTATCAATATAATCCCATTTTTTTGCCAAACTTTAAGATATAATAAAAACAGTGGCTAACGTATCATTTCAAAATTGAAGTACAATACATTTCTGTCTATTGAGAAATATGGTTATACTTCTGTGTTATGGGATGGAATAGCTATGACAAGGATAACGTATTTATGCAATTTTAGTCTGTTTCGTATCGTTTTATTGCTTAAATCTTGTCCTTTAGATAGCAACGATTTTAGCATATTAAAAAATATATCAATTTGGTTTGGAATATATAAAAATGTTTCCAACTTCTTGTCAAATAATGTCGAGAAAGTATTTTATACGTAGCGGGATATATTCTGTCAAAATAGTACCGGGAATTAATAAATAAAACGCACAATTTTCATTTATTCATCAATATTTATTTTGTCACCTTCAAAGTAGGCCCCATTTGATGCAACACACATATGTCAGCGTTTTTTTCCAGTCTTGGAAACACTTTTTATAGGCGCTTTCCGGTATGGCCTTCAGCTCCTTCTACGAATTTTGCTTGATGGCTTCAATAGAGTCAAAACTGGTACCCCGGAGCGGCAATTTTAGTTTTGGAAACATAAAGAAATCACACGGGGCCAGATCTGGTGAATACGGTGGTTGTTCGATGGTATTATTGTGTTTTTGGCCTTACATTCGGTCACAACTGTCGCTCTATGCGATGGCGCAATATCGTCGTGTAAAATCCACGAATTGTTCTTCCACAAATCTTGCGGATTTTCTCACGCAAACGCTTCAATACGGCCAAATATTATTCTTTATTGACCGTCTGTCCCTCTGGAACGAATTCATGATGCACCAAACCACGAACATCGAAGAAAATAATGAGCATTGCCTTGACTTTTGAGCGACTTTGGCCTGGTTTCTTCGGTTTCGGCTCGTCTATTGTCCTCCATTCTGATTCTGATGACTGTTGACTTGTTTGCATGTCAAAGTCTTAGACCCATGTCTCGTCACCAGTTATGATGCGTTCAATGAATGTGGGATCAGAATTGGCGCGATCCAGCATATCTAATGAGACCTGCTCACGGTACTGTTTTTGAAGAAAATTCAGCTCTTTTGGAACAAGCCGTGCGGCGACGCGTCTCATGCCCAAACTATCCACCAAAATCGAACGAATAGACTCGTGAGAGATGTTAAGGTCAGTAACTAACTCTCTTAAGCTGGAATGGCGATTATCGAGCACAAGGTCCTTCACTTTTTCGATGTTTTCATCGGTTGAAGAGGTCGAAGGTCGTCCAGAACGAGGCATGTCTTCGACGATCTCTCGGCCCTCCTTCAACGCTTTGTACCACTCGTAAGCCCGTGTTTTTGATAGAACTGATTCACCATTAGTCTTTTCTAAAATTTTTAGCAAGTCAGCACACGAAATTCCGTTCACAACACAAAATTTAAGGCAAACTCTTTGTTCAATAATTTCGTTCATTGTAAAAATAGTGATGCACTACTGAAGTGGACTGATTCAACCTGCTGCTGTAAACAAACTGGTCGACAGATCGCACTCATGTTTGGCATAGTAATGAAGTACAGAGCTACCAACTTACGGAAAAAAAGATTTTTAAAAAATTATTTGCTCGGGCCTTTTAAATTACAAATTCCCGGTACTTTTTTAACAGAAGGTATAATAATAATACATGATCGGTAGCATTGAACATATGAATTAGTCATATGTTTTTTCATGTTTTGAAATAGTGAAATTGCTACCTTTAGCTGCGTTTCATAAGAAACATTTCTTTACTCAATGACTTGTACTAATTATTTTGAGATATCTCATATTTTAATAAAACATAATTTCCTTACGTTTCAGAAAAATATAAACCTTGTGATATCACAGGTCTGGCCTGCATAGTTCGTGCGAGAGGTAAGCGTAAGTTTGTTTCACCTTAAATAAGTAAATCACTTTTCGAACTAGAGCACAGTGGAAAACAGCGTACTGCAGGTTGAAAATACTTTTGTATACCGGATCAGGACAAGTTGAACCATTCAAATGTGTTCCAGTTACGATTAGAATAACTTAGCATAAGCAACACAAAATGCAAAGGTTACCAAACTTTGCAATCTTCTAAATTTCAGATATATATTTTTGATTTGCTTCAGCGTTTTCAATACTCCCCACTCCAATGATTTGAAAAGTTCCTGTTAACAATGGACACTGGTGGAAACCCGACCACGCTTCTTATCTTAGGCTCCGACGCCACCATTATTGATATTTGGTTGAACGTATTGCATACATACAATATACATAACAACGTATACCAAAATTAGAGATTTCCAGGAAATATTCATCAGAAAGAATACATCTTTTCATGCTATTAACGATCACCGACCCTTTACAATTTTCTACCTACTATAACTGCTTTCGTGCCTATGATTGTGTGTGTTTGTAAGGGTATGTTTCATTATCAACAAAATGATAACTTACTGTTAATTGAAAGCATTATGATCAAATTTACTTATTTTGTTGAAATATTAATATAATCTACGTAATTAACTTTGTAAACATTCGATAATAACTCTAATCCATTTCCAGACACTGTTTCAACAACAAGCACATGTGTCTGCCCAGCTAGGTGTGAGGAAGAAACGTTCGACATCCTTCTGGTATCTCAATCTATGTGAGTACAGTAAGAGTATTAATTTGTCTTAACTGTTATCTAGGCGCCTGGGGTTTAATTTGACCCCCAATTAATGAGCATACTTTTTTTTTTGGTTGCCAACGACGACGAAGCTAGCTTATCTGATACCTTCCTAAAACAGTGTGATTCAACTGTAAAGGTCACCTCCTTCATTGTATCTGTAACTGCAGAATGGCTTAGCTGTTCCAAAGTGCTGAGGGTCAATTTTACCCCCACGCACTTGGTAACGTATGTGTGTTTTGTTGATATTCTTTTTTAGAACTTTTGCTTATTGTGCATCGTGAGTGAAATATCTTAACAGTTTTTTCTTCTTCTGTGTTGTGGATGTTTATTTTTTCTAAGAAATCGTTCATAACTTGTAGTAAAAAAGAGAGCAGGAGCGAATACGCCGGCTGCTGGACGAAGTTTTTGGACCTAGTTCATCTGAAGTGTTTCAAAATGAAGAATTTATTACAAAATCAGATCATGATGTAAAATATCATATATCTGAGTCAGAACAAAATAATAATTCTAAGACAAATCATGATAAAGAGAAATATATCCAGGAAGAAGATGGAATTTATTTCCTGGTAAAGACAAAATAACTCGATGGAAAAAAGTTAACTGCTCATGTTCGAATGTTCGCGCAAGAAGTATGAACATTTTTTTACGGTTTCCTGGACCACATTCAAATGCAAATAATGCCAAATCAACTATCGAGACTTTTCACTTTTCATAGATGACACTACTGTGAGGATCATTGTGAAAGCTATATATATTGTATGGGGAGAAATAAGGGAAAGATATGCCACATTGACTGATGAAGACAAAGTTAAGAAATCAAAGCAAGTTTATGTGACATAATATGTGATCTAGAAAAATTATACAGTGGTTCCATTTCGTTATTTGTGGAAAACAAAAGAAATTTTGAAAATTGATATGCATTGGAACTCCACGTTTTCGAGAGCAAATGTTCTTAAAAATACGAGTATTTTTTTATTTAACAAATTGGTTATTTCTAAAATTACACAAATATTTAAATTGTACATATATTTCTTATTCTACACTTTCCATATTATTGCCATTTGTTTAACTAATGCAAATAAAGATTGCGTGATGCTGAAAATGCAATGTCTGTCTATATAAAAAAATAATTGCAACCCTTTTCTACATTGAAAATCTACTTGAAATTCTTACTCACATAAATGTCGTCTATGGTGCATATGAATTTTACTCAATTGCAGATAATATTTTATATTGGTGTGTTAAATTAAACCCCGCGCGCCTACTTATGGTGATGAAAGAGGCGCGTCTGATTAAGGGTTGAGGTATGGATAAACAAATAGTTTTTAAATAGGGAAAATTAATTAGGGAAATTCATATCCGTAATTAGAGTTTCACTATCAGTCACAGTTGCTTTTAGTTACATAAAGACATAATGCTCCATTATAGTCAGATTCACAGATCGCAATAAATCAAGGGAATTGTCAGTCGAGCAGTTGGCAACATCTGCTTCTGAACTTCTGTTTGAGATGTTTGCAGTTCTGTTACTGGCTACATTATACACCTGCAAGTTACTGTTAAGACATTAAGCATTATGTTTGCAGGTTGAATTTAAGTTGATATACCTTGCCTGTTGAAATCAACCAGATATCAGCTGCTACATTTGTGGAGAGCTTGCATTTGCAAGGCATAATGAGAGGATTCAATATATCTTAACAGGAGTTTGGATACCAGAATAAGGAGGAGGCACAACATAATTATCTGTTGTGCAGCCTGTTATGTTCAATTTATGAAAAGGTAAAAATGCGATGTTGTTTACTGTAGTTATAGTATGGTGAGAAACAAAACACCTTGTCATCGATTGTTATTTTTGTTTGACGAGTACACAGTAATTTACAAACAAGAAATGTAAGACATGCAGAGTATACTATACCTTCTGCAATAAGGCTAGTGCCACGAATTGAAAATCTTCCAGTACCTTAGAGACAAAGAATTGAGATCGACAGTGAGAGTGAAGAATGTACAAGGAGGCACTGCATCATCTTCACATAAAATAGCCTTCTGCATCAGGCAGTAAGTGAACCAATCTAATAATTTAATGGATCTATATGATCCATATGTCCACCAGGGAACCCTCCTCGGTCCACTCCTCTTCTCTCTGTACATTAACCATATTCCTGACGCACTCGAACACTGCAAATATCACATCTATGCAGATGATGTTCAGCTGTATTTGTCCTTTCCTCCAAAGAATATTGAAAATTCAATACGCGATATAAATTATGATCTGAACAAAATCAGTACTTGGTCAGCTAATCATGGGCTACTAATTAATCCTTCGAAAACCCAAACTATTATTATAGGTTCACAAAAAATGCTTTCCGCATTTGAAATTTCTTCCCTCCCGCCCATAATGGTCTTAAGGAAAGCTATTAAATTAAGTAAAACAGCCAAAAATCTGGGCGTAATGTTTAATCAGCATCTATCATGGTCAGACCACGTAAATTTAACTAGTAAAAGAGCCTTCGCTGCATTACACGCTCTTGTTTGGCTTAAACATTTTCTACCCGTTAGCATTAAAATCAAACTGGTGCAAGCACTTGTTTTTCCACACTTCGATTACTGCGATTCTGTCTATTCCGAATTACCAGATGATCTCGCTCAACGTCTTCAACGAGTACAAAACACCTGCGTCCGCTTTATTTTCGGTCTGAAATATAGGGACCATTTATCCGTTTTCTTTACAAAGCTAAATTGGCTCAAATTAATTGATCGGCGAAAGGTACACAACGTCACCCTTCTCTATAGGGCAATCAGTTCAAAGGAACCGGCTTATCTCTCGAGCAGATTCTCGATGCTTTCCGAATCACACAGCCATGACACCAGATCGCGAGGGAGAACTCAACTACTCATCCCCCTTCATAACTCAAATTTGTATTCAAAATCTTTCACCGTTTCTACTTCTCGTCTTTGGAACTCACTGCCCCTCGAAATCCGGAACTCATCTTCAGCATATGTCTTTAAGACACAATTAAAACATTTTTTATTGGGCACAAATTGTTAGCACATTATATTTTAGTGATAAATTGAATACAGTTAAGCGCAGAAAAAACACTGAAAACCCTTATTGACCTTAATATTTCAAATCCCTGACTACTGTCATGAATATCTGATTGTGTGTGTGTGTGTGTGTGTGTGTGTGTGTGTGTGTGTGTGTTGTATGCTCGTGAGTATAGGTTAGGTTTTTATTCCCGTATGTATTTTTTTCTTATTTTTTTCTTCTGTAATTTTTTCTTTGTAATTTTATATTTCTCTCTATATATTTTAATATTTACCTTTCGGTTTAAATGTTGTTGTAAACATGGTTAAGTGGTAGAAAAGGCTACAAAGCCTTAACTTCTCCATGATAAACAAGACGCAATAAATAAATAAATAAATAAACACCTGTACTTAGTCTTAAGTAATGCAAAGGCCGAACTGTTGAGTTTCAGGATACATGAATATAATCTTCTACACCCAAGCAAAAATGATCCTAATTTTAGGCAAAGTGTAAAAGTTTTTATTGCCAATTTAAAACTGACGACATTCTAACTCATTGCAGCGAGGTTAGTGGTTTATTTAACACTCATAAGTTATTCTAATGTCTGAAAGATACCTATGTGATTTTAGAAGAAATCTATTTAATAAAATTGGTATTAGTGGAAGATATTTGGCAACTTCAAGATAGTTGAAATGATATTGGGGATGGATCAGGGCTACCCAAAGTATACCTGCTTCCACTATGAGTGGTACAGCCGCGGCAGTAAAAAACACCCAATACACCAACGAAATTGGCAAATGGGAGGAAATATTTACAGCGTGCGATGTTCCTCTTAGCACTCTTAACATTATGCTAGGCCTTATTAAACAATTTGTAAAGCCTATATACTAACGTGAAGAAGATTTAAGTGTTCTTCAAACAAATTACCTCGTTTTTCACCAGCAAAGAGAAAGGAAGGCATTTTGTAGGACATCCAATTAGAGAACTTCAGCAAAATGCAGAGTTTGATGAAGCGTGTCTAATAGACAGAGAGAAAGAGACATATTATGCAAAATAATATCCAATAATTTTATTATATCTTTGTAAAATAAGTATTATGTAACAATTATGTTTGCGAATGTTGTTTCACATATCATATTTATAAATTTTAAATGTAATATAATAGGTACAGAGAAATAATGTTTTTTTCATTCCATGAGTTAACTCAATTTTCAATTTAAAATTTCAGGAAAATGAAAATAAAATCACTATTACTCATAAATTATTCCTGAAAGAAGTAATCTAAATTCAGTTTTGAAATCAGAGCAAAATTTGCAATAGGAATCAAAAATTTTTTCTCCTGAAACAAGAAAAAAAAACTTTTTTTTGTTAAAGTAGTGTAATGATTTTTGTTCTATTTAAACATACACTGTGTATATATTATAAGCTTGAAGCCATCCAAATAAATGGAATCTCTATCCTGGTCGTAGAATCGTTCGTCTGAAAGCGTACTTTATCTATTTGAGGTATATCTCAGTGTACAGGGTGTACGCGATGAATCTCCGGAATTTTGAACTGATGGGAAATTAAAAATAATACACCCGCAAATGTTTTGGTAATTTTATTGCAAAGAGCAACATTTATCACCCCTTGCGCCACAGCACGTCGTCAGGGATGCTATCAATGGGAGCAAGAATTCGGTCACGCAAAGCATTTCACGTTTGGCACATTCGTTGAGTAAACTGGGTCCTTAACATACCCCCAGTGAAAGAGTTGCAGAGGAGTGCGGATAAAAACATCAGGAACTTGCTCAACTCCGTCTCTGGAGACGGATGGCGTTTCTCGCTCTCCCTTCTTCAACACTCTCCTTAACATACTCCCAGTGGAAGAGTTCCAGAGGAGTGTGGAAGAAAACATAAGGAACTTTCTCAATTCCGTCTTTGGAAACGGATGGAGTTTCACGTCCAGACTTCTTCACCACACTCCTTAACATACTCCCAGTGGAAGAAGTTCAGAAGAGTGCGGAGGAAACCATCAGGAACTTGCTCAACTTCGTCTTCGGAGACACGTGGCGTTTCTCGACCTGGCTTCTTCACCACACTCCTTAACATACTACCAGTGGAAGAAGTTCAGAAGAGTGCGGAGGAAAACATTAGAAACTTGCTCAACTTCGTCTTCGGAGACGCGTGGCGTTCCTCGCCCTGGTTTCTTCACCACACTCCTTAACATACTCCCAGTGGAAGAAGTTCAGAAGAGTGCAGAGGTAAACATCAGGAACTTGCTCAACTCCGTCTTCGGAGACTCGTGGCGTTCTTCGCCCTGGCTTCTTCACCACACTCCTTAGCAAGAGTGCGGAGGAAAACATCAGTAACTTGCTCAACTCCATCTTCGGAGACGCGTGGCGTTTCTCGCACTAAATTCTTCACCACACTCCTTAACATACTCCCAGTGGAAGAAGTTCAGACGAGTGCGGAGGAAAACATCAGGAACTTGCTCAACTCCATCTTCGGAGACGCGTGGCGTTTCTCGACCTGGCTTCTTCACCACACTCCTTAACATACTACCAGTGGAAGAAGTTCAGAAGAGTGCGGAGGAAAACATCAGGAACTTGCTCAACTCCGTCTTCGAAGACACGTGGCGTATCTCGCCCTGACTTCTTCACCACACTCCTTAACATACTCGCAGTGGAAGAAGTTCAGTCGAGTGCGGAGGAAAACATCAGGAACTTGCTCAACTTCGTCTTCGGAGACGCGTGGCGTTTCTCGACCTGACTTCTTCACCACACTCCTTAACATACTCCCAGTGGAATAAGTTCAGAAGAGTGCGGAGGAAAACATCAGGAACTTACTCAACCTCGTATTCGGGGACGCGTGGCGTTTCTCGCCCTGGCTTCTTTACCACACTCCTTAACATACTCCCAGTGGAAGAAGTTTAGAAGAGTGCGGAGGAAAACATCAGGAACTTGCTCAACTCCGACTTCGGAGACTCGTGGCGTTCCTCGCCCTGGCTTCTTCACCACACTCCTTAGCAAGAGTGCGGAGGAAAACATCTGGAACTTGATCAACTCCATCTTAGGAGACGCGTGGCGTTTCTCTCCCTGGCTTCTTCACCACATTCCTTAACATACTCTCAGTGGAAGAAGTTCAGTTGAGTGCGGAGGAAAACATCAGGAACTTGCTCAACTCCGTCTTTGGAAACGCGTGGCGTTTCTCGCCCTGGCTTCTTCACCACACTCCTTAACATACTCCCAGTGGAAGAAGTTCAGACGAGTGCGGAGGAAAACATCAGGAACTTGCTCAACTCCGTCTTCGGAGACACGTGGCGTTTCTCGCCCTGACTTCTTCACCACACTCCTTAACATACTCCCAGTGGAAGAAGTTCAGAAGAGTGCGGAGGAAAACATCAAGAACTTGCTCAACTTCGTCTTCGGAGACGCGTGGCGTTTCTCGACCTGGCTTCTTCACCACACTCCTTAACATACTACCAGTGGACGAAGTTCAGAAGAGTGCGGAGGAAAACATTAGAAACTTGCTCAACTTCGTCTTCGGAGACGCGTGGCGTTTCTCGCCCTGGCTTCTTTACCACACTCCTTAACATACTCCCAGTGGAAGAAGTTTAGAAGAGTGCGGAGGAAAACATCAGGAACTTGCTCAACTCCGTCTTCGGAGACTCATGGCGTTCTTCGCCCTGGCTTCTTCACCACACTCCTTAGCAAGAGTGCGGAGGAAAACATCAGTAACTTGCTCAACTCCATCTTCGGAGACGCGTGGCGTTTCTCGCCCTGGCTTCTTCACCACACTCCTTAACATACTCTTAGTGGGAGAAGTTCAGACGAGTGCGGAGGAAAACATCAGGAACTTGCTCAACTCCGTCTTCGGAGACGCGTAGCGTTTCTCGACCTGGCTTCTTCACCACACTCCTTAACATACTCCCAGTGAAAGAAGTTCAGAAGAGTGCGGAGGAAAACTTCAGGAACTTGCTCAACTTCGTCTTCGGAGACGCATGCTGTTTCCCGCAATGACTTCTTCAACACAGTCCTTAACATACTCCCAGTGGAAGAAGTCGAGAGGGGTGCGTACAAAAACATCACGAACTTGCTTAAGTCCGTCTTCGCAGACGCGTGGCATTCCTTATCCCTAGCTTCTTGAACACACTCCCCGTTTCCAGAACACCGCTGGCATTTTTTATAAAGACACGTCGAAACTTACGCCGGACCGTAAAAATCGATTATTAGCTCTGCAAATCATACCACAGTGTTCTTTTTCTCTTGAGAAGACGCCATTCTCACAAAAGCGAAGACCGCGCTGGCAAACATGACGCGCGCGAGATTATTCTAAAAAGAAGAACACAAACTTGAGCATATATGGAACGAAATATAAGAGACTGGAGTGTCATTTTTTTATTTTCTGATTTTTAATATTGCGTCTAAATCCAGGAAGTTCAACGTGTACACCCTGTATGTTGTTGAATTATTCGGTGACGCCAAATTTTGAATGGTGCGCAGACAGGTTTCTTCATGAATTCGTATGCATAAAACTTGATAACTTTCAGTTTCATATTTGAACTTGAGGGCATATTTACCATTGCACTAAACCACTCTAGATCCTTGATGACTTAATGGGACGATCAGTTTAACTATATTTCCATTGGGTGCTTCATATGCATTCCCGATTCTGTGACAATACAGAACATTGTTATCTCTGGGGCTGTTCTAATATAGATACATAAGACACTCTTAGAAATGATCTGCGTATGGTTGGAGAAGAAACCAAACATCAATCGCACGGGAAACAGCACCTGGAATAGTTTCAGCACCGTATATAACGAGAACAACGAAACTCGAAAAGTAAGTCTCGAATTTTACTATCACGCCCCTATGCGGGTGTCTCGGTAGCTTTTGGAACGCTGACAGGTACTATAGATTGATAAAAAAACAACACAAATATACAACATCCCTATTTGACTTAAATATGAGTGCAACTGTTTTACTGAACCCTAAATCGCTAAGGTTATTTAGCTATGACAATATACATTTCCTCTTATTAAGTCCTTCAAGAACACTAATGTGAGCAAATGAATATCTTTGCCTCGTTTTGTTTATGCAATCAGGTATGCACCCTGCCATGAACATTGAATGAATGTTGTTTCCCTTTTACTATGTACCTTGGTAGAAATGAAATGTGGCCTTCTCCACAGATACAATGTTTGACAATAATTACCATGCCACAGCATCATCCTTCGGATAAATGAACAATAGGTAATTACGCTCAGAGCATTCATGAATGATACCCCACTGAAAGAGAATACAACATTAGCATATAAGACACACATAAACACTTTGGATGATTTTTTAAAGATACAAGTCAAAAACATAAATTCACCAATATTAAATGTTTATTATGAACTTACTTTTAGGTAATACACATGAATAAGTTACTTGTAATCTATTAAGATGTAAGATAAACTGTAATTTATCAGATTCCTTGCTAAGCAAAATTATTTGTATCAATGTGAGCAGTAAATGAATCAACAACCAAGAAACATTAACAGGTCAAACCCTATGCAAGGCTACTTATGGAATACTCAACCAGCAACAGTTAACTCATGATTTCCTGTAAACTTTATATCAATGTTGTCATGTTTATATGCATCTAAATTAATATGAAATGATATACTTCAATTTGGTAATTACGCTAGTGCAATTAATTCTAATTCAGCTGAGAGGTTTCTGCAGAAATGACATTGATATTACAGCAACAGATATGCATTCAGCATACACGGTGTGCGTTCATATGTTTTCTAAGATTCTACACTCTCAATGGCCATGACTGAACCTCAAAAGCTACCTGTAGTACACTAGTTTATGTATGTACACAGAAAAAACAACCAATACAATCCTTACACAAATCTTTGTAGTAAGATCAGAATTTAATTATTTGTTAGCTTGATTAAGCTATTACACCGATCATGACATGTCGATGTTGAACATTACTTGATTTAGTAATATATACGTACGTCAGTGTACGCCTACATGAATACTCGTGTATTGTTAACAGCACTCTTTCCAATTGGAATTTTATGCAATTGCAATTTAGTTATCGTTATCATCCACAAGGTCACTGATTACTCATGTAAGGTATTAAGAGGTGTTTTGAATAATTACACCTCCATACTGCATCGATTTAACCAATCAACTTATATTCTTAAAGTTAGTTGAAATCACTCAGTAACTCTCATGCCCAGGTACGAAAATCATATGTTTCTAAAGAGAACAGAAGTTAAGTACATGTGCACTTACCAGACCTTGAAAATATTTGCCGTGGCAATTCACACAGACATCGTAATGAATTGTTCTAGAAATCAACGCGAAACAGCTTCAGAGATTTGGTTTAAGATACTTGTGATCTCAACACTTCGATTGATAACTGAAAATTGTTCATAAATCAGTAAAAATGTAGTTTTCCCAAAATGGCGTGATCACCCATTTGCATGCTTACGTAATTGCAACAGCACCATATGGTGAAGGTTCAAACGCAAAATGCGTGTGTATACACAAATAGATTTGCACCAAGTTTTACGATTAAAAACGTGATTCTTCACTAGACGTTCACAATTTTTTCTTAATGAAGAGTAAGAATCAGTGTCTTACCTTATGACTGAGCATATCAGCATGGATGACGCTACTATCATTGGCACCCCATTCTTCCCAGAACAGGCGATTCCCACCTGCCTCGCGAGTTTTACCGTCACCCGATCCAGCTACGCACAGTACCTGATAAGCTGAACACTCATGATTCAATCACACGGCTTGATCCTTGCCGAAATCTTCAAAGGTATGCCGCTCCACTCCACGCACATCCTTTTCCCTCCATATTTTTTCCGGCCCCTTTTTTGCCCGCCACTCGCGTTGTTGCTCACGTCCCGCAGCGCGTATAGCTATAAGCCAATTTGGCCACCGTGAGAGTCGCGATCATCGCAATTTTACTTTCAAAAATTGTGGCCTAAAACTTACAACAAATACATATCATTGTAGAAAGTACATTACTTATCTGCTTAACAAGACAATTCATGTAATTAGAAATGGAAAATGAATAGCCCGATTGCTCAGCGCCATCTAGTGAGAAACACAGGAATAGGTGACATCCCTGCTTAGTCAGGTCTGCCATCTTTCGTGCATTTGCGATACTACTAGGAAGATTCCCATCGTGAATATCTTACAACATCTGTACAGCAAATAATTACACCCTTTTGCGTTATCGTCATACGTAAATATGATATAGTTTATTATAGTTGTGTTTATTTTAATAATTTTATAATTTAATTTAATAATCTTATTTTCTGTTAATCAAAGATGTTATTAAAATACATTATTATAATAGATTTTTCTTTGAATTTATAGATCAAATTGTTCACAAAAAATTACAGGAACATTATCAATATCTTCTAAATGTGCAAATCTAATAATATGTATCTCGATAATTTTGTTCTTGCAGAAGCTTATTTAGTGAGGCTTATTTTTGGATGTCTACATTCCCCAGGTCCAGATATATACGAGATGTTATATTTGGAGAATTGGAAATGTTGGGTAAGGAATAAAGTGTACTGTAGTTGTGGTGTTCTGTCTTAATATAACGATAATTATTTGTTGCTTTGCTTTATTTATTCGCTTTTCTGACACTTGTGGCTAATCGCAATGATAGGCTTAACAGTGTTGAATCAGTCCAAACAAATATGCAATTAAATAGAATTACACCCCAGCCTCATTCATATATATATATCACAGGCAAGAAATCACGACACTTGAGATTAGATGAAATAAAATTAATTGTATAATATTTACTACTTACTTGTGATACAAGCCCACTCTAGATTATCGACTGTCGCTATGTACAAGTCCGCAACATACCTCTGTTTGGGGAAGAGCTGAATATCGCTGTTCGCTCATGGTAGCGTCGCACCGGAAATATACAAAACAGTTTTGACGGTTAATATAATTGATTGTTGGAATTAGTACCACAAGACTATTTCTTCTTCTTCTTCTTCTTCTTCTATCTACCCCAACCCAACCTAACCTAACCTAACCACACTAATGACGTCACATCAGACACGGCAGCCAATCGGGTTGTTTAACACTGTAGTGGCAATAATAACTAGAGGGTTGCTCAATAAGTCACTTAACACCCCCAGTACAAGGCCACTGCGGCATGGAACGTGAAAATGGCGATGAACAATCAACTTCAGAAATTTAAATGGGAAAGGGGTATTCGACATTTCAAAATGGGATAGAATTTCACCAGGAAAACAACATTTGTTTTCACATAACTTTAATTGTTGCAGAGTTAACAATACCACAAAGTTATGGCTCAAAAAGTCACTTAACACCCTCGGTACAAGGCCACTGCAGCGCGCAACGTGAAAATGGTGATGACCAATCGTTGCCAGGCCAAGGGGTAACCACATTGAAGCCACAAGCGTGGTCGGCGGTCATCTTGATGTCCGCCATTTTGAATTCTACTTCAGAATTTTAAATGGAAAGGGGGTAATATGATATATCAAATCAGGCTAGAATTTCACGAGAAATGCAATGGTGAAGGTTTTCTCGACGTATCTTTAACCAGTAAAAAGTTATGACTGAATTCTTGTACCAATTTGCTCCTTTTCGAGGTGTTAGAAAAATGCCTTAAAATTTGTTTAGCACATCCGTAATGCATCGAGATGAAAGTGATGTCTAGGGAGAAAAGTTCGCATGTCGGTTCAAGATGGGTATTAAACCCCTACGTTGAAGAGGCTATCAACGTCTTGACGAACTGAATGAATTTTCTTGCGAGAAATCTTTGCATCTGGCATTCTGTAATGAAGACCTGGACAAGTTCTGGCTGAAGAGGAGAGAAGAATATCCCGGTCTGGTATCTGCTGCTGCTACATCGTATCTGTGCGAATGTAGTTTCTCTTCCATGGTAAACATTAAAACAAACACCAGACAAACGCTTGTCATTTGAGAATGACTTAATAATGTGCGTCACGAAAATTGAACCGGACATTGCCGCACTAGTGAAATCACACCAGGCTCAGGTTTCACACTAGCCTTCATTTTGCATTGTATTTCAATATGCAGTTTATGTTGCATTTGTATTTTTCTTGCATTTTAATATGCAGTTTTCTCTAGTTTCATACCTCTTTTATTTTAATTGTTTTTTAAACGATTCTGCATCTGTTAAAAAAATGTTTTATATTTTTTTGCTATATTTAACAATAAATATAAAAATAAAAGTATGTCTATCAAAATAAATTCAAAATAATTTTAAAAAATATTTTTTGTGCTACTAAACCCTAATTACATTTATCTTTTTCGCCTCCCTTCGTGACCCCCATGGAATCCTCTCGCGACCCCCAGGTTGAGAAACCTTACTCTAGATATCCAAGACGGACTATCCCATGAACGTTCCATGTATGTCCAGAGCTGGATATAAAGGTCGGGAGATCTGGATATCGCAGGCGGAAAATTTTCTGGATATACAGGACAGTATATCCCATGGACATCCCACCGTTAACTAGAGCGGGATATCCAGGATTTGAAATCCATGGGACGTTCATTGAATGTTCTTAATATTAATCCTTGGATCTGATGTGCCTTGTAGATGGTGGTGGGACTTAAGTGCTCTGATGATCTCTCAGGCTATACCGGCGGCAGCATAGCTACTGGCAGGGTCTCCCATTCCGGGCAGGCTAGCGGGTAAAGAGCCAGACTAAGAAGAAACCTAACGCTCAACGGCTCGAAAGGCGTAAGAAGAGGGATGTTAATCTCAACGGTCGATGAGGCAGAAGAACCTGGAGGAGTAATACCTCTTTAAAAACCTTGGTCCATCTGGATCCGGATGGTAGTACCTTGTACGGGCCCCTTGCCAGGGTTTAGGGTGAAGTCCTCAATGGCGGAAGTGGAGGAGAAGAAATTATCTCAGCACGCACGGCGGAAGAGGCAACTCAATCTCATTAGAGTTTAAAAGTGAGGATCTGCGGCCTTGCAGATGGAAGAGGTATCTTCAAAGGCTAGGGGAAGAAACCCCAGAAGAAAATCAGCCTAGAGGCCAAGAGTAGGCACCCCTCCATTAGGCTAGCCTAGCGTAGAGCCAATGACCCACCCAGAATGAAATAACAAATATTCAGAGGAATCAAAGGAAAGAATATGGACGGATTTATTGGAGTCAACAAGGCAAGGAAAGGACAACGATATTGGGAACATGGAATATTACTTCTTTAACAGGCAAAGAAACTGAAATAGTTGGAGAAATGGGAATATGTAAAATTAAGGTACTAAAAGTTAGCAAGACTAAGAAGGAAGGAAATGGAGAGAAGATCCTGGATAAGGATTACTCACTTTTCTACTCTGGAATAAGTAAGAAACACAGGACTAAGGAAGGAGTAGGAATTATTTTAGAGACAAAGTAAGAAGCAAAAGTGATAGACTGGGTCCAGTGAGCTCCAAAATAATAAGAGTAAATTTAGATCTACAAGAAAAAGTAGCACTTATAAAAGTACGTATTAGACCCAACCCAAGATGAAAATGAATTTGAAAAAGATCAGTTTTACACAAATCTCCAAGAGACAGTGGATAAAGCCAGAGATATCACAAGGCATTTTGTGATAATGGGAGATTGGAATGGTAGAATAGGAAATGAAGCAGAAAGAGAACATGGGAGTATGGAAAGACATGGAGCTGAAAGGACAGTAAATACAAACGGAGAGCGAATGACAAACTTTTGTATAGATAACAACTTGCTTATAGGTAATACATTTTTACCTTACAATCATATTCAACTATACAAGCATATTCCCTTACAAGCATATCCAAACTTTTGGGAAGATTTTGGAAGAGAAACTGAAGAGAACTATCAAAGAAATGTTAAACAATTCTGGCAGTTAAAAACTTTAAAGGGAAATATGGTAAGAGAATAAGTAACACAGAAGACAGAGAAGGGAACATCAAAACAGAAGAAGAGGAAGTACTAAAAGTGTGCAGTGAATACCATGAAGAAATGTTCAAACAAAATCAAGAGCATGAAGAAAGGGGTAATGCTGAAGAGAGAGAGAGAGAGAGTACAGGGTAAGCGCCAAGATAGAAATGGAATAGCATTATTTGAAGTAGAACTACAAGCACGTATTCAAACAGCAAATAAGGCCTAATTTTTTATATTATCTTTAATCAAATGTAGATATCTCAATTGGAGAGCTCGACTAATGCTATACAAAACACTCATCCGTAGTATTGTTGTATATGGATGTGAAGCATGGACTTTTATATAACAAGCTGCTAACTTTTGAGCGTAAAATCCTCCGAAGGATCTTTGGCCTCATTCATTCACAAGGAGTTTGAAGAATTAGATATACTGATGAAATTTACCAACTTTATAAGGAAGTACCTATCTACATATATAAGAATAAAACGGAGACTAAACTTGGCTGGCCAAGTAGAATGTATGAGCACCGGATCCCGAAGAAGATGCTAGGAGGAAACATGGGAGGAATTAAACCTGCAGGAAGATAAAGGATCAGTTGGAGGGATAGTAACCAGAAGTACAAAAACTCCATACTTCACATCGGAAACTGGAGAAGAGCAGCCCAAGACAGGACGTTCTAGAGGAAGAAATTTTGGGATTACATGGCCCGAAAACGAGCTGAAGCTCCATGGGTGTCAGGTAACATCGGAAAGCCAGAAGTGTCTGCTTTTAGACAAAATCAAGATAAAGTGATTATAACTCTCCCTGTTCTCTATTAAGACAAAAATGTTCTTAAAAGTGTAATTTTTTGTGTATTTTTTTATGTAAGTGGAATTCATTTGTGTATGGCTTCTTCTATACTGGTCGAAAAAATGTGAAATTTCTTGTGATTGAAGCTTGATTATATGGCCACATATAATGTTCCTACCATATGTGGAACAGACACAATTGCTGGTTAAAGGATGTTGCAATCAGGGTAATAGTCAGCCCCCTGGCGATGCAACGCATATCCAAATGATGAGGGTGGAATAAAAATCAAATTTCGTCATCTTGTACGAGTTGAAAACAACAGACATAATTGTTTTTCTTGGCAACCCGCTAGGGCGTTATTGTCTCGTTGCAATGCGTTTTGTTGCCTCACACCGCTGCCCGCCCTTTAAACTCTGCCTCCATCCAGCAGCTTTGATAACGAAAGTGTGCAGAAACTTTTAGTTACTGAAGAAATTGTTCCGCAAAGGGAAACATTGTTGAAATCCTCTAATTGACTAAAGTAGAAATTTTCTTTTATCACTCCTTGAAATATTGCCTATACTTTCAATCATCCATAACAACACTTACTTGCAATTATCCTTCACTGTTTGCACTTGTTGTGAAGTTGCTGTATATCCCAGGCACGTTAATTTTATCATATATACAGAGGATATTTAGAAACCAGAAGCCACGCATTCAAATGCGTGGTAAACATCATCAAATTCTGTTCGTGGATGCATTTACTCTGTTTAAAAAATCGACATAAAGAGGATAGCGATAAAATGAGATTGGTTAAAGCTAGAAGATGTAACACAAATTACAGCACATGAAGAAAATTACTTTAATTCAGAATTTGACAAATTGTTTAATCATCATTTTACACTGCCACAATGCTTTGGATAGTGCCAACGGAACGCACTTCAAATCTCCCTGCAGGTAGCAAGGCGCCAACGAGATGGAAGTCACCTGGAATCCACTGAGTCTGAGATTTGCCGAATCTCGCCAGACGTAAGCCGCGCATTTACCATATAAAGAGTCGTAGAGAATAATTCATATCTGTGTTCATACTTAAGATACACACTTCAAACGTCTGGATTTAAATTTTTCTTCATAATAAGAAAATGTAATGGGGAATATTTTTCAGGCATTTACCACCCGAAGGTAATCACTGCCTTACAAAAATTGTTAATGACGAGTGGCGTAAACACATAGTAATGCCTATATTAAAACCAGCAAAACCTCCTGTGGATTCTAGGTCATATCGCAAAATAGTTCAATTCCAGTAGTAGCAAAATTGTTTGAAAACTACATTGCAACATAGAATTAACTGGATTCTCGAAAAAAATATTTTTTCGCCAACCCAAATGGGATCTCACCTCAACTTCAGAAGTCAAGATGCATTTTATACACTCATCGTCTTGATACAATATTGTCAGTTATTAAAAGATTAGTGTTTTGGAATTTTTACAGATACACAACACTCTTACAACTCAATTCAAATTCAAATTCAAATTCTATACAACATAATTGAATACAACACGACCGGATCAAGAAAGTGTGGGGCGTTACCCCCACATCCCTATACGCCTTCATGGTGTGGTGCTATGCACGGGGGAGCACTTTACTTTACTTTTTTATACAACATAATTGAAAATGTAAATGTCCATTCTTCAAGCGAAATAGTAATCTTGATGTTTATTGTTTTATTTTGATGATAAAATCGAAGGTCCTTCTGCAGGTACGAAATGGCATACCACAAGGATTGCCTTTTAACCCCCTTTTACTTAACATTTAAACTCATCACATTCTCTACCTAGAAACGTATGGATATCAAGTAATTCAATATGCCAACGATCTATGTTATTATGAAAAAACTCCTCATGCAACACAAGGCATTATAACCTTAAACAAAACTCCTACAACCTTAGAGAATTATCTTCATCATCTCGCGCTAAATATTTCCCTTCCTTAAACTAAAATCATTATTTTTTAATTCAGGTAACGGTTCTTATTACCCAACTAATGTGAAACATATACTACATATCATCGAGGTGGAGAAACATACAAATATTTAGTGGTTTTCCTTGAACAGAAAATTAAACTAGCAGAGACACATAACTTATGTAAAAGTTAAAGGACAGAAAATTATAAATCTGTATCTTGACCACATCCTTCCACAATGTTATTGTTTTATAAAAACTGTTTCACAGCTCTGCTGGACCCGCTTATGGTGGAGCAAATACAAAGCTACTCAATGTCTTAGAAGTTCTGCAAAGAGAAGTTCTGTGGGTCAGTCTTGGCTTGATATCATCAAGTCCCAATGTGAGCGTTTATCTAGAAAGTAAGGAACAAGCATTAAACCAGCGACGAAAAATTTTAACGGTGCAATATCTACTCAAAACATGGTCGAGACATTTCCACCCTTTCAATAAGGTATTCGCTATTCAAAGACAATGGCATATGGAAAAGGACTTAACTTCTATACACACATGTTAGTTTTTCTTCTATTTATTTATTTATTTACTTATTTATTTGAGAAAACCTGAATGCAGAGAGAATCCATTTTATATCAGGATATCAACAGAGAGAAAAATAGAAATTAACAAATGAGAAGCACGCACACATATGTAACAAGAATAAAATGAATAAAATAATAATAATAATAAAATAATAACTAGTGTATAACAAATATTAGTTTCTCCTCAGCTGCTTGATGCACGCATTTTTGAAAGCCTGCTTAGGTAGATGGAAGCCTGGAGAATCATTTAGTGTATTGTACCTTGTTTTGTAGCCTATAAAGCAATAATCTTTGTGCTAAGGATAGCCTTGAGGCTTTTGTGTGAAATACGTTGTTGCATTTACTGTTGGTACGTGGGATCTGGATGTGAAGATGTGGGAAGAGTTCGTTAGTGAAAAGTTGTCTATTCATGATTTTGAAAAGAAATGTTGGATCTGAAACTTGACGGCGAAGGGAATTTGAAGAGTGGATAGAATTTCATGTTTGAAAAAGTTTGCAAGGGCTGGACATCTATGTTTGACTATTCTGATGAAGAAATTTACCACTTTGTTTGTTCTCTTTATATTGCTATAAGGGGCCATTGACAAAATACAGGAATTATATTCAAGAATAGGTACAACGAACATTGTAAAGTAGGTTTTGAGGGCAGAAACATGTATGATATCTGTAAATCTGTAAATTAGCCCAAGGGTTTTCATTGAAGTTATGTAATCTATATGGTGGCTGAAAGTGAGTTTGCTGTCGAAAATGACTCCAAGATCTTTGTGCTGTTGTACGTACGGGATGATTTTGTTACATAATCTATAGGATGGTGCTGCAAAATTGGATTCAATTTTAAATCTCTTAAAAAAACAGATTTCTCTGGATTTATTTTCAGATTCCAGTCTTGGCACCAGCGTTCAATGTGTGTGAGATTGTCTTGCATGGAACATGTGTCGTCAATTTAAGCGATGTTTCTAAATAACTTACAGTCATCATCATACAATACAATTGAGCATTCTGGAGAAATATATTCATGAATATCGTTCATGAAAAGTGTGAAACACTGGGGCCCTAGGGAACGTCCTTGAGGCACACCGGAAACTACAGGGAGCCATGACGAAGAGCAACCAGATGTGATAACCTTTTGCTTTCTGCAACTTTTAGATCAGTGGAACAGCTAATTTCTTTTTTTTAATTTTAAAACGTAGGAGATACTTATGCTACAAGATCATTTAACTGATTTTAATACTGCAAAAAATCAAAAAGTAATTTAACACCGAAAGGTACGATAGATGAGAGTAATTTAAGAAGATGTCCGTGGATGTTGAATATGTTTGAAAGTTTATGCATGAGTTGTGTATGAAGGACAGAGTCAAAGGCTTTAGAAAAATCTAAGTAAACGACATCCATGTCTTGCTTGACACTCAGGCAGTTAACCGCGTTGGTAAGCAAACAAGCATGGTTTGTGTGGCATGACGCATGAGGAAGAAAACCTTGTTGAATAGGAGAGAGGAACGGAGTAGCATGCGCAAGGATACAATTGGAAATTATTTTTTCCGCTAGTAGTGCAAGTGCAGGAAGTAAGGATATCGGACGATAAGATGTAACGTGAGTTTTGTTTGTTTGAGTATGGGAACTATATTTGCTTGCTTCCATGCAAAAGGAAATATACCTTGGAGAAACATTTGTTAAAGATTATGCTAATTATTTTGGATAGAATATGGGCTAATTAGCGTCCATAACATTTTGGGTTTTCAACAGAACTTTCCGTCACAGTTTGGATGTAATTATTATTGCCTCTTTGATTTAAGTTTTTGCTATGCTTTCTTGATTGAGTAAAAGTGTTCCGTGTATGAACGTTTGGGACTTGTTTCCACGAGATCCACACATTCATTTTGATCTTCAGCGTGAGTTTCGTCTCTTCACTATACCACGATGGGAATCTGGATGTTTTCTTTCTTAGGGGCACGTGCTCTTTAATTATGGCTTGCACCCAGTCTACGAGGAAATCCACTGCTTCTTCCGCTGGGAGGGTGTCCATCATTGTCCACGGTACAAGGCTGGTGACACGAGAAAGCTGCTCCCAGTTGTAGACTTGTCTGGACGAGAGGAGGGCCTAGGGGCTTTTCCAGGGACTTGGATTTCGGCATGGACGGAGGTGTGGACCGAGGCGATGTATTACTCACCAGGCTTGGCCTTGACATTTGTGTCGGAAGACAGCAACAGATCAAGAGATTCTGTGCGTCTTGTGGGGAAGTCTACACATTGATGAAGTCCAATCGCTTTGATATAATGATCAAAGACCTGTCATCATACTGTGCAGAGGCCAGAGTTCGGCGATGACCATTTTATGTGAAGGTTGAAATCGCCCATAAGAATAATGTCAGTTTCCTTTATAGCATTCAGCACAGAATCTAATAATGCTGAAAAGGTTGCAGTGCCAGGTTTTATGGTCTATAAAAACAGACGATTAAAGTTTTGTGAGCCTGTATTTACCTGAGTCCATATTAATTCGCATGACGTCTACAGATCCAGACGTCTGGTGCAGGACCACTTGTTGTTTAGTAGTAACTTTACTCCGCCTCCACGTAAACCTCTATCGTTGCGATATACCTGAAAGTCCTTCAGGGTTATTTCACTATCGTCGATCGTTTCATTAAACCACACTCCACCGAAACCAATCACGTCGTATTGATGAAATTCACTACAGAACATTACTAGAGTCGATAGCTTTTTGGCTAGACTTTGCACATTTTGGTAGTATATACGGAGACCACATTCTTCACGGGAAACCGCCTGGGGACCGGGGTTGACATGAATGTCGCATGCCAGCAGGAGGGAGAATGCAGCAACCAAGAGGCAGTTCGGGGTCGAGCCACGTGGCTGGTGGGAAGCATTGTTCTTGCGGCCTCCAGAAGCTGTCCACACGAGACTTCGATCCGAGCTCATGGCCGAGAAAGAAAATCGCCTGTAACTAAGTGACCAGTCCTCCAGAAACTTGCAATTCTTCGAGTCCACATCACAAGTAAGACAAACACAACAGCACCCAAACAACCGAAAAAGAGTTGAAATTTTGGAGCACTAAATGCGCGTGCATCAGGCTTCGGCGCCATCTTGCTTGTTGGGATTGTTTGTTATTTAATTGATCCTGAAGTCTACCACCTCACCTTCACGTACATAGCACCACTCATATCTCATCTGATAATTCCTATTGAACACGTCTAGACATACATTATGACGACCACGGCAGACATGAGAATTATAAAGAACTGTGACCTAAATTGACTTTCATATACATTGACGGTTCAAAATCCACTGATGAGTTGGCTGTGCATTTTATGTTCCGTCGTATAATGAAATTCAAAAATTCACATTACCACAAGATATGTCAAAATTTTCAACTTAGTGATATTCCAAATATCAACCGCTCCTCTACGTTTTGGAACTAAAAATTGCCCACTCTCTAATCCTCATTGACTCACTGAAGGTCTTGCAGACTTTGTCGAGAACAGGCAGTGCTGCTTGCAAGTTATCAACTTTTGAATACTTAATTTTCTCCACGGTGCAGCATCTTTGACAACAAGGACAGAAAGTAGTTTTGACTTATATTCTTGCATATAGTAATCAAAATAAATACCATGACGTAGTAGATGAAAACGCTAAAACGCTAAAACGCTAAAAAAGCGAGAACCCTGGAATGTGTAACACCTCTTCGATTAACTTATACAGATTTCCTACCCACAGCAAAATTTAAAATACAAAAACAGTGGGAGGAGTGGTACAAAATCCTATAAGTAACATGTGCAAGTTAGTAACCGAAGACCTTGGTACCAAAACATGAACCTATCTTGGGCAGTGGTTATTTTCATATTAAGGATGCGTACAGACGATGTATTAGTAAATCAACATTTGGCTCGTTTAAGGATTATGCCATCAACTTCCTGTCAGTGTGGAGATGTTAATCAAACACCCAACAATTTATTTTTCGAATATCACTTAAGACAACAAGACGGAGACTTACAACACGCACAGGTTGCATTTCCGACATCCTTATCTACATTAATATCTGAATCTCGTACTGTAGTTATTTAGATACTTTATAGTTTCGCCCGAGAACATAGTTTCCAATCTAAGCAGCCATGACCCTCACGAAAATTCAAATCCAAGAGATTTAACAAAGTCGTCATATCATAAGCACAGAATGGACAACAGCACTCAACAAGTCAATAGAAATAGATATTCATCAACAGTTTGGAACATATATAATAGTATAGTACCCGAACTCAGAATCGTTGGCCAGAAATCGAAAAAATGCACGATCTGAGCCAAACATAAAAAGAAGAAGAAGCAATATATAAGAAAGAAATAGATAATAACTCAACTTTTATAATGTATAATGATTAATGAACGTGTGTATAAAAAAAAAACTAAAATGAAAGTAACTTGATTATGATATAAAAATTATGTAATCAACGGAAGGTGAAGAGTATATAAAAACCTGAGGTTTCCGTTAGTAAGGGGTAGTGAGTTTTGCACTTCCTGTGTGTAATAGGAAGTGGTCGCCTGTGTGGAGCAGGTATTAGACTTGCACTTCCTGTGTGTAAAAGGAAGCAGACACCTGTGAGGAACATTTATTAGCTTTGCACTTCCTTTGTGTAATAGGAAGAAGACGCCTGTGTGGAACAGGTATTATACAGACTTTCTAAATTTTTCAAAATTACAATCAGTACCTTTTGAACTTCGTAACAAAATTTTAGGTTTATTCCCTACTTCTTCCCTAAACAAGTAACCGTAATAACCGTTTCCAATAAGCAGTAACACCCATACATCTGTGTCCTTGTTTCCATGATCCTTAGATGGCTTCAGTGTAGGCTTGAAGAGTCCTAGTTCCAGGCAGAAAGAGCAAAGGCTAAAAGCTGAGTAAAGGAACGTGACACAGTTTACACTCTGAAAATCGGCAATCATAAAAATATTGTCATTATGATTATTTGTTAAAGTATGTATCAGTTTAATCATACCATTTTAACAAAAAATAGAATTTGATTTCCGGTCATCGATAGGATAGTTGTAGGCTCAATATGACTTACATAATATTTCTCCTATCTTTTGGTGAGCTTTTGATGTTATTAGGTCTACGCTGAAGTTGAAGAATACCAGAACTCCTCATAACCTTCCCTAACTCTCGGTAAAGTTTATTCTTACTGACGACCTAGACTTCATTGCTGAAACATTTATTTATTTATATATTTAATTATTATTACTTTCAACAGGTGTATATCCTCTGTTGAAGCAAGATTATTCATCTGTCCACATTCTGTCCACATACATGTTCAACGGGAGTGAATGTACTAGGCAAGCGTAACAGCAGTTCCATCGATTTCAGACAAAAATTCATATTTTATGTGCTCGAATTCTATTTACCAAAACATCTGGGCCCATTTATACGACAAATAAACCTTATTTTCTTTCCAGTCTTTTTTAAGTAGTGTTACGATTACTCTTGCAAATTATCCCTGATTTTTTTTCGTCTTCTGAACTAGAAAATAAATTAGCATTCACTAAATTATTATAAATTGTCTTGTGAGTTTGGGCCGAGAGGCAGGAATTTAAATTATTCGTGCAATGAAACTAGATGCTTATTTATTGCTCTAGAAATAACTGAATCCACATAAAACAATAAAATCCGCGACGCGAGTTAACCTAAACAATAAACTGCTGTTACCTCGAAATCTCTTAATTAGAACGTAGATTTTTTATTGTTTTGCGCAATTATCCAAAAGTGTCTGAAACGGTGCTGCCATGACACTAGTTCAAAGTATCCATCGACATTTTTATAAGCATAAAATATATCGAATTTAGATTTAGTTTTCAATCTAATCCCTAGAGTTTTATAAAACTGCACATGTTTACAATTTTTAAAACATGGACGCATCTTCTAAATATGACGGTCCCGGTCACCCTATTACTTACATGCAATCGTTTTGTATCACTTAATCTTGAACCTCTGTCAATGGTGTTTAATACCGAGAACATAGTAAACTTCTATTTTCATTTCCTACAGTCTCCTTTGGCGGAATAGGAAGTTTGTTCTTTGGAGGGAGCCTCATTTCGATCATCGAGCTCTTCTACGTCACCATCCTGAATGGTTTACGTGAACCTCTGAAGAAATATGTTGAGAACTTTACCAAAGTGAAACAAGCTTGGGTAGAGAGAAAGGAAGGTCTGTTTGTTATCAAACACATCAACGTTTCTGATGGAGACGAAGCAAACAAAGACGGCCAGCAGGAGCTTCCGGAGGGTTCAAATGTGCAGTAAGTTGTGTTTTTCCATCATTGTACATAATAAATATCAGATGATATTAGTATCTTAATTTCCTTTTTTACTGTGAGGTGATAAACTCTCATAAGTGCACAAGTCCTGGCATATTTCTAACATTGCTCATAAGAGTATTATTCCATGACTAATGTGGAAATAAATAAGCAAAACTATATTTGTTTTTAGACAATAATAGAATTTCCAACAAGAATTGCTTGGTGGATATTCTGTAGAACCATACTGGGCAAAAGTGTTCCGTCCCGTGTCAGTATGTTACGCGATACAATTACATAACCCATCGGTGGGCTCGTTGGGGGACTTTGTTATCCCACAACCGTGTTTATTGTAGTGTCTTCACATTACTGGTGCCACCCTATATTCCGCTCTGATATTCTTCCACTGGAGTTTCTGCTACCGACGGAGCCATACGCCGTTCTTCTGTCTACCTTTGTCTACATAGCAGAGGTGCGCTTCCATATGGTTGCATTATTGGAGTAACTGAGTCTCCCCACGCTCCATCTCATGTAATAAAAGTCGGACCCTATGGCCGAGTGGTTAGTACATCGCGCTGCGACGCCAAGGGTCACGGTTTCGAATCCCAATTTCATCATTTCATCATTTCATCACTCATCCCCATCTTCGCAAATTAGCCAAGAGGCACAAAACGCTAAGTAAAATAAACTAAATCAATCATGTAGTAAAACTTTAATGTTTCTTATTATTATTGTTCCTTTTGTATCTGTTATCAGTTTTATAAAAGATACTTTTACAGCAATGGAAGTTTGATTATTATTATATATTTCTGTATAGTCATGAAGCCATTTATCTGATAAAAAGAATATTATTTTATGAAGTAAAGAAATATAAATATTTATAAACATTTCTAAAGTAAAAGACAAGCAAAAATGTAAGAATCTTATTATTGAATAACAATAAATAAATAAATAAAGATAATATACATGTCTAAATTAAAACTTACAAATATATTTTGTAAGAACAAGGTCTAATTGTAAACATTTGTAAAGATTTTTAAATTGAAAGGCACAAATGAAGCCTAATAAATGTATGGGGTAACAAATGGTTGGGGTAACAAAGTCGTCCACGCGTCTGCTCGTGTTACGAAAAATAGCCCGCAGGAGAGTTAATAGGGAAACTGTAGATTTGATTTTATATATCGATAACGTTCTCACTTTTAAAATGTGTTCCATCTTTGTTGTTGCTATTGACTAACTCTATTGGTAATATAAATGCGTGTTGAAAAGGGCACATGAACATTTTTCAGATTACTAATAGGGCAATATGAATTCTGTACTCAGAAATCAATTCAACACACAAAGGAATACCATTGGTTTTCCCTTGACCGGGTAGCCACCAGTACCATACACTGTCCAACTAGAAGTTACGGTTACCCCAGGAGACCCGATACAGACCGCGTCGCATAGTCCGAGACTAAAGCCTGACGACTTAGGCCGCACGGACAAGGTGCAGGACAACCTGTGTCTAGATCACAAACACAATCATCCAGTTTTACAGTTCACTCTATTACGTAAGGTGAGGGGGTGATTTCCCCACCTAATGGCCAGTTGTAATGACCTGTCTTTATTATTATTAATAATATTAATAGTATTTCCATCGGTCTCCAGAGAAGTTCCATGATTTAGGCGAGTCACAAAACTTCATGTTTTCATCATTTGTATTACACAAGGCATTATTTGCAGAATCCCATCTGCCACCTATCAAAATAGCCACCACTTTGTCCAAGTGACAATTTGTTATTGTTAGTAGGATTAGAAGTACATTTTATAGATGCAATAACATAGACACTTGTTTTCAGACAATATTGCAGTATTTTAATATATTTATGAAAATGTATGTAAAATAAATGAATTACACATTGGAAAAATTAACGCTTACTTTCCATTATAGCACCTCCAACGAAAGGAAACTTCATAATTTTGAGATGATCTTTCTTGCATTTTGGGATTCAGGCAAAGAATATTTGGCGACTTCATCGATTCACGGCCTACATAATATCATTGAGGCTCCTCACATTATTTTAAGGTACGTAAAATGCATAAAAGGTTATAGATAGTTTAGCAAATTCTTTTTATATATACAGGTAATGGACAAAATAATATGAACACCTTGGTTTGCAAAGGCCTATATACGCCGTCGTGGAAAAGGAACAACACTCAGCAGAGATTTCAACCATCTAGTGGCGATGAAAGCAAACATATCAGTCTATCAGAAGCTGGTGTGAGAGTTGCATGCGAGCAGTCAGCTATCCGTCAAATGCAGGTATGTCCGACCTTTCAGACTTCAAAAGAGGCATGATCATAGGAGCCCGCCTGGCTGGAGCATCTGTGACAAAAACAGCTACACTTGTTGGTGTAGCACGGAGCACAGTGTCAACTGTTCTGACAGCCTACAGGCAACATGGAAAGACAATGTCTGCAAAGGAGAATAGTGGGCGAAAAACAAAGTTATTCAACAGGGATCGACGTGTGTTGAAGCGAATAGTGACTCAAAAGCACAAGACAACACTGTCCCAGATAACCGCAGAGATGAACAATCACCTCCAGGACCCTGTATCAACGAAAACCATTCAAAGGGAGCTGTATTCTGTGAACATTCATGGCAGAGTTGCCATCCCCAAACCGTTGGTGACTCCACGTAATGCAGTGACACGAAGAAGGTGGTGCCAAGAGCACAAGAATTGGACACAGCAGCAATGGGAACATGTGATATGGTCAGACGAATCGTCTTTCACATTATTTCAGACCACAGGACGTGTTTATGTGTGGAGAACTCCTGCTGAAGCATTTGATATTGACTGCTTAGTGCCTACCGTGAAACATGGTGGGGGTCTGTGATGGTTTGGGGGGCTATATCTTGGAATGGTGTTGGCCCACTTGTCGTCCTGTGTGGGAGAATCAACGCAGAGAAGTACTGCACCATCCTGGGTGACCACCTCCATCCCATGGTTCAGACTTTGTTTCCCGATGCATGCCCCATCTTCCAAGATGATAACGCCCCTATTCACACTGCTAGGTGCATTGATGCATGGTTTGATGAGCACAGTGATGAGGTAGAACATCTCATCTGGTGTCCACAGTCCCCCGATCTTAACATCATTGAGCCTTTGTGGGGTATTTTGGAGGCCAAAGTGCGTAATCGGTTTCCACCTCCAATGACACTTTCGGAACTTGAGATTGTTTTGTGCGAGGAGTGGCTACGTATTCCAGTTCACACTGTACAGAACCTTTATTTGTCTATCCCACGTAGGATACAAGCTGTCATTCAGGCAAGGGGGGGCCCAACCCCCTACTAATACAAGTTTTCTGCAATTGCATTGGTGTTCATATTATTTTGTCCATTACCTGTAGATATTAAGTCATTCTCAACTGACAAGCGGTTTCTGGTGTTTGTTTTAATGTTTACCATGGAAGAGAAACTACATTCGCACAGATACGATGTAGCAGCAGCAGATACCAGACCGGGATATTCTTCTCTCCTCTTCAGCCAGAACTTGTCCAGGTCTTCATTACAGAATGCCAGATGCAAAGATTTCTCGCAAGAAAATTCTATCAGTTCGTCAAGAAGTTGATGGACTCTTCAACGAAGGGGTTTAATATCCATCTTGAACCGACATTTTCATCAAAGATAATATATTCTACCATCTATTTTTGAAGCTCTTCTAGATGTTTGCACATTAAACTGGATAGCGTCTTCATGTCAAAAGAATAATCGCATAATCGCAAGTTGAAATAAAGAATTGGGTCATAGGAAAATTTGCAAAATTGTGGGTTTTGACTTTGGATGTCCAAACTCCTAATTTCTTCTGAAAAGCATTTACTTTGTCTTGAAGAAATAAAATGGTTTTGTCCCGTCCTTGCAAGGTTAAATTTAAGTCATTTATGTAGATGAGTGAAGATGTCGGGCTGATAAACCAGCTGAAGCAGCCATGTTTCAGAGGTAAAACATTCAGCTAGCTGAGGATTGGATTGCTGTAAAAACAGTAAGGCTAAGCACTAATTTGCAATAGCTGTCCTGCATTTTTTAAAATAAATCAACAATCGTTTACGATTGGAAAGGGATTGGTTTCGTTTGGGATTCTTTGTTGTTCTTCGCAGAGTTGTAAATGTGCTTACACATATAAACGCTTATTACAAACCAGAAATTACATATGGGGGTCGCTGGTATGAGGATGTGATAAAAAGGGGTCGTGACAGGAAATAGGTTGAGAACCACTGTCGTAGGGTATGACACGTGATTTTAGAGTTCGTTGTACGTTATATTTTAAGGATTCTACGAATCGGACTGTTTCCGGGTAACGATCATCCACCCCTTGCACCAATCCACCAACACCTCAGTACGTAGAAGGTGGGAGAGGACATACATGTCGACCATGAATGCAACCACACCTCCTGGTCTGAACAAGGCCACCCATTATCGCCCCTCATCCCCACCCCTCACCTTCATCGAAACCTTTCTCCATACCCTCCTCCACTCAGAGTTTTCGACAAGCCTGGCGAAATAACTACATACCTACATTTTGTGTGACATTATGAACACTTTTTTCTGGACCTGGTAACACTGCAGGCCACACTATTGCTTCGTTGTTATTACCAAGTTCTACAACTTTTCTCTACTCCTTAAGATGTGACACGCCTTCACGAAAATTTGTAGATTTTTTGCGTATGGTGAGTGAGTGTGTGTATGCATGAATATCTCTATATACATATTCAATAAAATACATTTACAAGAATTTCATTATAAGTTTCAATAGGCTTAGCTGATACAGGTGCCAAGTCTATACTAATGGTATTGTCGAATATAAATATGCATGTGTGTATGAGGGCCTCCCCCATGTCACAGAGGTAGCATCATTGTCTTGTATTCAAGGGGTCTCGGGTTCGATACCCAGGTGGGGGCACAAGTGGTTGGGATCCCCCTTTAAACTGTAGGTCCAGTCCTGATTAGCCTTACTGTGCAAAAAGTGGATTTCGGGGTGAGGATCATCATCCAGGGCCGCAACGGCAGGACGAGCATCAAGACAGCTCGCGAGTTCGAATCTCTCCTACAGCGCTAAGGTGAAGCAGCAAACTGCAACGACGGAAGCGAAACGAAAGAGAACGAAGGACATCTCATAAATCGCCATCAAATGTACTGGATCTCTGAGTTTATGTACTGTGTTTGCATCCGTGTGTTCTTCTGTGTTTTCGTACTTAAGTGTATGTGTTTATGTGTGTGTGTGTATTTTAATCATATTTCAAGTGTTTATGTCGAGAGTGTGTGCGTTCATGTCAAATCTGTGCAAGTGTTAAAAGTAACATGCGGGTGTTCTCCAGTTTATTTTGGTCATCCACTTCAATACATGCAGCAAGAGAATCCTGGTTCCAGTACTGGTAAGTCCAATAACATATCTTATTTTCACTCCCGGACCAGCCTACTTGTTTTTGTAACTATTTTAAAGAGATGGCAACACTAAGCCCAACCACGGCCTATTTTATGAAGCTATGCCAAATGGAAGTCGAGTCCAGCGCCCAACCCTCTGCCGACCCTCCCTCGCTTTCTCTTCCCCATTCCCACCCTGCTGTAACGGTACTGAAGGAGGAGCTAGCCAAACACCCAAGGGCATTCCACGCAGCGCACGTCAACTGTCAGAGTCTTTTGTCCCATTACGACGAATTCCTAACTATTTTTGCCCCTCTTTCTTGTGATGCAATTCTAGTTTCGGAGAGCTGGCTTGTTTCATCGATCCCAGATCACCTGGTCAGAATGCAGGGATACAGGCTTTATCGTTGCGACAGGATAAACAAAAAGAGGCGGAGGCTGTCCAATATATGTAAAAGAAAACATTCCCGTTAAAATCCTCTCTCGTTCGCAAGGAGAATACTCGAGTAGTTCGGAAGATTTGATCCTTGAGCTAAATGTAAACAACCAAAAAATCCTCCTCAGCGGAGTGTATCGACCCCCGAAAACTGATTTTGAAAATTTCGAAAAAGAAATATCTAATTTTTTACCGATATAAGAAAATTGTATTATCCTTGGTGACGTAAATTTCGACCTCTTGACCTCCAAACCGGAAGTACGAAATTACAAAGACACCATATCGTCTCTAAACCTATCAGCCTGTTCCTTAAAAGCCACACATCGTTCTCATCAAAGTGAAACGCTTATTGACCATATATTAACAACCAGCCCACTAAAAATTCTAATTTTCGGACAATTTTCAGTCCCAGGCATATCGAAGCACGATCTTATTTTTCTTTCCTATTCTCTGAAAACATATAAATATAAACCAAAAGTAATCTCCTTCAGAGATTTTAAACGGCTCGATATTCGAGCCCTGAATATTGAAGCAGGAAACATGCCATGGCACCTCGTGTCCTCTTTTCAAACAGTTGACGAGAAAGTGAATCTCTTAAACTCCCTCATCCTTCATATTTACAACAAGCACGGGCCAGTGAAAAGAAAAAGAGTTTCGAGACCTCTCCGCCCGTGGATCACCCCCGAGATTCTGCAGCTGATGTCCCGTAGGGATGCAGCTTACAGGCTGTATAAGTCCACACTCAAAGCAAACCTGCAATCAGTACACGATTATTTCGAAGAATACCGCATTCTTCGGAATCGGTGCACGCAGGAAATACGAAAGAGAAAGTTTTGCTTTGCGGGACAACTATTAAACTACAGATCGCAGCCGAAATCGCTGTGGAATAAACTTAAAATGTTCGGCGTTGGGAAAAAATGTGATAGTAATGAAATTGTTGGCATCTCCACAGAAGAACTAAATGGCCACTTCCAAAACGTATCAGGTATAAATCCTGAAATTAAGAAACGTACAATCGACTCCATAAGTGTTCATAAAAGCAACAACAACAATAGTTTCGATTTCTCTTTTATAACGCATGAAAAGCTCCAAACTACAATTAATAAAATCAAATCCGTGCAACCGGAGCAGACGAAATTTCTATTAACATGTTAAAGTATATCGCTACTCACATCTCACCCGCAATTGCAGAAATTTTCAACACATCCCTGTACACTGGCACATTCCCAAGCATTTGGAAACTCGCTCACATACGCCCCCTGGCTAAAATCACCAACCCAGTAAGAGCTGAAGATTTTCGACCGATCAGTATTCTCCCAACTTTGTCAAAAGTATTTGAAAACATCGTTCACGAGCAAATTTTTAACTATGTGCAATCTAAAAAATTGTTAAACCCCTTCCAGTCCGGTTTCCGCCCACATCACAGCACCAGCACAGCGCTCATTAAAGTGGTGGATGATGTAAGTTCGGCGATGGATAAGATATATTTGACAATGCTAGTTCTCCTCAATTACAGCAAAGCCTTCCAAACCGTAGACCACGATATCCTTCTGGCGAAATTGTCATTTTATTTCAACTTTTCCCAACCCGCTGTTGACTGGGCTCGCTCATATTTAGCAGCCAGACAGCAACGCACATTCGTTTCTGACAATAAGTCGTCGTGGCTGCCGACGAATTGCGGTGTACCCCAAGGTAGCGTCCTGTCTCCACTGCTGTTCTCCATGTACGTAAATGATATATCTGGAAACTTTCAATCGACAAATTACCATCTGTACGCTGATGACGTCCAATGTTATTTGTCGTTCCCTAAAACAAGCATCAATATGGCCATCAAAGCCCTAAACGATGATATTATGAACGTCTGCAAGTGGTCTCAGGCAAACGGTCTGCGAGTAAATGCTGAGAAAACGAAATGTATTTTAATTGGCTCAAGTCAGCTCATTTCCACAACAGAGAAGTCCTCCATCCCTGACATTCTTGTCGAAGGAAACCCAATTTCGTTGTCGCTTTCGGTCAAAGACCTGGGACTCGTTGTGGACGAAAACATCACTTGGAGTGACCATGTGAAGGCCATATGTAAAAAATCCTACGCAGCATTACACTCGCTGTACCGCCTTAAAAATATTTTACCACAAGAAGTAAAAAAACACTCGTGGAGTCGTTAGTTCTGTCTCATGTAGACTACTGTGACTTGACATATATTGACCTCAACGGTGAACTAGCAAGACGTCTACAGCGAATACAAAATGCATGTATGCGCTACATTTATAATATCAAATTTTTTGACCACCTGACCCCGGCTTTCAAGGACCAAGGCTGGTTCGACCTTTCCACTCGCCGCCGCTTTCACGCTCTTACAGCGCTCTACAAAATAGTAAACTCACGAGAGCCGTCCTACCTACTTTCTCGATTTCAACCCCTAAGTTCAGCACACACCTTTGCCACCCGTTCGAGAGACAACTCTCTGCTGGCCATTCCGTCCCACAAGACAACGTTGTATGGAAATTCCTTAACGGTCACTGCTACCAGAGCGTGGAACGACCTCCCTAACGACGTAAGAAACTCTTCTTCTCTTCTCCAATTCAAATCAAAATTAACAAATCATCTTCTGGAGTCAACTTACCAGAACTGAAAACAGGGAAATAAAATTAAACCTTCGTGTAAACTGGTAGGACCAACACCCACCGACTTTTTCTGTAATTTGACTATGTTTGTTGCGTGTGTGTTTATGTTTTATGTGTATTTTTTTACTTAGTGTGTATGTATTTTTGTCTTTATTTTTTATGTTTTTTGCGTCTTTCTCTTTTATTTTTCTTGTGTTTTTCTTTTTTTTGGTATCTCAATGTTCTTAGTTTTTTATAGATTTCTTGGTATCTTAAATATTTAGTTTTTTATATATTTAACATACAGTTAGCTATAAAAATCAATTTATTTTTTATATATTTAACATACAGTTAGCTATAAAAATCAATTTATAAAATGTAATGTAGAGATGGTTAAGTGGAAGAAAAGGCTTGTGCCTTAACTTCGCCATCCAAAACAAGGAATAAATAAATAAATAAATTTAAAACAGCAACTGATGCATATGTGCATTGAATATATAAGTGTAAAACTTGAATAATTTATGTTGCAGAATGAGTTGGTTTCTTGTCTGGATGTTGCTAGCCATATCGGCCAGTCTTGCTGCCAAAAGTCTCGGTGAAAAATTTACTCGCACTGCAATTGCGTACGAAGTGGAACTCAATGAAGAAGACTACAATGCTTCATTTCCTGGTTTTGCTTTCTGCTTTAGAGAATATTGGACCAAGAAGTAAGCTGAAAGAAGATGCTCAGATTATAGCTAAGTGCAATTTAGTGTGGGTGTCCTGGAATTTAGTATTCGGCCATATTACCCAATGGGCTGGTGGCATACTTTTAGGAGACTGTTTCTGCCTAAATTTTACTATTTCTACTATTGCATCATATTTGTTGGTAATTGGATACATTACTCAGTTATTATCAGATGCAGATGATCTATACCTACTAGGGGATGATTAAAAATACCACTAAGAATAATGCTACTAAAGCTTTATTTTAGAGAACAACCCTAGAGATAAGTTTAGATTTTATCAAAGAAAAAAGTACATATGCTGACAGGTCGAAACCAAGTTTTAGGTAATAATCAAAATCAAATTATTGATAACATCTCGTTTGAACCAGTTTCCAAATTCAAGTACTTGGGAGTAATACTATCAAATGCAAACGACATTAAAGAGGAGAAAAAAAACAGGCTTAAATTAGGAAATGGGTGTTACTTTTTCCTTCATAGACTTTTATATTCTCGAATAACATCAAATATACTTAAAGTTAAAATATACAATTCAGTAATTTTGCCTGTGGCATTATATGGATGCGAAACTTCGTCCCTAACATTGCGAGAGGAACATAAATTAAAAGTGTTTGAAATTAAAATCCTTAGAAAAATAATTGGACTAAAAGGGATGAGGAAAGTGGAAAAGGTTACACAATTTAGAACTACATCATTTGTATTCATGTTCGCATATCATAAGAGTGATTAAGTGAAGATAACTTAGGTGGTCAGGCCATGAGGCACGAATTGGAGAGGAAAGAAGAGTTTACAGGATTCTTGTTGTAAATTCGGATGGTAAGATACCAGTAGGAAGGCCAAGACGAATATGGATAGATAACGTTGAGATGGACCTAAGGGAATCGGTAGGGATGAAAAAGAGTGTATAGATCTTGCTCAGGCTAGGAACAGATGGAAGGTTTGTGTTGCTGCAGCCATAAACTATATCATTTATGAAGGTCAAAGAATTAGATAGTTTATGAATACATGACCTGAAATTTTGCCGCAATAGGAATTTAGTAGCAAGCAATTGGAGAAAAACTTTCAGGTCGCATATTTTAGGTTAACTATAACATAGCCTTATGCTAAGAAACGAAATTCATTTCTGGTCAACATTTACAAGTGCAACACCACAAATTTACAATAGTATACAATAGTGAGTTTTAACAGAACTATAAACTTACTCTATAATCAAATCATAATATATTGTTAACATATTACAATTTCTGGATCAGATTTAATTCAATCATGTTGAAGGAAGTAAGTGTTAAACTTATTTGTACGAATTGTCATTAACTTGTATAGTCAGAGTACGAATGTCAGAAAAAGGAATGGTGATTGCTCGAAATTGGAAGTAATCAAAATGATCACAAGAGAATGCCATGGAAATAATTTAAATGGCAACCATTCATTACGTTTTAGGATGACAATTTTTTCCCCAAACATTTAAAATAAAGGAGGTAATAATTTTATGTATCCAAATTATTCTTGTAGTACGTATATGCAATAGGGATACATCAAACTTGAGGAATAACGTACTAAGCTCCTTATATTGGTACTTTGAAGCTGAGCAATATCGTAAGGTCAAGGTCCTAAGGTGTTAAAATGGAAGAAACATATGAATTCATGGTATTTAAAAGTATGCTAAAAACCGCGAGGATGGAATAAAATATTTGGTTGGTTAGCCGAAATGTCACATACATATGTATGAAAATCACCAAAAGGAAAAAAATATATAATTATTTGTCTATTATTAGACACATTTCCAAACTCTAAATATCGTGTCCGTCTCCTCAAAATAGAGAATTGTATCAAGCCATAGTTCGTAAACTCAGTCACCAGCCGTTGCTCTCTCGGGCATTCAAAGAATGTCATGTCAGTAATTAACAAAGCTTCCTGGATTCTTGGCATTTAAGGTGCTGATCAACAGGTATTGCAGGGCAATGACCAGGGAGACAGAGGTAGGAATAAGATAGAGAGCAATGGGTAGTGAAGGTTTTTTTATCTTTGGCCTTAGAGCGGAAAGCAACGGGATTGATTGATCGATCCAGTACATGCTTCCCCTAAGAGCTTTCTGCAAGGAAAGTAACAGGTATTGTCCCATGTCAACCATGTTTGATCCAGACTTGAAAGTATAGCATCCAAGCGGATATGTTTTGTCATTTCCAAGTCTGCATAGTTAACCTCTAGCTCTTTACCATCAAGCCATCAGTAAGGGGCGAGTGATCTATATCATTAGGGATGAATGATGAACCGAACGGAACCACCCCTACAAGATCCCCATTCGTGAGGGAATGATACGATATACTGTAGTGTGGGTACATAAGAATTATAATGTAATATGCTACACGTTAATTTCACTTCATTGTGTTTTTTATACTTTTTTACTTCACTTTGATGCACTAAAGCAAGGAGCTACTGATGATATTTACAATTTTTATGCCAAGTTGATGCGAAAATAATGGCCTATTTTGAACGATAATTTTCAAATGTTGCATCTTGGTTCCAACTTATTTATATTGATCACAATAAAAATTATTATAATCTATACATTTTACCAACTCATGAGCAAGTTTATTTATTCTGGTAGCATACAATCTCTCGGAAGGCGTTATCGGTACCACACATGTTTCTCTCTTGCGAAATTGTCGAGTCGCTTGAAGAAGTAGTCGGTTGGCAAGAGCTCCGGTAGTATGATGAGTGAGACAAAAACTTCGTTGCCAATTCGTTCAGCATCTTGAGTGTTTGTTGTGCAACGTGCGAGCGAGCGTTTTTGTGCTGAAGGATTAGTTCTGTCGTGTTGACCAATGCAGGATAGACATAGTGAAGTTTCCGGTGCATTTCATGGATTTCTTGACAATACTCCTCTACCAGTGGCGTCGATTGAGTGTCACAACTGGGAGGGATAGGAACTGAAAACTGAAGGGCGAGGGGGGCAAGAACAGTTTCATTCTAGTGGTATATAAAATGGGTATATTTGAATTGTATATTTTAACTTTAAGTTTATTTGATATTATTCGAGAATATAAAAGTCTATGAAGGAAAAAGTAACACCCATTTCCTAATTTAAGCCTGTTTTTTCTCTCCTCTTTAATGTCGTTTGCATTTGATAGTATTACTCCTAAGTACTTGAATTTGGAAACTGGTTCAAACGAGATGTTATCAATAATTTGATTTTGATTATTCCTGAGGAACCCACGTACTATAGTAAAACACCGGTACCAGCGCAGAGTTTTATAAAATTAATATTTTCATAAAAAATACGCCCAAAATAGGCTCAAAACTGCTGAAAATATCAAATTGTAAAAATTACAGTTTTATAAGAAAAAAGCGCTGAAAATGTCAAAATTGTGAAACTACCCATTTTATATATCCCTTTAATTTGCCATGGCTAAGAGGTAACTGCTCTATTTTAACGCGAAATCGTCATAATTAATGATAAGTCACCCCCGCTCTATAGACCTGAAGTGGTGGTAACCAATGACATACTCCATTTTATATATTATGGAGTATCAAATGTCGTGGGGGCCCCACGACATTACGGTGATTTAAAAAAAGATTTAGAGAAGATTTTAGAAAATACAAATTCTAATCAGAATCACTATCATCATTACATAATTTATGTTTAAACTCACTAACAAAACCATATGTTAATTGTTGATATCGAGAAATAATTTTCCAATTAACTTTATCCTGGAACTCTATAATAAAATCTTCTGGTAATTTTTGATATTCAGAAATGTGTTTCCAATCAACTTTATCCTGAAATTCGCGTATAAAATCTTCTGACAATTTACAACAACTTGAAGTTACACCCCAATCAATTTTATCCTGAAAATCTTTAATAAAGCTTAATTTTAATTTTTGTTTTTCTAAAATCATATCCCAATCAACTTTATCCTGAAATTCGCGTATAAAATCTTCTGATAATTTTTGATATATTGAAATCTTATACCATTTAACGTTATCTTGAAACTCCCTTATAAAATCTTCTGATAATTTTTGATATTCAGAAATCCACCACCAATTAACTTTATCTTGAAACTCTCTAATAAAATCCTTGGATTAGTGTCGTTTTACTAGTAATATAAAACCAGTCAATTTTATCTTGAAACTTTTTAGCTATATCTTTTGGTAACAATACACAACATTATTTAATTTAATAATGTCTTCTATAATATTTAGTTGTTCCATTTATAAGAAAAAAATACTTACACAGATTTTAACTATAACACTTTATTAAATCCCTCCTATTGAATTATCTTCTGTTAGAAATAATCTAAATGGTGATCTAATTACAAATATATCATCTCTCTTATGTTTTTTTTAAATTTTAATATTATTTGAACTAAACGGAGATTGCGAATTGATATATTTTTCAAGAGTTTTCACATTGCAATAACCTGGTGGAACTATTAACTGTTTTATTTCGCCATATTCTTCACAATCAACAAAAATTATCTTATAATAGTTTGTATTGGTTTTAAAAAATATGTCATGCTAATACACAGGCAAAGAAGGTGTTATTATTCTACATAGTAAATGAATAGGTTTATTCCATTATTTTTATTTTTAAATTTTTTAGTTATGTGAACTTAATCAGATTTGTATCTCCATAATTATGGATATTTACCTAATACCATGAACGAACTCACGCAAATAGATTCGCTTACGTTTCAAAATGCTTTAAGAATTTTTCAAGAATACTATCATTTAGAGTCAAATGGAATTTTGGATGCACCAACTTTAGGATTAATTAATCGTCCCAGGTGTGGGATCCAAGATGATGAAATGCAATTTAACATGCTAAGATATAAATGGAACAGTAAGACAATAAAATGGTATTATGCCATAATTAATAGGGAAATCCAAGGAATAGCTGAGGCCGCTTTTGAAACGTGGAGCCAGCACACAGATTTAAATTTCGAAGTGGACTCACAAAATCCCGAAATTATTATATCTAACAAACGAAGGAATCCACACAGAAATCATAAAATAGGCGGTTATTGTTCTTCTGTAGTAGATGGAAAAGGAGGTGTCTTAGGTCATGCAATTTATCCGAACAGTGCGAATACTCCTATCGAAATCCATCTCGATCAAGACGATTCATGGTATCTACAGTAGACGATAATACACCTGGTGACCAAACAAATCTTTTCTCGGTTTTGTTGCATGAAATTGGACATGCTCTTGGAATATCTCATAATAATAATCAAGATTCCCTCATGTTCGCTTTTAACACAAACAAAATAGAATTACATAATGAGGACATTCTCGCCATACAATCTTTATATGGGAAAAAGAAACAAACTATCGAAGACAAACATATTGTTGATAAAGAAGAAGTGGATGAAACATTGGCAGAGGAACAACCTAAATTATGTTTATTAACGAATATTAATCAGTTTGTCATTGTAAATAAATTTTTGTACGTGTTTTATGATAAATGGGTTTGGATTTTTGGTCTTGATAATTCTACAGCTGCGATTGGTCCATAACGAATCACCGATTGGTTAACTTTCTTACCATCAGATTTTGAAAGAGTTACCGCAATTTATCAAAGACCCTCAGGACAAATAGTATTAATAATTAAAAAGCAGAACACAAATATGATATACATGTTCGATTACCCAAGTTTAATTTTGTTAGACGGTTATCCTAAATCTATCGCAGAATTTGGCATCAATGCAAGATCCAGAATCCATGCTATCGTAAACAGTTATTCTGGACGCACTTTTATATTTTATAATGACATATATTTTACGGAAATAGACGATTGCACCTTGAGACCCAAACAACACGTCTAATAACCTGAAATTTCCCCGGTGTACCACCAAACATGGATTCTTCTTTCAGATACAATAACGGAATGTTGTATTTTTTCAAAGATAATGTATTTTATGAATTTAACGAATTCTCTAACCAGCTAATAAGAGCAGGAAGAAATAATCTCCAATTATTTAATATCATTTGTCCCAAATATTCTCATTCGTTCATGGAAGTATTAAACAAACTAAAATCCACAATAGATGAACTAGAATTAAATTCTTTTTAAAAATTATTAGAATTCCACTTAAAAAGTGCAAAACATCCCCTCTATTTGGCTTCAATCTCTCTCTATATTATCCAGCAACTACCCTTTCACAGCAGCTTCTGACGTTTATAGTCAGATAGCTACCTATCGGATGGTATACCAGCACGATCATGATGGGTCTTATTTCATACCCCAGATCTTTAATTCGGCTTTACTGGATGTCTGCTTTAAGAGAGAGAAGAGCAAAGAGATGTTTTAGGAATAAAGACGTCGTCCGAACTAATTAAATAATAAAATAATAATTTCAGACCGCCTATATGTACCTACAAAATCTCTACATCATACATACGTGACAGATAAAAATAAAACATTAAATAATTCATTCCCAATAGATTAATTATTAACAATATTATAGCAATTTAATGTATAAAAATCCAGTAAAACCTTAAAGCAAAAATAATGTAAAATGCATACTCAAATAAAATTAACAGAACAAAATAATTATTGAAATGGAGGTGTTTTCCAGAAAAGGGAAATTGAGGGATTTTTCTTTTCAGAAGAGGGGGAAATTATTAAAAGCACACATGCTGCCATCTATTGGATCTTTGGATAACTACTTTCATTTGAGTTGTTGCAAAACACAAAAGGGCATCGCGCCAAATTCAAAGTAGGGTTAGAAGTAAGAAATGTATTATCTTGGTTCCTATTGCATATTTCGGCAATCTGACTTCAGATTTGGACAGAGGACCCATGTATTGCGGGTTGCATATTTTCAGGGGGCAAGTGTTGCGTGGTTGCATACCTCTGAAAATATCAGGGCAAAATGAAAAATTAGAATATCTTTGTTATTTATGAACCGATTTTAAAAATTTCAAACGTGTAACCCCTCTTTATTTATTTAAACTATTTTAAACAATTTATCTTTAACTTTATCAACTAGATTTTTAATATATTCATCATCCATATCCTCATTAAGAGTTAATAGAATCTCTAACTCATTTTTAACATTTTTGATCAGCAGAATTATATTTTTGTAATCCGTTTTCTTTTTATTCAAGTTAAATTTAGTGCTTAATCCAGTGATAACAGCTGAAATGGTTGTAAAACTAGTACTGATAATTGTATATGAGGTTAGTGGTATTAAAACATTTACAAATCCTGTTGCAGCTGATAAAGCTAAGGATAGAGTGATTAAACAATAATAGAAATATTTTAAAGTCTTATATCTCCTCTTTTTATTTTTTAACATCATCTCATATTGGTTTATTAATTCTTCTAATAATTGAATCAACTTTTCTTTGGGTATATTATCCGGTATATCCATTTAACTATTCAATATTCCTCTCCATCAGAATATAAGTAATTGCCTGTCATCTAAATCTTTTCAGTGATTCGTTGATTTATGATATCGTATGATAAAACGTTATAGCTTAACATTAAAATATAACACAAAGTTTTATCAGCCACATCCTCTTCAAAATGAAGAAAGGGATGTAAACTAGTTTTTTGTTTATCCACAACTTTTATTCGTTTAGTCGAGTCTATAACATACATTTTTTCGATGAATTCTTCAAATGTGTAATATGAGTCATCGTTTAAACTATCTAGTCTTCTGATCTCTGTGTACGCATGATACATTTTTAAATATTCTGCTTTTGAAATGTCTAAATTCTTTAGAGACGATGAAAGTGTTTCGCCTATTCCGTTTTCTAGGTAAGCAGTTTTTAACTTACGGTGATCGAAATATGCAGAATAATTTTTCTGGTTAGGATTATTTCTGTATGTTTGAAATACGATTATAACCCACCCTGGCGTATCAAACATACCAGCTGTAAAAGAATTTGTTAAATCTATATGTGAATACTTTCCACTTATAAACTTTCTAACTGTTTTACTTTTCATAAAACTTATGGGAAAATCTTTCTTAATTAGTTCATTCTTTAATTTTATATCAACTAATGGGTCATATTTTACTACAGGCATTCTAACATACATACCTTGAATTACTATTTTCCCAGGTTTTCCATCTTCCCAGACATGGACAGCCATATCATCATTATTATTTCTTTTAAACGTAATTTTCAACCCTCCTTTGTATAATACATCCTGAAATCCACTAAAAAACCCACCGAGAAGCCTTAGTTTGAATAATACCTCTTTTGTTCTGGTTGCATTTTTAAGTTGTCCATCTGTTTCAAATCCAGACATTTTATATTTCTTAGCTTGTGCTTCAGAAAGAAAACAAGTTCCTAAAGCTGTAGAAATAACGCCGGGATAATCAATTCTGTCAACAAGATACTCACATTTTTCAATTGATATTTGAGACCAAAGATGGCAGAAGAAATTGTCAACTATCCTAACTTTATCGTTATCACTGTATTCCGTGCCATCATCTCTAACAAGTGATTTATATTTCATGTATACGTTAGCATTCCAAGGATGTATAAACCCATCACCTTAGTGTATTTCGTAAATAACGTCTTTATTCGGTGAATTTAAGTCACCTATAGTCTCTTGTGTTGGTGGATATTCTTGATAACCATAGTTAATTATATTTTCCATTTATAAAATAAAAATTTAGTTCTATTCGCAAACCTTTAAAATTACAGTGACGAGACTATCTCCAAAATTAATTGCTTCATCATTTTCATCTAAAACTAACACTTCTATGTAATCAAACTCCATATGTTGAAGTGGAAAAGAAAGTGGATATGTTGGTTCATATAATAGGTTCTTTAAACTCTGCGTTAGTTTTAAATGATGCAATGATATCTGATTTTTTATGTCTGTAATCATCATGTTTTAGCATCATCCCCTTTGCTAAATTACAATGAATATTGATTGTTTCGAATCGATGAAATTTTGGAATCTTAGTTCCAATATAATTTTTATTTGGTTCCAATTCTATGTTGAATCCAAGTACCTCACCGATAGAACCAGTATTGCTAAGATACAATTTGAATGGTGATTTTATCTCAACTCGGTTAGTAACATCATTGCCTTTTATTGATACATTTTGTGAACTGAATGGCGATTGTGAGTTGATGTATTCTTCAAGTGCGGTTATACTATATTGACCAGGTGGAATAACAAACTCTTTTGTAACATTATTTTCTTCATACCACAGTGTATTATTGTGCTTTGTTATATTAGGAGTGAGATATGTAGTATAAAAACCTATTAGTGCAACTTTTAAATTGTCATTAGTGATAGGATGGGACAAGGTTTCTTGTAAGATAGAGTTTCGTTCAGATAATTTGAATACGTATGTCATTTAGTAAGATTATTTTTTCTTATTTTTAGGATATGTAAATAATATGTTTAATTTAATTACTAATTTTGTTCCATTACTCATCGTGGTACCAGTTTTCGGTTGAAACGATATGATATCACCATGTTCAAAGTGAAAATGCAAGTTTTCTGGAATTTCGTTTTTGTACAACTCGATTAAATCTGGTTCAGGGTGTGAATTATAATTAACAATAACACCATCAAAAAGGCATCTATATGCAAAATTACCATCACTTAATTCAAATTCCCCATGTGTATTATGATATTCGCCAGTTAAGTATATTGTTGTGATTCTGTTGGTTTGATAGTGATGTATGATATTACGAATTGAGTTTGTAATGTAGTCTTCCATCTGAGATTTGTTTACAGCATCGTTTTCTTCAACAGCCGGCTTAATTGCTGTAATTCTTCTTTGATTATGTAAAGTTATATATCCTGGTGTAATACCCAAAACTTTTTTATTATAATTGATATTGTTATTAAGATATATTACTAATTTTTTAGGAGGTACGCCCCCAAATGAGTCAAATACAAAACTTTTATCACGGACTTTAATATAACATATCCAGTGAGTACCTATATTTTTAGACACATCAAGATTAACAACACCATATTCATAATTGTTAGGTTTACTCGGCAATTCATCTATCATGGAAACGCCTCTGAAGCCTTTAAAACCACTACACAATTTTCTAATATCAATATTACTTAGAGGCGTAATCCTATCAAGTTTTTTGTTGTGAATCTACGCTTTTGTGGACTCTTTCGTATACCAGTGCCTGATTTTGTCTCCATTGCTAAATTATGTATTTTCTTTCCTATAACTCTGCATCATTTTTCTGTTTATTATGAACAGCATTCACAATACCAGAAACTCCTCCTACAGCAGCAGCAAGTGCAGCAAACAATGCGGGAAAAGTAAATATGAAGCCGCCTTTGTGTATTTTTATTCCGCTACATATTTTCAGTTTTCTAAGGTTATTAACTGCTTTCATGTATGATGCTAACGTTACACCACTCCCTATTTTGGTTGGACCACCACCTAAAAGTTTTCGTAATTCAGAAACACCATATAATAGTAGAGGTAATGTAAAAATAGTACCACCTTTTTGTATTGTAATACCACTACCTTTTTTTATATTTTTAAGAAATTGTTCTATGATCAGCAATCCATTTTTTTATCAGCCTTATGTCGACTTTCTAAATTTTTGTTATCTCTTTAAGCAATATCGTGTTCTCTAGCTGCTTCGTCTAATGGATTTATTCCTTTGTCACCCCGAGCCAATTTTTCATCCAGCTTCGTATACGGCCCCAAGAAATTGTATCCGGGTAAATGTAGCTCAGGCATTCCTTTCATACTAAGTAGAATATTAACGAACCCTGCTCCTTGTTTATCCCAAAATCGAGGAGGCAGTATGCTAATTATTTTTATTAAGTGACCTATATTTTTAGGATTCTGTAAAATAAAATTAGTTAGCGTGTCGCAAAACATTTTCATAATGCTAGCTTTCTCGTTATAAAAGTTATCGTTACCTGCCTGTTCTTCACCCATTATAACAAGCAGTCTGTCTACTAGTTTCTAACGTCATTCATCCAAACATATTCTTTAGGCAAGCCTGTGTATTTACGCAATCCACTTCCACTGCTTGATTCATCATCTGGGAGACGTTTTCTCATTCTCGTATCCCAAATGGGTTTAATAAGTGTCATATATTTGTTTGATCTACTTGATTTACTATGTTTAGTGTTGGGGTCGTTATTCTGATAAATTACATCTGAATCAAATAATATGTTCTCGTAATTTTTTTCGTCTTCTGGCGATACAAGATCAATTGGAATGTCCTTTATTGTTAACAAAGCCATTAGTCTTTCAGTTGCTTTATACTTTGTACCTTTAATAATAACATTATCGTTGTCAAAAGTGACTTCAGCATTACCAATATAATTCTTACCATCATTACCACCAACTATCAAAAATGTCTTATCGTTTCTAGTGTTTAGATATTTGGAAACAATCGGACCCAATGATGTTGTGGTATAATTAGTTAACGCCTTAACGCGTGTTTGTGTTTGTGTTGGTGTTTGCGTTTGTGTTTGCGTTACTGGAACAAGTTATGTGTTTTCAAAAACGTTTTCAATTTTATCTCCAAGGTGATTAATGGCATCAATAATGGGTTGATCTTGTTTTTTGTATTTGTTATATATACCTATTTTGGACCATTTGATACCTTTAAATTCTTCAATTAATTGATCTCGTAATTGTAATAGTTTATTCGCTTCTGCAACAGATGGTTTCATTTATTATGAATAATTTTCAGTTCGGCATAAAATATTTGCTTGTATAAATGACAAACTGGTATATCAAAACTTTTATACCTAGATCATCATTGAATCGAAAAAATGGTGAATATTTACCAAATGATGATTACATGAGATGTATTATAGTTGGTCCATCGAAATGTGGCAAGACAACTCTAATGTTAGATAACTTTTTGTTTTCCCCAGGGTGGTTGGATAAAAAGAACAGACATGTCTACATATACTCAAAAAGTTTAAATCAACCAGATTATGTGTTTTTACAGAATTTGTTTAAAGATATTGAACAAGAATTAGGCAAAGAGATATGTACATTCTCCAATAGTAATAAAAACGTGGTATCACTTGATGATTGTAAAAGCAATTCTATAGTCATTTTTGATGATTTTATACAGGAGAACCAAGATAATGTGGGAGTCTATTACACGCGTGGCAGACATAAACAGATTGATGTGTTTTATCTAGGGCAGACGTATAGTAAGATACCAAAACAGCTAATTAGGGACAATGTTAATTTTCTTTGCGTATTTAGACAGGATAATACAAATTTAGATCATATATACAAGGAGTTTGTTGGCGGTGACTTTAGCTTTGATGAATTTATTTCTCTGTGTAGTGATTGTTGGAATCAGGATTATGGTTTTATTACTATAGATCTCACACGTAAACGAGATAATGGAAAATAGAGAAATAAAATAAAAGATTTTATCAAATAATAATTATAATAATTTTTATTATATAAATGGGGATTGATATTTTAGGAAACACGTCAAAGAATATAAGTATCAATAGACTTAAGAAAGAGTTTGACAGATTTAAGAATAGGGTGTTGACCGATGCTGTGAATAGAAATATTACAAATATGTATTCTCAGTTTCAAATTTTAATAAACCAAAATTCAAAACTTATTGAAAAAAGAAATAAAATTGATTTAATTGGTAAGTTAAAAGTTGATAAACCAGGTACATTTAAATTTACTCACGGTACTACCCAATTTAAGTTTCCATACAAAGGACTACCATTAAACTTCGAATCTGATGACGATAAATATTATATTAATTGTGTTATAAATTCAAATTTAATTGCAACTGTTTCCTATCAATTTGAAAAGGGGAAATTTTACATTTTGAGCCACATAGGCTAGCGGCAATGGAAGAACATACCGTTGTTTATATTGTTCTTGATACATTAATGGAGTAATCAGTTTTTTATTATAATAAATGCCCATAACATATTGCGTAAATATTAAAGCATCAGTTGTTGGCTGAACGTTTTAACAGAACATTAAAAGAAAAAATGTGGAAACAGTTCTCTATTCAAGGAAATTATAAACGGATTGATATATTACAAAAATTAGTTAATAGCTATAATAATACGTATCATAATACCATTAAAACGAAGCCTATTGAAGTTAACTTAAAAACTCAAGAGGCTATCGATTATGATGTATATCGTAATAGGGTGGACGACCATCTACCCTGTAAATACAAAGTTGGTTATAAAGTTCGTATTAGTAAAATTAAAGGTATTTTCGAAAAAGGTTATACAGCAAACTGGTCTACAGAAATATTTACAGTTGATAAGGTATTTAAAGGCAACCCACCATATTATCATCTTAAAGACTCTAAAGGTGAAGAAATTGCAGGTACGTTTTATGAACAAGAAATGCAGAAAACAAAATACCCTAATATATATTTAGTTGATAACGTTATACGTACAAAAGGAGATAAAGCATACGTTAAATGGCTAGGGTTTGACAGTTCACATAATAGTTGAATTAACAAAAAGGATGTTGTTGTTTAAAACTCTTTAATAAATGGATAACCATTTTACATATCATAAGCTTTTAATTGCTCTTTCTAATTTTATCAGAGTGTTAAAAACAACCCGACGCTTAATGGCAGAAGGGGGTGAAAAAGAAGAAGAAGTGTTAAAAAAAGTGAAAAGATATTGTGTGAAAAAAAGTTGTCTGAAAAAAGTGTAAACGCAAGTTACAAAACAAAGTTGGAAGAATATTTCTAGATCACAATTAACAGAAGATTATATAAGAGAATTTCAACATAAAGTTAATTGGAAGGCTATCTCTAGATACCAAAAATTATCACAGGATTTTATTAGAGAATTCCAGCATAAAGTTGATTGGGGTATTATTTCTGAATGTCAAAAACTATCAGAGGATTGTATACGTGAATTCAAAGAAAAAGTTGATTGGGAAAAAGTAGTATCCGAATGAGATAGTGGCTGTCGCTATTTAATATTCGCAATTAATTTGTATGTACTTATAACTAATTTGCACGGGTTTTAATTAATGTGCGCGTACTTAGAACTAATTAGCAAGTACTTAGAATACTTTACATTTATGTATTTGCATGTTTATAACTTTTTTATGAATATATAATTATTTTTTTATGAAAAATATGTATATAGAAGGTAATTAGAGGTACTAAACGCTATGCATATGTTTTTATATTCATTACTGCAAAGTATGTAATGTATAAAATGTTAATATTAATGTTTATAATATTGAAAATAAGTTTTTATGGTTTATGAACCGCTATGAACGGTGTTAATGGTACAAAAGAAGACGGTCCCGGTACTCGAACCCGAGATATGTAATATTATTAATTAGTACTATGTAATAATGTATGTTATTATGGTATGAAACACGATGGTTTCACACGCTAGACAGAATACTGTCTCAGAATTTCGACTCCGCTCTGATGCCAGACAGAGAGAATGAATTAATATTCCGCGCAGGTAGAGGAGAAAGGAATTTGGGGAGTGTGCGTTCAAGGTCAAATGACGTCAGAACGTCAGAACAAAGGAAGAACCTGATTCACCAATGAGAGAACGCGTCGGTAGGTTTTCAGAACCGGTTTTTCCAAGGTTAACCAGTACGCAAGAACAAGGGAAAGCTATGCAATACTGTAGGGCAGGGGAGGGATTCAACCAGACAACAAAGGATGTCTGGAAATGCGCAGCAACGGTCAAATTTCTGAAGCTAAGCGTTGCTTGTAGAACCGGTTTCCGCCGCCAATTAATATTCAGCTCAGGGTTGCCCCAAGGCACAGGACGCTTTAGCGCAGGTTTTTTTTATCTGTACTAAGAAGAAGGGAGAGCTATCAGGGACGGGGCCTACAGTTTTCACCATTTGCTTTTATCACGGGGTAACGAACCTAGGACCCTTTGATTATTGATTTAGGTAGTAAATGTATGTTACTGTGTGCTATTTAACTTAATTTTGAGTTTATTTTTTACCAAACTTTGACTTTATGTCAAACATTTTCACAGCTTATTCTTATTTTTACAAAAATAACACTATTTGTACTATTCAGGCAACATTTTTTATTAAATTTTGGACTCGCAAAGACAATTTTTCAACTTTTAATTTATTATTTTACAATTTTATGTTAATTTTTTACCAAAATAACACTATTTATACTATTCAGGCAACATTTTTTATTAAATTTTGGACTCACAAAGATATTTTTACAACTTTTTAACTTATTATTTTACAATTTTATATCTATTTTTAACCTAAATAACACTATTTGTACTATTCAGGCAACATTTTTTATTAAATTTTGGACTCACAAAAAGACATTTTCTAAACTTTTAACTTAATATTTTATAACTTTATGTTAAGTTTTTACCAAAATAACACTATTTATACTATTCAGGCAACATCTTTTATTAAATTTTGGACTCGCAAAGACATTTTTTCAACTTTTAACTTATTATTTTACAACTTTATGTTAATTTTTTACCAAAATAACACTATTTGTACAATTCAGGCAACATTTTTTATTAAATTTTGGACTCACAAAGACATTTTTTCAACTTTTAACCTATTATTTTACAACTTTGTTAATTTTTTACCAAAATAACACAATTTCATCTCTTCAGGAAATACTTTTTATTACATTTTGGACATACACACACACACACACACACACCCATCACACACACACACACACACACACACAGAGAGAGAGAGAGAGAGAGAGAGAGAGAGAGAGATATTTTTTTCCAAGTTTACAGGATTATTCTCCACGTTTACTCAAATAACACAATTCAAATGTGGTTTGAATTAAATTTTGTACACACGAAGTGTGTTTCGTCAAGTTTTACCCTTTATTTTTCAATTTTATGCTTATTTTACCAAAGTAAGACCTCTTAGTCTATTCAAGAAAGAGTTTTCAATTATATTTTGGATGCAAAAGTATGTTTTGGCAAGTTCTACCCTTTTATTTTACAAGTTTAGGCTTATTATTACTCAAATAACAACGAAAGTTTGTTTATTTTAGAGTTTGCTGAGTATTTTGTTACTGTTGTACTAGGTAAAAGTTTTCTAAATATATCAGATAGGGCTCTGTATATTTTTGTTTTTGCTATTTTGGAGATGATGCGATCAGCACCACTCTTCATCTGCTTTTTTATCTTATGTACCCTAATATTATTTTGAGGCTTAGTGAATTCTAGAGCCTATTTATGCAGGAGAGAGGGCTTGAAAATTTTGATCTCAGATAACCCACAACTATTTGTCAGAGTATTTTAAAGGATATTTTATACTTATTATGGGCCACTAGAATATCTAAGCTTGCTTAATTTTAATGCCTGTAATGCTGTTATTGTATTTCTAGCTAAGGCTTACTGGATAAAGTACACGAAATGTTTAACATTTCGACTATTTGCCAAATTTTTTTGTGTAACGAAAATTATTGTGTGTCTATAAAGACTGAAATCCTTTTACCGAGGGGTACACAACTGGACGCTTACCAACATTGTTTCTTTTCTTTTTTAAATATAACCATTTATCAATATATTGACAATTCACAGGACAAGACGAAGTTCACACACGACTGACTATATGAACCATAGGTCCATTTGCTAAACTTTTTTCTATGCTAGAAGAATAATTTAGCCTTATAGCCTTTTTCAAGGTATTTTTGAAGTATTACTGGTGTTTGGGTGCATCAACACTTGGGTTATTTCCATTTGGTTTATTATACGAGGCTACAATCACTATCTGAACACTGAAATTCTCTGATTGAAACTTAAAGCTTAGGCTGTAACTAGGGACTTAGTATGTATATCGACAATTTATAGGACAACACAAATTTTACAAAGGATTGTAGGTGACGTAGGACCAGACGCCAGAGCTTTGTTAACCTGCAAGAAGCACTTACAGATAATATTACGAGGAAATGAGGTTGATTTTTACTGTTTCACAAGAATGCTATCTTTTATACACCCAATATTTGCTTTTTCAAGTAACTACATATGCCAGAAGCACTTACAGGCCAACTCTAACTAGACTTCGACTTATTTTATATCAGGTGCTAAATTTATAAATAACTATGATTGTGTATATTTCTGAGGAAGTACGCAAAAGCAGATTACCCGATTAAAGTATCTGAAAAACAGATTTTTCTATGTAAGTATATTTTAATGACTGGATTATTTAACAGATCAAACAGGAAGACTGCAAAATTCATTAAATGTAGTTCTATCGTATAGGTGGTTTCAGAGATATGAAAAGAACAAATATAAGATTTCGCTTTTTTTGCTTCTGAGGCTAATCGCGACGCTAAGGGTAAATGGCGAGGAAATGTAACGGAGGAGAAATACTCTCAAAAGTTATGGGCTGCATGTAAATTAATACCACAGAGATATTACAGTAGATGTAGGTTCTACCACCAGAACTTTTCTATTATAATAATACTGGTTATGCTGTACTGTTAGCTAAAGATGCTGATATTTTAGAAACTTAAAAGCTTATTGCAAAATTTTAAGATAAATAATAATCTGTTAGACTGTAAACATATTTTATATCCATTCTGCAAAAAATCCGATGACAAAATTTAAAAATTGTTATCGCCCAGACAGGGACTCGAACCCTGGACAGATAGGTTAAAAGCCTAACGCTATACCAACTAAGCTATCTGGGCACAAGGTATTCTTTTCTTGAAAAGTTAGTTATGTTAAGAAATATATTGAAACATTTGAGAACACTTTTGGTCTGGTTCGACAGAGAAGGAGACAACATTTCCAAATTTTTACAGACTGGGTGTATTTTTCCACTATAGAGGCCTTCACTATATGTAATTCGAAACGTTAAAGTTCAGCTAGCTTCCAAAATTGAGGTAAAGATTTTGTTTGGCGAGATTAACAAGTTACAATTATATCCAGTTACGGACAAATAAAGCTAAAACTCTCAGATTTACTGTACTAGCCAAGTTTTAGTAACATTTTCTTCACTTTAGTACAAATACCAAAGAAATAGGTATATTTTATTTATAATTTGACAAAATGTACTAGTATTTAATTCACAAAGTTAGGTAAAAAACAGTATTTTTAAAAAATATTGTTACTGCCTTCAAATGTTATGTTATTTAGCCACTAACAACTGGTTTACACTGTTTGGCATTCTTTAAATAGGAAAAGAAGGAATTATTTGTTTAGTATTTTTATATTTATTTAAGAAAACAATTCTACAGTTTAACTTAATTTTAACAAATTGTTACTAATTTATATATCAAAGTTATGTTATTTAGAGTGTATGAAGGCGTATAAAGTTAATATTTGTACTTATCAGTTCAACTTGCAATTATATTTTACACACAAAAGATAATGTTTACAGTTAAATTACTTGAATCAGAGAATAATATTTTACAGTAATTGATTCATTCAGCAGTAGTCAGTACTTTTATGCATCAGAAAGTTTTCTTAATTTTCTATTACGCATGCTATTTTGGGCTATTCTTAAAATGTATTTCTAGGGCAAACTGGTTTAATTTTGTGCTTATAATGCAAAGTTGACAGTTTTCGCAAAATGCATTGTACATTTGTTATATTCTCTACTTACAATCCAAATATTAATCTTATTTAATGTATAACTAACTAACTCTCTAGCCTTCTTAAACCCGAATGTTCATGGCTGCAGCAACACATGCTTTTCATCTGTCCCTGTCCTGAGCAAGATCTATATACTCCTTTCCTTCCCTACCAATTTCCTTTAGGTCCATCTCTACATTATCCCTCCATCTTTGTTTTGGTCTTCCTATTGGTCTTTTACCATCAGGTTTCCCAACAAGAATCCTGTATACTCTTTTTTCCTCTCCCATTCGTACCACATGATCTACACACCTAAGTCTTCTTGATTTAATCATTCTAATACTATCTGGACATGAATACAAATTATGTACTTCTAAAGTATGTAACCTTCTCCACTCATCTGTCTCCTCATCTGTTTTAGGCCCAAGTATTTTCCTAAGGATTTTATTTTCAAATATTCTCAATTTATGTTAATTTTTCAATGTAAGGGACCAAGTTTATTTACTGTATTTAACTTTTATTTTTTTGTAATTAACAAAAATTAAAAGCTTATACTGTAGTTATTATATCTTTTTCTATCAGCTTATTTTGAAATCAATATTATTAGATATAGTCTTTGATTTATAACTATATTGCTTTTTTTTATCAATTTATCTAAGAGTACACACAGACAAACACATCTGTTCACACTTTTATGTACATAGATATGCCTTTTTTCAATATTTTAGTATGAAGATTGCACTTTAGCTATTTAAGCAAGTGTAGGAAAGGTAGGATTTCTGAGAATTTCTTGCAGGATTTTGTTGTCCAAGTATAGATGAGAACTGAGCTGGGAGACTGTTTTGAACCTTTTCATGAGAGTTTGCATGTGAACTGTATGCAAATTGAGCACTATTGACTGTGCATGCTTCTAAGTTTTGATGTTATTTTACATCAACCCTGTGAGACTGTAGAGAGTTTTCCCTTTTCAAGTAGTTTTTACTGATTGTATTTGTATATGTTTTGGGGAGTTAGCAGTTTTATGTTATGAGGCAGTTTATTGTAGAATATTTTTACCTGATGGTATGATATATTGAGTGTCTGCTGTTTTACTTGTAATTATTTTTCTTTTTGTGTTGTGTATTTGACTATATTTTGTCCAAGTTCGTAGTATTTAGAATAATTGTTATTGACTTGTAAGGAGTAATAATCCTTTGCAAGATGCCCTATACTTTAGTCTGAACATTATTCTTAGTGTTCACTTTTGAAGCCTTAGTATTCTGGTAGTATTATTAATGTAGAGGTAAATTAGGCTAAAATGTAGGCATTTTTCTGATAAATTATACTCAATTAGTTGTTTCAGCAGGTAGAAGTTGCATGATGGTTTACTGCTGATGATGTTAATTTGCTCTTCTTATGTACTACGTATGATGTAGCTTACTTGAGTAATTGGAATTTCCTACTGAAAAAAGGATTGCTTGTCTATTTTATTCCTATGTTGTTAAGTTTGTCCATAAGCAAGCCATGTTTTTACTCTATCCTATGCCTTGGAAGAATCTAGATATATTGTGTTTGCAGTTTTATGTTTCTCTAAGGTTTCAGCTATGTAGTTTTTTAAACTGTGCTATGGGTGTGGCTATTGATTTCTCTTTCTGGATGCCATGTTGGTTTCTGTGTATTCCTCTTGCTGCTTGAATTTGACTTAGGTTGTTTGCTTTTTTTCTTAGATCTTTATTTGTTTATTTGTTCAGTATTTTTATTTTTTTGAATTTTAATTACTTTAATTTTACATTAACTAACACATTTTTCTTTAACAACAAAAGAATTTACTCTAGTATAAAAACTTCTACTAACAAAAATGTACTATTATAACTTTTAATTTTAGGAAATTGTATTTTTAAAACTTTAACTTTGAAAAATTGATTTTTAATTACTTTAATTTTACATTAACTAACAAATTTTACATTAACAACAAAATAAATTGCCCTAGTATAAAAACTTCTACTAACAAAAATATACTATTATAACTTTTAATTTTAGAAAATTGTATTTTTAAAACTTTAATTTTGAAAAATTGAATTTTAACACACTTTGACTTTAACAATGTACTTTGATTTTTTATGTAAAAGAATATTAAAAAATAAAAAATACTGAACAAATAAACAAATAAAGATCTAAGAAAAAAGCAAACAACCTAAGTCAAATTCAAGCAGCAAGAGGAATACACAGAAACCAACATGGCATCCAGAAAGAGAAATCAATAGCCACACCCATAGCACAGTTTAAAAAACTACATAGCTGAAACCTTAGAGAAACATAAAACTGCAAACACAATATATCTAGATTCTTCCAAGGCATAGGATAGAGTAAAAACATGGCTTGCTTATGGACAAACTTAACAACATAGGAATAAAATAGACAAGCAATCCTTTTTTCAGTAGGAAATTCCAATTACTCAAGTAAGCTACATCATACGTAGTACATAAGAAGAGCAAATTAACATCATCAGCAGTAAACCATCATGCAACTTCTACCTGCTGAAACAACTAATTGAGTATAATTTATCAGAAAAATGCCTACATTTTAGCCTAATTTACCTCTACATTAATAATACTACCAGAATACTAAGGCTTCAAAAGTGAACACTAAGAATAATGTTCAGACTAAAGTATAGGGCATCTTGCAAAGGATTATTACTCCTTACAAGTCAATAACAATTATTCTAAATACTACGAACTTGGACAAAATATAGTCAAATACACAACACAAAAAGAAAAATAATTACAAGTAAAACAGCAGACACTCAATATATCATACCATCAGGTAAAAATATTCTACAATAAACTGCCTCATAACATAAAACTGCTAACTCCCCAAAACATATACAAATACAATCAGTAAAAACTACTTGAAAAGGGAAAACTCTCTACAGTCTCACAGGGTTGATGTAAAATAACATCAAAACTTAGAAGCATGCACAGTCAATAGTGCTCAATTTGCATACAGTTCACATGCAAACTCTCATGAAAAGGTTCAAAACAGTCTCCCAGCTCAGTTCTCATCTATACTTGGACAACAAAATCCTGCAAGAAATTCTCAGAAATCCTACCTTTCCTACACTTGCTTAAATAGCTAAAGTGCAATCTTCATACTAAAATATTGAAAAAAGGCATATCTATGTACATAAAAGTGTGAACAGATGTGTTTGTCTGTGTGTACTCTTAGATAAATTGATAAAAAAAAGCAATATAGTTATAAATCAAAGACTATATCTAATAATATTGATTTCAAAATAAGCTGATAGAAAAAGATATAATAACTACAGTATAAGCTTTTAATTTTTGTTAATTACAAAAAAATAAAAGTTAAATACAGTAAATAAACTTGGTCCCTTACATTGAAAAATTAACATAAATTGAGAATATTTGAAAATAAAATCCTTAGGAAAATACTTGGGCCTAAAACAGATGAGGAGACAGATGAGTGGAGAAGGTTACATACTTTAGAAGTACATAATTTGTATTCATGTCCAGATAGTATTAGAATGATTAAATCAAGAAGACTTAGGTGTGTAGATCATGTGGTACGAATGGGAGAGGAAAAAAGAGTATACAGGATTCTTGTTGGGAAACCTGATGGTAAAAGACCAATAGGAAGACCAAAACAAAGATGGAGGGATAATGTAGAGATGGACCTAAAGGAAATTGGTAGGGAAGGAAAGGAGTATATAGATCTTGCTCAGGACAGGGACAGATGAAAAGCATGTGTTGCTGCAGCCATGAACATTCGGGTTTAAGAAGGCTAGAGAGTTAGTTAGTTATACATTAAATAAGATTAATATTTGGATTGTAAGTAGAGAATATAACAAATGTACAATGCATTTTGCGAAAACTGTCAACTTTGCATTATAAGCACAAAATTAAACCAGTTTGCCCTAGAAATACATTTTAAGAATAGCCCAAAATAGCATGCGTAATAGAAAATTAAGAAAACTTTCTGATGCATAAAAGTACTGACTACTGCTGAATGAATCAATTACTGTAAAATATTATTCTCTGATTCAAGTAATTTAACTGTAAACATTATCTTTTGTGTGTAAAATATAATTGCAAGTTGAACTGATAAGTACAAATATTAACTTTATACGCCTTCATACACTCTAAATAACATAACTTTGATATATAAATTAGTAACAATTTGTTAAAATTAAGTTAAACTGTAGAATTGTTTTCTTAAATAAATATAAAAATACTAAACAAATAATTCCTTCTTTTCCTATTTAAAGAATGCCAAACAGTGTAAACCAGTTGTTAGTGGCTAAATAACATAACATTTGAAGGCAGTAACAATATTTTTTAAAAATACTGTTTTTTACCTAACTTTGTGAATTAAATACTAGTACATTTTGTCAAATTATAAATAAAATATACCTATTTCTTTGGTATTTGTACTAAAGTGAAGAAAATGTTACTAAAACTTGGCTAGTACAGTAAATCTGAGAGTTTTAGCTTTATTTGTCCGTAACTGGATATAATTGTAACTTGTTAATCTCGCCAAACAAAATCTTTACCTCAATTTTGGAAGCTAGCTGAACTTTAACGTTTCGAATTACATATAGTGAAGGCCTCTATAGTGGAAAAATACACCCAGTCTGTAAAAATTTGGAAATGTTGTCTCCTTCTCTGTCGAACCAGACCAAAAGTGTTCTCAAATGTTTCAATATATTTCTTAACATAACTAACTTTTCAAGAAAAGAATACCTTGTGCCCAGATAGCTTAGTTGGTATAGCGTTAGGCTTTTAACCTATCTGTCCAGGGTTCGAGTCCCTGTCTGGGCGATAACAATTTTTAAATTTTGTCATCGGATTTTTTGCAGAATGGATATAAAATATGTTTACAGTCTAACAGATTATTATTTATCTTAAAATTTTGCAATAAGCTTTTAAGTTTCTAAAATATCAGCATCTTTAGCTAACAGTACAGCATAACCAGTATTATTATAATAGAAAAGTTCTGGTGGTAGAACCTACATCTACTGTAATATCTCTGTGGTATTAATTTACATGCAGCCCATAACTTTTGAGAGTATTTCTCCTCCGTTACATTTCCTCGCCATTTACCCTTAGCGTCGCGATTAGCCTCAGAAGCAAAAAAAGCGAAATCTTATATTTGTTCTTTTCATATCTCTGAAACCACCTATACGATAGAACTACATTTAATGAATTTTGCAGTCTTCCTGTTTGATCTGTTAAATAATCCAGTCATTAAAATATACTTACATAGAAAAATCTGTTTTTCAGATACTTTAATCGGGTAATCTGCTTTTGCGTACTTCCTCAGAAATATACACAATCATAGTTATTTATAAATTTAGCACCTGATATAAAATAAGTCGAAGTCTAGTTAGAGTTGGCCTGTAAGTGCTTCTGGCATATGTAGTTACTTGAAAAAGCAAATATTGGGTGTATAAAAGATAGCATTCTTGTGAAACAGTAAAAATCAACCTCATTTCCTCGTAATATTATCTGTAAGTGCTTCTTGCAGGTTAACAAAGCTCTGGCGTCTGGTCCTACGTCACCTACAATCCTTTGTAAAATTTGTGTTGTCCTATAAATTGTCGATATACATACTAAGTCCCTAGTTACAGCCTAAGCTTTAAGTTTCAATCAGAGAATTTCAGTGTTCAGATAGTGATTGTAGCCTCGTATAATAAACCAAATGGAAATAACCCAAGTGTTGATGCACCCAAACACCAGTAATACTTCAAAAATACCTTGAAAAAGGCTATAAGGCTAAATTATTCTTCTAGCATAGAAAAAAGTTTAGCAAATGGACCTATGGTTCATATAGTCAGTCGTGTGTGAACTTCGTCTTGTCCTGTGAATTGTCAATATATTGATAAATGGTTATATTTAAAAAAGAAAAGAAACAATGTTGGTAAGCGTCCAGTTGTGTACCCCTCGGTAAAAGGATTTCAGTCTTTATAGACACACAATAATTTTCGTTACACAAAAAAATTTGGCAAATAGTCGAAATGTTAAACATTTCGTGTACTTTATCCAGTAAGCCTTAGCTAGAAATACAATAACAGCATTACAGGCATTAAAATTAAGCAAGCTTAGATATTCTAGTGGCCCATAATAAGTATAAAATATCCTTTAAAATACTCTGACAAATAGTTGTGGGTTATCTGAGATCAAAATTTTCAAGCCCTCTCTCCTGCATAAATAGGCTCTAGAATTCACTAAGCCTCAAAATAATATTAGGGTACATAAGATAAAAAAGCAGATGAAGAGTGGTGCTGATCGCATCATCTCCAAAATAGCAAAAACAAAAATATACAGAGCCCTATCTGATATATTTAGAAAACTTTTACCTAGTACAACAGTAACAAAATACTCAGCAAACTCTAAAATAAACAAACTTTCGTTGTTATTTGAGTAATAATAAGCCTAAACTTGTAAAATAAAAGGGTAGAACTTGCCAAAACATACTTTTGCATCCAAAATATAATTGAAAACTCTTTCTTGAATAGACTAAGAGGTCTTACTTTGGTAAAATAAGCATAAAAGTGAAAAATAAAGGGTAAAACTTGACGAAACACACTTCGTGTGTACAAAATTTAATTCAAAACACATTTGAATTGTGTTATTTGAGTAAACGTGGAGAATAATCCTGTAAACTTGGAAAAAAATATCTCTCTCTCTCTCTCTCTCTCTCTCTCTCTCTCTCTCTGTGTGTGTGTGTGTGTGTGTGTGTGATGGGTGTGTGTGTGTGTGTGTGTGTATGTCCAAAATGTAATAAAAATTATTTCCTGAACAGATGAAATTGTGTTATTTTGGTAAAAAATTAACAAAGTTGTAAAATAATAGGTTAAAAGTTGAAAAAATGTCTTTGTGAGTCCAAAATTTAATAAAAAATGTTGCCTGAATTGTACAAATAGTGTTATTTTGGTAAAAAATTAACATAAAGTTGTAAAATAATAAGTTAAAAGTTGAAAAAATGTCTTTGCGAGTCCAAAATTTAATAAAAGATGTTGCCTGAATAGTATAAATAGTGTTATTTTGGTAAAAACTTAACATAAAGTTATAAAATAATAAGTTAAAAGTTTAGAAAATGTCTTTTTGTGAGTCCAAAATTTAATAAAAAATGTTGCCTGAATAGTACAAATAGTGTTATTTAGGTTAAAAATAGATATAAAATTGTAAAATATGTAACGTATTGGCTGCGTACTAGAAAAAAGGACAATAAAGCCTTATGGGAAGCGTGAAGAAATAGGTCCGGGATCGATTAATGTACGCGCTATAAAGCAAGCGACAACCAACAGTTACAAGTAACAAATTGTTGAGGTCGTTGGCCAGTGCTTTAACACCGCCACCTCAGTCTCAATAGAGAACCAATGGCGAGGCTATGTCCAAGGTTAAAGAAAAATATAATTCTCGGTACTGGTCACCACCTATAAATCAATCGAGATAGGTAATAGGCAATAGCATTCACAAAGTATCGTGGAATATTATACTCAGGTTTGACAATTCTCACAAATATCCTGCAATACAAAAAATACACACTAACTACTCATAAGGAAACTACAAAGTCCATACTACTCAATGAAATTCTTAACTTCCTTTCTTACCAATACCAACTTCGCAGCTTCACTTCGTTATGAGGAAGGTTCGTTAAACAAAACGTATGTAACAATATTCAGTTTTAAGACTTGAGTCAAGAATTTATTAGATTCAATTCTGAACAAGAAACAATCAATATCTCAATTTTCAACAATGCGAGAAACATTTCATCATAAACAAATCCAATTTAATTGCATTTAGAAAATCTCTACAAGTGAAACTTTAACAAATCTTTCCTACAACCTTTTCCTCCGTCATTTGACGTATCAAGAATATACGTTACTATTTAGACGTTAACAACAACATGAATTACAATCACGATTAAATTCCTTCCTTTGTACCCATTATAAAATCCACTTGGGCATCAAAACGAGCATTTTACAATTAATTAACAAATGGCTTACTTAGGTCTGTTATACTTTTGCCACAATAGTTTACACAACTTTTCCCCTTTTTACATTTGATGCTCCCACCAATCTAATTTAATGTTGTGCCACCCTAACATTGATTATTCCAACATTTAAAGGTTCGCGACGATGGACAGGAAATATCATTCGTACGCCTCGCAAAATTTCAATGTTACGCGAACGTTGCAAGTTTCATCATTTTCATTCTTGTATCACAAAATATTCAACTAGAGATGTCCCATTAAACGGCCCACACGTATGAATTGCAATTGAGAATAATTTAAACTTTCATCACCCGTTCTTCCTTCGTTTACGCTTTTAAGTTCTGACTCAATCGCAATAAACAAACGGGATTCAAACCCAGTTTCGCGACTTGGACTTCGCAGAACTAACAGAATGTATCGACACTGTACATACCTCCATTTATCGCTTCCAAAAATGTTCCAACCTCCAGTTCACGCTGCAAGGGGCGGTCAGTCAAACAGAACTCTGTCTTCCTTCGCTTTCTGGTATCTAGATATTGGGGTAACCTCCGGTAACGTCCATCAAATTCGTCCCTCAACTACAGCTCTGGATACAGGTCTACGTTGCGGAAAGTGGGCGAAATCTAACAAGCCCTCGTTAGACTTCTCACTCCAATCAAATGCAACTTCCTTGCAAGCGTATGAGATCCGTCACAAAAGGTGCTTCTATCTTGCGTTGACGTGTCGAACTTCATAGAGAGCAACAATAACGAAGTGTGCAATCGCAATCAGAATAAAGTTAAAGTCTCGCCCGCGAGACGACTTGCACACTTAAACCAGCAACATGCTCTCTGCCCTTTTCCCCTCGTCAGCCAAGTCACGCTGACAACTTTCGCGTAGGTCTCCCAAGTCGGAACTGATTACTGCTGAAGGATTTTTTTTTTTGTCTGCACGAGAAGCGAGCGCCGAGCGAGAGGTCAGTGGAGACCTCTAGCGGGGGCTAATATAATCAACAAAGACAAGCGAGACGCAAGGCGTACGAAGAATGAGGAATTGTGACGTTATTCCACGCAGAATTATTACGTAATACTTTTTTGTACGCAAAGCGTAGGAAAAACGTCACAAACTCCCCCACGTAGCAAAAGAAGAATATATGGTAAATATATAACAATTAGAATAAGCAAAATTTAAGTAAAGGGCACAAAAATTATAGCAACAATCAATAACACCTGCTGGGAGCATCATATCTACAGCAATACAAGTAATAGTCTATATAAAAAAACCATAAATATGTGACTAGAGAGAAACAAGCATCAATGAATATATAGCCATAAGCACACACAAACAATATGCTTAAGACTAGAATCTGATAATATCTTGACTAGACATAGATTGGGAAACAAATTACAAACACCAATTAATGTACATAGTAATATGATATCGTGATAATCATGAAAATGAAGCATGAAAAGATCGATTGCAATCGAGATGACTCCATGAGATAATATGTTAGTATGACAATTTTGATTACCCTCGTACAAGGGGTATAAACATAATGTCGAAGAAAAAAGGGGGGAAACATTTATATGAATTCAAACACTAATGTAATCATAGTGACAGTAAGACCTAGATACATAAGAGATGTCCAAATAACATTGTGTGGTGAAAGAATTCTGAAAAATAATATCAGAAACGACGCACTATCCAATGAGCAGTCCTAAATAATAACATTTTGGTTTTACTTATTTTTGGATGGATTTGATGCACAAAACGTTGATTTCCAGGGTGGCACACTCAACACATAAGTTCCCTCGGAAAACATGAAAAATAAACAAAAAAAAGGAAGAATTAGAAGAGAAGAAGAAATGGAAGATAAAAAAAGGAATAGGAAAGGGGTGAGGAAACCTAAGGGAGGGGAATAAAAATTTAGAATTAGGAGCATCAATTACATATTGAATTATTTAAAGATTCAGTGAAACATCCATCATATATATATATATATCAAAATAGCGCAAGAAATGATATACTGTAACACATTATTGTCAAAAAAGTGATGATTCAACTTGAAATGAAATGAGAGGCAAAAAAAACAAATATCATACACACACACACAAAAAAATATACATAATAGTAACCGTGTGAGTATAGTACTCATTGAAAAACTTGTACACATCAATTAATTTTTACATAATAACTAGCACTTTAATAATTCTCATAATTGCAATACAAAATATACAATGAAAAGTTCAAACCTGAGTCAATACCAACAAGAATCTGCATTATCTGCGAGGAACAGCAGCGTGAGACGCAGAACGAGTAGTAGGAGGACGACGTCGACAGTGGGAATCAGAATGTCCTGATTGACGACAAAAATGGCAATAAAAGGATAGAAAAGAACGTGAGGAACGCTGAGGGTTTTGATCCCTGGGGGTAACCGTGTGAAGTGGAAATTCCACATGCCGGTCAACACGACCTGAGGGGTTTTGGGTATATGCATTTTGCATCTCCAAGGGAGTAATAGAATGGGCGAGAGTAACCAACTCTGACATAGACTGTGGTCGGGATTGAAATAGTAAACAATTTGTGGAGGTGTTATTAAGGTGTTGTAAAATGAACGTAACTAAGATATTTGAGTCCCAACCCAATGCCAAGACCTCCGCCGAATCATGAACGTCCGACACATAAATGTGGAGAGTCTCCCACTCACGTTGAGGGCGGGTGACATAAGTATTCACTAATGTATTGTATAATGACATAGGGACGGAATGGCGCCAGATGTAAGTTTTCATATCTGGCCAGGACATTGAAGAAGCAAGAGCAGTTGCCCACAGAGTTTGAAGAACTCCCTCAGTATGGCGAATAGCGTTATGGAGTAACCAAACTAATGGATACTGATGAGACGCTACAAGACGTTGGAGAGCCAACATAAACATAAATAAGGCCGTATGATTATGACCATCGCACATAATCAGAGCGTTCACACGGGTGTCCAAATTCTTCAACATAATCTTGTGTAGAACACGTGTATCATCGTTTGAATGGGAAGACAAAACCAAACTGGGTGAGGAAGGAACCGTTACAGTCGCAGCTGTCGTAACAGGCAAGGGGGAAGAAGGCATGGTGGGAACAGTGGAGGTTATGGCTGCTGTAACTTGCAACGACGGAACCGAAGAGGTGGCCTGAGCCGGATGTACAACATGAGGACCCGTCAGAGAAGGCGGTGGCGGTAAAACAAAGGGAGGAGGTTGATTCTGTTGGAACGTTACTAGATCTAGAACGTCGCTCAATTCTGGTGGCGGCATAATAACAAGAAAATACACGTATAACAAAAAAAAAGGGGGGGTAAATCTATCGTCCGGAAAAAAAAAGGGGGACTCCAAGGTTAACAAAAAAATTGTTAAGCAGCCAACAATGTATGGCCACAAGGGAATTTATTAAACAAGCAAGGTTATAAATCGGAATGTTGGTATCACCAATACTACCCAAAAAATAGAAGTGCGGGGAAGGGAAAAAAAATTTGTGATATTTCTTGTATATAAATTAATAAAACCTGCTCTGATACCAGGAACTTTGTAACGTATTGGCTGCGTACTAGAAAAAAGGACAATAAAGCCTTATGGGAAGCGTGAAGAAATAGGTCCGGGATCGATTAATGTACGCGCTATAAAGCAAGCGACAACCAACAGTTACAAGTAACAAATTGTTGAGGTCGTTGGCCAGTGCTTTAACACCGCCACCTCAGTCTCAATAGAGAACCAATGGCGAGGCTATGTCCAAGGTTAAAGAAAAATATAATTCTCGGTACTGGTCACCACCTATAAATCAATCGAGATAGGTAATAGGCAATAGCATTCACAAAGTATCGTGGAATATTATACTCAGGTTTGACAATTCTCACAAATATCCTGCAATACAAAAAATACACACTAACTACTCATAAGGAAACTACAAAGTCCATACTACTCAATGAAATTCTTAACTTCCTTTCTTACCAATACCAACTTCGCAGCTTCACTTCGTTATGAGGAAGGTTCGTTAAACAAAACGTATGTAACAATATTCAGTTTTAAGACTTGAGTCAAGAATTTATTAGATTCAATTCTGAACAAGAAACAATCAATATCTCAATTTTCAACAATGCGAGAAACATTTCATCATAAACAAATCCAATTTAATTGCATTTAGAAAATCTCTACAAGTGAAACTTTAACAAATCTTTCCTACAACCTTTTCCTCCGTCATTTGACGTATCAAGAATATACGTTACTATTTAGACGTTAACAACAACATGAATTACAATCACGATTAAATTCCTTCCTTTGTACCCATTATAAAATCCACTTGGGCATCAAAACGAGCATTTTACAATTAATTAACAAATGGCTTACTTAGGTCTGTTATACTTTTGCCACAATAGTTTACACAACTTTTCCCCTTTTTACATTTGATGCTCCCACCAATCTAATTTAATGTTGTGCCACCCTAACATTGATTATTCCAACATTTAAAGGTTCGCGACGATGGACAGGAAATATCATTCGTACGCCTCGCAAAATTTCAATGTTACGCGAACGTTGCAAGTTTCATCATTTTCATTCTTGTATCACAAAATATTCAACTAGAGATGTCCCATTAAACGGCCCACACGTATGAATTGCAATTGAGAATAATTTAAACTTTCATCACCCGTTCTTCCTTCGTTTACGCTTTTAAGTTCTGACTCAATCGCAATAAACAAACGGGATTCAAACCCAGTTTCGCGACTTGGACTTCGCAGAACTAACAGAATGTATCGACACTGTACATACCTCCATTTATCGCTTCCAAAAATGTTCCAACCTCCAGTTCACGCTGCAAGGGGCGGTCAGTCAAACAGAACTCTGTCTTCCTTCGCTTTCTGGTATCTAGATATTGGGGTAACCTCCGGTAACGTCCATCAAATTCGTCCCTCAACTACAGCTCTGGATACAGGTCTACGTTGCGGAAAGTTGGCGAAATCTAACAGGCCCTCGTTAGACTTCTCACTCCAATCAAATGCAACTTCCTTGCAAGCGTATGAGATCCGTCACAAAAGGTGCTTCTATCTCGCGTTGACGTGTCGAACTTCATAGAGAGCAACAATAACGAAGTGTGCAATCGCAATCAGAATAAAGTTAAAGTCTCGCCCGCGAGACGACTTGCACACTTAAACCAGCAACATGCTCTCTGCCCTTTTCCCCTCGTCAGCCAAGTCACGCTGACAACTTTCGCGTAGGTCTCCCAAGTCGGAACTGATTACTGCTGAAGGATTTTTTTTTTTGTCTGCACGAGAAGCGAGCGCCGAGCGAGAGGTCAGTGGAGACCTCTAGCGGGGGCTAATATAATCAACAAAGACAAGCGAGACGCAAGGCGTACGAAGAATGAGGAATTGTGACGCTATTCCACGCAGAATTATTACGTAATACTTTTTTGTACGCAAAGCGTAGGAAAAACGTCACAAATAATAAGTTAAAAAGTTGTAAAAATATCTTTGTGAGTCCAAAATTTAATAAAAAATGTTGCCTGAATAGTATAAATAGTGTTATTTTGGTAAAAATTAACATAAAATTGTAAAATAATAAATTAAAAGTTGAAAAAATGTCTTTGCGAGTCCAAAATTTAATAAAAAATGTTGCCTGAATAGTACAAATAGTGTTATTTTTGTAAAAATAAGAATAAGCTGTGAAAATGTTTTACATAAAGTCAAATTTTGGTAAAAAATAAACTCAAAATTAAGTTAAATAGCACACAGTAACATACATTTACTACCTAAATCAATAATCAAAGGGTCCTAGGTTCGTTACCCCGTGATAAAAGCAAATGGTGAGAACTGTAGGCCCCGTCCCTGATAGCTCTCCCTTCTTCTTAGTACAGATAAAAAAAAACTGCGCTAAAGCGTCCTGTGCCTTGGGGCAACCCTGAGCTGAATATTAATTGGCGGCGGAAACCGGTTCTACAAGCAACGCATAGCTTCAGAAATTTGACCGTTGCTGCGCATTTCCAGACATCCTTTGTTGTCTGGTTGAATCCCTCCCCTGCCCTACAGTATTGCATAGCTTTCCCCTGTTCTTGCGTACTGGTTAACCTTGGAAAAACCGGTTCTGAAAACCTACCGACGCGTTCTCTCATTGGTGAATCAGGTTCTTCCTTTGTTCTGACGTTCTGACGTCATTTGACCTTGAACGCACACTCCCCAAATTCCTTTCTCCTCTACCTGCGCGGAATATTAATTCATTCTCTCTGTCTGGCATCAGAGCGGAGTCGAAATTCTGAGACAGTATTCTGTCTAGCGTGTGAAACCATCGTGTTTCATACCATAATAACATACATTATTACATAGTACTAATTAATAATATTACATATCTCGGGTTCGAGTACCGGGACCGTCTTCTTTTGTACCATTAACACCGTTCATAGCGGTTCATAAACCATAAAAACTTATTTTCAATATTATAAACATTAATATTAACATTTTATACATTACATACTTTGCAGTAATGAATATAAAAACATATGCATAGCGTTTAGTACCTCTAATTACTTTCTATATACATATTTTTCATAAAAAATAATTATATATTCATAAAAAAGTTATAAACATGCAAATACATAAATGTAAAGTATTCTAAGTACTTGCTAATTAGTTCTAAGTACGCGCAAATTAATTAAAACCCGTGCAAATTAGTTATAAGTACATACAAATTAATTGCGAATATTAAATAGCGACAGCCACTATCTCATTCGGATACTACTGGAAAATATTTCAAAATATCAAGAATTATCAGAAGATTTTATTATTAAATTTTAAGACAGAGTATATTGGAACCATATTTCATATTTGATTAATAAGGTAAATGTTATTGTATAATAAATGGAAATATATTATAATTAATAAAATAAACTTCGTTGTGTATTTTTGTGAATTTAATAAAATATTTGCTGTCATATCTTTTGCAACCTTAATTGATAGGGCACAATTTTCAATTAGTGCTTTATTTTTCTATTTGAGGAGCGGGTATGTATGATTGTATAACAATATTCTTACTAGCTTCCATTTTTATTTATGTCTGTAAAAATATATAAATCAACAAATAACCTACACATTGAAGTAAGGGGTAGAGTATTAGTTTAAATAAAATTTTTCCTATTAAATGGAGCTTACAAGAAAATGCTCTATTTGCAATAAGCTTAAATCTCATTCTGAGTTTTCAAAAAATAGAAACATAAAATATGGTATAACTTATATATGCTATATTTGTAAAAATGAATATAATAAGAAAATGCTTGAAAAGATTCCATGCTCAGTGTGTGGTAAGTATATTGCAAAAAGTGCAATGAAAAAACATTTTGAAATACCATTACATAAGCAACTAGAAAAGTATAAACCCATTGTTGATAACAACCCAATACTATCAGTTAACTAAATTTACTTAAAAAAATTCCTAATAAATGAGCATTGGAAATAATACAATGCAACACAATACTTCTGATATAAATAACAGAATGAACAATCAAAACACAATAGTAACAAATATGACATATAGAGAGTTACAAGACTATGCAAGAAATAAAAAACTGCGAGGATATACAAGCTGCACTGGCAAACAAGATCTTGTTAATTTCATTCTGAAGAAAACACAATCTGAAAAATCTTATGACCAACTAACAAACATACAATTGATGAGAGAGCTCAATATTCAGTCTACGAAAGAGACAAAAGAACAACTAATACAAAGATTATTAAAAAAGCCAGAAGCAGAGCTTAAAAAAGAAACGTCTAAGGAATTAGGAAATTATACCATGGCTGAACTGCGAAAATATTGCCAATTACATAAAATACCAAAATATTGGAAATACAACTAAAAAAGCCTTGATAAATCAAATTAGAAATCAGTTTGTAGATATAGGATTTGATGACTATGATTTTCCTCATTCGCGTGAAAGATATCAACCTCCTTTCAGCTCAATTGATAATAATAATATAATATTTAATCCACAACCACACACAGAGCATAATTATAATAATATATTTGAGTTGTCAAAATCTCATCAACCAGTTGCTTCTTCTGAAATTAGAAATCAGTTTGTAGATTTAGGATTTGATGATTATGATTTTCCTCATTCGCGTGAAAGATATCAACCTCCTTTCAGTTCAATTGATAATAATGATATAATATTTAATCCACAACCACACACAGAGGATAATTATAATAATATATTTGAGTTGTCGAAATCTCATCAACCAGATGCTGCTTCTGAACCTACTGAAGATAAATCTAGCACAGAAGATATACAACTGAAAATGGTAGAAATTGCTTATAAAAGTAGACTTTTAACGTGGGATATTATTAACCGATCTAATAAAATAAAATATATTGAAACATTCTTAGAAGCTATAGAGAAAATCGTGATAGATAAAATAAACAATGCGCTCGATTTACATAACAGTCTTAAAATTAACATGAAATTATTTCCCACATATGAACATTTGAAATCAAAAGAACAAACGGAAATAAGTTTTAAGACACGTAATAAGGTAATTTATCGTTCAAATGATTTAGTTGGATATTATAATAATTGTAAAGGTAATCTAATAACAGAGTCTCAAGAGTTTGATGTACGAGATGGTTCTCCTTGGAAATTAGAGCGTGTTGAATTTTTGCAGCTTAGAATTAACAAGTACAACCCAATGAAAGCATCGTCTTATATTTATCTACCAGAAAAACTAAAACTTATAAAAGCCTACATTAACATAAAAAACGAAGATCAAAAGTGTTTTCTGTGGAGTATTCTTGCAGCACTTCATCCAGTTGAAAAAGACCCTCAAAGAATAACCAAATATAAAGAATTTGAGCATATATTTGGTGCTATTTTTAAAGAGGAAAAAATAGTTTTTCCAGTAAAGCTTGATGATGTAAAAAAGTTTGCAAGAAAAACAAACATGTCCATTAATGTTTATGGGTTAAATGGAAACGATAATTTAAAACCTTTACAAGTTACCAAAAAGAAACAGAAAATACATATAGATTTACTTCTTATAACTCAAGAGAATAACTCACATTATGCACTTATTAAAAACTGGGATAGAGCTCTTAGATCACAATACACAAAAAATCACCATAAAAGAGAATATTGTGGAAGGTGTTTACAGCCTATTAAAGAGAAAGATATTGATACCCATGATTAAAATTGTAGTGAGAATGGTCCTGCAAAAATAATTATGCCAAGTAAAGAAGAATTTACAAAATTTACGAAGATACAATTTTCTCAAACATTACCATTTGTGATATATGCAGATTTTGAATCATTACTATTTAAACATAGTAGTTGCAAAAACAATCCTAGCAAATCATACACGCATAGATATCAGAAACATATTCCTTGCGGGTTTTGTTATTACATTGTATATTCAAATGGATCATACAAGGATCCTGTTATTTATAGGGGTCTTGATGCGCAAAATAAATTTATAGAATGTATAAGAAATGAAGTTGCAAAAATTGGATTACAGTATGATGAAATAGAAGACATGCTACCCTAAACAAAAGAAGAACAAGCAAAACGTGATAGTAATACAAAATGTGAAATGTGTAATAAGGAATACATAAATAAGGTTTGTAAATGTAAAAATGAGAAGTGTGATAAACCACATAAGTTAAATCAGAAAGTTAGACATCATGATCACTTAACTGGAAAGTGCATCTCTGCTATTTGTAATAATTGCAACTTTCAGTTTTAAACTCCCGAATTTTGTGCCTGTGGTATTACATAATTTATCAGGATATGATGCTTATCTGTTTATAAAAAGTTTAAATTATAATATGAAAAGAATTGACGTGTTACCTAACAGCGAGGAAAAATATATAAACTTCACAAAATACACTGATAAGTTAAAAATTAGATTTATAGACTCCTTTAAATTTTTAGGGTCCTCTCTAGAATCATTGGCAAAAACATGGAAGTTAAAGACTTTAAATCTACACGAAAATACTTTCCAAAAGAACTATGCGGCTTGCTTATTAAAAAAGGTGTATATCCGTATGATTATATGGATTCTTGGGACAAATTTAATCAAACGGAGTCTCCTAAATATGAATGCTTTGAAAACATATTAAACGGATATTATGAAAAGCATGGAAACTTTATACCTGAACAAGTAAAACATGAAGATTATCTAAGTGGGAAACTAATTTGGGAAGAAGCAAATTGTTAAAATTTGGGTGATTATCATGATTTATATTTAAAAAGAGATGTATTGTTGCTAGCAGATATTTTTGAAAGATTTCTAGAACAAAGTTTAGAAACTTATGGATTAGATCCCGCTTGGTACTTTACATTGCCTGGATTAGCTTGGGATGCAATGTTAAAAATAACTAACATTACGTTAGAGCTGCTATCAGATTATGAAATGGTGTTAATGTTTGAAAAAGAAAAACGCGGTGGACCAGCTCAGTGCAGTAAAAGATACGCTAAAGCAAATAACAAATACATGAAAAACTATAACCCAAAAGAGCAAAGCTGTTATTTAATGGACTTCGACGCGAATAATTTGTATGGTTGGGCAATGACCCAATATTTACCATATGGTGGGTTTAAATGGTCAAATACAGATTATGATCAAATTATAAATACGGCTGATGATGCTGATATCGGTTATCAGTTAGAAGTAGATATAGAATACCCTCAGGAATTACACGACCTGCATAAAGATTATCCACTAGCCCCAGAAAATATGAAGCCGCCAGGGAGTAAAGACACAAAATTATTAGCAACACTGTACAACAAAGAGAAATATGTTTTGCATTATAGAAATCTTAAGTTATATGTTCAACTAGGAATAAAAGTAACTAAAATTCCCAGAGTTATTGAATTTAGGCAATCTTAAAAAGTACATCGATGTAAATAATTATTTAAGAACGAAAGCAACTAATGATTTCGATAAAGACTTTTACAAAGTAATGAACAACAGTGTGTTTGGTAATACTATGGAAAATATAAGAAAGCGAATTGATTTTAAACATGTTACTGATGGAGATAAATATGAAAAATTAGTATCTAAACCAAACTTTAGTTATTCAGTTTGTTTTACAGACCCTGAATCAGATGATGAATTTGAGCTAACTGGTGTACATATGAATAAAACACAATTTAAATTTAAAAAACCTATTTATGTTGGAGTGTGTATATTAGAATTATCGAAAATCCGAATGTATGATTTCCATTATAACGTTATGAAGAAAAAAATATGGAGACAAAATTGAATTTATGTATGGGGACACAGATTCGCTAAAGTACCAGATATTTACTGATGATGTGTATCAGGATATGAAATCTATGCTTGATGAACTCGATACTAGTGATTATTCTGAAGATAATAGATATTTTATACAACAGGTAAACAAAAAGGTATTGGGGAAAATGAAAGATGAAAATAATGGAAATATATTTAATGAAATTGCGTGTTTGAAATCTAAGAATTATTGTCAAGATGTAGAAGGTAAAGAAAAAAACCGCTAAAGGTATAAAAAAAAGTGTTACTGAAAATACTATAACCATGCAAGACTTTAAAAACTGTTTGTTTAAGAACGAGGAGCGATCTAGAAGAATTAACCTAATAAAAAGTGAAAAGCATGAAATATATACAGTTGAACTAAATAAAATTGCTCTTAGCCCATATGATAATAAACTATATATATTAGAGGATGGAATAAACACTCTACCGTGGGGACATCATAAAATAGATCAAGGTTTTCTTAAAAAAGCTAGTTGAAAATATGCGTCTTTAAAACCTGTTCATTTATTATTGATATTTTTTTCTTATAAATGTCACACAATTACCCAGACGCTAAAGCATTAAAATATATTCTAAATATGTCATTGGAGTATATAAAGATGAATGATTTAGAAATAGGTAAACAGTATGAAATTACTAATGGAGAAGTTGCAAATACATAGCATGGTCAAAAAGTCTGCGTTACATTTGATAACAAATACAGATCACATTTACCGGATCGTTATAGAAAAATCTTAACTAATCAATCGATCCAAACTCTTTTAAAGGATAAAACTAAAATTCTATATAAAGGGAAAAAAAGAAATATTTGGAATTCAGACTAAACATGAAATCGAATTCGTATAATTATTTTCTTATAAATGGAACAACTAAATATTATAGAAGATATTATTAAATTAAATAATGGTTGTGTATTGTTACCAAAAGATATAGCTAAAAAGTTTCAAGATAAAATTTACTGGTTTTATATTACTAGAAAAACGACACTACCAAAGTATTTTATTAGAGATTTTCAAGATAAAGTTAACTGGTGTGGATTTCTGAATATCAAAAATTATCAGAAGATTTTATAAAGGAGTTTCAAGATAAAGTTAAATGGAATATTATTTCTCGATATCAAAAATTATCAGAAGACTTTATACGCGAATTTCAGGATAAAGTTGATTGGGATTCGATTTTAGAAAAACAAAAATTAAAATTAAGTTTTACTAAAGAGTTTCAGGAAAAAATTGATTGCGGTGTTACTTCAAGTTGTTGTAAATTGTCAGAAAATTTTATACGCGAATTTCAGGATAAAGTTGATTGGGAACACATTTCTGAATATCAAAAATTATCAGAAGATTTTATTATAGAGTTTCAGGATAAAGTTAATTGGAATATTATTTTTCGATATCAAAAATTAACATACGGTTTCGTTATTGAGTTTAAACATAAATTATGTAATGATGATAGTGATTCTGATTAAAGTTTGTATTTTCTAAAATCTTCTCTAAATCTTATTTTAAATCACCATAATCTCGTGGGGCCCCCACGACATTTGATACTCCATAATGTATAAAATGGAGTATGTTATTGGTTACGACCACTTCAATTCTATAGAGTGGGGGTGACTCATCATTAATTATAACGATTTCGCTCTCCACTTACGTTTTGCTTTGGTTTGGTTACTGCTTTGGTTTGGTTACGTTACTGCTCTAGAATTCACTAGAGTAACAAGTAATAAAAAGGTCACTTTTCTTGGGTTTTGGTTACTGCTTTGGTTTGGTTACTGCGCTAGAAAGGACGTTATAACACTACTCAATAATGTTGAGGATCAGCTTTATACGATGCACACGAGTAAAAACATTGATCTAAACAAAACACATGTTAATATTGTTGTAATCCCGTTTTACCTGGGATCTGAGGTCACAGGGAAGTTTCAATTATACATTTAGGTAGAGCTTAATAGTATCTGTTAGCTGAACCTGCTCCGATTAGAGGGTAGAGATATGGAATGTGAATGTTAAGGTTATTTACGCTTGTTCATACCTGGTAGGTGTGTGATGTTCTTGTCCAGATGCTTCTTGCAGACCGATTCGTGACTGGTGCCAAGGTTCTATCCTGCGACCCTTGGCTCACCAAACAGAGCGATCCCTTGCGACTCGTAGCATGCTAGGCAGCCGTAACTCCGTGTTCCGTCGTCGTAGTTCAGTAGTGTTAGTGTGTTGTAGAGTAATCAGAGACTACTTATACATGTGAGCGTCGATGATAAAAGTAATTCAAAAGAGCGTCGATGATAGGTGTAGTTCAAATGAGAGCGAGCTCAGGGAGTGAGCTCCCTTTTATAATCTTAGGCTTCGAAAGGTTGTTAAACCTTTCGAACGCGCAAGATCTTGTTTAGATCCACGCGTTTGCCTTTCAGTTCCTTGTTTAAAGGAAGTTACAAAGTTAGCGCATTCTTGGGATCACCCGCTGGTCGGACAATTCCAGGAAATAAACAAGCGTGAATATTACCATGACGAGGTTTTCTCGGTTTAATAATCTCCATATCTCTACATTCCCCTTGTTGAGTTAATCGATCCACTCTTGTGATGGTCGACTAGCTCCGGAGGAGGTTATATTTAAAAAAATATCATTTATTAAAAATTTCAAAATCCGTAGAAAACCAATACATTAATCCATTCACCATAAGATTCACATCACCATAAAAAAATATTGAGATCACCAAAATAGTCATATCATGAAAAAAAAATTCGTAGCACCAAACACCGTTGAGAAAAAATAAAACACGCAGAAAAGAATTTAAAACTGTAGGTCAAAGCCTCTTGTGTACTCAAAGAGTACGAGCACCAATAAGTCTTGAGGCACATATAAAAAATAATCGTATAAGTTTGACACTTAACTAGTTTTGAATTAAACATGACAACACGAGAACAGCTGGAAAAAAAAACACAAAAAGAAAACATGTCAGCACACAGTGAAGGAACGCCGCATATCACACGTGGTTTTGTTGACTGTTTGCGGAGTTCAAAGTAAACACTGAATAACACACACGCGGTCGGGCGGGGCATTGAGGTAAAGTCACCATGGCAACGCCGTAGACTGCAGGTCGCTATTGGCAGAGTGTATTCTGTAGCAGACGAGAAAACACAAAACAAAGAGACTTATCTCACACAGGGCGTGAAAATGTAAATCCACTAAAAACATGGGCAGCACCCATCGTCACAACCCTGGCACTGTAAACGACATATTTGTGTACTAAATATGTGTGCCTGACGCTATTTGATGGAGGCCGAACACTGGAACACACTTTCAGCCGATGAAAAACGACAAGGCGTATCACGTGATGGCAGATAAACAAGGGCAACACAACACGCTCTGAGTGGGAGGGGCTTTGCCGATGTAGGTCGCCGTGACGTCATGGAAGGGCAGTCTGGAATTCAAGCGTATGATGTCACTGCGGGCCGGGAAGGTGGAAAAAAATCAGCCAAGCGGTCCAGACGGGATGGAGTCCATCGGTCCTGGAAGTCCATAAGATCGTCGTCGTTCTCTGCGATGAGCCAAGATCTCTCTCACGGAGGCACAGGCAGGAGGTCGTCGTGGTGAATCCATCCGGTAGCATTCGTGGCGATGAGAATGAAACAAGCGCAAAAAGGGAAAAAATTAGGAAAACTGTAAAAGGTAGTGGAGCAGAGTTATAAATGATGGCGGGTGATAAAGTCGACAGAAAAAGGACTTTCAGATAAAACTTGGGAATTATTTTGGGGGGAAGAGGAGGTAATATCTGATCGTAGTGACGGCGAAGGGTGGTTATTACCTATATGACGCAGAGTTTTTAATGGGGCCTGTTTATGAGTGCCAGGTTTACATGAGGAAAGTTCGCCGGTGGGCAATGGGGGAGGAAAAGGTGGAATAACCGGACTAGCCGGAATAGGGGCCGGGGGCGGCGGTGGCTTCACTTGAGGTGCCGGAAGTCGACGTCCTTTCGGAAGAGTGGTTTTACATTGAGTTGGAGTATTTATTTGTTTCGTACCAGAGGTGAAAGGGGCCGGGGGAAGAGGGGGTGGTGTGGGAATGACTGTTGTCTCCGGGGCATGTGAAAGTGATTGTAAAGCAATCGGGGCACTGATGGAAGGTTTCTTTAATCGTTTTTGGGGTGTTGTGACACGTGATTTGGGGGAACAACAGCAAGATATAATTAATAATACCAATAAAATAAGTATGCCGAGAAGAGCTATCACGATGGATGTGATAATAGCATAATGAGCGGGAGACATCTTGTGGTAGGAGTCTGAAATGAGAAAAGAAAGGGGAGTTCAGCCATAATAGAACGAACTAAGTGATTACGAGACATTTCCGTCTGTAATATGTGTAAATGTCGTATATAAAAATAATTTCAAGAATTTTACGTGTATTGTGGGCAAAGGATTAAGCGCCTTCGATTCGCTGCTAACCAAAAAAAAATTGAAAAAGAAGTGAAAAAGAGTAAGTAATATGTTTATAGAAAGTTCATGGAAAAAGAGAGTAGGTTTTAATTTCATTGGATATAAGCTATACCATGTTGTATGCTATCAATAATTGAACTATAAAATTAAAGGAGAGAGTGGGAACATTTGCCTATATTTATTATATGCTTTATTAACTTATTTAGTGCATTGCAGCTTTCAAAGAAGCAGTTCGCGTTACACCTGAGCGTAAATAAAAAAATTGCTATGGCCAAAAACCAAATGTTCAGCAAGTTCTACGCAGTTCATTTATTCTTTAAATCATTCATCTTGTTCTATCTTAGTTCTTTCTTTCTTTATTTCTTTGTACTTTTTTCTTCATTTGAGCGTATATGTACCAGCAAATGGGAAAAAAAATGTTTGCTAGTTAGAATCATAAACGCGCTAAGTACTTATGAGTCAAATCAGCTAAGTGATATGTTCTGACTATTACTATGCGTATAATCGCAAATTATAAAATAACATTAAAATATCAGTAGAAATTAATTATTAGGCAAGGGGTTAATTATAAATGTTCCGACGATTGAGATAGCATTCTGTAATCCTGGTCTTGTTAAAAATAAAAATAAATGAGTTCGTTCTAACGCAGAAGTGCATTGCGAGCACGGGAAGTGGAAAAAGGGGGTGGTGGTCGATGAGCGTGAGAAAATGCTGGATCATGGGATGTTAGCATGTGCAATGTACGTAGCGAGGAGGCTAAAGAGAGTGATAACGGAGTGGAGTGTTAATGAATGTTAGCGTATATGATAGTGGGTTTTTTATGGCACTAGTCGTAGCGGGCTTTGAGTCTAGAAACAGTAAGAGTGTCGGTCTTTTGTTTGCTCCTTCCGTCGATGAAAGTGACTTCATAGGAATTCTCGTTAACTTTGCGAAGAATAGTTCCTTTATACTTATAAGAGGACGCAAAGGCTTTTGACACGCCTGGAGTCGGAGTGGCATCTAGAATCCACACATGTTGGCCTGGTGAGTACTGTATTTGCCTAGAAGTGCGGTCTGTGTACTGTTTCTGCTGTTCGTAACATTTATGTAAGTTGTCGTGAGCAGTCTTACGTATGGATGTAAGGAGTTCAAGTCTCTGTGCGTTCGTCTGGGAGATATTGTCAGGTTTCGAAGGAAGGACTGCGTCTGCTAAGATCCTTGGGTTGTAGCCAAACAAAGTAAAATACGGGCTCTGGAGTGATTCAGTATGGACTTTAATGTTGTGGCTGAACGTCGCACTAGCTAAATAGTCACACCACGAAACCTTCTTCTCTAACACAAAATCTCTCATGACTTTCTTTAAGTAACTAAATGAACTCTCAACTAACCCATTCGTGAAATGTGCACATGTATCTACATATTTTAGTTGTACGCCTGTAATATTAGCTAACTCCCATAAAAGTAAACTTGAATTGGGTGTTGAGCGATCTAAATAGATCGTTTCCTGGAGGCCATGGACTAAAAATACTTTCTCAACTAAAGCTGTTGCTATGTTTTGTGCATCATTATTAGCCAAAGGAGCTGTAATGACGTATCGTGTACAACTATCGACTACTGATAGAAAATATTTGTATTTGTGCGTTTTAGAAGAGACTAATGGTCCACAAACGTCAATATGAATTCGTTGGAAAGGAATATGGGCAGGTTGAAATGTTTGCAGGGTATGTGGTTTAGAACCTTGTGGTTTCTTTGAGATCTGGCAAGGGATGCAATGTCGAACCTTATCGTACACAAATTTCTTCATATTAGGGAAAAAGTAGCGCATAAGCATTAAATTATATGACTTTTGTGCGCTTTGGTGACTTCCATTCATTTTGTGTGCATGAATAAGATCGAAAACTTGGTTTCTTAATGCATGGGGAATACAAAGTCTATCCCGATAACCAGTTTTGATTTTATTAGTCCTGTATAAGACGCCATTTTTGAGTACATAAGAATACGAAAGTTTTTCTAGTTTAGGATTACTAGCTTTGTCTTTGTTTTCTAAAACGTCAATAATATCTCTTAAATAGGGGTCTTTACGTTGTTCTGAACTAATATCAAAATCTGCTGCTTGTGCATGAAATACTTGATGAAAGAATAGTGCATCATCATCATCATCATCTTCATTTTTCTTGTCAGGATTAGTCTTTTCTATAGGGTTGTCTTTGGGAATTACAGGTGACTGAGGGCTTACTGTAGCATTGGGAAGGACTACTGCATGCTGGGTCATAAGGGAAGCAGATGGGGTAAAAATTACAGGCTTAGGGGTGTTAGGTGTGGTAGTGTTAATTTTCAAATTGATATAAGTTTTTGATCGTGTACTTAACTGAATTGTATTTGAAAGGGTAGCTTTCCCCGTATACACATTTGCATTTTCAATGTGGTTGAATATGTCATGCGACACCTGGTGAGTCTTGTACTTTGACCTCAAAATACTATAATTTGGAGTACGTCCTAAATGATGAAGAGTTATTGTGTTGTCTTTTAACGACATTTCGCACCTCTGCGTTCGCAAAAAGTCATTTCCTAATAGGGGAGGGACAATTGTTGAATCTATAATTCTAAATGGGTGCGAATATTTACGCTTTCCAATTATGATAGGAAGAACTACAATTTCAGACACACTCAGTTTCGATCCGGACACACCTTGGATTGTGGACTTGACCTTGTAAGTTTTTCTTTCAGAAGGAAGGAGGTGGGAGGGATAAATTTATATTTGGGAACCCACGTCAATAAGTAAATCTACTTCTTTCCCTTGTATGCTACTATTGATAAAATATAGGCCATTTCTCTGAATGATAGGAACTTTGTCTAGTCTACTATTATCCTCGATTTCGTTCCTGCAAATCGAAGACGATTTTAGTATAAACTACTGTCTCTTTGTGGCTTGTAAAAGCATTTATCGCTCGCGTGATTATAGCGACCACAGAACGTACATGCCGATGTATTTGCATCGTCGCGATTACCCATATTTCGAGTCTGATCTCGACGTTGAAACCTATTATTACTATTACCTCTGAATTGGTCTCGAGAGTTCGATCTAAAGTTTTCTCTATGATTAGCTCTATTATTACCCCTGTTGGAAGGGGAGTTATTATTCCCCTTGTTGTGAGCTCTATTCCCTCTGTCATGTGCGTTTTGATTAGCCGTTTTCGCAAATTCCAAACATTTGAGCAAAAATTAAAAAGAGAGGCTGTGTTCATTTGTTCGTGTGAATATAGGGATATGTTCGACATTTGTGACGAAAGTTTATTTACCTCGTCACTAGAGGCAGCACTTTGAGCGTGTTTCAGAGTGACTACAGCTGGTGGCTCCGCGCAGGGAGCAATGTCAGAACTAGGTACATGGTACATTCCTTGATACATTGCGTGGGAGTTATTGACGAGAGCGGGATTTGATTGCAGACTTTGGACTTGATGAGCAGGGGATGGGAGAAAGGATGGACTCTGGTTATATGGTACAAACTGCTGATTCGGGTTGTGAGGATTACCTGAGAGGGGGGAGTAAACCTGTTCATGAGAACAGCTGTGAAGTCGCGTATGGGTCAATGGCTGTTGCCGCAAGCTTGCTTGTGCTATCGCCTGGTCGATTTCAAACTTCTCCTCCATCATACGGGAATTAATCAATAACTGCTGGCGTTCGAAATTTTGTATGTGGGCAATTAATTCCTCTGTTTTGGCAAAGTGCTTATTAGTTAAACAGCCAATGTATTTGGCTCGCAGTCCCGTGATTATATAAGATAGAGTTTATTCTTCAGTGGCGTTCGGGAAGTATTGCTGGACTAATGCCTTCTTAGCAATAACATAGGTGTGAATTGGTTCTGTAATCATTTGCTTCCTTGCGAGAATGATCTGAACGGGATCCGCTGATAGGTACGAGCCTCTAAATAAAGTACTTAGCTCATTTTTAATCTGTGTGTATCTCAGGTCTACAAAGTTAGGTCGTTTCTGTATGTCATGAAAATAAGTTAACGCGGTGTCAGTCAAAAATAAAGGCAACATCTCTTTACGCTTAGCTTCCGACCATCCTGCGGCGTGTGCTACATTTTGAAACTTAAGGAAAAATGGATCAATGTCCTTGGGGTCATTCCCGCTAAATGGTGCCGGGTATAACGCAGTTGGGATTGGGGTGGCCATGTTAGTGGTGGGAATTTCTACAGTAACGTTATCAGAACTATTAGTATTGTTAGAGGGAGTAGGAACGTCAGCTGGAGTGCTTGCTAAGGGCTGGGGTCGGTTTCTGTTGGGTGTTTCCAGGCCAAGGACAAATTGAGGGTAGTTTCTGTTAGCAGATCTTAACCGTTGTAGTGGAGGGGAGGGGACTGGAGATAAAGGTCGTGAATTTATTGGGTTTGTCGTGATTGCAGTAGCTAACTCTATGTTTTGGTCGAGGGAGGAATCTAGGTGTTCGTGCAATGCTATCTGTGACGTATTCATAGAACAAAGTTCGTCGTGCTGACCAAAGAACAAATGAATGTATGGGTATGCAGTTATTTATGTCATTAATATATCGCTTGTCAAATAAATATAAGCAAGTGTTCTCATTCCTGTGTGAATGATGCTCAAATACGTCCAGAGTGAATGTTTTGCAGAAGAACTAGATTTTGTTGGGGAGGGGGACTCGGCATAAAAAGAGAAAAGAGGGGTTGTATTCCATATGGTAATACACAAAATTGTCACTGAGTCTGACGCATCTTAAGCGTACTGTGGGAGTATGAGTTGGAATTACTAAAAATTTACTTTCAAAAATGCTCCCAAAGTGGGAGGCGGGGAGACTAATTTAATTTATAGCAATTCGTACAGAAGGGTACTCAATTGCGCAAAGGGCCTGAAGCACCTCCACCATGTTTTAATCCCGTTTTACCTGGGATCTGAGGTCACAGGGAAGTTTCAATTATACATTTAGGTAGAGCTTAATAGTATCTGTTAGCTGAACCTGCTCCGATTAGAGGGTAGAGATATGGAATGTGAATGTAAAGGTTATTTACGCTTGTTCATACCTGGTAGGTGTGTGATGTTCTTGTCCAGATGCTTCTTGCAGACCGAATCGTGACTGGTGCCAAGGTTCTATCCTGCGACCCTTGGCTCACCAAACCGAGCAACCCCTTGCGACTCGTAGCATGCTAGGCAGCCGTAACTCCGTGTTCCGTCGTCGTAGTTCAGTAGTGTTAGTGTGTTGTAGAGTAATCAGAGACTACTTATACATGTGAGCGTCGATGATAAAAGTAATTCAAAAGAGCGTCGATGATAGGTGTAGTTCAAATGAGAGCGAGCTCAGGGAGTGAGCTCCCTTTTATAATCTTAGGCTTCGAAAGGTTGTTAAACCTTTCGAACGCGCAAGATCTTGTTTAGATCCACGCGTTTGCCTTTCAGTTCCTTGTTTAGCGGAAGTTACAAAGTTAGCGCATTCTTGGGTTCACCCTCTGGTCGGACAATTCCAGGAAATAAATAAGCGTGAATATTACCATGACGAGGTTTTCTCAATTTAATAATCTCCATATATCTACAATATATTAGCTTTAGAATCAAAACCATCGCAAGGTAATATTAATAGTGAAGACTACAAACCACCAATATATCATTGCGTAGGTATAAAAAATTACAATGCACTCATTAGTGGTAAAATACATCACAGACAGCATCGCATTAATACATGTCCAAAGTGTCATAAAAGGTTTGATAAAAAGGAAAAATTTACTGCACATTTTTCAAAATGTAGCAAAACTAGTGATAATATTGGAGTTGAGATAGTGATGCCAACAGAAAAAAATAATATAAAAAAATATAAATCATGTGGTGCTGAGCTCTTCCATCCGTATACTATAACTTTTGATATGGAGAGAACTCAGAAAACACCAGAAGGGTTAAAAATAAGTAACAAAGAGATTATAACTGAACAGGTCCCAAACAGCTATTCATTCATGAGAGGCGATTATAACATACTAAAAAGTAGAGATAATAAAAATCAGCTTATGAAAGAATTTAATGAAGATCTTGTAAATTTAGCAAAAGAGTATCACACTAACTTTATAAATAAAAACGTACCTGCTATATATGATTAAGAGTCTATGAAAAAATTTGAAAGAGCAACACATTGCCATATTTCTGGGGATGATTTTAAAAAAGGTGATCGTAAAGTATATGATCACTGTCAAACCACTGGTAAATACAGGGGTGCAGCACATAACAGTTGTAATCTTCTTTTAACGTTGCCTAGATTCATACCTATATTTATACACAACCTTAAGTATGATAGTAAAATATTTATAGAGTGGATATTAAACCTATGCAAAAACGAAAAGAATATACTTATTCTCCCTGATATAAGCGAAAATTACAAATACATTACTTTGCGAGTTGAAGTTGGTGAGTATAAGCAAAAATATGATCAAACTAAATGCAAACTATGTAATATAAGGTTTAAAGAATTACTGGATAGTTGTGAGGTTTGTGAAAATGGGGGTTCTAATTTAAGTATCAAAAGAGAAGGTAGCATACAAAAATTATACATAGAAGTTAGGTTCATAGATACATATGCTTTTCTTGGTACAAAATTAGATAAAGCTATTAAAAATGAATTAGGTGTAAGCTCGGCATTTTGCGCAACATGCAAGAAACATAGACCATTAAAAGACCCAATACTTCGTGTTGTGCGCAATAGTATTATCGAATATGATGATTGTGAGTTTTGCAATAAAGATATATTTACTGTATGTAACTATACACGAATTGAATTGTTTAATAAAGTATATGAAGATCTAACACTAGAAGATAAAGGTTATCTACTAACAAAAGGGGAATATCCATATGAGTGGGTTGACACATACGATAGTATCTTATTACATGATTTGTTTACAAATGTTAGAAAGATGTGCTACGACAATTATCAGCTAGATCCAGCATATTACATAAGCGCGCCACACTTAGCAGAGGCTGCTGCTTTAAAGACAAGTGGACAAGAACTTGAATTATACACAGATCATGAAATGTATGATATAATGGCAGAGGGTATTAGAGGTATTAGAGGTGGTATTAGTATGGTAAGCAACCCACACGCAATTTCAAATAATTGTTACTTCTCTGATAAAAAGGAGGATAAAGTTGTTAAACTCTCTAAAAAACAAACTGAAGAGAAAAATATATACAGCTCTAAAAAACATGTTAGTTTTATAATGTATCTTGATTCAAATAATTTATATGGATGGGCTATGTCTAGAAGATTGCCTATTAAAAATCATAAGTGGATGACCACACAAGAAATAGATCACGTTAAAGCGAATATTTTAAATATTGACGATGAAAATGATACAGGATATTCATTAGTAGTTGATCTTAAAATACCTAAACCTTTGCATGACACATTTATTGACTATGCATCTGCACCAGAGCATTTCGCCCCAAACGTTGATGATTTGTCAGAGTTTCAACGATATATGATTGATTAAAACCTTGGACCAAAGCCTACAGATAAAAGTAAAAAGCTTATGTGCACTTTAAATGATAAAACACATTACATAGTTGATTATAGAATACTTAAAGAATATATTAGTCTTGGTGTTGAGTTAGTTAATATAAATAGTGGAATTAAATATACACAACTAGCGTGGTTAAAACCATATATTGAGAAAAATACAGAACTTAGGCAACTGGCTAAAAATGCTTCTGAAAAGGAATTTTTCAAATTAATAAACAACAGCGTGTACGGTAAACAGATGGAGAATGTTAAAGCTAGAACTAATGTTGATATTATAAAAACACCTGATAGATATCTCAAATTGGTAAACTAAAAAATATATCAAAATAGAACTATTATATTTATTTAGTGTTAATTCACGGTAGAAATGTGAGAGTAACATTGAATAAACCCATATTTGGTGGATTCTGTGTACTAGAGTTGTCGAAACTATTAATGTATAGGTTTTACTATAGGTATTTAAAAAAGAAATATGGTGACAAGTTAAAGCTGCTACAGACTGATACAGACTCATTCATAGTTCATGTAGAAAGTGAAGATTTCTATGAAGACATGAAAGAAAATATAGAATGGTTTGACACAAGTGACTATCCAGATGACTTTCCAGTAGACATACCTAAAACCAATAAAAAATACCTGGGATATTTAAAGATGAGTTCAATGGTATACCAATTAGAGAGTTTATTGGTTTGAGATCAAAGATGTATTCCTTTAAAAATGATATAACAGATAAAAAAGTGTGTAAGGGTATTAAAAAGTCTAATATAGAAAAAAAATAATTGAGTTGTATAAAAAATGTTTGTTTAACACGATACAGACGCAAGAAGAAATATATCGCATACATTCAAATAAACTACAGATGTGTACAGTTAAAGAAACAAAAATGGCATTGAGTCCATACGACGATAAAAAGTACTCGTATTTGCTAAATAGATTTACAAGCTTAAGCTATGGTCATAAAAATATCATTCAAAATCAATATGCAGATTAGGTAAACCAACAGTAGCGTTATACCATTCCTTTAATTTGCTTATGATATATTGTAGTAATCTGAATAGCATATAATATTTTTCTTATAAATATATCATGTTGTTACAATCAGACACCATAATGATTGGCATTGTTGAATCAGTGTTGAAGAAACACGATATTCCTTACAAGCTCACTGAAAAATGCGACAAGTGGATTGATAAAAAAAAAGAAATTCATGTGCGTAGTGAAATTATGATAAACCCTTCTGACTTGTCATTGTGTAAAACTGATATCATCTCGGAAATTGAAAAACATTCCATAAAATATTAAAATTTCTTACCCAATACTGAAAGAAAACGTAATATACTTACACTACCTTTTATTTCCGATACTCATTATTTTCGAGTATATTTCATTCACTTGAAAATATTATAGAGAATATTATTAGTACAATTCAATTAGAAATAAAGAAAAATATAGATGAAATAATTTGTTGTTTTAACCAAGAAAATATATACAATTTAAATAAACAGTTATATCATCTTGAGTATTTAATTTTTCATAGATCCGAACTTCAAGATGCATGTATAATTCTGTTTAGTACATTAGAAGCTATGAATAAAGCATTTGATGAATTGTATTCATTTGATAAAGTGTGGGTTTCTGCTAAAAGACAAGAATTTAAAAACAAACTAAAAGAAAAGATTGAATTGTATTTTTAAACGATAGTGATTCTAATTAAATAATTTTCTACGAGAATGAAAAATTAAATTTTTAGAACTATTCTATGTAATTATTTTTCATTACCCCGGCAAATTACCGGGGTTTATAAAATGGGTAGCTTCACAATTTTGACATTTTCAGCGCTATTTTCTTATAAAACTGTAATTTTTACAATTTGATATTTTCAGCAGTTTTGAGCCTATTTTGGGCGTATTTTGGGCGTATGAAAATATTAATTTTATAAAAATCAGCGCTGGTACCGGTGTTTTACTATACTACTAACCCACTACCGAATGTTCTCTCAATTTGCTTAAAATAGTGATCAATGGTCGATTGAAAAACTCTGAGGACTGATTACAAGTTAAATCACCGTGGACATGCAACCTACCGATTCAGATTTTAATGAAACTTGGTATATTTGTTAATACTAATAACATATGAACACGGGCAAATTGTCCTTCTCTACACCTCACAGTTACGGAGAAACAGGAGGCTAAAGTTTCAGAATTGTGCATGGGTCGGTCATTGCCGAGGCCATGGTGGTAGCCTTCAGCGCTTAACAGAAAAATGTATATCTCACTCTCATTTCTTTCAATACTTCATACATACATTTATATTCCATTTAGTGGTCACCTATATTCCGTTGCACAGAGAGCCAGAAAAATATTGTATTGTAAATAATTTTATTTTTGTGTCAACCTCTGACGTTACTAAAATTGCATTATCACTAAAATACACTGCATTTATGAAACGATTTTTTTTTTAAATTGAAGCTAAAAGAATATTCTAAAAGGCTATAAAATAAAATTAGTGGATTTTTCACTGCTTCTATTAATATATCTTGATTAAACAAATTTTGGTTACAGTTTCTTATATCGGAGACACATTTCTTCATTTTTACAGAAGATACTACTTACGGAAATAAGTTTCTTTAAGGTTTCCAACATTCGTCGAGGTATTTTCTTTCATCGCGGAATCTATTTGACGGGGATATCATGTGTTTTTCAAGAGAAATATCTCACCGACGAACGATTGCCATTGCTTTCCCTACGTGGACCGGTTGCTGCATACGTTTGATGACGTAACCCCCTTTCAGTGTTTCCAATCCCTTTTTATCTATGTTTGCCTAATCTAACCAAACCTAAAAAGGTAAAGTGCTCCCCTGTGCTTAGCACCACGCCATGGAGGCGTATAGGGGGTGTGGGGGTAACGCCCCACTTTCTTGATCCGGTCGTGAGTGAGGCTGATGTGATCAGCATCACGCCCCTGACCGCCTTTACCCCCCAGGGTTTCCGCCAGGTACCCATGTCATTCGACGCTGGGTGGGCGTTAGAAAAGTTGGAAACCTAACCAAACCTAACCTAACCTTATCGGGATGGTTCGTGGGGCTCTCCTTGAATGGTTAGTGGTGTTATCCGTCAACTACGCGTTCATAATGTTCAATTTGCACACGTGACGAACACGATAGTAGGTATTTTTCAGTGATGAAGGTTGGAAACACTGTAAACCCACAACGGTAGTCAAGATTTGCCTGCCATATTCGGTGTTATGGTAGCGAAATATGGAGTCAAAGAAATTACTCTCTATGTGAAAAATCTATGTGAAAAATTGTGTTGTTTTTTCGTGGAAAAAGCATAATGGCACCTTAAACTATGTTCCTCAATACATAATTGGTAAGTACGAACCATGCCAAACACAAATTAGTCGATTTTAATGAGTTTCCGATATATGAAACTGTTACCCAAATTTTATGTACATTTACATGGGCTATTCCATGCAAAATCATCACAAACAAATGAACTTTTCAACCCAACCATTATTTTCATGAAAATTGGTGGGATGGTAGAAGACATGAAGTAACTTACACATGTAATATTATAGCCCTCAGTGATGAACAGTATTCACACAGCGGTGTTGTCAATCTTTTAACAAATGTAATATTCGTGTACTTACAAGGTCAAATTTAACAATTCATACCTTTGCTTGAAATTATGGTATACCTTAGCTCTTGGTCTTTGCTTTATTTGATCTTGTAAGCAGATAAATTTTACATTTGTTATAAGTATGGCAAACCTGCTGTATTAATACCGTGTATTACTGAAGGCAAAATTTTTACACATGTACGTTTCTTCATGTTTTCTAGCATCCCACCAAATTTCATGAAAATCTGAAATGGTTCGATTGAAAAGTAAAATTTTTGTGATGATTTGGCATGGAATAGTCCATATAAAATTTGTTTAATCAAGATTTATTAATAGAAACAGTGTAAAGCCACTGTTTATATATTATGGCCTTTTAAGCTTCAATTTGATAAAAATAAATTGGTATAATAAATTCACTGACTTTTAGTGATAATGCAATTTTAGTAACGTCAGGCGTTGTCACAAAAAATTAACATTATTTACAATAAAATATTTTTTTTCTGACTACTTGTGCAAAGGAATCTTGTTGATAACTTTTTAAGTGGGATATACATATATGTATAAACTATTGGGTAGAAATGAACGTGATATGTCGATTTGACTATGAGATATAACTTTTTCTGTTAAGCGCTTTAGGCCACTACAATAACCTCGGCAATGACGTGTCCTCCTGTTAACGGACAGTTCATGGAGCAGACACAATTTGATTGACATGTTATGTCGTGAATTAATCAGTTAGAAAATCTAAACCTTCCGCTCCCACGCGCTGCTGGCAGGCAGCAACCAGTTCATGTAGTGGGCACGTGTTCATTGACCTCCCCCCCCCCCCTGGAAGCTTCATACTTCCTGTCCTGTCTTCTGTGAGCTTATTTCATTTTTGTGCGATTAACCTAGCTGTTCGTTCATGTTAAGTAAGTTCCGAAATTTAAGAATATGGATATCGTAGAGACCAGGAAAGGGAAACCGGACGACGTAGAGGAAGGGTGGCTTCATGTCTACGGACAGGCTCCATCCGACGAAAAATTGACGAAATTTTTCGATTACTTCGTAGTCGTGGCTTGAAAACCAATTTGTGCCGATATATATGTGGAATTGTTACCAGCGGTGCCACAGGACCAACAACAATTTTCTCTAGGGATGGAACTTTAAAATAAACAGGCGCATGGGTACACCACATCCCAGAATAAACAAGTTTATAAATTGTTTTAAGCTGAAATCCGAAGAATCAAATGAGAAAATTATTAGAATGGAGCTCAACTTAGAGGGAGTGAAGAGAATGAAGAAATATGCAAAGTTGGACGAACGAGTTGCATGAAACACGAGAAAATGTGAAGAAGATGGTGATGTGCCTAAATTTCTAAAGACAATGTCCTACATTCTAAAACTGGATTGATAGCATATAAAAACCTTTTGACGTAGCACAAAATGTACGTGTTTGACAAAGCAGATTTATGCTGCTGATGGGACTAGGCCTTCAATTTGAAGGCCGAGTACGGTTATCCGTGCGGGTCTATTGCATCCATGTGTATTTGGACCCTTTGTCGCATTGCTGGTGCGAAGCACTAGGACAGGCTCACCTTCAGAATGATGAGGTGCCCGAATGTGAAGAAGGCGCGCAGTCCAGACTGGCACTAAGTATATACCTTTACGCACTTCATTGTAAGGATATGTACAAGTTTTGTTTGGCACAAAGTGGACGTATATACATATCCATCCACCATTTAGTAACACAATTTCTAGCGTGGCGGGGGAGGTCGATGAACATGTGTCCACTCAATGAACTGGTTGCTGACTGCCAGCAGCGCGTGGAATCGGGAGGTTTGGATTTTCTAACTGATTAGTTCACTAGATAAAATGTCAATCAAGTTGTGTCCGCTCCAGGCCCTGTCCGCTCCATGAACTGTCCGCTAACATCACAGCCCCGGCAATGACCGTTCCGTGCAAGTTTCTGAAAGTTTCACCTCCTTTTTCTCATTAACTGTGAGGCGTAGGGGAAAAAAATGCATATGTTCATACGTCGGTAGTATTAACAAATGCAACAAGTTTCATGAAACTCTGAATCAGCGGATTGCATTTTGAAATTTTTGTATGTTTTTTGATGTGGAATCAGTCTGAGTTGTTTCGTTCTCTCGTTTTAGTTTGTGAGTTTCGATTATCGCCTTCAGTTGGTCGTTGTCAACTTCCGATGCACTTTCAAGATCATCACATTTTGGAGAAACTATCAAGATAAATTTCCGACACCCTGTGCACTTAAGGCTCAAAAATATTGGCCTCAAATCACTCTTTAGAGACATTTCGATTTGCTTCCGCTGACCTGCAACTATGTTTGAACAGATGAAGCAAAGCAATGTCCATTAGATTCCTTGACAGTGCCATTGTGATTATCCTGGAATGACGATGAATCAAGCACTAGTTAAATTATTTTCTGACACATAGATTAAACAATAAACAAGCTTTAAAATGAGACATAACAAGCAACAAAATCAATTTGATGTATTAGATAAATAAAATGTTTGCAAAACCCACAACGAAACAATTCGCCATTATTTATGTATCAACCCTAATAATTATATTTTGTTTGTAATATGGAATTATAATCAGTGAATTAAGGTTAAAACTTTTTCTGTTTCTGCAAAATGGGTCAATTTCGATGGAGAAAAATACATCGTTGGAGAAAACACATTCATAACATTTATGAGTTTTTTAGTATTGTGGCATTGAGCTGTTTGAAATCAAAATTGGAAATTGAAAGAAACATATCGCGCAAGTTAATTCTTGCTCGCTGAGCTTCACAGAACGAAAGTAGATTTTATTATGAATTTTGTAACATGGCCACGTTAGAGTTAACATTCCTTTCTTCTCAATAAAATCGGTAAGATCACAACGTTTGTACTCATATTTATAAAACATATCCCATATGTAATTTATTCATAACTCTTTATTGCCCTTTCGAAAGTTTATAACTTATTCGGACGTTTCTTTAAGTCTCAAATTTGTGTGTAAATTTGTTAGTCAGTAAATTTTAACTTTTTCCTTTATGCCAATAAAATTAGCATACTTTACACATTTGATGTAGACTGTAATATTATTGTGTATTATTTAGAGTGACGTAACGTCATTTTCTTAATCAATGTCAATCTGGTTTATCATTGTACAGGCCTTGTGAGAAAATGTTTCAGAATTGTTCTTTAAATGGAGTTCCGTTCGATTGCTGCACATACTTCTTAGAAATGCCTTTGGAGGTTCCTAACTGTTTCATTGCTAACTCTCTGCAGTCCAGGTAATACACACGAACGGTAGGAGGATAATATAGATTTTAAAAGTTTTCAATGTGTTCATATTTCTGTATTACGAAAGTCAGAAACCGACATATGCAAAGTTGTTTTCATTTCTTGATATAACTGAGAAGCACAAATTTTTAGCAGAGAGAAGAATGTATCGGGAAAGAATATTTTGCAATTTTTAGGCTCTGTTTTTCCACTCTTCTGTAAGGTCTATTTTTCTATTGTAAGGCGACTCAGATTGTCACTTACTTTTAGGTAACATTTGCAGTTGTTCTTTACAATGGTCTCAATATTTCCATATTTGGGGCTAGCATCAGGAAATACTAGTGGTACGCTTTATGATATGGATACACTATGTTCAGAGCGGCTCTAAAATTTACACACACTTTATCAATGAAAATAAACAATGAAAATAAACAATGCAAATATTATTATGAGATATTAACTACTGTATTTATTCGAATATTTAATATACCTGAGAGACATCCTAGATTTTAGAAATCAAAGTTGGTGTTCGAAGTAGTCACCATTTACATGCAACCACTGTCGATGTCACCACACTGTTTCACGAACTACTATCTCTAATGTGTCCAGTATGATGGCTGGCTCCACACGATGTGTGCCAGTGTGATTGTTGTCATCCTATGTGTACCTCGCTAATTTTTTCAAACTTTAAAACAACCTTGCATCAGGCAGGTTGCTTCACTGTTCTGTCGCGCTAGGTCATCGGCACAATCTGAGAATATTACACCTGACAACTTTCACGTTCGTGTGATCTGTGTCGTCTTTGAGGCAATATTGAACTACACTAACACCCAGGAATAAAATTTTCACATCTATTTATCCAAAAGGTATGGGCGAATAAAGAGTGTAAACATTTTTAGGAGACCTCTGTATTTTCTTATTCTATTGAGTTGATATCACATGTAGAACATAATGTTAAAAACACATTAATATGATATAATTGAAAATATGATATTACCATATGATGGTTTATCAATATCGTAGCATTGTTTTATTCTTTAGAAAGCGATGTTTTTCCCTTTACTAACAATAATATGCAACTGTACGTTTAAATTTCTTGCATGCTGTTGGCAGAAATATGTATTCATTAATTATTGCCTTCTATTGTGGTTCTAACACAAACAATGCCCTTAAATAAACGCAAACCACTGCGGGGTTCAGTACTCTTCTCTGCCCAAGTGTATAAGAAAATAGATTACTAAGTGTTCATGAATATATTCGGATATAAGAAAACTGTTACGATTACAAGTAACGAAACTTCACCAGTGACAAGCAATTTCAAGGTCACTTTGATTATAGACATGAATAGCATCTTGACATATTTCCAGGAAAATATTAGTAAAACATATCGTGTTTCTAGCAACAACTATAATATTTTTTTTAAATTCCCCAATTTGGGCAAACTTCCAACTCTCACCCCACATGACAATCATCATATTCCCAAAATGTTTATCAGATGTAGTAGCGTTTACAAGATGACATGAGACCTTGAATTGTAACATTGGGTATGTTATAAGAAGGGGGGTGTTATTGGAAATATTGATCACGTTATTTATTTATTTACCGACATCTTTATTAAAAGGTGCAAATGTATGGTCCGGAAAGATAAAAGAAGGTCCTGAAAATGTTTTCAAATGAGATGCAAGAAAGATGCTGATGAAATGCCTTTTAATCGGGTCTAAACCAGTTACGTTAACATTATGTATTCAATAGTGTAACGAATAGAAGAATTAGTAATAATCACATAAAGTAACCAGCATTAGGAAATTAAACGTGACATTTACTGAGATTCAAACATTTTTTTATACTGGATTGCGCTTAACGTTTCTATGTTTTCGAATGTAAGTCTCTGACGCTTTGAACTCAGGAGATCTTTATGTGGAGAAACTACATTATATTGGAAACTATTGGAGCAAAAATGACTATATGATACCATTTCAAAGCTCTCGTTCTGCTCTACAAAATGAGACAATAGGATTTTATGTAGCTGCTCAAGAAAAGTGAAATAATTTATTTTGGCGTCAAATTTTTACCCAAACATGAAATAAAAGTAAGGAAAAAGGTGCTGAAGCACCAAAGAGATAAATGTGTTGCAAAAGGTGCAACAAAGTATGTTCATTTAACTTGATTTAAAGTCCTAAAATACATTGGTCTGGAAACAGCTATATTTTTGGCAAAGTGCTGCACCTTAAAATCGTTCCATATTAATCAAGTATTGTAGTGAGAATACAAAGACAATGCCAGAGGACATGTTCGGTCACGTAAGACAAAGAGTTGACTCTGATTTTGAGGAACCCATCAGGATACTTAGATGCGATCATCATAAATAGCAGAGCATTTCTTTGTGAACATACAAACGACAGAAGCTAGAGTTTATTGCAATTTGTAGATCTAATATTTAATGGGGGAGATAAGGGATTTGCAAAATACGCTGATTGATGATTGGTTTGAATTTCAGTGAATCTGTACAGAAGACCGAGAAGACTCATTGCTCTTTTTGTAGCGTTCGTAATGTTCTCATTAAAGTTTAGTTTCTCGTCGATGATAACTCCTAGATCTTATTGAGAGGAAACTTTTGATGGGATTGTTTTCAAGATAATAAGCAGAATCGAGTTTGTTTCATTTTAGGGAAATGTTGAGGCAGGAGCATTTCCTTTGGGGATTCTTTCATTTCTATGTCCAGGGTTACCTTAGGTACTTAAAAACTTGTAGGCTGGTATGACAGTGGTTGTTCCGCTGCATCAATATTGATTAGTGATCGGTGGATGGCTTCCGCATATGTTGAGGCCGTCCTCCTCCCTGGTTTTCTACGCTTATCACAACAATTTGAGAGATGTTTTGTAGATTCACATATCCTGCAGGTAATCTTTTGACCATAGTACATTACCCAATATCGATCACCTTTGATTGTGATGTACGATGGAATTGGTTTTTTAATCGTCATGCGAATTCGCTTTGTGCCGGTACGCGTAGGGTATATATATTCAACCGTGTACTTTTCATTGTCAACATGTTTCACATCACCATGTGTTGCCAGTGTCTGTTGTAGAACGTCCATAGGAAGTTCCATAGGAACTACATGTACATTCACAATTACACTATTTTCATCCGCCCATTCCAGCTTTACCTCATGTTCTCCATTGTCATCAGTGTATACTAATGTGCCTCCCGATCTTAATATTATCTGCTCGCCTAACACTCGCGATATTAACTTTATAAGCACACACACACGATATTGATCGATTTCAATACTAAGCGCCTGAACTTCTGTTAGTGACAAATTCTGCTGTATCCACCGATGCAGTTGTATCGATGTCGGTTTTTGTCGCACATTCGTGAAGACCAATTTCACATTATTCACTCGCCGTACAGACATGATTCAGAACACGGAAGGAAGACTTAACCGGAAAATGCTCCCACCACGACGAGTATATTCCAGATCTTCCGAAAACATCTTTATGAAGCCAACGGATATAAGAGAACGATATATGCAATCCACACAAACCTAGACCGTTGATCCCGATGGGTTTCAACTCGTACCTCCAAGAAAGAAAATTCCGGCCAGCACTGCAACTGCTGACCCACCATCAACAATTGAAACATCAAGTAGATATGATGCGTTCACATCAAACCAACCGGAATTACCACCTGAAAATATGCAGATTCAAACAGAGGGAGAAAATGATACCTTCCGTTTCCACACGAAAACCTACCAGAGAGCCGTTGATCTATGTCTATCATCAACCGGCACCTCATAATTTTGTCATGAAAACTATCGAAACTCCCAAGATTTACCCAAGAGTGCGTTACACAATGGATAGCATACCTTTCCCATGTACTTCATCATATCATTTTAACAAATTGAAAACATATCTTCAAACAAACAGAGAAAGATTCGCCATAGCTCCTAATCGTCAAAATCGCCAACTTCGGGTTGTCATTCGACATCTTCCTATAGATCTAGATACGAAGTTCATCATGTCGGAGCTCACTGATTATGGATTTGAAGTTATGACTGTTCATCAAATGAGCCTGCGTAACCCAAAAGGTCCCGGAAGGAAGAACATACCACTATTCCTGATTACTCTCAAGAGATCACCAGCAGCATCAAAGATCTACGATTTGGAAAATATTAACATCTATAGGATTGAGGTCGTAGAATATCTGCCCCCAAGAGTCATACAATGCCATAAATGGCAACGTCTAGGCCACACCCAGCAACAATTATTTACCATACCACGCTGTGTTAAATGTGGTAAACCACATGAAGCATATAAATGTCAGAAGAAGAGGGATGATCCTCCCATGTGTTCGAACTGTGGGGGAGAACATCCCGCAAACTTTAGAGGCTGTCGGATCTTCACTGTAATAGATCAACAACAAAGAAAACCTAAGATGATAACTGCCAGTCAACCTGTCAGAACCACCACTACAGCTCCAGCAGCTTCAGCTCCAGCTTCAGCTTCAATATCTATCAGGCACATTGAAGCAGCATCTTATGCCTACAGACCTGACCTACAGTTTCGAATGGGACAACGTCACCAACCAACAACAAATACTGGGCAAGCTGGCCAAGGTCTGCAAATACTCCTGGATCTGGCTAATACATGGAACTTTACCAAGATATGGCACCACGTATCCCGAGGACTACAAAAGATCTCCCAAGTAACCTCCGGAATGTCTATAATACCAATCTTAATGCAAATACGGATGAAAATGCAATCTGATGGCTGTTTTTAGTCGACAAAACTTGCTTCAACATATTAATTTTCTGATATACAATGCCGATGGCATAGCAAATCAGACACCTAAACTCACTCATCTACTTTGCAATAAAAATATAGATATTGCACTAATTAACGAGACTCACCGCAAACCACATATGAAATGGACCATCTCTCGTTATAGAATCTTCCGTGAAGACCGACTCCAACAAAGAAAATGCGGACTTCTCATATTAACAAGACAAGGAGTCAACGCGACAAGAATAGCACTACACACATTTACATCAATTGAGGCAATTGAAATTAAGGTGCATACTACTTCAGAAGACCTGATATTAATTGCAGCGTATCGGTCCCCAGCTACAGTGCTGGATTATCAAGACGTACTACAATTGGACACATTGGATCCAACGTTATTGTTGGAGGCGATCTTAAAGCCAAGCATCCTATATGGCATTCCAGAATATCTAACCCGTCTGGAAATGTTCTAGTGCAACGCTTCCAGATACTGAATTTTCTATATCTGCTCCACTGGCCTTACTTTCTACCCTAGGGGTAGAGGAACACCTGATGTCTTAGACATACTTTTGAACAAAAGAGTAGGCATTAGTACTGTACCATATGTTGAAGACGCTCCTACCTCGGATCATCTCCCTGTTATCGCAGCTATTGCCCAGGGCATCTACTATCATAGGTTACAGGCACTACAGGGACCAAAAGCAGATTGGAATGCTTTTCACCGGGAATCACATATGAGACTGAACCTCCATCAATCAATGAATACGGCTGAGGAGATCGATGAAGCAGTAAACAACTTTACAGAGGTTATTAAAACATCTTGGAGCCGAACAACTATTACCATGTCTACTTTACCTACGTCAAACACTTCTCCAGTACTGGAAATTTTACTTTGTTTGACACGATGGGCCCGACGTCGCTGGTATAGAACTCAATCACCACACCATCTTTACGAATGGAGGTTGCTTGCCAAAGAATTACATAATTTCCTAGTAAGAGAGCGGGCCTCTCAATGGGATGAACGTGTAGGAAAACTGGAATCACAAGATAGGCAATTTTGGAAGTTAGCGCGTACTCTGAATGTAAGAGATAAGCCGTTAAATTCTCCCGAAGGACCTATAGTGAATCCTCAGCAAATAGCGGAAATTCTTGCAGACCAATTCCAAACGCATTTCAAACTTAATGCAGAACTTGCTGATCAAGAAACAGAGCAAGAGGTGCAAAATACATACGACCAACTACTACAACTTCCATCGATTCTTAATGCTCCACATGTAACACCTCGTGAAGTCCAAAGGATGACAAAAAAGCTAAAACCGTAAGCAGCATCTGGCCTAGATAGTATTCCACCTGCGGCACTTCAGATTCTCACAAGAAAGGGGTTTGTGTATCTTACCAAACTTTTTACTTACATTATACGACTGGTCTATTTTTCAACACAATGGAAACTGTAAATGATAATAGCTATTCCAAAAATGGGAAAGAATCCGCACGAGAAGACAAACTATAGGCCTATAAGTGTATTGTCTCACGTTAGTAAGCTTTTTGAAAGGGTGTTGTGCCACCGTTTCACAGCTATTATAGACGAACATCAGCTGATACCAAACCACCAATTTGGCTTTCGGAAAGATCATGGTACTACCGAACAACTTGTCAGAGTCGTTGACTATATTGCTGTTCATAACAAAATAAAGCATCGTGTCGCTGGTTTATTTCTGGACGTGCAGCAAGCATTTGATAGAGTATGGTACGGTGGACTAATGCTCAAATTACAAAAACTTCCGCTACCTCAGCGCTACCTAAAAATTATGATGAATTATCTGCAAACAGAAAGTTCATAGCAACTGTGCAAGGGCAGACATCTACTTCCAGATCTACTGAAGCAGGGGTGCCTCGAGGCTCTGTTCTTTCCCCCACGTTATATTCATTACATATGGTTGATATTCCATAAATAGTGTATATTAGCCGGTTCTACGCCGTACTTAGTAGGTATCGTCTTTTAGCCTCTTTTTTTATCAATTGAATATTAGTTTTTGACATATTTTGACAATTTTTTGTCGATGTTTTAGCGTTTAGCGATGTTTTAGTAAAATTTCCCTTTTTCCCACTCGTACTTGTAGGTATATCACGATCTTACGTGATATAACTTAACCTATTCATTTTTTTTTCGTGCTAAACTACACGAGAGCCTCTACGTGCTTTGACCTACTTTAGAGTAGACCCAAATAGAGAGTTCTGCAACCGAAAGTGAGGCTCGAAGTGAGGCTCGACTTAATGGTTTTCTCTTGTAAGGCGTAAGCCTCATTTTCTCGCAGTGTTGCCAACACCTTACTCGAAATAAAATCACCAAGGTTTTTTTCCTTGGTCTAACCTAACCTAAAGCAAAGGAGCTGGAGAGCTTTTTTTTTTATGGATTTAACCTCAGTGGTAGCATATTTTGACGATTTTTTTTTGTTGATTTTATAGCGTTTGACGATTTTTTTAACCGCATCTAATTTTTTTCCCACTCATACTTGGTACGAATGCCACGATCTTACGTGATATAACTTAACCTATCCTTTATTTTTCTTACGAATTTTTTAAAAACTGTTCCGTGACCCTCTCGTTCTTCACGTCGTAGGCGAAGGACTTCTCGGCGACCAGGATGACGCTGCACACGGTGTCCTCGAGCAGTGCGTCGTGGAACTCGCAGACGATCTTGATGTTGGTGCGATCGTTGACCACCACCTGCTTCCGCTTCGTCGTGTTGATGACGAACATGGGTCTTTGTGCTTTGAATTCGCTGGGCGTGTAGTACATGTCCACGCTTCCCTCGGTCACGCGCTTGTAAGCGGTGTAAGCTTCGTAAAGTTTTAGGTAATCATCTTTGGTCATGTCGAGGTTGTAATTCTCGCGCGGGAACACTTCGTTCCTTCCATTCTTGAGATAAACATTTTTGATCTTGCAGTCGTCGAACTTGCTGGAATCTTTTTCCTGATTGTTATCGCGTCCGGTCTGAAAGAGTACAACGACGAAATCTGGCATGTCGAACTGTATGTTGTTGAACTGCGTCGTCACGTCGAATTCCATGTGACTTCCCGACGCTATCTTCTGCACGCACTGGTAACCGTGAAAGTGAATCGGCACCTGTGGACTTTTCAAGATCTCATTTTTTGGATTTCCGAACATAGGTTCTATTAATATTTTACTCACATATAGGCGTACATGATGAATCCGCAAACAGATTTTTGCTAAGTCTTACCGTTTCCAAGATAACCCCACTTCCGGTCGCCATTTTAGATTTCCGAACGTAGGTTCTATTCACATTTTACTCACATGTAGGCGTACATGATGAATCTGCAAACAGATTTTTGCTAAGTATTACCGTTTCCAAGATAATCCCACTTCCGGTCGCCATTTTGGATTTCCGAGCATAGGTTCTATTCATACTTTTTCTCACGTATAGGTGTACATGATGAATCCGCAAACAGATTTTTGCTAAGTCTTACCGTTTCCAAGATAACCCCACTTCCGGTCGCCATTTTGGATTTCCGAACATAGGTTCTATTCATACTTTTTCTCACGTATAGGTGTACATGATGAATCCGCAAACAGATTTTTGCTAAGTCTTACCGTTTCCAAGATAACCCCACTTCCGGTCGCCATTTTGGATTTCCGAGCATAGGTTCTATTCATATTTTACTTACATATAGGTGTACGTGATGAATCCGCAAATAGATTTTTCCTAAGTCTTACCGTTTCCAAGATAACCCCACTTCCGGTCGCCATTTTGGATTTCCGAGCATAGGTTCTATTCATACTTTTTCTCACGTATAGGTGTACGTGATGAATCCGCAAACAGATTTCTCCTAGGTCTTACCGTTTCCAAGATAACCCCACTCCCGGTCGCCATTTTGGATTTCCGAACATAGGTTCTATTCATACTTTTTCTCACGTATAGGTGTACAGTGGGATCCACTAGTATTGCTCTGCAAATTGTCCATGACTATTTTTATTAATTTTTCTCTTACATCCTATGTGTTTTTAAGCGATGGATTTTTATGTATGCTTGTGCCAGGGAGTCGTAACGTAACGAAATGGAACGGTATTTTCAATTACGGTTTTCGTTACGTTACAACCAGAAACAGAATAACTTTTTTCGTGAACAGAAACGTTACCTCAGGTATATGAACATTACGTTACAGGTGTGCATAACGGTACCGAACCATAACTGATCTCTAAAGGAGTAGGTCTTCACGTGACACTTTAACGTTACATCCATTGCCGGCAACCAGTAACGTTACAGGGTAAGAAAGAGATTCGTCACGTATTGACTAGTAACTTTAGTGTATGTGGAAAGTGATAGTAACGTTACAATTAACCAGTAACTTAATTGAGGTCACGACTGAAAAAACGTTACACTCCTTTTTTCAAAGCAACAACGTTATTTATAGCTGGTATCATACAGACGTTCCGATGTGCAATACCGTGTCCGATGCCGTGTTCCGGAGAGAATAACATAGGTCTCTCGTATAATTGTGCTCGTTATTTTTGTAACGTTACAGTTCTTTTCCTCCACAAAAGTCTGTTTCGAAAAAGTGATACACATATCCGTTATGAATAGCAAATACCGTTATCGAAGGCGTTTTCGAAGAAGCCTCATAATTATGATCAGCAGCATACTAACAATACAGTACTTTGACCCCTTGAAAGTCACTAAGTTATAATACGTATTTTCGTTCTGGATGTCAGTGAAAAAATTAAATTGTAAAACAAAACGTTTGAAAACATCCGTAAACAAGATTCGGCGTGACAAAGTTCTGGTTATTGGAATTTACTTATTAACTATGTATTTATCACAAATATATTTATTTTCTGCATACTTAATCGCTTTATGTGAATTTGTTCTAATTTGATCATTTATGCAAGATGAATTTTAACATGAACGTTCATTTTATACGATTGTTGAGGGAAAATGTTTATATCTATCTATCTCTATCTCTCTCTCTCTCTCTCTCTCTCTCTCTCTGTTTACATGTGTTACATCATTTTTTATACAGTTGTTTGGCGATGAGAATGATTCGTGCTTAGATTAAGTTGCTGAAGGACGAAACATAAAGGACCAACCATGGTCGAGCCAAAAAATCATCCGTGCCACGCGTTCGTTCACCTAAGCGAGAGGCAAGCTTTCTCCTATCGGAAGACGAAAAATAATTGCTTGTTGCGCGACCTTGAGAAGGCGAACCGAACTGATAGCAGCAGCACTACGCAAAATCGGAAAATCTGAATCCTGAAACTTTGTACACGTGACTTTCGATCACGAAGCATCCGAGTAGACAACGCCTTGGGGCGATATGAAAGGCACTTTTGGCAAGTAGAAAATACGTAGAAACGAAATGTTAGATAGAATTGTTGTACGAAACAATCGAAACCGCGTTTGTGCAACTGATCTGTAGCTAGACAGGGCCATTGGACTCTCAAGAAGGCAAGAATTGTATGGAAAGTGATTCTCAAAACTAAGCGAATAAAAGGACAGTATATTTTATCATTTACAAGGGCCCTCATTCGCTTACAATTTTGAAAATTACTTTCAGTAATTCTTGTCTTCTTGGACAGGAGGTGCATTAAACTTTTTGGTGTAGAAACAGACAGAACGCCCGCCTACCTACCACGTTTGAAAGAAGGGCATAGACAGACAAGAAAGTAATTTTCAAGAACGCAAGAACGACAGTCGACATGGACATTGAGCAACGTGTGACTGAGAAATACAATCGGAACAAAGGACAAGATTATTCAAGAAACAGTAATTTGATAAAACATCCTATCATTAACTCAAACTCAGTTCATCCTTTTATCCTCTTTTATTTGTTATACTTTTGTATTATTCATGTTTTATATCGCTTTTCTGTCACTTGTAGATAATCGCGACGATGAAAATGAATGATGATCATATTAAATCTATGGAGGGATACTTACAAAAAAAACAGCCATGCCCAGATGTCTACTCGAACTTGAAATGTTTGGTACCGAGTGTATGAGTGGATCACTAAACGACTTCGGCCTTCGAGGCTACGGTTTCAGTTGCAACATGCATTATAATTACGTTTCTACTACTCTGAATTGACCAAAGCATGTGGTATGTATCCTTCATTTTACTTAAAAAGCCCCCTTGATACATGAGATACTACAAATAATTTCAGGCATAACCTCGAATTCTGATTGCCTGGCACTTTTTTTTTAACTAAGTAATGAAGTGACGTTTATATTCATATTAGGCCTACGACTAGCTCGAACTAAAAACTCTTGTGAAATACTGTGTATATGTTATCCTTGTGAAGTGAGGAACTTCATATTTTGCTAAGAAAATATGTATGAAAAATTATATTTGTAGCTACTACTTGAAGAATTCAAATTATTATGATGATGGAATTTCAACTTACGTACACATATAATGTGTTATCGGAGAGGAGTTTTTGTCTCGCAGTCAATTTAATTTTTAGTTGAGGAACTCGAGAGTAAGTTGGAAATATATAATGACCCACGTTGTGGTGTGCTGTTCGATTAATCAAAATTGGAGTGAGGGAAATCTGTAGTTAAGTTCATTCAACACGTCAATTTGTAACTGTGAATGCACGTTTTCTTTCATTTAGCAGGAAATCAGTCTGCTATTGTTGTAAGTAATAAATGGAAATATATATATATATATATATATATATATATATATATATATATATATATATATTGTAGAGATATGGAGATTATTAAACCGAGAAAACCTTGTCATGTTAATATTCACACTTGTTTATTTCCTGAACTTGTCCGACCAGCGAGTGATCCCAAGAATGCGCTAACTTGTAACTTCCGTTAAACAAGGAACTGAAAGGCAAACGCGTGGACCTAACCAAGATCCATCGTGTTCGAAATCTTTATCAACCTTTCGACGCCTGAGATTATAAAAGCAAGCTCCTACCCGGAGCTCGCTCTCATTCGAACTACGCTTATCATCGACGCTACGCTCTATTAGAACTTGACACTCATCGACGCTACATGGATAATTAGTCTAATATTTTACAACACATTACACTGCTGAACTACGACGATGGAACACGGAGTTACCGCTGCCTAACATGCTAGAAGTCGCAAGGGATCGCTCGGTCTGTTGAGCTGAGGGTCGCTGGATAGAACCTTGGCAACTGTCACGATTCGGTCTGCGAGAAGCATCAGGACAAGACAACACACACACCTACCAGGTATGAACAAGCGTGAATAACCTTACACCAACTTTCCATATCTCTACCCTCCTAACGGAGCAGGTTCAGCCAACAGATATTATTAAGCTCTACCTAAATGTTTAAATGAAACTTCCCTGTGAGCTCAGATCCCAGGTAAAACGGGATTACAACATGGTGGAGGTGCTTCAGGCCCTTTTTTGCAATTAAGTACCCTCCTGTACTAATTGCTTTACATTAAATTATTCTCTCCCCCCCTCCCTCCCACTTTGGGAGCATTTTTAAAGTAAATTTTTAGTAATTCCAATTCATACTCCCACAGTACGCTTAAGATGCTTCAGACCCAGTGACAATTTTGTGTATTACCCTATGGAAAACAACCCCTCTTTTTCTTTTATGCCGAGTCCCCCCCTTTTTCAACAAAATCTAGTTCTTCTGCATAACATATATTCAAGCATCATTCACACAGGAATGAGAACACTTGCTTATACTTATTTGACAAGCGATATATTAATGACATAAATAACTGTATACCCATACTTTCATTTGTTCTTTGGTCAGCACGACGAACCTTCGTTTATGAATACGTCACAAATAGCGTTGCACGAACACCTAGATTCCTCCCTCGACCAAATCATAGAGTTAGCTACTGCAATCACGGCAAATCCAATAAATTCACGTCCTTTCTCCCCAATTCCCTCCCCTCCACTAACACGGTTAAGGTCTGCTAATAGAAATTACCCTCAATTTGTCCTTGGACTGCAAACACCCGACAGAAACCAACCTCAGCCCTTAGCAAGTACCCCAGCTCCCGTTTCAATTCCCTCTAACAATCCTAATAGCTTTGATAACGCAACTGTACAAAGTTCCACCACTAACATGGCCACCCCAATCCCAACTGCGTTATACCCGGCACCATTTAGCGGAAATGACCCAAAATACATTGACTCATTTTTCCTCAAGTTTCAAAATGTAGCACACGCCGCAGGATGGTCGGAAGCTAAGCGTAAAGAGATGTTGCCTTTATTTTTGACTGACACCGCTTTAACTTATTTTCATGACATACAGAAACGACCCAATTTTGTAGACTTGACATACACCCGTATCAAAGACGAGCTAAGTACGCTATTTAAGGGATCGTACCTATCAGCAGATCCCGTACAGATAATACTCCAAAGAAAGCAAATGATAACCGAACCCATTCACACCTACGTTATTGCTAAAAAGGCATTAGTCCAGCAATACTTCCCGAACGCCACTGAAGAACAAACTCTCTCTTACATCATCACGGGACTGCGAGCCAAATACATTGGCTGTTTAACCAACAAGCATTTCGCCAAAACAGAAGAATTAATTGCCCACCTACAGAATTTCGAACGCCAGCAGTCATTAATTAATTCCCGTATGTTGGAGGAGAAATTGGAAATAGATCAGGCAATTGCACAGGCAAGCTTACCCCAGACATTCACCCCGACACCACTTCACAGCTGTTCGCATGCACAGGTCTACTCCCCCCTCCCAAGTAATCCTCACAACCCGACTCAGCAGTTTGTGTCATACAACCAGTGTCCATCTCCTTTTCTCCCACCATCGACTCATCAAGTCCAAAGTCTACAATCACAGCCCGCTCCTGTAATTCCTTCCCAGACCTATCAAGCACCCAGTTTCTCAACGTTACAATCTGGCATGTTTGGTGTACCGAGTTCTGATAGTGCCCGCTGCGCGGCGCCACCAGCCGTAGCCACAGTGGAACACGCTCAAAATGCCGCCTCTGGTGATAAATAAACTTTCGTCACAAATGTCGAACTTAGCTTTGCATTCAACCGAACAGATGAACGCAACTTCTCTTTTTAATCTTTGCTCAAATGTACTGGAATTTGCGAAAACGGCTAATCAAAACGCACATAACAGAGGTTTCAACAAGGGGAATAATAACTCCTCTTCCTACAGGAATAATAATAATAATCATAGAGCTAATCACAGAGGTAATTTTAGGTCAAACTCTCGAGGCCAATTCAGAAGTAATAGTAACAAGAGGTTTCAACGTCGAGATCAGGGTAATCGCGACGAAGCAAATACATCAGCCTGTAAGTTCTGTGGTCGTTATAATCACGAGAGCGACAACTGCTTTTACAAGCCACAACGAGACAGTGGTTTAATCTAAAATCGTCTTCGACCTGCAGGAACGAAATCGAAGATAATACCAGATTAGATAAAGTTCCTATAATTGAGAGAAATGGCCTATACTTTATTAATAGTAGCATACAAGGGAAACAGGTAGATTTACTTATTGACGTGGGTTCCCAAATCTCAATTTACCCCTCCCATCTTCTTCCTTCTGAAAGAAAAACATACAAGGTACAATCCACAATCCAAGGTGTGTCTGGATCGAGACTGAGTGTGTCTGAAATTGTAGTTCTTCCTATCATAATTGGAAAGCGTAAATATTCGCACCCATTTAGAATAGTAGATTCAACTAACGTCCCTCCCCTTTTAGGAAATGACTTTTTACGAACGCAGATGTGCGAAATGTCGTTAAAAGACAACACAATAACACTTTATCATTTAGGACGTACTCCTAATTATAGTATTTTCAGATCAAAGTACAAGACTCACCAGCTGTCCCATGACATATTCACTCAAATTGAGAATGTAAATGTGTATGAGGGAAAAGCTACCCTTTCAAACACAGTTCAGTTAAGTCCACGATCCAAAACTTATATCAATTTGAACATTACCACTACGACACCTAACACCCGTAAGCCTGTACTTTTTACACCATCTGCGTCCCTTATGAGCCAGCATCCAGTAGTTCTTCCCAATGCTGCAGTAAACCCGCAGTCACCTGTCATTCACATACACAACCCTACGGAAACCACAATCACTTTGGAAAGTGACACAATATTAGGCGAAATATCGACATGTGAAATTTTAAGTGACGTTACTTCCGTTTGGGAAAATAAAAACGAAGATGTCGCATTTTCATACTCTTGTAATGAAAATAGTGCAGTAAAGCAACAAATCAGTGAAAGTCAAAAGAAATTTGACCCCTCCCTCCTCACAGTTAACCCTGATATTCCCCGAGAAGAAAGAGAAAAAATCCTAAAGCTCGCATACACGTATGCAGATATTTTTCTCTGGCCAGGGGATAAATTGACTAAAACCAATGTTTTGGAATATGACATCAAACTGACAGATGACACCCCAGTGTATGCCAAGACCTACCCTATTCCTTTTCATTACCGAGAACCCATGAAACAGGAAGTTCAGAAATTACTGGACCAAGGTGTTATAGAACGCTGTGAAGGGAGTCCCTATCGACACCCAGTTCTATTAGTCAAGAAACCCAATGGGACTTACCGTTTTATCTCTGACCTCCGCGATTTAAACAGAATAATAGCTCCGATTTCCTTACAATCCCCAGACATAAAAACCATCATGACAGAGATGGCTGGAAAGAAATATTACTCAATTTTAGACATGTCCAGTGCATTCTTTCAGGTTTCATTAACAGAGCGTTCTAAGGACATTACCGCCTTTTCTATTAACAATCTGGGTAGTTTTAGATATGCTAGGTTATGCCAGGGATTGAAAACATCCCCCGGTGTAATGAATCGCGTAAGCGAACTTGCCCTTAGCGGAATAGACAGTTCAGAACTTTCTGTTTACACTGATGACATTATTATTTACAGTTCAAATCTCCCACACATGATCAACATTCTGGACAGAGTGTTTCAAAAGTTAAGACAAGCATCCCTTAAATTATCACCCTCTAAGTGTAGGTTAGCTTTTACCGAAGTAAAAGTCCTCGGTAACTTGGTATCTCAAAAGGGAGTTAAGATTTCAGAACATATTCTGAAAGCTATTTTGGAATATCCCACCCCTACCACCAAACGCAAGCTTCGTAGTTTTATAGGACTTGTAAATTTCATTCGACGATTTGTGCAAGGTTTTGCAGGACCAACAGAATGTTTATTCAAGCTTCTTAAAAAGAATGTTAAGTTTCAATGGACTGATGAACACCAGAAAAGCTTCGAAACACTGAAAGAAATGATCACGTCCGCCCCTATCCTCCGCCCTTATGACCCTAAACGCCCCTCATATGTATACATTGATGCGAGCGGAATTGGCATTGGAGGAGCCTTGTTACAGCCTGATGAAGAAGGAAATTTACATCCATGTGCCTATTGTTCACGAGCCTTAACAGACACAGAGAAAAGAGCTGACACATTTTCACTCGAAATTGCAGGTGCATATTATGTTTTGAAAACTTTCAATTTTTTTCTTATGGATCAACATTTTGTGGTTCTCACAGACAACAAAGCCTTATCCTATCTTCGTTCAACTAAACACTATAGTTCTATTTTAGGAAGAAGAGCCCTTTATTTTCAGAATTTTGATTTCGAAATAAGGCATGTCAGCGCTAGTAAAAATGAACTTGCGGATGCACTCTCCCGTGCAAGTTTACCGCTTGACAAGACTAATCATGACAAGAAAGATGATGATGATGATGACTTATTCCTTCATCAAGTATTTCATGCACAAGCAGCAGATTTTGATATTAGTTCAGAACAACGTAAAGACCCCTATTTCAGAGACATTATTGACTTATTAGAAAACAAAGACAAACCTAGTAATCCAAAGCTAGAGAAACTTTCGTATTCTTATGTACTCAAAAATGGAGTATTATACAGGACTAATAAAATCAAAACTGGTAATCGGGATAGACTTTGTATCCCCCATGCATTAAGAAATCAAGTTTTCGATCTTATTCATGCACACAAAATGAATGGAAGTCACCAAGGTGCTCAAAAGACATATAATTTAATGCTTATGCGCTACTTTTTCCCTAATATGAAGAAATTTGTGTACGATAAGGTTAGACATTGCATCCCTTGTCAGATCACGAAGAAACCACAAGGTTCTAAACCGCATACGCTGCAAACATTTCAACCAGCCCAAATTCCTTTCCAACGAATTCATATTGACGTATGTGGTCCTTTAGTCTCTTCAAAAACGCACAAATACAAATATTTTCTATCGGTAGTTGATAGTTGTACAAGGTACGTAATTACAGCTCCTTTGGCTAATCATGATGCACAAAACATAGCAACAGCCCTAGTTGAGAAAGTCTTTTTATTCCATGGCATCCCGGAAACGATCTATTTAGATCGTTCAACACCCAATTCAAGTTTACTCTTACGAGAGTTAGCTAATATTACAGGCGTACAACTAAAATATGTAGATACTTGTGCCCATTTCACGAATGGATTAGTTAAAAGTTCATTTAGTTACTTAAAGAAAGTTATGAGAGTTTTTGTATTAGAGAAAAAGGCTTCGTGGTGTGACTATTTAGCTAGCGCAGCGTTCAGCCACAACGTTACAATCCATTCTGGATCCCTCCAGAGCCCGTATTTTACTTTATTTGGCTACAACCCAAGGATCTTAGCTGACACAGTCCTTCCTTCGAACCCCGACAATGTCTCCCAGACAAACGCACAGAGACTTGAACTCCTGACATCCATACGTAAGACCGCACATGACAACTTAAACAAGCGTTACGAACAGCAGAAAAAGTACGCAGACCGCACTTCTAGGCAAATACAGTACTCACCAGGACAACATGTATGGATTCTAGATGCCACTCCAACTCCAGGCGTGTCAAAAGCCTTTGCGTCCTCTTATAAGTATAAAGGAACTATTCTTCCCAAAGTTAACGAGAATTCCTACGAAGTCACTTTCATCGACGGCAGAAGTAAACAAAAGACTGACACGATTACTATTTCTAGACTTAAAGCCCGCTACGACTAGTGCCATAAAAACCCCACTAACATATACGCTAACATTCATTAACACTCCACACCGTTCTCACTCTCTTTAGCCTCCTCGCTACGTACATTGCACAGGCTAACATCCCATGATCCAGCATTTTCTCACGCTCATCGACTCACCCCCCCCTCTTTCCACTTCCCGTGCTCGCACTGCATTTCTGCGTTAGAACGAACTCATTGTTATTTTTAACAAGATCAGGATTACAGAATGCTATCTCAATCGTCGGAACATTTATAATACATATCTTGCCTAATAATTAATTTTTACAGATATTTTAATGTTATTTTATATTTTGCGATTAAACGCATGGTAATAGTCAGAACATATCACTTAGCTGATTTGACTAATAAGTACTTAGTGTGTTTATGATTCTAACTAGCAAATATTTTTTTTCCCCATTTGCTGGTACATATACGCTCAAATGAAGAAAAAAGTACAAAGAAATAAAGAAAGAATGAACTAAGATAGAACAAGATCAATGATTTAAAGAACAAATGAACTGCGTAGAACTTGCTTGAACTTTTGGCTTTTTGGCCATAGCAATTTTTTTTTTATTTACGCTCAGGTGTAACGCGAACTGCTTCTTTGAAAGCTGCAATGCACTAAATATGTTAACAAAGCATATAATAAATATAGGCAAATGTTCCCACTCTCTCCTTTAATTTTATAGTTCAAATATTGATAGCATACAACATGGTATAGCTCATATCCCATGAAATTAAAACCTACTCTATTTTTCAATGAACTTTTACACAAATATATTACTTACTCTTTCTCACTTCTTTTTCATTTTTTTTTTATTAGCAGCGAATCGAAGGCGCTTAAACCTTTGTCCACAATACACGTAAAATTCTTGCAATTGCTTTTATAGACGACATTTACACATATTACAGAAGGAAATGTCTCGTAATCACTTAGTTCGTTCTATTATCGCTGAATTCTTCTTCCTTTTCTCATTTCATTCCCGGCTAAGCCGACTATTCTAACTCCCCCCCCTCCGTTGCGCCCCGGCGAACTTTTCCTTACAACATGGAATTATTCCACCTATCCCCCCCCCCCGTTGCCCCGGCGAACTTTTCTTCAGGTAAACCTGTTAATCATAAACAGGTCCCCTTAAAAACTCTACGTCATATCAGTAATAACGCCCCTTCGCCGTCACTACGTTCAGATATTACCTCCCCTTCCCCCCAAAATAATTCACCAGTTTTATCTGAAAGTCCTTTTTCAATTGATTTTATAACCCGTCATCATTTATTGTAACTCTGCTCCACTACCTTTTGCTTTTTCCTAATTTTTCCCTTTTTGCGCTTGTTTCATTCTCATCGCCACGGATGCTGCCGGACTCATGACGACCACCGGCTTGTACCATCGAGCGAGAGACCTAGGCTCATCGCGGAGAACGACGACGATCTTATGGACTTCCAGAACCAAAGGACCCGTTCCCGTCTGGACCGCATGGCTGATTTTTCCATCTCCCAGGCCGCGACCCAGATGTGGAGCGCTTTACTCAGGACGTTTCTTGCCCCGAAGCGCCATCGCAAACTTGACTTCCAGACTGAACTTCCCTGACGTCACGGCGAGCTGCATCGCCAAGGCCCCTCCCACTGAGTGCATCCTGCCCTTGTTTCCTGACGTCATATGATGCATATGTTATTTTTCAACGGCTCAAAGTGTTCCGGTGCTCAGCTACTTCAACTACCGTAAGGCACACGCAATTAGTGCACACGCATGTCCTTTACAGTGCCAAAGTTTGTGCCCATGGGTGCTGCCCATACTGGATTAGAGATACGTCTCTTTCTTTTGTGTTTTTTTTATCGTCAGCTGCACAGAACGTCCAGCCTATGGCGACATGAAGTCTACAGCGTTGCCATGGTAACTTACCTCAAGGCTCCGCCCAGCATCGTGTGTTATGCCGAGTGTACTTTGAACTCAGCAAACAGTAAATACAACCTCGTGCGTTTTCCGCCATTTCTTCACACTGTGCTGACATGTGTTTTTTTTATTATTATTATCGTGTTGTCATCATTCAATCAAAACTAGTTCAGTGTCACACTTATGTAATTATTTGTATCCATGCCTCAGAACTTAGTTATTTGTGCTCGTACTTTTTGAGTATATATGAGGCTATGACCTACAGTTTTCATTTTTTTTTCTCTACGTGTTTTTATATTTTTCTCAACGGTGTTTGGTGCTGCGATATTTTTGATGATATGACTATTCTGGTGATTTCAATTTTTTTTACGGTGATGTGATTCTTCTAGTGATTGGCTTGCTGTATTGGTTTTCTACGAGTTTGATATGTTAATAAATGATAATTTTTAAATATAACCTACTCCGGACGAGGTAGTCGACCACCACAGAGTGGTTCGATTATTTCAACAAGGGGAATGTAGAGATATGGAGATTATTAAACCGAGAAAACCTCGTCATGTTAATATTCACACTTGTTTATTTCCTGAACTTGTCCGACCAGCGAGTGATCCCAAGAATGCGCTAACTTGTAACTTCCGTTAAACAAGGAACTGAAAGGCAAACGCGTGGACCTAACCAAAATCCATCGTGTTCGAAATCTTTAACAACCTTTCGACGCCTGAGATTATAAAAGCAAGCTCCTACCCGGAGCTCGCTCTCATTCGAACTACGCTTATCATCGACGCTACGCTCTATTAGAACTTGACACTCATCGACGCTACATGGATAATTAGTCTAATATTTTACAACACATTACACTGCTGAACTACGACGATGGAACACGGAGTTACCGCTGCCTAACATGCTAGAAGTCGCAAGGGATCGCTCGGTCTGTTGAGCTGAGGGTCGCTGGATAGAACCTTGGCAACTGTCACGATTCGGTCTGCGAGAAGCATCAGGACAAGACAACACACACACCTACCAGGTATGAACAAGCGTGAATAACCTTACACCAACTTTCCATATCTCTACCCTCCTAACGGAGCAGGTTCAGCCAACAGATATTATTAAGCTCTACCTAAATGTTTAAATGAAACTTCCCTGTGACCTCATATCCCAGGTAAAACGGGATTACAACAATATATATATATATTTTCTGCTCGAGTAGGAATCCGCAGCCGTTATCCAATCAATCAGTTTCTGTGTGTGAAACTTCTGTCTAAGAAAGCTACATACAATTTGCTTTTAATAACAGCAGCTTCAAAATAACCTATCCATTCTTGTCATGCCAAGTAATGTTTGATTTTGATTTGTTATATTTAACTTTGGTTTTATGCCACTTTTGGCTAATCGCGAAGACGAGGATGGGTGATGAAATGACAAAATTGATGAAAGGACATCACAAAGAAAATAATGCACAGGCTGGGATCCGAACTCGGGACCTGTGGCGTCGTATTGCGCTGTGCTAACCACTCCGCCACGGAGCTCTGCAAAGTAATATTTGACCATACATCGTTCATGAAATAAAAACATAACATATACAGTGGCTCACATTAGTAATCAAATACGTAGCATTTTGCTGCATTTCTTCACAATATTTGAAAATTAATAACATGTACATAAATATAAACGATGGTGAGATATTTATACGCATTTCTTAGTTATATGTAACTTTTTTTAAAAATTTTGGGTGCGTCAGCACTTAGGCTATTTTGCACCCGCCACGTTATCCGGGGTGCAGCCCCTTACCGTAACAAATAGCATAACTGTAATGTCGCATAAATGAAATATTAAAATATTCTGACTTATGTTAAAAGCTGAGGCTGTAAAGAGGCACTCAGCACACATGACAGAAAGCAGGAGAACACACAGAATTATACTGGCCATAGGGCCAGTCGCCAGAGTCTCGTTAGTCTGCAAAGAGCAGTCCAGGGTGTACTACGTGGAATGAAGTTGAGGATTGGATGTAATACGTGGAAGGTCACCCCTTACACCCCTGTTACGTTTTCAAATCTGAAAATAGTTATTTATGTTTGGGTGTGAAAAAAGAGAGCACTTTAATATTCAGTCAAATCGTGAAAGCCTTCTGTTTCTGTTAAGCTACGTTTCCATTCTGACAAGTTCCAGACCCATGACGCCCAACATGTGCCGTATAACTCGTTGATGAGAGACTTACGTCTTCAAAGTGGATACGAAAACTTTGTAAGAATGACTGGAAGTGATTTTGCATTGTTATTAAATCTTGTTGGACCACAGATTGTAGTCACGTCGTCTGTTTCTACTCTAGTACGCATGCCCCAGGAACTTGCTGCAGGCTGTTTCCATTATCCGCGGCGCATGTTGTGCGTCTTAATCGTTTGGGGCAATTTTGTCCCCGGCACTTGCGCCGCGGCATGTTGCAGACAATTTCCATTTCAACAAATGCTTGGCACATGCAGCATCGCATGCCGCGCGTCATGTTGCGCGGCAAATTTGTGGTAATAGAAACGAGGCTTTACATAGTTTATTTTTTTACTGGTCAACTACAGTGCGGGGAAGGAACAATTGATGCTACTTCCTGACTACATTTGTTACCAGTAGCTGCATTGCTCCCTGACTGAAGTACGAGAAAAATGGGTAACAAAAACAAAAATACAACATTTGACGAACGGCAGCTTTTTATTTTTACCGTACCTAACCAAAGGGTACAGGGAAATTGAAAATGTTAAGTACATGTAAGCATACCGTGGGTGATGCAATAAAACGTAATGAAAAGCAAATTGAGGTAGATTCCGTATCTCAGAAAATTCAACCAAGAGAAATAGGAGAACGAAATGAACTAGCTTCAGTATGAAAAATCAAGACCCATTTCTCACCCCCACCCCCTTTCCAAACCAAGGGCTCCCAAAGCAGCTGTGCAACTTGGAGCAGGCATTGTAACTGCTGTACGGTTCAGTAGCGTTTCGTCCGAAAGCGAAATTTCTAGAAAAATGCTACAGTTCGTCTGCGACGGTTTAATGAGTTGCGTTTCGTCCGAGCCTGGCTGATGATGAGCCACACCTTGACTAACCACTGGCAGCGATGGAATTGGTGACTAGTATACTTCGGTTTACAACTTTTGAAACTACATTGCATAGACAGCGGAGTGCAGACTCACACAAATTGTCGAGAGAGAGGTCCCGGGTTCGATACCCGGTGGAGGCACAAGTGGTTCGGATACCACTTTAAACTGTAGGTCCAATCCCGATTAGCCTTAATGTGCATAAAGTGGACTCAAAACAACAAATCAAATCAAAACAAATCGTCGAGAGGAAGTGAACTTGGATCTAGAAATTTTAGTCATGGCAGATGGCAACACTTTCTTACTATCTGACAACTATGAAGGTGAGATTTGCAATTTCCAGAGTGAAAGAAATATTAAAACAACAAAAAAATATTTTCTTGGATGGAGCATTTAAGAGTGTTAGCAAGAGTTTGCTTCATTAAACACTATTAGGATGGTAGCCCTCGGACAAAACGCTACTTGGTCAGGTAACCGTAAGTTCCCTGTTCCTGGAATTCGGACGCGAAACGCTACGCCACGTGCTGTACACCTGGCGGTTCAGAAAGCGAAGATGAGCATGAGCGACGAATGCTGAAACTGATGAAGGGACACGCACAGAGAACACTCAGGCGCAGGTCGGGATTCGAAACCGGGACCCCTGGCGTCGTAGCGCGCTGTTCTAACCACTCTGCCACGTAATATATTTTTATTTACTCATTTTTAGCTACTTCCTTTTAAACTAACTAACTAACTAACTCTCTAGCTTTCTTAAACCCCAAGGTTCATGGCTGCAGCAACACAGGCCTTCCATCTGTCCCTATCTTGAGCAAGATCTATATACTCTTTTCCATCCCTACCGATTTCCTTTAGGTCCATCTCAACGTTGTCCCTCCATCTTCGTCTTGGCCTTCCTATAGGTCTCTTACCATCAGGTTTCCCAACAAGAATCCTATAAACTCCTCTTTCCTCTCCCATTTGTGCCATATGGCCTGCCCACCTAAGTCTTCTTGATTTAATTAGTCTAATAACATCTGGACATGAATACAAATTATGTAGTTCTAAATTATGTAACCTTCTCCACATACCTGTCTCCTCATCCCTTTTAGGTCCAAATATTTTCCTAAGAACCTTATTTTCAAATACTCTCAATTTATGTTCCTCTTTCAATGTAAGGGACCAAGTTTCACACCCATATAATACGAGCACTACATACAAAATTACTGTTTTGTATATTTTAACTTTTAGTTTCTTAGTTATTAAACTACGTGTAGAAGACAAAAGTTTATGAAGAGAGAAGTAACATGCATTTACCTGAATTAAGCCTACTTTTTATTTCCTCTTTAATATAATTTTCATTTCTTAATATTACTCCTAAGTATTTGAATTTGGAAACTGATTCAAACAAGTTGTTATCAATAATTAGATTTTGATTATTACCTAACACTTGGTTTCGGCCTGTAAGCATATATTTAGTTTTCTCTTTGTTAACTTCCAAACCTATGTCTTTAGCAGTTTCGAAAAGTATTTTAGCATTATTCTTAATTGTATTTATATCATCCCCTAATAAGTCTACATCATCTGCATATGCTAACAACTCAGTCACACCATTTAATTTTAGTCCTTCGTTAGTTTCTTTTACCTTCCTAACAACATATTCTAAGGCAAAATTTAAGAGCAATGGAGATAATTCATCTCCTTGTTTTAACCCATCATGTAAATTTGTCAGACACATTAATACTCACACGAATTTTACTTTCTTTTTCGCTGGTGCATACTTTTATCATATTGACAAGCTTCTTAGGTATTCCAAACTCGACTAATATATTATATAATTTATCTCTTTTAACCGAATCATATGCTTTTTTGAAATCAATGAATAGCTGATGGACATTAGTATTTTTTTCAACATGTCCATTGAGAATGTAAATGATCTGTCCATTTTTTATTTTGTCAGGAAACCTTTAAAATTTGACATTATAGTTATTGGACCTTTGTCGCCATTGCACTGAAAGTTTACATCATTGCAAAGGTTGATATATCTATCTACCAGATAGAACACTGGAATTGAATGAGATTAGGTAGTTATTCTGTAATGGAGATAACACAATTCCATTATAACTTTAATCGATTACTTTGATTTCACTATTATTCAAAATGTATCTTATCTGTTACAAGCAAAAGTAAGAACCGAAGTCCACCATGCAAGCAACGCTACTACTTCTAAGCAGCTCCCACAAGTGACTGAGGTTAGAATGAAAGCTTGTCTTGTTTTAAGTTCACTTGTATGCACAGATAGGCTAATTGGGAGTGAACCTACAGTTTAAAGTGGGAAATGAACCACTGTACCTCCACCAGGAATCGAACCCGGCTAGAATGCAAGTGGTTTCTCATACTCGGATGGCAATTGTAGTTGATTGAGGGAAATTGTAGGCTGCAATTGTTTCATCTCTTATCGTCTGATGTCTACATACATTTTAGTATATTGGGTGTGTTTTTCGTTCATCTACGCAATATGGCATGCAGTGATCGAAGTGGTAGTTTGTAGCTAGGGTGGAACGAGCCTTGGAAATCGGTCGGGAAGTTGTTTGTTATTGTTTCACATAATTTGTAGGTAGTCACACGTAGTCTGAGAAACAGAAAAGTCACACATACAAGAACCTTACCTCATGGGTAAAAAAAGTGTAGCTTTCCTGGCGAAGTGTTCTCGGCTTGCGAGCCAGCTTAAATCGGCGTTAGGGTCCAATGTTTCGAGCGCATACATTGCTCCCATCATAAGGTAGAGAGAATCCTGCTTAGAGCAATGTATGCGCTCCAAACGTTGGACGCTAACGCCGATATAACCTGGCTCGCAAGCCGAGAAAACTGTTCGAATCTCCACAGGCATATAATAAAAATGCATCATACCCAAATGGCGTAATACCTAACGTGCCAAATTTTGGAAAATAGGAGCTGATAGCGTGTGTGAGAACCAGAGGGACTTAACTCCAATTTGTCAAATTTATAGGAGAGGAAATAATGTATTCTTAGGAAACGTGACTCCGCCTTACAGATAAGAATTAGAAGTGGAAAAATGTCGATTTACTCCAAATACTCTTCAGAGGATTTTTTCTAACAAAACTGAAAACAGCATTATTGCAGTTACGTTCCTCTGATTCCCGTAGGACGATAGGTGAAATACATTTCATATGTGATGTTTGAAAGAAGTTGTGTTAAGATGTCAAACATGTAGCCCACAGCCATGCTGTATGAAGAAAGCATAGAGGATAAGCTCCAATCACACTTAATCTAAGCTCACAACAAAGATAGCGGCTGAGTGACCATGCGTAATGAAAGGCAAAGAAAACAGTTAATCATTGGAAGAAACAATGAGTTTCATGTTTAAGATCATTCTATCATATGTATAATTAATGCTGTTTGCTTATAGAAATAAGAATGGTCCAAAATGCTTCAAAGTAATTTAAAATATGAGGTGTTGAAGATACGAAGGGCGAACTTAAAAAAGTTCATTGTGAGGGAAATGCGTTTCAAGTTGCCAGACACAGTGCGAACTCCATAAAAAACTTTGAAAATCACGCATGAAACATTCCGATCTACTGTTACCAAGTTTTGTGGAGCTAGAACTGTGCCTGACAACTTGAAACCCATTTCCCTCACAATGTAAGTTTGTTGAGTTCGCCCTTCGTATCCGCAATGCCTCATATCGACTCTAGGAAAAACAATTCAAACTAAAAACCACGATTTTCATACTAAATAGAAGGCAGTTTCACCACATACTTGAAATTAGTTTGAGAAAATCTAAAATAAGAGGAATTCCTATCCCTGTTCTCGTGTTGATATTTCCTGGCAAATAAGAAGCTGTCGCGGTCTATACATTGAAGAAACAATGCTTGCTAACGACCGCCATGTTAGGCAGATTTATATTGGCATTTATCTTATTCGTATATTTTCAAGTTAAGAACTTGGATTAAATTATTTATAGTTAATTGTTTTTATAATTCATGTATATATAAAGTTTTTTTATATTTTATAATATTATTCGCGCATTTTTGCAACATTTATTCAGAATTTATAGGCTAATGATTATCCCAAATAATATATGTAACGTTTTCATTGTTTTTGAAGCACAAGTTAAATACGTTTCTTCTTAATATCGATTTTTGTTCAACAATGTACAAGATTGAAGTAATTTGTCTTCGTTATAAACTAAATCTTTATTTAATCATTTTTTTATGTACAAGGGCAAATATGATTTATTTGATAAAGTCAGTTTAGTTATTTCTATATAGTTTAATATTGTAATATTATAGCAAAGTATTTCTCCCTCGTTTTCAATAAAATATCGTATTCCTATTGGCTGTTTATGTTAGGAGTGGGAGAACCACGCTTCGTGTTCTTGGCGATGTAAAAACTTCCACGTTGGCATTTTTAATTGTTGCCAACCTTAACTTTAGCTTACTATCGCTAATTAACATTGATGTGTTATATAAATTATCAGTTTTTCTTGTGTTATTTTATGTTATGAGTTTGTATTGTAAGTTAGAACAATCTGTTATGCTGCGCCTCGCGCTTGAGGTAGCAGTTGAGGTCTTGCTATTAACTGTGAAGGCGGTGCGCGGACTCTCGTGTTAAATAAATTGCTTATGACTGCCTGCGAGCGTGCATGACCCAATAAATTATAACTTTTAACTTGTGCGAATCAGTACGTACGCGCGCGATTCGTGATTAAAGATTTTGGACATTTTAATTATAAAGTATTTGGAATTTTATTTACTATCACGTGTCGCAATTCGGTGGTTTCCTTCCTGGAGGAACGGTGGATCGTCTTAATCCCGATCCCTGTTTGAGAACTGGTGCTCCCAACTGACCAGCCGAAGCAAGGAGCGGTGTGGTGCCAATTCGGATCTCCATACCCTGGAGTTACGAGTGGTGGCACGTTGCAGATTTATACTCCGAAGTCGATACCAAAGGTTCATGGACATCTACAGGATTTTTTTTTCCAGGGAGGGGCAAGCAAGGTAGTTCTTTTCCAGGGGGGGCAAACAAAGTGCATGTTCCCCCATAACAGTGTTGTCTCCTCAAAAACCATTGCTTTAATTTGAAGTTATCATGTTCATGCAATTAACATATATTATTATAGCTAAAATGCAATTGCGCGATATATATAATTTTTGGTTGACTTTCCTTTTCCAGGTGGGTCGTGCCCTTGCCTCTCTTTCGGACATTCATGCAAAAGTTCTATTTTTATTTCGCGTCTACCACTTTCGGTTAATCGCGATGATATAGGATGTGATAGGTGATGGAAGTGGTATAAAGACAAATGACCCATCCATATTTTCTAATCCGACATTAGACTTCGCAGTGTATTACGCTAACTAATTTGCCACGGGATCGGCTTCTTCGTGTTTGTCTACTCATCAAATGATTGATTAGTTATTCAAACTATATAGGTAGGAAAGCTATATAAAATAACGAAACAGAAAAAAAATCCACTTGACGTCTTGTAGTACTATCATCAACCTACAACCTACAATTTCATGCTCTCAAATCCACACAGAAAACTTCTTGTGGCATTAGTTTTACGGAATGGCCTTCGGGAATAAAGATCGCCAATTTCCTGGTTCAGCTCGAAACAATTTAGGTGCCTTATCGAAGCTGCTCTTGAGCACGCAGGGTTTCTAACCTACTTCGCCGTAATTCAGTTGTTGTATCTTGTTTAATATGATGTATTGTAGAGCCGACCGCAGATTAAATAGGAGGAAAAAGATTTTTTCCGACGGAAAATAAGTTGGTAATGCTGCGAACACCGAGGCATTCTTGATAAGACGCTTGAGGAGGGTCGAGAAAACTTTCCTGAAAAAGCGCAACCCCAGTATCGAAGGTCATGCTACACGTGGATTGGCAACTTTCGGGAGCATGCTGTCTGTCTACACAATTCTACTCAAATACCTGTTTGAAAATGAATCTTCTGCTCGCATTTTATTTTTCAAATGTAGTTCTGACATATGTAGTCATTTTGCAATTATTTTTATTTGTTCTTATTTTGCTTTGCTTTTATGTCACTTTTATAATTAATCGAAACTATGAAGATGGATGATAAATAGATGAAATTGATGAAGAGACACCTAAAAAAGATATTTGCAGACCAGGACTCGAACCCGGAACCTAAAGCGGATAGGTTGGGGGGAAGACCGTAAATACCTCCCTGCCACGAACTGGCTTATACTTTTTGTAATTTCTCAGGAGTATTTTTTGTTCTGTTCATACATAATGCCTGCTTTCGGAAACTTAATTTATAAGTGACACACTTTGTTCGTTGGAGACAAGCCACGTATTGTTTGAGAGGAGGAACACATCTCGTTCATATACTAGATACAATCATGGACTATACTTGAAATGGCCTCCCCGATGGCGCAGTGGTTGGGTCGTCGCATAGTAATCAAGGGGTCCCGGGTTCGATACCCGGTGGAGGCACAAGTGGTTCGGATTCCACTTCAAACTGTAGATCCAGTCCCGATTAGCCTTACTGTGCATAAAGTGGACTCAAAACACCAAATCAATCAATCATATATTTGAAATGTGACGTGCACTACTTTCGGAGATCAGGTGGACATGGCAATTTTGATATACAAGTTGCATTTTTTCTACTTAGATTATTTATGTCCAAATTTTATCCTAATAGATAATCTCGCAACAACGCAAAATGTTTAAATTGACTCGAATTCACAATGACTCATATACAGTGTGTTTATAAATGAACAGTGCGGCTTCAAAAATTAATAATAAATCTATTTATTACCTTACACGGGCAAAACTTACACCGTAATCAGCAGCAACTGTCCAAGTTTATATAACTTTATTTAAACCCCTTGCAGGTGTTCTTGGCCGTCTGGAAGAAATAGTGCACGAAAGACGTGAAAACTAAATCCATCTTGAGTATCGTTTTGTCTTGCTACTCTTAGATTCTGCAACCTTTCTTTCTGTAGTCCAATGTTTGCCTTCCTTACCTCCTAGAATTGATTTCTGTACATGTTTGAGGGCTAATCTCCCCTGCCCGCTGTGGTTGTGCCACTGCACCTTCTTCCGCCGTTGTTCCTTTGTGAACTTTCATCGGCTTCAAAATACTTCATTTTCTTCAAGAGCATAATATCGTTTAATAACCGGCGATATGATGCCTCTACCCTAAATTTCTGGATTTAAGTATAATAATATAGGGGCATGGAAATCTGGAAGGGGGGCGAGGATGGCGAAAACGAATGTCAGCTAAAAGTATATATTTCACACGTATAATTTGATTTGTCATAGTAATTTACATTAATTATTATAATGGGGATGCAGGAATGCGATAATTTCGAATTCAAGTGGTGTTTGTTGAGGGGGCAACACTATTATCGGGTTAATATGCATATGCATATGGCATATTTCCCTGCGTCTAAAATATCAACAGATGTCCATGATTAGGGGGGGGGCATTTGCCCCCCCCCCCTTGCACCCCGTGCGCACGCCTATTGCTACTCATTTATACACTAGTTGGAAGCTTTATTCAATGTCGAGCCAAAAATGTAATTTAATATCAAATCAGGGTTGTTAAACGTCCACGAACCCATAAATTCTAATGGGTTCTATTGGGTTCCGCAACAAGACCGGAACCTTTTTTATCGCACAGTTTAAATTCGGTCCAAGTTGCGTATTCTTTCATTTCAATATGGAACTTAGACCGTCTTTAAATTGATCCGGAAAGAAGGTCCATGTGCCGTATTTCAATTGATCAGGAGAAAAGATCCCTGGAACGAATGGCTCTTTACAGTCCAGATCCATTTATGCTTGCTAATATTCCCTGCTGAACCGGAATTGAATTGATTTAAAATTCCTGACGCTTTAACAACTCTGGTTGAAATTAATTTATTTACAAACAACCATATTTTTAACGACTATTTCACATTAATCCCATACGATATACTGAGTTATATTTCGCAATGTTCCAATGAAAGGTAAGAGATTTTGGCTATTCCTTTTTCTTCCTTGATGTTAAATAGATTATATTCGTCACGCGCCTATAACGTTACTAGCTAACATTTGTGAATTGTTCTTACCTTGTAACGTTAACATCTACCATACTGAATTTATTTACGTTCCTTGTGCAGATGGTATGTACCCAACTGCATTTTGTTCCGTTCCGCTGCAGTGGTTTACATTTTGCTACATTCCTATGTAACGTTAATTAACATTTTGCCTTTCACTTCATTCCGTTACGGAGGATTGCATTCATTACGTTCCTATGTACCGTTATTTACTACCACGTTGCATTTCGTTACGTTTTTGTAACGCTAGTATATACCATATTGCATTTCGTTACTACGTTCCTTGTAACGGTAGTATATACCATATTGCATATTACGTTATGTTCCAATGTGCTCATTTCGTTCCGTTCCTTTATAACGTTAATATCTACCATAATACATTTTGTTACGTTCCTTGTAACGTCAATCTATAACATATTGCATTTCGTTACGTTACGTGGGTACCAGCAGCTGAACCATACTCTTCCTCCTACAAAATGGAACGTACCGTGTAACGCAAATTGGGTACGTTACGACTCCCTGGCTTGTGCAGAAGTTGTCAACAGCTTGTTTTGAGTTTTCTTTTAATTCTTGAAGCTCTTATTGGGTCAAATAAAGTGCACGAACATGGTGATGGACAATTTGCACGGCAATACTCATGGATCCCATAGTACGTGATGAATCCGCAAACAGATTTTTTGCTATGTCATGAATTGGAGGGTTCTATGACAACCTATATTAATTCTCGTAAGAGAACAGAAAACACACAAAAAAAAAAACAAAAAAAAAACAATACTGTGGTCACTACAACAAATAGTCTTCTTCAACCCCTATCCAACAAACCAAAAATCATCATCCTAACTAGAACCATGTAACTATCTACCATCTGTTATAGATGTTATGTGAACTAAGTGGTGCTTTGTTTGTGTGTAAAAAAAAATGCAATGCTTTTTGCACTTGGTTATCATCACCTAACATGTTATTAATTGTTTTTTAAAATTAATTACAACTGAAAACTAATAATTAATATTATCTAAAGCTACTAATTAATATTATACAAGCAATTGATATATTTTTTGTTCTTGTTGCTAGTGTTGGGTAATTATAGTTGTTGCAAAATATAGCTCTCGCGTATGACAGTTCCTGAGTTTTGTTGGGTATATATAGACGAATCGAAATTTTACTTGTTATGTTAAATTGTATGTTAGGGTACATGGTAGGAGAAATCATTGTATATTAGAGCGCTCTTTTAATGATTTGCCTATAACTGCATACAGGCAGCCGTAAATTTAGCATAAAATATCCTGATCCTGTTTCTTCTAGCATGTGTGACGTTTGTTGTGGTGGGATCATTGGGGGAAATCTGATTCTCCCAGTATGTCATCTGACTTACTAGCATATGCGATACGAAGAACAGGTGTGTATGTGGCTTACTAGGATTATTCTCATGGTAATGAGGTCATAGTAGCTGAAACGTTGTCGGGGTATTTTGCAAAAAAATTCCTTAAACAGTTAACAAATATAATATATATTTTTTTTAAATTCAGACATTAGATGGATTTTACAAATATATTTTTAAAAAAATAGGTTAGGTAATTGTGGCTTCTACAGCTCGCCAAGCAGGGTGCTCTTGCATAAGCTCTTATCAGTCTGTAAGTCAGCAACAAGCAACCTGCGCTAGAGGTAGATGCTCTTGACATCATGAAAAATAAAAACTTGAGTAAATTTAGCTAGTTTTCGAGTATTTTTTTGTGTGTTTTCTGATTAGTTAAAAAAATACGTAATGTGATGACTCATATCTTCTGATTACGCGACAAGTTATTACGTAACATTGTGATGACTCATATCTAATGCCCTTCGTTGTATTAACTATAAGGGAGTAAACTATTACACAACATGTTGCAACAAGTTATGACGTAATGTGATGAGTCATATCTAACGTTGCGTCTTCTGATTGGTTAATTATTACTGGTGTTTTCAATACGGTCCGCGCTTTTATTATATATAAGACGGCATACACTGCAGATCAGTCAGTCTCGTGAGAGCAGCCGAAGAGTACGGACGTCCTGTCGCAGCGCTCCTCGTTTTTTTGTAAAAAAAAATAGGTATTTAAATTTCTTTGAAGCTACATACCATCTATTATTTCAAGTTTAAAGGTGTTTCACGTGGTTTTTCATAGTAATTTCGACCAGATTGAATTTGACGTGATCGTGCGTTTTCTATTTCACCTCAAGAAATTCTATATAAAATAACATACCTGAAAATTGTATCGCTATATACTAGACTTTTTGATTTCTGTGATTTTTGAGAAAGCATAATGGAATCCACCACCAGTTTCAATCGTAAAAATGATAAAACTGAATGTGTTACTTGTGGGAAGCTAATCTCAAGGAACAATTTATCGGTACACAGGGCAAGATGTAACGAAACAGCTTCGAGTTTAAATCGTTCGTTACCTTCTAAGCCTTGTGCTCGATGCGGGAAGATGATCAGCATTACAAATTTAAGTAAACATCTCAAAATTTGCAAACCATCGACCGGACAAGCATCGAAAAGGAAAATCGATGATTCAGAAACGGAAGCTTCCACTTCCAAGCAAATTAAATTATCTAATGAACGCAAACCAATTAGATCTGCATTCAACGACCAACTCCAGGATTTTTCAATTAAGTCAGAACCAGGCCGTGACATCCTTAGTTTCTTGGACGAAACGAAAACATCTGTACTAAATATTTTAAAAGATAAACTTGAAAACAACTCTATAAAAGTATACGTTGTTCTGTTTTCTGAATACGAGAAAGTTGATGGCACAACGAGTATTTTTTATCATCGTACAAAAAACCAGACACTTTATTTTGCTGACGTCGAAAATTTGGACAACTTCTATTATAAAGTTTCCAACGAGCTTGTTAAGAAACATGACGATTTCGAGGCTAAAGGGTCGGGATGGTCTCTATGTGGAAGTCCTCACACGTTAACTGTTTACGTGAACCAATTCTCGCCTCTTCGCGCTTCCAGCTACGTTCCTCTTCCACCGAACATTCAACACAAGAGGGCTGTGTTAAATATACAGAACAGCGATAAAAAGTGTTTTCTCTGGTGTGTGTTGGCAGAACTTCACCCGATTCATTGGTCAAATCAACCAGAACAGGTTTCTAATTACAAACAATACGAGAGCGACTTTCAAAGTGTAATGTCTGACATTGAATACCCGGTGACATTGTCGGATATAACAAAGTTCGAAAATCGTGCAGGAAAACGCATCGCTATTAATGTATATTCCTTCACGTCAGATAAATATCTCGTGCATCCCGTCAGGATAAGCGATATCGACGATGACGATGCTTGTGTAATAAATCTCCTTCTCATTTCCAACGAGGATGTCTATCATTACACGCTAATTCGTTCAATGTCTCGATTACTAGGAAGCCAAACAACCAAGCATGAACATTGCATCGACGTTTGCCCAAGGTGTTTGACCACGTTCGACGATCAAAAACATCTCAATTATCGAAAATACACCGGACGTCAAATTGCTATCGATAAAATTTATTGCGGTGACAACAGGCCGGCTAGAATGTTGATGCCCGAAACGAACGAAGTCGAAGAATTCAAAATGCACAAGGCATTGTTGGAACATCCCGCAATCATCGTCGCAGATTTCGAGTCTTTCCTGAAACCACTCTCCTACTGCGAACCGGATCCTGAAATTTCCTCCACAACGCCGTACCAGCTTCATCAACCTAATAGTTTCGGCTATGTTGTTGTGCGACGTGATAAAATAAATGAAGCATATATATACCGCGGGCCAAATGTAATCGAACACTTCCTGGAAAAAATGGTGGAGGAGGTTGAGGTAATTGGTAGCGTACTGCTTACATCAAAACCGATGGCACCTTTAACTGAAAATGAACTTCAAAATTACAATTCCACTGAGGTGTGTCCGGTATGTGATCAAAGTTTCATTGATGAGAACAAAAAAATATTCCACCACGATCATTTCTGCGGAAACTACATAGGTGGAATTTGCAACACGTGCAATCTTAAAATCCAGAAACCTAAATTCATCCCCATATTCTTTCACAACGGAAGCGGATATGATTTTCACCACCTGGTGAGACATCTTGGCTACGATCCGAAACGTATAGGTGTCTTGGCCGAGAATGAAGAACGCTACATTAGTCTCAGCAAGCAAGTGTCGATTCCGGGAACGAAAAATACAATCGAGATGCGCTTCCTGGATTCGTATAGATTTCTCTCTGCAAGTCTGGATGCTTTAGCGAACAAACTCACCGACGATCAATTTAAAATAACTAGAGCTAGTTTTCCCAATGTAGACATAGAACTCGTTAGACGTAAAGGGATTTATCCTTACGAATATGTTAGTGATGGTTCTAAATTTAACGACGACGCTCTTCCACTTCCAAGAGAATTTTACAGCAGACTCAGAGAGAAAGGAATCACAGACGAAGAATGCCAACACGCGCAACTCATGTGGGAGAAATTAGAATGTAGGACACTCGGAGACTACCACGACGCATACTTAAAATTAGACGTGACGATACTCGCGGATGTTTTTCAAGCGTTCAGGAAAACGGCAACGAATATTTATAAATTAGATCCAGCGTATTTCTACAGTCTACCGGGATTAGCGTGGTCGGCAATGTTATTCCAGACAAAGGTCAAGCTGGAACTGATATCGGACGTTGACATGTTGCTATTTATCGAAAGAGGGATACGAGGTGGAATGGTGCAATGCGTACAGAGACATGCAAAAGCTAATAACGTACACATGAAAGAAGATTACGATTCAAATCGAGCATCGAATTACATCTTCTACGCCGACGTTAATAATCTCTACGGACATGCCATGGTTCAGAAACTTCCTTACGGGGGATTCGAATGGTTAGATCCCACTTCGATAGACATTATTCATTTCGACGATAGCGAGTGTGGTTTCTTCGCAGAGGTAGATCTCCAATTCTCCGACCACCTGCACGACACGTTTTCGGATTTGCCTCCGACTCCCGAAATCAAATGTCCACCCGACTCGGTTCAAGACAAGCTTTTGTTAACATTGGACCCTAAACAGAGATACGTCGTCCACTACAAGAATATCCGGTTTTTGATTGGGAAGGGTGTTCAGATAGTAAATGTTAGAAGAATACTAAAGTTTAAACATTCCACGTGGTTAAGACCTTACATAGAAACTAACACACAACATAGAACAGCTGCCACTTCCGATTTAGACAAGGACTTCTTTAAATTAATGAACAATGCGGTGTACGGAAAGACCATGGAGAATGTTAGAAAGCACGTAGACGTGAAATTAATTTCCGATAAGAATAAATGTCGGAAGTGGATAGCCGATCCTAGATTCAAGTCGAGAAAAATTTACAACGAGAATTTGGCACTTTTCAATCTAGATATAAAATTGATGAAATTCAGAAAACCAATTTACGTTGGCGCAACGGTTCTCGACTTGTCGAAACTTTACATGATCGAATTTCATTATGACGTGATGAAACCCTTCTTCAATGATAAGATGTCACTTTTGTACACGGACACCGACAGCTTTATTTACAGCATACAAACACCTAACCTCTATGAAGACATAAAAAATCCTTCCATGCTTGAGTATTTCGATACTTCTGCAAATCCTCAACCCAACAGATTTGGGATTCCTTCCCTCAACAAAAAAGTCCTAGGTAAACTGAAAGATGAATGTAACGGTGATATTATTGTCGAGTTCGCGGGTTTGCGTTCGAAAATGTATGCCATGAGAACAGAAAGTAGCGTCACGAAGAAAGCAAAAGGTGTGTGCAAGAATACGGTGGAGAACAAACTCACCTTCCACTATTACGTCGATTGCCTTTACTCACAATCGACGATACTAAGTATAGAACAAAGAATCCAAAGTGTAGACCATGTGATTACAACAAACGAAGTTAGGAAAGTAGCATTAGATCCGCATGACGATAAAAGATGTATTTTGTCTTGTGGAATCCACACGTTGCTTTGGGGACACTATCGTTTAGAAATTAGTAAAAATTGTAGGCAATGCAAATGAAAAAACTTAAATAACTATAACTAAAATAAAAAACTTTAACTGTCTCAAATTATCACATACACAATAAATAACTAGCAAGGACAATGAATCTCTTTGGTTTCCGAAAGCAAACAATGGAGACTGTACACCGCTCGGCAGATCATGAATTTCTACCTTCCATGTTATCTAAACTCAACGACCTGTTGATCAATCAATTTTCGAAACGCTGCTCTTCTTGCTGGAACAGTGACGATTTCGGATTCGCGACGATCGACATGACGAGGAAACACAACGACGGAAAATACAGAAAAATACAGAAACAAAATCAACGACTTTCTAAACGCTTCTCACAACGTTGCAACGTTTAGAAAGTCGTTGATTTTGTTTCTGTATTTTTCTGTATTTTCCGTCGTTGGGTTTCCTCGTCATGTCGATCGTCGCGAATCCGAAATCGTCACTGTTCCAGCAAGAAGAGCAGCGTTTCGAAAATTGATTGATCAACAGGTCGTTGAGTTTAGATAACATGGAAGGTAGAAATTCATGATCTGCCGAGCGGTGTACAGTCTCCATTGTTTGCTTTCGGAAACCAAAGAGATTCATTGTCCTTGCTAGTTATTTATTGTGTATGTGATAATTTGAGACAGTTAAAGTTTTTTATTTTAGTTATAGTTATTTAAGTTTTTATTCATTTGCATTGCCTACAATTTTTACTAATATCTAAACGATAGTGTCCCCAAAGCAACGTGTGGATTCCACAAGACAAAATACATCTTTTATCGTCATGCGGATCTAATGCTACTTTCCTAACTTCGTTTGTTGTAATCACATGGTCTACACTTTGGATTCTTTGTTCTATACTTAGTATCGTCGATTGTGAGTAAAGGCAATCGACATAATAGTGGAAGGTGAGTTTGTTCTCCACCGTATTCTTGCACACACCTTTTGCTTTCTTCGTGACGCTACTTTCTGTTCTCATGGCATACATTTTCGAACGCAAACCCGCGAACTCGACAATAATATCACCGTTACATTCATCTTTCAGTTTACCTAGGACTTTTTTGTTGAGGGAAGGAATCCCAAATCTGTTGGGTTGAGGATATGCAGAAGTATCGAAATACTCAAGCATGGAAGGATTTTTTATGTCTTCATAGAGGTTAGGTGTTTGTATGCTGTAAATAAAGCTGTCGGTGTCCGTGTACAAAAGTGACATCTTATCATTGAAGAAGGGTTTCATCACGTCATAATGAAATTCGATCATGTAAAGTTTCGACAAGTCGAGAACCGTTGCGCCAACGTAAATTGGTTTTCTGAATTTCATCAATTTTATATCTAGATTGAAAAGTGCCAAATTCTCGTTGTAAATTTTTCTCGACTTGAATCTAGGATCGGCTATCCACTTCCGACATTTATTCTTATCGGAAATTAATTTCACGTCTACGTGCTTTCTAACATTCTCCATGGTCTTTCCGTACACCGCATTGTTCATTAATTTAAAGAAGTCCTTGTCTAAATCGGAAGTGGCAGCTGTTCTATGTTGTGTGTTAGTTTCTATGTAAGGTCTTAACCACGTGGAATGTTTAAACTTTAGTATTCTTCTAACATTTACTATCTGAACACCCTTCCCAATCAAAAACCGGATATTCTTGTAGTGGACGACGTATCTCTGTTTAGGGTCCAATGTTAACAAAAGCTTGTCTTGAACCGAGTCGGGTGGACATTTGATTTCGGGAGTCGGAGGCAAATCCGAAAACGTGTCGTGCAGGTGGTCGGAGAATTGGAGATCTACCTCTGCGAAGAAACCACACTCGCTATCGTCGAAATGAATAATGTCTATCGAAGTGGGATCTAACCATTCGAATCCCCCGTAAGGAAGTTTCTGAACCATGGCATGTCCGTAGAGATTATTAACGTCGGCGTAGAAGATGTAATTCGATGCTCGATTTGAATCGTAATCTTCTTTCATGTGTACGTTATTAGCTTTTGCATGTCTCTGTACGCATTGCACCATTCCACCTCGTATCCCTCTTTCGATAAATAGCAACATGTCAACGTCCGATATCAGTTCCAGCTTGACCTTTGTCTGGAATAACATTGCCGACCACGCTAATCCCGGTAGACTGTAGAAATACGCTGGATCTAATTTATAAATATTCGTTGCCGTTTTCCTGAACGCTTGAAAAACATCCGCGAGTATCGTCACGTCTAATTTTAAGTATGCGTCGTGGTAGTCTCCGAGTGTCCTACAATTTAGAACCATCACTAACATATTCGTAAGGATAAATCCCTTTACGTCTAACGAGTTCTATGTCTACATTGGGAAAACTAGCTCTAGTTATTTTAAATTGATTGTCGGTGAGTTTGTTCGCTAAAGCATCCAGACTTGCAGAGAGAAATCTATACGAATCCAGGAAGCGCATCTCGATTGTATTTTTCGTTCCCGGAATCGACACTTGCTTGCTGAGACTAATGTAGCGTTCTTCATTCTCGGCCAAGACACCTATACGTTTCGGATCGTAGCCAAGATGTCTCACCAGGTGGTGAAAATCATATCCGCTTCCGTTGTGAAAGAATATGGGGATGAATTTAGGTTTCTGGATTTTAAGATTGCACGTGTTGCAAATTCCACCTATGTAGTTTCCGCAGAAATGATCGTGGTGGAATATTTTTTTGTTCTCATCAATGAAACTTTGATCACATACCGGACACACCTCAGTGGAATTGTAATTTTGAAGTTCATTTTCAGTTAAAGGTGCCATCGGTTTTGATGTAAGCAGTACGCTACCAATTACCTCAACCTCCTCCACCATTTTTTCCAGGAAGTGTTCGATTACATTTGGCCCGCGGTATATATATGCTTCATTTATTTTATCACGTCGCACAACAACATAGCCGAAACTATTAGGTTGATGAAGCTGGTACGGCGTTGTGGAGGAAATTTCAGGATCCGGTTCGCAGTAGGAGAGTGGATTCAGGAAAGACTCGAAATCTGCGACGATGATTGCGGGATGTTCCAACAATGCCTTGTGCATTTTGAATTCTTCGACTTCGTTCGTTTCGGGCATCAACATTCTAGCCGGTCTGTTGTCACCGCAATAAATTTTATGTTCGGCAAGTTTATCGATAGCAATTTGACGTCCGGTGTATTTTCGATAATTTAGTTGTTTTTGATCGTCGAACGTGGTCAAACACCTTGGGCAAACTTCGATGCAATGTTCATGCTTGGTTGTTTGGTTTCCTAGTAATCGAGACATTGAACGAATTAGCGTGTAATGATAGACATCCTCGTTGGAAATGAGAAGGAGATTTATTACACAAGCATCGTCATCGTCGATATCGCTTATCCTGACGGGATGCACGAGATATTTATCTGACGTGAAGGAATATACATTAATAGCGATGCGTTTTCCTGCACGATTTTCGAACTTTGTTATATCCGACAATGTCACCGGGTATTCAATGTCAGACATTACACTTTGAAAGTCGCTCTCGTATTGTTTGTAATTAGAAACCTGTTCTGGATGATTTGACCAATGAATCGGGTGAAGTTCTGCCAACACACACCAGAGAAAACACTTTTTATCGCTGTTCTGTATATTTAACACAGCCCTCTTGTGTTGAATGTTCGGTGGAAGAGGAACGTAGCTGGAAGCGCGAAGAGGCGAGAATTGGTTCACGTAAACAGTTAACGTGTGAGGACTTCCACATAGAGACCATCCCGACCCTTTAGCCTCGAAATCGTCATGTTTCTTAACAAGCTCGTTGGAAACTTTATAATAGAAGTTGTCCAAATTTTCGACGTCAGCAAAATAAAGTGTCTGGTTTTTTGTACGATGATAAAAAATACTCGTTGTGCCATCAACTTTCTCGTATTCAGAAAACAGAACAACGTATACTTTTATAGAGTTGTTTTCAAGTTTATCTTTTAAAATATTTAGTACAGATGTTTTCGTTTCGTCCAAGAAACTAAGGATGTCACGGCCTGGTTCTGACTTAATTGAAAAATCCTGGAGTTGGTCGTTGAATGCAGATCTAATTGGTTTGCGTTCATTAGATAATTTAATTTGCTTGGAAGTGGAAGCTTCCGTTTCTGAATCATCGATTTTCCTTTTCGATGCTTGTCCGGTCGATGGTTTGCAAATTTTGAGATGTTTACTTAAATTTGTAATGCTGATCATCTTTCCGCATCGAGCACAAGGCTTAGAAGGTAACGAACGATTTAAACTCGAAGCTGTTTCGTTACATCTTGCCCTGTGTACCGATAAATTGTTCCTTGAGATTAGCTTCCCACAAGTAACACATTCAGTTTTATCATTTTTACGATTGAAACTGGTGGTGGATTCCATTATGCTTTCTCAAAAATCACAGAAATCAAAAAGTCTAGTATATAGCGATACAATTTTCAGGTATGTTATTTTATATAGAATTTCTTGAGGTGAAATAGAAAACGCACGATCACGTCAAATTCAATCTGGTCGAAATTACTATGAAAAACCACGTGAAACACCTTTAAACTTGAAATAATAGATGGTATGTAGCTTCAAAGAAATTTAAATACCTATTTTTTTTACAAAAAAACGAGGAGCGCTGCGACAGGACGTCCGTACTCTTCGGCTGCTCTCACGAGACTGACTGATCTGCAGTGTATGCCGTCTTATATATAATAAAAGCGCGGACCGTATTGAAAACACCAGTAATAATTAACCAATCAGAAGACGCAACGTTAGATATGACTCATCACATTACGTCATAACTTGTTGCAACATGTTGTGTAATAGTTTACTCCCTTATAGTTAATACAACGAAGGGCATTAGATATGAGTCATCACAATGTTACGTAATAACTTGTCGCGTAATCAGAAGATATGAGTCATCACATTACGTATTTTTTTAACTAATCAGAAAACACACAAAAAAATACTCGAAAACTAGCTAAATTTACTCAAGTTTTTATTTTTCATGATGTCAAGAGCATCTACCTCTAGCGCAGGTTGCTTGTTGCTGACTTACAGACTGATAAGAGCTTATGCAAGAGCACCCTGCTTGGCGAGCTGTAGAAGCCACAATTACCTAACCTATTTTTTTAAAAATATATTTGTAAAATCCATCTAATGTCTGAATTTAAAAAAAATATATATTATATTTGTTAACTGTTTAAGGAATTTTTTTGCAAAATACCCCGACAACGTTTCAGCTACTATGACCTCATTACCATGAGAATAATCCTAGTAAGCCACATACACACCTGTTCTTCGTATCGCATATGCTAGTAAGTCAGATGACATACTGGGAGAATCAGATTTCCCCCAATGATCCCACCACAACAAACGTCGCACATGCTAGAAGAAACAGAATCAGGATATTTTATGCTAAATTTACGGCTGCCTGTATGCAGTTATAGGCAAATCATTAAACGAGCGCTTTAATATACAATGATTTCTCCTACCATGTACCCTAACATACAATTTAACATAACAAGTAAAATTTCGATTCGTCTAAATATACCCAACAAAACTCAGGAACTGTCATACGCGAGAGCTATATTTTGCAACAACTATAATTACCCAACACTAGCAACAAGAACAAAAAAATATATCAATTAATTGTATAATATTAATTAGTAGCTTTAGATAATATTAATTATTAGTTTTCAGTTGTAATTAATTTTAAAAAACAATTAATAACATGTTAGGTGATGATAACCAAGTGCAAAAAGCATTGCATTTTTTTTTACACACAAACAAAGCACCACTTAGTTCACATAACATCTATAACAGATGGTAGATAGTTACATGGTTCTAGTTAGGATGATGATTTTTGGTTTGTTGGATAGGGGTTGAAGAAGACTATTTGTTGTAGTGACCACAGTATTGTTTTTTTTTTGTTTTTTTTTTGGTGTTTTCTGTTCTCTTACGAGAATTAATATAGGTTGTCATAGAACCCTCCAATTCATGACATAGCAAAAAATCTGTTTGCGGATTCATCACGTACAGTGGGATCCATGAGTATTGCCGTGCAAATTGTCCATCACCATGTTCGTGCACTTTATTTGACCCAACAAGGGCTTCAAGAATTAAAAGAAAACTCAAAACAAGCTGTTGACAACTTCTGCACAAGCATACATAAAAATCCATCGCTTAAAAACACATAGGATGTAAGAGAAAAATTAATAAAAATAGTCATGGACAATTTGCACGGCAATACTCATGGATCCCACTGTACACCTATACGTGAGAAAAAGTATGAGTAGAACCTATGTTCGGAAATCCAAAATGGCGACCGGAAGTGGGGTTATCTTGGAAACGGTAAGACCTAGGAGAAATCTGTTTGCGGATTCATCATGTACACCTATACGTGAGAAAAAGTATGAGTAGAACCTATGCTCGGAAATCCAAAACGCCGACCGGAAGTGGGGTTATCTTGGAAACGGTAAGACTTAGGAAAAATCTATTTGCGGATTCATCACGTACACCTATATGTAAGTAAAATATGAATAGAACCTATGCTCGGAAATCCAAAATGGCGACCGGAAGTGGGGTTATCTTGGAAACGGTAAGACTTAGCAAAAATCTGTTTGCGAATTCAACACGTACGCCTATATGTGAGTAAAATGTGAATAAAACCTATGTTCGGAAATCCAAAATGGCGACCGGAAGTGGGGTTATCTTGGAAACGGTAAGACTTAGCAAAAATCTGTTTGCGGATTCATCATGTACACCTATACGTGAGAAAAAGTATGAATAGAACCTATGCTCGGAAATCCAAAATGGCGACCGGAAGTGGGATTATCTTGGAAACGGTAATACTTAGCAAAAATCTGTTTGCAGATTCATCATGTACGCCTACATGTGAGTAAAATGTGAATAGAACCTACGTTCGGAAATCTAAAATGGCGACCGGAAGTGGGGTTATCTTGGAAACGGTAAGACTTAGCAAAAATCTGTTTGCGGATTCATCATGTACGCCTATATGTGAGTAAAATATTAATAGAACCTATGTTCGGAAATCCAAAAAATGAGATCTTGAAAAGTCCACAGGTGCCGATTCACTTTCACGGTTACCAGTGCGTGCAGAAGATAGCGTCGGGAAGTCACATGGAATTCGACGTGACGACGCAGTTCAACAACATACAGTTCGACATGCCAGATTTCGTCGTTGTACTCTTTCAGACCGGACGCGATAACAATCAGGAAAAAGATTCCAGCAAGTTCGACGACTGCAAGATCAAAAATGTTTATCTCAAGAATGGAAGGAACGAAGTGTTCCCGCGCGAGAATTACAACCTCGACATGACCAAAGATGATTACCTAAAACTTTACGAAGCTTACACCGCTTACAAGCGCGTGACCGAGGGAAGCGTGGACATGTACTACACGCCCAGCGAATTCAAAGCACAAAGACCCATGTTCGTCATCAACACGACGAAGCGGAAGCAGGTGGTGGTCAACGATCGCACCAACATCAAGATCGTCTGCGAGTTCCACGACGCACTGCTCGAGGACACCGTGTGCAGCGTCATCCTGGTCGCCGAGAAGTCCTTCGCCTACGACGTGAAGAACGAGAGGGTCACGGAACAGTTTTAAAAAAATTCGTAAGAAAAATAAAGGATAGGTTAAGTTATATCACGTAAGATCGTGGCATTCGTACCAAGTATGAGTGGGAAAAAAAATTAGATGCGGTGAAAAAAAAATCGTCAAACGCTATAAAATCAACAAAAAAAATCGTCAAAATATGCTACCACTGAGGTTAAATCCATAAAAAAAAAGCTCTCCAGCTCCTTTGCTTTAGGTTAGGTTAGACCAAGGAAAAAAACCTTGGTGATTTTATTTCGAGTAAGGTGTTGGCAACACTGCGAGAAAATGAGGCTTACGCCTTACAAGAGAAAACCATTAAGTCGAGCCTCACTTCGATCCTCACTTTCGGTTGCAGAACTCTCTATTTGGGTCTACTCTAAAGTAGGTCAAAGCACGTAGAGGCTCTCGTGTAGTTTAGCACGAAAAAAAATATGAATAGGTTAAGTTATATCACGTAAGATCGTGATATACCTACAAGTACGAGTGGGAAAAAGGGAAATTTTACTAAAACATCGCTAAACGCTAAAACATCGACAAAAAATTGTCAAAATATGTCAAAAACTGATATTCAATTGATAAAAAAGAGGCTAAAAGACGATACCTACTAAGTACGGCGTAGAACCGGCTAATATACACTACTTCCATATTCAAAAGAAGGATTACTAGCAACATATGCAGATGATACTGCATTGTTAGTACTGTCCACTTGCGAGAAACGAATTAACAAGTATGTGCCAGAATTAATAAAATGGACTCAGAAATGGAAAATAAAAATAAATCCAACAAAAAGCAATACCAAAGTTTTTGCATCGAGTGGAGCTAGGGAGAGAACCAAACTCCAAATATTCCAGACGCCAGTCCGTACGGTCAATAATATAAAGTACCTAGGAATAAGCCTTGATACAAGATTGACTTTTACCCACATATAGATGAGGTGGCAAGAAAGGCAAAACAAAGAACAGGATACCTCATGCCTCTACTAAGATCACCAGCGTTGTCAATTGAAACAAGACTACATCTGTATCAAATGATGATTAGACCCATATTATTATATGCCGGCCCTACATGGTTACAGGTCGCTAAAACACATTTACAGAAATTGCAATATGTACAAAACAGAGCACTCAGATACATAAATCATTACCCGTTAGCGACACGTATACAACAACTCCACAAAGACCTGGACCAACCCAGGGTTGAAGATTTACTACATATTGCCCGGGATAACCTGTGGATTACTATGCATCCAAACCCATTAGTGCAAGCTATAGGTAAAATAAATCCCAGAGAAGAGAGAGTTTCACTTCCCCGTCCATGAGTATTTATATAAACGAAAGAAATGAAAGGACAATCAAGTTAATGTAATGATTGTGATTGTGATTGTTCATACTGTATATATGTAGTAGTGAGTAGATTTTGGGGATTTTCTGGAAACATTGTAAATTGTACTAACGCGACAGTTACGTTAGTTTTTGTAAAATATTGATGTAAAGAAAAGTAATCATTGTAACAGTATTGCAAATTATTGTCGATTCCAGTTAATGTTAAATAAACAATATGCTGGGATACACAAATCCTGACGTCAAATAAAAAAAATCAAATCCAAACCGGCCAGTTAGTTCTGTGTTGACTCTTCGAAGACTCTTGGTCGAGCTCTGCTCCCACAAATAGCCCAGCATTGCAAGCACACGGGTGCTTAGGCATACAAGAGGGATTTTTACAGTGTGGCCTACTCTGGTAGATTATACAAATGGCAGCAATATATATCGGCCTACCAGGTAGAATATACGCATTGTTTTGAGCTCAACCTCCTACAGTGTGGCCTGCCTGTAGAACGGAAACATACTCTTTGTACGGCCTACAGATAGATTATACGCATTGTATTGGGTTACGGTTTAGCTCGTGGACATATTTACTGTTGGCAGACGGCCTACTAGTAGATTATACGAAGGGTATCCGTATTCTTCGGCATACTAGTAGATTATACATCTCACAACAGTCGATGTAGAAATCACTTCATCTTTTGACCTACTCTGGTAGATTATACGAGTGGTAGCAATATTTCTCAGCCTACCAGGTAGATTATACGAAGAGTGAGGTTCATCGATAGTTCATTTTCATAAAGGGTAAACTAAGCAGTTGTTAATTACTGTCTTTAGTTTAGCTTTATTAAAAAATTAATTAACGTAAATAACGTTAACTAAGCCTTATCTATTATAAGCTTATAATAAATTTACTTTGCTTGTAAATTTACTTTGCTTGATATTACTCTTTGATTAATAGGAAGGCAGATTTAAATGCTCCTTGAGTCTCTAAATTGATGCCCTATTGTCCCCAATGTCAACACAGTTGTATTCCAATGCCCTAAAAAATAATAAGGTCCCTTACCCCCTCTGGTTTCTCTAGAGAGGAAAAATTGAATGGTCCCTGTCCTCATTCTCCAAGATGTCTGCAGAGGAGATTCGAACCTGGAACTTCAGGAACGGCAAAGAGCGGTGAGATCGAATCGTAAGATATGGTGACTTTGTTTAGTGCGGATATCTACATTTAACCCCAGTGTAATAAACTTGTTAAGTTGACGCGAACTTTCATTACTTATACCCGAACACTGAGCGCATAAGATCCTCATATCTCCGGCTAGAATAGAGTTAATATTATGGGCAAATCTGAAAACTGATGATCGTCACAACGTCGAACCCGGTACGTTGCAGTGATTAACGCTGAACAGGTTCGTTTCAGGTATATATTGTCTGTCACGTCGAACCCGGAACGTTTCACATAGTGGGGCAAGTTTCTGACTTTTACTGCCACTGCAACGTGGATGCGTGTGTGTGTGCCGGGTGCGTTTCAATTGTTAACATTTCTAATATCATTAATATAGTGTAAGTAGTACAAATTCAAAAAAAATATCTAATGCTCAATAACATGGCCCCCCCTTTTTGAATTTCGTATGAAGAATCAATTTAATGGGAGGTCGAAATCTCCAGCAATATTTACATTACTACCTTGCAATTCTTTGTTGTTTTCAAAGAAATCATAAAATGTTGCGTATTTATCAATACCACTGTTTGGTGTGAAATACACGGTAACTATATAATAAACTACATTTTTAGATTTACTTTGACACATAAAGCATCAAAATTATCGTCTAGGATAATATTCTGAGATATAATATTTTGCTGAAATCTATAAGTACTCCACCACCTCTATTCCGATCTAACCTATCATGACGATCAATTCTATAATTATCAGTAAAAAACTCATTGCTATATGAACCTTTAAGTAGCCAGGTTTCGGTAATAATAACTATATCATATTCATTTGCAATGTCATTTACATAATTTTTTTGTATCTTTGTGTTGAGCTCCCTTAGATTTTGATAGTAAATTATAACATCCTCAGATTTCGCCAGTACATTAACTTCTCCAAGTCTTCAATTCTTTTTAGTAATATTATATTTTAATCATCTTGATTTCTCTTTAGTTTGATTTTCCCTGCATAATCAACCCATAAATAAGCATAGTTCTTAGCATCTTTAATTTATCTGGCCTGACTAAATATGCGCTTTCTATAGGGAGTTAAAGATTGCTTAATGTACACCATGTCATTACTTGACTAACCCAAATGGGAAGTATTTAAATTTATTTTTTATTTTTTTCTGAATAAACATATCTTCTTCAATACGACGAACAAATTTGACAATTATTCCACTTGACTTTTGATGGGGAAATTATTTTAGCCTGTGACAAACATCTATCATGTCCTTTGTAATATTTAGATCTAAGGCTGTTCCTACATTCTTCAACGTCAAAGGTATTTTCATTTGGTTGCTCAGGAACACCTTGAATTTCGAGGGTATTTCCCCTTCCATATTGGTCTAGTTCATCCAGATCCATCTTGGTTTCTTGAAGTTGTTTCCTTAATGATATATTTTCTTGTGTTAATTGTTCAATTGTAGAAACACACATAGTAAGTTTTCATCTTGTTTCTTCATTAATTCTAAGCTCTGGTCTAATTTCTGATGAACATTACACCATGTAACAAAAAAAAGTTGTTTTTTTGTTTAAGTGAATTTTTGTTTTGTTTATGATAAATTAGGTCAAAACTAATATGTATGTGGTATTGCTACCTTCATGTAATTATTTTTTCTGGTAATGGTGGTCAATTATATGAAATGTATTGGTTAACATGAATTAAGCATAGGAAAATTCATGATAAGATAAAACTGTGCAACCTAGTGTTCTAAAATCTGTTTTGTTTTGTTTTGGAAGGTCGCAGTATGTCAAGATGGCATCTTCCCGTCGTTGTAAGCATGATACAGACAGTTTTTGCTATGTGTGTGGCGTCTTCCTTAGTTCAAAGGCACTAAAACATGGGATAAAGGAGGGCAACAACTTCTGCTCAGCGTTCAAATCTTATTTCGGCATGTCTTTGGGAAACCAAGACAAAAAATGGGCACCACATGTTGTGTGCGGGTGCTGTAGATCCACTCTCAAAGCCTGGTATAGAGGAGAAAACAGGAAAATGAAATTTGGCACACGTAGAATTTGGCGAGAACCTACGGATCACCTATCCAACTACTATTTCTGTGTTGTAGACTTGTCGCATCACAACAGGGGTAAGAAAACCTGTGTTTTTGAATATTCTAACCAGCCATCATCTCTCCGTCCTATTCCACACATTGAGGAGCTTCCTGTTCCTCCTCGTCCCCCAGTATGGGATGAACGTGTAGATAACACTATTGAATCGGATACCGACATCTACCACGAAGAAGGCCTCTCAGGGGATGCAAATGATACACCTCACTTCTCCATGCAAACTGAGTTAAATGACTTAATCAGGGATCTAGGATTAACAAAATCCAATGCAGAAATTTTAACATCGCGATTAAAGCATTGGAACCTATTGGATAAAACCTGCAAGATATCCCTCTAGAGGAAGCGTCATGAAGTAATCGGTGACTTTAAAATGATTGCATTTTTTATGGGCTTACGAGGGGTAAACACAAAGTATCCTTGTTTTGTCTGCCTTTGGGATAGCAGGGATACAGGTAGACATTTTGAGACTGTTGGGTGGCCATTAAGGACGGAGGTAGAGATTGAACAGAAAACCATGAAGTGGGAACGCCTTCTCTAGCAGGAAAAGATCCTAATGCCTCCCCTGCATATTAAGCTTGGTCTCATCAAGCAATTTGTGAAAAGATTATTACATAGAAATGTGGAAGCTTTCAAGTACCTCCAGACTGTTTTCCCCAAACTATTCGAGGCTAAGATAAAGGGTGGAATTTTCGTGAGCCCTCATGTGAATAAACTTCTTAAAGCTGACGACTTCATAAGAAAGCTTCGACCTGTTGAAAGAAATGCCTGGAATAGCTTCAGGGACATAGTGAATAGTTTCCTGAGTAATGACAGGGTGGAAAATTGCAGAGATGTAGTACAGGTCTTCTGAATAACTACAAAGCAATGGGATGTAGAATGTCTCTAAAGGTTCATGTACTCCACTCACATCTAGATATCTTCAAATCCCATATGGGTGCATACTCAGAGGAACAGGACGAAAGGTACCATCAGGACTTACATTTGTTTGAAAGAAGGTACCAGGGACAGTATAATGAGCGGATGCTAGGCGATTACATCTGGTGACTGATCAGAGAAGCTGATGGACATCTCAATAGAAAAAGTAGAAAAAACAACACATTTTTAGAGACCTTATTATCTTTACATGGAATGTACAGGTCTTCATGTACTGTAGCCCTTTCTTTATATTTCCTCACTCCATTTGGACATGTGTTCAAACTTGTTTATAAATGTAAACCAGCTCTCATTGTCCCAAATACATGCATTTACTAAAAAATCAGAAAATCGTTGTCATTTCATTAAAAACAATTTCCCACATGTAAAATTGTGTTTTTCTAGTGTTTTGTAGTAAACTGCATCCGAAATAGGAAAAAAAATCACTTAAACAAATTTTTGTTACATGGTGTTATCTAAGGATTTACCAAGTTTGCAACGTCCTCCGGATGGACACCAGTCGTCACAAAGTTAGTCCGCTACTTCTTTTGTCGGAAACATGAGAATCTTTGCAAATCAGGGCTTCTGGGTAGAAAATAAAACACCACATGGTTGTCAAAGTTAACTGCAGTTTTATAATCATTTATATTTCAGAAAGACTTACAAATAAAGCACTAGAGCATTCAATACTAACGTTGGGCAATTCACTCACATATCGCGAAAATCTAATTCCATAATTAATTGCTTTATTTTCACTTATTAGCAAGTAGAAAACTCGAAAACCAAAAACTGTTCTTGAATTCTCCCCGTTTCCAAGCCATTTTTGATTCCTCACCTTCACCTGTTTTCCAACTCAGTCTGTCGTCAGGTGAGAAACATTAAGGTGGGTTCACTTCTTCTGCTGAGGTGAGAAAGTGACGTCAACACGAACAGATTATGACGTTTTTCTAAACATATACACAAGTTCCAACCTCAACTGTATCAATCTAACTATAGTTGTCTGTGACAGCTTGCACATTATTTGAAATAACAAACATTTTAAAAATCTTAACTTGTTATAAATATAAAACCTTAAACGCTCAAGTTCGTTACAAGTTCGCTTTCGGTATTTGTTTTCTTTAAGTTCATAACTTCATCTTTCAAATCTCAGATCAGTTTGTAAATGTCGAGAGTTGGAAATTCTGTCTGCACAATTTATAGGTGTTGACTTCCTCTTCTTTTTTTGCTACAAGGTTTATAAAGCAAGGTTTGCCCTGTAGAGTTCATGTATTCGACATCAGTTTTTTTAATTGAGCGCATTTTAAGTGACATAATTTCACACAGTCAATACACTGAACTTTCACTTCCTGTCTTGACACAGCTTTAGTACATTCGACACAGGAACTCATTGCGATATCTCAAATGACTAGTGACTTCGCTCCACATATTTTTCTTTGTGACTGGCAACACTGCTTGTTTACATTCTGCGCATCTTACCGCAAAGGCAAATTTATCACTGAATTGCTGGCTTAACGCATCATTATAATGAATAATTTATATTAAGTGTGCATTAGTAATACTTACTGTTCTCCATGTCTTACTTTTGTTACCATCACTCACTTCAAACTAGATAAATGTACACACAATGTCGGAGCAACAAAGCCACTTCACTTCACTCGTCCATCGCCACAGGCTATATATAAAAAAATAAATACCATAGAATGAAGCAGAGAAAGGATTTTTGAATACTGATTTGTGCAGGAGAATAAGTGGTTTTTTTTTTACTGAAATTGGGCATGTGAGGTTGTAGTACACGATCCCTAAAATACCATGGTATCAAAATGTCAATCTTCACCTAAAGTGGACATTGATTGTTTTCCCCCTGTACCCTTCATACCTATTGTACATGTGCAACCCTGAAATTGAGCTTAACTTTACACGCAACCCACCAACGCCTTGTGTAAAGTGGTTTGCCTAGTTTAAAATGTCGTTGTCCTAAGGCCTTTGAGATACACTGTACATGTGTCTTCCCACCACATTCATTAGCTATTATCGAACACTAGCCCCTACACAAGCTGGTTGATTAGCATTTGAATGTGTTATTTTTTGTATGGAAGTAATGCTTGCAATGAGGAAATTCACACCACACAACAAATCGCATGTTACACTGTGATACATAATATAGCTTTAATTTATAAATTTACTTATATCATTATTTTTAAATGGTGTCTGCCTTACCTTCGAAAAATACAAACACATAGTGATCGCATGTGCTAATGGTGGATCAAACAAGTCAACAAGCATAACAAAAATATTACTAATTAATGGAAAGCTCATGAAATTTTATTTCGTATACTATATCACATTTGATTGTATTAAATATAAGCCCATACGGCCGTCGCAAGATGTCTCCACAACATGTACAGCGTGTCTACAAATGATTGGAACGCTTCCATGATGTAAGTGTGCTTGTATTTATTGAACGTATCTTTATGTAACTTTATAGTTTGGTAGTGAAACTCAACAAGTTTTGTGACACATTACAAGTGTTCGACGTGCCCCCCTTTCTGATTGTGCAAACATCAAATCTATAACCAAGCTCTTCCCAAACGTAATGCAGCACGTCTCTATCCATTTGATCACTGACGACGTTACCCCGCATTTCTGCTACATCACTCGGTAATGGAGGCACAAACACTAAACACTTCACATAACTCTACACAAAAAAGTTACACGGAGTTAAGCCTGGGGACCGTGGAGGCCATGATAGCATTATCATCATTTCCACAACGACCGATCCATCGGAATGTGGTCTGGTGTTTAAGAAAATTCGAACACATCGCTATGGAAGTATGGGGAACACCATCCAACTGATTGATAAAGTTAACACTGTCTGTTTCCAGCTGTGACATCAACCAATTCTGAAATATGTCAAAATACACGTGTCCTGTAATTGTTTGTTCGTTGAAGAATAAGGGGCCGTGAACTTTAAATTTTGTTCATACCATCATCATATAGAGTTACACTGGGTTGATCTTTACTGAACTTCGTTCTAAGTCGTTGTTGATCCGTTGTCACTGCGAGACGTACATGAAATTCGAGGACAGCGGATGATTTCTCACTGTTTGTTGCCATCTTAACTATTGCTGCACACTAGCGGTAGGACGCGGAAACGTACAACCCCTGCAACAGCAAACACAAACTTCATGAGATACTTGTCCACCAACATCATATTTGACCAAATTACATCGAATACTATAGTTACAAATAATATTTTAGACAGCTCTAATCATATCAAAAGTCAATTTTCTCACTACATTATTTTTTATTGCCTTAAATTACTACAACATTTTTTTTAAAAAAAATATTCACTTCACACCCATAGATGCAAAGAGGACGGAAACATTCTAGTATTTCATGCTTGGTAAGTTTTGTAACGTAAAGTTCCTCGTGCATATAGCACTTTCCCATGAAAGCACATTGAAGGGATTCAATTATAAATTTTACCAACCTTACATTTCAGTGAGGAGATTTTGCTGGTACAAAACATCTCCTTAAAAAGAGACGTGAAACTTCAGTTTGCCTTGGACCAAAGAACCATTTCGTTTGTAAAGGTTTGTATGATAAATTTAGTTCTGTCATTTTCTTCATTAATTTAATATATATCACTCATAAATTATCGGTTCCGTAGTTAACTTTGATGAATATGCACGAATGAAACCTAAATAAGGGAACTGAAATTTATCAATCTGTTTGTGACTCAAGAGTTTCTGAGATGTTTCTGTGTCTGCTTGCAACAGAGGTGGTACTGAATTAATAGCCTCCAATTACAGGAAGCTATGAAACACTCAGATGTTAATTTATCCGAGATTGTAAATTTCTAAGTTTTATTTGCGACCTTCATTTAACAAATATTGGAATAATTAATTAACAATGAACATATCGTAAGTGTTTCATGCTTATTGTGTGTGTGTGTTGTAAACATTCATATCTTCACATGAAGCAAGAGTCGCGCTTCACATCTATTCCTTCTTAAATATGAAGGTTTTATTTTTCAAATTTGATGGTGTCTTACACCAAATGAAGAAATATTAAATTCATTGCTAAAATACTTACAAGCACGTAAATCGCAGAACTACACACATCTCCTGTTATTTCTAATTTGTACTTTTTATAAATATAATCCTGCGGTACACTCTATAAATTAATGAAAATCGTAAAACGTTATCTATGCAATTTGTGTTTTAGCTCGAAGTTGACACTCAAATGCTGTTTTGTAACGTTTAGATATTCTGGATTTATGAACTATTAGAATAAATATACCTAGGTAGTTATATAAAACTAGTGCTTTCTGTAGTTTTCTTTATAAAACTTAGACCCCTTCATTTTTCTAATGATAATAATTCCCTCACTTAAACGACTAAGTTTCAAAGAGTTTAGAAAGTGAGAACGATTCAGAAAATACTTTAGTTATGATATGATTTTACGTAAATTTTAAAATATTTGTATTTATCAGGTGTACATATTCTCAAAATACGAAGTTCCGCTAGAACGTGGGTTTGGATCTTCATATGTAACTCGCTTCGATGATTTAAAAACAGAAATGAGGTTCCACTTTTCTGTGACGGAAGAGATAGCTGACCAAGACGTCCGCTTGGTGCCGGAGGAATGGAGGGGTTGTAGGTTCGCTGACCAGAACGACGGGATGAAGGCCTTCAAGTACTACAGCTACTCCCCCTGCATTGCACAGTGCAAGGCCCGAGCCAAAATGCAATTGTGCAATTGCACCAACGTCATTGTCGGTTACGACTCAGGTAACTACATTTCAATGCCAGCTCCAGAATTATTTCTTTGCCTTAATACCACAAATCCCTTTCATTGATGTTGTGTAATTCAACCTGTAGCCGTACGGTCTAAGACCTCAGGATCTGGGTTCGGGCTACGAGATCGGGTATCCTGGGGAGAAGCGACACAACTTTTATCCTGAAATTTCGGCCAGTGTATAGGAACGGTGGTGGCCACACACCATTGTGAGGAAACTGGGAAGCTACGAATGAGTAGTGTCAACTGGTCACGGAAGAATAAAACAACGAATGGAGGTTCGTCATGTTGACCACACATCACTCGTAAATAGTTGAAAGATCTCCCACATCTGGTGAGGCATGTGAGGGTGAGGCCGGTGTCACAGTGTAGAACATCCCTAATGGTAAATGTTCCCTAGGCAAAAAATACCAGAGATTAAGTCCATTGGGAACTTTCCCCCTCCGTAAAAACAAGAAGAACCATGCACAATGGGACTAGATCATATTATATTTCCCCTTCCGGAAATTATACCATAGGTAACCCATGAAGCAAGACTCTGTGGCTGAGCGGTTAGCACATAGCGCTACGACGCCAAAGGTGCTGGGTTCGAATCCCGCTCGGACTTCGTAGTTTGTGAATGTTCAGTCATCAATTTCATCATTTCATCACTCATCCCCATCTTCGCACATTAGCCAAGAGGCACAAAACGAGAAGTTAAATAAACCAAATCAATCAATCAGGTGACCCATGAAATTTTGTCCCCCAATCAAATTTTAAATAGGACGTTATTATCACTAGAGGGGACGTTTTACATGAGTTTTTTTTCGTCCCTCCCACCTACATTCAACCACAGATGACACATGGTACTTCTCCCCCCCTTAAACTAACTAACTAACTAACTAACTAACTAACTGTCTAGGTTTCTTAAACCGCAGGTTTATGTCTGTAGCAACAGAAGCTTTCCATCTCTCCCCGTCCTGAGCAAGGTCAATTCAATCTTTTCCATTCTTACCCATTTCCTTCAGGTCCATCTCAGCGTTATCCCTCGATCTTCGTCTTGGTCTCTTACCATCAGATTTTCTAAATGGAATCCTGTAAGCTCTTCTTTCCTCTCCCATTCGTGCCACATGGCCTGACCATCTAAGTCTTCTTGATTTAATCATTCTAATAATATCTGGACATGAATACAAATTATGTACTTCTAAATTATGTAACCTTATCCACTCACATGTCTGCTCATCCCTTTAAAGTCCAAATATTTCCCCCCAAAATTATTTCAAGTACTTTTCTAGTCCTCCTGCAGTGTAAAGATAAAGTTTCACATCTATATAATACTACAGGCAAAATCACTGTTTTGTATATTTTAACTTTAGTTTCCTAGATATTATGCGAGAAGATAAACGTTTATGCAAAGAAGTAACACGCAATTTTCTGAATTAAGTCTGCTTTATTTTCCCCTATAATATATTTTTCACTTGTTAGTATTACTCCTAAGTACTTGAATTTAGACGCTGATTCGAACGAGTTGCTATCAATAATTAAATTTTGATTATTACTTAACACTTGATTTCGGTTTTTAAGGATACAATAATTTTAAATTTGCTAACATCCAAACCTATCTCTTCAGATGCATTTAAACATATTTTAGCATTTTTCTCAATCGTCTTAATATCATCTCCTAGTAAGTCTACATCACCTGCACATGCCATAGGTCTTTTCTACTCTTGCGGGTGACGGTCCTACTACTGGCAAGGGAATTGGGGAGCGAGGATTACGCCTCAAACCAACCAGACAACAACAATGGCGCCGAGACTTACGACGTGGCAGGATCAAGTACTACGTGAACCTCGTTCTACAGGCTACTACGTTCCTTATCGTGATGAATTGGTCGCTTCCCCGCTCCCCGCTCTCCACTACCCTTGCCAGCTAATAGGGTGCCCGCCGTAAGACTGGAAAAGAGCTATACGATCGGCCGCCGTAACAGTTGAAAAGATCTTAAACAACAGAGTCAGACCGTTTAATTGTATTACTTTATTAGTTTATTTTACCTTCCTAAGAGCACATTCTAAGTCGCAAATAAAGAGCAATGAAAATAATGCGTCTCCTTGATATAATCCATCTAGAATTTAAAATTTGTCAACATATTAATACCCACACGAATTTTATCTTGTTTCATTATTTCATACCTTTATCATATTATCAAGTTTCTTAGGTATTCCGAACTCACCTAATATATTATGTAACTTATCTCTTTCAAACGAATCATTGTTTTTTTTTTATTCAATCAATGGAAGTCTGTCTGATGTGAATAGTTTGATCTGTAGTTGATCTATTACGTTTAAATCCATATTGGTAATCACCTTTAATTTCTTTAGTATGTGGGGTCGGTCTTGTTAAAGGAATATTAGATAATGCTGTAAATGGTGTTGAGTTGAGAGAAATTCAAATATCTATAAATATTGCAGTTCGTTTTATCACCTTTCTTCAACGAAGGAACAATGAAGGATTATTTCCAGGATTCAGTAATTTATTCTTTACGCTACGAGTATATTAAACAAATTAATTATGAATTTGAAATATTAACGAATTCCCATCATATTTCATTAACTCAGCTCGTATCAAATCAATGTCAAGTGCTTCGTTATTCTTTAGTCTTTTAATAGCATCTTTAACTTCAGAGAAGTTTTGGAACTAACGGTTCTGCTGTGTGTACTTCATTTACTTCTGATTTATCTCTTACGTAAACATTTAAAAGGTCATTAAACTAGTTCTTCCCCCTCAATTTTTAAATAAAGTTTTTTTTATCAACAAGAAGACGTTCTTCGTGTAGACTACTTCGTCCCCGCAGACAGTCAGCCGAATGTGACCAATAATGTTTCGTCCCCCCTTCAAATATTTCAGAGAGCGTTTTTATCACTAGATGAACGTTTTACGTCAGTGTACTTCGTCGCCCTAGACATTCTACAACAAGTAAGACATGTTATCTTTTCGTTCCCCATTCAAAGTTTAGATAATCCCTTTACATCACTAGCGAGATGTTTTACATCAGTATATTTCGTCCCCCTGTAAATTTTACCATTTGTGACCCATGGTATTTCCTACCACCTTCAAATTTTCCATAGGGTGTTATTATCACTAGGGGGAAATTTGAATTAGTGCACTTCGTCGCTCCGGATTTTCTACCATAGGTGACACTTGGAAGTTCCTCCCAACTGCACATTTAAAATTGGGTATTTTTATCACTAGGGAAATGTTATTTAATAATGGAATTAACACTGGTCAACAATGGTATTGCCGTTTGCATGAAAACTTTTCTTATGGGTTGAATTTTACACATTTCCATGTTTGATTATGGTTATCTTCTGTAACCAATGTTGTAAGAGAAGTTCCTTTTTGAGATATTTTACCGTGTTATATAATCGCTATATTTAGTCCATTTGCAAGCTTAACGTATATAATTTGAGAAATAATAATGGAAATACATTGACAAAAGCCAACATTAAAAAAAAATAATGGCGACTATAATTTTACACCTGTCGCAGATAGTCCACTGTTTTGAAGTACAATGGTATAGAAGGTTTCCATCGGTCCAGATAAAGAAATTAAAGCACGAAATATCATGTGTCACCTACACGTGTAGAGACTAACGTCCTGGAAGAGAAAATATGCATATGTAAAACATTCAACTAAAGATAGAGAAGCCCATCAAGAAGTTTAAAGAGGGGACAAAATACCATGAATAACGTAGCGTAGAATGTCTGGGAGAACGAAGTACACTGATGGCAAACGTCCATCTAGTAATAGAAACGGCCTATCTAAATTTTGAGTGAGGGATGAAATAGCACGTGTTACCCATGGCAGAATGTCTTGGGGGGGGGGAGTCGAAGTACACTGATATAAAGAGTATCACTAGTGATGAAATAGCCCTATCTAAAATTTGAATGGGAAACGAAATACCATGGGTCACCTATTGAAGAATGTCCTTCAGGAAAATATAATACAATTAAGACCCGTTGTGTTTGTGTCTACCGTGAAGGGAGAAGTTCACAACGAAGTGAATCTATGGCTTTTTTCCTGGGAGACAATTTACTTTTTCCGGGGGAGCATTTACCATAGGGGACGATCTGCATTGTGACACCGGCATTCGTTATGGAGCTCTTGCCCTTTAAGGGCTGTTCGGACACTGCTTAACCCTCCATTGGTATACGTGTGAACGCGGACCTCACCCTGGGATATAATTGTAAGTTTTTCAGGCTCACTTAATGGTATCACTTTCTGGTTTTGCGTAGCTGTATTTTGGAATGTCTATGAACAGATTACGACAGTTATAGGTTGTGGTATTGTACTCTGTCTCTGCAGACATATTATTTTCATGGCAGTGCGTGTTTTGTGAGCGCCACGCTCACACGTATAGCAACTGCGTAACCATTTTTTTCTGTGTGCACTGAATTGGTGTTGTATCACTGTTTTCTGTTTTGTTTCTTCGGTAATTATTTCTTGTCATTATTTCTTGCTAAATGATCTTTAAAACCTGATTTTTGTTACGAATGAACAACGGCAGTTCCGAGCATCAGCAGTGCCCACAGGGAATGATTATGGCGCAGGCTGCGCCATCGAAATTTTGGGCGGGATTTCTTCCCTTCAACAAAAATATAACACTCAACATTTATATCCTTTTACAAAATATATGTAAAAATTTTACACAATAAATGCACCATATTTAATGAATTAGATAAAGAAAATAAAATGTTCAAGGGTGTTATTGAAGGGAGGGTGGGGGAGAAATATCCATCTCTTACATATTGGGCCACGTATGTTCTGAGAAGATTATGAATGAAACGTTGGGGGACAGTATCAACCTCTAGTAACTCTAGGTCTTAGATTATGGCGGGTAATTTAGTTATAGGTGGATTGAGCATTAAATTTAGCGGGTTATCCAATTCTTGTGTATTACTATTGTCTTAGACTATTGCGGAAATTTTTGTGTGGAGATTGAGAATTAATGTTTTGGAGGAGGCAATATCCACTCTTCAAAATCAACAGTAAGTCTAAAATTAGCATGGAAAGTTTGGTTTTAGGATTGAGTATTAAATTTAAAGGGGGGGGGATGGATAGGAAGCTCTTGATAAAGTTTTAAATCTTAGATTGTCAAGGGATTTCTGTAGTGGAGAGAGAGTTCGAACATTAAATTCTGGACACTGTATTTAGCGATATGGTATCACACGTTTTCGACCCGAAGCGTGAAAAAGGAGAAGCTGGAAAAGACTAAATATCTCTGGATCTTAAGAAAGTATTGACACAGAATTAAATTAATATTCTTGAAAGCCTTTAATTAAATGGATGTTAAAATTTTCTTGATAGCTTCCCTCGCAATGATGTGTTGCTAGGATGCTTGTTTGGCGCTTTAATGAGCTGAATGTGAAGTTTTTATACTAAATCTGCATTTCAAGACAAGCGATATTCTCGATTATGATGAACGATTTAAAAGGTGGTCTTGCGTGATGGACACCCCTGTTTAGGGAGGAGGAAAAGATAATGTATAGTGTTCAGTAAAGTTAAGGAAAAAGTTGCTTACTGTAGACACGCTGTCGTAATTAAATACTTTGTGGGGATAACGATATGGTTTGAAAGCGTGAATGAATGAATTTTGGGGACTCATGATATGATTTTTGGGGCGATGTGTCATTGACCGTGGGGGGATGGGCACCCCTGGCGACCATTGCTTGCTGAACCGAGCAATGACAAACAGAGAAGACCTGGGCAAGGTGTTTGATTCTCAGGACACAGACTACAATGTTGTTGAGGAATCATTGAAAAGAGAAAATTATAAAAACACGGATCAAACTCCTTGTGAACATGAGCCAATTTATTATAACTCAAAAGTGAAAGTCAAAAATTAAAAATGAATATAAACACAATGTTGTAATTAATGTACGAGAAGCTTATCGGTTCTTTGGAATATAATGCCATTTAACTGCAGCCTGTTTAAATATAATTAAAAAGTTAATTTTGTAATATTTCTTACCAACTGTTATTTTAAAACTTGCACAAACATAATTAAACATGGGACAATGTGGCTCTTGCTCAAATATGTATTAACATATCTTCTATCAATAAACTTTAACGTTATTAATATTTGATTATAAGTACCGAGCAAACGTGATGATTGTAACTAATACACATATAAATATACCGTAGTTGCCATGTAGCACGTAGCACGTCACTTTAAACTCACCAGCGCTTTTATAGTTCGCCAAATACCAATCTTAAATTTTTTAAGAACATTTTTAATGAATTCCAACAAAAAAATATATACTTTGTCTCAGGTATCTCTGGAGCAAGGCCACAGAAGTATGGGAGAGTATGAGTGGGCGGATCGAAGCACTACTGCTGGAAAGGCTGGTAACTACAATCGCTCATTCCTCTCCCCGCAATCTTGTCCCTGCACGTTCATTAGTCAGTCCAACGGGCTCACTGCTTGCGGAGAGACTTGCTTTCGTTTCCTCTTTCCAAAGATACCTGGGACATTTCTATACTATAGAAATGGAGTCTTAAATACGTAATTGTTAGTTATTTATTGCTGGTTTAAAACTCCTAAGCTATAATTAATAATAGAACAGTTATATATATATATATATTCTTTAAATAAACTACTTTCGTTACAGGTTACCAGCGTCTGTGTAGCAAAGAAGAACTGAAATGTTTAGAACGAGCCAAAAGCAAGTTTAATATTATGAATCCTTTTTATATTTATGAAAGTAATTGTAGTTAAATGGAAAATATTTTTTAACAGTTGCATACCAAGAAGGGTAAAAGGGGGTTAGCAACTGCCAAATGGTATTCATTTGCTTGTTACGTAATTATTTCATGAAACATTTTTTGATGTTTCTGACATATATTGTGGAAGACTGAAACTATTATTAATACTGCAGATGATATTGTTGAAAATGGCATGTTGCCTATTATTGTCATGGGTTGAACCAATTTAGATCACAAGAGAAGAAAGCTCTCAACTAATCATTTCTGAAGGCGAACACTTGTCTATGAATAATGTACTCAAAATGCTGACCAAGGCAGAATTTATTGTAAAGTAACTTCCGCCCTCTAACTTCAGACGAAGAGTCACATAAAAAATGTTAGGATTGTCTATGGATTTGTAACAAAAACTTTTTTTGTCTTGCAAAGTTGATACAAAGAAAGTCTGTCTGAAGTTATCTATCTGGATTATATAAAACACATGTATCCGAACATTCCACATCCTTGTAATCTGGATTCTGAAAATTACGTTATTTCGCTGGATTAATATGAACGACTATTGATTAATAACACTGGTCGACATTTTGAGAAAAAAAGTTCAGTTATTTTCAAATCAATATTTGTTTCTGGAAGTACTGTGAAAGCTGATTCCAAAAATTAAGTCCATTTTCCTCATCACTAGAGAATTTTTCACAATTTCACAATCAAATTATATTTGCCATTACAGTACATTTATTACAAAACACAACAAGAGGGAAATTTTGGTTGTTTTCAAATAAATAAGTGATTCTGGAAGAATTTTCAATGCTGATCAAGGTAATGACACCCATTTTTTCCTATCACGTCAGGATTTTTCAAAATTTCACAGTCAAAATTCTCATTTTCGCCATTACATCACATTTATCACACAGCGCAAAAAAAAAATAAGTTTATTCAAGGGAAATTTCGATTGTTTACAAACCAATATGTAATTCTAGAAGTGTTTTGAATGCTAACCACGGAAATTTCATCAATTTCTACCGATCCCATCAGGATCTCTCCCTAGGTCAGGATTTTACTCCACGTCACTAAGTTCAATCAACCCACCATATTAAAACTCAATGTAAGGAAAGGGGGGGGGTGAAGGAAATTTTCATGCAGGATTTCGGAAATAAAACTACGTAATCAAAGTTTCATGTTAATGTGTCATGTGAAGGTGGATTAAACGCATAGAATTTTACATGCATTTATGGTACAAAATTGGAGGATTTGCATTGTACAAAATCAATATTTCACCACCATCAAAACAGAGCCATTTTATGAGAAAATAATAGAACTACACATTCGATTGTGAAATTGTGAAAAATCCTGACGCGATGGGGGAAAATGGATGCTATTTGCGTGATCAGCATTTAAAATACTTTCGTAATTAGATATTTGTTTGTAAACAACCGAAATTTATTTTGTTTAAATGTATTTTGTTGCGTTCTGTAATAGGTGCAATGGAATGGTGAGTATGTGAATTTTGATTGTAAAATTGTGAAACATTCTGACGTTATGAGAAAGAATGGATACCATTTGCGTGTTCAACATTCAAAATACTTCAAGTATCAGCTATTGGTTTGAAAGCAACTGAAATTTCCCTTCAATAAATGTATTTTGTTGAGCTGTGTAATAAATGTGATATAATGGCGAAAATGAACATTTTGATTGTGAAATTGTAGAAAACTCTACAAAATGGATGTCACGTACGTAATCAGCATTGAAAGTACTTCCAGAATCACTTATTGATTTGGAAACAGCCGAAATGTCCCTTTTGTTGCGTTATGTAATAAATGTACTATAATGGTGAGTATCATAATTTGATTGTTAAATTGTGAAAAATTCTGATGTGATGGGAAAAAAAAGATTTCATTTTTGGAATTAACATGCTGAAATTATTCAGAACCAGCAGTCACATGGGGAGTGGGAGATATCGAAACCCATGTTGGCCAGTGTAATCGGCAAACTGATATTTAGATACATGAGTGGGTTGGTTCTCACTTATTCCAGTTGACACATAATATAATATCCACATACGCATAGGATATGTAGCCTAATATCCAGATGAAACACATACTCATAGCTACAATTAAAAGGTATGGATAAACTTTCTATTATGATACCTAATAGATTACCCAAAGTAACACAAATCTGGATATTTCAATTTGAACATGCAACAATAAATAGTATTCGGAGGTTCAAACATTCAAAACTTTTATGTCGGAAAATTTGATTTACGTAATTGAAACTGGCGGTTATTAGAATTACTAAGACACTCATACCCAAATCATAATATCTGGATACCAGTTATTCCAATTACAGTATTCTTTTTATTATTATTATTATTTGTCACTCATGAAACAAGACATTTGGAGTCGGTGTTGAATATTTTTTAGAAGAAATATAACATTTGTATATTTTTAAAACAACAACATAGTTTCATATTTAGATAATAAATATATCAGATTATATTTAAGTATCCCGGTTAAATTCACCTATTCTATTTTTATAAAACAGCTAATAGAAAAATATGTGCAATAACAACACTGCCAAGAAAATCAACAAAAATCTCACAAGATATTAACAAATGTCTTGCATTCCAATTCTGGATATAATTGTATTTGAAAATACATTACACTCTCACATTTCTTTACTAAAAATTAATAAAAACACTAATATCTTTGGTTATAGTTTATTAAAATATAAGAAAGTGTATTTTATTTACAAAATGAATTTATGAATAAGCGTTTCATCTGACCTTAGTAAAATGCGAATAAATGCTGAAAATTCATTTCGAGGGGAAACAAGGAAAAATATTTAAAGTTTGTCAAAAAAATAATTTTCATATATTAACTGAATATTTCTTATTAGTATGTAACTTATAAAAAATTAATGTAAGCACTTTCCATTTTTATAAAAAAATAGCATTCTGAAACTATCATGTTGATTTTCTCGTCTAGTAGTTCTGTCCCAATTTATCTAATGCAGTACATGTTACCAACTTTATCGTTATCTTTGAATCTCGAGGTATTACAGAACAATATGTATACGTATTATATAAAAAGTTCAATGTATTTAATGTACTAGCCTTTTCAAAACTCTACACAAAATTTGACATTGCTACCCAAGAGGGTGCAAATCAGTATCAAGTAAAGTTTACATATAGTACATTCATATATTTATTCATGTTTGTAATTCTATATTTTTAATTCAGTAATGTATATAGTTATATAAATATTATTTCCTCTTCATTATATCAACAAGGGGAGTATACATTTTTATATGTTATTTACTTTTTGAAGGTAAACTGGAACCTGTCATCACTTTTGAAGAAAGAGACTATGGCTTGTTTTGCGATTGCCCTATGTCTTGTCTTCAGTCAGAATTACATTTCTCAGGCATTTTGATGTAGGTGAAGAAGTTTAAATTATAGAAAATGTTGAGGTTAACTTATATTTATTACTTACAATGACGATAAGGATCGAATAATATTTTAGTATTTATCAATACGTTATGATCATCAATATTGCAATATTTATTTAATTTTTTTACAGGAATATATATTGACTTTAATTTAATTAAAAATGTATTTATATTAATTAGAAAAGTATTCCAAATACAGCATTATCTATTTTATATTGGAATGTTCTAACATTAGATAATTACAAGGTAAAGAAAAAATCTTGCAAGTCTGTTGGACAGGGGTTGCTGGAGTGTTGCTCGTTGTGACAGACTGTTCTCAAAAGTGAGCTTCCTGAAGAAGCGGATCACTTCCGATGTTACCACTGGCTATTTTATGAAGGAATAAATTAACATCCAGTTAATGTCTCTCATGAGGAGTTTTGATATTGATCATTTTCAGTAGCAATGTGATTCGCTAATGAACAATGGCCAGGATGATATTTAGAATGGGAATTCAGTACATCTAAATTTCGGGGAAATGCCATACACCAGACTGGAGAACAGTATCCAATTAAAGGTGAAACGAAAGATTTGTAACAGGTGCTGAGAGTAGACAGGTGATTTATTTCAGTAAAAGAAAATCACAGCAAACGCATTGAGCCCTTTGCGAATTCATAGATTTGTTCAGACAGGGACGGTGCGACGGGTGCGCACCTGGACAAATTGAAGACGTTAATTTATAGGAAAATATGAATGCTTCAATAAGAAGAAAATATATTCTTGTCTTGACTCAGTGCACATTTTTCGTATGAATATTGTCAATACTAGAAAGTCTCACAAATTATTCAATAAGATGTTTCGCTGTTTTTGGATTTACATTACTGAGTAACATAAGGAAAATCGTTAGAAAATATGTTCATGGATAATACCTGTCAAATTTATCTCTTATTTAAAACATGAAACATGATCCAATTAATACTTCTGTGGCTAGAAGTAGTGCAATATCTGGCTATAGTCAAAATGCACATTTTCGGAGGTGGAGCGTACAAAATCTTTCAGAATGGAACAAATATCTTAAAACAACCAAACACGAAAATGAAAACACGTTACTTCCATATGGTATGAAAAAGAACTTCAATCCATGACGAGGCTTCCTTATACTAATAATAGGTGTTTCATTTTGATAGTATGATAATAATCAAAGAGTTCCGACTTGATATAAACATTGGTGGCGGGGAGGGTGAGATTGCAACAATATTATTTTATATACAGGGCTAGCATAAATGATTCATTCGTTTTGAAAAGGCTATATTTTCAAAAGTATTACACGTACACACATGAAAGATATATGAAAAGAACCACAAACTCACCAAGTTTATACACCCTCTACAAAGGTTCGATATGTGCCCCTTTGGTTACACGACACACGTCCAGACGATACTCGAGCTCATTCCATACATTTTGTAGCATAGTCCTGTCAATGGTCTGCACTGCAGCACTGATGCGTTCTTTGAGCTCGACTAACGATTGCGGTAGGGGGGGTACGTAAACAAGGTCCTTAACGTACCCCCACAGGAAGAAGTCGCAGGGCGTTAAATCTGGAGATCTGGGAGGCCAGGGAAACAAAGCTAGATCATCCTCACAAATACGCCCAATCCAGCGATGCGGAAGTTCATCGTTTAGGTAGTCACGAACTGGGATGTTCCAATGAGGGGTGCCCCGTCTTGTTGGAAGACAAAATTCCTGAAGTCAGCACTGAGTTGCGGGAACAACCACAACTGCAACATATACAGGTAGCTAACATTTACCGGTCACAGTTTGCTCAGCGAAGAAAATCGACCCATACATCTTTGTTTGTGACACTGCACAGAAAACATTCACCTTTGGCGAATCTCTTTCAACTGTCACGACTGCACGTGGATTTTCCGTGCCTCAGAATCGCACATTGTTTACGTACCCACACTACCGCAATCCTTAGTCGAGCTCAAAGAACGCATCAGTGCTGCAGTGCAGACCATTGACAGGACTATGCTACAAAATGTATGGAATGAGCTCGAGTATCGTCTGGAAGTGCGTCGTGTAACCAAAGGGGCACATATCGAACATTTGTAGAGGGTGTACAAACTTGGAGAGTTTGTGGTTCTTTTCATATATCTTTCATGTGTGTACTTGTAATACTTTTGAAAATATAGCCTTTTCAAAACGAATGAATCATTTATGCTATATAATGAATTCGGAGAATTGGAGGGCAGAAAGCGCCTTGCTCCCCTAAAGTCGACGCCTTTGGTAATAATTGTAAATAAATGAACTAAGAGTCTTATAGCGCTATGAACAAGTGAAGTATCGATACGTAGCTACCATGCTCAAATTTGTTTATTTTTTTGGTATAAATTTCTTTTCATGAAATCTCTATTTCAGAATTGATGAAGAATTACTTCAGTAAATGATCGCTTCTGTAATTGCATTATTTTTTTGATATTCATTTTGCGCAAATTCCTCCATTTTTATCATTTTTCAGTGACAGGCTATCTTGTGGGAAAATTCTGATTTTTATGCTGGGAAATTCTGGAGATGGAACAAAAATTGTGCGTTCCTTGTGGGTTTAAAAACTTTCACAAGAATACATTAATTAACTGCAAAGATTCATATGTGCTTATCAATTTGGAAACCCACTGTGAGGCTAGTAAAAGGATCATTCATTAATGCTCATCCAGGAAGCAGCACAATTTCCAGTTAAAAAGTCATAATATTAAAACTGCTTATTCAAGATCATTCTATCTAATTACGTACAAAAGACAAACAAACAAGAACAACAAAGAAAACTTCACTGTTGTCTGTGTTTACATACTTTCTGTCGCCATTCTTGAATATATAATGTACGCACAGCATGTGTCTTGTGCCGAAAGAAGAAATAAAGTATTTCATTTTGTAAAGGACGTTAATGGTAGCTAATATAGGAGGACAGTTGAAACTTGCACAACTATAAATGTCGAATTTTGGCATAACTCACTTTCCGAATTTAAAACCTTAAAGTTACATTTGACTTTTTTGAGACATTGTTTTAAGTTATATGCACTGGACCTACAGTTTAAGGTGGGATTCGAACCACTATGCGCCTCCACCGGGGATGCTAAAATACATATAAAATATTTTTACTGTTAGGGGCGGCGCTGGTTTCATAGATATAAAAAAATTCTTATAACCTCATAACTTTTGCTGCCTTTTACATTGGTGAAGAATTTCTTCTGTACATTTCATACTTTTAGCATTAATTAAACCGCTCGGCCCTAATGTTATTTGCACGTTCATCTAATAAAGTAGTGTGTGGAAAATTCCTTCTTAACTTAAAGGTTCAAGACAAGTGCAGAGCGAAGTACTCTAGAAACTCATAGATACGTTGCAGATATGAAATTGCTAAACAAGATCATCAATCGAAACTTAAGACGTAGCATTCCACTCCACGAACTCTCCCTTAGAGTGAGTTCATATACATAAAACACGGAACAAGGAAACTTTCCACACTGCAAGTCTTAGACTCTCACTCAAACAACGTCCATTATTCCATAGGCTACCGAACCAATTCAACATCATCTCAAACCAAGTAGATATATTCAGTTCATATTCGTCTTTTATCACCAACTTAGACAAAAAGTGTACATAAGTAATGCATTGTGAAAATAATCTATTTACTTTGGTACTGTTTTGGCTTGTTTACTTTTGTTTATTTTACTTGATTTTACTTTATATTATTGTGTGTGTGTGTGTTCTTTTAACACTAGTCTAATGTTCTACTGTGTTTTCTTTCCTATTTAAAATGGCTTCTGCTGTACTGGAAGTTTCAATAAATTAATGAATAAATAAATGTTAATACATCACTTCAGTAGAGGGAGTGATTTAAATCTGACTCTCTTCTTGATTTCTTACTATGTCTTGTCTCTCATTATGTCCAAGTGTACATCTACATTAACAACTTAGAGAGAGTATGAACATCTTAAATGTGTTTTCATAAATCAAAGACCATTATTCACCTTCTAGTTTTGAGAGAATGGGTTAATTCGCCTGTAAATAAACAAATTAACCTTGGTGTACACATTTTACAGACCAGATCCCCTTTACGATAATATCTAATGCTTTTATCACAGCTGAAATTATTCCCCCCCCCTAAAAATAATAGGGTTGTAAAAATACCCTAAATCGTATTAATTTTCTAATATAAAAAATTATAATATATACAAACTGTAAAATATTAAGAAATATGTCTTCATACTGCCAGGAAAAATGAAGATTTACTGTTTTTGCTGCTTGCCGATTTTTTTTTTTCAAAGTAATATATGTCCAGATATTTGGCAAACATTAATCGGAAACACGAAGTTCAAAATGATTCGACTTCTAATAAAAAAAAATCGACTTATATCGACAATTCTTATATGATGATATTTTTACATCATCTGTTAGATCAGATATTCAGGAAATCCTCAATAAAAAAGCAAAAGCAAATAACAAATATAATTCGCAATATTCGTTTAATATGCTTATAGAAATATATATTTTATTTTATCATCAATTTAGGAAATAAAGAGAGGTGTATCATCACTAGAAGCACATATTTTTGGAAAATAAAAAAGCTAAATTTCGGTACAAAGACAGAGTCCATTTCGGGGTCAAAAGCGGTAAATAAAACGAAATTTTGCTGTTATAACGGTGAAAAAACGGCATATAAAATAACATTTTGATTTTTGGAAATGTGTATATAATCCCAAATTTATTTGAAAATTGCGCTATAATACAAAATAAACATATCCCTTCTAATAGCACATAAAATCATTACCACAATATTAAGTTTATTCCTGTATAAAGGGGTCCATTTTTGCTTGTGAAATCTTTGCAGCAGAATAAATCAATTGTTCGTGCATTGCATAACTCACAGGATATTTCAGACTTCATAAAGTGTCGCGTCGGTATATAAACGGTATATTTTATGTTTAAGGGTCTATTTCGCATTTTGGAGTTCATTTCGCATTGTTTCGTGACAGAACAGGGTAGGAAAATACACCTCACACCTTTCGGAAACATTAAAAATTAACATTATAATGTGTTATTTCACACTACATGTTTTCATCAAAAAAGTAATATGCATGCCTCTAATAATCACCTACAAATATAAACGCTCTGCATTGTAATGACGTTTTGCAGATTATATTTATGCTCATGTGTGTACGAAAGTTGCACATAACATGCAGATTTGTAAGGTTAATTATCTAGATGTTGACTCTACGTTTCCGATCATAACATTTATTTCACAACAACAAAATATTTGCCTGTAGTGCAAATACTCATATGGAGCAGACCTTAGAAATAAGAAAGCAGGAAGCAGTGTTAAATATTACACTGATGATAACAAATGTTTTATCCCTGCACTGTGGCATATTTCCATCCATAACTGCCGTTTTATCAATATAACCAAGATGAATATATTGATGAGTTTGATTGAATGGTTGATTTGCTTTATTTTACTTCGCGTTTTGTGCCGCTTTTGGCTGATTTGTAAAGCTGGGGATGAGTGATGATGATATGACGAAATTGATGAATGGACACTCACAAACATCCATGCCCAAGCCAGGATTCCATCCCGGGACCCCTGGCTTCGTAGCGCGATGTGCTGACCACTTTGCCACGTGGGCCGGCTATTGCTGAGTATTGCTATGAACAGTATTGAATATCTCATCAGTTTTTCAGATATAGGCAAGTTTCAAAAACAATTGCAGCGTGGAGAACATATGTACAAACAGTAAATAAATAAAATTTAATATATTTGGACATAACCTGTAACCTGGCAATACTCTCATAATTAGGCTGATCTTTGTTAAACAAATTCAAGCAACTTACTTGTCTGATACAGAATATATCACGCTTTGGTTAGAAACCAAATTACCTCTCATGGACACAAATTTATAGCATGAGTTAACGAAACATCTGAAATGCAATTAGAGACGCACATTGTAAATTGTAACCAAAACCAGCAACATCTATTTTTGAAATGCTACAATATAATTAAGTAATTAATCAGCGGCACCAATTTGTTATTTGTGATGATTTTCTTGTCACTCAGATCCAGACCGATATCTGGAGAAGAGTTTTGTACTGCTAAGAAACCAAGAAATGGAACAATTTATTTTGGGGCGAGAATAATCGCAGATATGATAGAAACGTTAGATGTTGCAAAGGAAAATCTTCTAAAAAAAAGAGGAAATCGCCTCACGCACAGAATATTCTCAATCTCACAGGATATCTCCGTTCACAGGAGATTTTGTAGTTCTCAGTCAACGTAACAATGGATATAGTACTTTTAGGAAAAAATATATATCAATTCATTCAGACAAGGCAATGTTATGATTAATGTTTATGTTCCTGACACATACACGTTAAACAATCACAGCTTTTTGTTTGTTTTCTTGTACATTTAAGGAATGGAGCTGAAACTATTTATGACAATGTACCTGTCATCATGTATCCGACAATAAAATTGAAGGACACTAGACGACGGATGAGAGTTATTCGTGAAATGATGAATATTATTGGTGAGTTATTTCATTCTACTCTTTATCCACGGATCATGTTCATTTTATGGCAATAACTTGTACTAGCTGCAATTTGATTTTATATTCACAGAATCCGATAACAGGGCTGAAATACTGACTACAAAATATTACTTGAAATGTCACACAATGTATGTAGGTAACATTTTAATACATTTTAGATAAGAGCAATCGTTTGATATTGTGATTATTGTCTGCTTAGCATAACTCGCTTCCTGGCTGATGGGAAGTCAGGAAGTAAGAGGTGAAATTCCGGTATTCTCCAGACAATATAGAAATATCATCTACATTTCCTGCGACCTCCTCCTCCTCTATCTAGCGATCTTCTCAATTTTATGAATTTGTACTTTATTCAACAATTTCGTAAATATTCTCATCCCGTATTATCACGAATGGAAGCCATTCGTTGAATTCCTGTATGGTAAGTTGGGAACGGCTGGTACGATTCTTGCATGTTTTATAATAATTATCTTGCGTCTTGATACTGTACGTTTTGGCCCGAAGGAACTCAAATTATTTAATGATTTTTTCTGTGGCTTCCACTTTTATGTACAGAAGGTCGTTCGGGATCTCTGAGGACAATGTTGGAAGGGTGATAAGTTCATGAAAACCCATGTCGCCACCAACGATCATGCTCAATTGGAAAACCAGCATTCCGCGCTATAGCCCGACAACGTAATTTCCATTGCAACAGACTTTTCCGAAGAGTTATCATGTCCAACTTTTCCCACTCCTCCTGACAGGCTTTCCAGAGGCCATTGAGAGTGCGTGGACGTCTCTTTCTTAAGGCCCGTTTTAGGAGTCCAAATGCACAGAAGTCCATGGGTGACACATCTGGCGCCTTGACCGGAATGTCGCTGTAAGGAATTGCACGGATGCCAGTTTCCACCTCCATTCGCTGTAAGAACAGACGATTCGAACGGGAGGTATGGCTGGATGCTTTATCTTGGTGCACCCAGACCTGGTTTTTGGCCCCCCCCATACAGTGCCGGGATATCTATGTTATAAATGGGTGTTAGAACCTCATCCTGTTAGTACGTGGAGTTCACCTTCACGTTATTAGCTTCACGGCGAATTGCTAGCTTGCCATTATAGCAGTATCCAGCGATGATCATGAAACCCCGTGGAAAACTTTCCTGGCATTCTCGATACAATGTTTGATAATTGTTTTTGTCGCGAGGGCGGTAGTAAATCGCGCGGGGTTTGTGATAGTCGCTAAGGTAGACATATGCTTCGTCTAATGTCACCACATTTTTCCATCTCTCCCCTGCAAGATAGGTCTCATAGAGCTTTCTAGCGTTCGTGCGACGTTCCGCAATGTGACGAGGCAACAGCTTGTGAACTCGCCGCTTATGCCGCATTTCTAGTTGCAGGTCCTTCTTGATTATGGTGTTCACTGTTGACACAGACATTCCCAACTTACGTGCGATACTCCTTTTGGGGGCAGGGTTACCACCTGACACAAGGGCCTTCACTTTTCTCACTATGTCCGATGTACGACTTGTAGCTGCTCATGGATTTGCCTGTTTCTTCCCCTATGGAATTAGGCCCAGTCGGCCTTTGCCTTTTTTGTTCAATACCGTACCGATCCCGTTCTTCGATATCACAAAACCACGCTTCTTGCACATTCCTTTGATTGCCGAATAGGTATATTTAGGATCGGAAAGGGCTGTTATGTAGCCCTCCCAGTATGGTTCAATTTTCTTCGGCATCGTTGTAGGTAAATGGCACAACACTCTGCACACGCGTTCTCGGTACTGACGTGACTCAGCATGCACCACTTGGACGGACTGACGTTGATAACAGCGCCTCCAGCGGCTTTCAAAATCGTCACCAGAGATCCCGAACAACCTTCTGTACCCTACCACCATCAAGTGATTTTATGCAGTTACGTAAATCGAAATGACAAAACAAAATGACATTCAATTTCGGCAAATGGTATAGGCTACCCGTAAGTGATAAAGCAAAGGAATAGTGAGAAGCTTCTGCTAGTTACAGATTTGCGAATAACAATAATTTATTATTAGTATTATTGTTATTCCTCTTGCAGGTTTTGGTAAACTAAGCTCGACGATCTTCGATTACAAATATTAATCATTCCTTCGACGATATGGTCTGCCAAAAGTATTGTTTTTCCGTTTGGAGTGTTGTTTAATAATGTTCGAGGCAAACCGAGAGCTATGTGGAATTCTCAGAACATGCAAATGAGGACAAATTGAAATGGGATTGAGGCCTGTGTCGCCCTCCGATTTCCATGAAACTTGTCAGGTAAATAGAGGGGCCCAAAGGAAGAAATACGTGTTTTTGTGTTTCAGCTAAAGAAACGGTTTTAGGGGGCAAAACCCCTTCAAATATGAAGATGAAGACAAATTGACGCGGGGATCTGACCCCCGTTTCCCAATCCGATTTCCATGAAATTTGGCAGGTGTATGGTGGGGCCAAAGGAAGAAGTACGTGTTTTTGTGTTTCAGCTAATTTTAGGGAGCAAGCCCGCCCCCCAAATGTCAAGATGAGGAGAGATTGAAGTGGGGATCTGACCCCGAAACCACGTAAATATGGCATAGGTAGAAACAGGGGGCATAGGGCCCCTCTATACACCTGCTAAGTTCCATAGAAATCGGAGGGGACACAGAGGTCAAATGCCCACTTAAATTTGTCCTATTTTCACATTTGAGGGGGGTTTTGCCCCCTAAAAAGGTTTTTTAGCCAAAACAAGAAAAATACGTATTTCTTCGATTGGGCTCATATATTCACCTGCCAAGTTTCATGGAAATCGGAGGGGGACACAGGGGTCAGATCCTCACTTCAATTTGTCCTCATCTTGACATTTGAGGGACGGGTACATGCAGTTTCCCAAATATAACAAAATCACATAAAATACTCAGACATACAAACAAATTTTACAATATGAAAATGACGTGAAAGCTCTATGATCATAACGATATTCTATGGAAATAAGTGCTTCTTTATCATTTTTATCAGTATACGGATGTGATAATTCAGTTCCGATTCCAACTTTTTTAAGTGTGGCAAGGACATCCCAAATCTGATTCTCGCAAGAGATTCTATACCGAAAGAGCAAAGGGTGTCGCTTGGTCTGTGGGACTCACGGGTACCCATTGTTCCAAAAATATAATGCAGCGAAGAAAGGAGGGTTTACGTGATATTCCAAAATATGAAGCTACCAAAATGGAGAGGGATGTGCATGTTGTTTCTTCCGAGAATGAAAGCTTTGTTCTAGTCTGAAGGTCCCAGGGACCACGCCACGCCCGTTACGGATCAATTTATCGAAATCAGAGTTATTTTCTCTTGTCTTGCAGTGAACCTTGGTGGAATTTTTGGATTCTTCCTTGGAGCCAGTCTGATGAGTGCTGCTGAATTACTCTACTTCATTTTCCTCAAACCCATTCTCAACTTCTTAAAGTTCAAGTGTATGGAAAGTAGTAAATAACACGTGGAATTGGAAGTAAATCTAACAATATGTACATTTATGTTCATGATACGAGACATTTTCACAATCATTGAATGTTAATCTTATTTTTATAAATGTCACTAACCCATCTCATCTAATTGACTTTAAAAGTACCACCGGGAATATTTCTAGAACAACAATGAATATTGAAAATCTGCTTTTGCAGATACATATATACATATGAGAGGAGATCATAAAATTAGTAGACACAATACGTTAAACTACGTAAGGAAATATGGTTTTCAAAACAAACTTAGTTTTTTTTTAACGGAAACCCCATTTTATTTTCAGCTAATTTGAAAATACGGAAAAATTCATTAAGAAGGGTGTTTGTTACATTGTAATACGTCAAGTAGTTCTCAAGTAATTGCAACGTGAATTTGAGCGTGATGGCGTATCCCCACTATGACATGCCGTCTTGCATACAGTCTGCACGCTTCTGCTGCAATTTTGTTTATGCATTCGCCATAGATAAGTATCATCTCGGCTATTTCAGAGTTTGAAAATACTATTTTCTCAGAAACAGTTCTGACGTAAGTACGCAATCACAAACGTTTGGTTAAACAGTGTACTTTGTTACCCTCTTGCTTTATTTGATAAATTTGGTAAATCAATTTGAAAGAAAGAAAAATGGTGCAAAGTTAAATAGTTGAAATCTTAATGATTCGTCATGACCAAACGAGAAGAGAACATTGTTTCCAATGTACAGTACTAAAATTTATGACGTAAGTGAATGAACACCAACTAAAAATTAGAAATATGTTAATGTACTAACATTTATGTATGTAACTGATGGCGGAATGTTTAAAATTTATGCTTTTTAATTAAAGGCACCTGTAAAGCTAAAGTCCAATAAAACTTTGTTGAGTTGACTTTTTAATTAACAAGTATTTGTTAACTCAGAAAGATGCATTAGAACCTTTTAGATAATTTAGATAATTTACTAACTACACAGTTGTTGGAACGTAACAACTTTCCTAAGCACAGCACATAGTATGCAGAAGAGTTACATGTTTGTTACGATACACGAATGACGTCAAAGGAGGGATATGTATGTTACCACACACGAATCAACTTGGGAGAATATTTGTTTCAAACGTCAACTTCACGTTACAATTACTTGAGAACTATTTGAAGTATTCATTCTTAATGAATTTTTCCGTACTTTCAAATGTGCTAAACATAAAATGAGGTTTCCATAAAAAAAAAAACTAAGTTTGTGTTGAAAATCATACTTCCTTACGTAATTTAACGTATTGTGTCCATTAATTTCATGAGCCCCTCTCATACCTATATATCTTCGAAATCAGTTTTTTAATATTCATTGTTGTTCACGAAATATTTCCGGTATTACTTTTAGGTGCCCCACCCAGTATATTGTGTGTGTATATATATATGTATATGTGTGTGTTTTTGTGTATGTATACAATATACTTATATTCTTTGATCTACTATATGTGGCGACATTCCGGCTACATTTTCGGTATTGTATTTCCCTGTACACTTAATGTGTGCTATTAGAGGGAACATTTGTGTGAGAATTGTAAACTTTTCCAAAGTCAATATCCGAAAGTTGTAAAATGAAAAACTACTTACTGAAGAACGTATATTCTGTAGGTTTCTTTTGGAAACATGACGTGTTAATGATTAATGTAGTACATAATAAGATAGAATGTAAATATAAGTAAGTTGTATATCACAGGGTTTCTAACAAATATTTCAACCAATAGAACACGTTCACTGAGGTTTTCTTTAGTCATTATGAGAAATCACATGTCCTTGCAAAGACAAAGTTATGTAAGATGCCTGTACTAAATTTCTAAACCTTTTGTCCATATTTCACTTACTCGAGCACATAACCAGTAAAATGTTACTTAGAGTTTAAATTTTTAGAGTAAAATGTTTAAAACGTCCCGTTACGATATTCCAATTTTTTTTTTGCTTAAAATGTTATTAACATTCAAAAACTAAACTTTGTCACTAGGATATAAAGTTAAAATATTAGTGGTACCATTGAAGTAAACAATGTCTGATACGAACAAGTATGTACACTGTAATACCTGTTACAACTCTCAAAGATTCTTACAGAGATGCGTACAATTTTATTTTTGAGTGGTGATTAGTGTTGTTTATGGACATATATCATTGATTTTGAAAAGCTGTTTTTGATGATTGGAGGTTAAATATATTTGTCTGCATCCAGCTTCTACCGAAATAGGATGTTCCACTAATGGAATGGATGGAATGAATACTTAAGTATTTTCTCGTACGTACTGCACATTATTTTAATTAGAAGAACAATGCTTGTACTGTTACCATTTCATTTGTTCACACTATCATTAAGAATTCGACCACATCTTAAACTTCCATGAATATTACACAGATATATTTGTCGAGATATTACCATGTCCAAAGTACTTGTATGTTAATGCATATTGATTGTGTAGGTAATGTTGGCGAGTCTCCCAGGAAATAAATAATATTAAGTCATAAACATTAATTTTGGTGTAGGTTTTCACAAATTATGCTGCTTTCCCTCTCCCATTTAAAGCTGATATATTTGGGTGTGTATTATAATAATAATTTTAGTAATTAGTGTAATTCGTTCACATTTCGTGTCTGTGTGATGCAATAGACGTAAATAATTAAATATCTACCCAAACACTATAAATATTTGTGCTACTAAGGCTATAGTGACATAGTTGAAAAACTACATGGAAAGTTTTAATTTCAAGATGTGGTGATTGTGTGCTAGACAACCTCACGGAGCAGATTAGAAGGTGTGTCATGAGGGAATGGCTATTCTGGGATTGACAGGGACACTACCCTCCGTCACTTACACCACACATGTTGATTAGGTTTTGCATTTCTTTAAGTATTTCATTTATCACGTAGTTAAAATTGCTTCTATGAAGGATAGCGTAAATCAAATATCACAGAGAACAACAGCCAAGGAGAATGTTCGTAAAATTTAACGAAAACTCAGATATTAATTATAACTTAAGTGTATATTCATACGTAGAAGAAAAAAACATTAGTTAGTGTTCCAAATAGTAGCTTGTGTGTTCGTAAATTTTAAAAATGCATATTTTTTACATGAATTAGCAAGAAAAGATAACAGCCATTTCTCTTTATTGGTTTGGCCAAGAAAATTTTGTATACTTGAAGGACAATGAGATATTCTGCCAAATCCTTGTGAACGTCTCCTCGAGCTGCAAGTGTTGTGAACAATAGATTTGGAATGAAGTTAAGGGTGAGTGTGGATCATACACAAATATACATATGTACATTTCCATAAGAACAGTTTAAAGAGGTGTGTTGAATCAAATGTTTTGCATTACATTGTTTCGCAATTGCCAATTGCTGTGTGTTTTTCCATTGCAAGCAATATGTTTTGTAAGCAAATTGTAAAACCTACATAGGACAGAAACATATTAACCATGAGAAATAAGCATGTTATAATTTTAATGTCTATATGTATTTGCAAATCTATTGTCTTAAAAATAAAAATAAAATCTGACGTTTCCATGCTTCTATCAGAAATTGTCACATTTCTTCTCATTTTAACATTGATGGAAATATTTCCTATGTTCTACTATCCAATTTGGTAACCATATATTAACATTTTTGAAGAATTGCTAATTATACCTCAATGCGACTGCAATTTCTAAGAAAAATAATTTGAAATGTCAAGTACTTTTAAAAACAAAATAAATGTAAAATCAACGGATTTATCATTAAAAAAATGCTCGAAGATTTGTTCTTACAGTCCTCGAAAGCTATTGTAAAATATTACCCAGAGTCTTAACTTATTTATAGATGCAATAAGCGTTGTTATTTGGCTACAAAGTATCGTAAAATCTGTTCATATTTTAAAGCCAATTATACAGATGAACAATAAAGCTAATCATAAAAGATATCGTATCATTCTATAGAATAATGGGAACAGAACCAGTCATTTTGCAATTAATTGCTGGGTGATGTAGCTATTCATCATTCATCAACTATGATGAGAGCACTCGTCATTGGCACGACGAGTTAACGCTTGGCAGTACGAAAGGTACAGGTAAGATTTAGGAACTAACAACTAGAAAAGACAATGGCCACTCGTTGGGTTTTCTGAACCTTTGAACCTGAATCATGGCTGGGTTTTAGGATAGTTACCTGTCTATCTGACGAATGAAGATAATTACGATGAATAAAATAAAACAAGTCCTCAGTTGGTTTCTCCATCGGTTGAACAGCGCGTCGTCTCACTTTTGCTCCACTCCTTTCCTAAGCTCTCCTCTCTCCTCTTTTCCAATCCAAAAGTCAGTCCCCTCTCAGCTTCTCTCACCTCTATATTCCCTAGGCCATGGAGCTCTTCCTCCATGCCGAATCGTATTTTTAATTGCCACTATGCAAACCGCTGACTCCATAGGCAGAAGAACTACCTGTTTCCTGAATACCTCAGGAGGTTTGCATAGCACAACACTGTGCATTGTTTACATGCCTCAGAGGTTGGGACAACTGAGATAAACAAGTGAATGCCCTGGTCAACATGAAGCATTCAGAGAGGCTTTTTAAAATAAACATATAATCTTAGGGATTGATACGTTCTACCGCCGCGGAAAAAAATTTCCATGTTGAAAATTTAAAAGTCAAATCACAAAGCTTGACATGACCCAGGTTCGCCAATTCGATATATTTTCTTAAAAAAAAATAAAAAATATATAAAAGCAACAAAAATAAAATTAATTAAATAACGTAGCTTTCTCTTGTTTTCCTAACCCAAAAAAGCATTCTATTACCCAAAACCTTACAATCCAGAATAATAATAAGTACGCATGTCAAGGATGTTTTGTTAAAAAAGTATTGTGTATCATTACATGACTGGTATTTACAAAATGTTATGTCATTATATGATATAACTTTCGACGTAACAAAATTTTGCGCACGTAAGCCTTTCATGTAGGATTGCTCGTTCCTACCAAGTCGCGAGCGCTCGTCGTTCGCCTTTTGTCCATCGCCAGCGCGATGCCAAGGCTTGACTTCCAGCGGATGTAAAAGAAAAAAACCTTCATGCTAATGGCAGACGTGTTTTCGCAAGGAAATCCATAGTTTACAATGTTTCTATAGGATTGAGACCGATTTGGACCCTTAAAATAAATATCGTGAACAAAGAAGGTTTATTATGAAGTTCACGATGTCGTGGATTCTCAAATGTGTAAGTACTATCGTAAATAATTATATATATCGTATACGAAACATAGACGTAATATGTTGCATGGAATCTTATAATAAAACAAGTATTCGCTGTAAAATTACCACAAATACAATATCACTGTTTATGCAAGTAAAAGTTTATGTACACCAAGGTATAGTAAGTACATTGTGCTTATTTTATAGCCACTTTACTTGTTACCAAACGGAAGAAAAATGTTGTTATGCACTGTTTATATTAAATCTTCCCTTCGTAGCAAGCCAAATAAGCTTCTCAAAATAAATTGTCACGGGAAGGTGTATATGCATACAAAATTTCCAATCACTGATTATTTCGTTATTCATGTGTATGAATAGGAAGTATTCGGTGCACATAATTATTTACACTGAATAATAAAACAGTTACAGGCATAAAAGCCCAAAAAATCAAAAAACATTCGATTTCCTTTACTACGTTATTATATACACTGTAATATATATTTGTAAACACTGTTGATAGATAACTGCAGAATGATAAGATGTTGCAAGTGTCCAAAAAACCGTCTGTTGTGATTGTAAACATCAGAAATGAAATTTCACACATAAAATTCATGTGTAAAATGTGTCACTTAGTATGTTTCATCTTGTAGAAAAAAAAACTGCTTGTACTGAACATATGCATAAAACATTGGCATAATAAAGCGTACTTCCTGCAATGTGCGAAAGTACTGTAGGAATGATTTGCTGTTACTTGCATGTTCATTTGGCTATCCGTTATGAAAATGTTTTCTTAAAAAATATACACTATTTGTTGCTAGCACTGGATAATTGGCACAGCTGCTGTTTGTTGCCTCCTTGTATTATGGTGAATGTTAAATAAAACTGGCTAGCATGCATTCATTTCTGGCTGATTCTTTGTATGATGGTGCATGTTAAAAAACTGGCTTGCATGCATGGTACGGAACTGAAAACATGTAGAAGGGCTATGGAAAAATGTTCTTTTCCATGATGCATGCATTTGGTCTCTCTGCTTCTCTTCTTCCTTTGTATTGCTTATCTTCTCAACCTTCTTTGGGGAAATGTAAAATGTGTAATAGATACCCGTTGAAATTGGGAAAAGGGGAAAATGTTGTCCCAACTGCAAACGATGTGGGGAAAATTCTATCCGGTTCCTTCACAAAATGTGGTGGATAAATGCATAATCTGTAGTCCACTGAACTGGTATCTTGGTAGAATTCTGCCTTACTGGGAAAGGTGTAGTCCTCTTGTAGTATTACAAAATAAAATGTCTCCATGCCTACTTTAAGTTGTTAGTGACGAGTCTTTCCGCAAACTAGTTGACTGCTTGCTGCTGCGGAAGTCCTTCATAAGAATGCCCGTTATTGGTGTAGGCACTGCTCGTCAACGTCGTTTCGTATAGACAGGTTAGGTTAATTAAGCGGAAAATTATAATAATGACAAGAAACTATTGGGAAAAGGTGCAATTGATTCACGTTATGCACACAAAACCAAAGTTATTCCATTGTCTTTTCTTAAAATTAAATTAAATTAAATTGCCTCATCAAAATTAAAAATAAATTGATTAAATATATGTCATAATTTTTTGAAAATAAATAAGGAAAATTTAATTAACATACACAACCGTAATTAGATAAAAATATCAATGTCCATGATTGACGTGTTGCCTTGAATTATAAACTATACCTATCTTGCTCTGAATCTACCTGTCTTGCAAGTTGACGGTGCTTATAAAAACGATAAACAAGTGCTGCAATTAGCAAAAAATTCCAAAAGATAAAAACTAAAATAGACATTGGCAAAGGGTTTAAAACTAATTCATGAAACGAAATGCCCTTACTAATAGATTGATTAAGTTGCTTTAAGACAAGTTCAAGCGGAGTGCACTAGGGAATAGTGAAATCAGATAAATTCTTGGGAATATCAAGTGGTAATTCAACTTCTTTCATCTTTAACTGTTCAAAATCTAAAATTCTGGTTAGTAAAATTTGTTGATCAACAATATTCTGAGAAAAATCCTGATAATTAAAAAATATAGATTGCCCCTCGTTAATCTGAATTGATCTGTGGGTGTTCAAATTATTATTTATATTCTGAATGACAATAAATTGACCTGTACCTGATATCAAAATAAAATTATATGTTCAAATAATCTGTAATTATTTGTTGTCAGGAATAGACTTCACTTCAAAAGTACCAAATTTAAAATTATTAAATAAAAATAAGTGTTGCAAGCATATTGTGAATTATATTTAAATATTAATTAAAGAAATTATTATGCTGTCAACCCTTAAAAAATATATGAAATTTGAATTGCGCAAAGCAAGGTATTAGTGTCCTAAAAGGTTACTTTGGCAAGCCTCTAATGGCCTCCTATAAATGATAGGCTGGTGCAATTTTACCGTGACTCATTATTATGCAATGTAGAATAAAAAATTCAGTAAATGCTACTTCTGATATCCGTTAAAACTCCAGGCGGTAACAAATATAGCATCAGGGAATTAAGCGAGTGGAACTCAAATTTTAAACACAATAAGAATAATAAACTTTCTCAATTCCAAATTTTCTTTAAAAAAAAGAAATTTAACCACTCAAAACTTCTCGAGTCCGCCGTAAACTCCAAGTCACTTGGTCTTATAGACCCGCCGCGGAAAAATATATATACTTGACTCATATAAGAAGGGTGTGTCAATCTCTTAGGTTTGTCCAAACAAAAATAGGTCGAGAAAAGTTATGCAATATATTAGAATATAAATACAAATAACTAGTTATTACCTACTGTACTAAAATTAACACGAAGTTAATCAGTAATGAATTTCATTGCTGCATCGTCGAATAAGGTGAAAATTGGGTAAGTGAACTAAATTTCTAATAACAATAATAATAATAAATATGCTACAATTTTTCAAATTATAACATTTGTGCTAGTCCACACTGTTAAAATGTGGAGAGGCTAACGGTGCCGTGGCGATTTTTGCTGCACATGCCTGTGCTAATCGCCGAGGCTAGTCCGGAGATGTAGCTGGAAATTCTGATTAATCTATGTCCATAAAATGCTAAAATTGCCCTTTTTATAAAAATTTCCCTGATTTCTATCGAAATTTCGTCTGGTTTTATTTTAATTTTAATCAAATGCAAATTGGTTTCCAAAAAAAAGTTACTTAAAATAAATATATTTATTTTAAACGGGAAAATTTTGCAAGAACAACTCAAACAAAATCTCGTTTTGTTGGTCCTTTGTTAAAATTATTGGTAGCGATTAATCTTAAGTGCATAAATGCGACGTTTTATGGCAAAATTTGATCTATGTAAAACAAAAATATCCCTAACATTGTTGATATGAAATTCTATCGTGAAAAACAAATTCTAATGACTATATCTTTAACTAAACTGCCCCCATGAAATGTCTATGAGCGAACACCACTGGATCGGAAAATATGCAGAGTCTAAAGTTTTCGTTTTCTTCTCCATGTTAATTCTTTTCTGTGCTTCTAGCGTGCTCTGGAGGAACTCTGAGGCGATGAAAGGAATTTGTAAACTCAGCGGGCGATGTATTTCCGCTTAGCGTTGCATTCCGAAGTTGCTTGGAGGGCTTCAATGCAAGTCGCAAGGCTGGCTGGCTCGTTGCCGTGTTCGGGTGAGTTCGGGTACTGTTCGGGTTCCGTCGGAATATCAGGCAAAAAAATCGTCGCATCGGGCATCTTGGACGCTAAACATACGACGAGCGGAATGAAGAAAATGGAGCGCTAGGATACGCTGAGTTGCTGCGTGACGCGTTAATGTTGACAAAATGAGGACGTACGCGGGGCGGGTAAAAGGGAAAATTGTCTCGCTGTCAGGGCGCGGCTGCAAAACTCAAATACTTCCGTGATCGCATAATAACGACGACTTGGAAGGTGCAAGCAAAATAAAAGACTAATAAACCTTACATAAAATACAATCAGACTTCAATAATGAATTCTAACTTTAGAAAATACGTATTAAATATAATAGAAAATTTAGGAAAACGTATTGTCGTAAAACATATGATCAGTAAAAGATACAACAGGTTCGGAAACCTGAGAATTTGGCTAGCTTTCTGCTTTTTGAGTAAAACTTGGAACTTTTTCAACCTTTGCTGTTGGCTGACTCTCAAATAAATCTTTAACCTTTGCAAGTGGCTGGACACAGGGCAAACTATTCAATTCACTTTCAACTTTGCGGCTGTTTTGAACAAAACTTAGACCATTGCTCACCTCTAACTTCTGAACGCCATCTGAACAATATTTTTAGTCAAATCGAAAATGTCGTCTTTGATAGCTAAACTATTTCGGGACGAATCTTGAACTTCTTCTTTTACACTTTGCTGAATAATAAAGGACTGAGGAAGGGGTGGAGGATTTGACGGGTGAATTATTTTTAACGGTACCACTTCAACAAGTGATGTAACATCATCATAAACTGTTCCATGGACGGTGGATCATTTTTAAGTCCTCTTAAACTAAATCGTCGGTACACTCATGGTCATAAGTAATAGATTTCTTGTGTTGACATGTACAGTAACAAATTACAAAAATCGTAAAACTACTAATAATAAATGTTGCTAATAATAAACTTGTAATACTAATATGAGGATAATCGAAAGACTTTTGCAACAGATGAATAAAATTTGAAGTTTTACGTATGGAAGAAATCCGTTTAACATAACTAATATCGCAATGATTTTCATGTTGCTTAAAGAACAAAACAAACAGTTCTTCAAAACTAGAACGTACTTTTAGCCTGCCTAGTTTAAATTATTAGGTATTTTAACTCAACTTATTTATTTCTGAATCTAGGCTCAATTAATCTGCTTAATTTATTAACTTGATGTAATTTATTTATTCTCTAAATTCTTAAGCACTGTTTAAATTATGTTATTTTAAAATTTACTGCAAACTTATCCTATTTAACTTCAGGTGTTATCTTTATTTTTAAATACTTAAAATCAATCAAACCCTACTGAAGTACAAAGTAATGAAAATTGAAACTGACTTACTCCTGACTACCTGAAATAGAATAATAATTATTATTTATGCAATTATTAAATGCATTAAAATACTAACATCACAAAAAACTTGAAGAATATATAATTCTCTCAACTAATTCTAAAATATGTTTAGCATATTATTGTGGCAAAGTTTGAAACTAAAACCGTTGTGGCTTAACCATAATCATTCTGCGATGGCATAATGAATTTCCAGGATTTTGTTAGTTATCCAATATCCGAAGGAAAATACTTGTTATTGGGGCACAAAAAAATCTTGATCGACGTCTACATATAAATATTCTCATTAACTGCAGATTAAAATAAAATTTTGCTAATATAAATGTATACCTTCTTTTGAACTGTAACTATAAATTTTTAGTGATGTACTTGCTGAGATGGTATTTTAATACTGCGTATCAATCCGGTTTGGATAGTGGCAATTAAAAACACGATTCGGCATGGAGGAAGAGCTCAATGGCCTAGGGAATATAGAGGTGACAGAAGCTGAGAGGGGACTGACTTTTGGATTGGGAATTGAGGAGAGAGGAAAGCTTAGGAAAGGAGTGGAGCAAAAGTGACACGACGCGCTGTTCAACCGATAGAGAAGCCAACAGAGAACTTGGTTTATTTTATTCATTGTAATTATCTTTATACGTAAGATAGACAGGTAACTATCCTTAAACCCAGCCATGATTCAGGTTCAAAGGTTCAGAAAACCCAACGAGTGACCATTGTCTTTTCTAGTTGTTAGTTCCTAAATTTTACTTGTACCTTTCGTACTGCCAAGCGTTAACTCGTCATGCCACTGACGAGTGCTCTCATCATAGAGGATGAATGATGAATAGCTACATCACAAAGCAATTAATTGCAAAATGACTTTTTCTGTTCCCTTCATTCTATAGAATGATACGTGGTGGAGTGCTTCGACCCTTTTCATTTTTTTCTGGAAATGAAAACAGTTGCAGTTAATTGTCAGCTTTGAAATTTCCCTCTATCTCCGTTTTGATACGTGGTCGACGTGCTGCGATTTTCATTTATTTCACCATGAAGTAAATGAAAATTGAAAGAATAGTTTCAATAACCAGTTTTCAATTTAACCCAACCCCAAAATTTGTTTTGCTAATTTTTTTAATGTTTTTAGTATGTCCTTGCCATATTTGATTTTGAAAATACATAGGGCTTAAAGGTTTTTTTTAACCGAATGGGAATTTTTATTATATATGACATGATAGATGTCGAGCTTTCACCGTGCTGATGAACCCGATCAAACATTGGACCAGTTATTAGACTTAGCGCGAGGGACTACGAGTTTTAATTTAGATGTCAGCGGTCCAAAACCAAGTTCAACTCCCAAATTTAAACGTAGCCCAAAATTAACTAGACCCCTTCAGCGACAATTACTAGAAAAACAGGAATATGAAAAACAATTAGAGCAACAATGTAAGGATTTTAGAGATTTAGGCCCAACACAATTTGCAACTATGGCTCACTCTCAGTTTGTCCCCCCGACAATTTTAGAGGGTATCCCATTTCAAGGGAGTTGAAAGAGCTAAGGTGCGAAGATCAAAGGGACAATTTATTCCTTCCTTTGAACAGCGCACCAACACTCTCGCAACAGCATCACATTTTATTGCAGAATAACAATCTGGCTACTGTTGAGTCTGCACAATTGCGACCTACTTCAGAGATCGATGCAAGATTCAATGCCTTGCAGAAGGAGGTCGAACAAATAAAATTAGCTAACAATCCTCAATGTAACAAGGTTCAAATCCAGGCTCAGTAAAGTGGTTTGGAAGCTAGATTTGCTAGTTTTACTTTTAGATTAGATACCATTGACAATCAAAAACAGCACCTTAGCACCGACTCATCTGGACAGAGGCAATTTAGAGAACCATATTATAGAGGCAATTATAAGTCAGGTTCCTAATGGGGTAATAATAGACGACCACAGTATAATAGGGAGTATAGAAATGCACGCCCTAATAATAATAATAATTCAGATCACAATAGGCGATATGCAAGGCCCAACAATGGCGAGGACGTGGAAACTTCCGCGGACAGAACTCGCGGGGTTCCTCATCCTCAGCAGGGCGAGGTCAGGAATGTAGGGAAGAGCAATGGGAGAGATCACGCTGCTCTATTTGTAATTATTCCAATCCCTCGGAAGCCACTTGTTGTCAGAACAAGGAGGCTTTAAACGAGCGGTGGCTGCCCATAGAAGAGACGTATGTGCAGATTTTGTAGGAAAACAAATTTCTGTCTCTATTTTCCCCTTTGAGGAACATATATATATTAACACAGTGATAGGGGGACAACGTCAGAAGTTTCGTGTGGATTCCGGGAGCCAAGTATCAGTTACTAGTGATCGACGTATTCCTTCAACTGCCAAACGTTTTAAAATTCATACGGTCATAAGGGAAGTAGCAAAGGAACAAATTGAAATTAAAGAGATTAACATGTTTACTGTTAACATTTGCAATAAACGGCCGAAATTTTACCCACCCTTTTCGGATGATTCCACATTTTGAACATGTGACAAACTTGGGTAATGATTTTTTAAGAGCTCATCAAGCAAATTTGGATTTTGAACAGAATCGACTCACGTTGAGGAGATTTGTAACTCCTCCGCGAAACCAGTTAAGGACGGAACAGAGAAAAACCTTTGACGTATCCATGAAAGTTACTAGTCTGATCAGTGATTTATATGTGCCAGAATTTGTAACTTCCAGACAAACTAGAATTATACCTAGGTCTCAATTGTGTATTCTTGTCAAATTGACAATTTCTAGTAATCAGAATTTAACTTATTTAGAACCAGATTTACAGTTTGAAATGGACACGGGCTTAATAGTGCACCGAGCCATTGTAAATCCGGAGTCATTTTTAATTTGGATTATCAACCCAAATTCTTACAAAATTAAAATTAGGAAAGGGGAACGCTTAGGTACCGCAGAGGCATGGCAAAATCAAGTCCCAGCTTCGCGTCATACTGTAGGTGACGATGGACCTAATGTTATGGTGACCAAGGAAACTGGCACCATGACAAAAACAGTGCACGACATTACAAAATTTGATATTAACCCAGCATTAGAACCCGATCAGAAGTTGCAACTTACACGATTATTAGAGAGGTACGTAGATGTGTTTTCATGGTCCGAGCAGGACATTGGTTGTGCCACAAATTATACGCATCGTCTTAAGCTAAAAGACGATTCTGAATTTCACGTCCCAGTCTAACCCATACCTTTACACCTGCGTTCGGAAATTAATCAGCAAATTGCCAACTTGCTAGAAGCAGGGGTCATCAGTCCTAAAACATCTCCCTACAATTCCCCAGTCTTTCTTGTTAAGAAGAAATCAGGTGCTTACCGCATGGTGCAGGATTTTCGGTTACTTAATGCCAGGTCTGTTTTTGATGCAGTTTCGATAGGAAACATTTCAGAAATATTACATAATATGGCCGGTAAGAGCTACTACTGTAGTGCAGACCTCAAACAAGGATTCTTCCAGATTCCTTTAGCAGAAGAATAAAAAAAAATACACTGCATTGATTATATCAGCTAAGGGACAATTCGCTAAGCATTTTACACCCATGGGACATGTGACATCTCCCTCGGTGATGGCCCGGTGTGTCCAGCTCGCTACAGCGGGCAAGAATGATAATAATTTTGCGTTTTATATTGACGACATGTTTGTATTTGCTAATACATTTAAGGATATATTAGTGAATTTAGAAAAAAAATTCCAATGTTTACGATCTGCCGGATTGAAATTGGCTGTGACCAAATTTTCATTTGGATATTACGAGATAATTGCTTTACAAAAGAATTTTGGCAGGTATGGCTATCGTATCAGCGACAGGATTCTATCATCCATTAATAATTATAAAATTCCTACCACCACAAAAAAGGTTAAAATATTTTTAGGTCTTTGCAGCTACGTGAGGAAGTACGTCAAATTTTTTTCTCACATCGCATCGCCATTACAAGGTTTAATCGGTAAAGGTAAGAAATTTACATGGGGTCCTGAACAACAGAGAGCATTTGAGAAATTAAAAGAAGCTCTAATTACTGCACCTGTTTTGTTACCTTACGATCCAGCGAAGAACACCAAGGTTTTTACCGATGCTTCATCTCACACTGTCAATGGCGTGTTGATACAGCCCAATGAAGAATGATAGCACTTGCCGTGTGCATATTGTAGTAGAACTTTGACTGACACTGAAAAATGATTGAGTGTAATTGAACAAAAATTAACAGGAACTTTATATGCTCTAAGATCATTTAGACTTTTTGTTGTACGACGCCATTTCGATTTGCTCACGAACAATAAAGCAATTACGTATATCAGGACATCCCGTAATTTAAGCTCAAAGCTTCTTCGATGGAGTAACCTTTTGGAAGATTTTTCATTCACTCCTATACATGTCAAAACTACGGAGAACATCGCAGATCCTCTCAGCAGAGAATGTGGAGAAAATATAGAAGATGGAAACATTGAAGAGGACATTCCCGCACCCAGGGCACTTACATTGTTTGATGCAACCACAGATGTCGCGGAACATCAGAGACAGGATTCCTTTTTTGGCCCAATTATTAAAATTTTGGAGGACCCAGACAAGGACGATGGAACACAATCTTTATCCATCCAGAGGCAGGTTTATCATCATGTATTGGAGGATGGTTTATTATATAGACAAAAGAAATTAGGAGCCACTACCAGGAAATTGTTATGCATACCAATGACGTTACTTGATTCTGTGATTGAGACACTCCACACTTCACCCATAGGAGGCTCTCATCTTGGATTTACCAAGTGTTACAATGTTGCATTACCACGAATTTATTTTCCGAATATGAAATTATTTATATAAAGGAAAATTAGAGAATGCATTACATGCCAGGTCCAATAGTAAGAGAACTTTGTACTTTTCCCGCACAGAAGCCATTCCAGCGAATTTGCCTAGGCTTTTCAAATCCATATCCTCCTTCGTCAAATCTTCGTCACCGTTATATTATTGCTGCAACAGATGTTGGGACGCGGTATTTAATAGCCAAACCAGTTGCGGATTGTACGGCCTGTACAGCAGCTGAATTTGTGTATGAAGTGATAGTATTACGCTATGGAACGCCGCAAGAAATTTATACCGATCGTGGTTCAGCATTCAAATATAAGCTTTTTCAGGAACTTGGCAATAAATTGGGAATAAAAATCAAGTTTTCGCCAGTAGGTTTACATAATTCGATAGGTCTTCAGGAACGCAATCAAGGCGTTTTACAGAGTATAAAGAAATGTTATATTAATTCAAAACACACTGATTTGGTACAATATTTACAACCGAGTGTGTTTAGCTAAAACACTACAAAGAATCAGAATTTGCTGTATAGCCTATTCATTTTAGTACATGGATTTTAACCTACTTTTCCCTGGGAGCTTGCATTACACACACCAAGCTGTGAAAATGTGAAGAATGATATTCGGTTTCGAGTATTGGAAAAAGCAAGAACCAATGCTGCGGATAACTTTGCAAAGCGACACGTTGAATTGAAGAAATATTATGATCGAAAGAGGAAACAGCTCAAATTTCAACCAGGTGATCAAGTATTAATTTTTGACAGCACCCAGAAAATTGGTACAGCACGGTGCTTTTCTTGTATTTATAAGAGCCCAGCCACAGTCATTCGTGAAGAGAATCTTAACACATACCTGGTGGAATTCCAAAATAAGAGAGGCAAGACAAAAGTGGATTCTATTGCCGTCCAGAAACTCAAAAAATATTATGCGCCAGATGACGGTGAAGGCGAGGAGAACTTGACAGGACAAGATGAAGATGAAGGTCATCAGGAGGACAACGCGGACTCACGCATGGATAATGGTCACTAAAAATGAAAATTGATATAAGTAACAGGTTTAATAATTTAAATCCACTTGCGTAACATAATAATAATTTATAATAAAAATGACACTAATAATGTTAAATAAAAGCAGACTTAGTAATTAATAATGTGCCTTAGGTACAAAAAGATTTTTGCAGTATTAAAAATACTAGCTCAGCAAGTAAATAACTAAAAGTTTATAGTTACACTTTAGAAGAAGGTATACATTTATATCAGCAAAGTTTTATTTTAAGCGCCTGTTAATCAGAATATTTATTTTATATGAATATGCAGACGTCGACGTCAAGATTTTTCTTGCGCCCCAATAACAAGTATTTTCCTTCGGATATTGGAACTAGACCAAAATCCTGGAAATCCATTCAGCCATCGCAGAATGATTATGGTTAAACCACAACGGTTTTTGTTTCAAACTTTGCCACAATAATATGCTAAGTATATTTTAGAATCAGTTGAGAGAATTAAAGATTCTTCAAGTTTAATGATGTTAGTATTTTAATGCATTTAAAGATCGCATAAATAATAATTATTATTTTATTTCAGGTAGTCGGGAGTAAATCAGTCTCAATTTTCCTTTACCTTGTACCTCAGTACGGTTTGATTGATTTTAAGTATTTAAAAATAAAGGTAACACCTGAAATTGAAAAAGATAAGTTTGCATTGAATTTTAAAATACGATAAGTTAAACAGTGCTTAAAAATTTAGAGAATAAATAAATTACAAGAGGTAAATAAATTAAGCAGTTAAATTGAGCCTAGATTCAGAAACGATGTTTTCTCTGGTGCTAAGGTGAAAGGATTTTAATGAAATCGCCTAAGGCAAGGAAGCTAGGTTTCTTTGCCTGCTAAACTTAGAACATCCATTCTTTATTGCAATTCGTCATTTCTAATTGTGCAAAGACTTCCATGTTTTTTGTGGATTGCTGCATTCATTTGAATATTGTAATTGAGTAAAACAAAATGAATTCAAGCAAAATTCAACAAAAATCATTCAAGCAAGGCTCAGTCCTTATTTGTTCTTGTAGTATGTATGAAGGTTTATATTATGTACCAGAAGCATAAATAAAGCACATACGAGTTTTCATGTATTATTTTATTACAGTTAATGATTACTGTTAGTATGCAATTTCTTGCAAGAACATTTCAAGTAGAAAGTAGCTTACAGTTAAGTATCAGAAACTGTAACTGGGTTAGTTTTTAAAATGAGTAGATGGGTCCAATGATACGCTGTCGGGAAATTGCACACCGAACTCCCACCTTCAATGGTCCTTTACGGCGTCCAAATTCACGTTGAACAGTCTGATACGATCCCGATATCCAATATTTCTTTACAATCAACACACGTTCTGGTACGGTGTACCGATCCATCCTGGCGATGCAGGGACTAGCACATCACACTAATCCAGATGCATCACTTCCCCTGGCGCCACCTACCGTCCTTGTTTTGACGCGTGCGTTTATTTTCAACCCTTCCTCGTGTTCAGCATGAAACAGGGTACGTGTATTGTGAGTTTCATTTTCCTGTGTGTGTTTGTTAGGAAATTGTAGCGTTTTTTTCGGGTTCGAGAGCTGGTGGGACACCCGTTATAATGTGAAGAGCACCAGAGAAAGTAATTTTCTTGACAATTTATTATAGAGCTCTATGCAACATATAGATATAGAGCTCTATGCAATTTTTGTAATTAGTAGTATTACAAGTGGTGGTGGTAGTAGTAGGTGTTGTGGTACCAGTGGTGGTGGTAGTTGTATTACTAGTGGTGGTGGCAGTGGCGGTAGTAGTATTACTATTGGTGGTGGTAGTGGTGGTAGTAGTATTACTGGTGGTGGTAGTAGTATTACTAGTGGTGGTTTTGGTAGTAGGTTTTGTGGTACTAGTGGTTTTGGTAGTAGTATTACTAGTGGTGGTGGATGTAGTAGATGGTGTGGTACTAGTGGTGGTGGTAGTAGTAGTAGTATTACTAGTGGTGGTAGTAGTAGTAGGTGTTGTGCTACTAGTGGTGGTGGTACTAGTACTTGTAGGGGTAGTAGTACTAGTGGTGGTGGCAGTACTAGGTGTTGTGGTACTAATGGTGATGGTAGTAGTAGATGTTTTGGTACATGGTGGACTACAATGAGATCCTCCCAGCTAGATCCGAAGGATCCGCTGACCATAAACAGATGCGGTCCTCCATTCATATTGAGGTTAGGCGTAGAGCTGACAACTCTGCACTGTAAAAAAGACATGTCAAGTATCAGCAATATGAGGCCATGAATGTTCCCATGGTAAAATATTCCTGAGGTAAAATAGTCCCCCATTCGGATCTCAGGGACCTTTGGGAGGTCCCTGGACTAAGGATTGGATCTACATTAGGAATAAGAATATTAAATTAGGCACCTGGAATGTTCTGAGCCTTTACCGGCCTGGGGCATTTCAGTCTACAGTTAATGAGATACTTAAGTATAAATTGGATGTAGTAGCTGTCCAGGAAGTTAGGTGGCCAGGAGAAGGGAATTGTAAAATTAAAAATTATACTTTTTTCTAAAGTGGTACTGAAAATCATAATTTTGGAACAGGCTTTTTCATAAATAATAGAATTATCTCGGCTCTTAAAACAGTAGAATTTATTAATGATAGGATATCATATGCAGTTTTACAGGTTAGGTGGTGTAAAATTATTTTAATCAACATACATGCTCCAACGGAAGATAAAGATGATGATACTAAAGATGATTTTTATGCATAGTTAGTACAGGTTTTTGATATTTTCTCTCAGTATGATATGAAAATTCTGTTAGGTGACTGTAATGCACAGATTGGCAAAGAAGAGACATTTAAACCCACGATTGGTAAAGAAAGTCTTCATGAATTAAGTAATGATAATGGTATAAAATTGATTACTTTTGCAACCTCAACGAATTTAATTGTGAAAAGTACCACTTTTAAACATAAAGATATCCACAAATATACCTGGTCTTCTCCAGATGGTAAAACTCATAATCAGATAGATCATATTCTCATTGATAAGAGAAGGCATACTAGTATATTTGACATTCGTACACACAGAGGTGCTGACTGTGCCAGTCACCATTATTTAGTAATTGCTAAATTAAGAGAAAGACTCGCAGTGATAAATCATAAGCAACAAAATCTAAAAGTTCTAAAATTTAATACAGGAAAATTTGCTGATGAAAGAATTAAGAAAGATTATCAAATTAAACTGTCAAATAGATTTGATGCTTTGCAGGATTTAAATGATGATGAAAATATAAATGAAACAGACGTAAATAAGAATTGGGAGCACATACGTAATGCAATAGAATCAGCAGCTAAAGAAAGTATAGGATACCATAAACCAAGAAAATGTAAGCCATGGTTTGATAATGAATGTCATAATCTAATAGAAATAAGAAATCAGGCTAGACTTAGGTGGTTAAATAACTCTGATGATACAAATTTAAGCAATTATAATAGAATAAAGAGAGAAGTTAACCGCACGTTTAGAAGTAAGGAAAGAGATTACTTGAAAAGCAAAATAAACGAAATTGAAACAAACAGCAAAAACAAAGATATCAGAGATTTATATAAAGGCGTAAATGAATTTAGAAAGAGGTGGCAACCTAAAGTAAACTTGATAAATGATAAAGACGGTGATTTTCTAGCTGACCCAAGCGATATTCTAAATAGATGGAAGAACTACTTTAATGACCTTTTAAATGTTGATGTAGCAGATAAATCAGAAGTAAATGAAGTCCACACAGCAGAACCTTTAGTTCCAGAACCTAACTTGACTGAAGTTAAATATGCTATTAAAAGGCTAAAGAATAACAAAGCACCTGGCATTGATTTAATACCAGCTGAGTTAATTAAATATGGTGGGAATTCGTTAATATGTCAAATTCATAATTTAATTTGTTTAATATGGAATAAAGAGGAAATCCCTCAACAGTGGAAAGAATCCATAATTGTTCCTATGTTTAAAAAAGGTGATAAAATGAACTGCAATAATTACCGTGGAATGTCTCTAATCTCAACAACATACAAAATATTATCTAACATTCTTTTAACAAGACTAACCCCATATGCTAATGAAATTATAGGTGATTATCAATGTGGATTTAAACGTAACAGATCAACTACAGATTAAATTTTTCACATCAGACAGCACTTGAAAAAAAAGTGGGAATATAATCAAAATGTCCATCAGCTATTTATTGATTTCAAAAAAGCATATGATTCGGTCAAAAGAGATAAATTATATAATATATTAGTAGAGTTTGGAATACCTAAGAAGCTTGTTAGTATGATAAAAATATGCACCAGTGAAACAGAAAGTAAAATTCGTGTTGGTATTAATGTCTCTGACAAATTTACAATTCATGATGGGCTAAAACAAGGAGATGCATTATCTCATTTTCTCTTTAATTTGGCTTAGAATATGCTGTTAGGAAGGTAAAAGAAACTAAAGAAGGACTAAAATTAATTGGTATGACTCAATTATTAGCATATGCAGATGACGTAGACTTATTAGGGGATGATATAAATACAATTAAGAATAATGTTAAATATTTTTCAAAACTGCTAAAGAGATAGGTTTGGAAGTTAAAAAAGAGAAAACTAAATATATGCTTACAGGCCGAAACCAAGTGTTAGGTAATAATCAAAATCTAATTATTGATAACAACTCATTTGAACCAGTTTCCGAATTCAAATACTTAGGAGTAATATTAACAAATGAAAATTATATTAAAGAGGAAATAAAAAGCAGGCTTAATTCAGGAAATGCCTGTTACTTCTCTCTTCATAAATTTTTGTCTTCTCGTTTAATATCTAAGAAACTAAAAGTTAAAATATACAAAACAGTAATTTTGCCTGTATTATTGTATGGGTGTGAAACTTGGTCCCTTACATTGAAAGAGGAACATAAGTTGAGAATATTTGAAAATAAGATCCTTAGGAAAATCTTTGTACCTAAAAGGGATGAAGAGACAGGTGAGTGGAGAAGGTTACATAATTTAGAACTACATAATTTGTATTCATGTCCAGATATTGTTAGAGTGATTAAATCAAGAAGACTTAGGTGGGCAGGCCATGTGGCACGAATGGGAGAGGAAAGAGGAGTTTACAGGATTCTTGTTGAAAAACCAAATGGTAAAGGACCTGTAGGAAGGCTAAGACGAAGATGGAGGGACAACGTTGAGATGGACCTAAAGGAAATCGGTTAATCTTTGTCCATTTTCATTTATCACACTTTCCCCTCCATATGGTCCCATAGAACCATGTGACCTGATCCTATTGTTTCCAGTTCTACCATTAAGATCTCCCATCAATATTACCTTCCTATTCTCTTCATTCTCTTTATTTACTACTCTTTGTAATTGAGTATAGAAAACTTCTTTCTCCAATATGTCCTGATCATTTGTCGGTCATAAACGTATATTATTGTTATTCTTTGTTCCATTTTCAGTCTAACTACTATTATCCTTGAATTCACTGGTTCCCATGATTCCACCCTTTCTTCCATTTGCTCATTAACTATTATTCCAACTCCCTCCTTAGCTCTTCTTCCTCTACCTACTCCAACTCAGCACAAATCCTCTTTCAAGGCACATTATACCACTGCCTTTCTTCCTTACTTCACTTAGTCCTAGTACTGCTAGTTTATACTTTTCCATTTCTCCCACAATCTCCACTTCTTTTCCATTAATTGTTTTAATATTCCAAGTTCCAATTCGGATATTCCATTTCCTTGCTTGTCGTCTTCTACTAAATCCATCCTATCCGAGGCTACTTTTATTTCTCTGAATCCGCTAGTTTTAGTCAGGTGTGGGGGATTAGCCCAACGACCAGGCTGATTTTCATTTTCAGGGTTTTCTCCCATATCCTTTGGTGCTCCCGCACCCCTGCAATATTGCAATTAACGTAGCAAACAAAATTATTTTCTGACGATGAAAATGAGAAAATTAATTTTGTTTCAATTGAGGATAAGCTATAGCTAGACTCCGATGCATTCTCTAATTCTCTACTACTGCATTACATAAATTCCATTGCGACATATTTTTAACCGTCATTTAGCAACCAACAGCCTTTAAAAGAGCACCGAAGTTAATTAAAATTATGTGCCATAAAAGTTTAAAGTGAATACTCACCGACATTCGTGTGTTATACAGTTCAGCCCTTAGCTTATAACTTGCAACATTTGATACTTATTATTTAGTTAATAATGAATGAATTTACCTTGCAGGTTACACGTCGCAATAAATTAAGCGGAAGTTGTTTTTGCTTCTTCTTCCGTCCATTACGATGAGCGTTCTAGATGAAAGTTTCCGAACATCTGAAAGAGTGGATGAATTGTCAACTTGAGTTCTGGAGATTCTAAACAAGTACTTCATTAATGCTAGAACAATATATTTCGTCCGTGATGAACATGATACAGAAGTAAATAATGGCATCAGTAGAATGGTCCAAAATCCACTCCTGTCCGCTGAACTAAGCAAAGGAGGATTTCTTATAAATATACTAGGACCGAAATGGGTTATGGCAAGAAACAACGTCCATTACTTGATTACTATGAAAAATAAGAAAGGCTGGAAGCAGTTGTCAGTGCCCTCCCATATTATATATATTATAAAATAAATAATAAATTCTTGATAGTTTGTTGAGGATCAGGAAGTAAATATAGAGCAATTCTCGTTTATGGATGGAATGGGCGTATTAAACGTGGTTGTGGTTTACCACGCACGAATTATGACTCAAGTCAATCAACATATGTTCGGAACACAGTCGTATTAGCCTATACATATTTCGCATACACAAAACTTGGCTATGAAAGCACGAGCTTAAATCTCCTAGATATGTGGGAGGGCAACCTATTTCGTTATGGAACGGATTTGTATCCTGAGAAGGTGAATCTGTACGTGTCCAGCCTCAAATTTCTCAATTCTGAAGACAAGATTTACTCTTACACAGAACAGTTATTGAACGGGAGACCCGAATTGGTGGGTATGCATGGAGCAATGCTAGAAAATTTGGAGAATAAGCTGAACTTTTCCTTAATCGAGAAACTATTTAAAACTTGAGATTTACTTCAAATTTATAAAAACCAATATAAGGGCATATTGTACAGTTTAGTCCTACGGTTTCACATTATACTAATGTATAAAGTAATTTTAAATACTACTCCAATAAGTTTATTGTTTCACATGGACCATATTTTCCCTCATGAATGAATTTGATTATTACTTTTCAAATCATTCTTTGGGTGTGTCTTGTTGCGTAATTTAATTTGTACTTTGCATTTATTAAATTAGAATCAAAACTTGCTTCAAATAAGGAATCAGTACCTACTGAGCCACTTATGTTGCTTAATCTATCGATTGTTTTAGGAATTTCTGTTCCATATATGCCACAGACGTTTATTTTTATTTATTTGTCTTCGCTCATTTCTTATTATGTTGTTTGATAATTGACACAGGATACCAATGAAGTCTATTCAAATTCACAGCAAAGCCTAAAGTGAATCCTCCCTCTGCTTTCTAGGAGATACATAATATAATTTAAAATATTTCGTAATTATTGTTATTAGCTAACCTTCGTGTGAAATACTGTGAATAGACAACAACATTATGTTTGCTTTTTGAAATGTTGATTTTATCAAAATTGCGTACGCTCCCGGCGTACGCAATTACCCACTGAAGTATTATCTTAGCTTTTGTGTTTACTTTTGTGTTTGTATAATATAATTAAGGAGTGATCGTTAAATGTTTGAATCCTATATCCTATCAATCCCTAAGATTATATGTTTATTTTAAAAAGCCTCTCTGAATGCTTCATGTTGACCAGGGTATTCACTTGTTTATCTCAGTTGTCTCAACCTCTGAGGCATGTAAATTACTTTTAAAATAAATATTTTTATTTTAAGTACATTTTTTTGGAAACCGATTCGCATTTGATTAAAATCAGGATAAAACCAGACGAAATTTCGATAGAAATCAGGGAAATGTTTATAAAAAAGGTCAATTTTAGCATTTTATGCACATAGATTAATCAAAATTTCCAGCAACATGCCCATGCAAAGCCTCGGCGATTAGCACAGGCATGTGCAGCAAAAGTCGCCACGGCACCGTTTGCCTCTCCAAATGTTAACAGTGTGATTTACCACAAATGTTATAATTTGAGAATTTATTATTATTAATATTTATTATTATTATTATTATTATCAGAAATTAAATTCACATACCCAATTCGCACCTTATTCGACGATGCAGCAATGAAATTCATTACTTCTTACTGATTAACTTCGTGTTAATTTTAGTACAGTAGGTAATAGCTAGTAATTTGTATTTATATTCTAATATATTGCATAACTTTTCTCGACCTATTTTGTTTGGACACACCATTCTTATATGAGACAAGTATATTATTTTTCCGCGACGGGTGTATAAGACCAAGTGACTTGACGTATACGGCGGACTCGAGAAATTTTGTGTGGTCTAATTTCTTCTTGTGTAAAGAAAATTTGGAATTGAGGAAGTTTATTATCCTTATTGTTTTTAAAATTTGATTTCCACTCCTTTAATTCCTTGGTGCTATATTTGTTATCGCCTAGAGTTTGAACGGAAGTCAGAAGTAGCATTTACTGATTTTTTTCCATTGTAATAATGAACCACCGCTAAATTGCAACGGCCTATTATTTATAGGAGGCCGTTAGAGGCTTGCCAAGGCAACCTCTCAGGACGCTAATAGCTTGCCTTGCGCAAAACAATTCTATATTTTCTTTTAGGGTTCACAACATAATGTTTTTTTCAATTTTAGTCAGAATTCAGTACATGCTTACAAGACTTATTTTTCTTTAATAATTAAAAAAAAATAATTTTGAAGTAAAATTTATTACTGACAACAATTTTTTTCAGTTTATTAGAACATGTAATGGTATTTTAATATCAGGTACAGGTCAATTTATTGTCATTCAGAATTTAAATAATAATTTTAACACCCACAGATAAATTCAGATTAACGAGGGGCAATCTATATTTTTTATTTTTCAGGATTTTTCTCATATTGTTGTGGATCAACAAATTTTACATACCAGAATTTTAGCTTTTGAACAAATAAAGGTGAAGGAAGTTGAATTACCACTTGATATTCCCAAGAATTTATCTGATTTCACTATTTCCCAATGGACTCTGCTTGAACTTGCCTTAAAGCAAATTAATCAATCTATTAGTAAGGGCATTTCGTTTCATGAATTAGTTTTAAACCCTTTGCCAATGTCTATTTTAGTTTTTATCATTTGGAATTTATTGCTAAATGCAGAACTTGTTTATTATTTTTATAAGAACCGTCAATTTGCAAGACACGTAGATTCAGAGCAACATAGCAATAATTAATAATTCAAGGCAACACGTCAATCATGCACATTAACATTTTATTTTATTACGGTTGTGAATTTTAATTAAATTTTCCTTATTTTTTTTCAAAGAATTATGGCAGATATTGAATCAATTTATTTAAATCAAATTTTAATTTTGATGAGCCAATTTAATTTAATTTAATTTTATGAAAAGGTAATGGAATGACTTTGGTTTTGTGTGCATAACGTGAATCAATTACATCTATTCCCAATAGCTTCCTTTCATTATTATAATTTTCATTTTAATTAACATAACCTGTCTATACGAAACGACGTGGACGAGCAGTGCCTACACCAATAACGGGCATTCTTATGAAGGACTTCCGCAGCAGCAAGAAGTCAACTAGTGTGAGGAAAGACTCGTCACTAACAACTTAAAGTAGGCATGGAGACATTTTATTTTGTAATACTACAAGAGGACTACACCTTTCCCAGTAAGGCAGAATTCGACCAAGATACCAGTTCAGTGGACTACAGATTATGCATTTATCCACCACATTTTGTGAAGGGTCCACATCGGGCTCAATCCTATAGAAACATTGTGAACTATGGATTTCCATGGGAAAACACGTCGGCCATTTGCATGACTTTTTTGGTTACCCGTTGGAAGTCAAGCCTTGGCATCGCACTGGCGATGGACAACAGACGAACAAAAGCGCTCACGACTTGGTAGGAATGAGCACTCCTACATGAAAGGCTTACGTACGCAAAATTGTGTTACTTCGAAAGTTATATCATATAATGACATAAAATTTTGTAAATACCAGTCATGTAATCATACACAATACTTTTTTTTAACAAAACATGCTTGACATGCGTACTTATTATTATTCTGGATTGTAAGGTTTTGGGTAATAGAATACTTTTTTGGGTTAGGAAAACAAGAGAAAGCTACCTTATTTAATTAATTTTATTTTTGTTGCTTTTATATATATATTTTTTTAAGAAAATATATCGAATTGGCGCACCTGGGTCATGTCAAGCTTTGTGATTTGACTTTTAAATTTTCAAGATGGAAAATTTTCTCCGCGGCGGTAGAACGTATCAATCCCTAAGATTATATGTTTTTTTTTAAAAAAAAAGCCTCTCTGAATGCTTCATGTTGACCAGGGCATTCACTTGTTTATCTCAGTTGTCCCAACCTCTGAGGCATGTAAACAATGCACAGTGTTGTGCTATGCAAACCTCCTGAGGTATTCAGGAAACAGGTAGTTTCTTCTGCCTATGGAGTCAGCGGTTTGCATAGTGGTAATTAAAAACACGATTCGGCATGGAGGAAGAGCTCCATGGCCTAGGGAATAAAGAAGTGAGAGAAGCTGAGAGGGGACTGACTTTTGGATCGGGAATAGATTAGAGCTTAGGAAAGGAGTGGAGCAAAAGTGAGACGACGCGCTGGTCAACCGATAGAGAAGCCAACAGAGGACTTGTTTTATTTTATTCATTGTAATTATCTTCATTCGTCCGATAGACAGGTAACTATCCTTAAACCCAGCCATGATTCAGGTTCAAAGGTTCAGAAAACCCAACGAGTGACCATTGTCTTTTCTAGTTGTTAGTTCCTAAACCTTACTTCTACGTTTCGTATTGCCAAGCGTAAACTCGTCATGCCACTGACGAGTGCTCTCATCATAGAGGATGAATGATGAATAGCTACATCACAAAGCAATTAATTGCAAAATGACTGGTTCTGTTCCCATCATTCTATAGAATGATACGTGGTGGAGTGCTTCGGGCCTTTTCATTTTTTTTCGGAAATGAGAAGAGTTGCAGTTAATTTGTAAGCTTTGAAATTTCCCTCTATATTCGTATTGATACGTGGTTGAGATGCTGGGATTTTCATTTATTTTACCATGAAGTAAATGAAAATTGAAAGAATAGTTCCAAAAACCAGTTTTCAATTTAACCCCACCCCAAAATTTGTTTTGATAATTTTTTTTAATGTTTTTAGTATGTCCTTGCCATATTTGATTTTGAAAATACATAGGGCATAAAGGTTTTTTTTAACCGAATGGGAATTTTTATTATATATGACATGATAGACGTCGAGCTTTCACCTTGCTGATGAACTCGATGAAACATTGGACCAGTTGTTAGACTTAGCGCGAGGGACTACGAGTTTTAATTTAGATGTCAGCGGTCCAACTGCAGGTTTTAGAGATTTAGGCCCAACACAATTTGCAACTATGGCTCAGTCTCAGTTTGTTCCCCCAACAATTTTAGAGGGCATCCCATTTCAAGGGATAGCCGGGGAAGATGTATCAACATTTTTGGATAAAGTACATATTCTTGCCATTTTAAATGGTTGAAACAGTACCAAAAATCAGGAAATGTTCCCAGCCCTTTTAGCCGGGCCAGCGTTGCAATGGATAAATCCTTGGAAAGACGTCCAAGAAAACCAAGACAGTTCTTACGAGAATTTAAGAGAAAAAATTAAAGACGAATTTACAGGTTCCTTGGATCATCTTCAGATCGAGGAACAAATACGATACAGGTTACATAAGGATTTGTGGTAGTCTACAGTGTTAAAATTTGGAAAGGTTAACTGTGCCGTGGCGACTTTTGCTGCACATGCCTGTGCTAATCGCCGAGTCTTAGCCCGGGCCTGTAGCTGGAAATTTTGATTAATCTATGTGTAAAATGCTAAAATTGCCCTTTTTATAAAAATTTCCCTTATTTTTATCGAAATTTCGCCTGGTTTTATCCTGAATATATCCGAAAGCAAGTCGGTTTCGCCAAAAAAAAATACTTAAAATAAATATATTTATTTTAAACGGGAAAATCTTGCGAGAAGAATTCAAAAAAAATATCGTCTTGTTGGTCCTTTGTTAAAATTATTGGTGGTGATTAGTCTTAAGTGCATAAATGCGACGTTAATGGCAAAACTTGATCTATGTAAAACAAAAATATCCCTAACATTATTGATATGACATTCTATCATGAAAAACAAATTCTAATGGATATTTCCTTAACTAAACTGGCCCCTTGAAAAGTCTATGAGCGAACGCCACTGGATCTGAAAATATGCAGAGTCTAAAGTTTTCGTTCTCTTCTCCATGTTAATTCTTTTCTGTGCTTCTAGCGTGCTCTGGAGGAACTCTGAAGCGATAAAAGGAATTTGCAAACTCAGCGGGCGATGTATTTCAGCTTAGCGTTGCATTCCGACGTTGCTTGGAGGGCTTCAATGCAAGGAGCAAGGCTGGCTGCCTCGTTGCCGTGTTCGGGCGACATCGGGTTCCTCGGAAATAGCGGAGGGAGGGGAATCGTTGCTTCGAGCAACGGGCAAAAAAAATTCTCCCGCTTGGACGGTAAAAATACAACGGAGGGAGGAACGTAAGAAGGGAAAGGAGCGCTAGGATTCGCTGAGTCGCTGCGTGACGCGTTAATGTTGACAAAACTTTAAATTACTACGAACAAAGTTTAGTAAGAGCTGCGAGAGTCGAAAGAATGTCAAGGACTTTGAAATGAGGTCGTTGGCGGGGCGGGGAAAAAGAAAAATTGTCGCGCTGTCAGCATACAGCTGCAAAACTCGAACACTTTCGTGATCGCATAATAACGACGACTTGGAAGGTGCAAGCAAAATAAAAGACTAATAAACGTTACATAAAATACAATCAGACCTCAATAATGGATTCTAACTAAAATAAAATAAAATAATACGTAATAAATATAATAGAAATTTTAGGCAAACGTATAGTCGTAAAAAATATGATCAGTAAAAGATACAACAGGTTAGGAAACATTAGAATTTGGCTTACTTTCTGCTTTTTGAGTAAAACTTGGAACTTTTTTGACTTTTGCTGTTGGCTGACTTTCAAATAAATCTTTAACCTTTGCAATTGGGTGGACACAGGGCGAACTAATCAATTTACTTTCAATTTTGCGGCTGTTTTGAACAAAACTTGGACCCTTGCTTACGGCAAACTTATGAACTGTATCTTTGACAGATACAATTTTCTTTAGTCAAATCTAAAACGTTGTCTTTGGTAACTAATATATTTCGGGACAGATCTTGAACTTCTTCTTTTACACTTTGCTGAATAATAAAGGACTTTGGAAGGGGTGGAGGTATAGTCTGTTGAATTACTTCTAACGGTACCACTTCAACAAGTGATGTAACGTCATCATAATGCTGTTCCACAGGCGGTGGATCATTTTCAAGTTCACCTAAAGCTAAATCGTCGGTACACTCATGGTCATAAGCAATAGATTTCTCGAGTTGACATTTACAGTAACAAATTGCGAAAATTGTAAAAATACTAATAATAAATGTTGCAAATAATAAACTTGTAATAATAATATGAGGATAATCGAAAGACTTTTGCAACAGATGAATAAAATTTGAAGTTTTTACGTATGGAAGAAATCCGTTTTACATAATTAAAATTGCAAAGATTTTCATGTTGCTTTAACAACAAAACAAACAGTTCTTCAAAACTAAAACGTACTTTAAGCCAGCCTAGTTTAAATTATTAGGTATTTTTAACTTAACTTATTTATTTCTGAATCTAATCTAACTAACTAACTCTCTAGCCTTTTTAAACCCGAAGGTTCATGGCTGCAGCAACACAGGCCTTCCATCCGTTCCTATCTTGAGCAAGATCTATATACTCTTTAACTAACTTTGAGTTTAGCCTAGTGGATGATTTCATAATTTAGTAAGCGGAGAGAAGATACGCTGGGTTAATGTTATAGGTGGCGGGTATTCTCGATCACTAAGGGCATTGATTCCGTCCTGGCGAAACATATGACAAACGACCCATTTATTGGCCCTTTAAGTACACCCCAAAAACTTTTTTTTTACCATTATATTATCAGAAAATCATGCAAAAATATCACACCTTATTGAACATTGGAACAATGTATTCTTTTGTGAAGAGGGGTTGTAAAGACGATTGAATACTTAGGAAAATCAAATAGAAAAAACATCAGTAAATTACTGTTATTGGCATATTTTTTCCAATTATTGGTATCATAATTTTCACTTATTGGCACAGTATACAATTAGATATGAAATGCATATATTAAGATGACTACTTGACTTGAAATTTTGAATTGACTTACTTGACTTAATTCCTGTTATTCCCTGTGGAACATAATGCTTGAACAAAGCATTTCCACCTGGTCCTACTGACGGCCATTTACTTCACTGCATTCCAGCTCTTTCCTCCAATGCATCAGCGTGAACAGATCTTCGCCACGTCTGTCTAGGCCTCCCTCTTTTCCTTCTTCCCTGCGGGTTCCAGTCTAGTGCCTCTCTCTCTATCTAGATAGCTTCATTTTTCTTCCTCACTCCAATCAAATGCCGTTTTCGCCGCTTTGTCTGAATGGACACCTCGAAAGGGAAAGTTTCTGGGTCGAGTCCTTGCAGTGTTCTCCTTTGCCTTTGTCCGGGGAGGCGTGAGGGACGTATCCTTCTTCTTTCTGCAGCACCGTCTTGTGTAGTAATGTCTCCTTCTTGATATTCCTGTTAGAGGTTCTGCTTCATTATCCTCTTGGTGATCTCAGTCCGAAGCAGGGATGTCCTGTTGTTGTTGTTGGGTTTATCGAAGGTGGATTCTTTGTGATCTTCTGGGGAGTATATTACATTTCGGAGGTAGGGATTCAATGGGGAGGTGGGTGATGCCGGATTTGAAGAGGGAAATTTCCTCTTTCGACAACAGGTTTGTTAAGTCATTTAGTAATGTGTAGTGCTCGGGATTTCTTATTAACTGGTACGTGTTGAAGTTTGTAGCTTTTGTCTTAAATCTTCGATTTGTTTGTTCGATGTGTGGCAAAAGAAGGCTTTATGTTCCGCCTTGTCCGTCTCGGTATTACATTTGAGGCATTTATCAGTCTGTCTGAGGTTGGGTTTATGAAGGTGTTGCCTGTAGGTACCGTGTCCAGTTAGGAAATGTATGAGACTTCTCGTGGGGTGGAAATGGTCCATCGATAGTCGCTCTTGTATGTTTGGCAGCAAGCTGTGAAGTCTCCTTCCTTGTATACCTTGTGTCCATTCTTGTTTCTAGACGTTAAACAAGTGGTGGTGAATTTCTGGTACCTTGGCAGTGCATATTCCAATTAGGTTGCAGATTTCGTCCTGTTCTCCATTTCTAAAGTAATATTTTGATGCTCTAGTTTCAAAGACAATTTCGATAGGCTGTATGCCGCAATTATCAGAAGAGCCAGGGTTGAGGTTGTTCTGAATGCACCAATGAGGCGGAGTATCACTTTGCGTTGTGAAGATCTAAATCTCTTTTTAATGTACTCTTTACTAGTTTCCCTGGCCCACAGGGGCGAGCCAGACGAGATAATAGCATTATATAAGGTAATGAGATATGATTTTATGTGTGATAGTGGAATGTGTTTACACTTGGATTTTTACGTTTCTACGTATTATATTTGATTTGATTTGCTTTATTTTACTTCGCTTTTTGTGCTACTTTTGGCTAATTTGCAAAGATGGAGATGAGTGATGTTATAATGAAATTGATGAATTGACACTCACAAATAGGCATGCCAAGGCCAGGATTCGAACCGGGACCCCTGGCATCGTAGCGCGATGTGCTGACCACTCCACCACAGGGGTTGGTACGTTTCTACGTATTTGTAATACGTACTTTTTTTGCCAATTTGTGCCGTAACCCCTAGAAATTAATTAATGGGGGAGATTCGGGATAAATATTTGTCCAAAATGTGAATTTCGAAAAAAAAAAAAAAAATTTGCCACAGGATCACAATTGGAAGTTTGTGAGTGAGGTGGAGAAATTTATGGGATTTGCAATTATCAATTTCGTGAGCAAAGTAATCACATTCGGAAATATTATAACTACGCGTAATATGACTGTAATTTCTTTTTTTTTATTAAGAAAAAGAAAAAATATGCATTGCTGAGATCTGTTATTTATTTCAATTTTTTAGCGTTCAGAGTTTTCCTTTGCAGTCGCGGGTCTGAGAGAGTCAATCCTGTTTATTTCATTTTCCTTGTTTCTGTTCTTCATCACAACATATGAACCGTGACGACGCCAGGGTTTCCGGGTTTCATCCCTGGCATTAGCATGACTATTCTTTGTGAGTGTCCATTAATCAATTTCATTTATCCTTATCGTCGCGATTAACCAAATATGGAAGGAGAGCGACGCTAACTAAAACAATCAAATAGAATCATATTCATTAATAGCTATAGAATGGCAATTGTTTATGTTGGAAATATTGTCCACTCAATTTAGACCTTTCCTGACAAGAAAATTAGCATTAAGTCTCATTATTATGATACTCATAATACAATCTAATTGATGATGGATAATGGAGTTGGTGTTTTAAGTCCATTTTATGCACAGCAAGACTAATTGGGACTGGACCTGAAGTTTAAATTGGGAACCGAAGCTCTATGTGCCTCGACCGGGTCTTTGAGATTCAGCCCTCATACATAAATAAGTGGATAATTATACATGTATATTTATGTTACTGTATGAGAGAGATAGAACTTTTATCAAATCTAATGAAACTTTGTTAATTTGTTGCTATATAAGAAATTGAAATGTTGTATTTAATACAAGATTGTTTCTTGTTGAAAGAGTATTGCGCTACGATGCCAAGGGTCACCTGTTCGAATCCTGGCCTTGGTATGAATATATGTGAGTGCCCATTCATCACATCATCACTCATCCTCGTCTTTGCGATTACCCAAAAGTGACAGAGAAGCGAAGAAAAATAAACCAAATCAATCAATTGCTGAAAAAATATATATTTCTAACAAATGAAGAAATAAGTGGTGCAGGAAGCTTCATACATTTTTGCAGTATATTCTCAGTAAATAAGATGTAATTAAATCAATAATTAAATACATAAGGGGAAAGTAAGGAATTACAAAAGTAAAGCCGAAGTACACCTAATGTTACCAAGAAATGTTATTAACTTTATGATACCAACACGGTAAAGAACTGATGTTGGCAACAAAAGTTGTTAACCAGAACACTAGTTTGACTTTATATTTGTTAATAACTTTTGTCAACATTTTGGCTGCATGACCTCAGTTGACTGCAAGATGCCGACTGTGGAGTAAGTTGTACTCTCTATGGCAGCATGTGTCATTTTGGCGCAACAGAGAAGACCAAGAAGATTCTGGGCGAGACCTTCACTGCGGGTAAGAACTAATAATAGTGGAAGTGACCTGCTGGTTTTGTTTCTTTAAATTATTGATACGTTTAGTCCCAAAAGACAGGTTTCTCGCGAAACAATTCAACTAAGTTCAGCACATGATCCTTTGACTACTCCATCTCACTCAAAAGATTTTCCATAAATTACAAAACAAAACACACCTCGCACGAAACGATGCTCTCGCACTTGCTGGCTGGCTGTCACTGGCGGGCGATCACAAGATCTCGTGATGGGGGCGGGAGGGCGAGGAAGGAAAATGTTGCTAACATAGAAGAGGATAAGTTAACATGTGATGGTAACAAATTCTGCTAACATTCTTTGATCTATACCGATTTCTTGTAGATAACAAAATTTATGTTTTTCAAAATGTTACCAAATTTTATTGGTAACATGTGTTAGCAACCCCGGTGTGAACGCAGCTTAACACAGTAGGCAGGGTCTGGGACTCGCTACCACCTCCCTCTCCCTTGTCCTTCTCTCCTTCCCCTTCCCCCAAAATTAAGCTTCTGTTCGGCTTTACAGTATGGTGTGCTTCAAGTCGGTGCGTGAGTCATGGTTCCCCACCACACCTTGCAAGGCCAACGTAGGTTCATTCAGCACCTGCCCGAGTTTCCTGCACATGAAACATTTGCCGCTTGTCTTTTGCAATTGTGTTTTAGCTACAAATTACATAAATCCATGATACAAAGTTAAAAAAATACTCTCACTTTTCAAGATGTTCTGTTTAGGCACACGTTTTACTACCCATAGCGAGTTTTTGTTCAGTCGTTTGAAATATTTTTTTTCCTTCTTCTGCCAATTTCTTGATGCCTGCGCTTTTCTGATAAACACTAAATACTAAATAACTCGAAATCAACCTTGTATACAAATGCAGGGTATATAAGGTTTCCAGACGTCCTCTTTTACCCGAACATATCCTCTTTTGCGGGTGCTAAAAGTGGTCCCTGCGGGTTTTTAGGAAAATGGGGAAATGTCCTCTTTCTGGGTAGGGACAACTGCTTCAACTTCAATATTCGTAACAAATTTTATACTTTTGCGGAGTGTAATTATCCTGGAAAATATGCAAAATTCGAGTTTTTTCAAAACCTTTCACAAGTTTTGTGTAAAAAAAATTAATTTTGTGATAACATAACATGTAATTTAATATTCTAATGTAATTCTAAAATATTTTAAGCAAAAATCTTGGAAAATCGATGTATATAATTATTATAAGTGTGGGATACTGAATCACTAACATGAAAATATATTTTGAACAACTTAATTATTACTGTTTTCAAGTATATGTATCGGCATCGGTATCTCTTGGAATCGGTAAGTGTATCGGCATCGGTTCAAAGTGATATCGGCTCAACCCATATAATAATTGTTGGAGATTTGCGTCTGTTCTGTTATCGCCTCCATGACGTGTGAGTTTTTTACGTTTGCTACATCTATCGCGGCTCGCGGTGAACCGATAGTTTCTAACAAGAATTCAGAAATATTATATACAGGGTGACTTGTAATTAGATGTATTCCCTGAAATGGGTTAAAGTAGAGGCAATTTGCAATACATTTGACCATTTGATAATATATGTAATATCCGAAAATTAGTAGTTTTCAAGATAATCAAATTTCTATTGTTTTTTTTTTAAATGACAATTTTCCACATAAAAAGATGAATTGAGAAGGAACTGCTCATTGTATGGAACATATTTCAGCGTTTTATGATAGCTAACAAGGAAGTGGTTCGTTGGGAGAGAAAAAAGTTTTTTCCCAAATAACAATCACATGTAAGTAACGGGTGAGTCTAAACCTACAAGTGGTGGTGATATAAAAATACACTCTTAGTTTACTAGGCAGCGTGTTATTAACAAGAATGGTATGACACGAAACGTACAAATTACTTAAATTACTTCCCTGATTCATCAGCTATCCAACAAGGTACAAATGTTGCTAATGTTAACATTCGTGTACAAGAAATAACACTTGATTCATTTTCATGTGAATGGAATCAATGAACATTGCAATTAAAGAACATTACACGTCTTTCTCAAAGTGGGCACCTCCGTTACGAATGCAGGCACGGAGGTTTTCAAGGGCATTTGGTCTCGTAACTCGTGATGTGATGGTGTCCTTGATGTGTTGACCAGCTGTTAAGATCAACCAGTATCAACTTTAGTTATTGCAGTTTGTGGAACAATCTCTCAAGCTGCAGTGTTTTGATTTTACGTTAGATCGTGTCCCAGGAGTTTATAATAGTATTGCTGATACGTTGAGCAGATGTCCACCTTGTACTAGTTATTACGCATTTGATGATAAATTATACAACAATTAGGTAATCGTGGAATATTCACAAGATGATACTTCCTCTATTTGGTTTAAAGCTCAACGAGCAGATGAGAATTGATATAATAGAATTTTTCACCTGGAAGATAGCACAATTCATAATGGGTATTCAATGCATTTTCTTCTATTCAATATGTATATTGGGTAGGGTTACCAGATCGCTATAAGGGAAATGTAGGACATAATGCCCCAAAATGTAGGACTTCAAATCAAAATGTAGGACACAAAATATTTACAATAAATAATACACATTTTTTAAAACACGTTAGAAACTAATTCAAAATTGGCTCTTTTAAATTTGAAAGAAAAGAAATATGATTTCTTAAATGCAAAATTTCTTGTACTTGTAATCAATACTAAACAATACATTTCTTACTAATGCTTTAACAGGTACTTCTAGAAGAGCCCAGTTTTCTCAAAATTTCAGGTTTTGTCAAAATATGTTTATGAGAAAAACTGAACAGTCAAACTCTGAAATTATACTGAACCAGTACAATATTTATGAAAAAAAATATTTGCTAACGAGTCCATTGTGCTGATGGTAATGAAAGAACTCATTCAACATTTCCATTATGGCCTGGAATGGTTCATAAATGTCCTGCGATTACCGCAACTTGAAATGGTTTCATCAGGGTTAGCTTTTAGTTCAATAACTTTGATCTCTTTACAATCAAAATATTGAATAAGAATGGGAAACACCTTGTTTCATCAGTATAAATCAGAAATTCTTCTCAGGCATTGAACACTGATATCATCAAAATATGTCCCCAAAACTTTGCTCATTAATTACTTTCGTTTTTGTTCTAACAAGATAAACTTTTATTTTAGAGGAAGGGTGGATGATTGAATTAAAATACATTTCACTATTGAGGTTGGGAATGTACAATGATATCCTTAGATTTGTAACTTACATAATTTATCTATGTTCAACTGTGAACACGCATTTTCCTAGTCAATACTATGTGACGCTCAAAATGTAGAACATGTATATAGAACAATATAATATTTTTCAAATTCCTCCCGGACGCCAGACATAAGGCTAAAATGTAGGACATGTCCGGTAAAAACCGGACGTCTGGTAACCCTAATATTGGGCCATTCCTTGTCATGGAAATTAAGGACAATAATGCTATTCTTTACAATGCCATTGGGTAATGTTTGATCAGTGCTTCCAGTCCCGTCTAGATCAGAGTCCGCTACTTTTCTTATTAAGTAAGCTGCCCAATTTTTAACGGGGCTGAATCAACACCGAAATTTTGGATACTCTGGCCGGGAATCGAACACGTGACCATATTTGTCAAGAGATTAACCATAACAAGAAACTCATTCATCACGTCCTTGGATTTTGAAACCAACTGTGATAGCCATACGAAATGATTGGACAAGGACATGTTGTATCCTGTGAAACGGTAAAAAGATAATTGTTGATGTCTACATAAGTCTATCACTATGTAACAGAAAATTGCCTAAATTAATTTCTGGAAGAATATCTTAGTCGTTACTTTACTTGTAAGCTTATCACAATAATAACATGTTTCACGTTAATGAAAATCCTTGCAGTATGTGACTCAATATTTACGACGTTACTTATTTGCTAGTCTATAACCTTTTTTGCCTATACGTTTATTATTATGTGCCTTTAGAATAAATACATAGAGGATATTTTGAAAGGCAACTTTTGTCGTTACAACATGAATATTTTGAGAGACAGTTGCATAGAACTTAGTGCCTTTGAAGATGGTTGAAATTCTTCTGAGTACCAATTCACTCCACACTAACTGTTAACTACTTAGGTACAAAGCGCACAATCTGAAAACGAGAATAGTTAAATACTTGAGTCATATCAAATCGTAATTGGTTCATTCCATATGAAGTCATACAACATGGTTGCTTGACCATTTTTTAAAAAAAAGTTTATTTCTTGTGTGGTGTTAGTTTCATATGTTGACAGTTCAGAACCACTGTCATTTTTACTATCACCAATTTGAAGATGGTGAGCATTTTTTTATCATGGCGCGCGTCATTTTCCCCATTCGTAAGCATCAGCGGCAACTCTTTATCTCAGCTCTGGTAAGTAATACGACAATGACACAAAATCTGTGATGTTAAGCACATTATAGCCTACGATTATATTTCTGTGTAATTTTCTAAATATTATTCCTTCACAATAAATTTTAAGGTTAAAATTGTGTATTTTAATTGCTGAAAATGACATTTTCGGACATTTTTTTTGGAGGAGGGAAGCAGTTTGTTTGATACTTGAATTTTTTTTGTGCAACTACCTGTGTACCAATAGAGTATGTCAAAATTATTTGAAGCTTGAGACTATAATATTTTTTTCTACAGGGTCATAAACATGTAGTTTTTTATATAAAATTCCAAGTTAAGGGTTAGATATCTCTTGTGGGCACTTGTTTAAAAATCTGAAATTTGTACACAATACAGTACTCCATGATAAATAACTTCAGTACAAATTTTGAGTTTGAGATTCAATTGGTTTAAGAGATACAAAACTCGTGAAAAGTGCAATATTTTGCATTAAATATGGTATGCCTAATTTCATTTCTGATTAACATTTTGTGTTAAAATTCTGCAAACTGTAATTTGGAATGTCAATCAACAAGATTACAATCCTGAAATGGCTCTGCAAATAAAGTATATATACGAGGGCGTGCTGAAAAGTAAAGCTTCCTATGTTTTTATTTTTTGTTACCTTGTAAATGCATTTTGGATTTTGAATAACCATACATTGCACTTATAAGACTTTCCCGCTTCTCCATTCAAAGTTTCAAACTTCTATCGCCAGGGAGTGCTGAACTATTGCGAGGAAAATGGCAGCATGTAACCATGCAATGTTGTTGAATCGCCAGAAGTAGCGTGCAGTGATGGAGTTTCTAACCGCAAAAAATGTGCTACAAATTGACATTCATCTGAGACTGAACGCATTTTATGGGGATGAATGCCTAGACATCAGTGCTGTGCGATCTTGAGTTTATCATGCTCTTAAAGAAAACCCCAGTTGAAGAAATCTCAGCTATGTGAGAGAATGGAGTGAAAGGCCGCGAACTGCAACTGATGGAGGTCATCGGAATCGTGTACAGCTTAGGTTTTCTTTACGAGCATGAACCGCCCAAGATCGCACAGAACTGATGTCTACACATTCATCACCATAAAATGCTTTCAGCCTATAAAGTGCTTAACATCACAGATTTTGTCATTGTCGTATGACTTACCAGAGCTGAGAAAAAAAAGTTGCCGCTGATGCTTACGAATGGAGAAAATGACGCGCGCCATGATAAAAAAAATGTCCGGCATCTTCAAATAGACTAAATAACTAACCCCCTTGTCTTCTTAAACCAGAAAGTTAATGACTGCAGCAACACAGGCGATAGTAAAAATAAAATATCAGTGGTTCTGAGCTGTCAACATATGAAACTCACACCACACAAAAAGTAAACCTTTTTTAAAATGGTCAAGCAACCATGTTGTATGAATTCATATGGATTGACCCAATTAAGTTATAATTCAAAATATCGTCAGGGGCTTCAGTGTAAGCTCTAGTTTTCTTGCAATTCAACATTTTAATATTTCATCTTGATATCCATTTTTCAAAATTCGATTCAACATTTTAAAGTTGGATGCCATTTGGATACCATCGTGGCAAAGATACACTTAATTTATTCACAATCACGTGTAAGTGCATCACAATATGCATGACAGTTTGAAAATACGGCAAGACAAAAGCAATTTTTGGAGCATTAAACAGGTATTCAATATATTAAAATATGAATTTAAGTTGTTGTTTTTTTTTAAGAAAATAACACATATGTCCACATGTTTACGGAAGGCAATATGAGAAATTTGATATGGATGGCATGCAAAGTTCATATAGGTTCTATTCAGGAAAGAATTTGTGCCTGTAGCTCTTGCTTTGTGAACTTGATGAGGGACAACTGTAGTCTGCCATCATATTTTTGTTCCGTCCCCTTTGACTTGCTCTTTTATGTCCTTAAGCTTTTCTCGCAAATGCACTGAGTGACGAACTGAAATTGATTCGTAAACATTTCCGTTGTGCAAGAGAGCACACATGATACTGTGCTTAGAGCTATCGAGAAATAATCGCCATTCTTTGGACTATGCGAGGTAAGATCTAATTGGGTGAGAAGGCCTGGGATATCATGGAAGTAAACAGAGTGTGTGTCTTCTGAAAATAAGTCCACAAAAATCTACTCTCGCTTTCGGAAATATGACACTTTTGCGTATCAGTGCAGCTTATTTTTTGTACCAGTTTGGATACTAATAACTCATCTACTTCCTTATGTGTAAGTGAAGAAGCCATGAGCCGATATGAAAATCCGCAAAAAAGATGTTTAAGGCTTCACCGGTGACGTAGTGGGAACGTTGTCACCTTTACATCAAGGGGTCCTGAGTTCGATAACCGATTGAGGCACACAGTGGTCGGATCCCAATATATAACGCGGCTCGAGTCCCCATTAGTCTTTCTACACACAAAGTGGGCTTAGAACACACTCAATGAATCAATCAAAGATGGTTATGGTAAATGTAAGAGTCGTTGTCCACCTATCCCAACTGTAAATACTAATGGGTGTCTTTTTCGCGCAAAAGTAAAAGTTTCAAATATCATGATAACTAGAGCCTGTACGGGGAAATTGGTTTCATATTTTATATCAGCATTGAAAAATTACATAGAAACAGTTACGAAAAGAAATGCGACAGGAAATATAAGAAAAACAAAATCCCCTTTGTAATAATTTTAACCAAAATATTATATTGAATTGTTATATATAGTTTAATCTAGCAACACTAGATGGGTATGGCGCTTCAGGAATGCTGGTTGTATCATGTGATTTTACCTTGAATAAAATTCAGGTCCTATCTATCTGAATGCTTGAGCGTTACCACTTCGCTAACGAGGAGCACAGCAAGACACATTGTCAAGTCCATAGAAGTTGCAATGAATCGTGAGTTAACGTTACAATAATGAAATGCCTTGAGCAATGAATAATAATTAAAGGACCAAACAATATTCCACCGAAGTGTTACTTTTTTACTTCGCTCAAGAAATGGATATTCCCAGTGGCATGACCAGGATTTTCGACAGGGAGGGGTTACGTGCACTTTTAATAGTAGCGAGCTCTCATTTTGCTATTTTTTACTATCTTTGACGTTCTTTCTTTTAGGAATACTGGGCCAAAGGTCGGAGGTTAAAACCCCCACCAACCCTTTTGGGCACGCCACTGGATATTCCCAAAACCATAAAATTCTCCACGTCACTCACAAATTTCCAATTGCGATCCTTTGGTAATTTATTTTTCTCTCCCGTAATTGACATTTGGGACAAATATTTATCCTAAATCTCCCCATTATTTAATTTCTAGGGGTTACGGCACAAATTTGCAAATACAAGTAAGTAATACAAGTACGTAGATATCCCAGTACATGTTTTACGGCTTTCGAATTTGAAGCGATCAAAGTTAGAATTGCGTGATGTTTGAAACGCTGCCTTGAGTGTAAAAGGTTTCTGCCTTGAGTGTAAAAAGAAAACTTTGTAACGACCTTCTTACAACGCCGTAGACTTAGGCAACACACATAACGCCATGCGAGCTAGCGAGCATTTCATGATCTAGGTGTCCCATTCCTTTTCTTGCTGGTTGTTGAACAAATTGATTAAAATACAATAAGAGGAACTTGATTTATGTTGGAAATGCAGAGATTACGTTCAACTGTTTCTCTCAGATAGGCAAGAGACGTTCAATTTCAGAATATTGTTTATCACTTGAGATTAATGTTCCATGGAAATTTGTCTCCAATAGATTATTTTTCCATAATTAGTAAAGATTAAAGATAAAGTTCCTTGTGCAAATTGCACCGTGCCATGAAAGCACCAAGGCTTCATACCTTTCACTCGGACGTTTCTGCAGATGAAGTTAGCACCACCAAGCTGAGGCCTTCTTAACACCCATCCCCCTGTTGCTTACCCATTTTTGATTGATTGATTGAGTTGGTGTTTACAAATGTGATGCACAATAAGGTTAATTGGGACTAGACCTACAGTTTAAAGTGGGATCCGAACATTATTTGTCTCCACCGGGAATCGAACTGGGAACCCCATGATTACAAGGCGACGACGCTAAAAATGCGCCATCGGAGAGACCACTTACAATTTTTAAGGTTGGTCGAAACATAGGACACCATATGAAGAGACAATGCCAGAAACATTCTGACCATAGTTGTACCACGGAAACAACCCGGGTCTCCGTGTATCAGTTACTCAGCCTACCAACCAGACGACAGCGGCTAAACATTTTAAGGGTGCAGGTTGTTGCCTTTAATTGTTTACTGAAAAAAAAATTATGCCACGTTTTGCTTCGTTTGAAAAATATTAATTTTGGTGAATTATTGTATCTCATAAGGAAACGTATTCGCTAATTTATTTCGTTGGAGCTATAATTAACTAAATTAAATTACCCTCTCTTCCGCAACCGCTATAAGAGGCGTCAGTGCGTCCAAGTCCATGGTAACTATTTTCTGGGTTTTGAGATGAGTCTGCTGCAATTGCATGGAGAAGCATTCGAATGTTTCTCTCGATGGCAGATGAAAGCTGAAATTTTGAAACTTAGGCATGCGAACGAATCAGTGACCGCTCGTAGGAGAGGGTAGTGTGCTAACCATTTGGCTATTGTAGATCTATAATTTTGTCTTTGTAGCTTAACTTGTTTAAGAGTCTTTGATAGTTGAAATGATTTCTTCACCTGTTGCTGTTCCTACCCAAACAAGTGGTATTAGTTAAACATTTCTCCGCTGGCGCTGCTGTTTCATACATCAGTGTAAGCCTTTACCGCCTCTACTGGAGATTCGTTGAACTCGTTCCTATTCTCTCTCTCTCTCTCTCTTAACTGCAATACTTCCTTTTCACGTTGAACATTTAAGAAATTATTTTAAAATATTATTTTTATTATTTTAAATATTATTATTAAATATGTATTAAAAATATGAGAAGAAAATAAAAAATCATACACGTGTTCCGTCTATGGTTTCGACCCAGACAAATTGAAACTCCACCAGTCATGAATAAGAAGTTGCTACTAAAAATACTAATTTGAGGTAAACTAGAATATGTTGCAGAAAGAAATAAAATAAATGTTAGGTTGAAGATCAGTTGTATCAGAAGACTTTGTTTCAAAAGTGTTACATTGTGAGGAATGTGGATGTAAAATATGTGAGAATAAATGTCTGAGGAGAAACAAGCAAACAAGTATTTAGGAAATATTTTTTTCACTCCAAATAGCTAAAAATTAAATTGGCGGCTATGTGACATGAAATATTAATAACGTTCAAAGTGAGAACATAGGTTTTTGGCGTGGACTTATTATTATTATTATTATTATTTGGTAAATCAGAAAGTTTTATTTTTCACTCTAGAATTGCATCCAATTTTCTACAAACTTCTAAGGGAAAAAAATAACGGACTCACAAATATGTGAAGTAGCGTAATATTTCAGATAGTAAACATAATAGACCGTATTCTTATGGAATATGTGAGACTTACCCAGTTTCATATCTAAATAGGAAATACAGTGGCCGCGATTGGGTTTCAAAACTAGGGGGCTACGTGACAAAACCAGGGGGACGAGGACAGTTGATAAGGTTTAGCACAGTGCAGGAGCATAAGTTCGAAAACGTGTGGTGGGCAACTTTACCCCCTTATCACCGCCACTGAGAAATGTTGTAAAAGTTGATTCCGACTAACCAAATTCAATTTTTAATAGTTGTTAATTTATCTAACTAATATTTCCATGATGTATATTGCATGAAGAGAAGAAGAGAAGAGCAAATACATTACAGGGAACTATTCTGCAAGAAAATCAGATAGAACAAACAGTAATTTGATAAATATAAAAATTCTGGTCCCCGTGAGTGGTTAGCACAATGCGCTACGACGTCAGGGGTACCGGATTAGAATCTCTGCCTGGGCATGGATATTGTGTCACGTACCCGCGTCCAGCTCCATCGGACACCACAGGTATCCTTACCTTCTTTAATCACACACTGTTCTTAAACCTAAGGTAACACCTAGTCCGTTGCCAGCGATACAGGTAGGAATCTTCCGTTCTTAGTCCTTGAACGGCTTGTTTCTATTTATTGATTAATTTTATTTGATGCTGTTGCTGTGTTCTCGATCACAATCTCTGTTTTGATATCAGCAGCTTTATATAATATCGTTATTCCAAGCTGTAGCTTTTAGCGTAGATTATCTTGAACTTGCTGCTGCCTGTGAAAAGATCAAATGCTTGTTAGCGGTGAGAAAAAAGTACCCGAGTGAAATCCACAGGTCTCCTTAATACAGACTCTGCTGGTGATTATCAGTCGAACGTTCCTGGTTGGGTTTAGGTTAAAACCCTTTTATGTTTCCGAAGTGATTCTCAATCAGCTAAGTCGTCTTCCAACGGATGAAAACCCCGTTGGCGTTACTTTGGGCGAAGTGAATACGAGTGAAAACCACATATGATTCCGAATCAGAGGGGGCTTCTCCGCGACTTGCACGTTATTGGCTAGAGCTTGTGACGTCACCAAGAGGACACGAGCGGAAAAAAGCTATGCGTTGAATGTATAATATCAGATGGCCCACGAAACATGTTGTTTTCATGCATCTTTTGATATTATACACCAAAGCTGTTAATTTAATTTGACAACAAGAGATCAAATACGCGATAGAAGAATACATTTATTCCGAAACAATGCATAGTCTATTTTTTGCGTGATATCTTGTCCCTGTAGGCTGTAGTCCACTGCCGGCTTTTCTTTCCAGCTAACCTATTGCATTTATTTTAAATGTCTAATTCTAAGGAAAGTTCTTGTCCGGGCATATTCTGATATGACTTTTTACTAAATGTCCTGGAATTTCCCTTTAATATTTTTACGCTACTTTTAAGATTCTCCAGTTGATCGCCACGATGAGGATAAATTTGTTTTTGTTATTTAGCGTCTTCTTTCACCTTTGGCTAATCGCGACGAACAGGATGAGTGATGATTAGTTTAAATTGATGAAGGTACACTCGCAGCAGGCACGTATCCAAGGGGGAGCTTAGGGGCTCGAGCCCTCCCGAAAGTTTTCGGTTTACAATAGATAAAATGAGGTTTTTGGTTTCTTGTGGTCGGAAATAAAATAATGTGACGATAATTTAAGGAGAGAAATAATTATCGAGTCAAGCACGTATCCAAGGTGGGAATCAGGGGGCTCCAGCAACCCCTTCAGGAAATTATGCTACATAAAATTAGGTTCATGGCTTCTTGAATAATGTGATGATAATTTGAGAGAAATAATTATCGAGGCAAGGCACAGAATGTTCTATAACCCTGTTACTGTTAATAGCACGTATCCAAGGTGGGATCAGGGGGCTGGAGTCCCCCCTTATTTTTTTCAGTTTACACTACATAAAATTACGTTTTTGTTTTCTTGAATAGTGTGCCGATAATATAAGGAGAGAAATACTTACCAAGGCAACACGGAGAATGTTCTATAACCCTGTTGTTGATAATATTGCATTAAAACTTTTTTTGAGCTTTCGGTGTTGTCGCTGCACTATGTAAAAAACTTGTCAGCATTTGGAAGCTGCAAACGTAGCGCCGCACGTAGGGCGATTCATTGTAATTTTTTTAATCTCTGGAAAGCGCGAGAGGGAACGTTCATGAATAAGAGAAGGTTTCGAACTACTGGCAACATTAACGAATCTTTTATCTGCGGAACATTCTAGAATATAATGAGGTTAAAATACGCGGCTTCAATTTCCAAGTTGATCTGTACAACAGAATCTGTTAATGAGAATTCAAAGGTAAGTGTGACAGTTCATTCATACTGTCGATTAGTGATCAGTCAGTGTCCATTGGTGGCTTTATAAGATCTAGTGATTAGAAGATGAAAAGGAATAAATACCGTAAAGTAACGAAGTCTACTACTAGTTCCAGTTGAGGTCCAAAGTTGAAGACATTGACGACAGCGGATCTTCCGGAGCCTCAGTATAGTGCTAGTTCGGGTCGAGGTCCGAAGGGATCAACAACAATCCAACAATCAACAACCAAGAATCTGTGTATTACTCTGTACTGTTTGTGATCCACATGGATTTGTGATTATCCCTTCATCCATTTCATCTACTCACCATTTTCATCTTTGCGATTAACCAAGAGGTAAATTATACTTGAAATAAAACAAAAGCAATACAAATACAAAACAGAAATAATGGAACGATTATGCTGTTACGTATTCCTGTATTTTAGGCACGTCGCATTTATCAGCTAACAGTCAGAGATTGCTTTTCGGTCGAATAATACTTCTAATAATAGGAGGAAAATGTAAGCTGAGAATTATAATTTGGTCTCTTATCGACCTGAGTTGAGGAACTAAATTTTTAGATTTTATTTGTAACAATATTTACTACTGCGAGGAATTAAAAAGAAACTTACCGCTAATTTCGACACTGGCTTCCTATTCTGTAATAGTTACATTTGTTGTAAGAACATAATACATAACTTTACTTTGTATAAATATTACATTATCCATCGCTTTTTCTAATTAAATCTCATACCATATCCAATACACATATAAAATGTGTTTTACTAATAATACGGTGCACAATTAGAAAATAAGTCTTGTGAAGCAACACAAATAAGGCCTCCCCGATGGCCTAGTGCTAGCGCCGTCGCCTTGTAGTCAAGGGGGTCCCGGGTTCGATGCCCGGTGTAGACACATAGTTGTTCGGATCCCACTTTAAACTGTAGGTCCAGTCCGAATTAGCCTTTCTGTGCAAAAAGCGGACTTTAAACGCCAATTTAATCAAGCAACACAAATATGAAATATTAAATCAGTCACATTTCTGCCACTTTTGGCTAATTGCGAAGATGGGGATGAGTCATGATGATGAAATTGATGAATGGACACTCACAAACATCCATACCCAGGCCGGGATTCGAACCTGGGATCCTTGGCGTCGTAGCGCGATGTGGTAACCACTCTGCCATGGATGCCGGCTATTAAATCTACATGGAAAGAGTTTCTGCAGTATGTTTGAGTTGAGTCAAACAAATTTCATAATGTGTCAGTATTCTAGCGGCATGTATTCAAATGTGTACTAATACAGGGCTAAAGCCTACCTACCGAATGACGGCCTGCCGAGGCGGGAGATCATCCAACTTGTTACGAGGTGGCGTGTGGTCAGCACGACGACCACCCAGTCATATTTGTAAGTTTCCATGACCAGATTACGCTACTCATTCGTAGCTCTCCAATTTCCTCACAATGGTGGGTGGCCACCGGTCCGATACACAGTCCGAAACCTCAGAAGGAAAGTTGTTTCGCTTCCCCTAGGAGACTCGAACCTGCGCGTTCCGTAGCCAGAGCCCAAAGCATGACGTCTTAGACCGAACGGCCACGGTGTGCTACTAAATATGCACAAAGTTTTAAAAGCAAAAGTACCTTCTGCGCGTTGTAACATGCCATGAATGAATAGGGATTATGATTCACAATCTCGGCCATTTATGAAGGTGGTGTTACATTTTCCGGCCCCCAAAATACTATCTTTATAGACCCCTGGTGAACCTCAAAACCGTTTTCATGCAAGGACGTTGCTGAGAAAATCCCCCTCGAGACCAACCACCCTGGGAACAGAATCCTCGTCTTCAGCGTGACAGCCAGATAATTTACCGACTTAAACAACGAGGCTTTTTAAGGCACATATAAAATAAATTAAAGCCAGCAAAATAGTATTTATTTGTAGGATATATTTATATTATAATATAATAGACTTGTATACAACATATTATATTGATAATACAAAAATCATTGATACATTTTTCCTTGCTTTGATAAGTATGCTTTACATTGAATAGTTTCTTTGGGCATTATTTACATGACAGCTCTTCTCATTGATTGACGAGAAGATTGAAAGGATTCGCAGGGGAGAAACGTTTGTCCTGTAAGTCGTACATTATATTTTCAGCACAATTTCTCAACAAACGCACCATAGGCGGAGTTCTGGAGGGGCCAGGGGAGGCCTGCCCCCCCCGAACTTAAAAAATACTATAAAATAACACATGATTAAGTTCAGTTACTACAACCTTAGTGACAATGAAGTTCGACCAGTCACAAATATAGGAGTGCGTTGTGAAAGAAGGAGAACACATGCAGATGCTGAACATATTTTATTCAGCAGGCTACATTGAACAAAGGAAAACATAAATTTCCGCTGCAACGCAGCAATGTATGGTGTCCACACAAAATAATTTTCGTCCATCTACACGTGCCATTGAAGTTCGACCACTGTTAGAGGGGATCCTGTTTACCATGATGTGACGCCGCCCCGTCGGCGAATAACTGTGGCAAAGCGTCGGGGCATGCTGCGGACGAGTCGTTCAAGGTATTCCACATCGATGCGGTGCCATTCCTCCTGCAGGCAGGCGATAAGAGCAGCCACTGTCGTGGGTCCCCTCTGTTGCACACGTCGCTTAAGAACACGCCACACATTCTCAATGGGCGAGAGGTCGGGACTCGATGGTGGCAATGGCAGAGTTCGCACGTGATGGCGAGTCAACCAGTCTCTTGTCAGACGCGCTGTATGAGGCCTTGCATTGTCGTGTTGAAAGATGAGACGCCGCCTGTGGAACAGGTGCCTTCGCACTGTGGGAAGATGCCGCTCCAGTATGCGTGTATAGGCGTGTGCATTCACAATGCCCTCACAGACGTGTAGTGGGCCAACCCCAGATGCCGTCATGCATCCCCATACAATCACTGACGCAGGTTTCTGTACCCGGCGTGCATAACATTTTGCTTCATTCTGTTTCTCCTTCCGACAAATGACTGTTTTCCGTATTTTCCCGTACACAACATTGAAAATGGATTCGTACGTCCACAAAACCCTGTTCCACTGCCGAAATGTCCATCCCCGGCACATTCGTGCTAACCGTAGTCGATTGCCTTTGTTCAACATGGAAAGGAAGGGTTTGCGTTTCGCCTTGTACACTCGGTAACCGCATCGCTGTAGGTAACGGCGAATGGTTCTGGTTGACACTTCAATGTGAAAGCGTTCTCGAGTCCACAGTCGTAATTCGGCCACAGAAACATGATTGTTGGTCTGGATATAGCGCCTAAATATCCGTATGTCACGCACGCTCAGCAGGCGTTTTCGACCGGGGGCCTTACCTGGCTCTGTAGTACCCGTATTTTGGTGGTGTTTGATGATGCAGTGAACGGTTGACTTGGGTAAGTTCAGTTGGCGCCCTATTTCCCGTTCACTGAGTCCATCCCGTTGCAACTCCACCACTCTTCTCACGGTGTTGTCAATAGGTTTGCCCCTGGCCATAGTGATGATGCACTGCGGTTCCTCGGTGCACAGCACGCGCTTATGTACGGCGGACTCCCTTATCGTGTCCGTGACGTCATGCTTCCGTCGAATGCGCCACTATCTGGAATTTTTCCGTATGGGTCTGGTGCCTGGTCGAAGTTCAATGTCACGCGTATTGTTCCCCGTTTTCGTTCTTTACATGACCTTGGGTGCAACATGCTGGGATCACGATTCTTGCCTGCTCACACGCCTCCTCTTACACACATGCGTCTTTTGTGCGGGTCACCCATTCCACCGCCTATGCCTCTGTGTATTTAATCACGTATTCCTTTCTGGTCGAACTTCATTGTCACCAAGGTTGTACATTTTTGTTATAAAGCCATACCGCAAATCTTGACGTTTGGCATGATGTCATGTGCGGTAATTGCGCCGCAATAGCGGGTCTTAGACGATTTGATTGATGTGCAGGGCCGGATTAAGAAGAAATTGGGCCTGATGCTGCATCAATTGATAGCATTAACTTGAAATATTCGGTGAAGAATAAACACAACGACGTTATAGTTACGTCACAGCCGAAAGAATAATAGTAACTGTATAGTAAGTACCGCTGTGTCTAGGCGTCCGAAATTGGGGCTCCAAATTTCATTCTAAGATTTATTTTCAGGTTAATATAGCAAAAAGAAAACTGTTCAGCTTTCGAAAACTTCTCGTCTGTTTTCATCTGGGCCTATTTCAGGAATGGGCCTAATGCTGCAGCATCAATAGCACCCACCTTAATCCGGCCCTATTGATGTGTACAGTTTGAAGAAAGAAAAACGTAAAATGACTTTGTGTTGAGTCAACAGTTACTGCTGAGGCATCAAAACAACTTTTGAATTTAATTTTTCTAAAATTTCTGAAGCTTACTATTGTACCGTAACTTTTTTAAAGTACTACGAGTATTGTATCAATAAAAAACTAATGAAATGCAATAATGGTACTGTTTTTTTTTTAAAAAAAAAACTGACAAGCAATATACTAATTAATATTTGTTTACTTAAGCAAGGAAATTTAACATTCTTCAAATCTAAAAGGCCTAAAACACAGTGATTTTAAGCTGTTTTTTTTTATTTCCGGGGGAAGGCCTCCGGACTCCTTATAAACTAGGGGATATTCAATACCTGAGGGTTATTGAATATCCCCTAGTTTATAATATCATATGCTTCTCCCAGAGTCTGGCCCCCCCAAAAGCAAAAGCTCATACTCCGCCCATGAAACGCACATAAATAAAGTAACACAGTGCAATTGTTAATTAGCGTTGGCTACCTACGAGATGTTCAAAGTATTATTTTCGCGGGCGATGTTTCAACTTCAAAGCTAATAAATCTTATCTTGCACTCAATATTCAATGAAGCAATACTTAGAAACTGAGTTCAGATTGTGTAAAAGTTTTTGAAAGTTGCATACGTGATGATATGGGAGGCGAGTGTTGAAGTAAGGCCAGAGGCGCAACCACGAATTTTTGTCTGGAGAGGGCAAGTGCCAGGATAAACGTACCAATAATAATAATAGTAATAATAATAACATTAATAAAGACATTATTACTAGTGGTAGTAGTAGTAGTATCAAATACGTTATTATCCTCATAAATTACGCAAAAGGGAGGTAGATGTCTGTGCTAAAGCATTTATTTAGAACAAACAATTTAATTTTTTTTTCAACACCAGAAATTTTACATTAGCTAATAATTAAAAACAAGCACACAAACTGTATTTTTGAATCGCAGAAAATGAATGATAAATGCATGACGAAGATATTTTTTTTGTACATATAACATGTATAACTTTCATATGTTTTACACATATGAAAACATGGAGCGACATAAAATAAGAAAATACATATGCAAGATGCTAACACTGAATTATGTACGTATTCAAAGTTTATTCATTACATATATACAAAACATATTATTTAAATACATCACATTACAGAAAACAATTATATTGCGAGCGAAGCGAGAAAGAAAATTTTTAGATCCAATTTTTGCAATTTAAAACAATATTGATTTAATAGGGAACAAATAATATCACATGGCGCCAAGGCATTCTCTCTTTCAAAACTTTTTTTTTTTTTAAAAAAAATAGATTATTTGGCGCCCATGGCCGACTCCCGCCGCCCACTAACTACGGCTCTGAACTTGACGAGACTGAGAAAAGCAGGCACTGCAAGCGAAGCGAGCAAGAAAATTTTACGAAATGTATTTTTATTTTAATAAAATTTGAACTAGAAGGGGGCAATTGCTCCTCTGTGCCCCATGCAGGTGCCTTTGGCCATCAATATTTGCCCCTCCTAGAATTCACTTCCGTCGAAGGTTGGGGGGCAATGCCCCTGCCCACCCTGTGGTTGCACCACTGAGTAAGTCCGAAATTTGGAGGAACAAATTGAATCAATCCTGCTGCAGCAACTTCATTTTTGCGAAGCGATGATTACTTTATTCCAGGCGATTTTCTTCTATTATTATTGCACGTGGCAAGAGCACAAACAGGGTGATTTGTTCTCATTCTACCGGCATTCATGAAAAGGTGTGTATAAGTAAATAATCGACCCATTTATCTCAAGATTCCGTATATGCTAACGAAGTAAGTTCCATTCTGTCCTCTTAATGACGTCATAGCGCGCACAGAATCATGGGAAAAAATCTCGAAACCTCGGGAATGGCTTAACTAATAAAGGTACTCCGAATATCTATCGGATTTTTCTCGCTTTTATAGCGGAAGACTGTGTATTTCGTTGCTATGCGACTTTTAGCTGTTTGAGGTAACTAAGGAATAAATTTAGCTTTTCTTTTCTGGCTATTCATAATTTATAAATAATATATCAGGATTGTTCTTTGAATTTTCTTAATCTTTTATACTGATAACTTTCTTTAATATTAGTATCGTAATTAGTTTTGCTAAAATATAATTTCCATGTTTTAATATTGATCTTCATAAGGTTGAGATTTGGAAAGAGCCTGTAATAGAGGAGCGTCCTGAATACATGAACTTGATAAATAGGCGTTCCTATAGGTGAATACTCATAATTTGTTTTACATAAAAGTTACTCTCGTAGAGGGGTACCTGTCAATTTTGAGGGTCCATTCATCCATTTCAACATATCATCACTAATTCGCATCTTCGAAATTAGCCAAAAGTGGCACAAAAGCGATGAAAAATAAAGAAAGTCACTCAATCAATCTGTAAGTATGAAGTTTGAATGTGGTTTTCATGTTTGGTCTATTTCAAATTATGATTATGATGATGGAGTTATATTCTCAAGAAATTATAATCTAAAATACATAAGCAAGCATTTTTCTGTATGTTTTCTTTTTCAAAGAAGTCCATTTATTGCTATGCAAATTAATGAATTGAGAGAAAAAATGTACCAGTTTTTATTGTTTTAAGTTGGCAAGCCTAGCAAGAACGGATGTGAATAATTAAGCCAGCTGATAACATTTGTGGACGCCAGGGTGATATGGCCAATCAGAGAGCCAGGCTACCAGTTTCCACTCTATGATTATAAATATACTTAAGCAAAAATATTATTCTATGTTTCGTCGTTTGTATGAACATTTTTTAAATTTTATGTAAGGCTTGATATTTACTTATGTTTCATAATGGTATAAATTCGGTTGATTTAAACTTATTCTGGTAATTCGCTTTGAGACGATGCGCTAGTGGTGGGGTCACCCCTAAACCCAAAGAGTCACAAGAAACCCCGACAGTTAACATTAAGTTCCCAAAATCCACTAATTTCACAAAACTTTCCTCTCTAACGGTTTCTTGTATGTCTCGCCTAGTAACACCTGTCGCAATGACTGGAGGGATACAGAATAACGGAACACGTACTTAAATGAATTCACCAATAAAATAATTGTAACCAGGTTGTAAGTCCAAAGTTCGTCCTAACAGATTTATTTCAAGACGAGTGTCGAGAAATTTCAGGAACACCCTGCTTAAATTGAGAGGATATACGTTCAGACACCCATCTCACTTATGACATACATACATAGATCCCTTTTGGAAATTTCACAAAGTTCTAACACAAGGCTTCCCTTTGTTATTTGCCACTTAAAGGTTAAACTAGTTAGTTAACAATTGCAAAAATGAATCATTATCTGTCTTGGTTCTATGGATTATTTGCAAATATATCACATTATACGGCGTATGTTTTTACATTCTGTTTTTCAACATGGTTTTGCGCTTAAGCTACTTAAAGAGTTTTCGCATTACAGATTAGTCAGTATTGTGAAAGTAGTTGAAGAGTACGGAGGTGTTGTTGCAGTGCTCCTAATTTTTTGATAAAAGCTAATTTTTTAACTTATTTTAAAGCTACATACTATTTATTTTTTCAAGTTTAAAGGTGTTTCAAGTGGGTTTTTTTTCATAGTAATTTCGATCAGATTGAGTTTTGATGTTACTTGTTGTCTCCGGAAATTCTGTATAAATCACATAGATGAAAATTTTATCGTAATAGCTACAATTATTTTATTTCGAAGGTGGTTCAAGTCGTTTTTTCACACAGATTGAATTTTGACTTGATTGTGTGTTTTGTATTTTTCCCCAAGAAAATTTATATATAAATACCGAGAAACTTCAATTTAAATAACACCTTGGGAAAATGACAACTCGAATACCCGATTTACCACTCGAACTGCTGCACAAGATTTTTGCGTACACATTCGACGGAGGTGAGGATGTCGCGAGGCTCGTCAACTTAAGCAAAATAGCGCCTGAATTTCCTCCACCGTGCGAGATGATTCTTATGGACAATCTTCGCAAAATATGCGGTATGAAAAACTTGCAGAATCCAGATTCTGTTTTTCGGGCTGCAGGCAAAAAGTTGGCCGATAGGATGCACAAGCTTCATGAGGCGAGGGAAGGAAGGAGACGATATACGGACGATTGGTATGAGTCAAACGCGGAAACAGACACCATCATTACACAACTCATCGCATTGACTCAGGAGCGAACTTTCTTCCTGTCACGTGAATTGTGTTGATTGGTTCGCTAAGGGGAATTTTCCAGATTAGTAAATTGAGGTTATAAATATAATATATTCTTAGTACTTATGTGCGTCTAGTTTTTTACACCACAGATAAACGGTTACACAGGGCAACATTAACTCGTCTATTTTGTTCATTTGGTGTTAAGTAGTGTATTTTGTGTCTACATGTGTAGTACTACGTTCTGGAGTGGTGTAGTGTGTGGTGTATGGTTACATGGTGCGAGCTAACTAAACAAATGAATGTTTAAATCAGAGGCAATTGTTGAATTTTTTGAATATAATTTAGTATATAATTGATCGAGATATAGATTGTGTGAAAAGAGAAAATGTTTAAGCAAAGATACGGAAAGTTTTATATTTTGAGTTTCTTATTGTGAAAGAACAAGGAGATAAACGGATTAACTTTTGCAGGTGACCAAATCTCATGAAATATTGATAAAAGATTCGCTTTCTATTAAAAATGTAATTACTTATAAACATAGAATGCGTGATATTCTCGAAAAACTTAACCCCTCTTCCCTCCCTTCAAGAATTCGAATCCTGTTAAAACAAACAAAAAAAATCATCAACACGGACAACAAACATGTATCACAAGAAATAATATCATATGAAATAACAATTATTATTTTTAACAAACAGCCTATTTCGTTTAATTTAAAAAAATCTAAATTTAATATCTAATGAAAGCACATGATAACAACTTATTTGAACTAGTTTCTAAATTCAAATATTTAGGAGTAATATTCACAAATGAAAATTATATTAAAGAGGAAATAAAATAAAAAGTAGGCTTAATTCAGGAAATGCATGTTACTTCTCTCTAAGAAACTAAAAGTTAAAATATACAAAAAAGTAATTTTGTCTGTAGTATTATATGGATGTAAAACTTGGTCCATTATATTGAAAGAGGAACATAAATTGAGAGTATTTGGAAATAAGATTGTCAGGAAAATAAAAGGGATGAGAAGACAGGTTAGTGGAGAAGGTTACATAATTTATAACTACATAATTTATATTTATGTCCATATATTATTAGAACAATTAAATAAGGAAGACATAGGTGGGCAGGCTATGTGGTACGAATGGAAGAGGAAAGAGGAGTTTACAGGATTCTTGTTGGGAGACCTGATGGTAAGAGATCTGTAGGAAGGCCAAGACGAAGATGGAAGGACAATATTGAGATGGACCTAAAGGAAATTGCTAGGGATGGTTAAGAATATATAGATTTTTCTCAAGATAGGGATGGATGGAAGGCCTGTGTTGCTGCAGCTATCAACCTTCGGGTTTAAGAAGGCTAGAGAGTTAGTTAGTTAGTTATGAAGCACGTGTTACTCTAAAAGCTATAAAAAATTACAATTCCTGGCATAAAAAAAAATTAAATAAATGAAACTTATTTCCATATAATGAACCTCAACCTATATAATTGTACATTTTTTTTTTAATCTGCAGTATTTAAATGAAACAGACTTAAATAAGAATTGGAATTACGTATATAATAGAATAGAATCAATAGTTAAATAATGTATAAACCAAGAAAAAAGTAAGCAATGGTTCGCATAACCTAATAGAAATAGACTTAGGTGGTTAAAAAACAGCATGTTTAGAAGTAACAAAAAAGAGATTACTTGAAAAGTAAAATTAATGCAATTGAAATAAAAATATCAGAGGTGCAAATGAATTTAGAAAGGGGTGGCAACCTAAAGTAAATTTGATAAAAAATGGCTGACTCAAGCGATATTTTAAATAGATGTAAGAATTGGTTTAATGACTTTTTAAATGTTCATGTAGGAGATAAATCAGAAAGAAATGAAGTACGCACAGCAGAACCTATAGTTCCAGAAACTAACTTGATTGAAGTTAAAGAAGCTAAAGAGATAAATTATTCGAATTTGGAATACCTAAGAATCTATTTAAAATGTCTGACAAATGTACAATTTATGATGGATTAAAAAAAAAAGATGCATTATCTCCATTGCTCTTTAATTTTGCCTTAGGATATGTTGTTAGGAAGGTAAACTAAACTAACGAAGTACTAAAATTAAACGGTTAGTATATGCAGATGATGTAGACTTACTGGTGAATGATGTAAATACAATTGATTGATTGATTGATTGATTTAAAAAATTGTTTGGGTGCGTCGGCACTTAAGGCCATTTTGCACCCTTCTATGTATACGGGGAAATAGCCCCTTATCTAAAATTCTGACTTAATTCTTAAAAAGGGGTGTAAATAGCCCCTTGGGAAAAAATTAAAAGTGCAAGGTTGTAAAAGGACCTGCACGAGACAAACACATCACATTAAAAAGTCAGAAGAAACAAACTAAAAACCTCCTTACAGACGGTGGAAGAGTCCAGCTCTTCGTAAAAAACTGAAAACATTTGATAAAATGCTGCTGTTAAGAATAATGCTAAAATATTTTTTCCAAAGCAGATAAAGAGATAGGTTTGGAAGTTAGCAATGAGAAATCTAAAAATATGTGCTTACAGGCTAAAACCTAAGTGATAACAACTTGTTTGAACCAGTTTTCCAAATTCAAACACTTAGGATTAATACTAACAAATGAAACATGATATTAAAAAGGAAATGAAAGGAAGGCTTAATTCATGTTTTTTTTCTCTGTCTTTTTGTTTCACATTTAAGGAATCAAGTCAAAATTCAATCTGTGTGAAAAACAACTTGAACCACCTTCAAAATAAAATAATTGTAGATATTACGATAAAATTTTCAGCTATGTTATTTATACAGAATTTCCGGAGACAACAAGTAACATCTGATCACATCAAAACTCAATCTTATCAAAATTACTATGAAAAAACCCCCACTTGAAACACCTTTAAACTTGAAATAATAAATAGTATGTAGCTTTAAAATAAGTTAAAAAACTTAGTTTTTATCAAAAATTAGGATCACTGCAACAACACCTCCGTACTCTTCAACTACTTTCACAATACTGACTAATCTGTAAAGCGAAAACTCTTTAAGTAGCTTAAGCGCAAAACCATGTTGAAAAACAGAAGACACCACGTCAAATACAAGTCATCATAATATTACGTAATAACCTGTTGCATAAGCATGATGCAATAGTTTACCCTTAGAAAAATACAATAAAGGGGGCTTAATATGGGGGACATCACAATATTATGTAATGTTACGTAATTTAACTCGCAAGAAATTATTACATTCGTACCAAGTGTGAGGTGAACAAATCACAGAGTTGCAATAGTATAAAATCAACAAAAACATCATCAAAATAGGTTTACCATTGTGGTTAAATTAATAAAAACAATAGACCTCGACACTCGTACCAAGTGTGAGGTTAAAAATCACAGATTTGCAATAGTATAAAATCGACAAAAACATCATCAAAATAGGTTTACCATTGTGCTTAAATTAATAAAAATAATAGGCCTCGTACCAAGTGTTATTTTGAACACCTCCAATTATACTACTCATTCATGAAGAAAGATAATCTTAATTGCGACACGGGGCTCGAACACAGCTTGGTTAACGTCAGTTAACCAGAAGCGCACACGCAGCAAACACGCCACCCGATTGGTCCGGCATCTTCACCAGGATCCCCCCTCCACGAACATCGCTCAGAATTGCACATCTACCCTGAAGATAAGAGTGACGTTAGCTCTCGAAAGTTTGGAATATTTTCCACAACTCACCTGGTCGATAGCCCGAGAGAATATATCCATCATTCGACGCCAGGAAAGCTTCAAGTCTTACTTTTACAGTTTTATGACGTCATTATCATTTCTTGAATATGACATTTACATATCGATTTGAGATATTTTCCTATTATTTGACGTCTAACCAAATGAAGAAGAAAAAAAATAAATACAAAATATTTAAATTCGATAATAGCCAATACGAATGACTTCTCTCAAAATAATGTACAGTGGGATCCATGAGTATTACCGTGCAAAGTGTCCATCACCATATTCGTGGACTTTATTTGACCCAATAAGAACTTCAAGAATGAAAAGAAAACTCCGAACAAGCTGCTGACAACTTCTGCACCAGCATACGTAAAAACGCAGTCCTTGATAACATGTACGTTGCAAGATAAAAATTAATGAAAATAATCATGGACAATTTGCACGGGAATACTCATGGATTCCACTGTACCTTCAAAGTGTACTATGACACATGACTGGTATCGGTATTCAAGACTTATTCAATGTTTATGCAAGGCGACGTGCTTCGTTAGACTGATTTTAGCGATCATGCATGTTTGCGAAATATAATCACTATTTATTTATTGTAACACCATTAAGCCTTGTTTCCATGATTATGAAAAACTAAATATGCTGACCAAGGCAGTAATTTATTTTATTAAAATCATAAATTAAACGTAACGTTTCAACCTTCTAGCAAGGTCTTCATCAGACTTTGTATAACGTTTCAACCTTCTAGCAAGGTCTTCATCAGACTCTGTATCAAGTACAAAGTACTTGATACAGAGTCTGAAGAAGACCTTGCAAGAAGGTTGAAACGTTACGTTTAGTTTATGTTTTTAATAAAATAAATTACTGCCTTGGTCAGCATATTTAGTTTTTCATTATTTATTGTGTATATTCAATCGTAACCTCTACAATTGTTCGCGTTCGGATCTCGTTCTATCGTGAACATGCAATTACCGTAAGAAGGCTTCAGGCGGCCATTGCTCAGTATCGAATCTGCACGTTCACAGGCAGAAATACTAGTAATTTTCCTTCTCGATCAGCTTTACGAATTCTACTTGTGATTTGCAAATAATGTTAATCTTCGGGCTCTTATAGTCGCTGTGTTTCCTCGTTGTGTCAGAGATGAACAAAATTTTTTACCCCAGGTGTGAAAGTACGGCGAGATTGACTCAACCGAACGGCCTCTACACTGTATTATTTTCCCAGAATACGTTGTTCACGACCTACCTAGATGGATTTGCATGTCCACTGCCATCTCGACATTGAACTTGTCGGGCTGAGTAACACATTTCAAGCGAGAGTGAACACCGCAGGTTGTTACCACACGAAAGATTTCACTTGACGCATACGCACTTTCGGTTAGGCTTACATACTTCTCCCGAGCCCTTTCCCGTCTTTCTGTTCGTTTCGACGACTTGTCCTACAGCAAACGTTGCATAATCTGGAAGCTCAAAATTGTGAAATCGTAGTCAAGCAAGATTAGCTACTCATTCTAAACAAAGACGAAAACACGTTACTTGGATAGGTTGGACGACAATTTTTCCAACCTTATAAAATTATAGAATTCCTAACACTCTATGAAAACTAGCGCCATTGTAGATGCTAGCGTTAACTAATTGAACAGAAGTGAGCATAGTCGTCTCTGTACACAAACACCACCTAGCGTGATTCCCGCAAATTTCTTGGACGAATTGCTTCGTGTTTAACTGTTGAGTGTTTTAAAAGTATTCGTAGCATTGATATTCTCGCTTTGTCATAGACATTATGGTAAATATATCATAATATCCCAAAATTTACTGAATATTTTAGTGATTTACAGTCACATATTATGGCATAATTGCAAGTATTTCATAGTTTGATTAATTTAGAATTTCGATTCAATTTCTTTTCCGTTTTGGATGTTAAGAAGTTAATTCCTACCGTCTGAGAATTTGAACACTTGAATATGACCCTCTCTTAATTTTTAATTGCCTCTTGTTGATATATGTTACAGGACGCTTGTCAGGCATGTTCTTCTCGAGCATACTCAGCATGCGAGCAAGCTAATATTGTAGCCACTTTTAGCGAACATCTTGAGCTATCATTTTCCAATCAGAACAGCGACGTCCCGTGCTCAGGATGGGTAAGTTCCTTGAAATGAAATTTTCAAGTACGTCACCACTACCAGAACGTTAATTACGAGATAAAATTAATATGCAGGCACGATAACAAAGTAGCAAAATATGGTCGTAAGAAATGATGTAATACCAGCAGTAAATGGATTATATTACATATAAAAAGAAGTGATTAATTGTAGGAATAATGACGTTCAGAACATTTCTATCAATTTGTGATGTACTTATCATTTATGAATTAATGTGTGTTACATGTTGCATATTTTTTGATAATATTAGTCAATATTTGGCCATAAATCTATCATCAGCAATACATGTATATTGTATCTACATTGCTTTTAACCTTTTCAATTTATAGTTCCTCACAACATAATTCAATATGACATACGACTTTAGAAAGACTACATTATAATGAAACATTCCGTTTCCACAAATGTTCAAGACAACGCAAAGCGTTACGGCGGCAAGTGCAGCAAAACAGACTTCCTCCTACATCTGTTCTTCATTATTGCATTCAAAACGCCAGAACACAAGTTTTTAACCCCAAGTTTGTCCGTAATGACGTCATCAAAATGTGGGTCGTGTCGAACATTTTACTCCTCAATCATGCTACTTCGTCATAGTTATTTATCATCTATGACATATTATTTTCACGCACGTTACAGTTTATAACTGTTTTATAACGATAAGAAGTTAAAAACACCCACTGAATCATATAATATGATATTAGATACGGAAGCCAATATGGCGGCCAAAAGTCTAAACGTAACAGTTTCAGCTACATAATTATGTTTGGAATCTAGTTCTCTATTTTCGAGGTTTCATAATTCAACATGGTACAAAAAGTAGTGTAACGTTAAGTCCATGAAATAACAATTGCTATATTTTTGACAATATGAATATATATAGGGTGATTCAAGAACACAACACCATAGGCCAACTCCATTCTTAGCGTAGATGGTGAAAAATATAGAAAGGAAAATGTTGTTTCTAACAAGCGTGCTCGAAGTTTCAACGTAACGTTCACGGTTGAGGATATACACTAGTACGACCCATAATGATAAAGGAAATTTACTTGTTGCTACATGCTTCGTCTATAAAGCTAGCATTTACGTTATTGCAAAACTGTACTGCTAGGTAAATAAAGATTGATGACCTGACCAATAAATATGAACATCCTGCGATATCGATATCACATTGTAAAAAGGTTAAAAAGCTGTTAATGGTTTCGATGTGATAAGTTGAGAAAAAGGCGTTAGCACGGATGTATTCGAAAATGAGAAGGGAAGCATCAAACGCCAGTGCCTCAGACAGGACGACCAAACACTTACGATGTTCAAAAGCGAAAAGGTAAGCAACTATCACAGAAAGTGAAATTTTGCTGAAATCGGAAAATATAATTGCTGTCATTCTTGAGGTAGTACCAATGCTACGAAAGCATTTCACTTTAACGTTAGCGTCGCTAACTAGGAAGGAACCTCAATTGTGGTTTCATGTTCTTCGCTAAAAAAAGACTATGTTCTCCCAGTACTTAGCGAAATACATTTTTCAATAACCCATGACTCGAGAGCCCTCGAATAACCTTTTACTATCTCCCGAAGCCAGTCTGCCTCCCACAATCCTACCTAGAGGTGTGGAGATCTTCAACAGGTAATGGGGTGAGGTATGGTCAGCGCGTCGATCTCCCAGCCGTTATAAGAGATGTCAGTGACCGGGTTACGCTACTCGCTCGTAGCTCAACAATTTCCTCACGATGGTGGGTTGAAACCGGCCCTATACACAGACCGAGAACACAGAGCTAGACCGAGAACCCAGAGCTGGACCCAGGCGGACTCGAACTCATGCCGTCCCGCAGTCGGAGCCTAAAGCACATCGCCTTAGACAGCACGACTACGGAGGAGGACAATGCATTGTTAACGTGGAATTAATTTCCCTGTTTCGGAATTCTGCATCTGTTTGGAAATATTAATCTTTGTAAGTCTTATGTTAATCACACACTGCATTCCATAGATTTAAAACATTTTGTAAAATAAACTATTTTTTATGTGGTAGGTGGAATAGAATTACGCATAAAAATGTTACCTTCCGCTGGATCCGAACTTAAGTTTACCGCATGTTACTCTGATGGAGATAACCAACACAGCAAACGAGAGAACATTAAACTTTCTCGAAATAAACTGACTGAAACCAAAGTTTATTTTTTACGAGTCGATTTTTTTGTGATATTATGTCATAACGTTGTATTCTATCTCATTCCCCATGTCTGTTTGTTTGTCTGTCAGTCGGTTTAAAAATTTATCATAAATATAATATTTATTTCCAGTCTGTTATTGCTACTGTTGGTAACGGATTGACTGTATTGTTGTTTTAAGACCACTTTATGTAAACAGAAACGCTAATCGAGACTGGACCTAAGGTTTAAATTGGGTTCTGAACCACTATGTCATCGAGAATTCCTACAGTTAGTAATTCCCACGATTCAGCTAAGATGGTTTGGCAGGTTTCTCTTTCATTTCCTGTATTTTTCAGTAATTTGGTTTCACATTATTTAATCGCGACGTGAAGATGGATGCTGCATAGGCGAATATGCTGAAGTGATACACAGCAACGAACACCCTTGTAGAAAAAAACAGATCTCGAGCTTGGGGCCTTCGGTGTGAGAAATGGTTCAAAGAGATGATGTATCCCTTTGCGTGTGTGTGTTTTCGCTAGATTCATGGTGTTTCGTGAGTTGGTTTAAACAGACAAAGTACATAAACCAGACAGGTGGAAGTGAGTAGAGAATCGTAACTACAGGACCTTCTTGATAAGATATCATTATCTCAGATATCTATCAGAAGATATTATATGTCTTCTTGTGATAAAGGGCCTGACAGATTAAAAGGTCACATTTGAAGTGCGTCCTCTAGCCCTCTACTGCTGTCATACGTCTGAGAGACGTCCTCGTTTCTTCCCCTGACGCGATATTGCTCTCTCCCTACCTGTACTTTCAAATTTGATTGTTGTCTACGTGGGATGGAAATCTCTCCCCTGTATTGATATCTGACCTTGAATTTGGTTGTGGCAAAATGTTGGTTCGTCTCAGATACGGAACTTCTTCTATTGAACCTTACGTTCGGATTTTTCGTTTGCTGTGACTAATTTGGGTAAATATGAATTCTTTGATATTTGATATTAGAAAAACAATATACACTTTTCAGAAGCGTAGCAGGCCAATCTGCCTGACATGCGCCAGAAAAAAAATGCAGTCAGGATTGCTTTGTGAAAACTAGTCATTAAAATTATACCCCGCGTATGTGAAAAAACAAGTTTTCCGTTCTTCGCAGATTCTTGTGATATAAATATATATTCTACGTCAATACAAATTTTCACTACCAGTTTCCTAATAGGAAAAACTGTGCGCTCGAAAAAAAAAAGAAAAGCATTTCATCTCCAAAATGTTAGTTCATAGATGCATATTCTGTCGTAATTTTCATTTTCATTTGAAATTGTGTATGTTATGGAAATTAACAACAACAATGAAACTTACAAAATATTTAAAGGGCTCGGGTGTAAAACATAATAAGTCACATTTTGGTCATTTTTGAGTTACAAAGTAAAATGTGCAATCCTTCAATTTTCGAGTGAATTTGTAATGTCATACAATTTGCATTGGACGCGGTGAAGCCTTGTGAAATTGGTAAACACAACATGAAAACAATTTATCTACACTCTAGCTTCTAATAAGCTTTCTTTCTTAATGAACTCAGAAGTGACTACATTGTCACTTTTATGTTTTACAACCGAGCTCTATAATAAACCGGAATATATATATATATTTAAAATTTCCGCAATTTATATGAGTTGTCTTCGAATATTTATTATATACTTCTTATCCTCATTTCCCTTGAATTGTCATTTCTTTTAAGTACTTCAAAATATACGTAAAAAGGACATGAAAGGAAAAAATTACTTAAAATCAACGAAAATAAAGTTTTACATAATGAAATATGTTAAGTGTCTGTCAGACACCATGATATCGGTTGCGTTACATTATGAAATGATACCAGTTAAGGGCTTGTGAAAATGCCTGAAACTTTATATAATTCATATATATTACATTTTCTTTACCGATAAAAAGAAGAAACAAAATACAGACTGACTGGACCATGGAGAGTGCAGTATTATTGCATCAAGTAGAGCATAAAATTCTTCTTAAGACATTTTTTAGAAATTGAATTTTTTAGGTTTGTGTGTTTCTTTACACGTGTGTGTGCGTGTGCGTGTGAGAACAGTGGTGTGCACCTGTGTTGCATGATGATCTAGTTATTTTTCCCTCCGGTACATTAATATAATTGTAGAATGTAGAATTTGAAGAAAATAAAACAAATTCAAGGAACCAAAATATGAAGCATGTCCGTCAGGTTATTTTACAAGTAGCATTAAATAAACACGCATACCTTGAAGCAAGTATTACTCCATCTACAGAGCACGGGGTATTACGTCAGACGATGTCCATCTCCCTTTGGCATCAGTGCTTTATCTCATGAAATGTATACCCGTGGTTGGTATGCAAACCGCAGAATTGCAATGTTGGTTGGGTTGTCTATGTGGAAAGCGTTTTGTGGAGAGACATCGAGGTATTTTTCTACGTTCAATGGCTAATTTCAACTATTTCCCATTGCCGACTTTAGTGGTGGAATGGTTAGCTTGAATTGAACTGATGTTTTAAGTCCACTTTATGGCCAGAGACTGGACATATGTGCCTCCGCCGGATATCGAACCCGATACCCCTTGATTATAAAGCGAACTACTCAGTCGAGGAGGCACTTCACAGGCCAATACACCCCCAGGGGTCTCGGTTTTGAATCCTAGCATGGGAGAAGGGGCTCTTTGTGGCTATCCGTTCATCAAATTCATCATATCATCACTTATCCTTATCGGAGCGATTACCAAAAGAAGGCAGAGAAATGGGACGAAATTCAAATCAATGCTATTTTAATTTAATGCAGCTTCGGGCGTTCCTCGGGTGGCATATATTTTCTCCTTCACTCTTCTCTGATCTTCCTCCATGTCAAAATCCCATGTCCATTGTCCAATGTATAATCCATTAGATTCGGATTTCTCGACTTCTCTGGGTAAGAGAAACAAAGAAGAGGCGTATGCAAAAAGCAACACAGTCGAACGCACACTCTCCGACACACAGCACGCACCAGGCCATCGCAGGCGTTTCCGCTCAGAGCATGTGCTCGGACGGTTGTGAATTTGGCAAAAATTCAAATCCCGGTCTACGTAGACATGCTTCTCCTCCATCTCCAGACATAAATCATCTTTTTCCCAAGATTTCCGACGTCTCTGTGGATCCAGGAATCGTGGTATCAGATAAATGCAGAGTGTAACAGCCAGAACGGAGTCGAAATGAAGAGAGGAACAGGTTTTTGTTGGAATGAGTCTAGCGATGTAGTTCATCTGATGAATTTGCAACGAGGGCGAAGGTTACTGGGGCCTAAAAATAGCTCTCACTTCTTCAAAACAACTCTCCAAAAGCCACTTGCTTCTTTCTGAAGTTGTCAATACAATCGAGCAGAAGCAAGATTTCGTTTTTGAAAAATTGATATCTCATTTCCTTGTTTGATCACTAGTGCTATATACCGGTTCGATATCAACCGTTTCATATTTAAAAACGTTAGCCACCATACTTACAAATCACACTAAACCTACGTTTAACTAAAATATGTTAGAAAAATATATAAGTACTATTATGAATCATAAAAAGTAACTAGGGCCTCCCGATGGAACAGTGGTATCGTCGTCGCCTTGTAATCAAAGGGTCCCGGGTTTGGTAGCCGCTTGGGGCCCATAATGGTTAGGATAGCCGAGTTACGCTACTCATTCGAAGCTCGGCAATTTTATCACAATGGCCACAGAATCCTTACAGAGAAAGCTGTGCCATGTTTAAAAGATCGTAAAAATCGCATATTTTTTAATATTTCCTTTGGTCAATGTATTCATAGGCGTGAGCACGGGTTGTGCCAGAGATGCCTGTGCAGTCTGTAATGTGTCCTCAAAAAATATAAAATAAAGGAACTACAAAAGTAAGCTATTTCGTTTCATTTGAGATGATTCTCTCTCTCTCTCTTTATCTTCAAGACATTGTGATAGTATTTACTATAATGATCAATACTAACGTAGGAATTAAGAAGATTATGGTATGTTTTATTTAGCGTCGCTTTTCTTCCACTTTTGGCTAATCGCAACGATGAGAGTAAGAGTTGATGAAATGAAATGTATGAGGAGTTATTCGAACCCGAGACTTGTGGCGCAGAGAGTATTAACTTTCAAGTGACCAAGTACAATATTATATTTTGTGATGTAATGCACATTAGGATACGTAGGAAAACTAAACCTATATATTAATTAATGAAAGGAATTCAGCTCGCATTACCTGTTGTAACATTTTCTTGTACTGTGTCACATTTGTTCGAGTTCTTCTTCTTCTTCCTCTTTCTCTGACGCTGTCAAACAAAACACTGTCGACTTTGGCCAACGTTCATGTTTTTGTAGGATTTCAGGTTTTTTATCCTTTTTTTTACACTTTTCCAGCTCCCGTGTAATACGATACATGACACTACTAAATCTTGATTCTTACACTTTTACATTCTGTGTTCTGTTTTTATTTCAATTTGACATTTGCGAGCGTATCCATATAAAATCCAAATAAGTAGTGTGGATAAATAAGATGCAAGAGATAGTAGAGATATAGGAAATGGAAATTTTTATTGTATCAGATTTTTATAGTTTATTTCGTTGGTGTGAAAATTTTTCGCATTCCAAGAATAAATGTTAGGCATCTGGATTGTCTTTACCACATGCACAATTTTGATGTTGTATAATACGTATTCTTGCTTGATCAGTTCGCAATCTATTAATAAAATCTATATCCTGTATTGGAAGAGGATATCTGTGGAACCATGGATGTCTTGCATCAAATTCTGCAAGTCATCTATACGTATGGTCTACCATCTTTAATTGCTCATTGCATCAAATTTTTCAGTGATATTTTATTTTTAACTCGAGGTAAAAAATCTGTATAAGGAAGTGTGATATATGATATTTGAGGTAAAGTCCTTGTTCTCTTAGCGTACATATCTACCAATATATTACTTTGGTTAATGTGATATGCCTTGACATATGTAAAGTGCATGGTTATATTTTTGTATTGTGCTTGTTGAGTTCGAGTTAGTTATTATATACAAATATTGATTTTTAATTGTTTGCTTCCTTTGCTTAAATAAAATAAATAACGCCGCAATTATATCAATATCTTTACTAAAGTGATAACAAATACTCAGCGATGATGTTAAAATTTTACCTAAATGCATCTAATATTTACTATAGAAAGGAATATGCTGTTTCATCAATTAGACAACATTGCCCAGCTAGGCAATTAGCACTCCCCTAAGGCACCTCGAAATATGTTAGCATTCTCACGCTCGTATTATTACAGTATGGGTTATTACAGTGCAGTACGACGTGAGAGGTTGAGGGTTCGATTTCCAGGAGTAGTTGTTTATGAGTGTCACTTCATTAATTTCATCCCATCGTCACTCAAATATTGTCTTAGTGGCAGAAATTCAAAGTAAAATAATTGATTTTGATTTAATTTGTGTTTTATACGTCGCTTTTTAAGAGTTTTGCCAATCGCAACGAAGATATGATGAAATTGATGAAGAGACGTTCACAAAGAACGCTCATCACCAGGCCTTGATTCTAAAGCGGTGTAGCGTGCTGTGCTAATCAATCCCCATGAAGGTCGGCGCCACGTAAAATATCAACCCATCAATCACGCATTTATCCTAAATAGCGAAACCAATGTGATTGAATGAATTATTATCGGTATTTTGCCCACAAGCTATACTGCAACTTTATTGATTACGGAAATTTTTCTGCAGTGCTAACATTGTAAACTTTTGACTATTATAAATATACAAACAAACAGATCAATTGTGGTAGTAAATGTCCCATTATACAAGCACCTGGCATAATTTATGTTAACAAAATGTTTATAACTGTAGTAGTTTTCCGAGCAATCAAAAGAAATAAAATAGCTTACATGATAATATCACAAAAATGGAAGAAATACTGTCGAAAGTTTCTATAATTACTACGATATGTACTTGTAGGCTACATATTTCTTGTAGATTTAATCATATTTGAGCTAACAGAGGTTAAACTAATATACGCTATTGAATTTTGATTGCTTTACTGCCACAGACAAACAGACAGAAAATTAGTCCAATATCTTTGATATGACTGTGAGTTAATTTTAGGTACATATTTGTGTTTCTGATTTCAGAGGTTCCTGAAAATTTCCTAGAAATTTACTCGTTTGTATCATTAACTGCAACCAAAAAATGGCCCATGTTGTCTGATAAAATAGATACCCCATCGTGTAGAAAGTATGCCATTCTTTCAAATCACCAAATGTGATACTTCTAGGTTGCGAAGCATTGAAATTTGTTGTTTGTTGATTTTAAGTTGTTTCCCTCGCATACAAAAACGGACATGTTAATCAGAAAAATCATATCGTCTTGCCAGGAATTCATTTCGAGATTGTTTTAAATGCACAAACCTTTTACTCTTGAAACATCATATTGAGATTAATTTGAAGGAATAATATCAACATTTGTAATTTATATTCTAATAAACGTTTTGATTAAATTTTATTTTTGAAAAGTATTCTCTTTTTGCACCTTTATATAACACTACTTACCCTGATGCTCTCTGCCGGAGTTGAGATAAGAATTTCAAAATTTCTTTGTCTTTTAATAGCTGCATGCAATAAGCGCAGACTCGAAATTTGTAGATATTTCCCATTGTTGTAATATATCTACTTTTTCTAGAAAATTCGAAGGATCTTGCCATTTTTTCCTTGAAATAAGAAATCTTCCCTTTATTACCTTTCCATTCTCATAGCTAAAAATAACTAGCTTTTAATATAGTTTCGGTTCACGCACAATGTAACTGACTGAAAACTTTCACCACAAAATGGAATGTTATGCTAATACATTTGAACAATATTTTTTTACTGAAATAATAATGGCTCATGAAAATCGTGCATGTTTAATCTGGATGCCCTAGAAAGTGAAATTCAGGCATTTCACTGTCACGGGTGGGACACGGGGACCACACTTTTTATATTAACTTAACTATTCTTGTGATGGTTTAGCAACCTTTTTCTTACAGTTGTATCGGGCCAATTACCCACGTAGGAGACATCCGACCCACACCATGTTTCCAAGACTGTTCCAACGTTTAAAGGAAACAGGGCATGTGGAACCAGGACCGAGGAGGACAAAGATACGTACGGACTCCAGAATTGGAAAAAGCAGTGCTTGCACGTGTGGATAAGGAGACTTCAATCAGCACCCGATCAGTTGCACGTGAAATGGGTGGCGCGCACAGTACTGTTTAAACATAATGCGGGAACAGATAGTTTCATACCATCGTCAGAAAGGGCATGCATTCACTCCTACTGACTTCGGAGCTCACGTCGAGTTCAGCCAATGGTTACTGCAAGGCTGTATGGTCGATCCTGACTTCCCTGCGTATGTTCTTTTCTCGGATGAAGCCTGTTTCACTAGAGACGGAGTACTGAATACTCGTAACGGTTATGTATTGGCTGGTGAAAATCCACACGCTACAGTTGTGACGAGCCATCAACACAGATTTGCAGTGAACCTGTGGGCTGGCATAGTCTATGGTTATCTATAGACCCGTATCTTCTTCCTCCCCGCTTAACTGCATCAGTGTACCCTGTGTTTCTGCGAGACATACTCCCTGCGTTGTTGGAACATATCACTTGATCTTCGTCAACGTATGTGGTTCCAACTTGATGGAGCCCCAGCTCACTATGAAGGTACTGCTCGTTAACACCTGCGTCAGACGCTCCGTGAAAGGTGGATAGCAAGATGGGGTCCTGTTCCGTGGCCAACTCGGTCACCTGATCTGATCCCACTTGATTTCTTCTTGTGGGGGTCATGTGACACATGTCGAGAGTGAAGAGGATCTCCTGGCAAGAATTATTGCTGCCTGTGACATTGTTCGAACGACCCCGGGGTTGTTCCAATGGGTACGCCAGAACTTTGTGCGACGATGTCATGCCTGCAGCGAAGCCGGGTTACGCCACTTTGAACAACTGTTTTAAATGTAGCAGCATGTGAAACTTGTGGAGGTAATAAAAGTATTACATCTTCATACACCGATTTTCGCTTATAACTTTCGACTAAGTCTTCTCTGGACCAGGGTTCCTTATCTCAAATTGATGCATGTGCCCTTCCACATCATCCCTGAAAGTTTGTATCGTCAGCCCGGAAACACCCTGGACACAATTGGAAGGTCACGATGTATGCTAACGTTTACTGTATGAATTTTTTAGAACAATATATAGATCTGTATCAGGACAAAGAAAAATACAAAATACGAGCACTCACAGGTCGTCCTAAGCGTTGCATGTAGGCAGTTGTATCGGGCCAAGTACCCACGTAGGAGACATCCGACCCACACCATGTTTCCAAGACTATTCCAACGTTTAAAGGAACCAGGCAGTTACTTCTCATCCACTCCCGAATGCTGCTGCCCACCTTGCAACAGTTCGGTATGGTAGACCATCATTTTCTAAAGCTTCTACATGTATACTATTAAAACATGGATAGTTAAATGTGAGATACAACAGCAAAAGTGTGGAAGAGGTAAAAATGCAGAGAAGGATAGGAAAGCACAAGGGAATTAGAAATAAATGATTAATGCTGCTGCCTGGTTCCAATCGGTATACTACCATTCCTGGTCGTCCATGTGCCAGATTTATGCAAGCCGTGGAACTTCTTTAATCGAGCGGGACCTTTTTTCTACGAAGTTTTTAAATTTCTTGGGAGAAAATCCATTTTGCCTGTATTCTATCTGTATTAGGTCTTATCAACTTTTAATTCTCAGAGACGTATATAATATTATGTTGTTTATTAAGTATTTAAATTCAATTTAAAATATAATGTTTAAGAAATCCTTCATGTTTTATAATTTCATTGACGCTTTTCCTTTTTTCATTGACTTTTCTTCTTAGGGCCTCCCCGATGGCGCAGTGGTAGCGTCGCCGCCTTCTAATCAAGGTGTCTCGGGTTCGATACTCGGTGGAGGCACAAGTGGTTGGGATCCCACTTTAAACTGTAGGTCCAGTCCCGATTAGCCTTACTGTGCATAAAGTGAACTTAAAACACCAACTCAACTAAACTCAACAACTTTTCTTCTTTCAGAAAATATATTGAAACAAAATTTTGCTTTAGACCTCGCATTTACATTATTTTGGTATACGTACCCCATTTTACCCAACTGGATGTTCAAAATGGGGACTGTCTTGAGAGAAAATGAAGGAGTAACGTTTAAACCAAAGAAAAATAAAGTAAATTATGAATTGCGGGAAATAAAATGAATGCAAGGTAAGAAATATATGGGAAAGTTACATGGAAAGACAGATCAGAAGAAAGAACACAAAGGGGAAGAGGTTAATCGGCAAGAACAGAGAAAAATGTGCAAGTATGAAGTATATTCTGAGAAATACAAGGCCAAATCAATCTTACTCCGTTTGCATATTTTATCTAAGTATAAATACTTCAAGATTCTTTAAGGAGGGTAAACTACCGGATTACCAATGTGGTATCGTTAAGTCTGGAGACAAGAATGCTGTTGCTTCTTATAGACACATTTTCTACTTGTCGCTACTTTCTATCGTCTGTGAGATCATAATAAAAGATCTATCTTACACATGTATACAGCACAGCTCATGCTTAACGTTCTTGAGCATTCTATTGTTTGATGCTATGAAACATATGTAGGAAAGCTACCAACTAGATGTCCAATAACAATATTTTTCGAAGGCTTTTGACTCTTTAAACCACAATTACCTAACCAATTCAGTATTCACGCAACATTTGCTTCTCTGCTCCAACAGTATCTTCAATGCAGACAACAGAAAGTTGCACTTTCGGTGTCATCTTCTTTTTATCAAGCTGTATCTTCTGGTACATCAAGGCCACCGACCAGCTTTTCATTGTGTAGAATGATGCTCTTTCAGAATCATTTCCACTAATGGTGAAACAATATACAGAAGTAAAACCCTACATTTCAACGAAATGAAACTCCTGCAAGGGAATTTTGATTCCCTGATAAAATGATGTGAACTACACAACTTGAAATTCAGCCTTCAAAAGTATTCTTCGATGACCTTCTCCTTAAAGAAAATACATTAAACACAAATATAGAAAAATGGATAATATCAAATTTAAATTCCCTGCTAATCTCAGAGGAAACGCAACAACACAGGGGATATACAAGGGCGGTTCAAAAAGAAACCGAGCTTTTGCAAAATTGAGAAAATGGGAATATTCACAAGATATTTGGGCCTGTCTCCTCCAAAGCATACCCTTCCACTCTGAACACACCCCTCCAATAGTTTCTTCCAATACTGGAATGCCTGCTGTAATTCCAGTTTTGGAGTAGCCTGCAAGTGCCGTAGCGAATTCTCCTTAGTCTCTTCTATTATCTGGAATACGTGACGTTTGAGGGTTGATATCAACTTGAGGAAGAGGAAGAAGTCTGCGGGTGCCAAATCAGGGTCGTATGTCGGTTGTGCAATATCAGGGATGTGGTGCTTTGTCAAATACTCCCGGACAACAAGTGAGGAATGAACATGTGCATTATCGTGATGAACCATTGTTGTAAAGAATAACGTCTCATGGAGTTATCTCTTGTATGTACAGTTTATTTACACTTCTACCCTTCGCCGTATATACATCTTTTCATTACAAATCCAAATCCAATATCAACCGCTCCCGGTTGCCTTTTGCAATTGCACTTATCACGACTTCCACTCTACGAGCGCACTATTTACCATAGCGCTAACCCGTCCCCGCTGTTTATCACGCAGAGGTCCCTAAACATACGGCGCTCACTCCGTGTGTATTTCTATGCATCCATAAAAACTGCCTGCTTATCTGAGAGCCTGGGATTCTGAGATATGAGAGAGCTCGTAACAAGTCGGAACCCGATATTTATACCTCCGACAAACGACCCGCCCCCAACCGGGGCAAGGCATTATTGTTACCTTTCAAAGAGGGAAGCCGTTGAGGGAAAGCAACCGTTGGCTTCCCCGGCTATTTGGAAAAAGACAACCTAGGCCAGAGCATGTACAGTGTCTCTCAAAAGTTTTAGGACAACGACATTTTAAACTAGGCAACACAATTTACACAAGGCGTTGGTGGGTTGCGTGTAGAGCTAGGCTCAATTTCAGGGTTGCCACATGCACAATAGATATTTATAAAATACGCGAAAGAAATAAAAACAAGTATTATTGTATAAAAGTATTAAAAATATCACTATTATATCGCATGTGTATACTCAAAGAAAAAAATAGGTTTTCTAGTATTTCATCGCTGATGAGTCTACAGAAAGGAAAAGAGGTGAGAGAAAACGAGAGGTGACAAAGGACAGGAGAAAGAGAAAGCGAAATGTGAAGAGGAAAAGTAGAGGAGAGAAGAAAGAGAGGATAGACGAGGAGAGGAGATGTAGTGAGGAGAATGGAAAAAGATTCTAGGAGAGATGAGCAAAGAAGAAAAAAGAGAAGAAAAACGAGATGAGAGAAGAGGAGACGAGAAGAGGGGAGTGGAGAGTAGAATAAAGGAGAGAAAAATAGAAGAACGAAAAGAGGAGGAGAAAAGTGCAGTCGAGTCGGAAATCTAAGACAGGAGAGGAGATACGAGAAGTGGAGATGAGTGGGATGGAGATAAGATGCGAGAAAAGTAGGGAAGGCGATATGAGATAAAAGCAGAGCAGAAGGAGGGTAGAGAAGAAGGAGAAGAAGAAGAGAAGAACAAAAGGGACTGAAGAGAAGAGGTAGTTGCAGAAAATATCGTCTCAGCGTCAAGAATTGATGCATTGGTCAAATTGTCGACATGAAACATTCAATAACATTTTGAAATGTATTGGAGAATGTATTAGATCGGTGCGAAATGCCTTTTGGCTTAGTTCAGAGCAAGATAAAATCTTCCATGTAAGATCTTTTATTTTACCTGCGATTATACCACTAAAAACGTGAATGTAATTTTAATATTTATAAGAATTATCCCATTTTTGTTCACTTCTCGGTTCGTTGAAATAGAGATTTTGTAATTTAATATTCCCCCCCCACCGCTAATTCCAAACTGAATTATTCCGTTTCACAAGGCGTGGACAATGAACAGAATGGGATAGGTCTAAAACTTACGAAAATTTTCTGCTACCGGAAGGGTTTGAACCTACGACCATCAGATTGACAGTCCTGAACGGTAAACACTACCCTACAAGCTTTCGCTCCTGAAAGTAAGTAGGAGGAGCTGACCAATGTGAAATGTAGATGCAACTCTCCTCCTACATGTAATGTGCAAACAATACTTGTTTGTAACAAAGAAAACGAAGGTAGTACGACTCGGCGAAAACATTTAATGGAGAATTGCACATGAGGAGAACTTTTCATTCGATATTTGCGGAAGTATCCTTGCATTGAACTCGAGTGGGAAAAGGGGTAAAATTAGTATGTCCTGAATTGCACAAATATAAATAGTTATTTCATTAATATTTTTCAATGTCTTTGAGGCAGTACACAGTTATCTTTAGAGTATCATAATTCATGATCTTATACATGAAAATATCCCTTTGAACGTGTGTCAAATCATTCATTTGCTTATTTCTTTATAAAGTCCATATGCAGAACAATGTAGCCACTATACACTGCTATTACAAATAATGATACCATGCTCTTGTTTATTAGAAGGGGATTTAAGAAAAAGAAAAAGAACACCTAGTATGGAGGATCGAACCTGGGACCGCAATCAACGCTTTCAAGAACTCTAACCAATACACTACGCCCTTTGTTTCCCTTGGAGCAATAGTTTTTAATTATTCTGTCGCTTCAATATTGTAAACGTTATCCTGCAAAAAGAAGTCCAATACTCTGATATAGCTCTGTACTTCTAGAATTACTCTATACACATACATTTGAAATTTAACTCTGAATTTATTTCTTCGATGTTGGTATATCTTAGCTTGTGAATATATTGTATTTGTAATTTTATAACGGTTACATGAACATCTACGAAATAGTTCCTTATAATAACCTCCGGTTGGCCAAGTTGCCAATATAAACAAATGGAATACAGATTGTCTTCGAGCTTACATTGTTAAAAAGAAGAGGATACACGTATTACTATCCCAATACTTATTCAATAAGGTTTCTTGTTTGTCAGAAATTACCACTTTAACTATTGCATGTTGAGCTAGTGCCCACCTAGCTGCCTCTGTTGAAATCTATAATTCTTCAGATTCTCTTTAAAATTCGACTCTGGTCACTTGTAACTTGCTGGGTGCAGACACTGTGCATCGACGGACAGTGTTTTGCGATAAGAAGCGGCCTTGAATAGCGTGAGTGAGTCACTTTGAACGCGAGCAAGCTACGCTACCAAGCTTGTTTGCCTTTGAAAACCAAGTCATTTTTTTTCACCGTTTCCGAACGCGATTGCTATTGTAGAAGTACTCGTATATATTCTCTCAAAAGAGGAAGAAAGGAAATTAGACCAATGTTCTCCAGTCGTTTAAAACCAAATATTGTCTATTAAACGAAAACTTCACGAGTGTCAATAAACCTATCTGAGCATAAGTTGGAATAATTTAATAGAAAGATTCTCCAAAATTTCTCTCCCACTGTCTTCGTCTGGCCAGTACCCAGGAGGGCATGGAGGCCATGCCCCCTCGAACCCTGAAATATTTAAATGTTGATTTTAGAAATGTGTAAAAATTTCAATTTTGTTTTTACATAAATGAATCTGTTTCTTGCGCAAAAGTCTTCAGGCTGCAATATTGGATGATTTTAGTTTTATAATGCAAGGCTAGCAGACGTCAGATTCGCCGATTTAGTCAGGACAGTGCGTTACTTTCAATCCCTGTCCCGACTTTTTCGAACTGCAATCGTGATGCGACAATGTCTCTTTATTATTGTTTTTTTTTCCTTAACTCACAATTAGACATGTTAATTATTGTAATAATAATTCCTAGTACGCAAAATTTAATTTATAAATATATTATTTTCTAAACATAGAATTATCATGACTTTTCAATGGCGCTCGCACTATTTGAACTATTTTGTAATATCTGTCTCTCTCTCTCTCTCTCTCTCTCTTATTTATATATATATTTGGGTCTGGCCCCTCCTTCAAAGAAATCCTGCGTACGGGCCTGGTCTACGTCAATGACAGAAATGCAAGCAATATTTTTATTTATTTTTAACCCAATTAAAGGAATGTGGAAGAATTTAAAAGAAATAAGAAAGAGCAGAACGACTGTTGCTCTACTTTAAAAATTGTTGTTCTTCGAGGAAGAAAAATAAGAAGGATTTACTCCAGCACCTTAACAGAGTGTCCTACGAAACTCTCTTGACTAATACTGTCAAATGTGAAGTGATTTTATGAATAAAATTTTCCGCCTGTTTACGTCTAACGTTGCGCAGATTTGGTAGTTCGCAAACGGTGTAATTACTTCGTGTTACCTTACGGAACAGCAAATACATTTCATAAGACTGTTCTGAACACGAGACTTGCTTCAGTAAACAAGCATTTCGTCCGTTGCAGTATCACAGGAAAAGAATATTGACATGCAATGTTCAAGCCTATAGATATTTTCTATTAATAATGTATAAACACAATAATAAGTTAGAAGAAATAACTCGCATTTTACAACTACCAATATTCTCGTTTTTCTGCATCACTTCGAAAATTATTTCTCGGAGATATATGCTATACTACAAGAAAGCAATTCAAAATTAAAGTAAAAGTTCAACTACATGTATACCCAACGACATTTACAATATTTGAGGGACAGAATACTTACAAATTGTTGTTTCAAACGAAGGCAAGGGCGTGGTGTAGTGGTTAGGGTTCTCGATTGGGTTGCTAGCAAGGTTCGATCCTCCTGAGGAGGTCTTTTTTTTAATTCTCCTTTTATTATAAACAAGAGCATGGTATCATTATTTGTAATAGCAGTGTATAGTGGCTACATTGTTCTGCATATGGACTTTATAAAGAAATAAGCAAATAAATGATTTGACACACGTTCAAAGGGATATTTTCATGTATAAGATCATGAATTATGATACTCTAAAGATAACTGTGTACTGCCTCAAAGACATTGAAAAATATTAATGAAATAACTATTTATATTTGTGCAATTCAGGACATACTAATTTTACCCCTTTTCCCACTCGAGTTCAATGCAAGGATACTTCCGCAAATATCGAATGAAAAGTTCTCCTCATGTGCAATTCTCCATTAAATGTTTTCGCCGAGTCGTACTACCTTCGTTTTCTTTGTTACAAACAAGTATTGTTTGCACATTACATGTAGGAGGAGAGTTGCATCTACATTTCACATTGGTCAGCTCCTCCTACTTACTTTCAGGAGCGAAAGCTTGTAGGGTAGTGTTTACCGTTCAGGACTGTCAATCTGATGGTCGTAGGTTCAAACCCTTCCGGTAGCAGAAAATTTTCGTAAGTTTTAGACCTATCCCATTCTGTTCATTGTCCACGCCTTGTGAAACGGAATAATTCAGTTTGGAATTAGCGGTGGGGGGGGAATATTAAATTACAAAATCTCTATTTCAACGAACCGAGAAGTGAACAAAAATGGGATAATTCTTATAAATATTAAAATTACATTCACGTTTTTAGTGGTATAATCGCAGGTAAAATAAAAGATCTTACATGGAAGATTTTATCTTGCTCTGAACTAAGCCAAAAGGCATTTCGCACCGATCTAATACATTCTCCAATACATTTCAAAATGTTATTGAATGTTTCATGTCGACAATTTGACCAATGCATCAATTCTTGACGCTGAGACGATATTTTCTGCAACTACCTCTTCTCTTCAGTCCCTTTTGTTCTTCTCTTCTTCTTCTCCTTCTTCTCTACCCTCCTTCTGCTCTGCTTTTATCTCATATCGCCTTCCCTACTTTTCTCGCATCTTATCTCCATCCCACTCATCTCCACTTCTCGTATCTCCTCTCCTGTCTTAGATTTCCGACTCGACTGCACTTTTCTCCTCCTCTTTTCGTTCTTCTATTTTTCTCTCCTTTATTCTACTCTCCACTCCCCTCTTCTCGTCTCCTCTTCTCTCATCTCGTTTTTCTTCTCTTTTTTCTTCTTTGCTCATCTCTCCTAGAATCTTTTTCCATTCTCCTCACTACATCTCCTCTCCTCGTCTATCCTCTCTTTCTTCTCTCCTCTACTTTTCCTCTTCACATTTCGCTTTCTCTTTCTCCTGTCCTTTGTCACCTCTCGTTTTCTCTCACCTCTTTTCCTTTCTGTAGACTCATCAGCGATGAAATACTAGAAAACCTATTTTTTTTCTTTGAGTATACACATGCGATATAATAGTGATATTTTTAATACTTTTATACAATAATACTTGTTTTTATTTCTTTCGCGTATTTTATAAATATCTATTGTGCATGTGGCAACCCTGAAATTGAGCCTAGCTCTACACGCAACCCACCAACGCCTTGTGTAAATTGGGTTGCCTAGTTTAAAATGTCGTTGTCCTAAAACTTTTGAGAGACACTGTACAAAGAAATACACTTCTACATACATATTTCCCTTTTTGCAGCTGTGTGCGTAATAACTACATCACCATCCAGAACTTGTATCTTCAGGCTGTCCTTCAAAATCGTGTTACAAAAGCCTATACTGATGTTCAGTAAAGCACCAACTTCACGTACTGTGAGACAACAGTTTGCACCGTTTCCACATGATCGATTCCGATAGAGGTGGAAGAGCGTCCAGATTCTGCAACGTTGTCCATGGAGGTTCGACCCGATCTGAAATGTCTGTATCATTCGAAACCCTGTGTTCGACTGAAACACTCCTCGCAATAGGTTTAATGCAAGTAACATGACTTTAGTCTCTAAAAGTTTTCTGCAATTTCACACATACTTGATGCTTTTCGCAATTCTTTCCTTTATGGTAGGGTAACTGAAACTCGCCGTGGGTACTCAACACCTACACTCAATGCGATCTACTGTGTTACTCCAGTTAGCAACGGCTTTGATGCTGGGCCAAGTTAATAACTAAGGACACCGTTAGGTACCACCACTATCGGTTCTACACAACATATTTATAAACAACCTTTACAAAATAGTTCGGTTTCTTTTCTATTTATTTATTTGTTTATTGAATTCAACAAGTACATACCTAATTACAAAGCCCATCTGAATGATAGAATACATAGTGAATAGAATTACATATATTTCTGTAATATAGAGATAGAAATTCTATATACACACACACACACCCTGTATATATATATCCATATATAAAAATACATTTAATATTATTTTATATATACAGGGTGACTGGTAATTAGATGTATTCCCTGAAAGAGGTGTGTGTATGTATGTATGTATGTATGTATATATACACTTTATCACATAATTTCATTAGGAAATTATGTGTTTAAGAGTAGGTCATTGTGTTAATAGTGGCTTTACTCATAGAAAAGCTTTGAATGGTGTTATTCTTGATTAGCAATTTATTGTAACTTGTTCACATTCTCCACAATGAAGATATCTTTTAAATTTCCGATCTAGCCTTCTTTATAAGAAAAAATCATTCATTCTTGAGTCTAGTTTTCGACGACGGTATTCGAAAATTTGTCTGGCAGAGTAGATGTTCGGCATCTACTTCATGATTTAACAAACTTCCACAAGAATACTATTTCCTGTAACATTTTTCTGACATAGCTTTGTAAACCGACTTAGGTTGTTGGAGGTAAACTTTCTGAAATTTGTATTTTAAAAATCTAAGAAATCTTGATTGGTCTCTTTCAATTGCTTAACTGTACATTGCTATTCCATATAACAGATGCATATTCGAGTTATAAATAATACAAATTTTTTAGTGTCTCTATATTCTTGAAATCCCTCCCCAAGGTTCTTGAACGCTTCACTAACTTTTTGTTCTACGTGTTTATTAAAAGTAAGATTTGAGTTAAAATAATCCCTAAATCCTTGACTGTAAAATTTCTTCCTAGAATATGGTTGTATATTTGATACTGAAATTCAACTGGGTTTTCCTTTCGAGTATATGTTACAAAATGGCATTTATTGATATTTAGTGTTAAATCATTGTTTGTTGTCCACGTTTCCAACTTTGTAATATCATTTTGAAGTTGAACACTGTCATTTTGTTTGCTTATTTTCCTGTAATATTACAGGTCATCTGCAAACAGCAATTTGTGTGAATTTTCAAATTAATCAGGCAAGTCGTTAATAAGTAATGTGAAAAGAAGTGGCACAAAGTTAGACCCCTGAGGTACTCCTGAGGTGACTCTTATCTTGGAGGATGTGTGGCCTTCATACGTCACGTACTGCTTACGGTTCTGCAAATAGGAAGCGAACAATTGGCGCAGTGTTTCAGAAATATTGAAGCATGCTAATTTACTTAATAGGATATCGTGGTTAACCAAGTCGAACACTTTGCAAGTCTGTATATATTGCGTCAACTAAGGGGGGTTTCATGATGCGCCTGCGTCATGGGAATTTTTTGGGGGGGGCAACATTTTATACCAATTCTATATATCTTCACACAAGAATTGGGGGATCGTGTCTTTCAATGACTTGTTATTGATTTTTGGTTATGGTTATTATGTACATTTTTTCTACCTACCTGTGAGTGATCGTGGCGATGGGGTTGAAATAAAACACCACCTTTATTTCTTTAGAATCAGTTTGGAGGGGGAAGAGGACGTGCTGTTTGCATTAATATAATGTTAGTCAAGCCGACAAAGTGCTAAGAATAAGGTTGAGTACATTAACAATGGCGGTCAGCCTGAGCAGTTTTGTACGTTTTATGTGAGCAAACATGAATGTGAGGCTAAAGTACCTAAAGTAGACATATATTGCTTAAATATGTTTGTATTATATATTCCCGCAAATTTTGTTTGACCAAAATATTTTGATTAAATAATTCGGCATAAAAGGGGGACGGGGCGAATGTTTTACCTTTTGTGGGGGGAGTGCGTCATAGGCCTTGGGGGGGATGGGCACCACTGCGTCAACGTGACCTCCTTCGTGCAAGGTTGAACTTATAAAATTGATAATATCGGAGAGATTGGTCAACACTGATCTACGTGTTACAAAGCCATGCTGAAACAATGATATTACAGGTTTTTCGTGGGTAAATATGTAACAGTGCATGAGTTTTTCGAATATTTTTCCGACTTATTGGTCGGTAGTTTTGTACGTCATTAGTGTTATTGGTTTTGGGAAGTGGACAAATTGCCGTGGCTTTCCATTTTTCAGGAACTTTGTGACTTACAAAAATTAAATTGAAAATTAGATGTAATGGATATTTCAATATATCACTGCAACCTTTAACTTAATAGAGCGGTATCTTGTCCGGTTCGGCTGATTTCTTAGGTTTTAAGCTTTTAATTGCTTTTTCTATGTCTTCAATTCCTATCTCTGTAATATTAAGATTATCCAAATTTTCATATTGTTTATGGTTAGGCAATACTTTCATGTCATATCTAGGGGGATCTTTTTTATACACAGACTGAAAATGCTTTGAAAAAGCTTCGACTACTGAACGTCGGTCTCACAACATTTTATCTTTGAACTGTACAGGATCTTTGTTGCTTTTATTTGTAACAAACGACCAAACTGGGTGCTATCTTTTGAAATATTTATTTCCGAATTGGTAACATAATTGTTGTATGCATCAATAATTTCTTTACTAACTAATGTTCGAAATTAGTTAAATTTCTTGTAGTGGTATAGATAGTCTCCCACCTGTTGTTTCCACTATTTGTGGTGGTAATGTTTCCTACTTATATTTTTAATAATGCTGCTCGTAAGGCAACACGGGTACTGTCTTTCGCGGCTTTTCTTTAAGGGGACACATTCATCGAATATTTTATATATAATTTCATAAAACACGTCTGTGGCTTGATCAACGTCATTCTTTGTTTTCAATATGTCCCAGTTTGTGTTAAGCAGCTTGTGATAGATTGATGGAAAGTCTGCCTTACTGAAGTTATACTGTAGCTTATGACAAGTTTTATCGCAGGTTTCATTGACATGATTAATATCTACTAGCAGCGAAGGATGGTGTGTGTCTTCAGGAACTAGTGGGTCTGTGTTTCGTGTCACTGTTGTTCCCTGTCCGTTTGTCAAAATCAAATCGAGTGTCTTTCCGTTATTATTATTTACGTCATTTATAAACTTGTTAAGTCAGATACGTTTATGAAATTGTGCAATTCTAAATAAGGTCCAGTCGAAATACTTAAGTCATAATTGGAGTCAGCTATGTCAGGGAGATTAAAATCGCCGGCCAAGAGGATACTTTGTACAGTAGTCAGCTTACGAGAAGAACACCAAACTAGGGAGACAGGGTGCGGTGGTAAAGGAGAGGACCAGTCTATTTGCGGATTTTAGGTGTAACAGAAAGTCTTGCGCTGCGGTCTAGTGTTTTTCTGAAAGTGCGTGGAAGTTGATTTGCGTCAATTTACTGCTTTTATTTTCAGTGTCCAGAATACTTTTGTATTGCTAATCCCGTGCATTATATAGATTGTGTTTCAAAGAATTTTTAAAACAATAATATATGGCAACGACTTTAGGGTTACCAGATGACAAACTTTAAAAAAGAGAATATTTTTAGATTGCAAAAAGTTAACTTTCGACGAAGATGCTGCACTTCGAACGCACGTTTTGTGCTCTAGTTTTGGTGAGCTTATATATCACACACTCCTGTAAGACAAATTTGCACCGTTTTCGTATAACTAATAATAGGTCTCATTATAGGCAAATGTCTGAATATTATGTATAATATTTATTCACTATGCCCGTAATATTATACGGTTGTGAAACTTGGTCTCTTGCTTTTAAATAATAACACACATTGACATTTTGTCTTGGAGTTGTTTCTTGTGAGGAAACTGTTTTTGTAAGTCGTCACTAAATACACATTTGCGTTTTGGAATTGTTCAGATCGCTGATCGACAGAACTTCACTTCTCCACTACCATGTAACAACTAAGAGTACAGCAGTTAAAAATTACTGTTTATTTCTGAATTATGTCATGAAACTCAAATCAAAGTAAGCCGCGTGGTATCGCATATTCTTACCTATTCTTCGAAACTTGATGCTCACCACGAATCGCGATAGATGTCACACATGCTTTGAAATCAAAACCTCACGTGGGGCGGCGGTGACAACTGAAGAGACACAAAGGTCCAACAATTTTTCTATGTTGGTAGAAAAGTTTCATGTCTTTGCTCTTGCAACTGAGAGTGTTGTGTATCTTTACTTTGAAATAGGAAACGGAATCAACATTGACAATTATTTACAATAACGTTTTGTTACTAATCTAAAAGTTAAGCAGTTTTTTTTATCCTAGAAAAGAGGATATTTTCAAATGTTCCTTAAAACCCGCCCGGATCATTTTTAGGACCCCATAAAGATGTTTTTATCTGGGTAAAAGAGGACGCCTGGTAACACCCTAAACGACACCCTAAACGAACTGCACCGGTTACAGCAAGCCCTCGTGTGTTTTTCACTCAGGGAGCACTCCTCCAATCAAAATAGTGGAGTCGTTTGTCCCTACGTTACTCCACTTCCGTTGGAGATAATCTCCTCAGCGGTGAGCTGTATAACAACATCCAAGATAAATCCGTACACAAACATAAACTTTAATACAGGACACAATCAACGCATGATTCAGCATGGAAAGACGGGGGGGGGGGGATGCATCCTTGTAGAGAAATGAAGAACACAGTGTTGCATTCGAACACCTGGTAGATATGCGCAGAGCGTGGCAGATAAGTCCACACACCTTCCTGCATCCTTTTAGATAATGCACTTAAATGTTTGGTCTGAGCTGCAGACTTTATGCATTTGTTTGTTTCAAATGTTGTATTTACTTTTCGTTGTTTATATTATTTAAAAATAAATTATTTTCAGAAAACAAACATAAGAAAGTGGAAAGTATAGTGAAAATATCCCTACATACAAAATGGCGAACAAATGAAATGCACTATTTGTCGATTTTTGAGAGAGCAAATTCAAATCAAGCCAGAGAAAATTACTATTACTGCCATGTTACATAATAATCTTTAAAGCAACTTAGTTGTCAAATTGCTTCTTCGATAATACTCCTGTAGGTATCGGCACGTCTCAAGATTTGCAAACCACCAAATTCCATGACCCGCACATTATTCGCAGATGGAAGTCAGAAGCTAAAATTCGCCTTCGGGAAAGGCAATCCCAGAAGAACAGTGACGGAATTCCAATATCAGTGGATTCCATAGCAACAGCTCCAATTCCGAATGTTAGATACCCTTCATCCGAGCAATGGACTGTTTCCGGATCTCGATTCTACTGATGCGAATCGGACACTCAATGCTCTTCCTGGAAGGAGACACACCGTTGGAAAGTACAACAGGAAATTGTGAACATCGTCAGAGAGAATGCGATGCTTAATTGTTAGGCATCTGTGCTCAATGTAGCAATAACAAATGCGTCCAAATCTTTTGCAGGTTATTTATTATACATATATGAGACGATAAAAACATAGCCGTCAATTGTATTAAGATAGTATATTAATATAAGTAAGTTTATATTATAAAATATGGACATGTGACTTAATAATTTGAAGTTACTCTTCTGCATGTGAAATGTTGTTCTCATGATGAGGATTTATAGCGTGTATAAGTAATTTAGCAAATATAGACAGATAAAATCCATGTCTTACCGAAAATTCCGAGCTGATTTTGTATCGCATTATACTAACACTAAGGGCGGATTAAGTGTCGAGTGACCACCTTCCGCGGGGTGGCACCTAATTGTTCCTTTAAGTTTATTTTAGGGCCACTTTACGCACAGAAAAAGCTACTGGACCTAAAGTTTAAAGTTGGATACAAACAATAAATGCCTCCACCGGGTGCGTAGCTATTTACTTTAAAATAGTTCGATTTATTGTCGAGAAGAATTAACTGATGTTTCTTGTGTCTAACAATATATATATATATATATATATATATATATATATATATATATATATATATATGCAAAATCGTGTAGCAATTTAAGTTAAGCGATGAAAGTTGTCTTCATGTCATTGTGTAGATACTAAGTAAGCACACATGTACAATGTGCTTCAAGTATTTAAAAAAATAAGAATGTTATTTTATTTTCATTAAAAATCGTAATATATAAGTCTTTTTATTGGACAAATGTGGACAGCAGGATACCAGAGTTGAAAAATGGGGGTTAAAAATGGTGAAAATTAGGGTTCGCCAAAAATCCACATGATATGGGTGAAAATTTTATCTTCATTCATTGGTCTATTTCGCTCATTTTATTTCGCTTCTCTGATACTTTTGGCTAATCGTGAAGAGTAGAATTAATGATGATACTATACAATTGATGAGTAAACACTCACAGAGAACACTCATGTCCAAGTCGGGATTCGAATCGGATACCTTTGGCGTCGAAGCACATTGTGGTAACCAGCGTGGATACAAATTTAAATCGGATTTTTTATTTAAATCGATTTTTTTAAAGAAAGTAACAAGATTAAATTATTTGTATAGTATTTGGTACCATACATACAGATATGTGTTTTTATAGATAGGCTGTTTCTATTAAACAGCCCTGTAAAATATTCAAATAGTTTGATTAAAGCAAATAACATATTATATATAAATATACATCTTACTGTTTCTGATAGTGTATGTATGAACCTACTATGGAAATGTTTGTTGAGTGTGTTAATGAAACTATAATAATTTCAGTAACTTTTCTTCCAGTGAACACATAACATTCTGAATGCACTCAATAATTGTAACTTAAAATATTAACTTAAGTATTTTTATAGTCATTGTAGCAAAAATTTGCAATTTTTTATGATAGTTTGACAAATATTAGCTTCCATGTTTATATACAGTTCATTCAAAATGACACTATTTGTAGTGGCTTAGAATGGTTAGTATTTTGTTCATTTTCCTATAGAAAATGTTTGCTATTTTAGGCAATAAAATTTACTGAACTTTAAATCAAGAGAATTGTGAGTGTGTTTTTACTTCCTTTCGTATGAGCTTATGTACACTGTACATATAAATTGTTTTCTTTATTTTTCTTTCTTAGAGCCTAATTAACACTATTAAATGATTATAAGATTAATGTAGTTTCACCAAACGTGATTCTGATATCTACAAAATCCTTATGTACATTTTTCTATAAATTATTTATTTAAAGTTATTTAAATCAGTATTTTTTTTAAAAAATCACATGATTTAAATCAATCCAACTTGGCCGTAACCACTCCGCAACAGAGGTCGGCAATTTTATGGAGTCGCCCATGGGTAACACCTATATCACAGAGGATAGGTGAAGGAAGACAATGCGGAGCGGTATTGTCTTATGTAAGAAGGCTACATTTCTTTCAGAACTTTTCTGTTCCTTTTTAATAAGCATGTTCCCAATAAACCATTTACTTTACAGCAGAACGTATGATCCTGAAGCCGAGGAAATGAAGGAACGAGCAAGCGGTTTGGCTAATAAGCAGACGGGAAACTAATCAATGGCAAAATTTTACATGGAATTGCATCTGGTAAGGGTGCAGGCCGTGAATGAAAATTCTTCCATAAAACTTCGTTACGTGAAATTGTAATTGGCCAAGTAATGAGAAGCTGAGGAAGTCGGCAAGAGAGGGGTAAAGGCCTCAGAGACTAGACAGGCATTAAGGAATGAGCCACGGAACTCGGACTACTACTTCAGTTCTTGGCTACTATTCCTTGAAGAAGGAGATCTATTAAAGGTAGTATATGGCAGATAGGCGTTCTTAATTTATTTGCCAAAAAGATACTTAGATTCATATTATCTTTTCAAAATACAGCGATATTGAAAATTATATAAGGGTTTCAATATTTTGTTTTCGGAACATATGGCATTTATAATCACGAAAATGGTTGGAGACAGAGTGTGCCAAGTTATAGGGGATGGAAGGGGGCTCAAAAACTTGAATTATAAGTTGAATGAAGCCTCGTAATTTCTCCCTTCAACGTTTTATGGTATCAGTGAACACCACACAGAGAACTCGAAATGCATCAATGCGAATTTGATGCACTTTTAGTGCATCAAATGACACACCTAAACGTGTAATCTTGGATTATTGGAAATTGTCGTCGGATTTGATGCACTTTTACTGCATCAAATTGAATATCGACTGTGGAGTGTATCTTTTGATGCATCTTAGTGTGTTAATTGCACATCCCATGGGATTTTATGCATCGAAATGCATATTTCTCAATTTATACACTTGCATGCATAATTCTTACGAAGCAATTGTTCAGTGATTTTACTTAACTTATACAGAAAATAAATTTTGATATTACGATAATACGAAAGGAATTCTTAATTTAGAAGCTCATAAATTGATCGAAGTAAAAGATATAAAGTATCAGTAACAAAAGTAAATTTATTTTTAAGTAATTAATTATATTTCCTATAGCCAATTGAAATATCAAAATTGGTGCCACACATGCATGTTCAAGCCACTAATAATGTTCTTTTGATACATTGTTTCTGAACAGTAAGTAATTTGAACTCTTTGAGGAGGGGTCACATCTTGCCCTCCAGTCATAGAAACTTAAAATTTCCGTTTTATTATTGTTAATCAGTGCTTTCTTTATGGGAGGAAAGTTCCGTTACTCTTCAAGTTGGTTTGTTCTTGTGTTCATCATAAAAAATACTAACAATATTTTTTTTGCATGTTCATAAATAAAAAAGTGCCAGAAAAAAGGTGCTTGTTATTATTATTATTATTTTACAAAACATAAAATTGAAATTATATTGAAAATACTTTGGCGTTGTTAACAAGTTCAGACTTGTGTACGCTATTTAGGTAGAAACTAGATTCGCTTTGCTTGTTTCCATAAGCATCTAAGTATATCACTTTGTTCATGAACAGTTCTTTGGCTTTTTTGTCCCTTTTTACGATATACAGATATGAAAGATCCCTTAATCTGCTCCGCTGCGGAAAGTTATCACAACGCGCTACGATGTCAGGGGTCTCGAATTCGAATCCCAGGCTGGGGATTCTTTTTGTGCGTGTCTTTTCATCAATTTTATGATATCATCACTTAGCTTCATCGTCGGATTAGCCTAAAGTGTAAGAAAAGCGACGTTAATAACAAACATCAAATAAAGACAAAATATTTTTGGGGTATTCACTACACCCTTACTTGATGTTAGTAACATCCACCTAACATTTTTCACATAGTCCCAACTTATGGTTATTTTGGCTCTAAATTTAATGTTATTTCAAATCCTCCCCCCCCCCCCACCTTCAACTTGCCCGAAACGGAAAATTCTTTGTAAACAACTCCTGGGTGACTGACTCATCACTGAGGGGTGCTCGCTGACGCTATGCTCTTTCACCACCAGAAGCGTGCATTCCATTCAGTTTCCGTAGTTGGTGTCTTGTGAACTGGTGTTGATAACATGTTTTGTTGGAGTTCGTGTGTTTTGCAGTTGTTTGCAGATTACACAAGGAGAGAAGATCTACAGATTTTCGGAGTAAGAAAAAGTAAGTATCTATCCAGGTTATTTATAATTTTCCGTTGAAGTTCTGATTTCAGTACTTAATTTCAAATGCTCCAGTAAAAATTAAACACGTGTTCAGTCCCAACAGTTGAATTAAAATGGGAGATCAGCTTCAGGACCCAATATTTAACATAGCACAATAGAAGTGTTAGGTGTGAACGTGGACGTCCGCAGGTTTTTTTCCAGGGAGCGGCAAGGAATGTATTTTTTTTCGAGGTGGGCGAACAAAGCACATTGTCTCCAAAAATAGGGTTGTTTCCTTGAAAAAAAAACATTGCTTAAATTTGAATGCAATAATTAACACCTATTATTGTGGCTGAAATGAAGTTATATGTGTGAAATACATAATTTTTGGTTGACTTTCATTTTCCAGACGCCCATGTGTGTGAATTGAATGTTTCTTTGCTTTTATCTGCCTATTTCATAATTTATTATTTTTGCAATTGAGGACAAACCCAGTGTCGTGAAGCGAATGCATGCATATAAAATTTGGTTCCGAATTTCTTTTCTCTTTTTCGAACCTCTTGCTTCCTACACAGAATCTTCTCTGTGCTTCCTATTTACTTCCTCTCGTCTCGAACATTTCCTTTTCTATATTTCTCCTCACATTTTCGGTCTGTGTCTTCATTATTCTTTCTCTCCATTAATATTTTACTATTCCTCTTCCTTCTGTCTCTTTCTGGCTGCCTTGCTTCCATATATTTCCTTCTCCCTCGCTCCTCTTATTTCTTTCTCTCTCTTTTCTATTTCTTTCTCTGTTTTCTATTTTTGTTTGCTCTTTTTTACTTCTTTCTTTCTATCTATCTCTATGTCATTTATTCTCTCCCTCTCTTGTTTCTCTATTTCGTTCGTTTCTCTATTCTTCTCTCTCCTTCACTTCCCTATTTATTTCATTTACCTCTCGCTTCTCTATTTATTTCTCGATCTTTCATGTTCTTCTCTCTCCCCTCTCTCTGCCTGGCTTATGTGTCTCGCCTCTTTTCTCTCTTTCTTTCGGCCTCCCGGTGGCTTAGTGGTAACGTCGTCGCCTTGTAAGCAAGGGATCTCGAGCTCGATACCCAGTGGAGACGCATTGCACGTTGGTTCGGATCCAACTTTAAATTGTAGGCCCAGTTCCGATCAGGCTATCTGCACATTAAGTGATTAAAAGAAAAACAATTCTTCCTCTCTTGTCTCTCTCAAACGTGTGTGTGTGTGTGTGTGTGTGGGTGTGTGTGTGTGTGTGTGTGTGTGTGTGTGTGTGTGTGTGTGTGTGTGTGTGTGTGTGCGTGCGTGCGCGAACCTCTCTTCTTTTTTTTCTTTATCTGTCTCTCACTTGTGATTGTCTTCTTTCCTTCACTCCGTCTGCTTTTTAATTCTCTTCCTTTCTCAAATTCTCTGCCGCTTCTTTCATCTCTTTTATCTCCCTTAACGTGCTTCTTTCTTATGATGACATGGAACATGATGTCAATGTGTCTAACTTGTTTACATGCCATCACACTCATAAGAGAGAAGATTGAGAAAATCGGACAGAGAGTGAAGTAGAGAGAAGAGAATCATAAGTGAAAGATAAAGCGAAGTAAATAAGCGATACACAGACATATGCTGAAGATGTGTTTTGGGGGGGGGGATGCAAATCTGGGGAAGAGAGGGAGAGACCGAAGGGAAGTGAAAGACATGGGAGAGAGAGGGAGGACATAAATAGGGAAACGAGTAAAAGACAGAGAAAGATGTCGAAAAGCAATCTGCGGGTTCCGATTGTCGCCTGCACCAATCACCAACCACATCGAATTTACATAAGCTGGATTTTTGTTTTTTCTTTTATAAAAATTGAGAAGGCGTACATACAGTAAAACTCTAGAATATCTTAATCTTATTTACGAAAGTTCAGAAATATTATTTTAATATCCCTGAATGTTGGAGACAATAGTTCTACCTGTGATTTTTTTAGTAGTCAGTTTTCATTTTGCCATCTTTTCGTGCATCTCACGTTCTTTTTTTAAGAGTACTGGACTTACCCTTGGGCACGCCACTGGGTTCTACTTTAGCAAACAATGTTAATTGGATATTATCAATTGTCTAGTGCTTTAATATGTGTATGTAATGTCGAACTAACATATTTCAAACAATAAAAAAAATATATATATAAGATTTATCACTCGTCTTATTAATTAGGAATGAAATGATCGTTCTAGCACTTGTATAAAAATTTTATTTTTGAATGATCTACTTGTCTGTTATTCATTAATTTTAACTGTACCATTTAAATTATACTCAACTAGTATTTTGTTTTTATATTAAACTAAGTTTCGTTTTTCTGCTTATCCCAAGTAGATGTGTTATGCAAAGTTTTTTTTTGTTTATTTTTAAGGTACTTGTTGTTCCCTTCATGAACACAATAATGAAATATTCAGAAGCTCTTTTGCAGAGGAATGAAGCAAATGAACCGACTGAAGAGGGATTATTCTCTGGTTGTTGTTGATACCCACCAACAATGCAATCAAAAGGTTAGTGTGTGTTACATATTGTTATCCGTAACATGAATATGTGCTAAGAAAATCTCACTTTACACAGAAAATTTACCATGGTGCAAGTATTGCTCATGTTTCAAATTACGACTTTCAAGTTAACACATGTAAATATAATTTTTCCATGTTGAATTAATTTAAAATATCTTCAGAATATTTTTTTCATTTCATAGATTTTAGGCTCATTAAATAAACTGCTTCACATAACATCCAGTGGCGTGCCCAAAGTGGTTTGTTTGGGATCATAACCACCTCTTTGGCCAAGTATTTCTAAAAAAATAGAACATCAAAGACAAGAAAGATGACAAATTGAGGGCATAATAATAAAAATAAGTATATGTACCACCCTTCTAAAATCCTGATAACTGATACCATCACTCAAAATCCAAACAGCTTCTCATTAGATGACATAATGATCAGCTCTTAAGCCCCTTATCACCTTTGATACCTAGCTTTTTATATGAGACTGGGGTTAATTCAATATGCTTAACTGTTAATGTTTGTTGCTTTTCTTTCTCTCCCCCCCCCCTCTATCTCTCTATGTGTGTGTGTAAATTATTATTGGACATGAGTTTCATATTGTATACAAAATTCAAAGAGTTGATGTTATGTTTGTTTCAGTGGTGGAGTTCTTTTGTGGAAAATGATTTCTATACTTTAGGCATTATAAATAAGAACCTCATGCCAATTTCATGTTTAATTTTGCTTTTTATCTGCTAATGACATAAGGTCACTTTGGCTCTAAATTTACCCTACCACCCCTAAATACAAACTTACACCCACATATGGAAAATTCAGGATACACCTCTGAAAATATTATTTTAATGCAATTGATAAATAATTTTAACCTACATAATGGTTAACACAAGATTGTCATGTATTTTTGTTTCATTTTCTTTTTTGCTTGAGATAAGCAATGAATGGCTTTTAATCTTTTTTCATTAGCGTACATAGTTTTAAGCACATCAAGCTACCCATGAAAAGCTTGGAAATTTAATTATTACAATGCCATTAAGTCATGGAAAGCGGTACAGGAGGAGAGGAATCTCTTTCTCCCTTAATTTGTTTTTATTTTTCTGTCATTCTATCTTATTTTTCTCCATTTTCATTCTTTCCACCTTCTTTCTCTATTTCCCCTCTCACTCTTTGTCAGAGAGAGATAGACTCCTTCACTCTCTTATTTCTTTCCTTCCCTCTTCCCCCCCCCCTCTCTCTCTCTCTCTCTCTCTCTCTCTCTTACTTCATTTCTTTCATTTGAATCGAGTTGGGGATGTATTTATTTTACTATCTATTTCTTGAACATTAAATTATGGCATTTGAAACTATATTTATTATTTTTAGTTAATTTCTGATTTTGATATAATATTAATTACTAGATTTATTTTTATTGCTGAAATAACAAGGAGTGCACAAATGCCGTTTTCTGCATGGTATATATGAGAGCCTCTCTTTTAGAAAGAGAGCAAAATAAATATATGTGCTTGTCATGTCTCTCTCCCCTCTCCCTTTTTCTCTCACTGCATTTCTTTCCTTTTTAAGTCTCTTCAAGAGAGAGAGAGAGAGAGATAGAGATTGCAAGAGAGGAGAGAGAAATATGTGTATTTGAGAGAGGATCAACTCTCTCTCCCTCTCTAATATCTTATGCTTGTTATGTGGGAGAAAGAGAGGTGGTGGGAAGGAAAAGGATAGAAAGGTGGAGGGAAGAGATGGATGAATTATAAAGGATTTCTGATTGTAAATCGTATACAAATTACACCATTAAAACTATGTAATATTTTCAGTTCTGCTTGATCTCATCTGTAATAGTCCACATATGTCCATAATTATTTTATTTTTAAAGCTCCAAATCATGTTCCTCTATGATAAAGTACCCACTCTTTCAAATTCATATACAACAGAAAACATTGCTGTCTTCCATTTATTAAATCATATTTTTATATATTAATGAGGATAAACGTTTATGAACAGAAAAATAATGTACATTAACTGAATTGAATGTTCTCTATTTGTTTCCTGTTTGTGCTTCTCAATTGCTAATCTTCTTCGTAACTCGGTCGATTTGGAAATTGATTTGAACGGTTATCAATAAGAAAGTTTATGTTTAACCTGTGTGTATTGTGTAAACTATTATGTCACTTCATTTTGGCCTATAAGCATATAACAGAATTTGTCTCCTTTAGAATTTTACAAAATTATTATTGCTATTATATTTACACCAGTTACATGTGGTAATGTTTTCCCAGTGCCAATTGACGTATGATGTCTTGTAATAAAATTCAAGGAAAATATCATATTTATGAGTGCTTCATTCATTTATTTTCAGGAAGAATCACCTTTTGCTAACAGAAGATTTTGAGAATGATGCACCTTATCTGGCACTATTAGTGGAAGGAAAGTTGTCCTGGTAGCTGGATGCTAGAAAGTTCAATGTGCCACTTTACAAACATTTATCTGTGCACTTGTTGGCATGTACTACGTTTTTGAATTAGACTACTCTGAAAACTGTGGTACATACAGGGTGATTCTAAAGGTATAGTACAAACGAAAACCACAGATACCTCCCATGAAATAGAGACGAAAGTTCCCCTTCCACTTTCCCGAGAGAAGCCTCCGTGAGGAGCTAGACAACGCCGAAAACGTGTGAAAATGAACTTCACACCTCTGTACAGCCAGTACCAGTGAAGATAGAAAGGCGGAACAAACGAAGTCAAAAGGAACACCAAAGTCTCCCATCCGAAAAACACTAGGCGGCAGCTGCGCAACGCATGCGCATGGGGTTCCACAAAGGAAATAGGAGTGTCCCGCAAGACAAGTGAAGGGAAAGGGTAGCGATCGACAACGGTAGGGACAAAAGAAGCAATGAAGCATGAAGTAACAATTGCACAGCGGGAAACAAACACATGCAGCACGTGGGGAGTCCCCAAACACAGTGGGGAGACACCGCAGCAAGAACAAAGCACGGTTCAACAAAAGAGAAAGAGGACCGGACGGGGAATGGTACCTGCCAAGGAGACAACAAATGCGGGAAGAGGGATTCCCCGTAGCAGCACCGATGGGATGTCACACAGAGGTCGTGCGCCAGCAGGACAAACACAGCAACTACGGGCACAGGAGGTTTATTGCCACGCAAAGGTGCACTTACAGATAGGAATAGTACGTAGTACGTAGTCGTACCCCGGACTGACGTTGTTACAAAAGTTTCTCAAATTGACGACCACCACATTCAATGCAGGCATTGCAACGTCGCAGGAAATTCTGGCGAACCCTATCAAAAATCCCTGGCATGGTACACACCTCGGCCGATGCTGCAAGTATCCGCGCTACCAATGTTTCCTTGTCAGGCACCGGGGTCTCGTAGACGAGTGTTTTCACATGGCCCCACAAGAAGAAATCCATTGGTGTGAGGTCAGGCGAACGGGCGGGCCAGGGGACGGGGCCCTCTCTGCCGATCCAGCGCTGTGGGTAGGTATGGTGCAAAAGGGTTCGCACTGTGCCATCAAAATGTGCAGGCGCTCCATCCAATTGAAACCACATACGATGTCGCACGTTGAGGGGTACATCTTCTAGCAGCTCTGGAAGGACTGATGCAAGAAAGGTGCGATAGAGGCGGCCATTTAAACGTGGTGGCAGCAGGTATGGACCGATAATCTGTTCATCGATGATACCTGCCCAGATATTCACTGCAAACTGGGTCTGATGGTGCACCTCGACTGCTGCATGTGGATTTTCATAATCCCACACATGGCTGTTTCGGCAATTGAAGATGCCCTCACGGGTGAATGTTGCCTCGTCCGTGAAAAGCACATGGCGCAAAAAACGGGGATCGTCGGTACAAAACTGCAACAGTCGTTGACAGAATTCCACACGTCGTGGGTAATCCCCAGCCTGCAACGCGTGGACTCGCTGTGGATGATAGGGATACAGCAGATCATCATGAAGGACACGCCACACTGTCGACTGTGATACTCCCACTGCACGTGCAATGCTACGGGTGCTAGTGGACGGTGTGTCGTCCTCGCGAGCAAGTACGCCGTCCTCGACCGCCGCGGTGCGCACATGTCTTGGGTGACCGACATGATGGCCTGCACGTAACACACCCGATTCACCAAGGGTACGGGGCACGTTCGAAAACAACCTGCTATCGGGTTGTCGTCTCTCCGGATACCGTCCGCGATAAAGGCGTGCAGCTGCTCGGCCATTGCCATCTGCAAGGCCGTAGACAAAATGCATGTCCCTCAGTTCTACAAATGTGTAGCGTTCCGTGGTACGGTGAGGATAGTGCCAATTATGGAATACTGTACTGCAGTGCACAGGTGGCACACACACACACACACTGGTCACAACGGCTTCGAAACAACGTACTAAATTGTCGTACGTCAAGCACACCACCACCGCACCAGCTCTTTCACTGACACGCTCCCTGACGCTGCACTTCCAATCAGCCCACACGTCCGCACGGCGCTGTGGTACAATCAGCTGACGTTCCTGAGCCACCCGTGCCTGTGCTCATCACTACCTGACCACTGCCGTCAGGTGGGGCCATGTACTCTGGGGCCTTGTCATCGTGGAACACATGTAGCGTCCTTCATTCTTGCCCCATTCACCCACAACACGTACTTCGTCCGTCTTGCTCGAGCCGACGGGGAGCACTACGTACGATCGTGTGGTGTTTGTGTACACCAATGTGGGGTAACCCAGCAGTTGAACAGACGTGCATACCCCCACGTAGCTTCATTACACGATTGTCCCACGCAGTTTATCTGTCCAGCCTTGCTCGGCCCGGTCTCACACCCACGCGGCAGTGTGCGGCTGCGGTGGTGTGAGGCCACTACTTGCTTTCGGAGCGGAAGGCTGCGGCCGAGGAGGGACTCGAGTTGTTCGGCTGGGGTTGCGCTCGGAAGCAAGCAGCCGCGTCAGGTCTGGGAACGGTGGACCTGGTGATCGGGATGGAAACATTCCGACCTCGTCCATTAGTGTCGTCCACCGTACGGAGTGGTGGGGTCCGTACGACACTCCAGCAGCCTTTCGCCCGCTCCCACCCAGCGATGTGCCTTGGGCTTCATTTCTAAGAGGCTGATTGAGCCCCATCACGACGTTTGTTACAACGTGAGTACGGGGTACGTGGTCCTATATGTACGTGCACCTTTCATTAGCAATAACCTCCTGTGCCCGTAGTTTCTGTGTTTGTCCTGCTGGCGCACGACCTCTGTGTGACATCCCCTCGGTGCTGCTACGGGGAATCCCTCGTCCCGCATTTGTTGTCTCCTTGGCAGGTACCATTCCCCGTCCGGTCCTCTTTCTCTTTTGTTGCACCGTGCTTTGTTCTTGCTGCGGTGTCTCCCCACTGTGTTTTGGGGACTCCCCTTGCGCTGCACCGCCAGCGCCGCCATTTCTGCCCCGAACCATGTACGCGTCTGTTGCCTGTCGAGTGTCACGGACCACTTTGCTTGCATTCTCGGTGTGTTTTTACATCCTACGTCGTCCTCCCGTGGTTCTGCAACCCCGCACTACTTTTCTCGACTGCACTGCTTCAGTCATGGTGTTTGTTTCCCGCTGTGCAATTGTTACTTCATGCTTCATAGCTTCTTTTCTCCCTACCGTTGTCGATCGCTACCCTTTCCCTTCACTTGTCTTGCGGGACACTCCTATTTCCTTTGTGGAACCCCATGCGCATGCGTTGCGCAGCTGCCGCCTAGTGTTTTTCGGATGGGAGACTTTGGTGTTCCTTTTGACTTCGTTTGTTCCGCCTTTCTATCTTCACTGGTACTGGCTGTACAGAGGTGTGAAGTTCATTTTCACACGTTTTCGGCGTTGTCTAGCTCCTCACGGAGGCATCTCTCGGCAAAGTGGAAGGGGAACTTTCGTCTCTATTTCATGGGAGGTATCTGTGGTTTTCGTTTGTACTATACCTTTAGAATCACCCTGTATATGGCAGTAGTCGAGTACATACTATTAGGTCATAAATAGAGACTGTCGCCCCAAGTCATCTATCTTATGTGCAAGGATTTAAAACAGAATGTGCATTAAGCATCAGTGTATCCGTGTCAAACAATAAATGTTCTGTCTCAAGATCATCTGTAGGCTATCATTTGTTAGAATGAATAGCACCTAAGTTGTTTTATTGTTCACTTACAACATTGGTGTGATTGAAAATGGTATTTATAGATTTTCTATGTTATATATTAATTTTAGGTTACAGGGTGTTGATTTTTTTTCTGTTTAATGACGATGCATTTTACTCCTAAGTCACTTAATTCTTGTTCATAATTGAAAATTATTTGCTTTTTTTATTTTTCTGTGATCGTTAATCTGCATGTTCACGGTAAGACATAAACATGTAGATTAAATGGAAAGGAAAATCAATTTACTTCTTTTTCTCAGCCTAAAAATTATTACAATCTCTCATTTTATGCAAGAGTTATTTTCAGTATGTTTTGAAAGTGTTATTTTTATGTATTCAATTCAATATTTGCACATACAACCATGAACTCACAAGGCCATGCCACAGTGTGTTTATATGTGCAGAAATGTGAACAAGAAAAGCATAATATTTAGTTAAGTGTAGCTTAACACACTAATTCCCTTGCACTAGAGAAATTTACACTAAGCATCCCTCCATCTAAAAATTTCCAGTAATAAGGAATTTGTTCATTGTGTGCTAAGAAGTGTTTTCAGCATGTTCTAAATGTGTGAAATGTACTATAAATGATCAATAATTAATAATTTCTAGAATGCACTTTACACACTTGCAGAATATTTAATATTGACAATACTCCTTTCTATCACTTTTTCAGCAATTTCTACACTTCTGAAGCACATTAAATGTGAAGTGCTTCAAGAAAGTATTTGTAAAATGCAATATTTTTTACAGTGGAGAAATGTATCGGAACTTTTCCCTTGCAGGTATGCAACCCCCTTGGGTAAGAAAAGGGAATAAAAACCACTAAAAGTGCATCAAATTTTTTGACTCCAACGACATGTTTTGGTGCATCAAACGAAATATCCACTTTAATGTGTCATTTGACACATTTATTTTGATGCATTTAGGTGCATCTTTCAGTTTGATGCATTTTAATCATATGACACATTTATTTTGATGCATTTAGGTGGATAATTCAGTTTGATGCATTTTTAGGAGTCAAAAAAATGATGCACTTTTGTGTGTCAATTGACACACTTTGAGTTCTGTGTGCAACAATGCATACAAACTTTTTTTAAAACAAAATAAATCTTGTATTTTCTAATTTCAATAAAACCTTCAATAATAATAATAGTAATAATAAAAATAGCCCGGTAAATTATTGGTTGGGTTCTGGCCTCACGGAACGATATAATTTGGCACACTGGATGGAGACACACTCAAAATTTTCTATCATGATTGGTAGTGTCCTAAAATTATGCATGTGTCGGCTAGAAGGCAGGTTTTGCAAGATGGCTGATGATGGTTCTGAAAAGGCATATTTTCTCTCGAATTCCATCATAGTCAGTCAGTTACCACTGACCGACACACTTGTCTGAGAGTCTTCGTTCGATCGTGATCATTACGTGTTTAAAGCTGGAAGCAGCGAAGTCAATATGATTTCATTCTTATTTGCTTTGGTTTGCTGAGCTTCCTCTCATTCTTTTGACTCCATTGGAAGGTATGTCTAACGTTTCTCACTTGTGGTTCAATTCCATTATGCAGGAACATGGTCTCCTGAAACTGTGCCCGTCACCAGCGAATAAAATGTGTCGTTGGACAACGACTGAGAATCTTAAGTGATTCTTCAAAAACTATTCCTACAACCATATTCTCTGTTCAATATATATACACAGAACATATCCAGATTCTAAATAGAATATATACTTCTCCCATCTTATTATTCAAAATCTAACGCTGTTCACGTCTAGTCATAATCAATATGTTCGCAATCAGGGGCGGTTCAAGATAAAATGTTCACCAAGACGATGTGAATTTGTTGCTACTTTCTACAGCCCCTCCCGCCCACACCCATCATTCTATCCACCTATTTCTTTCACTTTCCTTCAACAATAAACATGAACATGTTATATATTTACGGTGTTAATGACGAAAAATTAAACTCTTATATTTAAAATACTATCAAGATGATGTTTATTGTAGGTATGTGTTAATTTAAGCCTCTGTAACCAGCCTTGCGGCACTAAGTGTCGCCTTTTTTTAAAATTTTGAATTATTTTCCTTACCAGCGCAATATGGTCGGGAAAGCACTAGGAAACCTATGTACACTATTTCCAAAAAATCATAGATGCATTCTTTCAGTTGCTTACACGCCCCTGAAGTGGCCTATCCTCCTAAAGTGGCACTCAGTACCGCGCGCGGTAATGTTTCCTACCTTAAATCATAGCACGCCAGCCATGTATTTGGGGGAAATAAGAAGATTAAAACGAAGGTAGTTGTCTGAATGCAAGTTATTCGTATGCAGAAACTATTGCAGTAACCATATGAAATATCAGAGTTGTCAAAATAACGATATGGCAAAGTGATAACATTCTATTACTATTGTTTGAGTCAGTATATCTTTTCTTCCGTATATATCGTAAAGTTAGGAGAAACGTATTGAGATATGAACAATTGAAATATATCTTGCAAGCTTCTTGGAGTTGTATTTTATGCATTTGATTGCTTTTTCTGCGAGTCAGTAAGATATTATCTGAGAATTTCGGAAGAAATAGTTCCTTTCTGAGCCTATGTAAGTTGTACGATTTGATTTCGTTTTGAAAAATACGTTGAAATTTTTTTGAAAAATACGTTGAAATTTATTGAAAATACGTTAAATTTTGTGAATGGAGAGTTCATTTTTTGATCATTATATGGCAAAGTTTTTATTATTTCTAGAAAAATCTGTTTGTGCATTTTCTTCAAGAGTCTAAGCTTGTAATTATATGAGACACTATTATTTTTTTAAGTTCTATTCATCAATAGCTAATAGAAATGTCCGAAATGGACATGTTTGTGTTCATATGTATTTCGCCTGGTTTCCAGAAAGTACTAGTCTAATTCAACATCGATTTGCGTCAATAATTCACGTAAATAAATTTGGTGTTGATATTTGGTGCAAGACATTTGTGATACTATGAGGACGCGGATGACGGAGGGTTAATACCTATAATGACATCATAAATAGTAATTTCATAGCTTAAATCTCTACCAAATATTGCAATAGGCGCATTCCACGAAACATGGTACTACTATATGTAACTAAAATAATCTATTATAGTGGAAATTATTATTGTTTTGAATAGCATTAAGGCTTAGATGTTTGTAAATGCATATATTTTGCACATTTAACCAATAAATGTTACTAGCATCTGCAGCCTATGTGCTTCGCAGACAAATTAAGTCAAATGCTTTTACATTTTTAAAGTGTCACACACGTAACGCACCTTTGGTGATGCTTTTAGGGCATTCAGACTATGCCCAATTTTCTATAATTTGTTAGCAGATACCACAACATACTTCATAATTCTATGACATCAGTTCATTGTGAATATTTTAATCCAGTGTCATGTATAGAACCTTAAATTATGTGTGTAAAAAATCACGTTGAATGGCCCAACATACGTATTATGTCACACAACAGTAACTTCAAATAATTCTTGTCAACAATAATTTTAACTCTTCTAAAAACAAATATCCACGCAGCCGGTGGAGGAATATAATGGTTAGCATCATACTTTAAGCTGTATGTCCAATAATAAATTTTCTGTGCATAAAGTGAACTTAAAAATAAAATCAAACAAGCAAATAACCTCGCTTATGTAATCAAAAATAAGATTTTGACCCAAATCAAAGAAGACGCAACGGTTTGGAGCTCCGGACTCGATCCCAAAGTCGCCCCTGGACGCAGGCATGTAACGATTCTGTTCGCACTTGAAACGGTAAGGCTAGTATTCACATACCTATTTCTACATAACATACCTTTAAAATATTCAAGCTACATCTACATAGGCGAAGTGAATATATATATATATATATTACTTAATATTTATATACGTGTGTGTGTGTGTGTGTGTGTGTGTGTACATTGATGATATACAGAATATAAATCTGTGCCTGTGTCTGTATGTGTGTTTCTATGTGTAGACGAATTAAACACATGTAACAACATTTCTTAGATGAAAAATTTTCACTAACAATTGCCTTCAGATATATTTCGCTTCAGCACAGATGACTATTCTAAACTACATTATGTACTTGGAAACTCAATTTCTGAGAAAGGGTTTGGAGGAAACCGCAAAAAGTAACTTCTTTATCTCAGCATGTAGCCATGTTCCATCTTTCTTCATCCCCTAAGGAGAGATACCCGGGGTCCGTGTTCATTGGAGGAGAGCGTGAGGAGTTCCACACTCTGCAACTTGGCTCGTCAACTTGGAGTCGCTGACACTCGACCCCTTCCATCTTCCTGTATCTCTTGGGAACGGACCTCGCTTCTTTGAAAGCATCGGGAGCGAATTTAGGACGAATGAAAACGAAAATAGGAAAACACAGTGACTTAATATGAGAGACATTTGAGATATGTATTCGTTCTAGGTAAGCTACGAGTGCTACAGAATGAATTTTCTTTCGTGTTCTGCTATATACAATTATATAATAATAATAATATCCCGTGGAACTACAGCCATGGAAGGGTTTTGGCCAATCTTCTGATTGCCAGTCTCCCTCCCGCAATCCTGCCTACAGGTATAAAGATCTTACACTAGAAATGGGGTGACGTAGGGGTCAGCACGTCGAACCCTTAGCCGTTAGAAGAGATATCTGTAACCGGGTTTAGGGTCTTCAATCGTAGCTCACCAATTGCCTCACGGTGGTGGGTTGCCACAGGTCCTATACTGTTACTAGCCTGGCCCCCCACACTTTACTCCGCACTCGAGGTTCGGTGCACTTCGTACTCGGCTCAGATTTGTCTAGGGGTATCTTTCTTTGTACGACAGTGCACGTGGGTTGCTACAAGTCAATATAATTATATTATTAACTTCAAGAGACAATGGATAACCTTTGCGAAACCTTATTGCTATATGGGGATAAATTACCTTGTCCAGCATCTGTGAAATTAAAAACGGAAATTTTGGGTATTTTCTATAAATTTAATTAACATAAAATTTGAAGTATATACATGTCGTATCCGAAAGTTCTTTTCTCTAATTATCGGTCCAAAACTAATTTTGATGTTGGAAATCTCTATTGTTTGTAACTTGATGCTTTACATTTCCTGAATTACATCGGGAGTACACTTGTCACAAGGTAGACTCGCGTTACTCCAAGAAACGTCTTAACAGGCGCGAGGTCGCCCGGCGTGTACATTCCTCAACGTCCACTGTGACAAGGCACTAGGCTGCCCGGCGCACCGTAATTACTTCAGAATAACATCCACAGGCCGAAAACCCAGAGATTGAACCCAGGCGGACTCGAACCCATGCCGTCCTGCAGTCGGAGTCCAAAGCACAGCGCCTTTGACCGCACAGCCACGGAGGAGGACCCTATATACCATTAGCCCAATAAATATATTTCATAAATATACAGACGGGATGGTTGTTTAGTTGGGTTATGTGAATTGAGATATGTTGTTTTTCACTTGTTTCTAGTAACCTGTGTTTCATTATTTATTTTTTTTACATGAAGATGAGTTTTGTTCATATACAAGGACAAAAGTTTAATGATACATATGTAATAAGATAAAATAATTATATACATCTTAACATATAGATGCATAATAATAGAATTAATTAATTGTGGAATTAACTTGATGTTGGGCTGTTATGATATAAACTTATTAACCCTACCAACCTAGTTGTAAAGAATAATATTAATGGAATCTATTAGGATTGAAATAAGACTAAATTATTAAATGATACAATTAAGATTAGCATTAAAAATGATAATTAAAATGAAAGTTAAACTTAAATTGAAAATGAAAATTAAAGTGGTAAATACAGTAATAATTAGAATGAAAATGTAACAGTGTTAATTAAGTTGTTTTGATTTTATTTACTTAACTTAAGTTCATTGATATCATATATTCTGGTTTCATGTAGCCTTCCTTTTCCCAGTCGAAACCAGGCAGTTCTGTGCTCTCGAGGCTTCTTCCTCCTCTTCCGATTCTTGTTCTTGCGAAGCGAGGTTGGGGGCCCCCCGATGGCGCAGTGGTAGCGTTGTCGCCTTGTAATCAAGGGGTCCCGGGTTCGATTCCAGGTGGAGGCACATCGTGGTTCGGATCCCACTTTAAACTGTAGGTTCAGTGCCAATTAGCCTTGCTGTGCATAAATTTGACTTAAAACACCAAATCAATCAATCAATGCAATAAAATGTTCTTACGGGGTTGGAGATTGTAGCCCTCTAAGTAGTTCAGAGGGCTTGTAAAGAGTACTATTGTGCACGTTCTTACGGTGTGATGTGCTGAACGATGCGATTTCCCAATACTTTCGCTTTTGGCACTTACAACTTTTACCACTTTTAGTCCTCATTTATTAATGTTTCATACACTAATTTTATCAATCATGAATACTAGTAATCATTGAATAAAAAAGTTGAAACAAAACATACTCTAAAAACCCTTTCAGCACTCGCGCATTTTTTTGTCACATGAGTACTAGCACCTTTTAATCTTTACAACACTCACTATTTTCAGTAATACAATTGTAATTCATCAATAAAGTAGTTTCTTTTTATTTTCCTAATATTTATTAATGCTAGGTCCTCCTCTTTGGTGATTAGTTTCGACATTGTATGTCAAGCAATTTACTCTTGGGGTGGAATTGAAAAAAAAACACAAGAGTACTCACGCGTTGTAAAATGTACAACAGAGACACATTCACTGCTTCATTCTTCAGTTACAACTAAACGAGTTACTAATAAAACCACATATTTAGCAGTAACTATGAGAAAGAGTCAACAAACGAATACGTTGGTGGAATCCATTGTTGGTGACCAAGCTTTTCATTTTATTTTTACATATTATACATTGTTGTACGTTTTACAACAGCGCGAGTACCGGAAGGTTAAAAAATAGTATATTTTAACCTCTGTCTTTACAAACAGACAGCACATACTCATGGTTGGCTAGAGGTCTCGCTCCTATTCACATGTTCTTGATATTTGTACTTTTATGTCCTTGCTTTCTCTCCGTTTCCGTCTATTAAGGCTAATGATGATTACAAAGATTATATAACTTGGTGACCAAGGAACATTCATGCACTATACAAGATCCGTAACAAAGACCACCAGGGGTCGTATGTTCGAATACAGACCTGAGTATGGGTGTTCTTTGTGAGAGTTGTAATGAATTCAATCCTCATCGTCGCGATTAGCCAAAAGTGACAGAATGCGAAGAAAATTTAATCAAATTAATCTATCGAACCTGGAAGTGCAAATACGGTAAGTATCAATTTCATATTTGCTAAAATTCACCAATATCGATATAATAAACCATTCATTTGATTATTATCTATTCTATACTTCAAACCCTCCATTTATACACACGTATAATAAATATTGAATAATTTGCATTATTTTGGCGCGTTTTGTGCCCGTTTTTGCTAATAGCGAAGATGACGATGAATAATGATATGACGAAAGTGATGAAAGTACACTCGCAAATAACACCCATCTCTAAGTCGGGACTCCAACCCGGGACTCCTGCCATCGTAGCACGCTGTGTGCGTCTGGGTGTATTCGTAAAGTTAGAAAATAGTGCAAGCATATATCCCTGCAATGCATTTATCTGAATACTAAAAATGGATTCCTAATTCTTGAAATAAAAATTCTCCTTTGCCGTTTCCCTCGGAAGAACTTCTACTTGATTCCTTCAATGACGTACGCAAATGGAGACATTTCTTCTTGCTGGTGTTAAGTTCGCGTAATACTCTTACATGCTGTGTCGCATAGCCATTATTCAGTCAACTTTAAACGAAGACGCACGACGTGGGGAAATTGAATGTCGGGATCTGCCATAAGACCTTTCACAATGAGACCTCCGTAAAGGAAATGACGTGAACTGATAAAGCTCTCTTAAAGAAGATGGCGCTGGAAATAAGCTCCTTCCAACATCATTTCATTTTTACCCTTTCCAGCTCCATAAATTCATGGACAATATTCAAATCTCATGGAAATTTGAAATACATTTCTGAATGCCTTCATAATTCTTTGGTGGGGAATTTCAAGTGTGGCATCTTATAAACCAGAGGTTGAAAATTAACTTAACAGTTGGAATATTTTGAAGTCAGCAGTTTCTGATTTTAGTTTTAAATGTTCGTTCCCCTGTCGACATATTACTTTAGGGTACTATTGAGAAACGTTGAATAACGTTTATGCTGTAGCAATGTCTATTTGAATCAGTAATAGCAATAAAACCCGTTAAATAATAACGTCCCGTGTCCAATACATTCATATCAACAATTTCACTCGCAAATTTGTCTCCTTCTTTGATACCGTGGCACCAGGTTTTTCACGAAGTTTACACCAAGCACTGTGTTCACTGGAAGGTTTTAATTGCAGGTTATAGAAGATTTACAGCGACCTTTCAATGCTGTATCATAACGAAGAACCTGAGGCTAGCACTTGTGGCGGAGTTGTTGGCACATCGCGCTGGGATGCCAGGGATCAAGGGATCGAATCCTGGCATGGACATGGATGTTTGTGAGTGTACATTCATCAATTTCATCATATCATCACTCATCCCCATCTTTGCCTTCGCAAATTATACAAAAGTGGGACAAGAAGCGAAGTAAAATAAAGCAAACCAATCAACCAATCAATCAATCAAAAACCTGGGCTCATAGGAGATCCTTAATGCTTGAGAAGTAACAGGATTTTCAGTGCTCAAAATGTAACAAATTAATCCATTTATAATTATAATACCGAGGCTCTATATCCCTGGAAGGACCTTGACGTATCGCCCGACTGCCAGTCTCCCTCCCACAATCCTACCTAGAGGTGTGGAGATCTTCAACCTGTAATGGGGTGACGTGGAGTCAGCACGTCGAACCCTCAGCTATTATAGGTGATTTCCCAGACCGGGTTACGCTGCTCACTCGTAGCTCCCTAATTTCCTCACGATGGTGGGTTTCCACCGGTCCTATACAGAGGTCGAGAACCTAGAGACTGAATCCAGGCGGACACGAGCCCAAGCCGTCCAACAGTCGGAGCTTAAAGCAGGGTTGTTAAATGTAAAGGTCCAGTAATTTTAAATAAATTCAATTCCTGTCCAGGAAAGCAAATCAGCAAACGTAAATGGGTTCTGGACCGTAAAAAACCTTTTTATCAGTAAAGTATTTCAATTCGGTGCAGGAACATTTTTTTCCGTCTCAATTTAAATACCTTATAAACAAAACACAACTTGTACCGAATTTAAATTGTGTGAGAAAGATGGTTTCCGTCCTGTTACGGAACCAAATAGAACCCATTAGAATGTATGGATTTGTTGATTCTTAATAATTCCAGGGTTGCGAATTTCCAGGAATTGTAAATGAATTCAATTCCCGTCCGGATGAAAAAATCAGCAAGTGTAAATGAGTTAGGCCGCAAAGAACCTCGTTATGTATTTCAATTCGATCCAGGAATCTTTTTTAAGGATAATTTAAATACGGTCCAGGAACCTTTTTTTCGGATGAATTTAAATACGGATCAGGAACCCTTTATCCTGCTCAATTTAAATACGATCCAGGAATATATTTTTCTGAATCAATTTAAATTCGATCCACTATTACATCAACTACAGGGGGAAAGCTTGTGATGTATGAGGTTGGTTGGATATACAAATAATCGAGTATTAAATCCTTACCAAAATGTATTCATCGCATCAGTTATAGATAACATTTTGCACAATAGATAGCACGTTGCGACTCTAATACCAAGTGAATTGCCAACACATAATTAATGTTACAATCATATATACGAATGTTTCAAGTTTGATATTTCACAAAATAATTTAGCAGATGAACTATGTAGCTACCCAAAACAATGCTTCCTTAAATATATTCACAAATAAAAGGGTATTTCATATTTTAAGAAAATTATATTCGTCACAAATTATAAGGATTATTGTTATTGTATAGCTACGCCTACGTGTAATTTTACAATAATATCACAGCATGTAATAACACATTTTGTTTCACATCATTGGTGAATACAAGTGCTTTTGTACTATTTTATGAATACCTCACAAACGTGCCAATATTTGAAGCTTCATAAATATTGATGTACACCTAAATGGCCATAATTTGTTATTATCCAAAGGATCTGTATTCTTATGTTAAACTTGTTCCTTTCATTGTAGTTACTGTTTGAAGTTTTCAATAGGTCACCAGATGATTTCAGCCTCCCTTACCTGGAGCTGGCTATAAAATACTTATCTGTCCGGTATCAAAATATCAAGATCACTCATACACCACCACTTGTCTTGTAGATTCCAGGGTATGAAATGATATAACTTTTGCTTAAAAACCACTATTTCTGTTTTGGTCCATTATACAAGCTAATTTGGACTTATGTCGGCCAAATTTATAAATTTATGGCCCCGACGCTTATATGCGCGTCCTTTTGGCAGTCATTTTTCCTTACGAAGCCTCGAACCGGGTATTCATCACTTTCAAGTTGTGATATGGACACACAGACTATCGAATCAGTACTTTTTCCTACATCACGAATGTACCTTTTAATATAAACTGGTGTAAACTTATTTTACAATTTCAAATATGTAATAAAGTTATGTTTCATACAATTTTAAGACATTTTTTTATTATTTACTAACCTAAAAGATAATATTTTGTATGCTTATTGTCCTTATATTATTGCGATATTTCCGATCTTTGTACAAAGTGATTTGGCAACACTGCGAAATAGCCATGAACTAAGATCAACCATAATTATGCATTTTCTTGGACGAATTTCACCAAAATATTAAATTAACTTCAAATTGTGCCTTTTTTCATTGCAAAAGTATGGAAAAACCTTGTGAAACAACTGTGAGTACTAATTAGCAAATAAAGATTGCAAAATACAAGAATTACTGCTACAAAATTTCCCGTTATTTGAAATGCTTGCAATGGAGCATGAAAGTAAATAAAATAGGAGCCAATATTTTAATTTTGAATATTTTTTTTAAAATATAACTCAGATAATGATGAAAATTCAGAATCAGTGCTTATTAATTATGGGGAGTACAATAAAATAAAAGTCCCCACTGAAAAATGAAGATTTAAATATCCAATCTTAGCAAATTTTGATGCACATATAACAATGCATCTGAATGGACTGGTTATACCACGAAACGTTTTTCAATGAAACAATAAGCAACTTGGACCGAATTTGAATTGTGCTAGAAAAAAGGTTCCGGTCCTGCAGCGGAACCCAATAGAACCCATTAGAATTTATGGGTTACTGGACTTTTAACAACCCTGGCTTAAAGCACAGTGCCTTAGACTGCACGGCCACGGAGGAGAACTATATACTGTACATTTATCTTCTAGATATCTAGCTTCATTACAATTCTCTGGACACAACATTGATTTACTATAATTCAAGAATCTGGTTTAAGTAAACACATGTTTTATCTGATTCAGAAAGCTGACATGAGAGAGAGAGAACGAGAGGTTGGGAGAAATTCCTTTTCTTTATAATGGATAGAATATAGAAGAAACTCAATTATATTTCTATCTAATCAATAAGCTAATCAATTAACCAACTATCTACGGTTATCATCTCAAAATAACGATTGAACAAAAAGGTTAATTTTAGTTACACTTAACTGAAAAACGGAAACTTACTACTCAGACGATTCTCTCTCTGTAATGGCTGCCGATAGACAAAGGCAGTTTCTCACCTGCACGTGCACTGCGTCTCGCCAACCAATCAGAGTCCTCTTATGACGTATGGCTGGTGACATCGCAATCTGTTGCAAAATATTATTTTATATATTGTTATAAGACGTGATACCATTATATCCACGTGATCGAAGGGTTATAAGTTAGATAGCAAGATATTTAGCAGAATTGCATTTTAAAATTAGATCCGAAGGAATGTCAATTGTGTTGGAAATCATACCCTGAACAACTTGATTATAAGACGACAGGGTTACCACTAAACCAATCAGAAGTCTCGTTTTGTCTCCATGATAAGTTATCTGAATTCCCTACCAAATTCCCGTGACACCAATCTGCCTCCTTTGAGTAGGGCCAGAACCTTGTTTCTGCTTATATATAGCATTTTTTAAACACTGAGTACGTTTTAACAACACGTAATCTGGTTGTTACTAAGTAATTTTTGCACAATAATTGTGTTTCTTGCAACACTGAAAGGTATTGTTTCACGACAGGAAAATACGTAACAGAAGCGACCAAGTATTATGTTGGGTTGCCAGCATTCAGGCAGCAAAACGGGCTTTTTTGAACGTTTGGAGCGCCGAAATGACTCACCAACGATAAAAATGTCAGTGAGAGAAGATATTTGTTATGATGTCCTCTGTACGTTTCTATCGTTCGTGGACGTAATTATCATGGCCTCTATATAAACGTGGCTATTTGATTTAGAAATAAATGGGTTTCTGTAGACTATGCACGTTAAACTGGCTTGTTTAATGCATACGAACCTTGAGTGAGCGCAGTGGAAGATTCACGCCTTAAAAGTCTACTTATTTGCTATGAGGCAGATATGCTATTCGATTGTACAGATATAATACTGTTCCAGTTGATCCGAGTTTATTTACATAATGTGCAAGCACCATAAGACTACATTAATATAGTTTGTTATATAAACTCGCCGAAAGAAAAACATTGTCTCTTATCACTTGCCCAGTTTGATGGATATTTATTCAACTCAAGTAATAATGAACTGAATTTGTATCCCGCCTGTTTAACGATAATTAAAAGAACAATGATTCAATGTTAAATCACTACAACACCTAGTACGGAAGAGAAAGTTTATGAAGTAAATATAATTATGTTACTGAGTCCAAGTATGGAACTTAAAAACAGATTGGAATGTACTTAGCCTTCCCCTCCATATCGCGGTTGATCGGACACTTTAATAATTGTCTACCATGAGGAAATACCACTTCCTCTCCCTGTTTCAGAATCCAAAATGCCTCAAGGGCTGCAAGGTCGCACAGAAGCTTCGCTTCTACGTCATTCGTAACTGATTTTATTGACCTCTGGTGGCAATAATAAACATGATTCCATCAAAATGCCACAAACGAAAGCGAGATAAACAAATGTCGGTTCCGCTCACGCTACGGTCCATACATTGCCTCCCCGTACCCCCATTTGAAATCAAATACATTGACCCAGTGCGGGCGAGACCCTCAAAAAATAATATGCAAACATTAATGAAAACTTAATAATAGAAGAATAATATTGGAATTGTAAATTGTTTCATGTCAGCCCTTATTGATGATCGCAGACAGATGATGTAGTTGGTAGGTGTCGACTTTTCCATGTCTGTCGATACTTGAGAAATGATTTATTTTGACCACAGTCTTTCTTCTTCCATTTCACAATTCGAATCACCAAGATATGTTCCAAGTTGTTCTTTCCAGTAGTTCTCATCCTCATTTGTTTGGAGGTTGGTGCTGCCTACTTCTCCCAAATCCATCTCGAAGTTGAAATGTGTCTGCGCAGGTGTTGTAGCTTGATGAAATCGAAAGTTCCACGTTGCAGGTTTGGCTGCCTTCCTCTTCTTCTACCACCTATTCCGTTGCATTGCCTCTGCGGAGTTGACCTTGGAGGTGTATACTCTGTATCAGCTAACTGTAGAGTAGGCGAACGAGAACAAGTCTCTGAGCAAGTAGTGACGTGAAACGGTTCCACCAATGAACAGTGAGATAAATGGAATTGCGTAACGGGCGACTGAAGTTACCCGATTTCCATGCTTCGCTTTGTAAGCGTTGCAAACTCTTGATAGCGACAATACCGTACGCACATGGCAAAGGGACGGTATTTTTGTCTCCATATCCATACCCTTGGTTTAAGAATTTCTTAGGGAAATATTTCGGATAAAACAGAAAGTGCAAAGCCTTACATTTAGCGTACGGACGAAGGTCTGGACCGAACGTCCGCACATTCCATGAATCTTACTGGCATGTACCGTCAGGACCGTAAGGTTCGTAACGCTGCGCTTTCACCACTCGATTTCGCTCCTCCTCCTCTGCGGTTATGCGCGGCCCTGCTCTACAGTTAGCTCGGAACTTCTTCTTTCCTGGAATATTGTTGTGGATAATTTGTCTGTAACGAATTAAAGTCTGGAAATAAACTGTTCAAATGCCATTTTACCGGTATTTTCACTTTCGCGTACGGAACGGTAACGCACTTTTGTTGAAAATCAAGAAGGAGGTTATTGTTATTCATAAAGTTTACATAAAGCACTATGTCAGATGGAAGTTTTTGATATAGGTAAATATGCCCATATGGGCCAAGTCAACGTTTCAAGCTGTACAGTGAATTGCACTACGTTTTTGAGGATGACGTTCTGTTCTCCTTGTTTTATCTTTATGTAACAAACTTGAACATTTGCCGGACACTTTAAAAGTAACAAATGAAATGTGTTATTACTAATTAAATTTTCTGTGCTTCCGGTATCAACACATGCTTTAACATTTACCACTTTCTTGAATTTACTATCTACAAGAACTGAAGTGGCTTTTTCACTTTTTTCTGGCGTTTCTTGAACACGCATGTTTTGTAGGAAGTTAGCAATACGCGAACTGTAGTTACATTTTTGTAAGGCTGTATGTCTTGTACTACACTTATGACAGAATTTGGGGATATTTTCCATAAAATAGGTACATTATTTTCTTCGCCCTTTCCTTTTTGTTGTTGGGAACTTCGGGAGAAGTCACTTTTTACCGTGAGGTGCTCTTGTAGTATTTTAAGTATTATCTCAAACTGAGCATAAGTATTTGGAGTTTCTAAAAGCAGTAATCTTGCCGACACATTTGTGAATAATCTTTCGATCAAGTGTTCTATGAAATGGAATTCTGTCCAATTCACTTGCAGTAACGACGCACAACGCTTTCTATCTAAGAGAAACTGGAGTGGAGATTCCGTCACTGATTGCTTACACAGTAAATACATCTGGATAATCTCGTACCTGCCTAATGACGTCACAAAGACGTCCAATATATCATTTATTAAATGTTGCTATTGAACACCGCCTCTGAGATACTTCAACCACTTAGGAACTACACGTTCGTGAACTTTGTCTAGCAATGAAACAAGATCAACTTTTTGAATTTATAGCAAGCACTCAAATATTTATATAGCATCATAATGAATCAAGTGAGGGATTTTATGCAAAAGATTCTGCATCGAGCTATTTGCTGCCTGCGCGGTATTTTAGTTAGTTCTGGTTCCCTGTATATAGTATATTCGCAAAAGGTGCTACATTTTCATGACGAGAATGGGGTTGAAAGTTTTTCAAATCCCCTGCACTCGAATTACCGAGGTTTACACATGTTTTCTCCATTGCAGATAAAGGATTTAGTTCATTATATAACGCAGATCTTCTGGTTGACGACATTCCGGCAATGGGAATTCCTTGTGGGTATCTTGTAAACCAATTTCATCTACAGTTACAAATGGGTTTGACTGGCAGTTCGTAGTTCTATCAGCCCCATACAATTCGACAGAGAACCATGCTCTGCCTCTGTATGCACGTTAAAATAGCTTGTTTAATGCATACAAACCTTGAAGTGAGCGCAGATAAAGATTCACGCCTTCAAGGTCTACTTATTTGCTATGAGGCAGATATGCTATTCGAATGTACAGATATAACACTGCTCCAGTTGATGCGAGTTTATTTACATAATGTGCAAGCACCATAAGACTACATAAATGTAGTTTGTTTCCTCTCTACGTTATTACGTAACTGATTTTGTTGACCTCTGGTGGCAATAATAAACATGATTCCATCAAACTGCCACAAATGAAAGCGAGATAAACAAATGTCGGTTCCGCGCACGCTACAGTCCGTAAGACAATTTTTTGTTTTGATTTGCTTTATTTTACTTCGTTTTTTGTGCCACTGCTAATTTGCGAAGATGGAGATGAGTGATGACATGATGAAATTGATGAATGGACACTCGCAAACACCCACGCCCAGGCCGTGATTCGAACCCTGGATACCAAGCGTCGTAGCCCGATGTGCTAAGCACTCCGCCACGGGGGCCGGCATAAGACAAATGTTAATTCATGTTACTTCTGCATAGCATATTAAGTATAATGCAAAACCTTGTAGTAATTTCAGATAAGAGATTATTGTTATTTGATACTATTATGTATGTATTGATAAACGCATACCTGCAAAAAATGTGTTTTTTTTTTAACAGTAACACTTGAAGAATTTGAAGAATGGAGCTATAATTTTTCGTCTTTAAAAACCGTAAATATGTAACATTGCCATGCCTTTTAGTCAGGGGAAAACGTAGGGAATCAGAGGGGTATGAGGTGGAAAGGTAAAATTTAGGGGATTTTCGTCCGGATTTTTTTTGGTCGCCCCTGTTCGCGGTCAGTTTGTTGGAAAATTATGGCTAATTTTAGGTTTCTGGCTCATAAATTAATAACAGTTGTAGATATGGGAAAGAGAAATGAGATCTTCCCTATATCATTTTTCATTTTTCTTTATCATAAGGGGCATGTTGACCGTTAATAATGTGAAAGGTGCAAACAATATTGAAAAACTTTCAATTCTTACTTCAATCGATCAACCAATCATATTTAATTGTTTCACACATTTGGCCGAGTGGTTAGCACATCGCGCTGGGACGCCAGGGGTCGCGGGTTCGAATCCCTTTCGAGCATGGTTGTTTGTAAAATGTCCATTCATCAATTTCATCATTTCATCACTCATCCCCATCTTCGCAAATTAGCCAAGAGGCACAAAACGCGAAGTAACATAAAACAAATCAATCAATCAATCAAAATCATATTTCTCAATACCACGTAATGGTCTACCATGTGGTAATAGATAGTTAATCTTGCTTGGAGTTATAATTTATCACATGATATTATAATTAATAATATTTAAAAAGTCGTCGCAGAGACGTATCTGCCATACATTACAGTAGACACAAATTAAACACTTTTCAACATTTACTAGACTTCTCAACTGCACTGGTAACTAGTCTTGATTACAGAACTGGACATTGACATATTATCCATTGCTCATATGGTGATCAGAAACGTAGTAGCCTGAGTGCAAAGAATGACTTGTTTCAATTTATTTCTAACTAAACCACCATTTGTGAGAAAATTTACACAATCTGTGTCTGTTATCAGTATGACTAATAGTTAAAATTGAAATTTTCAATTATTGTTTTGTGGAGAATTTTAGAAATGTGAACATAAAAGTTTCAAACATAAGCTGCAAATTTTGAATGAATAGGTATGGATTATGAAATTAATACATTTTAAAATCTCACCGAAATAAATTGTAAAGAATATTACTTACTTTACTGCCTCGTAGACCCATGGTTGCATTGTCCAGGATTAATATATTTGTATCAACCCATGAAAAACGAAATGGTATTTCAACATAATCCACCGTGTGATGTATAATTAAGCCATAAAGATAATTCAAGCCAGAGTTTCTTATGCCGCTAGCGTCACTAGCAGGGAATAATGTGCAGCCACTAGCCCTCAATCCCTGTAGTGGAAGGAACGTAATGTTTTAAGACTTCAAAGCCGGCGCCGTCCGTCTCTCCTAAATAAGATATGTGGCTCCTTGGAAGGCGAAATTTCGTTTCATGGCGTTTGAAAAAGTAATGAAGTTGCCTATACGGATCCAGCGTTCTCAGGTTTGCCTCTTAATTTATTAATAAATCCAAGAAAGTGATTTTCAGATACGTTATATTTTTGTTCCCTTCCTCCCTTTAACTCATATGGTGGAAAATATATCTTACCTGAAATATCTCATCGTTATCCTTATGTGTAACCTAGTACTTGTTCATAAAAGAAACAACCTTTTGTTAAGTTTTCGCAAACACTGCATTAACCCTCGGATGCATGTGTGGGGTCATTTTGACCCCACTGTCTGTTTATTTCCTGGTATTATAATAAAATCTAAATACATAATTCTGATTTTCTGTGACATCTTACCATGCTACTTCAGCTATAGGAACATGTATAAATAAATTTCTTACAATTTATTTTAAATTATATTTTTAACGTTTTTTTTAACAATACCCCTCCTTTCCATGTGTGGGGTCATTTTGACCCCAGCCTGAAAACAGCAGGAAAACATTCATAAAGGGAAATTGATCCTACATATTATGATCAATTACGGAAAAAATAAACTAAATCATCTCAAGGTCAACCACCCACCCTGCCATGACTCACTGCAAAGTGCGCATGCGCAGATGTATTTGGCGCGGTTAGAGGCCAACTGAGAGAAGTTGGGATGTTCCTGTTCATGAGCTTTATCTCAACAAATTTTCCAACCCGAAGTAACAATACAAAGCAACCTTTGGAGTAAATCGTTTCGAAGACATCAGAAGACTGCTCTGATCTGATGACAAACATACTGGCGCTGCACGTTTGGAGACTGATCATATGGCTGCATTTCGATATATCTAGACACTTTTTATCAAAACCTGTCCCAGAATCATGGTACCCGGCGCCTTTCTTACGACTGATGAACAGTTAGTGCCTTTCCGTGGGAGATGCAAGTTCGTGCAATACATGCCAAGTAAGCTGGCCAAATACTGCATCAAGATCTTCTGGTTGTTCGATGCTGATAACATTTACGCCAAAGACGGTCTAATCTACTTGGGACGACAGCCAGGAGAGCCAGTTCAAAGAACCTCGTCAGCAACGTCGTGAAGAAACTGTGCTACACACTGCGGAACTCTGGAAGAAATATCACAACTGACCAATTCTTCACAAGTCATGACTTGGCTAAAGCTCTCCTGTTACAAAATGTAACCATTGTTTGAACAGTAAAGAAAAACAGACGTGAAATCCCACCTGCACTTACTAATATGAAGACAAGACAGCCTTGCACATCACAATTCGCCTTCCATGAAAATGAGATCCTGGTAAGCTACGTGCCGAAGAAAAGCAAGAATGTCATTCTACTCAATACCATGCATCATGACATACACATTGATGATGATGATGATTCTAAGTAGAAGCCAGAAATCATAAAGCTTTACAATGGAGTGGACGCCATGGATAAACTAGTTCAAACATACACCTGCTGAAGACAGACACCTTGATGGCCAATGGCCCTCTTCTATAAAGTAATCAATGTAGGCGTTCTCAATGCATAGAAATGCTACTTGTCACAGCATTCTAATTACTATTCAGGCGTCAGTCACAGACGCCGTATGTTCCTTATCGAGTTGGAGAATGAGTTGATTATTCCTCGCATGCGGGGGAGGTGCCAAAGCTTGAACATGAAGAAACCAGTATCCGAGGCAATGAAACTTTGCGGCGTAGTAAGGCAGGCACAGAGACTTGAGGATAGATCTTCAAAGAAAAGAGTAAGATGCCAGGTCTGCAGAAGGAAAGAGGACAGGAAGACGACGGAACGTTGCAGAAGGTGTGGGAAACCTGTGTGCAAGGTCCACAGCAGTGTGATTGTGGTGTGCTCAGAATGCGAGTGAGGTGTATTTAATTGCCATGACAGGCCGGCACATTCTTCTTTTCATTTCTTTTTTATTATTTTTTATTTTTATTTTTTTTAAATTTATTTGTTCTAGATAAAATAATATTTAGGGCTGTATTGTGTTATCTCTAAAATACTGTTTGTCAGGTTAACTGAAGTTCTGATAATTGCAAGCGAAGTGTAACTACCACTAATATGTAGAACAGTGAATTGTCAATACATTGTTATTTTTTCGGGGGGGGGGGCCTTAAATGATAATAACAAAAGGGTAATTGTTTCCTATGTTATATTCAGAGTTATATTTATTGACCAATAAATATTTACTCTGTCGTACTTATTTCAATGCATAATTGCATTGGGGTCAAATTGACCCCACATATGTAAAGTTGTAAAAAAAAAGTGACATGCATCCGAGGGTTAAGGCTTGGGATGAAATAAAAAAAAAACATTTGAGAAAAGGAAAAAGAGAGGAAAATAATTAGCCGAATATCATACAAACATGTAAATCAAATATTTTTCCATTAAGAAAAAGGGATGAACATTTTAATTACTCTGAAAACGATTACCCAAAGTCTGTGAACTCAGCATCTAGTTACCGTGATTCTACCAGTTTAAGATCCTTGCACAGAGTGAGATGTTGAACGGTTTCTCCATATTTTCTCTCACCTCAGCACTTCATTTTATGTAACACATTTTCAACCTAATTAAACGTAGGGGAAATTTGCCAGTTTTTAAGCAAAACTTGTTATTCAGTCATGTAATTACATTAATCGAAATTAAAGTTGGTTGTGTTAGGAGAAGTTTTTTAAAATAAATATCTACCTCTGAAATTATGTGTTGTGTTATCGTAGAGCACAATCTATTTTCCCTCGAATAGATTATAATTTTCTTTAAACATTCCAAACATATTGAAATGTATCATATTGTAATGTTTCAAACCTTCAAACCTTAGCATCTGTATTTATACGCTTATTGTACAAATTGTCATCTAATTATTGTTATGTTGTCGCTGTGTTTTGGACATATCGTGAGGACATGATGAAAATGATTATCATAGAAGTTGTAAAGCTCAAGCAAATGAATCTATTTCTAGGAAATGATAAATAACTTATAAATAACAAATGTGTAAATGTGATCTCATTCTAGCCTCCCGATGGCACAGTGTTATCGTCGACACCTTGTAATCGTAGGGTCCCGGTGGAGGCACATAGTGGTTCGGATTCCAGGTCCAGTCCCGATTATCCTTACTCTGCATAAAATAGTAACTTAAAACATCAAATCAATCAATCAATCTAGCAATCCCTTTTCATTGTAAATTAAAGGTTTTCTTGGAAAGATCGACATTACAGTTGTGTCGCACTTAAGTAGAAATGCTGTTGCACTCTATATCGGTACACATCACTCTTGTGAAATTGCCCCTCTCCCACTCACACAGACAAGCAACATATTACAAACGATTCGAATACGTCATTCATTTGTACCGGATTGTATGTACCTTTTCTTAGTATCGTGTGTATACCATTATGATTCTCGAGTAATAACAAGTTTAGTTTGGAGGCAGGGAATTTCTCGCTCCCTCATACATTGATGTGTATACTATCCAGTTAAGGAAACGATTTATAGAAACACGTACTTCTATGACACGTTTCCTTATCAATTTGATAAGTAATATTTTTACAATTCACCAATATCTTTCAGATCTCCACTTGCTTATGTTTAGTTTTATTGAACTGTAATCTTTAGAGGGGAAATTTTCATGTCGTGTTTAGGGTACTAATCATAACAGCTGAAATGTACACCGGTTGTATCCATTCCCTTCTACTATCAGTACCTCAGAAAGTACAAATTAGTCGCCCAAAGTAACACAATTTATCTCTATATGTCAGTCAATTTGTCCGTGAGAAGCAACTCTTGACCTAATGTCAGCTGTCGCCACATCGAAAACTAAAAAAAAAGAAGAACGTGAAGATTTGAAACTTACAAAACTGAAGAAGGACCAAGGACGTACTAATTCAAAGGGACTTAACTTATTTTAATTGACCAACCTGTCTGTCTATAAAAGCAAAATAATAGAAAGACACCAATGACATGATTTAAATGTTGTTGCATATAATCGAATCAACTACAAATATGATGTTTTCAGCAGCAATGGCTGTAGGTTATATTTTTGTTATATTCATCTAATTGATACATCCATCCATTTAATCTTTGAGTAAGCCCTATCCATAATTGTCAGTTTATTAGAAACATTAGACATGCAGGCAGGTAATTAAGATGAATTAATTATCCTTACTACCTCATTAATAATCTCTGTCAGCATGTCCGCCTGTCAATAGGAACAGTTAATCAATGCATCTAAAATTAATAAAAGAAGTCAACACATAATTTGGTGTACCGAGGTGCAGTATAATATTAAAATACCAACAACTGCTTTAAAGTTATGTTTGTTGGTTTTTGTTAGATTTTACAATGGTACGACGTAATGTCACTTTAATGCACTTCACACAAAGTACAACCATATGTAAGACATTTTGTAGACTGAAGGAAGTTCTAAGTTTCTGTAGAATTTAATATCTAAATATCTTAATGTGTTTTTTCTATTTCAACTTAGGCGAGTTAAAACATGGATGTCAACAATCGATATTACAGTTGCTTATCCCTAAAAAATATAGAAATTTTACACTTTGTGGAATGAAATGCAGATAACATAATAATTTTCTCAGAATAAGTTATCCATTTTGCTATTTAGAAAACCATAAGAAATTCGAGCTTTAAAATTTGTAAAACATAATTTACTCCGTATACAAAATTACTACATGTTCTATCATATTCCAAAATGCTTTCTACATGTACAAAAATAGGTCATTGTAACAAATATATGTCAAATTTTTAAATTTTCAATGATGTTCTACAAAGGAAAATTTATTGTGTTAGATTCCAAAGTGAGTTTTTTTACTGATATTTAAGTGTACAAAATGACCACGGAAAAAAAATCCTCCCCAACCCCAAAAACACAGACAGCACAAGCAGAATGGCGGATCCAGAAATCTTTCACATGAATTGCCGAGAATAGTAAAATTATTTCCTGCACTCGGTTGTCAAAGTTCTTATCCGTAATTCATTAATGGAAAAAATATATATTTCAATGTTTTCCTTGGGCCTCCCCGATGGCGCAGTGGTAGCGTCGTCGCCTTGTAATCAAGGGGTCCTGTGTTCGATACCCGGTGGAGGCACAAGTGGTTCGGATCCCACTTTAAACTGTAGGTATAGTCCCGATTAGCCTTACTGTGCATAAAGTGGACTTAAAACAACAAATCAATCCAAATCAATCCAATCAATGTTTTCCTTCAAATTTTGTTCGAATCGCCCCTAATGAACCAGTGCAGCTAAGGACGGTGCGGAACCATTCGCTTTCATCCATTCTTGAGAAAGGGAAACTGCCAGTTTATCAATGCCTACAGGGCAAATGTTAGTGTCATGTGGAAGGACTCCGGACGAGAGTAGGGTTTTGTAATCCCTGTCGCAGACCTGCAGGGGCATGAGATTATACCGTTGTTCAGAGTTGGTTGGGAAGTGTTCTGAAAGTCTGACTGCGTTCTACACCTCTGGTGGTGATTGCTGTAGGAGACACGAGGATTCAAAAAGAGAGAGAGGTGAATTAGCAGACGTCGTGAAATGCATTACCTAGGTAAGAAGGTGTAGCACACATGGCGGACATAGCTATAGTGGTTTTCACATCGTGAAGGCACAATGGGCTCTTATGGACAATGCTTTTCTTATGGGAAAATAAAGCGCGCTATTGCCAAATATGTCGATTTTGAAATTTACGTGAAGTAGAAAAAAAAATACAGTAAGGTAGAAAATTTTATGTAGAACATAATGGCGAAGATGAAAATTGTTAACTTTATTTCATATTATTTTAAAATAATTAAAATGCAAGTTTTAATTGAAACCAAATTTTGAACATCTTTTCTATTCAAAACGTTAAATCATGCCGTAAAATCGAAAGATTTGTTACAAAAAAAATCGACACTACTATGCAGTTGTCACTGCTGATGGTGGTGCTGAAAATTTGGCAATATTTTTAAAAATATGTCCTTAAAAAAATAAATTGTCGAATAAAATGTGCGGTTTTTTTATTGGCGCAGTGGAAAATGTCGTCTCTGGCCAAATTTCGTTTTATCAGTCTACGTAGAAACTCTCAGCGACAAAGTTGTAAAGACAATATTGAAATTATTTTTTGTCTTCACTCAAAGGTCCCCAGAGGCATTACTTCCTGTAAATGCAGTTTGTTTTCAAGTCGGCGCGAAGTAAGGCGACGCGCTGGCGTGAGTCTTAGTCATACTCAGGTGTTATGAGTTCGTACGTGCTCAACAGTTCAGTGACGTTTTAACACTCTTGCTGGTCTGGTGAAGTGCTGTGTGTCGACATTTCGGTGATTTTTACAAGTGGTTCGTGAAGTGATTAATAGCGTCCTAATCTGTAAGTCTTCAGCCATCACAATGGATCGCAGGAAAAAGGGTGAGAGGATTAGAAGTGGGGAGAGAAAAACTATTTTAAGAATGTTCGAATATTTAAAGGAAAAGAACCCTGGACGTAGTCAATCGTTCATTGTTAGTGAACTTTGTGAGGTGGCTGGTGTCAGCTGGCGTACATTCTTTAGATTCAGAAATGAAAGTAAGAAAGGCTCAATCGTTACACCCCGGAAAGAAAGAGTAACTGGACTAAAATACAAATCGAGCAGGGAAGTGAAATTTAATGATTTCATTCGTAGTGCTATAAGACGCAAATTTCATGCATTTCTGTTTAGAAATGTTCCCGCAACAATTCAGTCTGTGATGAAGGAAGTTAACGACGTTAAAGATTTGCCAAATTTTTCATATTCGACTTTCTACCGTTTGCTGCAAGAAATGGGGTTTGAATTCGAAAAGCAAGGAAATAAGGCTTTAATGATTGAAAGAAACGATATTATACTTTGGCGACATTCATATTTACGAAAAATGAGACAATTTAGGAATGAGGGACGGAACATTGTTTACTTAGATGAAAGTTGGGTAAATGTAGGGCATACTTTGTCTAAAGCTTGGAAGGACAAAACAATAGCAACACCCAAGGATGCTTTTCTGGCCGGGTTGTCCACAAGTCTGAAGGGCCCTACCGTTCGGGGACCACGGTTTGTTTTGTTGCACGCCGGTGGTAAGATGGGGTTTGTACAGAAAGTGTAACAAGTATTTTTAGCAACAAAAAAAAATTCTACTGACTACCATGACGAAATGGACAGTGTTAGGTTTGAACAGTGATTCAAGGATCAACTATTACCTAACATTGAACCAGGAACAGTAATTGTTATGGACAATGCATCCTATCACTGTAGGAAAAAGAAAGTATTCCCACCTCAAAAAACCGTAAGGAAGATATTCAGTCATGGCTAACGTCAAAAAATTTACCCTATTCTGACGATTCCCTTAAAAGAGAATTACTGAGTGTTGTAAATTCTGTGCGAGAGAGATTCAATATTAATATTGTGGACTCGATTGCAGAAGAGCATGGGGCAGTTGTTTGTAGGTTGCCTCCATACCATTGTGAAATTAATCCAATTGAAATGGTATGGAGTCAGAGAAAAGGACATGTCGGACGACATAACATTAGTTTTAAGGTGAAGGAAATGGAACGTTTGATAGACAGCGCATTTGAATCGGTCACCCAGGAGCAATGGTGTAATTACTGTAGGCACGTCGAAGGGGTTGAAAATAATATGTGGAAAGCGGATCAACTGCAGGATGACATTCAACCTCTAATCGTTAGGTTAAAGAGCAGTTCTTCCAGCAGTGACGAGACAAGTTCTGATGACGGCAGCAGTGAACAGTCCGAAGACTCACCCATGGAGGGTGCTGAACAACTGTCCGATTAAGGTAACACTTATTATATAACATTTGCGTTAAAAACTGTATTACTGTATTAACACATTAGATAAATGAATGTTACTTTATGAAATAGATTAATTATGCTTGCATTTCATAAGTGTCTCCCCATACTTTGTTAACTCCGGTTCATAATAACAATAATAATAATAAACATAATAATAAACATCATGGAAAATTAACAACTGTAACAATATACAATACATACAACATGTTTATTGTGAAAGGAAGCAAGAGCGGTAATTCCGGCCGGCGATAATAGTTAGCGCACCTTAACCCTCGGATGCATGTGTGGGGTCATTTTGACCCCACTGTCTGTTTATTTCCTGGTATTATAATAAAATCTAAATAAAAAATTCTGATTTTCTGTGACATCTTACCATGCTACTTCAGCTATAGGAACATGTATAAATAAATTTCTTGCAATTTATTTTAAATTATATTTGTAACGTTTTTTTAACAATACCCCTCCTTTCCATGTGTGGGGTCATTTTGACCCCAGCCTAAAAACAGCAGGAAAACATTCATAAAGGGAAATTGATCCTACATATTATGATCAATTATGGCCAAACTAAACTAAATCATTTCAAGGTCAACCACCCACCCTGCCATGACTCACTGCAAAGTGCGCATGCGCAGATGTATTTGGCGCGTATCGAGGCCAACTGAGAGAAGTTGGGATGTTCCTGTTCGTGAGCTATTTCTCAATTAATTCTCCAACCCGAAGTACAAAGCAACCTTTGGAGTAAATCGTTTCGATGACATCAGAAGACTGCTCTGATCTGATGACACATACGTACTGGCGCTGCACGTCAGGAGACTGATCACATGGCTGCATTTCGATATATCTGGACACTTTATATCAAAAACTGCCGCAGAATTATGGTACCCGGCGTCTTTCTTACGACTGATGAACAGTTAGTGCCTTTCCGTGGGAAATGCATGTTCGTGCAATACATACCAAGTAAACCGGCCAAATACAGCATCAAGATCTTCTGATTGTGCGATGCTGATAACTTTTACGCCAAGGACGGTCTAATCTACTTGGGACGACAGCCAGGAGAGCCAGTTCAAAGAACCTCGTCAGCAACGTCGTGAAGAAACTGTGCTACACACTGCGGAATTTTGGAAGAAATATCACAACTGACCAATTCTTCACAAGTCATGGCTTGGCTAACGATCGCCTGTTACAAAATGTAACCATTGTCGAAACAGTAAAGAAAAACAAGCGTGAAATCCCACCTGCACTATCCAATATCAAGACAAGACAGCCTTGCACATCACAATTCGCCTTCCATGAAAATGAGACCCTGGTAAGCTGCGTGCCGAAGAAAAACAAGAATGTCATTCTACTCAGCACCATGCATCATGACATACACATTGATGATGATGATTCTAAGAAGAAGACACAGATCATAAAGTTTTACAACCAAACAAAGAGTGGAGTAGACGCCATGGACAAACTGCTTCAAACGTACACCTGCAGAACACAAGACACTTCGATGGCCAATAACCCTCTTCTATAATGTAATCAATGTAGGCGTTCTCAATGCATACACATGCTACTTGTCACGGCATTCTGATTACCAATCAGGCGTCAGTCACAGACGCCGTTTGTTCCTTATCGAGTTGGCGAATGAGTTGATTTTTCCTCACATGTGCGGCAGGTGCCAAAGCTTGAACCTGAAGAAACCAGTAACCGAGGCTATGAAACTTTGCGGCGTAGTAAGGCAGGCACAGAGACTTGAGGATAGATCTTCAAAGAAAAGAGTAAGATTTCCAGGTCTGCACAAGACAAGAGGACAGGAAGACAACGGAACGTTGCCGAAGATGTGGGAAACCTGTGTGCAGGTCCACAGCAGTGTGACTGTGGTGTGCTCAGAATGCGAGTGAGGTGCAATTAATTGCCATGAGAGGCCGGCACATTCTTCTTTTTTTTTTTTTTTTAAATGTATTTGTTCTAGATAAAATAATATTTAGTGCTGTATTGTGTTATCTCTAAAATACTGTTTCTCAGGTCAACTGAAGTTCTGATAATTGCGAGCGAAGTGTAACTACCATTATTATGTAGAACAGTGAATTGTCAATACATTGTTATTTGGGGGGGGGGTCTTAAATAATAATAATAATAATAAAAGGGTAATTATTTCCTATGTCATATTCAGATAAATTATTGATCAATAAACCATATTAGCTGAACTATTTACTCTGTCGCACTTATTTCAATGCATAATTGCGTTGGGGTCAAATTGACCCCACATATGTAAAGTTGTAAAAAAAAAGTGACATGCATCCGAGGGTTAAATGGCAACACCGCGCGGTTTCTCCATAAGAGCCATTGTGCCTTCACGATGTGAAAACGACAATAGGTTGATCAGTTGGTTGCGTGGGGGGAGGGGGGAGGGGGGAGGCACCACATACATATATATTAGATTCTTAAGGAAAGTACACTTCTCCTATGGGCCCCAAACACTGAATATTTTTATATCAATTCGGGAAATAGATGACCATTATTTGGGAATCTAAATGCAGAATGAACTCATAACTTAATAGCGACTAACAAGAAAGGCTAGAATGTCTTATTTTCAAACTGTAAGGAAAAAATACTGAAGAACTATTTTTCACTATTTATCATTATCAGACAAAATTGACGTAGCCACGTAGAAGTTTGGGGGGAGGCGGTTCCCCGCTGGCAGCCATTAAAAACGTCCCTGAGACGTACCTGAAACGACGTCCCTAGAACTCTTCTTCTGGATGTGGGAGATCCGAACCAAGTACACACATGTACTAATAATAATAATATAACATATTTATTTATTTATATATTTTTTGTTTTGGATGGTAAAGTTAAGGCACAATCCATTTCTTCAACTTAAAGATCTCTACTTTAGATTTTATAAATTGTTTATAATACCTAACTGTTCATGAAATACATAAAAAGTAACAATATTAAGATACCAAAATAATAAAAACACAGAAAAATGCATACACACTGTAAGAAAAGTAAAAAATAATCCACGAAATAAGACATAAACACACACACAACAAACATAATGAAATTACAGAAAAAGTCATTGGATGTTGGTCCTACAAGTTTACACGAATGTTTCATTTTATTTATTTTCTTGTTTTCAGTACTGGTAACTTGACTCCAGAAAATGATTTCTTAATTTTGATTTGAAATGGCTGAAAGAAGAAGAGTTTCGTTTGTCATCAGGGAGGTCGTTCCACGCTCCAGTATCAGTGGCTGTGAAGAAATTTCCATAAAACGTTGTCTTGTGGGAGGAGATGGTCAGCAGAGAGTTGTCTCGGCAACAGGTGGCAAATGTGTGTGCTGCGCTTAGGGGTTGAAATCGAGAAAGTAGGTAGGAGGGCTCTCGCAAGTTTACTATTTTGTAGAGAGCTGTAAGAGCTTGTAAGCGGCGGCGTGTGGAAAAGTAGAAGCAACCTAGGTCCTTAAAACTCATGGTAAGGTGGTCAAAGTATTTGATATTGTAAAGAAAGCGCACACATGTATTTTGTATTCGCTGTAAACTTCTTGCTAGTTCACCATTGAAGCCAATAAACGCCAAGTCAAACTAGTGCATTTGCGACAGAACTAGCTACTCCACGAGTGTTTTCTTTTCCTCTCGCGGTAAAATGTTTTTAAGGCGGTACAATTAGTTTTCTCGGCATTTACTCGGAGACCATTTTCTTGAGACCACTTGTAGACCTTCATAATATCAGCCTTTTGGGTTTTTATGGCCATATTGATGCTTGTTTTAGGGTGGGACAAAAAAACATTGGATATCATCACTATACAGATGGTAATTTGTTGATTGAAAGGTTCCAGATATATCGTACATGGAGAACAGCAAGAGAGACAGAACGCTTCCTTGAGATACACCACAATTTATCGGTAGCCATGACGACTTATTGTCAGAAACAAATGTGCATTGTTGTCTGTCTAACTGCAATATATTAATATTTATAAATAATAATAATAAAAATAAAATAGGCATATTTTTAATATAACTTATTGTCATTATTGCATGAACAGATAAAAAGAAGTATGTGTTAATTAACTGCCTAATGTGAAGTTAAGATACCTAACATTTTTATAAAAGCTGTTCTAACAAAGAATTTAATGTCAACAATTTTAAAATAACAAAATATTCTCGGTGAAGGCACAAGTGGTTCGGATCTTACTTTAAAATATAAGTCCAGACCCAATTAGCCTTCCTGTGCATAAAGTGGACTTACATGCAAAACTCAAACAAAACGGTCGTTAGGGTCAGATTATGAAAAATAAAGTACCTGTCATTGCTTTAATGTACATTATTTTTAACAGAGGTAAGCATAAATTTCTAATGCAAAACTCCTTATTCACACTGGATCTTAATATTTATTTAAGTTCTGGCGGAATAAATCAACTTTGTATTTAAAAAGGTAATACATAATTTGCTTACTTAATTTTGGACTTGGTTAGTTTTTCGGGGAGGTAAGGGATGCTCTTGGACCCGCTGTAATGCATTCTAGGTAGCATATAGCGTTTTTGGAAAAACATCATAACAGTGGGAAATCTCTCACGTGACCAACATGTCCCAACACGTACAGTGCATCTTGGAGTACAATGATACAGAGATTTCTCTGCGACGTGGAAACACTTTAAGAAGATGATGGGAGAGTAGGGAAAAATAAATGTACTCGTGAATTGGGCCAAGAAGTTGGTCACTTTCATAACAGTTCCAGATGAAGAAAAGATAAGAAAAGAAAAGAAAGGGAGGAATACTCAGAAAATGCACGCCTTCATCCGGATACATTCGAGAGCTTGCTCTTATGTCTCTGTGCCTAAAAAGACCATAAATAAAAAAACACGGTTTTCTTTTCCTCGTGACTATATTTGGTTAAAATTATATGTACGGATCTAGACCTGCAGGTAATCCGCAGGGTCTGGTACTGGTGTTGTTCGGTAGTCCAGAACAAATCCCGATTTACAAAGTTTGTTGACATGATACTTGTTTTATGATCGTTTTCTAAGGTGTGTAGTGTGTGTTTCTGTACGTCTTTGTGACTGAGACCGTGTCAGAAGTTGAGTGGGTAAATGTGACAATGTCCGGACGTATTCGCATGTTGCATTGTTATTTGGTGAGTTTATGTGTAAGCGTGTGAAGCGAGAGTGCAAGTTATTTGATTAAAGCTATTAATGGCAGGGAGAAGATGATCACATAAGAGGGTCTAGAGTTTGCATTGTGGCTTAAGTATAAAGGCTGAAACATTATCACCAATTCTAGATGAAGACATGACCGAAAGTGAATACTTCCTAGATGTCCACTCACTCAAAAACAGAAAGGCAGATATGTTTTAAGCCGAGAGGTTATAAAAGAAATAAGCACAAATATAAACTCCCATATTATGAAAATGGGCAGGAAAATAATGAATTTACTCTATCGGAAACATCATCATTTTCTCCATTTATAGAAGTTCAAGAATTCACCCTACTTTTAGAAGCATGTATCCTTTTGGGACAGTGTTGAAAAGTGGCCAGTTTTCTGCTGCTTGGAAAGGATTTCGCTTTCGATGTTGACATTCCTGCTCTGAAGGTTTCATGAAGGTTCCTCGAATTCGTACATCAGTTGTTTCGCCATGGCTGATGTGAGTGGAGATAGTCACAATGCTGAGGAACGGATAGTGACGTGTGTATGGTTATACCAACGATAACACACGGGTCAGAAGATGCACTGTAAAGTAATATAAAGTTCGGAAGTATGTTATCAACTAAATATATAGGTACATATGTTACAATAAATAAATATGTCATGTATAACTGTTGGATACATGTACTATGTAACATAATAGAGAAGTAAGATGACTTCTCGGACACCCTGTAAAATTAAAGGTGTCAGAAATGCAATCCTAATAATTACGGGAGGTGGAGGTAAAGGTATTTTGTACATTGTACTGACAGATTTTATACAGGAGACTTCTGACAATAGTATGTACTTTCTACTTTGTAAGCAAGATCTCAAAATAATCGAGACAATATACAATATATTTTTATTACAGACAATGATACAGAACGGAATGGCTATATTGCTGTTACGTGGTCTTCGAAAACGCCTTTAACACAGTTAACAAGAAGATGCTGTCTGCAAAATTGTGGAATCTGACGGTATCCGCCACAATGCTCTAAGCTCTACACGTAGCAAATGAAAAGCAGAAATTATGTTTAGAATTCAGTAATGGCTGCATGATGAGGTCAAAGGAATCAAACCCAGTAGTAAAACCGTCCATTCTACTACCATTCTTGCTTATCCTCTTCACTGACGATGCTGTGGTAGAAATAACACAAAGAGACCGACAGCCATTGACTATATTTGACTCGAAGGTGCTGCTTCTGATACACGCGACCGACGTAATGCTAATATCATACACAGAAAAGGGCTTACGAAACGCTGTGGATTGATTTAAAGGCTACTGATAAACGTAGGCTGGCTTATTAGTACATATCTAGAAGATCAAAGTAATGGTAATCAAGAATGGGTATATATTGGTAAGGTACAGGTTTATTCAATTTAATAAATATATATTGGGGGCTGATTGTCAATAAGGGTCGAATCCCAACCTGCTTATGAGTGTTCATTGTGGGTGTTTCTTCATATATTTAATCATATCATAATTAATCTTCATCGTTGCGAATAGCCAACAGGATGAGAAAAAAATGGACGCTACGTAACAAAAGTTAAAAAGGCTGAAAATGTTGACAGGGTGAACCAATACGACTATTTAATGACGATAATGACAAGGACAGAAAGATGGCAAGGCACCTACAAAGAAAAGCAGAGCAATGTTTGCGTTGAAAAAAAAACAAGGAATATAAAATGCAAGGTATATGAGTAATATATGAAAAAAAACACTCTGGTATGGGTATAGAGGTCAATGTGTAGGGCAGTTTTGGGAATGAAAAAATGCAGAGAGAACGTAGAATATATAATGAATATGTATAACTTACTAGGGAAAACTGAGGATTATGGATGAGTAAATTAAAAATACGTAGTGTACAATGACAGATAAATGGATGTAGTGAGAGGCAATAAGCAGCAACAGTAGAGAAGAAATAAAATAGCGTTGGGCTTTGGTGGATTTGGAAAGGTAATGCAAAAGGGAGATTTGATATGCATACGATAGTCATTATGTGACAGGCATTAGCAGAAAGAAGATTTTCGACAAATGTGCCCAAAAAAGAATACTTGTTATTAGCAACAAAATAATAGTAAAACAGGCCAACAATGGGGCGGAGGAATAACGAGGATTTATGGATGACAAAAGCAGTGGTGGATCCAGGATTGGCAGTTGGGAGGGGCGATTTTCGCCAGATACATTACAGTACCTTACCAAGCCAAGAAACTATCCTGATATATGTTTTCAATGGTTATGTAAACAATGCCGCTTCAAAGAGAAGCTGAGTTGTCGCCTAAGGTCTCGTTGGTAGCGTTCGAAACAAGGGTTTGCGAATTCCAATTCTAGACCCGTTTTTTCATAATTATCGTAATTAATTCCAACGTCGCGACACACACAAAAAATATGCATAGTAAATCTGTAAATAAACTGATGACAAACATTACTGTCACTCATTACATGCACCTGAAGCATACAGGATGCTTTAACCATCTTCCTGAGGATATATTGTTACCTTGGCAGACTGCAATATTCTTTCGGAATGCAGTGAGACAGAAGTACTTGATAACTTAAAATGTAAATATCAAATATACTTCCTCCATTCTACTAATAATTATAATATATCAAAACATACGTTTAGAGTTAAAATTATTTTAACAAGAATAAAATATTGGGACTGTACCTGATGATATCGGGGCAGATACAGAAGCTAGAACATCAATACGAAACAGCAAAAATTCACGGAAATTGCCTTCATAGCAAAGTACACCTTTAGTTTCATATTAGGAGAGTTTTCCATCATCCCTGTGAACCTCTGAAGGGAACGCTTTGACGTCCAAGCAGTATGACAGTTTTCACAATAGGTAGTAAGTAACCTTTCCCTGTTTTCAACTATTTGTTCTAGGTGTTTGTTTTGCTGAATATTTATTACGTCGAGACTAGGATCAATTCCCTTCTTCAAAAACCGTTTCCCCATCTTCTACTACCTTTTTATGATAATCTTTAGATTCGTGAACGACCAAATCACCATTTTCCCTGTTATATTTGAAAAATCCTTCAAAGGTTTCGTAACTAATTTCCCACGTGTCGCATTGTGTCTAACCCCCGACTTGACCAGGTACGGAAATGGGACAAAATTTACGCAGGTAGCCCTGAAGGTGACCTGAAATGACAAGCCACTCGAACGATTCCAAATGCTTTCTGGAAGCATATCGATGGTCATCTTTGTCGCATTTCTTTCGCAAAAAGAACGGATATTTATATACAACCGGTGGAACCCAATGGCGCCTTCAAATACCCTCTTTTGAAAAATCATCTATCTGTCCCCCCAGGAATATTCCAATATGAAAAACATCAATGTTTTGAACTCGCTGAGCTGTTTCACTTTCCGCGCAAATTGCATTGCCTGCACTTAATCTGGCCGAATCTTTAGATTCTGCACCGTCATATAAATTATCCTCGTCCAGACTAGAACAGAGAGAGCTAACTCAATTGGCTCCCTCCCCATTTTCATTGCTCGATTCCGTAGCCTGCTTTTTTGTTAAAACAAACTCTCTATTGTCCTCGACTGGAGTTTTCTTTTAGCCGTTGCTAATTTTTCCTATCCTCACAAGTCATATCTTAAATTTAAAACACAAATCAGAAAGAAAGTAAGAAAAACAAACACCTCTGTCACAGCACCAATGCCATTCATGCAAGCTACATCTCGCGCAATAATAACAAACGCCTTTTTCATCATTATTATTATTATACACACTACGCCACACTATCACCATGGAAGCGTATCGCACCAAACTACACTACCAATTCACTCGACCGGAAAAGAACGCAAGAACTAACAAACCCAAAGTTACGTTGACTGGTGCCGCCTGGACCCACCCTCAAGTCCGCCGTGGGTATCATATTACCGTGCATGTCCAGCGAAGACTGCGACTTTTCGGTGTTGACTGAAATGCTTTTTTCCTCCTTCTGGTCAGTAGCAGAGGAAAGGAAACCAAAATTTCACTTCAACAGGGAGTAACGAAGCTCCTGTTGTGGAAAATCACGTTTATTTGTTATTGAGGGAAATGTAACTTAAAAAACATACATGCAGCACTTAAATTATTAGCAATATCAATCATTATTATATTTCCCAAAAATCCATCATCAGGGCAGTTAGGGGGGGGCGATCGCCTCTATCGCCCCCCTACCCCGTAGATCCACGCCTTGACAAAAGATAGCTCAGGATTTACCCATTGTAAGATGGGCAGAAGTTGAATTCAAACGGGAAGACTTAAGATCAGAATGCTCGCAATGTGTTGAAGATGAGAAGAAATTTCACATTATTCTCCAGTGCAAGGAAACAGGAACGTAAAGCGAAAATAACGATAAACGTTATTAGGAGATACAGACCGATTGGGGGAGATACGCAAATAAGAAATGAGGAACTTCCAATGTTATTCATGGACAAAGAGAGCTAAGAGTGTAAGTGTTAGGGACGAGCATTATGTCAATGGAATCGCATGGAAGTTTCTTAAACAACAACATCAGGGTGATACCTGGGAAAAGGTTAAGGGAAAGTTTTGCTATGTGGCTACGGCGTCTTTCCTTATGTATTACATAATTATTATGATATTCTCTCGCTTCAACAGAATTTACTGAAATCTCCCCAACTGGAGATCTTTCACATACCACACTGAACCATATCATAGGTGTCCCAGTTAAAAGTAGCCTGCCAAGAATCATAAAAATTGATTGATTTGGTGTTTTAAGTCCACGTTATGCACAGTACGACTAATCGATATTGGACCTACAGTTTAAAGTGAGAAATGAACCACTAGGTGCCTCCACCGGGTATCGATCGAGGGAACCCCCTGATTACAAGACGACCACGCTACCACTGCTCTATTGAGGAGGGCCCTGGGTCTTGAAAAGAAATGGAGTACCTACCTTGAGTACCTGGTTCACGTTAAATGGATTCTTCCATTTTACTGGTGAAATATACCCGTCATTTGCTTCATGGACAAATGTCGTTTGGGCCGGACTACTTTTAACTGCGACACCCAGTTGCGTTCCTGTAACAACCCAGCTCCTATCGCCCCTCTTTATTCTACCAATAGTTGTAAAGTATTATGAATACAATAGAAATATCTCTGATCATGTTTCTAGCCTTGCAATATTGTGCTTAAACTAAATCCACTCCCTGTTTATAGCTGTTAGATATGGAGTCGATAGTCACTAAAAAACAAATTCTTGAACCCGAGTTGCTCTTGGTGGGTTGGTTCCAGATCACCAGATGACAGCATTGAGATAGAGACGAGCGATCCTCTCAACGGGTTTGTTTGTCTCCCAGAGCAGGAAAGTGTCATAGCAACGAATGACGCACGACATTCTCGGTGGGTGGGCATTGCGAACCGCTGTCGGGGATAATTCCGGAGGGGAACTCTGAAATTGCAAGCTGTAAAATGACCAGTGAAAGCAACTATTATAGCTTTGTTTCTTCAAATCCTTTATTAGCCATTTTTATTACTATCCGAAGAACACGAAACGTTCTGAGAAAATAACTAGTATGGTGGATGTTCGTGCATCTTCAGAGGAAGGAAGACACGTGTGTTCTACAGCCACTTAACTATACTCCGCAATACAGTTCACACGGCATTTATAAATGTAAAGGGTACGTGTGTATATTTCTTTTTACTACTAAACTAAAGTCCGGCCAAACCTTGCGCAGGAACCGACTTTATGGAAGTGATCCTCTGTTGCCGCGTTTTAACTACAAAGAAACTTGCTGTTAAGCAGGTAATTAGGACTATCGCTGCCGCACTCTTTGGCCCATAAGCAGCAACCTTAGAATCCCTCCTCCGTGAAGAGGCCAGCTGCAACAAGGGATATTATGAAAAGAACAGTTCTACGCTCTGAATGTAGGCTACATTTTATCTAATATCAAATGTTTAATTCTAGGTTAAATATTGCAGTCGCTTTTACTGTTTAATGCTAGGGAAGAAGAGAAAGTAGTGGGCTCCTGTTTAGAAATCCAGCAAACAGTGGTAATTGGACTCTATGCACTGACCATGCGCCACCCAATGAAAAGGCCACTCTGGTAGGCCTTGGTTCTCCGAAGTCTCTTCGGCAATGGGGTTTAGATTAGTATATGTTGTGTACATCACACAGTATTTTTGTAGACAGACCTTTCAGTTCAACCAATTACCATACACCATACATGTCTCTACTATCGGATTAAAAATTATTGATACTCGAGTTTGGACTCCAATTAAAAATTAACCAGTAAACCTACATAACAAAAAGTTACATCAAACTTTAGCTTATTCAATTCTGCTTTAATCTATGCTGGCCAATTTTTTTTTAGATTATGCCTTCTACTCTTTATCGTCATGAGAGCAAAAAATGTCTGTTTTTTGGAGTTTTGCAAACGATTGCTATCTTTGAAATTCTGTAAATAAAATACCCGATTATCCGATCGTTATGAAATTTTAGTACGGTGGGGGCAGAAAGGTTTAAAACAAAATCATTAATTTTCATGTTTTTTAAATTTCTAAAAGAAAACCGTCATTTTTAACTTTGCCAAAAAACGTTTTCTTAGTATTGGATAGTCCTACAAGTACAATATTGGTCTTGTTTTGAAGCTCTTTGCATCTGTTTTTAAAATTCTTTATCATTGTCAATTCACATTGCGAAACAGATTTTATGCAGAATTTTATTCAGCAGAGTAAAGCTGTACATGGAACATGGCTACACCGTAAAGATTGACTAACAGCAGTTTCCGCAGTTCAACGGGCATCGCTGTGTGCCCTGTTGCCACGCTAAGCTTATTGTATACGGACGAATACGTAGAAACGTCTTCGGAGTTTTAGGATGTTTAATTTTTTTCTTTTTAATATGTATAGATAATGCTATATTTGATAACATATGTTATGTTATTTTGATAACATAGACAACATTTTAAAGTTTGATGTGGGACAGCATCCATAGTAATAGTCATGCATTTATCAGGCATCATTCCCAGATATCACACAAGCTTGGGGCAAGCTTACGATAGCTTCCTTATAGCTTTTCAGAGCAAGCTTGATATGGCAAGCTGGACGCAAACTTGAAGTATGTGGTACTTAGCGTGGAGGTGGATACATTTTTTAAGAAATATTAACAATAGACACATCCATTATTGTAAGAATAGATATACTCATTATACCTAAACCATAGTGACAAAATGAAAGAAAGCCGAAATACAGTGTAATAAAGTGAAATATGAATATTCATTTTTCCTGTAGCCGCCGCTAGATGGCACTGTCAAAAATGTGCAAAGGAAACTTAAGTTTTTGTAAAACAAATAATGATGTGTTTGATTGTAAATATAGTGATAAATTGTGTTTTAACACCCTTCTAAAGATTTGTGGACGTTAAGCCACAAGGGTGAGAAGAAAATGAAATCCAGTGAATAAAAGTGCATCTCCCATGACCAACCTCTTTGATTCATGACTATGTAAACAGGAGCTATGTGTGACGTCGGACCAGTGATACTTACGAAATTAGAGTTGATCAGTGACCGGTTAGTTCGTATGAACTTTATAGCCTGATCATTAACAGTGCGTAGTTAGAGATCGGTTAGCTCCAGCCTAATTATTACCTATTTTTGTGGGAGCAAGAAAGGTTTATTATCAATTTTGCCTTGATTCATGTCACTCAACAGGTCGCTAGGTGCCGTGGCTTGCCGCAAGTTGATAGCTTCCTGGAGATGAGGCCTTGCTTGAAAAGGTTTATTATCCACGAAGTATCAGATTAGCATACCATCGCACATGTAAACAGGTCGATACGCACTTTCACACCAGACAAATGGAGCACATGCCAAAGTTGACATCATCTTGAGACGTAGAACGGCAAATCCGAAGATTGCCTAAAAACAAGGCTCCTGGGCCAGATGGTATACGACAAGAACTGCTGTGACATCCAACTCGCAAATTACTTGTATACATTACATACATATTCAATGCCATCCTACAACTAGGCTACTTTCCCACTGCAAGGAAGAAGGCAAAGGTAATAACATTACCCAAACCTGGAAGGAGTACTCTGAAACCGGAGAATTATAGGCCAATAAGTCTCCTTTCACACCTTGGGAAACTCTTTGAAAGATTATTACTCTCGAGACTCATGACACACGCAGAAACCTCCTTGCTCCTACCACACCACCAATTTGGTTTTAGGGCCAACCACAGTACCACCTCTCAGCTGGTCCGTGTGGTAGACTACATCACAACGGCTTTCAATAGAAAACAGTTCGCAATAGGGGTTTACCTAGATATGAGCAAGGCTTTTGACCGAGTCTGGCACTCTGGTCTCATATATAAAATTTTACTGCAGGGTTTCCCGGATTGCTATGTCCGACTCCTCCAATCTTACCTGAGCAAACGCAGTTTCTTTGTCTCCATCTCAGGAGAAACGTCTCAAACCCGACTCATATTAGCAGCTGTACCTCAGGGAACAGTACTTTGTCCACTTTTGTACACGCTTTATACAGCAGATGTCCCAACTTCAGAGAGATGTTTCCAAGCCACGTACGCTGATGATACAGCATTCATTGCAGCCAGTCGTCGAATAGCCTTATGCTACCGCTATCTCCAACAACAACTCGATGAGTTCCAAGCGTGGGCTCACAAATTGCGTCTGAAGGTGAACGTCGTGAAAGGTGTATGTGTCATACACACAAAGGAGAAAGCATGAACTTAGGAAACTTTCATACCACAGGCAAGCTGTGCCACATGAAGACAATGTCAAATATCTAGGGGCCACCGTAGATCGAGGACTCACTTTTGCCTCTCACATCCAAGATGTGGCCAACAGAGGAATACGAAAAGTCTTTGCACTTCTCGTTATGTTCACATGTCCGGAACTCACACTACAGACGAGGCTACATCTACTCCAGATGTACATCATTCCAACTTTGACTTACGCAGGCCCAGCCTGGCAGCATGCCACCTATTCACTTCTTAAACGACTGGAACGGGTGCAAAGCATAGCAGCTCGGATCATCTCAGCCCACGACATGTATACACACAGCACACACGTTTTAGAGAATCTGGAATTAACTCCAGTGATCCAGCAGTTACGAGACACTCGCCCAAAATTCTGGCGAACATTGCCAAGACATACAAATCCGGAAATAGAACTTATGGGAACAGCGAATCCCTTCAGACACACTTATGCAATGCCACGACCAAAGAATCATAATTTCCATATGAAACATTCCTTGTGTTGCGACTGTTGCACACACAGGGACTTTTCATTAATTCCACGTACACTTCACTTATACAATTCTCATAGAGTCAAGGGCCAAACCAGCTCGACAAACATCTTCAAAACGTCAGATTTATAACATGCCATGCCATGCCATGCCATGGCGAAGTACATCTTTACCATACGTAAGTCTGTCTCTCTTGTGTCACGCATTGTGGGCCAATTACGCCAGTTGGAAGCCGTAAGTCTGGAACGGAAAAGCGGTACCAATTGTGCCTATACGGTGGTTAAGTGATTGCGAGGAACCATTTGGTTGAACACGTTGAGTGGAGCAGACATACGACTTACACTATTTTTTTAAACTGTTTTCCTTATTACCTTCATCCTTCCTCTTCTTGGTTGTCTTGGGTTGTACAATTAGTTTGAAATTGCTTCATTGGATTTAGTTGTCAGTTGGTCTGAGTTTGTGCCTCTTTTCCACAGGATTTGCGTATGTTCCATTGGAACCTAAACATTACTAACGTTTGTGCTATTTTGATATGCATCATGGTCTTCCTGCAACGCTGCAGCGACAGCGAGAAGGGGTGAAAACCAGTAGCGGCTTTGATGGTCATGCTAGTTATGCTCGGCATGATCTATTTTACAGCTAAATAAAACGTATTTGTGTTTATTAACATGAAAATATAAAATCCATACTGTGACATCATTTTTTGCCTTATTTTTCCTCGAATCCTTCGAATCTCAGACGCGCAACACAGTCATGCTCCTCGTTAGAAGCAGTACTCTTGCAATGGGAACGTCGTCTGCTGCAGAAGCTCCCGTCGCTTCGCGTTACGTGGGAAGTCATCCCATTCTCCTTAGGCAGTACTTTTCTCTGATTGGTCGAGACTTTGACAACATCTACGCTGACACATGCGTCACTTCAGTGGTTTGAAAAGCGCATGCGCGCAAGCAATTTGGGTCAGCTGCGGTTCCTCTCCCAAGGTCCAAGTAGTGGTTTGTTATGGCTTTCGAATATAATATAATTTATGTGTCTGTCTCAACACGATTACGCAATTCAAGCGTTCTGAGGACTGCGTTTTGCTAATTGGTGAGCATGACCATATTGATTTCTTTCCAGCCTCCACTGGTGACAACCTTCACCGGAGGTACCAAAGGGACGAACGGTCCGAACTCCTAGAAGATGCTCGATTCACGAAGTACCAATGGAACAATGCAAACTTCCAGCTGTTCCACGAAACACTGACGTCGCAATTCCTATGAAGGATTACCTCAACGACAACGATCTCGATCACCAATACAACGAGGTGTAGCAAATACAGCACATGCAAGCCAACTAGACTCCAAACACCAAGATACCAGCTTATATAACTTCCTGCTCACCAACTTTGACGCCAAATACAAGACGTCAAAACATATCCTAAATAAAATCCTAAAATATGTGCCAAGAGCTTGAGTTAATGAAATAGTCTTCATCAGAATACTTGTAAAATCGACTGACCCACACTTCTCCACCATTATCAGAGACAAGGTCTCCTACCAAATGTTTGGTACAAATGCCAATATGAAACCACTGACCACTACAAGGTTCCCTCAATGCACCGAAGCAGAAATCGCTGAATAACTTCAGGCTGAAGAACACACCATCCACAAGTGTATGAGAATTAGAAATGACAACGGACCAACCTATATGGTTTGCATACTGACAGTAGATAAAGATACCGTTGACGAACTATTGCACAATGGAGCCTATATACGTGGGTGACACTAAAAGTTTTTAGATGCGGCAACATTGATTGCAGCTATACATTGTCTCTAGGATATGTTGAAGTTAGTAGTCTGTGAAGTGTGATAATGCTGCAGAATTTATAGTTGTTAATTGTGTGCCAGAAATTAGTCAATTATTGTCGTGTGTGTACAGTAAAATGGATTTAACACGGGAGCACTTCAGAGCAATGATTTTTTACGATTTTCGAGCTGGTTTAACGCAGCAGCAATGTTATGAAAAGCTCCGAAATGCATTTCAGGAGGAAGCCCCATGCCGTGCGACTGTGTTTAATTGGTTTTTAGAATTTCGACGTAGACGTCAGAAACTCAGTGATGAATTACGTGATGGTCGTCCTGTGACAGCAACTTCTCAAGAAAACGTCGACAGAGTGCGTCGCATGATAGAGGAGGATAACCGGGTGACATATGCAGTTATTAGTGCAACACTGGGTATTGGTATGAGTCAGGTTCAAACGATCCTGCATGACCGCCTTGGTGTCAGGAAGCTCTGTGCCAGATGGATCCCACACCATCTTACTCAGGAGCAAAAGCAGGCACGGGTCACATGGTGCATGAAAATGCTGGACAAATTTAACCAAGGACAATCAAATGCAGTGTATGACATCGTAACAGGTGACGAAACTTGGGTGTACTGTTATGAACCCGAGAGCCAACGACAGTCGACGCAGTGGATCTTCCCGGATGAAGACCCACCAACAAAAGTCAGGAAGGGACGAAGTGTTGGCAATCAAATGGTTGCTACTTTCTTCAGTCGGACGGGCCATATTGCAACAGTGCCGCTACAGGGACGTCGGACAGTTAATGCTGAATGGTGCACTACGGTTTGTTTACCAGAGATCATACGGAAAGTTCGTGAAAAACACCCACGAAGTCGCATTATTGTGCATCAAGACAATGCGCGCAGCCATACAGCAGTACGAACAATTGAATTCTTCAAAGCCTCCAACATCGAAGAAATGACTCATCCTCCTTACAATCCCGACCTGTTCTTCCTGTTCCCTAAAATCAAGGATACATTACGAGGTTCTTCATTTCCTACTCCCGAGGAGGCAGTCACCGCCTTCGTTAAGTGCATTCAAGAGGTACCTGCATATGTGTGGTCCCAGTGCTTTCACACTTGGTTTGAGCGGATGAACAAGTGTATCAACTGTCATGGAGAATATTTTGAAAAATTATAGCATTCATACTTTTGGTCTCCAGTGTTTTACTTGCGCCTGTCTAAAAACTTTTAGTGTGACCTATCGTATAACGTCGAAAGCACAGAGTCGAACCTTCCAGGACGTCAACAACACTGCCAGTGCGCTGTGAACGTTGTCAAACATACAATCAGCACACTACAACGAACTGTACAAATTCATCCATTTGTGGATACTGCTCTGGGCCACATTCTACCAAGACTTTTACAAACATGCAGAACCAGAATAAAAGCAACACATGCGCTGAAGGACATCCTACTTACAGCTATAAATGGCAAGGCAGACCTAACACAGAACACATTTTAAACTGCATTTACATGCTACCTATACGGGACCACATGTCCATTTCAACATCAACCCTCTTGAAAACACAAGTACATCCTAAAACCGTTTTAAACTGTTCATAACAATCATGGGTTATTCTTTTCTCTTTTTAAATATCCGCTCATTAACAAACCACAAAAACTTATTTGAAACTGTCTTGCAGGAAAAGAAAATATCAGTTTTCGCCCTCAACGAAACATTCTTAATACCAAATCTCAAACCCAAGATCAGCGGAAATGCTATGATTCGACATGATGGGCCAACGGAAGCTCAACGTTCAAATAAAGGTACTGCAATTGGCTTTCGAAAATCATATCCCATAGAGAACACACATTACCACCGCATTTTAACCTACCGGAATACAACATAGCAACAATATATTTGAGGCACAGAAGCATTGCCCTAGCAACCATCTATTTTCGGCCTGGACATCCTACACCATGCAACTTTATCAATTACATAGAAAACAGCTACAACCATTACATAATCGTGGCCGACATAAATCTCCATAGTCGACCACAAGCCGGAAAGCGACAATTTCAACAAACTATATCCAATTGCCAAAATTGACATTTCCACGATCTTCCGAAACCATCTAAACCAATCAGCAGTTCTTCTCCAGATGCTGTACTTACATCGACTTCCCTCCTTACAAATAGGAACGGGGATGTACTTGAACCCATTGGTAGCGATCACGCACCTATAATCTTTACAGTTGACGCCCCTGCACCAACCCCTCACAAACCTCTCATAACAAGGATCTCCTATGATCAAGCAGACTGGGAAAAATATCGTAATGCAATAGAAAACGCCGTACAAAACGCAGATACGCCAACAAACGATAGTGATCTGGATGATGTAGTCCCATTACTCACTTCTGCTTTAACTGAAGCTCCGAAAAGTTCCATCGCACTTCAAACCATCAATGTATACAAACCAAAATTACCGCCGAACTATCTGAAACTGATTTCAGCCTCCAGGCGTGCCTTCCGAAAGTATGTTGTAACAAGAAATCCTGAAGCGTTACGACATCATAAACAACTCCTCCGCACGGTACAAAACTATATCATTGCATATAAAAGAAGGAATTGTATAAAAACGTGCAATACATTGGCCGAAACATCCCATCCATCCAAATACTGGCAGCAATTTAACAAACTCACAGGAAAAAGGTCAAGAACTACTAATCTAATTATAGTCGATGGCAAATACTTAAACGATGAATAAGAGAAAGCCAATGCCTTTGCACACCACTTCCAAGATATCTTCACACCACAAACTGAACCACTACAGAAAACATCCCTATCACGTACAGTAAAACGTTTCTCAAACCCACATAACCGAGCTCTCAAACCTAACAATAACAACATTATGGATATAAACGAACCTCTAACGTGCCCTGTAACACCAGAAGACATAGCATGCGCCATATCTCGCAAGAGGAACATTGCCCCAGGCTTCGACTCGGTAACTTACCGACTCATCAAAGAGGCTCCAAGAACCTTTCTTCTAATCTTAGCTACCATATATACCTATATACTACGAACAGGCTACTTCTCGACCGAATATAAAGTATCTAAAATACTGCTCTTAGCCAAACCCGGGAAACCTGTTCGCGAAGTATCATCTTACAGACCAATTCAGCTAGACATCGACCCTCAGCAAAATCTTTGAAAAAAGTACTTTTACGTAGATTGCACCACCACCTTTCATCCAAGAATCTCTTTCCTGCACATCATGAATGCTTCAGTCTCAACGACAAACTTCTGAGATTGATAACAACTATAACAAATCATTATAACAAGTCCTTGTCATCGTGCCTTCTTTTATTCGATCTGGAAAAGGCGTTTGACAAAGTATGGCATTCAGGATTAATATATAAACTCCACAAATTCCAACTTCCTCAATGCTACATTCGCCTTATTCATTCGTTCCTGGCAGGCCACATGACACACATCTTTCTGAACTCAGCTACATCCTATCCAATCTTCTTGCACACAGGAGTCCCGCAGGGGTCTGTTTGTCGTCTCTGATGTATTTAATGTATGTAACAGATATGCCGACCGTGGATAACAACACACACGTATTCCAATTTGCAGATGACACTATCTTCCTAACTCTTGGGAAACAGTTCAATCCATTAATAAAACACTCCAAAAGGCAATAGACTCCTTTATTCCCTGGTGCAATCAATGGAAATTATCAATAAATTCTGAAAATTCAGGCAGTAGTTTTCAAACCTCCCCACTGTCGCTCCAAAGTACACCGAAGCCCCAAACTCTGGGAGATTAAAATGAGAGGAGACGCAACTTACCTTCAAATTACGTAACATACCTTGGCGTTACCATAGATGAAAAACTGACCTGGCGTCCACACTTAGAAAAAATAAAGAAGATGGTTAAGAACCGCCTAAATCTATTATGGAAAGTTGTAGGTACATCTTGGGGATTACACCCAACAACAGTCCTAACCACCTACAAAATGTTCTTGCGCCCAGCCATCACTCACAGGCATATCGCTTGGATGGACGCTTCTGCCTCCTTCTACGAGCAACTGGAAATTTTTGAACGGCACACATTTAGATTGGCATTCCAGATTAAATTACCTAATCCTACAGTATTAATGTACGACAGAATTTCTGCATCACATCGAGAGCTTTCGCCAATTGTACATAAACAAAGCCATGATATCCGATAACCCGGTATTCTGTAATACCATTCATCTTGATATCCGACATGATGCAGCCCTTACGACACGTGCTCACCATATATTTATATTATCTAAATGATCTAGACCCACAGAAACACGAGTACGATCTATATCATCCATCTCAGTTAGAGTGCCATATTTATCCCACCACTGCAGCATAAACAGTACCAACAATACTTCGACTCCAAATATCGAAATTCATATTTGCATTCTTCTCAACCACGCCCAAATGTATGTTAACACATACGGATCACTAATCTCAATAAAAATGGACTATGCAATATAAAAAAGCACTTAGACGCTCCAAAATGATGAAAGACACATCACTTACAATGAAATCACTTACGGAAGTGAGGGCATAACCGTCTCAACGTGTTAACACTCGCAAAAAAAAATAATAATAAATAATTGGCGAATTAAAACTGACACACTTACTCAGGAATTGGTTAGTTCATGTGAACTTTCCAGCCTGATCGTTACCAGTGCGTAGTTGGAGATCGGTTAGTTCATTGAATTGATCTATCCGGCATGACTATTGTCTATTTTAAGGGTAGTAGGAAAATTTCTTTAAAACAAATCACATAACAAACATTGGTGGCTGGCTGTTGCATGACCCCCAATTACTTTTTATTTTGCTGTACGATGTGCAATATGGCCATATTTATGCTATCAATGAAGAGAAAATCATTTTTAGCTTGAAGGTGCAAGTCAGAATGTGGCTTACTTCGAACATTCTGTAAGCATACAGCTAGTTCTGGCAAGATTGATGCATGCTTCCCTTCATAAGCTTGCCGCAACTTCCAATTCTGGTAACTAGATTGCTGGATGCAAGCTTTCATCCAACTAACAGCTTGCAGTGTCGATCTTGCTTCATGCTTCCAGTAAGCTGTCTGTGCTATCTGGGTTATAACTAAATTTTCGTAGATTTCTAAATAACCAAATCGAGATAATTATTATCTTATGAAATGTTCATGTTACCAGCATTTCGCTCACCAAAATATAATATTTTTACATATTCCTGTCACACGTTTGATTTATTTTGACAAATCTACAAATATGCTGATTATTTAAAAATACAGAAATTTGGTGTGTCCTGTCCGCGAAATTTAGTGCATATAACTATTTATTGTACAAACAATTTAAATTTTCAAGACGTTCTATTATTTACTTAAGCAGGCAAAATTAAGTTCTAATCCAGAATATTTTAACAAATGATATACGTATTTTTATTCAAGATACACTTGCACAATTCCCGTTGGTTAGACATATCATTTGATTGGGTGTAGCTTTTCTTTCTCGTCTACATCTGTGACTTGATAGAAAATTCAGAACCATCTTCATCCATACTTTTACAGAAAAATGAATTTATTGCCATTGTGTTCTGATGCTTAACATTTCTTGTCTGAATCATACTAAATTGGCGAGTAAGATAAGAACTACTTCATTAAACTACATCTTTTCATCTAAAAAATAAATAATAAAGGCCTAACGTGTCACGCATAATTAATAAGCTACGTTCATTTAATGAAAGAGGGTCACAAAATTTGTTCTCTGGAGAAAGAACAGGAGCAGTGAGTGAAACTGCTCCAAGACTCCAACGGTGTGGAATCATCTTTACGGCGGTTTCTTAATGAAAGTGGTCATTTCACTTCTCCTGTTAAATTACTTCAAGGAGGCAATAAAACGGGACGTTCTTTATGGTGCATCCATGTGGGCTCTGTTCGTCAGTTTAAGGAACTTACAAACTCCAGTCAAGAGCAGGTGCCACGATGGACACAGTCTGCTGGCAAAAGGGAGAAACCCACCTCTGCAATGGTGGTAACCTTTTCGCCTTGTAGTCGAGAGACCCCTGGAAAGATTCCCGTTGTAGGTGTATAGTTGTTCGAAACTTTAAAAGTTTGTATGTAGTTTAAAATGGCCTGTTTTAGTGTAAGTTCCCCGTGCATATAGCAACGTGTCATAAAGTACATTTTAGGGGATGTGCGGATAGGGCCACACATATTTTCGATCTGCCATTTTGTATGTGATGTGATCAGCACCACGTTCCGGCCACTTTTACCCCTCAGGGATGCCCAGGTATCATTCATTTGAGACTGAGTGAGCCACAGAGCCACTTTATGAGGGAACAAGGCAGGGAAAAAATACTTCAACCTTAGATCGCCCATCCCGGGAATAGAACCTCGGTCTCCCGTGTGGCAGTAGGCATACTACCAAACAGACCACCGCAGCTTCTACTTAATTAAAATAAACTTTCACGTTGAATACGTGTAGAAGTCAATTCATTCACGTTCTTACGTTTATCTAACAAGGGTCAATATTTGGTTCCATCTTGTCAAATGAATCTTAGACATTTTAAGCCTTAACAATACGTTATACGTTGTTTTTTTTTTAAAAAAATGTTACACTTCTAAATGTTTTAACTCTCTTCCTTTCACTTCGAAATAGGTAATACTGTTTATTGATTGATTCATTTGGTATATTTTACTTCTCATTTCATCCACTTCTGGCTAGACGTGAAGGTAAGGTTAAGTGATATTATTATGGAATTAATGAAAGGTCACTCACAAAATTGACCCATGCAAATGCCCGAATGAAACCTGGAACCTTTGAGGTCCATGCGAGCTGAGCTAACCACTCTGTCATGGACTTCGACATATCGTTCACAATATTACATTTCCCGTAGAAAAACTAAGCCATTTTATGTGCAGCATTTATTACAGATACGAATGTGCCAATTTCCTATATGCAGGCTGAAGCATTACTTGTCAGACAACGAAACTCACCACCACCCGTGCTGCTCCCAACCACAACGTTCTTACTGTAAAGCTAATGACTATGGGGTATATTGTTATAACTAGGCTTCGGATAGTTATGCATTTTGCATGTCTGACTGACTAACTCTATAGCCTTCTAAAACCCGAAGGTTCATGGCTGCAGAAACACAGGTCTTCCATCTGTTCCTATCTTGAGCAAGATCTATATACTCTGTTCCATCCCTACCGATTTCCTTTAGGTCCATCTCAACGTTATCCCTCCATCTTCGTCTTGGCCTTCCTACAGGTCTCTTACCATCAGGTTTCCCAACAAGAATCCTGTAAACTCCTCTTTCCTCTCTCATTCGTGCCACATGGTCCGCCCACCTAAATATTCTTGATTTAATTATTCTAATAATATCTGGACATGAATACAAATTATGTACTTCTAAATTATGTAACCTTCTCCACTCACCTGTCTCCTCATCCCTTTTAGGTCCAAATATTTTCCTGAGGGTCTAATTTTCAAATGCTCCCAATTTATGTTCCTCCTTCAATGTAAGGGACCAAGTTTCGCACCCATATAATAATACAGCAAAATTACTGTTTTGTATATTTTTACTTTTAGTTTCTTATATACAACAAAAGTTTATGAAGAGAAAAGAAACATGCATTTCCTGAATTAAGTCTGCTTTTCATTTCTTATTTAATATCATTTTCACTTGTTAGTATTACTCGTAAGTACTTGAATTTGCAGACTAGTTCAAACGAGTTGTTATCAATAATTAGATTTTGATTATTACCTAACAATTGGTTTTCGGCCTGTAAGCATATATTTAGTTTTCTCTTTGCTAACTTCCAAACCTATCTCTTTAGCTGCTTTGAAAAATATTTTAGCATTATTCTTAATTGTATTTATATCATCCCCTAATAAGTCTACATCATCTGCATATGCTAACAACTGAGTCACACCGTTTAATTTTAGTCCTTCGTTAGTTTATTTTACCTTCCTAACAACATTTTGCATGTAGCATATGAAAATGCATATTTTCAATGTCTTCAGGATATATTGCATATTTTACCGATTTGTTCTTACAAATGCATATTCAGCTGTTTCTGTCTGAAAATTCGCGAAGAATTCTGGCTACAAGCTCCTAAAGGATATTTGCTCTATTCATGAAGGGACACAAAATGAGGAAGGTATTACAATTGAACTGCACGTTTCCGATTTGTTGAAATTACAACATGCGCCTATTGTTTCTTGTGATGTGGAGAGAGAGTTTTCAGAGTATAAAAGTATTTTTGTGGATAACAGACGTAAGTTTACTTTTGAGCACCTGAAACAATACGTAGTTATTAAGTGCAATAGTAACCTTTCATGCTGAGTAAAATGAGTGACAGCTGGTGAAATTCCACCTTCTGCTAATCGTGACGTTCAGTGAAGTCAAAAACAGTCAGTGGACTTATGATAAAGATACATATACAAAAACCATATGTAAAATATGGTCAATTGTCAATAAGGTAATACAAAACATATTTGTTTTACTTATGTAAACAGTGTGAATTAATAAATGGTTACAATCTATGGCTAACTTTTCTCAGTTTGATGAAAATTTTTTAAAATTTAAATTCATATTTTGATCATTTAAAGAGCATATTACTAGCATTTTGAGAGCATATTTGCATGCATATTTAAAGGTTTTTAATACATAACTATCCGAAGCCTAGTTAAAACCGATTATATTGAGGACTGATTAATTCCTCAGAGAAGAAGGAGAATACAGATATTAACACCCCTCTAGCAAAATGAACTGTCCTTACTACACAGTTTGAAAAGAGACAAAGAAAAACGCTGTGAAGTTTTTCGAGCAGTGTTTGTTGAGCCTATGAGTGAAAGGTTACGTTACTTCGCGCGTTGGCAACATAAGTTTACGTACTTGCAGAAGTTGACGTCGAGATTTCTGCAAAGAGTGAATTCGCGAACTCGATCATGCTATCTGCAGTAAGTCGCATATATCCGTGGACTGTGTTTGTTTAAGTCGTTTGACTAAGTGACAGTTAACAGTGATCTGTATTCCGGACATTTGAAAGTTCACGTGATTGGAAAAAGAGCGCGAGGAATTTTATTTAAATAAAGACTGTTTTCTCGTGGCAATTTTTATAGCGCGAGATGTGAAAAGAACACTGCATGTTTGTAGTTGTGAACTGATAATTGCTAATCGAGAAGGTGGCGGCGTTGAGACCAAGTTCGACCTTTGAACAATGAATTCGGTGGTGAGTGACTTCGAAGGATATACATCAAATATCTTCGAGGGAAAGAAGGTATCAAGGTTCTTTCTGCGAAAAGTGTTCCCCTAGTGTCGAGAGCTCTCGAAATGTGTACCTTCGTATCGAAGTGTTGACCAGGGTAGAAGTAGAAGCACAGCCCTGAGTAATTCTCCTAAGTCGAGATCGACCATATTCTTTTTATTGAGGTTAAAGTGTTCATTTTCTGTTTATTAACATATGTTACCTTTCGTTTATAACCTAAGATTAATCTAAGGCAAGTGGAGGTAATTTTTGCATTAGTTTTTACTAAGTAAAGCAAAACCCTTCACCTTTCCAGGGCAAATTAAAAATTTGTTAACTGCATTAATTTAGAACCTTGTAATAAAAACCAGTAAGGAATCCTTGATATTTTCCTTAGCAGATTCTAGAAAATAAATTAGAAGTGTAAAGGAAAAATCTGTTCTAGCTTAGACGAAATTACGACGCAAGAAAAAAAAGTTCAAAACAACTTATAATGTTAAATGTTTGGTTAAATAAACCAAATTATTGGTCTCCGTACAAACCGTTTGGATTGAAAACTTTTATCCATTTTATGAGAAGTTGTCTCATGACCGAAGGAAGAGCTCGTAATCCATTCCAAGAGTTGATTACTATGCGAGGTTGTCTTGAAAAGTCTTGCCTCCTATGCAATAACTCTGACAACACTACTTAAAGAGACAAGCGAAAGATTCGGGGTCTTCCCAGTTCAGAGATTCCCAATTCACAGACTGCCTGAATTCCTTCCCGATTCATGACCCCCCGGCGGAGTGTGACACGTGCAGTCTTCTCTTAACTTGCAGAACCTCTTCCCAATTCATAGATTTCGCCCATCCTCTCCCCACTTTTCTTGATTGTAAGAGGATAGGTTAGGTTAGGTCACAATGGTATTTGACCAGGTACGTAACGTGGAAGTAACGCAGTTTATATATCAATAAAACTCAGTGTCGTCTCGTGGCCTCAAATTTGGCCGGAGTTTATTTCTTTAAGAATTTAAAATATAATAATAATTCACATGAATTAGAAAACATTGGTATATTTCGTCTTCTAGACTACAAAACTGGACTTACTTTTTTTGAAATAATTTAAAATGTAATGACAAATTACATGAATTACAAAAAAAAAACAGGTATTTATCTTCTTCTAAACTACAAAACTGGACTTATTTTTTTTAAAGAATTTAAAATATAATGACAATTCACATGAATTGTAAAAGAAACAGGTATTGCTGTGAAACATACCTTTCTACGAACGTGGACTCTCATTTAAAGAAGAACTGTGCTCTCCTGTTCTTCTGCTCAGCAAATTTTGTTATTATTTTTAGTTGAAACCCTCTATGTTTGCAATGTATTCTTACTCTATTGTAAACAAGTGCCAAGACATTGAGTCTGTCTTGTCCCATTGCATTTCTTAACACACGAACTACCAAAGGAGTCATTTTGACCCCTCAACGTCATTTATCATTCTTTAATTTGAACATTAATTAAAATATGCTCAACAGGTGGCGTGACTTTTTTTCTCTCTAATCATTGTGATTACACCCTAAATATCAGATTTAAATTATTATTGGTTTTCTTTAAAAATGATGATTTACCTACAACTACCAGGGGGGTCATTTTGACACCTACCTATTTTTTTACACTGGATAAAAAACACGACTCTTTCGATTCTTGTAGATACATTTTTATGAAGGTGTATTATAGATGCCCCTGAAACAATTGTGAACAGCCATTGTGGTTGTTTTGAAGCAAGGTGTTTTAGTGTTTATAAATTATGGAGTCGGCAGGGAGTAAACGACTTACAGGGGCAGAGATTCTAGCACATTTGCAGGATATTGACGATAGTGTTTCTGGTGATGAATGCAGTGACAGCTGGACTGAAAACCAAGATGTTACAGACCTTGACAAAGAAGATGTCTCCAGTAGTTCTGACGTAGATGTCGAATATACAGCTTGTAATTCAAGTGAAGAATCTGAACAAGGGAATTCTACTCAAATTAGTGGTAGTGAAGTGGCTCCGGATCAGACTGTGTGGACGGTATTGGATGTAAACAACAACACATGCGGAAGATTAAAAAAACATAATATAGTTCGTACCAAACCAGGACCCACTTCACACGCTACGCGTAATGTGGATGATACTTGTGCAAGTGCATTCAGACTGATTGTAACTGATACCATGCTGCGAAATATAATAAAGTGTACAGAAGCTGAGGCCCGTCGAGTTTTAGATGATCCTAACAGGTAGATTTATCTAGATGAGCTTGATGCATTTATTGCCTTGTTGTATTTCCGTGGAGCAATGGGGATGAATGGCGCAAGTGTAAAGTGTCTCTGGTCTGAAAACTTGGGCTGCAGCTTCTTTCGGAATGTCATGCCCAGAAATGGGTTTGAAGAAATTATGAGATTTATAAGATTTGATCTCAAATCTACGAGAAGCCAAATACGTAAAACTGACAGGTTTTGCTTATTTTCTTATCAAGTTGGCTAAAGAACTTTCTGAGAAAATGAGACAAAAGCGTGTTTCGAAAGAAGATTTTTGCCAGCAGCATCTACGACTTCTACCGAAAAAAAGAAAGAAGTGCCAGATCGGGAAGTGTAAGGGAAACAAAACTCCCGATCAGTGTTTCCGATGCAAGACATTTGTCTGCCGATCATGCACTAATGTGGTTCGAAAGTACATTGTGTGCCGCACATGCCCTGAATAAAGAGGACACTGCGTTTTGTGATTTTCGAGTAAAGTACAAGAATGTCTTTATGATTTTGATTTTGATTAAAAAACTTTATTTTAGGAAAAAAGATGGTTGTATTGTTCAGATACGCATTGGAATATATACCTATATGCCTCAACATTATACTATTACTATTACTATTACCAGAACTTAAATTTACTCTTGACACACTAACCTAACCTAACCTAACCTTGTACTCGTTTATTTGCTCATATCTTATATTTTTGCCCGACCCTGTGGCCGAGTTGCAGTCTGCCTGCAGCTTGTGCAGGAAGCAGTTCGTAGCGAGCTCCGCTCTTCGCGTGAGAAGGCTTAGTGATCGAACTGTCCGAGTTAGCTAGGGCCGTATACGGTTGCTAGTGTTGTGTTAGTTCTTTTTTTTTTTCCTTTGAAGTGCAAGCGAGGTTTTGACTACAATTACCGTGAGCCAGTGAAGATACGATGAAATAGTGCACGATGAATACACAAAGAGAAAACACCTTGAAATTTGTTTTCATTGATGTCAAAACGCGACCTACGTCATTGGATTTTCATCATGGTTTCATGATGTCTACCAAGTGCCTACGAACCAAGTGCTCAGTTTTTAAATAGATTACTTTCGTAAGTGTTTGTACGTGAAATTTGCGTGAAAAGTGGTAGGAGAACGGCTACTAAATGATTTTGGTGCTGAGGTAATTTATAGTGACGTAGATGGTGACCATAAGGTTGAAGTAGAATGGGCCCACCAGCGACATGTAATTGTTAGAATCCGTGTAGTCCCAACTGAATTAAGTGCAGAAGTGATAAGTCGTGTCATGAGGTCTTATGGGGAAGTGTTGAAAATCGAAGACGAGACATACTCTGCAGATCACATTTACCCCACTCGAACTGGACGTGTCTTGATCAAAATGGTACTACGTAAACCCATACCCTCATATGTAATCATGAATGGAGACTCCTATTGGGTAACATACACTGGGCAGGTTCGTCGTGCTCCGAAGAGGGCCACGTAGTCGCACAGTGTCCTAAGCGTCGATCCTCTCGAAACCAGCCCCGCCGGGGGCCGGTTAATATACCCGCTGACAATGTCCCAATGGTATATGAACCAACTGTGCTACCCGTACGGACTAAACCAAGAGATTCAGCTCCACCAGTTGCAGACGTCCCTGCGTCAGGAGATAACAATGGAGGGAACACGGATAGCCCCAGAATCACCGACGAGGAGACAGGTACCAGACAGGAAGTTAGTGTGAAGAATGCACCAACAGGAAGGAAAGAGATGGAGCAGCCAACATTGACCACTTCGGAGGAGATGCATCACATACCCCCGCCCCCACCCCCAAGTGCTTTGTTCGCGGAGGCAGAATTCCCCGTAGTTACCTCTCCTAGGAAATCACGGTCAAGATCTGTATCAAGGTTACGGTCAGTGGCGGAAGAGTCCATGGTGCTACGTAGAAAGAAGAAGAAAAATAATGAATGCGTAAGTTCCACAATAGTTCATAACGAATTTAGAGTAGAACCTGGTACCCCAAAACAAGATGTTTCAAAGGTTAGTTTAACAAGTAATTCAGCAAATGTAACTAAAGAGAAACCTTCGACGAGTAACAAACTTACCCCAGATTTATTTAGTGGAAAGCATAGTTAATGCATTCTAGGCAGAAATTAGAGTTTAGTAATGTTGAAGAAAGTAAGTAAGTTTAGTTTTCTTTTGTGGACAGTTATAATCATGCAAACATTTACCTTGGCATCTATAAATTTGAATCAAATGCGAAGTAAGACCAAACTAATTGCTCTCAATGACTTTCTCATTAAATCGTCTATTGATGTGGCCCTCTTACAAGAGGTAGCCATAGACGATTTTTCTGTACTGAGCATGTTTAAAGTATACAACAATTTTACTCCCTTTGCACAAGGGACTGCCATAGCATGTAGGCGACACTTGGATTTACGTAACGTAGTGCCCCATCCCACGGGCAGACAAATAAGTGCCAAATTAGGCTCAGTGTTTCTCTGTAATGTGTATGCTCCGTCAGGAAGCCAAAACAGACGGGAAAGAGAAGATTTTTTTTCAACGGTTGTAGGGCCCGAGTTGACATCCCACACACTAGACACTATACTAGTGGGAGATTTTAACTGCGTAATTCGTTCACAAGATCAAAATCCAGGATACAATTTCTCACGTGCGCTCTATGAATTAACGCAGGGGTTACAACTGCGTGACGCTTGGATACACGCCAAGGGCGAAAGTCCAGGTTACACACATATCACATCCAATAGTGCGTCAAGGATCGATAGGTTTTATATCGCACCAAGATTTCAGGACTATATAATTAGTGTTCAAAAATTTTCCAGTATGCTTTAGTGACCATAGTGTCCCAATTCTCAAAATAAATTTAGATTTGGTTAAACCCCGACAAGGTAGCGGATACTGGCTTTTAAATAGCACATTATTACGCAATGGCAGTTATGTCCAGCTAATCAGGGAAACGTGGTACGAACTCAAGGCCTCTCGGCCAGTGCAAAAGACCCTAATCGAGTGGTGGGAAACTCGAGTTAAGCCTAAATTTCGTCAGGTCAGTAAATTCTTCAGTGCAGAGGTTAGTAGAGATCAAAGAAACAAATATAATTTTTTGTATGCAGTCTTGAATGATCTCCATCGTTTAGCACTGCAAGGTAATTTCGATCGTCCCTATGCAAATGAAATAAAAGCGCAATTACTTGCTATACATAGGAAACGAAAATCTGCAGCAATAATAAAGAGCAAGATTCTTCCTATAGACCGAGACGAGCAAGCCACACTAAGTCACATTCTTCAAGAACATAAACACGCCAGGAGTCACGTTATTCATAAATTAACTTTAGATTCTGGTGAAGTTGTCACCAGCCCTCATAGTATACACGACAGGTTTTTGCAATACTATAAAAATCTTCTTGGTCAAGCCTTTAATCCAACAGAAACGCAATGCAATTTTTTGAACTACCTCCCTGCGCCACTGACAGAAAATGAAAGAACTGAGCTCACACAACCGTTTAGTAAAAAGGAGGTTCATGATGCAGTATTCAAAGCTCCGAGGAATAAAACTACAGCCGAAGATGGATTACCATCAGAATTCTATCAATGTTTCTGGGATCTAATAGGAGACGAATTAACGGAATGGGTCAACGAAGTGTTGACAACAGGGACAATAGGGAAGACCAGTAGCACGGGAGTTATAGTGTTAGTTCCCAAAAAGTCAAATCCAAATTTCGTCACAGATTTTAGGCCAATTTCCATATTGAGCAGTGACATCAAACTTATAAGTAGGTGCATAAATCAGCGTTTAAAAAAAAATATATGGTTAAACTTATTGGCAATTTACAGTTCGCTTGTAATACGTCTCAAAGTATACATCACTTGCTACAAACGATAAGAGACGTAATTATTACCAAACAAAATAAGAATGCATCAGAGGCAATTCTATCTTTAGACTTTTCACAAGCATATGACAGAGTGAGCCACGAATATCTGTACAATGTCTTAGAAGCATATGGCTTCGGAGACACTTTTCTTAATTGGATAAAAACATTATATAATCATATGCTGCTAAAACTCAAAATAAATGGTTTCTTGACAACAAGTTTTAAAATGCGACGGGGTGTACTACAAGGTAGTCCCTTGAGTAGAACATTGTACGTTCTCACAATAGCCCCCTTTTTGTTTAGTATCCAGCATCATTTACAGGGTATTTCTATGGCTTCCACCACAATACAAGTTGGCAGTTTCATGGACGACGTCACGATTTTTCTCAAGGATGAAAGAGATTTGTACAGTGTTAAAAGCCAAATACATACTTTTGAGCTCACATCAGGAGCAAAAATAAACAATCGAAAGTCTTTCCTGATGCCCCTTGGCAAGGATAATCCTTTCACAAACAATACGGCGATCCCTGTAGACAAGAAAATAAAAGTTTTAGGTATAAACTTCTATGCAAATATCGATGAAACGATCGAAGCCAATAGTAAGCTTACGTGGGAGAGGGCAATCTACGTCCTCAGAGTGAACAAGATGCGCTCTCTGAGTTTAAAAGCACGAGTAAGATTTATCAACGTTTTTGCTCTCTCTAAACTTTGGTATGTAGCAAAAATCCTGCCCTTCAAAACACAGCACTTAGCCAAGGTCAACAAAGCTGTTGGCTGCTTTTTGTGGCACGATACAATTTTCCGGGTGGCAATAAATGAGGTCACGTTATCAGAGAAGACAGGTGGGTTGGCACTAATACACGTGAACACACAGGCAAGAGCATTGTTTGTACAGACTGGCCTTCAAACAGCGTTCTCACTGCACGAGTCAACGACCCAAGCATGTATACAGACGATAATACAAAACATTCCATTAGAAGCTCCCATCGATATCCAAAGTATCCCCAAAAGGTTTTTGTTTTATAAGGACATCGCTTTACAGGTATGCTACCAGTTATTACGACATGATACAATTACACCATCTGTTAAAAAGTTATATAGTGAAATCAATAGTTTCAAGCACACAGTACCACGAATAGTCAAGGATTTCAATACACATAATTGGCCACAAATATGGGAAAATGTCTCCGCCAAACACCTTTCAAAAGCTGGCCAATCAATATGGTACAAAGTGGTTCATCGTGTTATAGTGACAAGAGATAGGACATAATAATATGGAATCAGTGACTCTCCTAACTGTATATCATGCAACGTGCCTGACTCTTTAGCCCACAGGATAACAAAGTGTCGCAACTCCTCCACGGCGTGGAACAAATTGCGAACAATGCTCAGTCGTATATGCCGCACCTCAGTAACAAAGTTTACGGATACAGATATAGTTTTTCCTGACTTCAATTTTTTTCCACCAACAAAACAACGAGCAGTACAGTGGTTGATAACAGAATACTTATTATATATATTTCACAATGACGAGAGCAGTTTTCAGAAACAATTCAGTATCTTCTTGCAAGAACAATATGAAAAAATTCCTCTCCAAGCAAGGAAGAAATGGTATGCAAATTTCTTATTAGTGCTTTATACTTAATTTAGGTCAAACAAAAATGTAAAGGTTAACCAGATAGAAATACAAATTGTAATAGCAATAATACACTTATCTCAAAACAATGTAATTCCATAACTTGTATATCAGAATGAGACAATAAAAAAAAGAGTGGTTAGCACATCGCGCTGCGACGCTAAGGGTCACGGGTTCGAATCCCGGTCGGGCTTGGTTGTTTGTGAATGTCCATTCATCAATTTCATCATTTCATCACTCATCCCCATCTTCGCAAATTAGCCAAGAGGCACAAAACGCGAAGTAAAATAAACTAATTCAATCAATCAATCTTATATTTTTAACTAAATGTGTAATCTATTGGTATAATAAATATTCCTGAGCTTATCTTTAAAAATATTTCAACTGTATATTTATACAGATATTGTTCAACCGCCTTGGGTGTGGAAGACCAGAGTTTGATACCTGGTTGAAGCTAGTGTGGTTTTCAATGCATATTAATTTTTATATCCAGTCACATAAAGTCTTGGTTGCCGAAGGAACGCTCAATTGCAACCTATAAAACCTTTAAAACACAAGGGGTCAAAATGACCCCTTTGGTAGTTCTTGTATAATCAATTTCCTGGTAGTGCTAGTGTTAAGCAGGTTTTAATACGCTTCAATGTGCTGAAACATCGTTCAGATTCAGCTGTTGCCACTGGAGTTATTAAAACTATGTTTGTCATTTATACTGTTTCTGAAAAGGTACCCTCCAAATTATGTTAAATGAAAAATGAATGCAATCTACTGATAGAGTTTGTTTTTAAACTCTTCACCACAATAAAGAACACCAAGTTCACTCTTTAGTTTTCCCACTTCAATGAAGGGATAATAAATCTAAGAGGATGCCTCTATTTAAAGATTGTTCTCTTTCATTATGTCCTCGTAGAGCAAGTTCATGTTGAAAACAGAATTTTAAGCCATCGATAATTCTATTTAATATACGTAGGTCTATTTTTCCGGACTAATTCATTGTGTCTTGAAATTGAAAGCCTATATCTTTCATCAATTTGTGTTCGAACATCAACCTTGCCAAACTCACTCAAACATAGCGAATAAAAACCACCACAACACTACAGTACAACACGCGAGATCGAACGCGAGGCGACGGAACTAGCTCTGAATAAGCAATCAAACCCATTGCACTCTCCCCTTCTCTCTCTCTGCTAGCACGTGACCTTCACTGTAGCGTAGGCCAAGCCTTCCTTTGCGACGTGCTCCGGAGACCGATAATTGACATCAATGCCGCTAGGAGCGCTGTCGTATCCATTGCAGCAGACCATGAACTTACGTGGGTAAAAATCGCCTTTTAAAAGACTGTGTGATAGTTATACGTTATGGTGATTGATAATTACGTCAATTCGTCCGTTTTTCTTTAGGAGCTAAGCCCCGGGAGCCCCAAGGGACGAGACGCCACTGATAAAACTTAGCTCCATCATTATTTCTTCCAGGGTCCATATCGCATAAACCGAACAACTTTCACTTTGATCACAAAATGTTCACTTCGCACAACCACGTCAATTCGTGTGTGTTTATTGAATGAATCCGTGAAGGTGCTTGTGAGGGAGTGGTAAGCTACTTACTCCGAGGAGGTGGGCGCGTATTGTGGACGGGGGGAGGAGGGAAATCTGTGAATCTGGAAGAGTTTCGATAAGACTGCACGTGTGACACTCCGCCGGTGGTCATGATTGGTGAATCGGAAAGGAATTCAGGCAGTCTATGAATTGGGAATCTGTGAACTGGGCATGAATCAAAGATTCACTGACTGTTGCGACAACTGGCGACGTTCGCCTGCAACATCACGCATGTGCACAATAGTGAGTATAATGGCTACGTACAGTCAACGGCAAAGATAATGGTAGGCAAATTGTCCATCCATAATTTCATTACTTTTTTATTCTACATCCTGCGTTCTTGTAAGGAATGAAACTATGTTGTTTCGAAGCAAGCATTGTTCTCTGCTTATTGACGTCTTTATTTCAATTCATTGTCATCACATTGTGTAACACAGACCTAATGAAAATGGTGGTGGACAATTAGCCTACTGTTTCTTTCGCCGTTGGGTGTACATGGACGTGAGTTTTAAACAATGTGCTGTTATTGAATTCCTCACAGCAGAGCGTTGTGCTTCCGTAGACATTCATCGACGAATGAGTGCTGTCTATGGCGACGCTTGAGTGTATGTAGACTTTGGAGAAGCTCCGCACACGATTACTGCGAGATATGCCTGGCAAGGACGCAATTCGTCAACATGACAATGCTCGCCCAATCGCAGAATGCATTGCAGAGTCTCAAATTCCACGAGATTTCACCCCACCCAAAATGGCCGTCTTTATCATCGTTAAGTACGTGACTTTATTATACCGGCATACCTTCTTGTGCAAATAACGGCACATTTAACTAATATTTATAATATGCAATACAAACAGTTTCTTCGCCCTTAAAAGCTGCAAAGAATGGCATACATTTTATTAGGTACAGTCATTAAATAACAGGAATTTTATTATAACTTTCAGGGAGATTGATGCACAACGAAACATCGTATCACTGGACACAAAATGGCTCCATAGAAATACACCACATAGGTGTCGGGACGATCAAGCAGTTTGCGCCTGCGCAGTAGAACATAGCACATGGCCGCTCCGTTGTCGACCTACACCAAAGAAGAGCAACGAAGTGTTATTTTTTGTTGTGGTCAGAGAGAGTTAAACCTTCTGAAATCTACAGCAGAATGAAGGTTCAGTATGGAGATAAGTGTTTAAGTAAGGGGAGAGTGTACCAAATGGGTGGAAAGATTCAAAATGTGAGTGATGAACAGAGGAGTGGGAGAACAGTTTGCGTGGGAACTGAGACAGTGAAACAGCAGATCGACCAGCGAATTCGTGCCAACAGGCGAGTCACTGTTGATGAAATTGCCGTGGAATTCAACAAGAGTCATGGATCGGCATTCAATATCATCCATTATGACCTTGGCTATAGGAAAGTGTGTAACCGATGGGTACCAAAACATCTGTCGAGTGTTTATAAGCGTGCGCGGTAGACAATCTCTCAGGAGCACTTGAACCGTTATGCTAGTGTAGGAGATGCTTTTCTTCATCGAATTGTGACAGGAGACAAGTCCTGGGTGCACCATTATTAGCCAGAGAGTAAGAGACAATCGATGGAGTGGAAGCACCCAACGTGCTGGCAAAGTGCTGCTAACGATCTTTTGGGATGTCAATGGTCCTATATTAGTACACTTCCAGAAGAAGGGCCAAATTGTGAATAGTGCTCGATACAGTGACATGTTGGTAAGCTAGTTAAAGCCTGCTTTCGATCAAAACTTCGGGGACTTCTCCCAAAAGGAGTATTACTGCTCCACGAGAACGCCCGCCCCCGTATCTTTGAAAAAAAAATTTGCGAGGTCAGACGTTTGCAGATGACAACGAGGTGATCGAGGTATTATTTATTACATTTCGTTCCGAGTTGAATATACTGGTAGACGCCATTATTTCCCACCGTCGTTTCGAAATACGTTGTTTAATATTTGGTTAACATTTTTTGTGGAGTGAGAAAATGATGCTCTGTAGTTTGTATTGTTGCCGTCAATTGCCAAAATCCACTGTGCCAGATTAATGTACGTTTCAGTATGTTCAAATATATAAATAATTTGGTCACCTTTCTAGTTCTTAAAGATGATATTAGCCGGTACCTCTGAGGCAGTGAAGGGATGAAACGTTTTTCGGGCTCAATGCGAGTGTCAAAGTTCGGTGAGTGAATCGGGAGAAATGAGGTGCCTTCGTGTAACAGATAATTAGCCTTTCGCATACCCCAATGTAGCCGGTCGAAACCGCGCTCTATTTAATTTTGTCTGTGAAATTATGTACGCGCATGAGTCATTACAATACATTATAGTTAAAATGTATTTCGGTGCTTTCACTGAAATGTAGAAATATCAGTTATACTACCGAAATCGCGGGTGAACACGTCGACCTCAAAAAACTTCACAGAAGGAACAGAAAGGAACAAAGTATCTCAACCCGATCCCTGTGATGCTCCAAAATCATGCTTATACTGAGTTGCTAAGGTCATCCCAGTGTTCCCATGTCGTTGGTTACAAGAACGACTTAGGAGGATCGTAGCAATGGTGAGTTATGATTTCTGACACCAAAATCCGCAATCGGCACTCTGCTATGCCTGTTTCTTCTACCTGCGTTACACTTAATTAACTGTCTCTACGTTTCTGCAAGATTCATGGCTGGACTTCATCATGTAGTTATTGTATTACACTCCCCAAACTATTTAAAGGAGCTTTGTTTTAAAAAAATAACTTCGCTTGAAAACTCTCCGTGTGAGAGAAAGCAGGAAACCATGGATTACCCTTCAATATATTAAATTAATATCATAGAATAACTCCTTACACAACAATTACTAGGCAGGCAAAAGTAAATTACTAGATATGGTGAACAGCACTAGCAATAAAAGCTGCAAATGGAAGGTTATAAATGAGATCACGGGTAGAGAATCAAAAACAACAATTATTCACTTACTAGTCGACAATGCCCGCCTAACAACTCCGTCAGATATAGTTCTTTATCTGAATATTCATTTTTTTAATATCTGCAAATCATCGGCGCACGTTAATCCCAAAAATTCAGGAGTAAGAGAATATCCCCAATTCAACTATTGTCAAATTGAAGAAGTCACATTAAAATCTGTTATTTTCGATGAAGTTTTGGCAATTCTTAATAAATTAAACGTAAAAACGGCGGGAGGTTTGGATGGCATCCCAAACAGCGTTCTGGTTGTGTTGGCCCCTACTCATAGCGGAGCCCCTCGCCGACATAATAAACACGTCCTTCCAACGTGGCCAGTTTCCAACGAGCTGGAAGCTCTCCATAATAACCCCAATCCACAAATCTGGATCTCCTACCTTAGGGGTCCAACTATAGGCCTATTTCTCTAACCCATACTTTGAGCAGAGTTTTAGAGAGGGTAATAGACAGGCAATTGACTACCTTCCTTGAAACAAATCGTCTTATATCTGATCGACAATTTGGATGTAGGAAGTATGTGTCCCCAGAATTATTAGTACTTAGTTTAGTTAATGAATGGCGCGAGGCACTGGACCGGAAGAACAGTCCCCTGGTTGGATTAATTTCTCTGGACTTATTTTAAAGCATTTGATACTGTTGACCACAAGTTGCTAATACAAAAATTAAAGGATGGATTTGGTTTCCATAGCAAAACAATTCTCTGGATGGAAAGTTTTCGCGCGAATAGAGAAATAGGTAGGATGTTCACTTTCCACCAAGCAGTCAGTGTCCTCCGGCATTCCACAAGGCTCTATACTTGGCCTAAAATTATTCAACCTATTTATTGACGATATCATACTAATAAATTCAGATTTATGATTACTCTGTACGTTAATGACTACCTTCTTGTCCATGTTGCAGAAGCGTACGAGCACCTACAAAAACAACATGGATAAATTTTAAGATGTTGAAAGAATTTAGATTTTCTTCTTGCATAAATGAATGGAGAGAGGCAGACTCCAGAAGTGTGCGGTCTACTATATATTTAGTAATTTTAGTTTTATACCCATTTATGCGAAGATACTATATATTCCAATTTGGTCGGGAAAGTTCACCATATTTACTCCCTGTTTTGACTTTTTTCGAACTGCAGTCTTGATGAGAAAATGTCCTCTTTTTGAGGTTAATTCACATTCAGACATGTTCTTCATTATCATGATCATTCCTTTGCTTCGGTGGTCACATTCAGGGTACGAATTCCCATGGCGGAAGGGGGATCTCCCACCTTCTCACGAACGATCTTGTTCTATTAAAATGTTTCCCCCATTAAAATTTTCCGAGGTTAAGAGTTTGTGTTATAACAACAAAGATAAGAAATTACTTTGGACTTCAAACCTACTTTACTAGGAATAATACCATAAACACATACAAAGAAGGAATATCAAAGAATGATGTCAGCCTGTGTGTGAATGTTGCATACATCTCTCTCTCTCTCCTCTCTTGCTCTCTCTCTCTCTCTCTCTCTCTCTCTCTATCTATCTATCTATCTATCTATCTATCTATCTATCTATCTCTGTTTAGGGCTCAGCATGGGGTAAAAACGTACATCTACAGTCATAGATAAAATTTTGAAAATTATATCAAATTGGAATAGAAACAAATGGAGCCCTAGCTGCGAAGGAGATTGTCATTGTCATCCTAGGCCCCTGGAACATAGAAATTAGACCGATTTGTCATTTCTCTTCCATTTCTCACCTTCTTTCGTCAGGAATAGAACATAGCACCTACATATTAATTTAATAGGAACGTATTGTCTTCTTAAAGTTTCTCATTTTTTGTCCCTCTACCTAGTTATCTTTAATTTGCAATCGATTTTGCAGATGTGAACAATAACACACACTGCTGGTATGGAATGCACAACCGACTGTCCTTTTATTACCCACATTTCTTGAATGATAAGTTTTCTTTTCATGGGATTCAACGGAAAAGAGTAACTACATAAAATTTCTACAATGTCTAAGTATGCCAGTTACATCTAGGTAGGGGGGTGCGAAAATCATTCTCGTCCTGGGCGCTGAAATCTCTAGCTACAACTCTGATAAGGAAATATTTCCTTTCGAGAGACCATAAATATATTTACACCATTATAAAAACATAACACAGTAAAAGTATGAAAATTTAATTATCGTTTTAATAAAAAAACAATAATTAAATAATATGTAACACTTATTAAAAACATTTCACCCATCTTCTAATTTCTTAACATTTTGAACCAGTCGTTAAAATAATTAATTTGCTAGTTTACGTATATTGCAGCAAATTAATTTGTTTATATATGTTTATAAATATAAATATATATAAATAAATAATGATATTAATTAATTATTTAATAATTGATATATTTCATGACAATTATATATATATATATATATTGATGAGGTATAATGAGTGAAGTTAGAGAAGAGGCTCGTTTAATGCTCTCTTTACTCTGTTCATTAACCTGTCGCCTTCATCGATTGCTTACTTACCCTAAAATTTCTGGGTACGGGCCTGCGTACGAGGATGTAACGGTAAAGGTGAAGTGTTCCCCTGTGCATAGCACCACGCCATGAAGGCGTATAGGGGGTGTGGGGGTAACGCCCCACACTTTCTTGATCCGGTCGTGAGTGGGGGAGATGTGATCAGCATCACGCCCCTGACCGCCTTTACCCCCCAGGATTTCCCCCAGGTACCCATGTTATTCGACGCTGGGTAGGCGCCGGGGCCGCTTCCACCGTTAGAAAAGTTCCCGGATTTGAACCGGCCGGGTATCGAACCCGGGACCTCTAGCATGGTAGTCAGACGCGTTACCGACTGAGCCCCCGCGGCCACCCAATCTTCATTTCCGTCACACTCCAATATATATATATATATATATATATATATATATATATATATATATATATATATATATATATATATATATATATATATATATATATATATATATATATATATAACCAAGGTTTCGGGCTTACTTACCCTAAAATTAACCTGAAGCTTAATGTTACAAAGGCGAAAACCATGGTGTTTCATGCTTTTAAGGGAATCCCGACTAACACGATAGATATTAATTACCCTTAATGACGCAAAGGTACCTTTGAGTAATCATTTAAAGTATCTCGTAATCATTATCGACACCCAGCTAAATTTTACCCTCTAATAAATACCAATATCCGTAAAATTTATCACCATAATTACATATATCGAAAAATTCGTAAATGTCTCAATAGAAATCTTATACATTTTTACCTTTCTTTTATTCGTCTCTTTTTCGAATACACTAGACTCTCGCTAATCCGGCCCTCAATAGTCCGCCCTCTCAGTAGTCCGGCCCACATCCGGCCTGTAGTCACTCAAGCAGAAATGACGCGCACAACAATGAATTATCGTGTTCAACAATGTTGTTAGTTAAAAATGTTAAACAATGCTATACATACGTACAGTATTTGAAATTGTGACTTTCTTACAGTAAAGTTCAGTACATACTATGGCTTCTAAAAGGAAACACGTAATGTACAGCCTGTATAGTCCCTATGTGTTTAAACTACATAGTAGTACATAATTTCCGACCCTCTCAATAATCCGGCACTTCCGCTAATCCGGCACCCATATGTGCAAGGAATGGCTGGATTAGCGAGAGTCTAGTGTATTGCGTTAGTCTTATTTTTGGCGGTAACTTAACTCATGTGAAGGAACTTGAAACAATCCAAAACAATAACTTAAGATCCATTCACATGGACCCCCAAGAAAATAATTCCCAACAATTGCGCAAGATTTACAAAAGACCCACAGTCATTTCGAGAATACATTACATTTGCCTGAATAAGGTATGCCATAGTACGAATCATATCCATTGCATAATATGCTTAAACTGCGCTCTGAGTTCAGTGCCCAAAAAAGCAGGTCATTTTACATAGAGACCTAGTAATCTCCAAACCTAACACAAGCACATTTTGTCAGCAGTCCTTCTCGTACCTTGCAGCTGTAACCTGGAATTCACTCCCGACAAAGGTCAAACTCAGTAACAGCAAAGCGCAGTTCTGTCGTTCTCTACGTTCACATGCCTATAAATTTTAACTCACTGTAATATTAGTTTAAGTGCTTACACTCCCCCCCATACACATACGTCTTAAAATTTTCTTCCCTATCCTTCAAACGGAAATTCCATAACCACTTATATCGAAACCCACACACCCCCTTACACTTTCGTTTCTTCTAAATATATATAACAATCAAATTTTCTTTATTTCACTTGGTACTCTATACCACTACATACTCATATAAATTCATCTCATTTTCCTTAGATGTATTTTTTGTATATTTGTTTCTACATAGGGCATCAAATCATTATTTGTATTAATTGGAACCCTATTGAGATAATAATAAATAATAATAATAATAACATATTTCGAACATATAACATCTCCTGTTACACATGGAAGATACAATTTCTGTGTCAATAATATTTAATGTATTTGAAAAGAATTATATGAGCAGTCACTTTGATGGTTCAAAATTAGTGAATAGCTCTTATTCTCGACGATACTAATCCAAGATAAAAATAACTATTTAACGTGTTTGCAAATGTCGTTAATAGACAATGTTTTATTTCCAGTTCCTGCTTGTAGTTGAAAGCACATTTCATCCTAGAAAATATTGTAAAGTGGCTAGGATTCTCAGAGTGGAGGAAAGGAATTTCAATATCAGGGAGACGAATGTAGGGAAATCTCTCTCTCTCTCTCTCTCTCTCTCTCTCTCTCTCTCTCTCTCTCTCTCTCTCTCTCTCTGTAAGAGCTGCAAATTAAAATCGTGGAGCCATTTGTTGCTTTTCTCACCCTCCCGGAGACATCAATTTCCAACCTAGTAAGCGGACTGGCAAGTTTCACGCTATTCGTTTCTGTCTCTTACGGAGAAAATACCCTGAGGCTAAGCAGAGTCTTGTGTCTCTGATGAAGAGACATCCTTTAACATTTTTAAAATGACTTTGTTGTTATGGTACAATGCTAATCACAAAAATAGTTGATGAGAAGAAGGTGGCAACACTCAATATGTCAGAAATTTCATAATTGACCGACTGATTGCTTTCCATAATGTTATTTCTTTTTTGTGCCACTTTTGGCTAATTTGCGAAGATGGGAATCAGTGATAATATGATAAAATTGATTAATGGAAACTCAAACATCCATGGCCAGGCCATGATTCTAATTCCGGACCCCTGTCGTCGTAGCGCGATATGCTAACCACTGCGCCAAGGAGGACGGCTTGAATTACATACCGTAAGTACAGCGCCTTGAATAACGTAGTGTAGAAAACGACACAACAAACTGGTTCCCGAGACGGATGACAACATAGATGACAGTACGATCAGCACAGCTGCTAATTTTCTTATGAAAGTAATGCGGCTTAGTTAGTTTTTGGAATATATTGTGCAGATTTGTTTGTCTTGAAATGCGGTACGTGAATTGATGGAAACAGTAATATTTGTGGATTGATTTGCAATCACGAAATGGCATTTATTTGGAAAGAAAAGTAAAATAAAATTAATAAATAAATAGCATGTGTAACACAAGAAGAAACATCACAAAGTGATTCCGGACGTCAGGTGTTGGATTGTGTACTAGAGTTTATTTTTCTATTTTATTACAATATAAATAGTACCCTGAGAGTTATTTCATACCGAGGCGACAAACCACGAGTGTCACTTGGAAGCGAGCAGTTGGTAATCAATGCAGCTTTTCGAACCGTAGGGATACAAGCACTGACTGCACCGTTTCCTCAAGGAGATTTCACACCAAAGCGACACAGGTCCTTCGGTCCAAGGCAACTTTCATACCGAAGCGACACGCAACACATGTCACTTGGAAGCGAGCCAATCAAGAGCAACATTTCGGCGGCATGACCGATAGCACAGGCCAGCGTTCGGTTGGTGAAATCTTCAAACGATAAGTGTCGCGTGCCTCTTGTCGCTTTGGTATGCAATCTCCTTAAAGCAAGACACTCATTGCATCGCGCATGCGCGAACAACAAACCACGGCAACATTCTTGAAAGCTATTGAGGAAAAGGCCCAGTTTGAGCGACACGTTTGGCTTATCGTATCTCCTAGATCTGTTGTTGTAACGTGCGGTTTATCGTGTCGCCTAGATCTGTTGTTGTAACGTGAGGTTTATCATGTCGCCTAGATCTGTTATTGTAACATGCGTTTTATCGTGTCGCCTAGATCTGCTGTTTGCATAATTAGCAGCAATCGCTTGCTAATAGACTGAAGGCACCATGCCGCTTGACACATTGTTGGAAACTCACCCTGTGCCGCGTCGCTTTGATCTGAGCACCCTTCCTTTAAGGAGCTTGCAGACCGAAGTAACAAGTATCACGCGAATACGGCATAGGAATGTGTCGTTTGCTGTTTGGACCCTTATGTGCAATGAATGCTATTTTACAGTCTGGAAGTGTCTGTGTCACTAGTCACATCAGTGTGAACATCCCGTGTCGCATCCCATGTCCCATTGGTCTGAAAGTTTCCTTACAATCATGTCGATGGCACTAAGGAAGTTTTGTGGGTTTCCCCTTGCCGTTTCATGCAATCATCATTATCATCATCGCCGCGATAATTTAAAGCTAATGAAAAGAGACCAAAAATACAAATGCTTCAGTGTGTATATCTTTAAAACAAATGATGATGATGATGATGATGATGATAATAATGAACCTAATTCATACACAAAAATTTAGTTACAAAGAGCATTATTAATGAAAGTAACGGTAACAGGACGTGGTCTACTGTCTAGAACGTTCGTTAATATATTCTCAACCACTGTACCAAATATCATAGCAATTATCACATTCATAGAAATGCTTCCTGTAAAAGAACCTGACGTTGCAGCGAGAACTCCATTTACTTCCATTATAAGCACACGAATACCATGCAGCTATACCGACACCAGCGCCTCTAGCGGTATCATATTCTAGTGGAACCAGCCAAAGAGCCCACAACAGTTCCGTTTTCCACACTACGTTATTTAAGGCGCTGTACCGTAAGTTACACAAAATAAATGTATTAGAAATATGGAAGTTTGGTTTGATATGACTCTGGTTAAACTGAAACTACAATGTTTTATTGATTGAATTGATGATTTGATTCCACTTATGCACAGAAAGGATAATCGGGACTGGATATACAGTTTGAAGTAGGATCCGAACCAATGTGTTAAGTGCCTCCACAGGATATCGAACCTTGGACCCCATTGGTACAAGGCGACAATGGAATATACAAGGAAAATGTTTCAAGACATAAAATATATTAAAAAGTAACAATTTGACTGTTTCGGTTTTTACAATTTTACTTAAAAGTACATGAATTAATGTTCTTTTACAAGCAAGTATTCATAATTATATCATCATTACAAGTTAGGTTTTTGACGAGAGAAAAGAAAATATTCGATCATAACGATCGCCAATACCAACAGCTGTGCCAGTGTAGCTCAGTGGTAGAATTTTTCTTTGCAGCTTGAAGATCGTAAGGTCGAATCCAGCTCTAAATATAATGTATTTTGGGGAGAAAAGGCATTGGATATACATACAATCTTCAAATACATTTTGTAAATATAATTTTCTCACATTTTGTTACCTTGATTGAGGAATGTTACACTCTAGTGCATTAATTTTGACAGAGTCAAGCTCTTCTGTAAAGGTCTTCTCCTTTAACTAGACATGTCACTGCACGCAGTGAAAATGTTTGCTGGTAATTGATTGTTTATCATTGATTGATTTGTTGTTTTAAGTCCATCTTATGCACAGATAGGATAATCGGGTCTGGACCTACAGTTTAAAGTGCGATCCGAACCACTGTGTGCCTCCACCAGGTACCAATTGACTACAAACGAGTCCTTTTCCACCCCACCCAGTTTTGGCACCTTGCACCAACCCAGTTTTGGAAAACATATCGCCGACACTGAACAGAAGTATAAATACCAAAAACCGGCACTGGATCATGATAAATAATAATAAGCTAGAGGAAATAAATATTCTACATGAAATCATTGTTAGAATCTATAACGTGCAAAGAAGAAATTTAATATGAGTCGAGGCAACAGTAACAAAAATGACACGAACAAACAATTGCATTTAGAGGAACTGATAAAAATGTTTGAAGGACAAACACCTAAACTAAAGGAAATCCTCATTTTACTGAAGGAGACTAACTAACTAACTCATTAGCCTTCTTGAACCCGAAGGTTCATGGCTGCACCAACACAGGCCTCCCATCTGTCCCTATCTTGAGCAAGAACTATCTACTCTTTTCCATCTCTACCGATTTCCTTTAGGTCTATCTCAACGTTGTCCCTCCATCTTCGTCTTGGTCTTCCTACAGGTCTCTTACGATCAGGTTTCCCAACAAGAATCCTGTAAACTCCTCTTTCCTCTGCGATTCGTGCCACATGGGCTGCCCACCTAAATCTTCTTGATTGAATCATTCTAATAATATCTGGACATGAATACAAATTATGTAGTTCTAAATTATGTAACCTTCTCCACTCACCTGTCTCCTCATCCCTTTCATGTCCAAAGATTTTCCTAAGGATCATATTTTCAAATACTCTCAATTTATGTTCCCCTTTCAATGTAAGGGACCAGGTTTCACACCCATATAATACTACAGGCAAAATTACTGTTTTGTATATTTTTACTTTTAGTTTCTTAGATATTAAACGAGAAGACAAAAGTTTATGAAGAGAGAAGCAACATGCATTTCTTGAATTAAGCCTACTTTAGAAGACAGAATATAATGAAAAACTAGTATCTGTATTCAATAGTCAACACTCAGCATATGTCATTGGAAAAAGAACATAGAATTGAAGACTAAAATTGGTAAACGCTGTAATTGCCACAATAATTAAAATACCGTTTTCCACGTTATACTGTGAAATTTGCCATGCTTTATAATGTGGTAAACGTGAAATGTGGCTGGTGGCCCTATAAGTAGTAAAGAGATCACTAGTGTGAACGTTCTTTCGTGCTGATGTGCTGAACGATGCAATTTCCCAACACTTTCGCTTTTGGCACTTACAACGTTTATCACTTTTAGTCCTCAATTTTTCAAACATTGTCTACAACAACGGCTTCTGTTTCTTAGGAACGATATGTAAGTCTAAAATTTTGTAAGACGTACACTTTTGCTTTGAAGCCAATATCTGTCAGCAACCATGAGTAACATAGAAGATGGTTCGTTGAAGCGTCGGGCAACGGCTGCCCTCTCTAAAGTCTGCTCAGCGAAAGAACAAACAAACAAGGGTTGTGGTGGGTAAATGAACAATGTGGGATAAGAGTTTAGCCTAATTTAAATATTTTTGTCACTTCCGTCCAAATTCAGGTAGGGTTAAATGAACCGCTGAACCAACCTGGTCCAGTTGCCGATGTGAGGGGAATTTCTCGTGGTATTCCGCGGCTCCAAATTTTGCTTTTCGAGTTGTTTTCAAAACAAGTGGCACCTTCAACAAGGCCAAGCACGCCGAAGCTTAATGAATGCCGCTGCGTAGCATAGCAAGCGAATGGGTATCTGATTCCCTGCCTTTCGCTGAAATGCGAGCGAATGGTGGATACTGACTGCATAAGGCGTCGCGTACGACTGGACAATAATCAAACGTGTAACATCACCCCCTTTTCCCCCTCAAAATCTCCACAACTGGAGACGAAAACTCTGGTTTCCTGAAGATTATTCTTTGGCGGTTCGGGCTTTAGTGGCTGTGAATGCCTGCTCGAGACCCATACACCTCCACCAGCTGGTTATGAATTTCCGTACCGGACGCCAAACGTGCCCATTCGTAGCGAACAACAGGTCGCACTTCATCCTTTATCCACCATTGCAACACACCTCTGTTGTCCACTTTCCCTGTCTTCAGCACAGCGGTGTTCTGGTGCCATCTGCAAAGAAAAGATCGTATCAGACAACAAAAGAAGGAGCATGTCCGTATAACCACAACATATTACAATACCAAAACCAACACTCTTTCTGAAAATACACATACGGGACAATTTTTTTCCCGATTATCCCTCTTATAATGCTAATTCTACTAAAGATTATAACGTATCAGCCGTTACTCACTCAGCGTTTAATTAACGATATTTCCGGGATGCAGCTTTTTTACCTTCCGTCGTGTGTGAAGTTGTCAGTTGCAGATACGTAGTTCAGATGTGATACTTTTGGATTTGAAATTTTCTATTAACTCTCAGTATTCTGAGGTTATGCATGGCAGAGAGAGAAAATGTATAAGCCACGTTTTCAAAATTACAATATTTCCAAAAAAAAATCTCAGAGGGTGAAGCGAACCAACAACTTTATCATTGACTAACTGATTGAGAGTAGTGATAGTAAAGAACCAATAAAACACCATCCAACTACGTTTCTCTTAGATTTCCCCACTGTCTCTTCTTCTTTTGGGAAGATTCCGGGGAGCATATGAGAAATTGTCGGTGTTACTGTCAGCAGTTATATATGATATTGCATTTAAATCATTATTTTCTCAGATAACGTAGCTTATGAACAGTTTTGCTTGAAATATACAGACAATATCTAAATGGTGTTTGCCCATTTTTCGATGTATTTGTCGGTTTCAATGACAAAATGGACTGTTGGAGTGTTAGAAGTTGGAACACTCCAGCTTTTCATTTCGAAGACCAATTCTTCTTCCACTCACCTGAGCAAACGTTATTGGTGAATTTTACCAAGACGTAATCAGTGTTCCGCCGATTTCTTAGTAGAGATGAATTGAAGAGACTGAGAGACATCATCACTTTACACTGATGTGTGAAGTTCTTCTACATTGAACTTGGGTGACTGATATTAGTTTGTAGAGATTAAGGGGTTGAAAGAGATTGTCGAGCCCGAAGGGCACTGATCTCAGAGAGAAAGTTTAGCCACCTTTTGGATAAAAGGAATGTGAAAACCATGAAAGAATTACGAAGAAGCTAGTGTTCGAATTTGGAAGAAAATTATAAGATCCTACCTGATTTCAGTTAAATCTAATCGATTTTATAATAAGTGGTTCAGGTAACTATTTTCCTGAAAAAATATTATGAAATTTCCTATCCATGCATGTGAGATTTATTTATTTTTAGAGTGCTATTTAGTAAAGGAGAAAATGTTTGTATGTCCTTGTATGTTATGTCTGTTCGACTGTGTTATCTTAAAGTGACCACGAAACTCTTAGGAACAAATTTTGGTGGTAGAAATTTCTGCTACCGAGCCAGCACTAGTTTCGCCCATTTGTTCGCATTCTCTGGTTTACTTGCAGGCTCGACCAAGACTCTATGGCATACCAAACAATTGATCTACCAAATGAACTATTACAGATCCATACTTTGTCGTAAATAGACTTATACATCTAAAATAGAATAACAGATCAAAATTATGTCTCATAATGAATTCACTTTGGTTATTGGAGACAATAATCAGTGAAAGATAGTCCCAGACAATATTTCGAAAATTAACAAATATGGAGGTTGAAATTTTCAAACAGTTGAGAGATTTTTTTAACAAAAATTGATTGTAACATAAATTATTTTCATGTGCTAGCCTGTCCCTGAATGTCTACACTATTTTATTTTTAATTACGTATTGTTTTAAGGAAACCTTTGAAAATATGGAAATTAAAATTTCCAAATGAAGAACTGACCACTGATATCTTGAAGATATATATATATCTTACCATTTGACTATCAAATGTATCAAATGATACATATCGATAAATATATATATATATATTGACAAATAACATTGGGAGTATTTCTAATTTGCTATTTATGAAAGACAAATAATAATATCGGATTCAAATACTAATTAATTATAACATGACTTAATCTTGTTATAATTATACTAGACCCTTTGACAAATTTATGGAAGTCTTGTCTATGCCGTAGAAGCAGGGGAGATTAAGAAGTGGAATTATTTCTAGTTCATGTTAACTATCCTGGAATACTGGTAGATAATCCACTGCACTCTTGCTAATTCACATCCCTTGTAGGGCCTCCCCGATGGCGCAGTGGTAGCGTCGTTGCCTTGTAATCAAGGGGTCTCGGTTTCGATACTGGGTGGAGGCACATAGTGGTTCGGATTTCACTTTAAACTGTAGGTCCAGTCCCGATTAACCTTACTGTGCATAAAATGGACTTAAAACACCAATCCAACATCCCTTGTACGTATAATCATTAATATATTGGAAAAAACATAAGAAAGGGGTAATATCCTGGTCCTAACAACATGGAGGCATGAAGGATTCATGAGAGGGAATACAAGAGATGCAAAATTAAAATGTTATGTTCTGTTTGTTCACAGAAGTTCCAAGTCTCGTTACAACCGTGAGATTAAGAATAGCCTCTTCTATCTCATAAAGCAAGATCATATACGTTGCAGGAAACATCAGCAAGAGCTGCAAGTTTTAAGTAGTGAAGCTCATTTTAGTAGAGAGAGGAGAGAAGTGCCATACCACGACCATGATAACATGAAAACGTCATTAGTCTGAGGGATGCAATTTATTCTTAATTTAAATTTTAATGTAGCACGTATACTTATCAAAATAATCTTTACAAGAGTACAGAAGCACATGAAACAGCACAAGATAACCCCAGCCATTGTTTAATAATATATGTTGAAATGAATGATACGAGGTATGGTTAGGTTTATATTCATATAAGTTTATGTAAAACTGTAACAATATACGTTATCCACGTAAATTGCATGAAAAGCGTAATGTGTTACATACACATGCTCACCCCGCATATATATATATATATATATAAATACATATATATATATATATATATATATATATATATATATATAGACGTGCGCTAGTGTGAATATGTATATTTATACACACACAAACACATAACCTGGTCCTCCCTCTATTCTATTCTGCTGATTAAATGTGTCACACACAAGTAGTTTCCATTTCACAATTTTGATTTCAAAAGTTTTAAAACATGGTTCAAATATAAGTTAGAAAAAGTCAAGGAAGTATATTCGATTAGTGATTTCAATAATCTGAATCTTCGTACATCCTCCCCTAATAGACATAATAACATCTTCTTAAAATCCTTCCGTTTGAAAGTAACTGCACATTACCTATGCTATGCAGGTTTTATGCCTTTGATTCCTGAGTAAGGCATAGATGTTTCTTTGTGATTGCTATTTAATGCTAATTTATCATATGTTACGTCATTTCTCTACCATTTTTAGCTAATCTAGCCGGTGAGGTGGAAATGGTCATTACTTGATATCGATTAAGATACACTTATATAGGAATATTTGTTGTCAGACCGAAACTCCAACCTTGAACCCTCAACACAGGTATTGTTAATCCACAACTCAAAGCGCTCCAACACTATATAATACAGGGTTAGAATAATAGAAATAGACACTTTCAAAGTTTTACAGAAAGAAGAGTTTTTATGATAGGGTTGAAATACTTGCATGGTTTGAAGAGTATGTCCTGAAGTTTACATTGGTAGGTTACAAGCGTTCTATGTCTGACCCTTTTGTAACACGACAGATATCAATGCGATAGCCCTGTTCATGTGGTAGCGTTGTTGCCTTGTAATCAAGAGGTCCCGGGTTTGATACCCGGTGGAGGCACATGGTGGTTGGGATCCCACTATAAACTGTAGGTCCAGTCCCGATTAACCTTACTGTGCATACAGTGGACTTAAAACAACAAATCAATCAATCCAATACTCCAGTTTTCCTCTCACAGTAATTTTCCCCTTGCACAGGCAACAAGTTTCCTCAAATGTCTTGCTCCAATCGTAGATTGACTGCCCTGTGGGTGGTTATTTGCCATATGGTGTTCTAGAACGACGATAGTAACAGAATCTGTTTTTGCAAATTCTTTCACGTAGAAAGCCTTCTCCACCTGGTAGGCGGCCACACTGCTCAACTTACATCAATGGTGATCACGTGATGCTGACGTCACGAAGAATTCAAGGGACTCCCAATGGTGTAGTATTAACTTTGTTGTCTTCTAATTGAATGGTTACGAGTTCGATACGAGGTGGAAGCACATAAGGTAGGTGAACCAAAGCTGGCCCTAGTTACAATTCTAGGGCACTTTACGAATCTATAATGAGAGATAAATTGCCGAAATTAAGATGATAACTCCTACAACTATTTACCAACGTGTACAAAATTGCTGGCATTAAAAAAAATACAAAAATGTTATATCTGTTCACAAGGTGGTCCATGTTTCCCAAAGGCTTTTCGTTGGCTAAGAAAATTATGCTTGGCTCAAGAAAACTTAGTTATTCATGTAAATTCACGTTTCTGCATCATATTAGAGAAAATTGTTGGGTTAAATATTTGATTGTTGACATGCATTATATACAGTAACGACAATTAGCCGACCTCCGTGGAGGAGTGATCTCCACAGCCCCTACGACGCCAGGAGTTCCTCAATAACTTAAATAAAATGGATGCTGGTAGACCGAGATATTTTGTTTTCTGCATTGTGTACCTGAGGGGGACTGCGTATATTAATGTAGTGACATTTGTTAGCAGTTTAAATAGAGTGCGTCCAGTTCTTTGAGAGGCCGAGAGATCGAGAGGAGTGTGTCGAACGGCGCTAGCGGAGATGCCGACATTTTGGACCAGTAACGTCCCGCTTAAATTTACCCTCGTAAGCTTTTTGCGTCGCTCGGAATTGTTTGTTTGGAGATTTCGAATGTGCAACACTGTATCAACCCTTTACCTGCTAATGTTCCCAATTGGGAACATCAACTAATTTTCAATTTAAAACTATACTGAAAATTTTTTTTTCAAAGTTTTCTTGTTTCATCTATTAATTTAGGGTGTATATTTACTATTAACTACATTTAATTAATATTTTCATTATTATCGTCTGGATAGTATACTGTGAAATTACACAAAAATGGTTAAAATTGCATTCATAATAGTATATATTTTTTATTTACACCCTAATAAATTACTTTTTTCTTCTTTGTACAATATCGGGCAGAACATAATGCTAGTATTACATGAAATGCATTAGAATGGGTTTTTCATTGATTTCTATTAGTCTGGTCCTAAGTATATTATGATGTTCCCAAATGGGAACATTGGCGTTTTGCATCAACAATGGTTACAGACAACAAATAACTCGCATCAAAAACTGAAGAGAAATTTTCCTCTCTCACAGTTTTGAGGCAAGATTGTTTTGTAACTTGGTCAACAATGGAAATAAAATCATGCTTATTGTTGGCTACAAGTACATTTGAAATAATTGTTTTTGCATTGTTTGTATAACAAATATCCAGGCGTGTTTTGTGCCACGTTCTGTTCGCTGCTTCTGTTGATTCATGCCGTCTCGTTGTTATAAAATTCAGTCTTTCAACAACATTTGTACGAACGACATGGCATCGAATCGTTTCCTAACATTGGAAGCAGATTTTCAGTACTTGAATGAAATTATAGATGACGATACTGAAGACATTGGAGATGTAGTGGATATTTGTCAATTGCCTCCAGAAGAAACTGCAGATCTTACCGATGAGGAAAAAATTGATGACAACCTTTTGGAAGAAGTGGTTCCTTCAGATGTGTGTGGTGAATTGGTTGTCACAACTAACGTGGAACAATCTACTCCGGAGTATCTTCAGCCAACCACATCAAGAAAGGCTAGAGGGGCATCAAGCAAACAGGTAGGACATCCTTCGTGGAAGAAGACTACGGTTATAGGAAACAATTCGCTCCATTGCGATGATTCATTTCAGTGCTTATCCGAAAAACACCCAGAATTACTGCCACTGGAACCTATTGAGTTGTTTCATAAAATTTTACCAGAGACATACCTCGAGTATCTCTCTTCAATGACGTGCCTATATGCAGCTCAAAAGGGCAAAATTCTGTCGTTCACCAAACATGACATAGCTCAGTTCTTTGGTTTGCTTCTAATCAGCGGTTATCACAATGTTCCAAGGGAAGATATGTACTGGTCAACAACAGAAGACGTGACTGTACCAATTGTCCCAACTGCGATGCCCAGGCAGAAGTTTCGGGATATAAAGAAATATTTCCACGTTATGGACAATACTCAATTGAAACAAGGTGATAAACTTGGAAAAATTTCACCATTATATGATCAGCTAAACAACAATCTTCAGCAATATGGAATTTTTCATAAACAACTCAGCATCGACGAATCAATGGTTCCCTATTATGGGCATCATTCTTGCAAGATGTTCATAAAGGGAAAACCGATTCGTTTCGGTTTCAAAATCTGGACTCTTAGTTCAAGTGATGGATATCCTTATGTTATGAAAATCTATCAAGGAAAGGAAGAAGATGAATCTAACTCACCAGTTGGGACTAGAGTGGTGACAGCCTTATTGAATGTTGTCACTAATCCTCTGCAAGTTGAAGTTTTCTTTGATAATTTCTTTACCTCATACACATTGCTGAAAGAGCTGAAAATAAAGGGGTTCAAAGCAGTAGGTACAGTACGAGAAGAAAGGACTGGTAGATGTCCCTTGGTTCCAACAAATGAAATGAAGAAAAAGAAAAGAGGAGAGTTTGACTTTCGATGTGATGGTGATATTTACATGTGTAGATGGAATGATAATTCCGTAGTCACCTTGGCATCCAACTACCAGACACACTTGCCATTAGGAACAGCAAAGCGGTACTCTCGCCAATCAAAGAAGAGGATTGATGTCCCTGAACCTCACTTAGTACGAAAGTACAATAAAGGAATGGGGGGCGTCGATGTCTTCGACCGTATGCTGTCCAGCTACAGACCTCAGCTGCGAGGGAAAAAATGGTTGTGGAATTTATTTTCCAATGCCTTGAATGTGGCAGTTGTTGCAGCCTGGAAAATTCACCAAGAACTTCATGGGAAGAGTTCAAAGAATCACTTGGATTTTCGAAGAGAAGTAGCTACCTTCCTTATTCGCAAAAATCCACGAACATCTTCGAGGCCAGGACCACGAATTGAAATTACAGGGTCTATGAGGAAAACTGATGGTCATTTTCTGATTGAAGCAGGACAAGGAAGGTGTGCATTTTGCCAAAAAAATGCTCGCCTACAATGTCGCGAGTGTGCAAGAAATATGCATTTACACTGCTTCCCAGCTTTCCATGGCTTATCACCAGTTTAGGACATTCTGTGTGTGTGTGTGTATTTTTTTTCATTTTCAAATGTGTAAACTACATATATTTAAAATTTGGTATTGCTACATTTTCAATAAAATAAACCCTTTTCTCCTTGAGTAAAATTGCACAAGGATGTTTTCTCATTTTTATACAATTATGTTATCCTATTATGTATTTGTATTAGTATTTTGTATTTTGAAGGTTGTATTGTTGTCTGACTCTCTGTAAGCTTATATGTAATATTTCTGTACATTTACTATGCTAATATATAAACGGAAAACATGCTGGTCCAGTTGAATTATAATTAGAAAACTCTGTAATAATACTTCACATGAAACGCCAATGTTCCCAATTGGGAACACTCCAGTTTACATATAGAGAAAATAAAAAATAACATTTTTTTGAATAATTCTCTTTAATGTACACCAAAGAGACACAAATTACTGATAAACTCATTAATTTCAAATCCAAAGACAATTCGGCGTGTAAAAGGTTAAGTTGCAGACTAAACCGTTAAAAGTCAATGGTTTTCGTGAGCATTGTTTTCAATCTGAAAGCTCCGAGCTTGAGTTGTTCTTTCATTCGCGACTACGGGTGCCATGGACAGAGCTGCGAATGGAGTGAGGAACAGACATTGAACCAAGAGCGTCTTAATTTCGTGCTGTGGGAAATAGTGTGGTTTTTGGTTACTTGCCGTGCTACTCCTTGTGTAATTGCAGTGTGTGTGTGTGTGTGATGTGTGTAAGTGAGGGGAATGAAATGCCAGCCGCAAAGTTCACGTTTGAACAAAGAATGTTTATATATGACGCTTACGTGAAAACAGACTTACGTTCGCCAGATCTTACCGTGTGCGATTATTATTTATAGGAACCTTAAAACATAGAGTCTACCGAAATATCCCTCATAGTATCGACGAACTAAAATACAATATGTGGCAAGAACTTGGAAGAATTACGGAAGAAGAACTTTTGCTTGTGAATCAAAATTTCTTCAAACGATACCAGGAATGTGTGAATGTAGGTGGACCTCACTTTGAACAACTTTTATAACACAGGTTAGTGCTCGTTTTGCATATTAATATGTATATCTGCATGCTAAAGATATGTCCATAAAAATAAGCGGGACGTTGCTGGTCGAAAATATCGGCGTCTCCGCTAGTGCTCCCCTCCTCCCCCACCCGTTCAGCCTTGCAAGGAACTGGAAGCGAACTACCTCTGGCTCACCTACCTTGGTCGCTCTGATCCCACATCAAACGGTGGGTTGAGTTCCGATTAACGTATAGGTACGCACACATGAACGCAAAGTGGACTAATCTAATCCAAAATCAAACTCAGTAGAATACACAGATTGCAATCAAGTTATTATTAAGCATTAAACGCGTTATGTTTTCGGAAACAAGAACTAGTAATTTCGTTTAACTCTGCAATCCAGTTATTGATGCAATTTGTATGATAGCGGAGTGTTTCATGGAAATATCTTAATTTTGTTCAGAAGAAGAAAATATACAGGGTGTTTCTAAAGTTCGTTTCCAACGCGTAGTAGGTGTTTCTACAAGTGAAAATAAACACAAAAGTTCATGTGACGAAATGCCGAATACGGCACCCATTCGGAATCATTGAAGTGGGAAAAAGTGCGAAAATTATGTTTACAAGGAGTTAATGGCACAACGGCGAAGGGCGTTCCACAAAGCAATGCGGCATGCTCTATTCAAAAAAGCATGGCAGATGTGTGAAGTTGATGAGCAAGGGATTCCGCAAAGGAAGCGGATAGGTCTGTTGAAGTCATGGGGTTACTGAAGGGTTTTATGGAGGGATTAGCATGTGCGACCCGGGCAAGGTAATGTGGGCGATGTTTTTGGTTGCGATGTTGTGTTGTCGATATTTGTACGTACCCACCGACATGCAGAAAGGCCAAAGCGTGAACTTGACTTTGGCGTTTCCCGCTAGGGGCGCTAACACAATAGTTTTGTTCCGGCAGGAAAGCACCGGTTGCTGCCATTCGTGCTTCACGTACTGCGATATCAGCATCACCTTGCATCAGGTTACCATCACACGTTTGCGGTTGAATACGCACGAGTGGAAGGACGTGAACTTGGCGAATTGGGCAAACCTCGCAATAGGCACTGCTAGGTGTTATCGATAGGCACGGCCCATCGTTTACAATGCACTAGTATTCGTCGTCTACGGGTCGGCAGATATCCAGCAATATGGATGGCTGCATACACCGCAGAGTTGCTGGCAGACATGCATCTCATTTATGGCGAGACAGGAAGTAATAGCCATGCAGCACTGCGTTTGTATGGGGAACATTTTCCAAATAGGAGGCTGCTGTCGCACACCTTCTCTCAAAGAGTGCATACTCGACTTCGGGAAACAGGATCAGTGCTACCACCCCGTAGAGAAATTGGAAGACCACGAAGTGTGCGCGCAGATCAGTTTGTTGATGCGGTGATAATTGCTATCAGGGATCGTCCTGACACCAGTACGCGCGCTATAGCCAGTGCCTGCTAATCCTCCCATGCTAATGTGTGGCGCGTCCTGTCCGAAGAGGGGATGTTCCCTTTCAAACTCCAAAAGGTGCAATACCTTTTACCTCAGGACTTTGTTCCACATGTGGTGTTTTACCAATGATTTTTGAATCAGATGGAAACTATCCCGAATTTTCCGAATAGGGCGTTGTGGACCGATGAAGCAAGGTTCATCAAAACGGGCGTGTTGAATAGTAAAAACAGTAACTTTTGGGATTCTGCAAATCCACGATGCAGTTCTCGTGGCACACCATCAGCACAGGTTTGCTGTTAATGTGTGGTGTGGGATAGATATAGCCGGGACAAAGTGTAGATTCAAACACTGGTCAAGGCATATTGTTTTTGTTCTATCAACAAATTCATCATCATTAATTATTCCAGTCGCTATTAACCTGGTGGGTGGAAGAACGGGGTGAAAAACCAAAGTAGAAGAAAACTTTTCACACACAAAATAATGACACTTCCGCCCAATTCAAGCGAAATAAAAGACAGAAATATAATTTTTTGTATTCTCTTGTAACAAGAAATATTAATTAAAACTACAAGTATTATGCTTCAGTAAATTGTAACTTGGATGAAAATGTGTGAAACGGTATGTGAGAAAATGGTTTATTTTCAATAATTCCTTGACATGTATTCTCAGACTTGGCAATGCTAAAATAAATGCAACCCTTTAAGAAGGCCGGTTTCTTGTTTTTCAACTCCGCTTTGTCCGCAAAAAATATGTCTGGTTTTAATGATGGGTGACGTTATTTAAATCACGGTCTTCCGGTCCACAAGGGTTGATTGATGTAGCTATTTGTCTCTGCTGTCCACGATCAGACAGAATGGTTTACAGGGACAGTTCTTTCAAGCAGTAACATCAATGAGATTTTGTTTCTGGTGTATAACAAGGGCTCACGTAAACTCTTCTCTCCTCTTTCATTCGTGCCACATGACCTGCACTAAGTCTTCTTGATTTAATCATTCTAATAATATTTTGACATGTACTTCCAAATTCTGTAAAATTCTCCACTCAACTGTCTCCTCATCCCTTTTAGGCCCAAATATTTTCCTAAGAATCTTAATTTCAAATACTCTTAATTTATGTTCCTCTTTCAATATATTGGGAAAAGTTTCACATCCATATAGTATTACAGGCAAATTACTGTTTTGTATATTTTAACTTTTAGTTTCTTAGATATTAAACGAGACAACAAAAGTTTATGAAGAGAAAAGTAACATGCATTTTCTGAATTAAGCCTGCTTTTTATCTCCTCCTTAATATCATTTTCAGTTCTTAGTATTACTTCTAAGTACTTGAATTTGGAAACTGGGTCAATCAAGTTCTTATCAATAATTAGATTTTGATTATTACCTAACACTTGGTTTCGGACTGAAAGCATATATTTAGTTTTCTCTTCATTAACTTCCAAACCTATTTCTTTAGCTGCTTTGAAAAATATTTTAGCATTATTCTTAATTGTATTTACATCATCAACCACTAAGTCTACATCATCTGCATATGCTAACAGCTGAGTCACACCGTGTAATTTTAGTCCTTCTTTAGTTTATCTTACCTTCCGAACAGCGTATTCTAAGGTAAAATTAAAGAGCAATGGAGATAATGCATCTCCTTGTTTTAACCCATCATGAATTGTAAATTTGTCAGACATATTAATATCCACACGAATTTTACTTTCTGTTTCACTGGTGCATACTTTTATCATACTAACAAGCTTCTTAGGTATTGCAAACTCGACTAATATATTATATAATTTATCTCTTTTGACTGAACCATACGCTTTTTTAAAATCAATGTATTGCTGATGGACATTTTGATTTTATTCACACTTCTTCTCAAGTGTTTGTCTGATGTGAAAAAATTGATCTCTTGTTGATCTGTTACGTTTTAATCAACATTGATAATCACCTATAATTTCATTAGCATATGGGGTTAGTCTTGCTAAATTAATGTTAGATAATTTTTTATATGTTGTTGAGAGTAGAGAAATTGCACGTTCATTTTGTCACCTTTTTTAAACACAGGAACAATTATGAATTATTTCTACTGTTGAGGGATTTCTTCTTTATTCCATATTAAGCAAATTATTTTGTGAATTTGACATATTAACTAGGTCCCACAATATTTAGTTAACTCAGCTCATATTAAATCAATGCCAGGTGCATTGTTATTCTTTAGCCTTTTAATAGCATATTTAACTTCAGCCAAGTTAGGTTCTGGAACTAAAGGTTCTGCTGTGTGAACTTCATTTACTTCTGATTTATCTTCTACATGAACATTTAACAGGCCATTGATGTAGTCTTTCCATCTATTTAAAATATCGCTTGGGTCAGCCAAGAAATTGACATTTTCATCCTTTATCAAGTTTACTTTAGGTTGCCACCCCTTTCTAAATTCATTTACAGCTTTATATAAATCTCTGATATTTTTATTTTTGCTGTTTGTTGCAATTTCGTTAATTTTGCTTTTCAAGTAATATCTTTTTTTACTTCTAAACATGCGGTTAACTTCTCGCTTTATTCTATAACAATTGCTTAAATTTGTATCATCATAGTTATTTAACCACCTGAGTCAAGCCTGATTTGTTATTTCTAATAGATTATGACATACATTATCAAACCATGGCTTACTTTTTCTTGGTTTATGGTATCCTATACTTTCTTTAGCTGGTGATTCTATTGCATTACGTATGTGCTCCCAATTCTTATTTACGTCTGTTTCATTTATATTTTCACCATCATTTAAATCCTGCAAATCATCGAATCTATTTGACAGTCTAATTTGGTAATCTTTCTTAATTCTATCATCAGCAAATTTTCCTGTATTAACTTTTAGAGCTTTTAGATTTTGATGCTTGTGATTTATCATCGAGAGTCTTTCTTTAATTTAGCAATTACTAAATAATGGTCACTGGCACAGTCAGCACCTCAATGTGTACGAACGTCAATTATACTAGTATGCCTTTTATTTCAATGAGAATGTTATCTATCTGATTATGAATTTTACCTGTAGAATACAAGGTATATGCGTATTTATGGATACCTTTTTGTCCAAAAGTGGTACTTTTCACAATTAAATTCCTTAAGGTTGCAAAAGTAAGTAATCTTATACCATTAAGGTAAAGGTAAAGTGTTCCCCTGTGCTTAGCACCACTCCATGAAGGATCATAGGGGGTGTGGGGATAACGTCCTACACTTTCTTGATCCGGTCGTGAGTGGGGGTGATGTGAACAGCATCACGCCCCTGACCGCCTTCACCCCCCAGGGTTTCCCCCAGGTACCCATGTTATTTAAACCTACTATTACCAATAGTAGGTTTAAATGCCTCCTCTTTGACAATCTGTGCATTACAGTCACCTAACAGAATTTTCATATCATACTGGGAAAATTGAACAAAGACCTGTTCTACTCTGCATAAAAATCATCTTTAGTATTATCATCCTTATCTTCCGTTGGTGAATGAATGTTTATTAAAATAATTTTGCACCACCTAACTTGTAAAACTGCATACGTTAAGCTATCATTAATATATTTTACTGTTCTAAGGGCCGAGATAATTCTGTTATTTATGAAGAAGCCTGTTCCAAAATTATGATTTTCAGTACCACCATAGAAAAAAGTTTAATTTTTAGTTTTACAATTCCAATCTCCTGGCCACCTAACTTCCTGGACAGCTGCTACATCTAATTTATACTTAAATATCTCATTAACTGTACACTGAATTGCCATCAGGCCGGTAAAGTCTGAGAACATTCCAGGTGCCTAATTTAATATCCTAATTCCTAATGTAGATCTCATTCTTATTCCAGGGATCTCCGAAAGTAGTCCCCGCCCGGAGATCCGAATGGGAGACTATTTTACCTCCGGAATATTTTACCTTGGGAACATCCATGGCCTCATTTTGCTGATTCTTGACGTCTTTTTAAAGTGCAGAGTTATCAGTTATACATCTAACTCCCAATATGAATGGAGTACTTGTTGTTGGTCAGTGGATCCCTCGGATCTAGCTGGGAGGATCACATTGTAGTCCACCAACCATACCCCACTTCTGCCAATTGTGGGACGCTCATAGAACCATGACAGGACAACTCTGTAGATTCCAACAGAGCAAAATGTTGGCCACTTCACTCTGTTGGTTGATTAATTGCGATGGGGTCGCAACATCCACATGGGTTTATTGATGTAGCTATTTGTCTCTGCTGTCTAGGATCAGATAGAATGGTTTACAGAGACAGTTCATTCAAACAGTAACATTAATGAGATTTTGGTTTTGGTGTATATCAGGGGCCTAGCCAGTGTTACGCCTGAGTGGGCCTCGGATTTACAAGAAGAGGTTTCACCTATCACGATGCTTGCTCTATATAATGTAAAATTTCTTAATTAAAAATTTCTGTGGTGTTGCAAGCTGAGAACGAGTTGACGTTTAAAAATCTAAGCAGGAAGATAATATCTGGAACCTTTGTGTCCCGTTTGAAGTATTGGTTAAGTATAATGTATGATACTAGAACATTTTACCTAACCCAAAATTGCATTACTATGTTACTTATTCAGACATGCCGATCACATATCTATCTCACTATTTATGGTATTGTCGTATACTGTGTTTTTTTTGGAGAAAATAATGTCCTACGTCCGTACAAATTAACCTACTCGACTTCGGGAAACAGGATCAGTGCTACCACCCCGTAGAGAAATTGGAAGACCACGAAGTGTGAGCGCAGATCAGTTTGTTGATGCGGTGATAATTGCTATCAGGGATCGTCCTGACACCAGTACGCGCGCTATAGCCAGTGCCTGCTAATCCTCCCATGCTAATGTGTGGCGCGTCCTGTCCGAAGAGGGGATGTTCCCTTTCAAACTCCAAAAGGTGCAATACCTTTTACCTCAGGACTTTGTTCCACATGTGGTGTTTTACCAATGATTTTTGAATCAGATGGAAACTATCCCGAATTTTCCGAATAGGGCGTTGTGGACCGATGAAGCAAGGTTCATCAAAACGGGCGTGTTGAATAGTAAAAACAGTAACATTTGGGATTTTGCAAATCCACATGCAGTTCTCGTGGCACACCATCAGCACAGGTTTGCTGTTAATGTGTGGTGTGGGATAGATATAGCCGGGACAAAGTGTAGATTCAAACACTGGTCAAGGCATATTGTTTTGTTCTATCAACAAATTCATCATCATTAATTATTCCAGTCGCTATTAACCTGGTGGGTGGAAGAACGGGGTGAAAAACCAAAGTAGAAGAAAACTTTTCACACACAAAATAATGACACTTCCGCCCAATTCAAGCGAAATAAAAGACAGAAATATAATTTTTTGTATTCTCTTGTAACAAGAAATATTAATTAAAACTACAAGTATTATGCTTCAGTAAATTGTAACTTGGATGAAAATGTGTGAAACGGTATGTGAGAAAATGGTTTATTTTCAATAATTCCTTGACATGTATTCTCAGACTTGGCAATGCTAAAATAAATGCAACCCTTTAAGAAGGCCGGTTTCTTGTTTTTCAACTCCGCTTTGTCCGCAAAAAATATGTCTGGTTTTAATGATGGGTGACGTTATTTAAATCACGGTCTTCCGGTCCACAAGGGTTGATTGATGTAGCTATTTGTCTCTGCTGTCCACGATCAGACAGAATGGTTTACAGGGACAGTTCCTTCAAGCAGTAACATCAATGAGATTTTGTTTCTGGTGTATAACAAGGGCTCACGTAAACTCTTCTCTCCTCTTTCATTCGTGCCACATGACCTGCACTAAGTCTTCTTGATTTAATCATTCTAATAATATTTTGACATGTACTTCCAAATTCTGTAAAATTCTCCACTCAACTGTCTCCTCATCCCTTTTAATGAGATTTTGGTTTTGGTGTATATCAGGGGCCTAGCCAGTGTTACGCCTGAGTGGGCCTCGGATTTACAAGAAGAGGTTTCACCTATCACGATGCTTGCTCTATATAATGTAAAATTTCTTAATTAAAAATTTCTGTGGTGTTGCAAGCTGAGAACGAGTTGACGTTTAAAAATCTAAGCAGGAAGATAATATCTGGAACCTTTGTGTCCCGTTTGAAGTATTGGTTAAGTATAATGTATGATACTAGAACATTTTACCTAAGCCAAAATTGCATTACTATGTTACTTATTCAGACATGCCGATCACATATCTATCTCACTATTTATGGTATTGTCGTATACTGTGTTTTTTTTGGAGAAAATAATGTCCTACGTCCGTACAAATTAACCTACAGTTTTAAAGTGGGATCTAACCATTGTGCCATTTGCCGCCATCGGCTATCGAACCCGAGACCACCTGATTATAAGGCGACGTAGATTTTTCAAACTGAAAAGTACTGATTTAAGGGTTTCGTAGAATAGTGAAGGACGTACAATGATATTCAGTGTTTCATTAACTTAAACTAAACCACATGGTGAAACAACCTTTGAAAGATCAATGGGAACACGTGGCTAGCTCACTAAGTCCCATCGCCGCTGTTTTCTGGCTTTCGAGACCTATTGCGGGGTGGTTAGCAAAGCGCGCTACGACGTATTGGTTCCCGGGTTCGAATCCCGGCCTGGGCATGGGTGAGTGTATCTTCATCAATTTCATCATATCGTCTGTCATCCACGTCTTCACGATTTACCAAAAGTGGCAGAAAATGGATGTAAAGCAAACCAAATCAATCAATGAAGCAAACAATATTTACTATTGCTTTCAGGTAGCCTCAATTGCCCTCACGGTGCTCAACAACACCACATATCTTCATCTCCAAACGGGAGCAAACCTTTTCACAGCTGGCATCAATGACCGAGTGCTAACTAAATGTTACGCAGTAGTCCAAATCTCGCACCTCCAAATGAAAATGTAATCTTCGACCTTGTTGAACAGCTAAATTTGGTTAAATTTGTTCCACATCCACTTAACACTCAAGTAAATTAAACGAGGCTGAATTTTTCATTTAAAAGTAGAATGTAAAGAACTCTCCAATAAGCTTCTATCGGGAGAAAATACATTTCTTGCTTAAAAGACGTCAGAGTTAGCAACTACATTCTTTCTGGTAAATACGATTAGGTATTAGCACCTAGACAACGCGTCATAAATGGACTGAACAATTTCAGTGTTCCTTAATACGTTAATCCACCAGTGTTTATTCAATATCTTTAGTGCATTTGTTGGTTTCATGCTTGGGTGTAATAACATTTCAGTTTCTTTCTGTTTGCAAAGGATGTGTGAAACCCGGAACACATAATGAATGAGTTGGGCTACAGCATAGCAAACTGTTATCACTCTAGCCTTTTGTGTAATCGGTTCCTCGTACGATTCTCATACACCCACAGTAAACATTTGGTTTGTTTGATTGATCGATTGATTTTGTATTTTTCACTTCGCTTTTCTGCAGTTTTCGCTAAACGGAAAAACGAGGATGGCTGATGAAATTAATGAGCAGACATTTACAAAGAACATACATGGCCAATCCAAGATCAGAACCCATGAACCATGACGATGTAATGCGCTGTGATAACCACTCCACTATCAATCGTTGTGAGGATGATTGTTGAATACTCGGAGAGATGAAGAGGTTTTTGGTAATTTTCATTTTCAGAAAAATTGCAGTAATTGGTCTCGTTCACCATACGCATAATTAGATTTAATGTCCTATTATATTCTGAGAGTTATAAATTGCTATCATATTTAAATATACAGCCAATATTCCCTTCCCCTATGGATATTTGTAATATCCATTTTATGAAACACCCTTGCATAGTTTACACCGAGCTGCTTGATTGAGAATGACCTACTCCCTGTTTCGGAATTTGCGGAGCAAGGATACGCATAACATTAAAAGAAATGGGGGAGAAAGAGAATGAGCGAAGCAAATCACTTTTGTGCTGCTGGTAATGGCTGATAGCTGCATTCGCATTTTCCCATCTTGCCCTCTCACGCGTTTATTCCTCGACCCATCTCCAGTTATTGTTTGCGCAGAGACTTGTTTTCTATTGCTTTCTGCGATACAACGCTAGGAGTCTCGGGTTCGAATCCTGGCCTGGCCATGGATGTTGTGAGTGTCCATTCATCAATTTCATCTTATCATCACTCTTGCCCATCTTCTCAAATTTGCCAAAAGTGGTACAAAAAGCGAAGTAAAATAAAGCTAATCAATCAATCTTTCGCTTGATCTAGATATTCGCGAGGCAAAGTGTCAATTTATTTCTGAGAGTTAGAAATTCCCATCATCTTCAAATACACCGCCAGTACTGACTTCGTCCCACACAGTACAATGAAGAAAAAAAAGGATTAGTGGCAGATACAAAATATATTTTGTTTCAGAACATTTCTTACGGTTAATCAAAGTTTCGTTACTCCTATAGTGCAACTGTTTACATAAACAATTTGGTTCAGTTCCCTAACCATTTTTTTTTTGTTGGTGGTAATTTATTTCAGTCAAAGGTAACATTGTGTTGCTTACCGTCTTTGGTTATTAGAAACACCTTCTTTGGTTATTAGAAACATACATTTTGTTGCTTGATCTGGCAAGTGTGACCAACGCCAAGATGGCCACCAAAACAGATCTGTTCCTTATCTATGCTACAGTTCCGCTAGTTTTACGTACTTCATGGGGATTTCAAAGCCTCATACCTACATTTGCTGGTAAGTGCAACATTATTGATGTTAAATATGCATACATTTCAGGCGGTTTTGTCTCGCATCTTAATTAGTTATTATTATGCAAGTAAGTAATATCTGGTCATGCTGAATATAGAGTATAATACATTACAAGTGGTGACAGTATGCTTTACGTTTAAACAACCGCGATAGCCCTGTTGGTGTAGCATGTTGACTACCACACAGGCAACCTGGGTTCGATTCTTGAGGCCAGTGGCGCAGGAACATTTTCCATTTGGGATGTACAAAATTCAGCCTCCCATATATATATATATATATATATATATATATATATATATATATATATATATATATATATATATATATATATATATATATATATATGTATATATGTGTGTACATATATATATATATATATATATATATATATATATATATATATAGACACACACACACACACACACACACACACACACACACACACACCGCGTGAGGCACCTAAAAGTACCACCTGAAATAGCAAAGAAACCAGAAACAGTAGCGATGTGAGGTTTGCGGGAAACAATAATATCAAATGGGGCTCGTAAATCGGAGGTATGGGGTGGGTCGAAAAATATCGACAAATGGGGCATCTGGAGCAAAGTCATATTTTTTTAAATGGAACGATATACAATAATATGCATAATATAAACGAGCACACGCAGAGAAACACAACGCCGTTGGTCTCATGCATCTACTGCACATAGGAACGAAGATATGGCCATGTGAAAATATGTAAACAAACTAACAAGTGGCCCACTTGACCGTCAGTACCACGGCATGTAAGACTTCTCAGGTGCCTGACAGAACTGAATTTACTGAGAGCAAGTTTTGATAGCAGGTCCACGAGATAGTGTTAGTTCATAGCAAGCAGTCGTAGTGGTAAGAGCGAAGATTATGGTGTTCACAAACATAGAAAAAGCGGACATGATCCTGATTTATGGGGAATGCGGAAAGAATGCCTCAGAAGCCTACCGTGTGTACGCAGAGAGATATCCGGACAGACGACAGCCATCTCGACGTCTGTTTGGTAAGTTATTTATTAAATTTATTAAATTAAGAGACACCGGAAGTGTAACACCACGTGTGCGGAACAAGCCAACTACAGGTGAGGCAGGTGCAACAAATGTTCTCGCCGCTGTTGCTGTGAATCCGCACGTTAGCTCCCGTGAAATTGCCAGGGATGCTGGGACGAGTCAGCGAAGTGTATTGCGCATTCTGCACATACACAAGTTTCACTCATATCATATCTCCCTCCATCAGGAACTTCAGGGGAATGATTTTGTGGACCGTGTTCGGTTTTGCACATGGATGTTACGACACGACACACCCGATTTGTCACGTATCCTCTTCACTGACGAGGCAACTTTTACCAATCATGGAAATGTCAACCTAAGGAACATGCACTATTGGTCGGTGACAAATCGACATTGGCTTCGCCAAGTGGAACGCCAGCGCCCATGGAGTGTGAACGTGTGGTGTGGTATAGTGTGAACATCTCATTGGCCCTTTTTTTATACAAGGGACACTGAATGCTGACCGATACATACAGTTTTTACAACATGAACTGCCTGTACTATTGGAGGACATACCACTTCAGACAAGGAGGGAAATGTGGTACCAACATGACGGGTGCCCAGCTCACAGTGCAAGACGCGCTACAGCATGTGTGGAAAATACATTTCCAAATCGTTGGATTGGACGTGGAGGGCCTGTCAAATGGCCGGCTCGTTCCCAAGATTTGACACCGTTAGACTTTTTCCTGTGGGGAAAGCTGAAGGACATTGTGCAACACTGCATTACTGCGTTCTGTAGGGACATTCCCTACGAGATGCTACATTCTGTGCAACGATCTTTGGGTGGGCTCCTCGTTGCCTGTATTGCAGTTGACGGCCACCACTTTGAACACACACTTTGACAGGTTTTCGCTTCTTACGCAGTGGTTCTTCGACATACTGTCATGGTCATTTTCATTATGCTGTAACACTGTCAAATACATGGTGCTGACGATGTCTACTGTATTTTTTTTCCTTTAACACGTTCTGTCATCATCTTGTCCAATGGCTTCCGACATCTCATACTTGTACATGCCGTGGTACCGACGGTCAAGTGGGTCACTTGTTAGTTTGTTTACATATTTTCACATGGCCATATCTTCGTTCCTATATGCAGTAGATGCATGAGACCAACGGCGTTGTGTTTCTCTGCGTGTGCTCGTTTATATTATGCATGTTATTGTATATCGTTCCATTTAAAAAAATATGACTTTGCTCCAGATGCCCCATTTGTCGATATTTTTCGACCCACACCCATACCTCCGATTTACGAGCCCCATTTGATATTATTGTTTCCCGCAAACCTCACATCGCTACTGTTTCTGGTTTCTTTGCTATTTCAGGTGGTACTTTTAGGTGCCTCACGAGGTATATACAGGGTGTCGCAAAACTCTTTCAACAACGCTTGGGAGCTGGTAGATATCATAAAAACAAGTAACTTTTCCCTATAACGTTTACCTCGAAAGCGCTTAGTTTCTGTGCTATAAGCGCTTAAAGTCTATCCTGTACGTATGCAACCCAACACAGCAAACGCTTGCTGTGACATAACTAGCAGGGGCGCGTGGCAGGGTTGCCACTAGCGTTCCTCGTTAAGAGAGACGACTTAAAAACAACAACTTGGGAGTCTTGCTTGAGCAAAGTCCAAAATATTAATGATACTTGCGATGTTGTAAGAAGTATTTATAAACTGACCAAAACAAATAATGGGCAGACTGAAATTCAAGATTACTCATTCTAAAATATCTCCATAATTGATTGATTGATTTGGTTTATTTTAATTCCCTTTTCTGCCACCTTTGGCTAATCGCGAAGATGAGGATGATATGAAATAACAAATGACATCAATGTCTACACCAGGATTTAAACCCGAGACACCTGGCGCCGTAGCGAGCTGTGCTAAACACATCACCACGGAGTGTTCGTACATCATGCAATATCAACAATTGCAAGGGACACGTGATATAGGGGAAATCCACGAAATAACAAATGTAAGCATGATGTGTTTGCTGCCTCGTTTCGAACACGCAGACTGAAATGTAGAAATTTTCAGCGAAAAATGCAGGCTCGACCAGGACTCGAACCAGGGTTATTACAATTTATTTGAAAATTATTCCTATCTGTAATAGCGTTATTGCTAATTGTGTTTGTCTCATAAGGAAATAATTGCGAGGCTCTTTTAATTTAATGATTGATTGATTCATTGCTTGATTGATTTGCTTTATTTTACTTAGCTGTTTGTGCCACTTTTGGCTAATATACGAAGATGGTGATGATGAAATGATTAAATTGATGAATATATACTCACAAACATACATGCCCAAGCCGGGATTCGAACCCAAGACCCCTAGCTTATTTTAGAAAACAGTGGCAACCTATAAATTTTACCGACAACTGATATGCATGTAAGAAAAATTATGTGTTTCAAAAATTGGTATCAAGAAAATTACAAGGATTATTTGCAATACTAGGAACATGCGAATTAAAAACTTTCTCTCTCTCTAGTAGTGTAGGTGGCCCGGTTCTGCAACATCAAGTGAGGATCAAAAAAACTCACTTTCTCTCCACGTTCTGTGCCTTATTTATTGCGCTGACGATGTTTCCCAGCGTAGAAAACAGCGCCAAAACATCAAAAAACTTACTTTAAATCACTGAAGTGAGCCACAGTGTTGCCAAACTACGAACATTTCATCAAAACCTCAAAAACTCACTTTTTCTCCATGTTCCGCGCATTTATTTGTTGCGCTGACACAGCGTGATGAGTAAAAATGCTTTTTTTCATCCTTGAAGGATAAATACACTTTATCGTAATTTTCCAAGTCCCGGTCAAATGTTTATATATCGTGACCTTTGTAAACCTACCTCTCTCGGGAACGATGCCACACACACATACGCACACCTCTTATTATTTCCGTATTGTGACGCAAGCAAACAAACAAATAATAATTGTTTTTTTTTATTTTTTTAAGATTCCTGGCCCCTAACCCCGCCAGGGTGCGTGGTGCCCAACCCAAAAAGGTTCTAACGGCTGCGGTTATAGATAACCACACCTCTATAGAGTTTCATGTGTTTTTTTTTTCTCTCAAACTTCCATGAAACTCTACAGAGGACCTCCGTAATGCATGCAACGTGTACTAACGACTCTAGTGTTATTTGATGTTGTAATTTTGGATATAGAGTTTTATTGTGAAATAGATAAAAATATTATGTTTATTATAATATTTTCTTGATGAAGATGGAGAATGTGTGTGTTATAAAAACTAAAGTTGCATGCTTTATTTTCTAGTGTGTGTGTGTGCTTGATGTTCGACAGCATCTGAAACGAAAAAAAAGAATTTTATTGTTAATTTTCTCGTGTAAAAACAACAAAATTTTGTGCAAATTCTGATTGTCTCGTGCTATAGTGTAAAAACTGATGAAAAAAAAAGATATTGTAACTGATAACTGGTGAAATTGATATTGTAACTGATCTGAACTAGTGAAATTCGTATTATTATTGTGCTAGCACAAAATTCTTATTGTAACTGATTGTGCAAGAAAAAGATGTTAAACCTGTTAAAACTGCTCTGTGACCCTTTCGTTTTTTACGTCGCGGACGAAGGACTTCTCAGCGACCAGGATGACGCTGCATACGGTATCCTCGGGCAACGGACTGTTGAACTCGCAGACGACCTTGATGTTGGTGCGATCGTTGACCACCACCTGCTTCCTCTTCGTCGTGTTGATGACGAACATCGGCCTGCGGATTTTGAATTCGCTGGGCGTGTAGTACACGTCCACGTTTCCCTCGGTCACGCGCTTGTAAGCCGTGTAAGCTTCGTAAAGTTTGAGGTAATCGTCTTTGGTCATGTCGAGGTTGTAATTCTCGCGCGGGAACACTTCGTTCCTACCATTCTTGAGATAAACGTTTTTGATCTTGCAGTTGTCGAACTTACTGGAATCTTTTTCCTGGTTGTTATCGCGACCGGTCTGAAAGAGCACCACGACGAAATCTGGCATGTCGAACTGTATGTTGTTGAACTGAGTCGTCACGTCGAATTCCATGTGACTTCCCGACGCCAACTTCTGCACGCACTGGTAACCGTGAAAGTGAATCGGCACCTGCGGACTCTTCAAAATCTCCGCTTTGTACTTGAGGGCGTAGTTTGTTTCGTATTCCACGATCGGCATTCTCAATTCCATGCTCCGTATGACGCACTTGGCTGCTTCGGGTAATGTGTTGGCTATCGGCGTACCGTCGGCGTTCAAGTTGGTGTATCGCATCAGTGCTTTGTTGTCGTTGGCCGCCCTTCGAAAGGTGACGCGCAGTCCTCCCTTCCACATGATCTCTTTGTAGTCGGAGAAGAATCCCGGTAGCAGACGCATGGGAAAGAGCACCGTGTGACTTCTCGTCGATATTTTCGTTCCCGCTTCGAATCCTCCCGCTTGATAGTATGCCGCGTCTGTTTTGGATAATTTCAATGTTCCCACTGCCGTCGACGTGATGCCTGGATAATCTATTCTGTCGATGACGGTGTTGTGTTTCCTCACCTCCACCTGCGAGAACAGGTGAGGCACGAAGTTGTCCACGAGTTTCAAATTTGCATTGGGTGGAAACGCTTCTCCGCTTTCCTTCTTCACCACGTCGAATTAAAGGTAGAGGTCTGCTCTGTGAGGATGAACAAACCCGTCCCCTACGTCCACGTCGTATTCGATCTCCCTGTTCGCTTCGTTGAGATTGGCGAACGTGCGACGGTTCGGAGGGAAAGATTGCAATTCGTAACTTTCGATTTGTTCCATTTTCACTATGTATGGTTATTTATTATACGTTGATCTCCACGATGGCTGTGGTCGTTGCACCTGCGAAATCCACCACGTCTCCTTTCTCGTTTGTCACCACCAACTTTATGTCGTCTATGCGGTTGCGACATACTGGAAAATAGATCGGCGAAGAGGGCGTGTAGATGATCGGTTCCATGAATTCGGAACTGGGTTTGAACGTGGCGATGATTCCCGTCTGCTTGTGACTTCCCAGCAACTCCCCGTCCGAAGATTTAGTGATCATTCCTTCCGCCACGTTACAGTGAACGTTCAGAGTCTCTATGGCCAGAAATTTAGGAATGTTTGCTGCCGTGTGCTTGATGCCAGCTTCGAGTTTTGTGTTGTTCTCGAAACCTAAAAGTTCACCCATGGTACCCAGGTCCACGGTCTCCGTTGCCGACACGATTTCCACTCTGTGCGTGACCGAATTTTGAGAAAGGTACGTGCCTTTGGGTAACTGAGCTTGCAAAGTGGAAAGATTGTATTGGCCTGGCGTGACAACGATGTGTTCGCTTCCGACGCTAATTTTGTTGTTGTGCTGCGTGACGTTAGGTATGAGGTACATACTGTAGAATGCACGCAGAGCTACGGATTTAGGATAGACGATGTCGTCGTGCAGCGTGAGTTTCAAGATTGAAGATTCGCTCGTGAGATGGAACACGCCCATCGTATTTAAGATTCCACAATGCTTTCTGAAAATGTTCCACCGACGGGTTATTTATTTTAGACATGTATGCGAGAACGGAAAGGCATAGGTGGCCGCAGTTAACATCGGTGAAACCCTGGATGCGTTTGTCATTGTAGTAGAGGTTGGCAACACTGAGATACTTTACCAACCTGGCAGGTGGTGTGCCACCGAACGAATCGAAAACAAATGCATTGTTATCGTCAATTTTGAGGTAGCATATCCAATGTGTACCAGGATTTTTGTAACTGTCTAGGTTGACCACGCCATACTCCTTTTTCTTCACAGCAGAGGGTAGAGAATCGGACATGAAAACACCCCTGAAGTTTCTTATTCCCAACAGTTCGATCAGAGATTCAATATCGAAGTTGGAGAGGGCTTCTTCTTTTTTTTATATTTCTTCAAAGCATCGAGGTTGCTTTTTTGTTTTTTGGTCATACCTTTCCCCTTCTTCTCCATAGCCAGGTTGTGACGTTTCTGTTCTTCCAATTCTGCCTTGTTCTTCTTCGAGTCGATGACGGTTTTCGCGATGGCGGCGCTTCCGCCGGCCAAACTTCCAACGGCCCCCAATGCCGCAAGGATGGCCGGGATGCTGAATATGAAACCTCCGATTTTTTGCTGTTTCCGCGAACGTTGCAAGCGTCTCAATTGAGGTGTGCTGAGAAGTAATTTCATTCCGTGTCCTTTCGTCAAGCAAGAACGTTTCTTCTCGCGTTGTTTCTTGGTGAGTAACCCATCGAGGGCACCTAGATTTTTTAGATTGGAGTATGGTATCTGGTACACGACACCCTTGGGCTTCATGTTTTTTTTCACGGTATGTTATTTATATATAAATGTTCTGAGATTTTTTTTGTGTAATTTTTTTACGGTATGTTATTTATATATATGTATGTTCCGAGATTTTTTTTGTTTTGTGTAATTTTTTTTTCAAGGATATACTCCGCGCAACGTTGTTAAACAAATTCTATTACGTGCTTCGTTTTCTTACCAAGAAGTTCCTTTGTCCCCTTGTACACGATTCGAGTTTTGTTCTCGATTAAAATAGATAGCTTCTCGTCGGATAACATGTTAGCGTATCGATCCGGTAAAAATAGACTGTATTGTGCGTTGAGCAACAGACGCACCTTGGGACCGTACTGGGTAGAAACAATTGAACCGGAAGTTATCGTGTAAGGTTTGTCGACTTCTAATTCCTGAATTTTTACATACTCGACTGACAAATTTAGCATTTGTTTTAATGCTTGGAGATCACTCATTTTTTTCACTTATATCGAAGGAGAAAAATTTCAGTGTTAGAGAAATTTAATTTTTTTCACAATGTGTGTTATTTATATATACACCGAAGATTATTTTTTTTCACGATGTGTGTTATTTTATATATATTTTTTTCACGAGATTTTTGTATCGAAGATTTTTTTTGTCTGTGTTAGAGGAAGAAAGTTTGTGCTTCGGAAAATGTGATGATGTGCGTGATGATATCTTCCGTCTCTTGTTTCGACTTATGCCAATCATCTGTGAATCGTCTTCTCCCCTGCCTCGCCTCGTGCAGTTCATCTAACCTATTGTTTAATTTTTCCCCTGCGGCCGAAAGAAGAGTGTCGAGATCGCCGCACCTCATGCCACTAATCTCCCGAAGATAATCCTTGACAGCCATTTCACAAGGGATGCGAAATTCCGGCGTTGATCTCGCTATGATCAAAAGTTTTCTTATATCCTCACAATCTCCGTTTACTGCATGTTTGAATATTTTACACAGCAGTTCGTGTGGCAAGTTGGTTATACCAGACATGATGTTTTTTTTTTTTACTGTATGTTATTTATATACCCCACCCAAGTTTTTGTTTCGTGTTCATGGCTATGGTGGTGCCCAGTGCCGCAACTCTTTCTCCCAGCGAAGCATCTCTGCTGACGAATCTTTCGAAAGCTGCGTGCTCTAACTTTCTGTCTGCTTCGTGACGTGCATCCAGATCGGTGCGAGTGGTGTTGTAAGCGATGTCGTGATCTTTGCATGCGGCGTCCAACGGATTCACACCCTTGTCTCCTCTCTCCAATCTTTTCTCGAGTTTGGTACCCGGTCCGCAGTACTGGTAGCCAGGTAAATGCATCTCGAAAGGTAACTTGTTGATGATGTCGTTCACGAGTCCCTTTCCTTCGGCCACGTTCCAGAATCTCGGAGGCAGCGTGTTGATAATTTTGATGAGGTAACCTATGCCCTTGTCGTCGTTCACGATGAAGTTGGAAAGTTTGGCGCTGATCATGTCCACGATGCCAACCTTCTCGTTGTAGAAATTACGGTTGCCTGCATTCTCCTCTCCTGCAATAACCAACAATCGGTCTATGAGCTTGCGCACGTCGTCCACCCAAACGAATTCTTTGGGTAACGTGTTGTAGAGTTTGACGCCGCTGCCTGTTTTGACCTGGTTCCAAATCGGTTTGATGAGATTTCTGTACTTCTCACCGCTGCTCGATTTCACCCTATTCTGCGAGGCGTCGTTGTTCTGGTACAAGGCATCCGTCATGATCAAAATTTCCTTGTAACTCTGGTAATCTTCGTCGGTGTAATCTTTCGGTTGCTTTTTGGCAACGAGTTCCCACAGTCCCACCGTACCCGGATACCTGTTCCAACTATCCTTCTCGCCTAAATTAACTTTAATGTCGTTGCCTTCGAAGGTCACCTTCGATTTTCCAATCTTCCAAACCACACCGCCGCCTTCGTTGCTCTCCATGCTCGGATACAATCCGAACACTTCATCCTTGTCGAATTTCCCCGTGCTCAGGTAGTCTCGTGCCAAAGGTCCCAACTCGATCTTATCCAAAGACGACGACGTGCTACCTATGGCTCGACGTCGTGCCGGTACGTCCTTCAGTTCGAACGGCGTCGAAGGAATGCTCGAAATGGGCGTGGGTACGGTGTAACTTTTAGCTGCAAGTGGTACGAGTTCGTTGATCAAATTTTTATTTTGTTCCGTGACGCCTTTAATTTCTTTACCTAGATCGCTGATGGCGTCGATCACAGGTTGATCTTGACGTTTCTTCTCTTCGTAGAATCCGCGATTCTCGGATTTCCAACCTTTGAAGCGTTTCGCGAGGTAATCGCGAAGCTTGAGATTTTCGTTTTCGATTTTTCGTTTCGTCATAACGTTATTTATACACGTTGTTTCTCACAACGTTGCAACGTTTAGAAAGTCGTTGATTTTGTCTCTGTATTTTCCGTCGTTGGGTTTCCTCGTCATGTCGATCGTCGCGAATCCGAAATCGTCACTGTTCCAACAGTGGGAGCAGCAGCGTTCCGAAAATTGATTGTAGTTCATGTCTCCGCCTACGTAGCCATCGTACGCGTGCTTGAGGTTGGTGTGATCTTGACGAAACAAACATATGAAATTAGCGTTGTCGCGTACTAACTGTTTTGGAATTTTGGAAAACGTTTGAGCTAGGAAGAAGCAATCTATTCCTTTGTGACGACCTTGCGTGAAAAAATTACGAATTTCATTTTGATTTTCCAGGATGACATCGTCGAACACAACGACTGAATTTTCACGACAATCGTCGAGTAGTTTTATTTCCTAAGAGAACGTTGCAATGTCCAGACCATCGTACAGTTTTATCAGTTGCTGGTATTTGGATTGCTCCAAACTTTTCGAGAACACGTACAGGTGCCTGTTCTTCCAATCTAACCAATTCGGTGCGAGGAGAAAATTGTCCACAAGCAGTGTTGTTTTCCCACACCCCGAAGGACCTACGATCAGACAGCGGATGCTGTCGGGAAGCAACTCGCCGTTCCTTTTCTTCTTTCGATTTTCTGAATCAGGTAGACGTTTCACCACGTTCCACGTACTCACAAGATCACTTCGTTTGAATCGATCCAACTCGTGTCCGGAAGTCCCAGCCATTTCACCAAAAGTTTGTCGCCTCTCTTACGCAAAACTTTTTCGATAAGGTACGTGTCGGGGTATTTAGTTTTAGAGAGTTCCTCCTCGTAGAAGCGCCCCAATAAAATTTCACCGCCACTATCCTTTATTATATACGTGTGACGGTTTCCGGGTAGAACTCGAACCACGGTAAAAAGTTCCGTGCTCCAATTTTTTGTGAACCCCTTCTCGAAGGTGCGTTTGAATTTGCTGATCCTCACCTGGTCTCCAATTTTGAATTTTGATTTTTTGGTAGTCGTGGGAGTGTACTTTGGACAGTAAACTGTAGAAATTAAACGCCGCTCGTCGGACTTGGTAACGTCAGCTGGCTTCATGCCTATCGTTCTGTGTACCGTATCATTATAGGTATCGACGAGTTCCGGCAGAATGTCGACCCATTTGTAATTTCCTCGAAGCGTGAATCGTTTCCACATGTGTGTTTTCAAGGTTCGATTAAATCTTTCCACGATGCTGGCTTTGATGTGACTGAAGGTTGAATAATGTCGAATGTCATGTTTTTGAATAAACTTTTGGAATACGGCATTGTAAAATTCCTTCCCCTTGTCTGTTTGCAAAAACCGAGGTCGTCTGTTGCTTTCGCGAAAAATTGTCTTGAATGCTTCCGTGACGCATGTCCCCGTTTTGGCTTTCAAAGGTAGAGCCCATGCGAATTTCGAAAACGTGTCTATGGCGGTGAGGAGGTACTTGTTGCCCTTGTTCAATTTATGCACATTTTTTAGATTGCCGCTACTCATCTCCACGAGGTCACTTTGCCAAAGGTCATCGATGCCCTTGGTTACCACAGCTAAACGTTTGTAGTTGCGGCGTGCAGGTTTATGCAATTCTTCGACGATGGCTTGCCTAGACATTTTTTAGAGATTACGTTTGAAGAGAAGCACCAGCGTGATGGGATTCAAAGAGGGTGGCACTTCGCTCGTGTTTTGAATGATCAGCTTATCGCCGGCACTCACGTCAAAAACGGTAAGATCTTCGTCTTCGTGTATTTCATATATGTTGCGCGTTTCGTTCCAACGTGCCAGAGGAATGTTTCCTGCTTTCTGGACACCACGATTCGATATCAAGGTCATGGTGGGAACGCTAGCTTTTCTGCCGTGAGACCAGTATGAAAATTCATTTATCTGAATCGTGCCATCGAGGAGAAACTTGTAGTACGGATGATAAGGATGTAACATGTACAGTTTGTTACCTTCGACGAACGTGGAGATTCTCTGTTGATTGGGTACGCTGTTGATTTCGATGGCTTGCAGAGAATGCAGTTTAGCGAATTTAGTATCGACGCTAACGAGGTTGCTGTGAAGCTGTCCCAGTGTATTTTGTACGGGCAACAAATGTTCGACGATGGTATCCGTTACTGTAGAAAATGACGGTTTGATTTTCACTTCCACGTTCAACTGCTTGAAGTTTTCGTTGAGTTCTTGCAACTTGGCACCGAAAGAGGCCAGCGTCGATTCCTGCGTGGATTCCAGCACTCCAACTTGATCTCTGATGTTGACGACGATACTCTGAAGGTTCTCGACTTGATTCAATTTCGAACTTTTCTCGGTAAGATCGTTCACGATGCTTCGCATCTCGGTAAACTGCGTGTGAAGGTCGGCGACGCTCTGCGAAGTGGGCAGCGTCGACACCAGCGAAGCAAGTTCGTCTCGAATCTGTTCCACGTTCGCCGTTTCCGTTTCTAGTCGTTTCAGCATACGTGATATGCTCCTTTTCAAAGCGTGTAATTCTTTTGAGGTGGGGAGATTGGCCACCCTACTCTCGAGATCGCTCAATGAACTTTTGATGTCGCTCGAATCGGATAGTGCCGTCACCGCCGTTTTCAATTTTTCCAAATCTTCGCTCGAAGGTACGCTCGTCCGTAACGATTCCAAGTCACCCTGTATGTTGTCCAGTACGTGATGAAAATGAGCAAGATTCGTTTCGACGTTCAAATTTTCTAAATATTCGATCTTCTGCTGAACCGTGCTCAACGTGTCTTGTATGCTCGTCAACGCACTTGCTTCAGCGTGAATATTTTTAATTTCTTCGTTGATCAACTCCAGAGACGCCTGAAGCGTAGCGATGGTGGTTTGAATGTGTTCGAAATCTTGATAAGCCTCCAATTGAATTTTTATGTTCGCGACGCTTTTGCCGATGACCTGCAGTTCGTCTGACGATGGTAGGTTCGTCATGGTATCTTCCAAAGTCTGTAACTTGGATTTAATTTCTTCCAACGTGCTGGCGAATTCTTCTTGTAATTTGGAAACAACAACATGCAAGCGTTCTACATCAATATCTTTCACGACGGTTTGAAGTTCAGAGAAATTCTTTTCGATTGCCGAAGTTCGTTCTTCGATTTCGAGTTTCAATTTTTCCAAATCTTCATTTTTCGATTGAAATTGCTGCAATTTGAGCAAATCATTTTGAAGCTTATCCACGCTCAACTGTATATTTTGAACGTTGTCGTAAGAAGGTACGTCGACATAATTTTTTATGAGCGTTTTCAGTTCGGAATCGATTTTCAGAATGGGGTCGAGACATTGCGTTTGGAGCGTAGCGATCTCCGACTCTAAACTTTTGTTTAAGGTCTCCTGCAAAGCGATCAAATCGCTCCTCAACTTTTTAATTCGGACGTCCAACATGAGAATCTCTTCTGCGTGGTCTACACGTTTGGTGTGGCCGAAAATGTCGTTAGGCATTTTGGTTACGGGTTATTTATTAAAGGATAGACGATTCGTAATTCTACGAAGAGAGGAATGAGTTTGTCGTAATCTCCTAGGAGTTCCACGTAGAAACAATCTCCTGCAGAAACATCGTACGTAATGTTAGAAAGCATCTTGTCGTGCTTGATTCGAAAAATGTTCTTGCCGGTAGATATTTTGATTTCGCCTACGTTTTCCGGATTCACGGTGATTTGAAGTTTTCCATCGATCGGAATTTTGTAAAAATGTAAATTGTTGTTGAAGACGTAAAACATCTTGCCTACATCGTCATCCAATTTCGTCCAAATGCTGTTAAGGTGAACAATCAGTAGACCGTTGAGTTTAGTTAACATGGAAGGTAGAAATTCATGATCTGTCGTCGCGCGGTGTACAGTCTCCATGTTGGTTTGTTTTCGGAAACCAAAGAGATTCATAGGTATGCTGGTTATTTAAGAATACGGTCAAAGTTTTTTGTAATGACAGTCAGTGTTTTTTTTTTGTAATGACTAACAAAATAATTTTTTTTGTTTTCTTTTTTTTGTTTTGTTTTTATGAATCTTCTGTTGAAGATGGGCATATGTTGCAGGTTTTGCTTTCTGCTAAGCGATAGTGCCTCCACGGCAGTGTGTGGATTCCACATTGGAGGACGCACCTCTTGTCGTCGTTGGGATCCAGGGCAATCTTCCTCACCTTGTTGGTGGTCAACACATGGTCGACGCTCTGGATGCGCTGTTCCGCTCTTAGAACCGACGACCTGGTCTTGAGGCAATCCACGAAGTCCTCGAATGTGAGATGCTCCCGAACCACCTGTCTGCCGACACCCTTGGCCTTCTTGGTAACGCTGCCCTCGGCTTTGATGGTATAGGCCTTGGCGCGAAGACCTGCAAACTCAAGAATCACGTCTCCGACCTTCTCATCTTTGAGTTTGCCAGGCACCTTCTTGTTGCGATCCAGGATACCGTACTGGTTGGGCTGGGGATAGCCCGAGGTGTCGAAGAGGTTAACCAAAGATGGAGCTGTGGCTATATCCCCGTATGCGTCGGCTGTGCGAACGTGGTACACCAAGCTGTCCGTGTCCGTGTAGAGAAGCGAGATGTTGTGGCCGTAGTGTGGACGTAATATGTCGTAGTACGTCTCGAACATGTGGAGCTTGCTCAGATCCAGAACCGTGGCTCCAACGTAGATGGGCTTGGTGATCTTCACCTTACCTTGCTTCATGTAAATCAGAGCCAGCTGCTTGTTGTAGATTGTTCGAGACTTGAACAATGGACTCGCAACAAGCTGACGACAACGCTCTTTCCTCGTCACCAATTTTATGTCCACGCGATTCCGTACATTCTCCATGGTCTTGCCAAACACCGCATTATTCATGAGCTTGAAGAAATCCTTATCAAGCTTGGACGTGGCTGCGGTGCGGTATTCAGTGTTGACTTCAATATATGGACGCAACCATGGAGAATGCTCGAACTTGAGGATGCGGTGAACTGCGTGGACCGCGACCCCTTGCTGCATCAACCACCGGAGATTCTGGTAGTGAAGGACGTAATTCTTCTTGGGTTCGAAATCCATGACGAGCTTCGTCTGGTTGGAATCGGGTGGACACTTGAACTCGGGTGCAGGGGGAAGATCGCAGAACAAATCCTGCAGCTTCTCGGAGAACTCAAGGTCCACCTCGGCGAAGAACCCATGTTCCGAATCATCGAAACCTTCAACATCAAATTTGGAAGGATCAGCCCACTCGAACCCTCTAAAGGGGAGTGGCTGCATCATGGAGTGCCCGTACAAGTTATTCACATCCGTGTGCATGATGTAGCTCGACGGTTGGGTGGAGTCGTAGCCAGTAGCCATGTGATGGTTGTTGGCGCGCGCGTGCCGTTGCGACACCTGGACCATTCCACCCCGCACAGCACGTTCTACAAACAGCATCATGTCCACGTCCGAAAAAAGCTCAAGCCTGACTTTCGTCACCAGAAACATGGCTGACCACGCCAGTCCGGGGAGACTATAGAAGTAGGCGGGGTCCAGCTTGTAGATGGTCTTCGCAGTTGCACGAAACGCCTGGATCACATAAGCGAGGAGCGTCACATCAAGTTTGAGGTACGCATCGTGGTAGTCTCCGAGAGTTCGACAACCCAGCTCGCGCCACATGGACTGGGCGTGGTGATATTCTTCGTCGGTGATGTTCGAGCCTCGTAGCTGACTGTAGAACTTCGCCTGGGGAGGTAGCGACATCTCCGCAAACTTGGTAGAGTCGGTGACGTATTCGTAGGGGTAGACCCCCTTACGCCTGAAGAGACCGGCGTCCAAGTTTGGAAAATTTGCAGAGGTAATGAGCATTTGCTCGTTGCTGAGTTTTTTCGTTAGGGCATCGAGGCTGGCCGGGAGAAACCTCAGGGAGTCGAGGAAGCGAAGCTCGACGGTAGAGCATAATCTCGGGATTCGAACCCATTTGCTCACACTGATGTAACGCTCCTCGTTCTCGGCGAGAACGTTGATTCCCTCGTTGTCGTACCCAAGATGCTTGATCAGGTGGTGAAAGTCGTACCCCGAGCCATTGTGAAAAAACACAGGAATAAAGCGCGGGTCCCGGTCCATGCGGTTGCAATCGTTGCACCAAGGACCAACGTACCTACCGTTAAAGTGATCGTGGTGATGGACTTTACGGTTGTTGATGCTAAACTCACAGGTGCACACAGGACAGGTAGTAGCCTCCTCGTGCTTGATTTTGTCGTCAGAAGACAGCGATTCCATAGGCTTGGGGGTCAACAGGAACTTCCCTATCTCGTTGGCTTCCACAACCATCCTCTCGAGGAAGTGTTTGGCTGCGTCGGGACCGCGATACACATAGGGCTCGGGGGCGATGTGTTGGTCTCGTCGCACCACAACATAGGCGTAACTCGAGGCCTCGTGGAGTTGGTAAGGGATGGTGGAGGAAACTTCGGGATCGGGATAGCAAGTGGACAGGGGTTTGAGGAAGGCCTCGAAATCCGCGATGATGATAGCGGGGTGCTCCACCATGGCACCGTGCATGTGAAAACGCTCCACGCTACCAGGTTCGGGCAAGTCTGCCACAGCCGGCTCGTTGGCATTGCAGTAGAGCTTGTGGTTAGCAAGCTTCTCGGCAGCGATGTTGGGACCTCTGATGCGCTGGTAATCCTGCTGTTCTCGATTACGAAATGTAGACAAGCACCTGCGACACACCTCGATGTGGTGACTATCACTGCTCCGTTGGCTCGAAACAAGCCGAGAGAGGGAGCGAATAAGGGCGTAGTGGTGATGGGTCTCGTCCTTGATGAGCAGAAGATGAATTTCCTGCGCACCGTTGTCGTCTACGTCGCTCACCCGGATGGGGTACACCACATTTTCGTCAGTGAGGCCATAAACGTTGATGGCCAACCGAGGATTGTGTGTACGGGCCTCGAACTTGCGAATGTCCAGAACCTCCACCGGGTAGTCGATCCCAGCAATGGCATCTTCCAGCTCTGGCTCGTAGGGTAGGTAGTGGTTAACTCGGTGTGGTTGGTTTTTCCGGTCGACAGGGTGCAACGCTGCAAGCACCGACCAGAGGAAGCACTTGGCGTCACTGTTCTGAATGTTCAGGACGGCCTTCTTTACCGTAATGGTAGGTGGTAAGGGGACGTAGCTGGAGGCGGAGAGAGGTACAAACTTGCAAAGTTTGACGCGCAGTTCGTGAGGCTCACCACACAGCGAACCCCCCGAGCCCTTGGCTTGATGTTCTTCTTGCTTTGCCACCAGCTCCTCGACAAACTTGTTGTAGATGACCTCGAGGTTGTCGACATCCGCCAGATGCAGCGTCTTCGCCTTGGTGTTGTGGCAGAAGCTGTAAATTTCATCAGACGGCTTCTTGTACCAGCAACAAAGCGATGCGTAGAATTTGGTGGAGTGCGTTGCAAGCGCATCGCCGAGGATGGAAATAATTTGGGCTTGCACGTTCTCCAAAAAACTACGCACGTCGCATGAGCCCTCCGAAGTAAGGGGAAAGTCCTCTAACAAACGCTGGAAAGCAGACTGGTTCGCTTTCGCCACAGGCTTGACACGTTTGGCGAATGGTGGCGAGTCGGCTTCGGCTTTCCTCTTGGTCGAGCTGGTCGACGGTTGTGGAACAGGTGCTTCGACAACAACTTTGCATGATGTTATATGCCTTTTCAAATTATTAATGGTAATATGTTTGTCGCACCTGGGACATGGTTTTGTAGCGGTCACACGCTTACCAGGTACGCAGGTACGACAGTGCCTTTGGAAATTTTTCCTTGAAACACCAGTTTCACAAGTGGGGCAAATTTGTACCGATTGCATCTTGTTGAAAAAAATAATATTTGTGGGGGTATGTTATTTTATATATATAGTGGAGTACCACAAAATAAATACTTTTGCAATAAAAAAAAAACTTGGAAGGCTAATTTGCTATAATGAAATATTTGTGGGGGTATGTTATTTTATATATATAGTGGAGTGTCACAAAATAAATACTGTGCAATAAAAAAAAACCTTGGAAGACTAATTTGCGATGGTGCTGGGTTTGGTGTGTGCTATTTATGTATATGCTACTTCTTGCTTCTTAATGAATCCTGTAAATAATTGAAAAAAAAATAATTAAGCTTGTGTATAAAAAACACAAAAATATTATGTGTACATAATTCTACCAAACAAACTTTTTTTTTCTAACCCTCAGCCCTCTTGGCGCATGAAGTATAAATCATAATTTCAGAAAACAAAGTTATTTTAAAGTCGCCATTTTTTTTAAAATTAAACCATAAGCTTTGTTTATGTTTATAGTATTCGTCGAGCAATAGCAGATAGAGCAAGAATCGTTTTCCTACAACCCATAGTTTATGAATTACAAAACATTTTAGAAATTACATCTTGAAATTTTAATCCAAAATAACTCGAAAACAGCAGGCACTAGTCATCATCCCTCCAATAGGTTGTAGAGTACTTCCAATTTTGTATCGAATGCTATTAAAATTTTCAAATTAGAGTAAAAACTAAGCCGGCAAATCAAGTTTCTCAAAAAAAATAAAAAATTGTTTGTATTTCCAAAACTTGAGGGGGTGGAATCGATTTTATTTGCTAGTCGAATAGTTCTCGTCGAATCCTATCCAACAAACCTAAAATCATCATCCTAGCTCAATTAGGAGCTGAGAAAATCAATGTCTTGGAAAACGTCTTAAGATTTTTGTCTTAAGAAAATTTTCTTGACAGACCGGAAGTAACATCTTGAGATACCGGAAGTCGACTTTCTTAAAGATTAAGATATTTGTCTTAAGACGTTTTCCAAGACATTGATTTTCTCGGCTCCTATGGGACCTAAAACCATGTAACTTTGATCTATGTATATACCAGTACTTGCTCGACCCTTGGCCGAGTGGTTAGCACATCACGCTACGACACCAAGGGTCCCGGGTTCGAATCCCGGTCGGGCTTGGTTGTTTGTGAATATCCATTCATCAATTTCATCACTCATCTTCGCAAATTAGCCAAGAGGTACAAAACACAAAGTAAAATAAACTAAATCAATCAATCAATCAATCATTAAGTTCCGTGTGTTGCAATCATGAAATTAAATTTTAATTAACTTTTTTTTTCCTATCCATCTCTCTCTCAAATCTATATAGCCTGTTCATATTTAGCATGTCAACCATTTTGTTTACGTAGCAAAAAAAAATCTCAAGCCACTTTTTTTTTGCGAATGCTCGTTCTGTAGCCATAAGTATAATTGGATATAGTTGTCAGATTTTATTTAATTTGAGGTTTAATATCAATAAGCATGCATAAAAACTAAATATTTTAAATAAATAAAATTCGAATAACTATGTACTTCCACTAGCCTTTGCGATGGCGCAGCGGTAGCATTGTAATCAAAAAATCTCGGGTTCGATACCCGCACAAGTGGTTCTTGAAACTGTAGGTCCAGTCCCAATTAGCCTTACTGTGCATAAAATAAACTTAAAACATCAAATCAATCAGTACTTCCACTAGCCTTTGCAATAGCACAGCAATAGCATTGTAATCAAAAAATCTCAGGTTCGATACCCGCACAAGTAGTTCTTGAAACTGTAGGTCCCGTCCCGATTAGCCTTACTGTGCATAAAATAGACTTAAAACATCAAATCAATCAGTACTTCCACTAGCCTCTGCGATGGCACAACAATAACCTTGTAATCAAAAGTTCGATACCCGCACAAGTGGTTCTTGAAACTGTAGGTCAAGTCCCGATTAGCCTTACTGTGTATAAAATAGACTTAAAACATCAAATCAATCAGTACTTCCACTAGCCTTTGCAATAGCACAGCAATAGCCTTGTAATCAAGGGTTCGATACCCGCACAAATGGTTCTTGAAACTGTAGGTCTAGTCCCAATTAGCCTTACTGTACATAAAGTGGACTTAAAACATCAAATCAATCAGTACTTCCACCAGCTTCTGCGATAGCACAGCGATAACGTCGTTGTCTTGTAATCAAGAGTTCGATACCCGGTGGAGGTACAAGTGGTTCTTAAAACTGTAGGTCCAGTCTCGATTAGCCTTACTGTGCATAAAATATACTTAAAACATCAAATCAATCAATCAATCAGTACTTCCACTAGATATTAAAAAACACGCAATTTTCCTTTATTTTTTCTTGCGTTCCTCTAACAATTTAACACATTTATTTTTTGAAATATGCCCCGCACACATATTTCCTACCTACCAACAACGGCACACGAAAGAAAAAAAGATATTCCAGCTACCAAGATGCATGCTTCAAATATACTTATAAATCAAAGTCAACTCATGCAAGCTAAGAAACAAAGTTACTTACTTTTGGAAAATACTGCAGAAATACTCTTCACTAACATTCAAAATGAAACAGAACTTTCTCCTATAGCGTTTTAAGTTTTATACGGTTTTCTAATGAGGTCAAAAGTAAAAAATATTAGCCAACGCAACGTGGACCAATAGAAATCCGAGACAATCTGTTTTTTTTTTTTGCGAGTTCGAAAATTCGCAAGTTAATGCATCGCATTGCATCACTGGTATCTATGCTGCTAACTGACATCACTATATATACTTCCGTCATCCCAAGGCCTACATATTGTTGAATTTGTGTTATTGCATCAATGTTGATAGCACAGGAAACCCCTTTCGCATTACAGGTATTTCAATGTAATAAAAAAGCTTTAGAATTTCATTAGAGATAAGAGGACTTGCATCACTGGTATCTATGCTGCTAACTGACGTCACTATATATACTTCCGTCATCCCAAGGCCTACGTATTGTTGAATTTGTGTTATTGCGTCAATGTTGATAGCACGGGAAATCCCTTTCGCATTACAGGTATTTCAATGTAATAAAAAGGCTTTAGAATTTCATTAGAGATAAAAAGACGGTATTTCGAAACCAACACAATGCAATTTTCTGCTCATTCTCGCAACCTACTTCATATTTGAGTGAACACACTCTTGTTCAACATCCGTCTGTCACACATGTGCCTGAAACAGAATACAATATAGGAAAAAAAAACAATTATTATTTGTTTGTTTGCTTGCGTCACAATACGGAAATAATAAGAGGTGTGCGTATGTGTGTGTGGCATCGTTCCCGAGAGAGGTAGGTTTACAAAGGTCACGATATATAAACATTTGACCGGGACTTGGAAAATTACGATAAAGTGTATTTATCCTTCAAGGATGAAAAAAAGCATTTTTACTCATCACGCTGTGTCAGCGCAACAAATAAATGCGCGGAACATGGAGAAAAAGTGAGTTTTTGAGGTTTTGATGAAATGTTCGTAGTTTGGCAACACTGTGGCTCACTTCAGTGATTTAAAGTAAGTTTTTTGATGTTTTGGCGCTGTTTTCTACGCTGGGAAACATCGTCAGCGCAATAAATAAGGCACAGAACGTGGAGAGAAAGTGAGTTTTTTTGATCCTCACTTGATGTTGCAGAACCGGGCCACCTACACTACTCTCTTTCTTTCTCTCTCTCTCTCTTTCTCTCTCTCTCTTTCTCTCTCTCTCTCTCTCTATCTCTCTCTTTCTCTCCACTCAAACTGGTTAATCTTGAATGCTCTATTAAAGAAGTTGTAGGAAGAAATTAATATTTCACTGAAAGGAATTACTTTGAGTTCGGTGCATACTTACTGCCTGTACTAGTTCGCTCTGCACTTCACGATATCGTTTGATATTGGTACATCAAGAGAAATCCTCGTAATTTACACTCTTTTCATGTGTGCGAATTAGTTTTCTTATTTTGTGTCTTTGCTTAGCATTCTTATCATGGAACGTGAAAAAAAATAATCAAAAGGAAACCATTGAGTACACGTCATAAATTGTACATATTTATCATTCATTGTAGCAACTTGATATCAACATATTTTCGGAAGGCACCAAAATATCAACTTTTAGTTCACCCTGGAAACAACGTTTAGTAGCAAACAAGCGAGATTCTGACATCTACATGAATTTCCGGAATAATTCGTGTGAATTTATATTAGTCTCATTGTACGTAATTTTCCTACACTTTCGGGCAAATAGTAAATACGAGGACATAAGATTCAGTGACATTTTTGTCCAGGTCGAAACTCGTGTCCGGAACATTCGGTAGAGAGGGATCATGTGTTGATCACTAAACGTACTCAGTCACCGCAATGGCTCAAGAATATTCATCTGCCGGAGATTTTTGTTTCTTTTCAGCCTGCGTTTTATAACGAACTCGATTTGCAATAGCGCTAGTTCACTTTATTTCTAATAAATAAATTGTAATTACATTACAGTCTCCGTGTTCGAAACGAGGCAGCAAACACATCATGCTTATATTTGTTCGTTCGTGGATTTCCCCTATATCACGTGTCCCTTGCAATTGTTGATATTGCATGATACACGAAACACTCCGTGGTGATGTGGTTAGCACAGCTCGCTACGGCGTCAGGTGTCTCGGGTTTAAATCCTGGTCTAGACATTGATGTCATTTGTTATTTCATCATATCATCCTCATCTTCGTGATTAGCCAAAGGTCGCAGAAAAGCGAATTAAAATAAACCAAATCAATCAATCAATTATGGAGATTTTTAGAATGAGTAATCTTGAATTTCAGTCTGCCCATTATTTGTTTTGGTCAGTTTATAAATACTGTGAATACTTCTTACAACATCGCAAGTATCATTAATGTTTTCGATTTTGCTCAGGCAAGACTCCCAAGTTGTTGTTTTTAAGTCGTCTCTCTTAACGAGGAACGCTAGTGGCAACCCTGCCACGCGCCCCTGCTAGTTATGTCAGAGCAAGCGTTTGCTGTGTTGGGTTGCATACGTACAGGATAGACTTTAAGCGCTTATAGCACAGAAACTAAGCGCTTTCGAGGTAAACTTTATAGGGAAAAGTTACTTGTTTTTATGATATCTACCAGCTACCAAGCGTTGTTGAAAGAGTTTTGCGACACCCTGTATATATACGCACGCACGCACGCACACACCACAGGAACCTAACTACCTAGGTATAATGTGAAGGCATGTGAAATATTCCAGTTTAGAACAGCTCACACGAATTTCCCTTTCTAAATGCAAAATTTGCATAAATGATATTTATTTATTTGCTTTTATTAGGATTTATGGTTATTAGAAAACATATTTTAAGACCAGATAACAATTCCGAAACATACAAAGCCCTGGACGTTCTTCTGCGCCTATCTTGAAATTAATGGAACGGAAAATCAGGAGTTCGAAATGTGAAAATTGCGAACAAAGATACATCTATTCATTTTAATGCAGTGTGATATTAAAGGGGGTAAGAGGGATTCCACCCCCTTCTATCTTGAGCCATCCTAACCAGGAATAATCAATCATCTCTCACCCACTGGATATATATATAATTGAATATATCATACTTATGTACTTACAGAGTTCCACTTCAGTTCAGTTCATTTTAATTCTAAAGTCCCATAGCTATATATAAAAATATCTTTAAGCAATTTATGGCACATGTGTACCACATCCAGTGCCTTTTAGAAACCACACATTCGGTATTTTCTCAGATATCTAGAGGGCGTTGTATTGGAAAAATACTGGATTCAGATGGTCCCCATCTACTCGTTACAGGTCAAACTTTGGAACATTTGTAAAATACTTGACAAAGCATTTGTTTGTAATATAATTAGCTGTACCTAATGACGCTCTTCAAGCACTGAAAGTACTCTCATTCCAAACACAAAACCGAAATCCTTCAGATCTCAAAGCAAGCAAGGAAAACTATACGCTCGAAAGTTTTTTTTTTCTTTTCAACTTTGGTGGACAATACGAAGAGTCGGCCAAGGTCTCTTTTCGTTAGTAGTATTAAATTCAGATACATGCGTATGTTTTGAGGTGACATGTCAATTTCCCGTTTATGTGAAAAAGTGAACTTTAAAGTAAGCAAAAGCATGTGCGCATCACAGTCAAAGATTCTCACATCTACAAAGAAAATCCAAAACATATTCCCATTTTGCCGGGTTCGAATCCTGGTCTGCGAATAGGTGTCATTTGTGAATGTCCTTTCATCAATTTCATAATATCATCAGTCACTCATCATCATCTTCGCGGTTAGCCAAAGTGGAAGAAATGCGAAGTATAATAAACCAAACGAATCAATCAAACATTCCCAATTCACACAAAGTCATTGTCAATCCAATCCAAAATTTACCAGTATCTACAGTTGAATATGAAAGTGGGTTCAATACCATAAACCTCGTCTTAAATGATTAGATATATCCTTTATAAGTTTTAAACCTACTTTTCCTTTCCTTAGACCCCCAGTGCAATCAATGCTTTCATGCAGAAAAATTTGCAAGAAAATTGGATCAAGTCTAAATAACACAGTGCCCATGACAAGTCAATTGGCAAATCATAGAACCTGCAGCGAGTCTCATTATCTCGTGCATTTATCTGACTAATGTAATTTTCTTAGTTGGACTTCAGAGTGTAACTTAAAATGGCGTTTGTGTTACATTCGATATCAAAATTAGATTTTAAGCAATCAATGTCCAATTCTAAGTATACCTAATACAAGGTAAAAATAAGTTCTCCCCCCTCTGATATAATCACAAATTGCACCCTGTTTTAATGTCTAGAAAACATATCATTTCACTTAGGAATGATATCGTGATGCGACGAGTCGAGAATTGTTACAGCCTCGTCTCGTCTCCTGAGTAGTTGGTGAGGTCCTTCTCGTTCTTGTTTGTATTTATTTTCATTTCGGTTTCCACTCAGACGTTGTTAAAGGTAAAAGGTAAAGTGCTCACCTGTGCTTTGCACCACGCCGTGAAGGCGTATAGGGGGTGTGGGGGTAACGCCCCACACTTTCTTGATCCGGTCTGAGTGGGGGTGATGTGATCAACATCACGCCCCTGACCGCCTTTACCCCCCAGGGTTTCCCCCAGGTACCCATGTTTTTCGACGCTGGGTGGGCGCCGGGGCCGCTTCCAACGTTAGAAAAGTTCCCGCATTTGAACCGGCAGGGACCTTTAGCATGGGAGTCAGACACCTTACCGACTAACCACAGGGCCAGTTAAAGATTTTTCTAAATTAACTTTATGCTCAGATAGGCTAATCGGGACTAAATTTACAGTTTAAATTGGAATCCAAAGCACTGTGCGTGTGGAACCCCTTGATTACAAGGCGAAATATCCCGTCCTGTCCGAGGAAATGTTTAGTATAAGCAAGACGTACATTGTGTCACCACTCAACGTTTTACAACGTATATATATGTCATTGAAGTAAAAAAAAAATTAATAATGTTTTTCTGCTTTACGTCTTTTTTCGACGCTGCGAACCGTCGAAATACGGAATTTTAACCTGAATAGATGAAACCGGACATCACAGGCTCGCAATTGTCACTAATGGTTTAACTTTGCAATTACGGTAAACAAAATATAGAATTTACTTGGAAAAAATCAATATGATATACGCTTGGTATGTCTGGATTTGTCATATAGTAATATAAATTTATTTTAAGCAATTTCTTAAAATATGACACCAGTTTCGAATGAAATCGTGTGGCTTTAATATTGCAGATATTTATTTCAGTCTCGTCTCGGAATTTGAGAGGAAACAAAGACTTTTTCTTGTCTCAGTACCATCTCTATTTTGAAAAATCTTTTTAATGTATAGCTTTAAGTGTAGTTTACCGAACACCCTCTTACAAAGTTATGAAAATTATGGGTGAGGTACAGGAGTACATTGTACTCCCCACCTTGGTCTGTCGTTTCTCGTCTCGTTTGTGTAAGTATTTCGTTTCGAAAAAATCCATTTGAAAAATTCATATAGTTTCCTGATGAAGATTTGTATCTTATCTTCGAATCAACGCCACACCTTCTTCAGAAAAGTGTCCCCCCCCCTTACGCAAAAGAGAATTCGTCTGGACGCGATTTTCTGAGAGTAAACTTTATCTGATTTCATTGTTCCGCACACATTTTAAACAATTCTCATCTCCTTAAAGAGGTTTCTAACAAGCACAATGTAGTAGAATAAGTTTACAATGGTTTGAATTTCTGTGGTAAGAAAGATAATGCTTTAAGTTATAACAGTATAAATATTTTAATTGAGCGACTTGAAAATATGTTCTTTTAACAGTAGCACCTTGAGTCTGTCGAATTATCGAAGGGGGGTACAGGGGATAAAATTGGATTTACGGATTTAAGGGCGTACAGTACACTCTTCGAAAATTTGGGGGTACATTGTACCCCTGTACCCACCCGTTCCTGCGCCACTGCTTGGGGGAGGTGATCTGGGCTAGGAATTTTCCCAGCAGTTAATGTAATTTTTATAACACTTTACCTTTCCATTTTATGCTACTGGTGTAGCAGTGAAATGTGTACCGTGTATCGCTGTATTGCATGTTGTTACTTTATGGGATCCGTTGTCGAAATGTACTCCGTCGAGAATTTTTAATGACAGATTTCTATGTTTTTAAGTAATATAAATTGGTTCCAGCATGCTGAAAACATGAATGACGGAGTTATTTATTCCCAAAGTTTGGCTCGTGTCAGTAACGACTTGCCATGACGAAGTAGTTTCGCCACTTTTTATTAGTATAAACCAGTTGTATATACACTCAAACAGCTAAAGATGAAGTCGAAAGTTGCTATCAGTCACAAAGCTAACCCTCCTAATTTAACAACGTAAAATTATAACTGCCATTTTGGTATGTCGTGTTGCACTTGCACGAAATTTTCAGGCTGTTCTGCTTCATGTGAAAGTAACAGGTGTACATTTCTTCACAATACCACAATTCTGGAGGCTAAGAGCAAGGAAACAACATAATTTTAATAAACTATACAAAATATTTCTTTTTCTCGAGGGAGTACAGAGAGTTACACACATTATGTTTAAAAGGGCAAACAGTGTGGAATGAAGTTTTGAAAATTGTAGTGCATTTTTAGTCTTTCACTCATCAACATTCCATGTAATAAGTATCTTAATGTTGCTAGCATGAAAATGGTGCATCGTGATAATAAGCCATAATGCCAATATGCCTGTGCATACCCCGCCCCCTACACACATATACCACATAAAGGTAGAGTGTTTTAAAGGTGATATCAAAAGTTTTAAGAGTACGGAAACATGAGATATATGTTTATGGGGTTATGGTAGTTAGAATGTATTCTTAAATATTGTGTTTCATGCACAATGGAACTGCAGTGTTCGTGCCCTTTCATAATTGTGCTTGGACTACTCATGTGTAACTTCCTCGCCCATTATTTTTAGAGAGAGAGACATTGGTAGGCCAACCTGGAAACATCATTCATTCTAACATATATTTAGCTTTATTACAATATCTGAGAAATACCCAAGAATTAATATTTACAGGAATCAATAGAAATATGAACTTAGTCAAAAATAAAATACTTTTTCTTTTTTCTCAATGAAGATAGGACAATTTGAATTTGTTTATGAATTGTAAAATAAGAACATAGTGTTTTTACATTTTCACATATTTTTCACTACTAATGTTATTCTCATACCTGTGATTGATATTATGAATTCTTCATGTTATTGACAGTATTATTTGTATTGTCATTAAGTTTACAAATGTATCAGAGTGGAAACTATACTTTAATATTTCCTTGTTTTTCTCTTTATCTTAAAGGCGACTAGGAAAACAATATGTCCTGGTTGTCCAATACCACAAAACCATGGCCTATGCATTGCCAAAATACCATGAGCATGATGCAGGAAGGAAGATATACACTTAGGTGCCGGAAGTACAGGGAGACATTTCATGAATGATTTGCCACTGCTACAGCACAAACTGGGGTATAAAATGGTAAGCATTTGTCTAATTTCTTTATGGATAAATAATCTGCAAAAATTGAAAATAAATAAAAGTGCTTAATTATTTTTTTTTGCTCTACTCTATGCACAAACTGGCTACTCGTAACTTCAGCTACAATTTAAATAGGAAATCAAACTATTGTTATGTGCCCTCATGGTGAGTGGAACATGCGAGCCTCACAGATTTCATGCTACACACATCTATCTTTCCCAAGAATTTCATTTGCCTATTTTCTACTGTTGTATGCAGTATTTTCAATGTATTTATATGTGTTAAGAATATTGGCAAAGGGATAAATTGTGACCATAATTTTATGATATATATACGTTTTGTAATGTTAATATTATTGGCAATCTACAGTACATATTCTCTCACTGATACCCCACAAATTGTGTGTATGTTGAAATTTTTTAGATATACCACGACATTATGAAAAGACAATGAAGTAATTGTGTAGCACAGAATAGTAGAAAATGCCTCTTTCTACCACTTCAAAAATCCATATTGGAAACTTCACATCATATTTTTGCTGTGGTGCAAGTTAAAGAAAAATTAAGTAATTATATTCTCAGGTTGATTGCTATAGGAGGTCAATCAATGATATATTGTTGATATCAAAATATCGAATAAAATCACAGGATAAAGCTTATAAAAATAATGTAACTACCATTAATAAAATAATTGTCCACTGTTTGTTACATAACTTTTGCAAACAATAACTAGCTAAATAATTCTACATGGTGTAGCGGTGAAGAGACATATATTGGCCATTGCTTCATTCCAGTGTTGTATTTAAGAAATTTCCAGTTGGGGAGGAAATTCTACTGACTGTCCAGGGACAGTATGAGATAATGTCTTCAAGATATATAACATACCCACCCCCCATGGATAAAATTTAGCAAGCAGAGGGTGGAAATCCCCCATCCCCCTTTACGAATACCACAATGCTTCTTTCTCTGATTTTAGTGCCGTAAAGTAACTGTAAAAGTAAGTTGAAGCGTTACTTCTGTTGAAAATAGTAACTCTAGATACAGTTACAGCTACTTGATTTTAAATGTAACTAGTTACAGTTAAATTTCATCAAAAAGTAACTGTTATGATGTTATGTGTAAGCTAGAGTTGCAAAAAGCAGGCTTTTTTGAATGGACGGGTTTTTCCGATAAAATGCCGGCTTTTTTTTAAAAAAAACGGAAATATTGTGTTTTTTTTGGCTTTTTACCAATTACAGCTAACCTATTTCACTTGAAGTTACTGTTATGAGTTTACAGGTTTGTAGTGACATATTTTAAAAGTACCTAAAAAAATTTACATCATGTAGTAGCCAAAAGACAGATATTGGTCAATCCCAGTAGACACATATTGCATAGCGTATCGTATCCACGATAGGTGTTCAGATACAATTTTAACCCTATCTAACCAGGGAGTTTGGGAGGAAGGGGGGAACCTTCGAAGGCCCACCACCTTAGTATTTTTTAGATTTTTCAACTTCTTGAAAATAATAAATTACATTGTTTCCTAGGATGTTCCCAATATTTCTTTATTAGTTTTGTTCATAAAAACATAATTGTAATGTAATTAGGAGGCAAAATGCACATGGTGGGCAAATCAGGCGCCATCTTTGAATGTGTCTCATTCGAGAAACTCATGTGACTGACAGTGAATAATTGGTTGGTAATGATAGTAATTATTATATTTAATAAACAAATACACTTCTGCAAACTAAAAAGGATTAATAAAAATTATTATGGACTTTGTGAGTTTTAGTGAATGATAAAATATAGCCTATGTGAGACATGCAATAATTGGTTACTATTTTTTTATTAATGATAGTAATTTTTGTAATTATTATAATTAATAAATAACTGCACATATTGCCACGTCCCAAAGAGAGTGACACCAGTCCGGCTTAGGCCAGGGTAAAGCATGAGACACTCAGGGCTATCAAAACTGAATGATGACATTTGAGGAAAAAACGAAAGGAAACAAGTTGTTTAACCTACTACAGTAGGAAGAATGCACCGTATATTCTTAATTTTTCAGGCTACATTCAATATATATACATGATTGCATTTAAAGCTGTCTATATGTTTATTTTTCACATATATATTTCTTGTAAGTGTATGGGAATGTATCTACTGGAAGGCTTCTTCTTCTTCGCTCTTCGCTATGGAGATGTGAAGGACTTCTTCTTCTTCTTTACATCTTATCGATAGGTGAAGACTACTTCCTCTTATATATATATATATATATATATATATATATATATATATATATATATATATATATATGTATGTGTATGTATGTATTTCTTCATATTGGACAACGACAGGTTTCTTCTTCTGTGGACTAATGGGCTTCTATTAAGTTTTTTCTTATATTGGCTAGTAGACTTTATGTGCTAATAAACTTCTATTGAGCTTCTTCTTCTATTGGTTAATATACTTCTTCTTCTATGTACTAATGAACTTCTAATGGACTTTTTCTTTTATTGGCTAATAGACTTCTTCTTCTATGTACTAATGAACTTCTATTGGTCTTCTTCTTATATTGGCTAATAGACTTCTTCTTCTATATACTAATGAACATTAGGCTTTTTCTTCTAAATATATATATATTCTTTCGTACATGAGATTCCACAGGCCTCTTCTTCTATGGACGCATAGACTTTTTCATACATATATATTTTTTCTAATGGATATATTTCTAATTTGCCAACTTCTATATATAAATTCCTTTATCAATCCAACTTTCTTCATTAGATTGCCAGCCTCTTCTTCTTTTGGCTAATGTCTCGAATGTAATATAATAGTAATTCGGGTCGCTGCCTTGCTGCGTCAGCACCTAATATAAGCAGACAAAGAGGTTAATCAAGGGGCGCCGCCAGTCCCGCGTTCGACCTTGAACCGGGTCTGTAATATATGCAACTACACGGAAGTGCTTGGGGGGCTGCCACACCGGGAAAACAACCAAAATGTTTAGCAGAAAAAACTCGTTCTTGCTACAACGATAGAGATATAAAATCGTAATCACTTTCTGACTTCATTAATCTCTGCATATAATCACATAGGCTATACATGGCGATCATTTCTTTGTTTCAGCTTTATCCTTCTCCATTAGTAAGCTAAGTTCATAATTTTAGGTAAACACAATTAGTTACAGCATTCCTAAACACTTTCATTCAATTACCATGCCCATTGTTGCTTCAATCTGCGATCCTGATATTTCTTCCACGTGCTACCATCTATGATTCATTATTTCAATCGTTCGCCGTAAGTTTCACTCATGCGGGTACGTAACAATATGTAATGAGCAAAGGAAGCAGTGATTCAATATTAAAATGGTTTCGAAAAACTAAATATGCTGACCAAGGCAGTAATTTATTTTATTAAAAACATAAACTAAACGTAACGTTTCAACCTTGTAGCAAAGTCTTCTTCAGACTCCGTATCAAGTACAAAAGACTTTCAGATCCGGAACCGGTACTTTGGGATCCGGATCCGTTTTGCCATCGAACATGCGCTTCTTTGGAAAGTAAGAATGTTCTTATAACATATTGTTACCTGTTAATATACATACATATATATATATATATATATATATATATATATATATATATATATATATATATATATATATATATATATATATATATATATATATACTGGTGATTTTTTTTAACCTGAATCATTTGAATATCTTGAAAGAAAATCATCCTACAAAAAATGTTCCAAATAAAAACTTGATAGTTTGGAGGGGGAAGTTTAGTGGTACAACAAAAGAACACCCCCTCCCTCTCTTGTAGGTGGGGCGGGGGGCAACTTTGAAATTTCAAATAGAAACCCCTATTTTTTATTACAGATTCGGATTTTACGGAAAAACATACATAAGTTTTGCTTGAAACATTTTTTTCGATTCGTGATAGATGGCGCTATAATCGACAAATTTTCATTTCTTGAATGTTTACACTTTAAAAACAATGTATTTCATTTCGAAATTCATTTAAATTCAAAAAATAAAACAGTTTTGTTCCAGGACTTGAAATTGTTGTAAAAGAAATAAATTTATTTTGAAAATACCAAATTACTCGACAATTCTTAGTACTAGATATCTCGATGGCTAGTAAACTACTACATTCACTTCTCAATTACATTAAGTGTTCAAAATGGTGACCTTCAACTTCAATACATTTATTGATCCGCGCTTCGAATGAATGTACACAACTCAAAAGTACCTCTGGTTCAATTATGGCACAAGCGTTTTGGATTCGCTCTATCATATTTTCACGAGTAGTTGGCAATTCTCGATACACTTTATCTTTTATGTAGCCCCATAAAAAGAAATCTGGTGAAGTAAGATCTGATGATCTGGCAGGCCAATTTACAGGACCAGCTCTGCCAATCTATCGGCCATTGAAGTCACGGTCGAGTACTTCACGTGCTGCTCTCGAATAGTGCGCTGGACATCCATCCTGCTGAAACCACATGTTCTGTCTCAGTTCCAGGTTAAGATCTTCAAGTAATATTGGCAGTTCATTTTGAAGAATGTCGCGGTTCTCTTGACCATTCAAATTTTCATCAATGAAGTAGGGACCGATTAGTTTGTCATCAACAATTCCACACCACACGTTTACAGTCCATGGATGCTGATGCCAGTGCGGATTTTCCACACTCCAGTAATGCATATTATACCGATTGACCGTTCCGTGGTTTGTAAAAGACGACTCATCAGAGAACAATACCAGACGAAAGAAATTTGGGTTTATTTGTATTTGTTCACGTGCCCACTGACAAAAAGTCAGTCGATTTTGAAAGTCATCGCCATGAAGTTCTTGATGCAATGGCACATGATATGGATGATATTTATGACGCTGTAAAATCTTCAAAACACTGCACTGGGACAATCCGGAATTTCGAGCTACTTCCCGCGAGCTGCCATGAGGATCATGGGCCACAGCATCTAACATATTAATTTCATTTTCTTCTCCAGTAACTGTTCTTAGACGGGGACTTTGTTTAGATTTAACACTTTCTTCAGTAGTAAATTGATTGATTGTACGTTGAAACGAAGCGAAAGAACGCACCATGTCTGGAAAACGCTGAGCATAAACAACGACAGCTTGACGGAGATTCCTGCCAGATTCTCCATACACGAGAACCATTTCAATTTTCTCTTCTACAATTAATACATCCATTGATATTAAAAGGTATCAACAGCTTAGTCAAATTAATCGGTCGGAGCATTCTCGTGATCTAAAAAACAATGAAAAACAAACAATGAGAAACAAACAATGATAAACAAACAATGATTTAACAGGAAAAGTCTAAAAAGGAACTGTTTCTTGACATTGTTTTATTTTTTATTTTTCTGTTGTGGCTTTGTTAAGCATCTTTGACACAACAATAAAAAAAATAAACAAATATCGAATCTAACTTTTAAATGTTGTAAATGGGCGAATTACCAGCTTAATGAAATTTCAAAAGATTTGTCAAGAATTAGTACAAAGTTCATGCACGAGAATGTTTTATTTTTTACTTTAAATGAATTGCGAAATGAAATACACTGGTTTTAAATTGTAAACATTCAAGAAATGAAAATTTGTCGATTATAGAGCCAACTATCACGAATCGAAAAGAATGTTTCAGACAAAACTTATGTATTTTTTCCCGTTAAATCCGAATTTGTAATAAAAAATAGGGGTTTCTATTTGAAATTTCAATTTCAAAATTTCCGCCCCACCTACATGAGGGGGAGGTGGTGTTCTTTCGTTGTACCACTAAACTTCCCCCTCCAAACTATCAAGTTTTTATTTGGAACATTTTTTTGTAGGATGATTTTCTTTCAAGATATTCAAATGATTCAGGTTAAAAAAAATCACCCAGTATATATATAATATACATACATACACACATATATATATAGTGTGTGTGTGTGCGCGTGCGAGATTTGTAATTAATTAATAACTTACAAGGGAGGTCTAAGTTTCCATCTCCGAATTTCCATGAAACTTGGAAGGTGTATAGAGCACCCCCCCTCAAATGTCAAGATGAGGAGAAATTGAAGTGGGGACTGACCCCGAAACCACGTAAATATGGCATAGGAAGAAACAGGGGGCATAGGGCCTCTCTATACACCTGTTAAATTTCATGGAAATCCGAGGGGAACACTTAGATAACCTCCCTTGTTAGTCTTACACTTTGTAATTATATAACACTGCATATGTTATAATGTTTTATTTTAATTTGTAAAACTGTAACTGTAGAACAATTGTATAATTTTTGTATAACATTTCTATCTTGCTATATGTTATAACACCATTAAGCCTTGTTTCCATGATTATGAAAAACTAAATATGCTGACCAAGGCAGTAATTTATTTTATTAAAAACAAAATAAACGTAACGTTTCAACCTTCTAGCAAGGTCTTCTTCAGACTCTGTATCAAGTACAAAAGCAACAAGATACAAAAACAGGGTATTATATATACACAAACATTACTCCCTCCAGACTATTTAGAAAGTTGTTTGGAACTTTCTAGCAGGCGACTTTCACTTGCCAACTTTACTTTCACCTGCTAGAAAGTTCCAAACAACTTTCTAAATAGTCTGGAGGGAGTAATTTTTGTGTATATATAATACCCTGTTTTTGTATCTTGTTGCTTTTGTACTTGATACAGAGTCTGAAGAAGACCTTGCTAGAAGGTTGAAACGTTACGTTTAGTTTGTTTTTAATAAAATAAATTACTGCCTTGGTCAGCATATTTAGTTTTTCATTGCTATATGTGTTAAAGGTTTCATCCTGGAATGGAATGTCTCACATTTATGTGTGTTTTCATTTCCAATACATTTCAGACCCGGATCCGGATCCGAATAGATCCGGATCCATTTGGCCATCCCTTCTCTGGAGTGGCATAAAGTAATGTTCTTGCCTTGTAATAAGAAGGGGTTTGACTTTCAATCCTCCGTGGAGTCAGAATGCTTCAGATCTCATATCAAATTGTAGGTCCAGTCCAGATTCCTTAAATAGATTTTTTTTTTGCCATTTGCGGTCAGTCGTATTTGCTTCTGCTTCAGCTTTAGTGCAAGTGTTTTTTAACCGCCGATCTGCAAAAGGTCCGTTGTACCGAGGGGTTGACAACTAATTTAAATCTAATTTTATATTTGACAGCAAGTCTATACATAATTGAACTATGATTATACAATAGTTGATATATTAACCTTCATGCGGGCGCGTAGGCAGTAGTTTACCACCCACGGCACAAAAACAGGAATATCTACAGGCTACGAGTGTCCCGAAGCGCGGGAGGTATTTGTATTCTCTATTTACTCTATATTACGCAATATGGCACTGAAGTCACTTGTCGGATCGGCATATCGCGCGTGCCAGTCATCATCAAAAGGTGGAAGGGTGAGGTAGTCGGTAATCTACCGCCGTGCGCCCGGTACTGGGACAATTTATCCGACCTTTCGAAAAAAATTTGAGTATTCAATTTCGCTTTTTTTCTTGTTTTATTGCATGTACGAGTATAAGCAATAATAAACTATAGTTTTACAGTGCTTTGCACCATACTAGGGCCCAACAGGATCACAATTATTATGTGCTATCACCAAGAGTGTTTTACCAAAATTACATTCGTTCTATCGTCAATTTCATGTTTTTCTCTCATAATTTTCATCTTCTTTATTATTCATTTATTATATGACTCTCTCCCAAGCATTACCAATTATTCATTATAACAAAATAATGACAGTATAATAGTTAGGACCTACCTACCCAATAATTATTGTAGGTAGTACCTTTCATACCAAATATACTTACAGTAGGTATTATTATGTTTTTTCCCATATTAGAAAAATTGTGTTTATTTTTTCCACTTTTTCAGGGCACGCTTCACAAACCCTGAAGATGTTCGAAGAATCCTCCTCGAACTGGACGAGGAAGATCAAGCTAATGGAGTTCAGGAGGACGAAGTGGACTTCCCTGATGATGTTGATTACGAACCCCAATTTGTTGAATATGGTACCCACAACAGTGACACCGAGGAAGAGTTAGAAGAGGCAATGGAAGACGACAACCAGAGTCTTGAGGAGGGAGAAGAAGACGACGAAAGTCCAGGTTTGAGACTTACTTCGGAAAGAATGGTGATACGATTTGGGCAAACAAACCTCTCACACAAACCACTAAAACTAAGTCTGCAAACATTATAAAACTCTTCCGGGTCCCAAAGGGGAAGCTAGAAAATGTCAAACAAGGCTCGAATGTTTTCTGACACTAATTTCTCCACAAATGATCGATGACATTGTCAAATACACTAATATACACATTGCTCAACGAAAGACTGAAAGGCAAAATCTGTCTAGCACCAGCTTTCGGGACAGGGATTACAGGCTCACCTCAAGAGCAGAAATAAAAGCAGTTTTTGGAGCTCTGTTCTTGATGGCAGTCAAACGTGGAAACCGCGCAGATATTTCCGAGTTTTTCACAAAAAATGGGACTGGTTTGATTATTTTGCGGGCTAATTTTAGTGAACGCAGGTTTCGAATGTTGCTAAGATCTCTTCGTTTTGACGACATACATTCTCGTCAAGTGCGATCTGCTGCCGATAAATTAGCTCCTATACGTGACTTTCAGACAGCATTTGTAACAAATTGTCAAAGAGCCTACAATGTTGGTGAAAGTGTAACCATCGACGAAATGCTGGTGGCTTTTCGTGGTCAATGTAGTTTTATACAGTACATGCCGAATAAGCCCTCAAAGTATGGATTGAAAATATATTGTGTATGTGATTCTCAGACATATTATACTTATAATATGATGATTTATTGTGGAACCCAGAGACCTGGCCCGTACAGCTCAACCTCCAACAAGCCATTTGATATAGTGACCAATTTGTGTGATCCATTGAAAAAAAGTAGTCGTAACGTTACAACAGATAACTGGTTTAGTAGTTACCCCTTGGCTGAACATCTGTTATCGGTTGGCTTGACTTTCCTTGGGACTTTGAGAAGCAATAAAGCTGAACTTCCGCCCGAATTTGTGAAACAAAAACCCAACCTCGTCCCTGGCCATCATTTATTTGGGTGTAACGACGTCGCAACTTTGATCTCGTATGCTACCAAAAAGAAGTTAGTTTTGGTTTTGTCAACATTGCACGATGGACACGAAATAGATGAGGAAACAGGCAAGCCAGTGCAGATAATGGATTATAACGCCACAAAAGGAGGGGTCGACACCGTTGATCTGATGTGTTCGCGGATTACGACATCCAAAAGAACACAAAGGTGGCCAATGGTAATTTTCTTCCGAGACCTCGATATTGCTGGGATAAATTCCATGAGGATATATGAAATGAATAATCCATTGAAATCCTTTAGACGGCGGCAGTATATTTTTGAGTTGGCACTGGAACTGATGGAAGAAACCTGAGGCAACGAGCAAATGTGAATACACTTCCCAAAGATCTGGAAATTTTTCTAACCCAGTATCGAGAACAAGGAACTACCAGCAATGAGGTTGTGAATCCAAACAGACGAAGTTTCTGTTACATTTACGGTTCAAAAAAGAACAACACAACTAAATTACGTTGTAGTAATTGTAACAAAAGTGTATGTAAATCACATTCAGTACCAACATGTGTAAATTGCCTCAGTAATGATTCATCCAAATCAGATTATGAATAGTGCAGTATTTTACTTATTTTGATGTACTTAGTACAAAATTATAATAGCGCTACTTTCATGTGACTGTTTTTTGTTCCTTTTTTATAATTCATGGAGATATGCATCTATTATTGATTGTGTAATGAATGCCTTCCTATTTTGATATACCTAGTACAACATTATGTTACTTGATTAAATTAGTGAGACGAATAACTACTTTCTTTCAATGTTGAATACTTTTGTTACCTAAATACTTAAAAGACTGAGTGATATTTTTAGTTCCTGCTGTAAGATAAAATAAATTGTGTGCTGTGAGAGAGTTTAAAAACCTCAATGAATATTGCACTTTATTTTATATATTGATCAAGTTTTAATAAATGTTTTCATGGTTAAATATGTGTGTTCACGATTCTATTAAAAATATCCCCGATTACAAAGGTTTATGGCGAGATATAACCGGTAAAATACGTGAAAACGAGGTGGCGGTAGATTACCGCCCCGCGCCCACTAGTGTTTAAAAAAAGGCGCGCCCGCATGAAGGTTAATATTAATTAAGGGTGCATATTACATTCCTATAAACTTTAAGGATCAGAAATATATTTATGAGTGAAATTGTTGGAATCAGGGCATTAATGTGTAAGAAATAAATTTACTAGGCTGTGGTCTCACAAAGTTGAGAACCACTGCAACACACAGCCAAAATACATCACTAGTTGCTCCGTACCCAGGTTTAGCGGCCATTTAACAAAATTATATATTGTTCTGTCTTCTTGGAGAAATCGCGACCACACGGATTATTAATAATTACATGAAATTTGAAAAAGACACCTAAATAGAAACACAATTTTGTGTTTGTGTTTAGCACAAAAAAAGTGACAAAAAAGAATTTTAAAAAAATTATTAACCTGTATGGAGTAGTAGTTAGATTGCCACATTTGACCTTAGGCGCAATGGTAGCGTCGTCGCCTTGTAATGAAAGGGTCCCGGGTTCGATACCCCGTGGATGCAAGTAGTGATTCGGATCCCACTTTAAACTGTAGGTTCAGTCCCGATTAACCTCACTGTGCATAAAGTGGACTTAAACCACAAAATCAATCAATCAATCAATTGACCTTAGGGTTCCAGGTTGGAATTCTGCGTGTGACATGGATAGGGGTTTTTACCATTATTTAACTCATCAGTTGATCATGATCGTTCAGAAGTAGACTCTAACGTAAGTTCAAGCTCTGAAGTGCTGAAGAAGCATTATCTACTTTTAGTTCAACTTTCAAAGATAACGGGATACTGCTGTTGTGTGGCTGCAATACATTAGGATGCTCCATATTCTTCGGAATTTCATTAAACCCGAGCATAAATGGAAGTGGAGTTTACATGTTAAATCAGTTAAGGACATGTGCTCCTTTTTCTGCATCAGGGGTAACGCCTGTAGCTACAAGTGCACGTCTGTATGCACAGGAAATGATGAAATGTAACTTATTATCTCTAGGTATCTACGAAAAATTAGAAACGTACGATCGACTCCATAGGTGTTCACAAAAGCAACAACAAAAGTAGTTTTGATTTCTCTTTTATAACGCATGCTAAGGTCCAAACTGCACTTAAGAAAATAAGATCCAATACAACCGGAGTAGATGAAATTTCTACAAACATGTTAAAATGTATCGCTTTCCACATCTCATTCTCAAATTCAGATGTTTTCAACACATGCCTGTATACTGGCACATTCCCAAACATTTGGAAAGTCTCTCACATACGCTCCCAGGCTAAAATCACCAATCCAGTAAGCGCAAATCTTCAATGTACAATCGAAAAATATGTTAAACCCCTTCCAGTCCGGTTTCCGCCCGCATGTAAGGTCAGAGATGGATAAGAGATATCTTACAATGCTGGTTCTTCTCGATTACAGCAACAACAAAGCCTTCCAAAACCACCGATATCCTGCTGGCAAAATTGTCATTATATTTCTACTTTTCCCAACCCTCTGTTGACTGGACTCGAACATTCTTAGCAGCTAGACAACAATGCACTTTCGTTTCTGACAACAAGTCGTCGTGGATACCGATGAATTGCGGTGTACCTCAAGCTAAGCGTTTTTTCTCCGCTACTGTTCTCCATGTACATAAATGATATATCGTAGCATACCCGTTCGATTAAGAAATATTGAACCTGGCAGACCTTGTCAGCTTCTGCTCAGAAATGTGTTGGGTAAGCCTTTCACAGGAAATGGTAAGAACACTGGCCTTTGGCAAGAGGTGACGAGAGGTCAAGCGAGGGTTTAAATAGGTGCGCATGAGAGCGACACGAGGTCTTTTAATCTGGAATCATCGGCGAAGCAGGAGCTACTGGTCTCATTTCTAAAGCGAACAGGGTAAGCTAGTCTACACCCTATTCTGCCATTCGCATTGCTCACTTCAGTCTAAACCGAATCATGAGTTTATTTTAATGATAAGTTAGATATTTGTACCTGGCCCGTTCAGGGCTGTCTCTACCATCAATAGTACTAATCGGGAGGGGCAAGTTACATCTTTATTTAAGATCCCGCGTCAATGTTGGAACGCTACGTGGTGGATTGATGCGGACCTTTTCATTTTCTTTTGGAAATGAAAAGCGTCATGCCTTGTTTTCCTAAACAGACATGAAAATTGAAAGGGTAGGCATCGCGGTTGGAGTTGCGGAATTTTTCATTTATTTCACTCTGAAATAAATGAAAATTGAAATTCGCTAATATTATGTTAGACTTGTTTCTTCTCGGAATTTTTTACTAACGGGGGTTCATTCTTTTTAAATAAGCTACGTCTCCATTGTTAGTAATGCCTTATGTCATTTATTGAGTTGGAGGCGTGCTTCATACCACATTGGATAGGCTCATCATTGTCGCCAATAATGCTGTTGGTCCGTCTTTTGATGCGGAGGGCTTACCTTGTGCCTCATCCACCCCAATCAGAAGTCCTCCATTAACTAGAAGTCGCGCACGCGCGCAGGCTAACTTTCAAATTGATAATCGTCCCACAGTTCTTGTGGACCCCCCCACCATGGCTCAACTACCTTTTATTTATCACCTCCTTTTCGAGAGCATTCAGTTTCAGGGTGCCTCGGGGGAGGATGTTACTAAATTCATAGATCGTTTCGAAAGTGCGGCGATTTTGAATAATTGGGAGGAGATGAAAAAAACGGCAAATGTTCCCGGCGTTGTTATGTGGGGCAGCCCTCCGCTGGTTTAATGCAATTAGCCAGCAAGCAGGCGTCAATTTAGTCAGCTATGAGGACGTCAAGAAAGAGCTTATTGAAGAATTCACAGGCTCCCTTGATCAGCTGCAGATCGAGGAGCAGATCAGATATCGGTTCCACAGGGACGATGAACCGGTATCATCTTACGTTAGGGATAAGCAGACCCTCTTGTTTAAGATGGACCCTAACATGGCTGTGAATAAGCAGCTTAAATATATAAACGCAGGTCTTCAACCGGAATTTATCAGGGAGATATACAAAAATCAATATAATTCAGTTCCGGAGCTTTTGAAAGACCTCAAGGAATATCTAAAAGCAAAGTTCCTTATGCGCCGTAGAACGGTGCAAGAGCTCTTGCATTCGGCTCAGAAGGAAACTCTTTTTCCGTCTCCTGCTGAGTTGCGCATTCCTCACCAGAACCCCGTAGTTAGCACTACGGCGGTTGCTCCGGAATCAGCACCTCGGGCTAATCAAGACATGACTAATCAGCTGCAAGCCTTGCAAGCTGAATGGGACCTTGTCAAAAGACAACAAACGTCTCTCCCAACTTCAGAACCGTCCACTGTAGAAGCATTGGCTAAGCAGGTCAGCAACCTAGAGTTAAAAGTCGAGGAAGTTATACAGTCACATGATCATTGTAACGAGCACATGAGCAACAGCCAGCGGTTGGCTCGATGCCAACAGATACCTAACCCTCCCAATAATCAACAACATATGACGTGTCTCTTGTCAGCTGCTCTGCAATGTGGAAGGTCGTAAATAGGAAGTGTTTACAGCCAAGAGAACGGAACCTGTGACTTAGCATTGGGCTAGTGCCAAGACTTGGCACTGAACAAGGTCTACAAAGACACGTGTGACATTGGAAACATTCCAAAGGTCGGCCTTGCCCGACAGCTGAAAGGTTGCCAACTGACCAAGTGAGTCCACGTGCCAATAAATGAACTTAGGCGAAAATAGTCACAATGATAAGGAAGCTCTAGGAAGGCCACGCGGTAGGGCAGCTTGACGAGTAGACAGATAATACTATAAAAACCACTTAAACATAAAATAAAGATCCTGTTGTGTCTGAGGATTGCAGGCACGGGGAACTGCTGACCTATCGAGAGATCGTTGGCTGTGGCTAGACCAAAAGGTATGATGGACTTTATTTGTCTGTTGTTGGCGCCTTAGATTACTCTTCTAAGTCAGGTCTTACATATATATTTAGTTAACATTAAGAGTGCATTAAATGTAACTGATACTGCCTGGCAGACACAGTTACTCGGGAGTGTGACTCAGAAGAGGTTTTTAAGATGTGGATAGACACTCGCTTTTCTACGATTCACAATATTTATTCTAAAACTAAGCCTAAGGATTACATTTTATGCACTCTTAATGTTAACTAAATATATATGTAAGACCTGACTTAGAAGAGTAATCTAAGGCGCCAACAACAGACAAATAAAGTCCATCATACCTTTTGGTCTAGCCACAGCCAACGATCTCTCGATAGGTCAGCAGTTCCCCGTGCCTGCAATCCTCAGACACAACAGGATCTTTATTTTATGTTTAAGTGGTTTTTATAGTATTATCTGTCTACTCGTCAAGCTGCCCTACCGCGTGGCCTTCCTAGAACTTCCTTATCATTGTGACTATTTTCGCCTAAGTTCATTTATTGGCACGTGGACTCACTTGGTCAGTTGGCAACCTTTCAGCTTGTTGGCAGCTGTCAGGCAAGGCCGACCTTTGGAATGTTTCCAATGTCACACGTGTCTTTGTAGACCTTGTTCAGTGCCAAGTCTTGGCACTAGCCCAATGCTAAGTCACAGGTTCCGTTCTCTTGGCTGTAAACACTTCCTATTTACGACCTTCCACATTGCAGAGCAGCTGACAAGAGACACGTCATATGTTGTTGATTATTGGGAGGGTTAGGTATCTGTTGGCATCGAGCCAACCGCTGGCTGTTGCTCATGTGCTCGTTACATCATGCAAATTTTCAAACTGTAGGCCAAAATTATCATAGCAGTAATTTTAATCACAATCGTGGTTCAAACAACTGACGAGGCTTTCAAGGCAGGGGAAGTAGAGGCTATCGTTCAAACAATGACCGGTTTCAGAATAGTTCCAATTTTCAGCATGGTCGGGGGCGAGGTTCACCAACCCCCCGCGGTCGTCCCGATCAAGGTGACCGGCGTGGCCCACAACTTTGTTATAAATGTGGTTTTCTTAATCACCACTACGAATTTTGTCTTCAAAATCCAGAAGATTTAAACGCCAATTAATCGCAAGTGGTGGAGACACACCTGCGGGCAGTAAAAAGATTTTAGTCTCTACTTTCCCGTCTGAAGACCTCATTTATGTACATGCCAATGTAAATGGGGAACGTCAAAGGTTTATTGTCGATTGTGGGAGCCAAATAAGTGTAACAAGTGATAAGGGTATTCCTGCCCATGCAAGGAGGTTTAAAATCAACACTCTAGTTAAAAGTGTCACGAATAATTGTTTAACAATTAAAGAAATTGTACTTTTAGATTTTTCTCTAAATGGATTTACATTTAGACACCCCTTCAGGGTGGTACAAGATTTTGGTCATAATACCATCCTTGGTAATGATTTTCTCAAAGCCCAAAATGCAACATTAGATTTTGAAAGCAATAAATTGGCTTTGAGCAGTTTTGGCACTCCCCCACGCAACCGCATTCGGTTTGATTCGAAGAAAGCTTTTGATGTTTTCATTAAATTGTCAGGTTTGCTGGTACATACTGTTGAACCTGAATATGTGGCCTCTAAACGAATTGTTGTGAAACCAAGATCACATTTGTGCATCCCTCTAAAATTAGTCAATACAGAAAATCAGAATTTAACTTTACTTGAGCCGGATGCAAATTTTCAGGCTAAATCTGGCATAATGTAACCAAGGTCGATACTCAACCCTGCTACACAACGTGTTTGGGTATCCAACCCTTTGAATTATAGAATTGTAATTCGCAAATGTACTCGGATCGGTGGCGCAGAATCTTGTGAGTTGGCAACGGTGGATCAGGAAAATAGTTCTGTAACAGTTAATTTAACAAAGGAAGAATCAGAAAACGACGATATCCCACAAGTGGATATATCCAAATTTGACATTAATCCTCAATTGGAGGAACATGAGAAAAATTAACTTTTAGAGCTTTTGTTAAAATACAAAAATGTTTTCAGTTGGCCCGAGAATGACATGGGCCTTGCTACCAATTACAAACATAGGATCAAGCTTTCTGATCCTACGCCGTTCCATAAGCAGCAATATCCGATCCCGGTACATTTGCGAACAGAGATAAAGAAACAAATTGAGACTTTGAAAAAACAGGGAATAATCCGGGATAGTACAAGTCCTTATAACTCACCAGTTATTCTTGTGAAAAAGCGTGACGGAAGTTACCGTTTTATTCAAGACGGTCGCTTTTTAAATAAACGCTCTGTGTTCGATGCGATGGCCATGCCTTCCATTCAGTCTATCTTGCACGATATGGGCGGAAAGCAGTAATATTCTAGTGCAGATTTACGTTCAGGATTCTTTCAGATACCACTAACGGAAGACAGTAAACAGTACACAGCCTTCTCTATTCCCAACCTAGGTCATTTTGAATTCAATGTTTTAAGTCAGGGTTATATTACTTCTCCAGCAGCGATGAACAGAACAGTTCAATTGACGTGTAGCGGAATGCAAAGTGATAACTTCGCCTTTTATATGGATGATTTATTTTACCTGGGGCCATACCTTTAATGAAATGTTGACAACACTGGAACAATTGTTTCAGTGTCTACAAAACGCTGGCTTAAAAATTTCTCCACACAAATGTAAATTTGGTTATTTTGAGATACTCGCCCTTTGACATTTGGTGGGGCGTTATGGCCTAAGCTTGAGTGACCGTATTATTTCTTCTATTAAGACTTACCGCACCCCCTCCACCACAAAACAAGTTATATGATTTTTAGGTTTATGTTCATATGTCCGTAGATACATCCCATCCTTTTCAGAGAAGGCCCAACCTCTCCAGTTCCTCTTGGGCAAAGGCAAAAAATTTGTATGGGGGAAGACCAAGAAACAGCTTTTACTAACTTAAAACACGCTTTAATAACTGCCCCAGTTTTGCTACCCTATGACCCTTCTAAAGAAACACGCGTCTACTGTGACGCAAGTCTGAAAGGCCTTGGTGCTATTTTAACACAGCCAAAATCACATAATGATTTCCTTCCTGTAGCATATGCAAGTCGAACACTCAAAAAAGGGGAAGAAAAATTGTCCTTCATGGAACTAGAACTCTCAGCGGTTCTGTATGCCCTCAAAACCTTTAGGTTTTATTTAATTGGGAAACATTTCGAAATTGTAACAGACAATAAAGCAGTCAGTTGTTTGCGTACCACCCGTAATTTGAGTTCGAAGCTCTCGAGGTGGAGTGCAGAGCTTGATTCATACGATTTCACGGTCGTTCATTGTAAATGTACACAAAATATTTCCGACGCTATTAGCAGGGAATCAACCAACCCCCCGGACGACGAATCGCCAGAATTGGGCGAACCTCGTATATTTCTTTTCCAGGATGAATCAATAGATGTGGGAAAACACCAGCGTGACGAATTATTTTTTTCAGAAATCATAAAAGTTTTGGAGGGGGCAGATTACGCCCAACCCCCTTCGAAAGACAGGCTTTTCATTATGTGCTGGAAAATGGTCTTTTATACAGGAACGATAAGATGGGTGGGGGAAGTAAGAAATTACTTTGTATACCTTAGTCCTTACGTCATACTGTAGTAGAACAATTACATTCTCACCCGTGTGGTGGTGGTCATTTAGGGTTTACTAAAACATATTACAATGCACTCAATCGCATATATTTTCCCTATATGAAACGCTTTATACAGGACAAATGTCGCCAGTGCCTATCTTGCCAAACAAGCAAGCGCCCTACAGGGTTGCCACAAGGCGAACTCCAGACCTTTCCAAGCTGTCGCCCTTTTGAACGCCTAGATATAGATTTCGCGGGACCTTTCCCTCCAAATGGCCCAAATAAATGTAAATACATTTTATCATGCATGGACTTTGGTACCCGATATATGATTGCTGCTCCTGTTGTCGATACCACTGCTCAAACGGCTGCTAACTTTCTCTACGAGCACATAATATTAAGATTTGGATGTCCAAAAATTTTAAACAGTGACAGGGGTGTCCCATTTAATTCCTCTGTATTTAAAGAACTTAGTGCTAAACTCGGTATTCAGTTAAAATTTGTTACTGCGTATCACCATAATACTTCCGGCTTAGAGGAACGAGGTCACGGTATTGTACAGAGTATAATTAAGCATTTTGTAACCCCAAAACATGATGACTGGATTACCTATCTACAACCAGCAGTGTTTACGTATAATGTTACACGCGGCGACTCAAGTCGATTTAGTCCGTTTTACCTGATGCATGGGTTCGAAGCCCGCCTGCCCTGGGAAAGTATGCTTCACGCAGATCCCTGCGAAAATAGTACGAACACAGACCAACGTGAAAGGCTAAACAAGGCACGAGGCGCGGCTCATGAAAATTACGAAAATAAACGATTTGAGTCCCAAAATAAATATTATGACAGACGTCATCAAGCAACAAGTTACGCTCCCTGGTGAATTGGTATTATTATATGACCCCACTCAGAAGGCAAATAAGCTAAGTGCTTTTCAGGTGTTTATATTGGGCCCGCGGTAATAGTAAGAAAGGAAAATAGCAATTCCTATTTAGTGGGATATGAAAATAAACGAGGCAAGATTGTGTCCGATTCAGTAGCGGTACAAAGGTTAAAACGCTATCACCGCCCTTCAGGGGGTGAGGAAGAAACGAATATTGTATCTCTTCAAGAGGAAGATTTCGAACCAGTAACTGCCCATAAGTAGCCCAAAGCACATGTCGTAATTATTTACTTTCTGTGTGGACCTTATTTTTATAATTATTATATTATATTTTAATTTAATTTTATTTTTCGTTCCATTTCCCTAAAGTATCAATACGTCAATTCGTTTTCTCGCCAAACGTATAAAACCTAATGTACGCACCATTGCTGTTTTCTCGTAGATGAAAAACTATTTTGTTAGGCAATTGCATGTTTTATATATGAAGTTATTTATAAACACGCTCTGAAATATATGTACATTTTTTCCATCCATGCATGAGTTATAAAAAGAATTAAATAAGTTGTCAGTGAGCTCACTTAGTTAATTAAAGCAACGAAAGTTCGGCACGAGCGTTATTTAGTGTATATTTGTATTTTCTATTGTGTATATTGATTGATTGATTTAAAAATTGTTTGGGTGCGTCGGCACTTAAGGCCATTTTGCACCGTTCTATGTATACGGGGAAATACCCCCTTATGTAAAATTCTGACTTAATTCTTAAAAAGGGGTGTAAATAACCCCTTGGGAAAAAATTAAAAAATAAAACTGCAAGGTTGTAAAAAGACCTGCACGAGACAAACACAACACATTAAAAAGTCAGAAGAAACAAACTAAAAACCTCCTTACAGACGGTGGAAGAGTCCAGCTCTTCGTAAAAAACTAAAGACATTTGATAAAATGCTGCTGTCATCACCCAAGAGGGATGACAAACAGCCGGAAAAGTTAAAAGTCTGCCGGAGGTAAGCAAGATCGACACATTCAACGAGAATGTGACGAATGCTTAAAACGACATTACAAGCACGTATCACCACCCTCGGTTCCTTCGAGATAACCAAAACTCCCGTGAGGAGGCTGATGTGACCGCGCAGTGGAGCATGCTATAGATAGTCCTATGCGTCTCGAGAATGTTCATTGAGAAATACAGATGTTACTATTAAAACCAGCATGTTACAAAGAAACCAGATGAAGTTATATATTAACAGGAGTTTTATTGCACGTATTGAAACCAAATTGAAAAATATAATAAGGTTAACAAAATCTTTTGGAACCATTCTATCGTTCCATTAATTCATTTAAGTTAAATTAAAGACACATACCAAATACCAATTAGACTTAACGAACTCTACCTTACATAAATAACGCTAGTGTACGTGCAGTGTATCAGATCGGCGTGCTACCCAGAACTCGAGTGCTTCAGCCTTCCTGGTAGCTCTTGAACACTCGAGCTCGTCTTGTGCAACACCAATCAGATCACGCCTGACGTCATCTCTACTTCTTATATTTAACCCTAGAGTTCGTTAGTGTACACAACATCTTGAAAGACCCGTTTACATAACAAAGTGGTCTTAACCTCCCCCACTCGGGGGTAATATACAAAAATTACACCTTAGTTATGATACCATTCTAATTTAAGTATGTTCTGGGTAGCCAGCGCTGTTATTCCAATAAATCTGGTGTTGTGTGTCGCGACATAAAGCTAGGCGTACAGACCCCATCTGAAATATACAAAATCGAGAACAGTATCTTCGTAACTTGCATGAACAAACTGTATAACATTTATAAATCAAACATATGTATATTATTTGATTACTTTTCACATATAAAAATAATTAGTATACAAATTATTTACAAATGTGTGTGTCGACACATCATTAATGGATTTGCAACATTGTTTTTGGATTTTTAGATTACGTAATCTTTAACCTTCGTTCAGTAACACATTTCCGGAAAGAAATTCAAAAGTCTGACCTTGAGTCAGTTAGGCAGGTACCACTTGAAATAAAGACATGCCTATACAGCAGACTTCTACAAGTAACAGATGGTTACACAGATAAGACGCAACACAAGGAGTTCTGACGCGTGTTTTGGGTAGCACGTCGCTAAAGAAAAAAACTCTGGGGAGTTATAATCGTGAAGTCGAGCCAGATACCTTTTCAATTGACTAACATGAGCTCGACGAACTTTCCTGGAGTCATTTACATTTTCTAATAAAACACTATTACCCCCTAGAAATTTTATTATCTGATAAGGTCCAGCATATTTCATACTCAATGATTTCGTTATATTTTGTGCTAGACTAGAGATTTTATGCGTCTCTACTAAAACTAAATCACCTACGGAAAATGTTATGTCTGCAATTTCTTTGTATACATTTTGTCTCGCTTATGCAACATTTTAACCATATTTTCAATGGCAAGTTCCCATTTATTTATTAAATCTTGTTTTTCAAGATGTTCATCCGACAAGATAAATTGCCACTTAACTTCTAGAGGAGAGTACAACTTCCTACCCAAAAATAATTCTGCCGGAGACATCTTTAAAGTTTCATGATATACTGAATTAATACTAAAGACAATTTCTTGTAAAACACTTGACCATTTGTCTTGTCTATTGTGTATATAAGTTCGCATGGAACTTTTAATCGTAGATATGTATCTTTCACTCAAGTTTGCCGCCGCATGGTATGGCGAAATTGTAATATGACGAATTCCCATGGAGTATAAATATGAGGTGAAATATTGACTTTTAAAATAAGCTGCAATATCAGTTAAACATTCATAAGGTACTCCTAGTAACATAAATGTTTTATGTAGTAATTTGACACACATTTTAGAACTAATCTTAGCCATTGCGTGACATACACAAAACCTAGTAGCGGCGTCTACCATTATTAATATAAACTTATTTCCACCAGACATTGGTAACGGACCTATTACGTCCATAAAGATACGTTGAAAGGGTAATTTTATGATTTCTGACATCAAAGCATTAGACGCAGGTACATTTCTTTTCTTTGCCTTTTGGCAAATATCACAACTACTTACAAATCGTTGAATGTGATTTTTCATACCTTCCCACGTAAATCTAGACTGTATTTTCTTGAGTGTTTTTACCCAATAACAATGGGATCCACCAATTACATTCGAGTGAAAATAATCGATTATCGAATTTTCTAAATGTTCTGGCACACATATTTTAAACGTTTGATTTATTGCACGAGTTTTCTTGTACAAAATATTATTAACTAACTTATAATCTGGAACCAATTCTTTATTATTTATTTTATCTATGATTCGGCACAATACTTTATCTTTTTCTGTTCTAAATCAAATGATAAAGAGAATAATGGATGAAAATAGATTCCCAAATTAACATGTTGCAATTCTTCAAGTTCCAAATTTTCAGTATCAAATTCTTGACTGTTGTAAATGCGTGAGAGAAAATCGGCAATAACATTAGCTGTGGTGGAAATGTGAGAGATTTCAAACTGATATTCGGAAAGCCTTTCTAAATATCTAGCATACAATGGATATTTCTTAGCTCTTCTTATCATCCATGTAACACAGAGAATCCATCTGAACCGTAAATGGTCTTAATTTTAAATAGAAACCAAATTTCTAGATAGCTAACATTAAACCCATTAATTCTATTTCATATATAGTTTTTGATTTATGTTTCTCTTTCAATCGTTTGGAATGAAAATAAACAGGTTTTAGTTGACCCTGTTCATTTTCCTGCAACAACGTGCATCCGAACCCCTTTAAGCTTCCATCCACTTGTACTGTCAAGGGTTTAGTTAGGTCGGGTAGTTTCAGAACTACAAAATCTTCAAAACATTGCTTTAGTTTGTCGAAGGCAGACTGTTGAGACTGTCCCCACTGAAATTTAACTCCTTTAACCTTTAAATCATACAAAGGTGACATTATTTCATGAAAATTTGGAATAAATCGGATGAAGTAAGAGAGAAACCCACAAAGTCTATTTAAACCTCTTATATTTTTAGGAGGTGGAAGTTTATGTATAGCAGTTATTCTATCTGGGTCCATGCATAATTTTCCTGATTTAACAATGAATCCCAAATATTGAATTTCTAATTTCATGAACTGACTTTTAGTAGGGGAGATGGTGACCCCACATTGCTTAAATCTGTCGAATACAATTCGAAGGTGTCTCAAATGTGTCTCTTTATCTGGGCTAAACACAATTACATCATCTGCATAGAATTCCAAAATTTTACCTTTCAAGTCACCCAAAACTTTATACATAATTCGGGCTAAGCTACTAGGGCCAATTTTAAGACCAAATGGGATCCTAGTGTACTGGTAAAATCCCGAGGAGGTCCCGAAGGCAGTCAGTGCTTTCGAATCCTCAGTTAATTTAATGTGATGAAAAGCCTTTTTTATGTCTAGCACACTATAAACATTTTCTTGGCTAATTGACATCAAACTTTCCTCTAACACCGTGTTAGGAAAGGCATCAAATAGTATATGTTTATTGACTTCAGAGTAGTTACAAACAAGCCTACTTTTATTGTTTTTACCTTTCACTATGAAGCAAGGTGAACAATAGTTACTTTGGCACTCTTCTATAATTCCCTTTTCTAATAAATCTTGAACAATTGATTCAATTTCTAACCTTTTCTCACGAGTTACTGGATATGGATTTATTCTAACGGGAGTTGTATCTTTTAACTTTATATGATATTCATAATCCCTTATACATCCTATATCATTATCAGTAAGTACGTCAGAAAATTCCTTTTTCAGCTTACCTAGTTCTTGCTCATAATAACCTATATTTGCAGTCTGTATTCCCAGATGTGTCCCTTGATGTCTTCTAGGCCTGCCAAAGGGTTCTCGGGTTCCTGGTCTGCTTCTCTTCCGGACTCCAACTTGTTCCCGGCGGTCGTCGTATCCACTGGCTTGACGAATCGTCTGCCCATTTGAATATTGAGGAGTAGAAACACTTTCCTGAAATATTGTACATCCTTTAAGTAAACTATCACCATTCCACTTAATTGGCACAATCTTATTGCTGCTTTTTAACTGCACTACACCATCACTTAACTTTATATTCATTCCAGTTCGAATTTGAAATTTTAGGCCAAGTACTAAGTCTACAGGTAAGTTTTTAGCAATGTACATATCAACTGGCCACGACATTTCATTAATTTGAACTCCAAATGTCACTCTCTTATTAAGATGTAAACTGAAAGAATTACCCACGGTAACTTTGATATCTACGTCATGCTCGTGAAAATTTCTTTTATCTTTAATTAATTGCCAAATACTGTCTTTAATAATGTTCTCAGAGCAACCTGTATCAATACAAGCCAACACTGGTACCTTTTCCACAGAACAGTCAATGAAAACAGCTTGCATCTCCTGTTTATTTATAGTTTTCGAAAGATCTCTCTTCATTATATAAGCCTGTCTTTTAAGGGGACAATTTGATTCTTTATGATTAAAGTTTGTACAAAATCGGCATTGCATAGGAACTTTGTCTTTAGGCAAGGAGAAGGAAACAAGTTTTTCCTGTCTTTTTTCCGCATAAAATTCACTTGCAATAACATGATGTTTTTGCATTTTTTTAGACTCCATTTGAATGTTTCAAGAGAGTCAGAAACTTCACTCATTATAAGAAATTTCTCGGAATATCTAGGCAACAGTCTTTCGACAAACAAGGCACAAAATTCCGCATCTGTCCACGCCACTTGCAAAACTCGGGCTCTCCTTAATCTAGTTTCTAAAAATTCTACTGGGTCTTCCCAATTATCCTGCCTGCGTAATACATAGTTCGTAATGAGCTTCTCACGTCCCAAAGACGTCACATGAGTATCTAGAACTTTCCTGACAACTTCTCGCCACATGCTGTTCTTCGATATACAAGTCAACCATAAACTATATAATCTTTGTCCCACTTTATTTAACACTGACAACATGATTTCTCTCAAGGGAAACAAACCCTTTTCTACAATCTTCTCAATTGCTAGCAAAAATTGAAATATATTATCCGAAGATTCGGATACCACGGGCTGAACATCAGCAATAGCTTGAACTAACGTATTCTGTGCAATATGACTAGTTAACTTGCTTAACACACCATCAGGAAAAATAACACTATTGTTACTTCTTTCATTAATAATAAGCCTAGCTTCTTCGTCTGAATCAGAGAACTGTATTAAATTGTGACGAGGGCGTCTATTTACCCAGGAAGTCCTGATAGGAACCCTATAACTAGGTTGTACTTCTACATTTCTTTGGTCGAGTACATTAATAGGATTATTCTCATTACCTTCAGATCGTTGGTCTCTGTTACGAGTTGAAGAAAAAGGCTCACGATATTGCGTGAGATCCGAGTCTCCCACCTGATCTAAGGTTAATAAAGAATTCACACCATCCATTTTCTTTAGATTGCAAATAGTGTATCTGTAATTAGAAACATACGTTAATACTAAATTCTAATTTTCATATCTCCCCCCTTCTGTTCCATAACCATTAAATTTTCCTTTTCTTTTACGATGAACAGATTGAATACTGGCATTTTTCAATGTAACGAGCAGAGCAAACGGACAGCTGGTATGTAAGGTCAAATGAACGTGCCTCTGAAAACACACGATCAACCATGCTCTCTCTTATCACCACCCTCGGTTCCTTCGAGATAACCAAACTCCCGTGAGGAAACGAGGCTGATGTGACCGCGCAGTGGAGCATGCTATAGATAGTCCTATGCGTCTCGAGAATGTTCAATGAGAAATACAGATGTTACTATTAAAACCAGCATGTTTCAAAGAAACCAGATGAAGTTATATATTAACAGGATTATTATTGCACGTATTGAAACCAAATTGAAAAATAAACAAAATCTTTTGGAACCATTCTATCATTCCATTAATTCATCTAAGTTAAATCAAAGACACATACCAAATACCAATTAGACTTAACGAACTCTACCTTACATGAATATTCTAGTGTACGTGCAGTGTATCAGATCGGCGTGCTACCCAGAACTCGAGTGCTTCAGCCTTCCTGGTAGCTCTTGAACACTCGAGCTCGTCTTGTGCAACACCAATCAGATCACGCCTGACGTCATCTCTACTTCTTATATTTAACCCTAGAGTTCGTTAGTGTACACAACATCTTGAAAGACCCGTTTACATAACAAAGTGGTCTTACACGACACAACGGAGGGTCCAGCCCTTGCAGCAAATGGACATGCGTTAGACGACTGTGTCCTAGACGCATGCGGGTAAGAATAACTTCTTCTCGCCGAGAAGGGCGGGACGAGGAACGCCAAGCAACTATGGTGGGCTTAACAGCGTAAAGCTTGTTCCCCGTTTCCGCATCCCACTCGGCCTGCCAAGTGTCAAGAAGGGAACAACGGAACACATTCTGCAGGTCGCTAGGTGGCAAAAGGTGGACGAGAACGTCGCCATCTGCATCAGCAGATTTGGCGGCAGCATCAGCTGCTTTGTTCCCCTGGATGCCTACGTGGCTATGGGCCCAACAGAAGTTTACATCCGCACTGGCAGATAAGGACACAAGCCGTCTGAATATGCGTTGCGCTACCGGATGCCGGGAATACGTCGAATCCAGAGTCTGCAACACGCTGGTCCAATCACAGCACACAAGGACCTTCTTCAGACCGTTGACATCTGCAAAGTCCAGTGCCTTTAGAATGGCGTACAACTCTGCCGTATAGATGGAACAGGCAGGATGTAGCGAGTAACTGGAACTTTGAGAGTCTAGGACGAAGGCGCAACCAACTGATTCGATTGTCTTGGACCCATCCGTGTAAAACACATTAAAATTGGGGTGCTTCGCACGAAGTTCTAAAAACTTATGCTGGTATACAACCATTGGTGTCTCTGACTTTGGAAGGGCAGTCAGAAAAAAATCGATAGAAGGTGCAGGAAACTCCCAGGTAGGGAGAGGCGGAATGAGTGGAGAGACGCCAGGAAGATCACAATCAATATTAAGTGCTGACAGGATCTCGTCTGCACGAACACCAAATGGTCTAGTGGCACTAGGGTGGAGCCGATACCTTGCCAGGCTATTCTCGTCTGAGATGGTGTGAAATGAGGGATGTGAAGGCATCGAGCGAAGATGGAGGAAGTATTTCACTACCAGCCGCTATCTTCGCAGAGACAGCGACGGCTCAGATGCCTCTACGTACAAACTGGCGATAGGGCTGGTCCGAAAAGCACCAGAGCAGAGCAGATGCGAAGTCTAGATGGGCGGGCATAAGAATACACAACACATCCATAATCAAGCTTCGACCTGATGAGTGCACGATACAAGCGAAGCAGTACCGTCCTATCAGCACCCAGTGAAAAGACCCGTTATTATAATTAATAACGTAAGAAATGTTAATGTACCGTGACATTTAGCCTTAAATAAAGAAAGAAGTCTGTGTAAGTCGACTAAAATGAAGCAGAGAACAAAGTTCTCATTTAGAACATGTAATTTGTGCTAGTAATAAGCAAAGTGTGAAGTTTCATACGTTTAACGAGATATTTCTTTTAAATCTATTTTCAGTTAAAATTATTCCTGGCTGACAGTTTGAGTATTATCTTCTTGACCCCTCCTTGAATAATTCCTATTTGCATTGCACTAATTGCGTTGTTTCTAAAACTAACTAAAATACCCGAGACAATTTTAATTTTAATTTATTTAGTGTAAAAATATGTGATTTATCAAATTTATTGATTTGACATTTATTTGGACGAAAAGTAATTCAAACCTACCGGTATTGTGTGAAAAGACCCGTTATTATAATTAATAACGTAAGAAATGTTAATGTCCCCGTGACATTTAGCCTCGAATAAAGAAACAAGTCTGTGTAAGCCTACTAAAATGAAGCAGAGAACCAAGTTCTCATTTAGAACATGTAATTTGTGCTAGTAATAAGCAAAGTGTGAAGTTTCATACGTTTGACGAGATATTTTTTTAAAATCTATTTTCAGTTAAAATTATTCCTGGCTGACAGTTTGAGTATTATCTTCTTGACCCCTCCTTGAATAATTCCTATTTGCATTGCACTAATTGCGTTGTTTCTAAAAACTAACTAAAATACCCGAGACAATTTTAATTTAAATTTATTTTGTGTAAAAATATGTGATTTATCAAATTTATTGATTTGACATTTATTTGGCCGAAAAGTAATTCATTTTTTTCAATAATAACTAAAAATAACAGTTGTGGTAATTTAAGCTAGTTTAGGTTCAATAATAGCTACCTAATTCAACAAGATGCAGTTTTTCCTATATTTATTCGTTTTAATTGCCTTTATCTCTCACGTAAATTCCCTATCCTTCAAGGAAGTGGTCATAAGATCTTTCCAATACCCGTATATCATCTGTTCAGTAATTACGTTAACACTAGTTTTTATTTGTATTTTAATTATTGCTTTTATTTGTTGTCAGCGAAGATGTAAAAACTTAAAAGTTTTGGAAAATAATTGCCCAAGGGAAATGGAACGAGTAAATATGTCTTCAAGTGTACAATTTTTAAATATATCCCAGTCGGATAGCCACTCTTGCCACTGTGGTCCCACCCAACCCGTTACATGTCGAAATCTTGCGTCAGTTTTTACCTTTCAAAACCCCTTTTATGACCAAGCAGGTACTCAAAACGAAATTTTCCCACTTGAAATTCCCCCCGTCCATCTAGATACATTTAATGTTGCATGTCAAACTCTTAATCCATTAAAGTTAGATGATGTTAACACCTCATCTCGCTCTGTTCAAACTAATCCTGTTAAAATAAAGAGAGTTGAAGGAGTTACGGTGAAAACACAAAACGTAGACGTGTCTCGAACCGACGACCCCCAGCCCCACTCTGAACCAATTGTCCCTTTCATTCAAAATATGTTTTACGACGACATATAATCAAGCTCCTTTTTCCACGCACTCCCCTAGCAGTTATGCAACCGAGTTCGTATCAGCTTTTGTCGCCGAACAACCTTCTCCCCTTTTTTATTTCTCTCCGCTCTACATCTGGCGGTACTCCAGGTACATCAAGAAACAAAAGTTCATGAAAGGTACTCTCTTCCTCTTCCTATTTGCTCCTTGGCACCGCCTCCCTCGTTACCAGTCCTAAGTTTCTATCGTCGTGTTCCTCGCAGAGGAAGAACATGTTCCTGTTATTGGTCCTCACTCACGGGAACTCCGCCCATCCAGAACGGCCGCCATATACCTTTCCCCCTCCCCCCTTTTTCCCCCGACTCAGATCACACCTCCAGCAGAGTTGAAAGATGTCTTTAGCTAGACTCCTCGAGTTCCTGTTTTATGCTGAATTGCACTTCCCTTGCAGTTATCATCGTCGAGGCCACTTCGGTGCTCAGTTTCTACTCCAGATTCGAGTTAGCGGAAGAAACATATTCTATTTTAATCTCAGAGAGAGAGAATTTGATGACACCTTTCTTTTCGTCAAGTGTCGGGATGGATGCGGAATTTGTTGTAAATGAACTTTACACTCAGGTGGCTTCGTCACTGAAATTCCTAGCCTCCAAACAAGGTGTTAATAAGAGCCTCTTCAAGGGCGCTTATTTATGAGATTTTTTCTCGTTCCTTCAGAATTTTCAAAAGTTTCCCGAATGAAATTTAATTACTTCTTACAGATTAATTTCATGTTAATCTTCGTAAACTAGGTAATAGCGAGTAATTGTGCTTATATTTTAATCTCCCACACGTCATAGACTTTAGTTGAAGTAATATCATACGAAAGGAACGTGATTCCCATGTTATTTGTAGGGGTAAGGAAATCGTCGCACATCAATCCGGCTAATTGTGACTGCCCATGCCAAATCCTATACTTTTCTTCCGGCCCGCCGTCATGATGTTTCATTTACGGTTCCGTTTCAATTTTTTTCCCTAAGGCAACCATAAAAAGTAATTTTTGTTTACTTTATTAGGCTAAAAACTCAAAAGAGTGGATTTAGACGCCTACAGTTGTCATGGGTCAACTGTAATCTCTTACGCGGCGAGCATTTATGCTAAGTGACAAAGAAAATACACGGCGGGCTATAGCATGACGTAGAGTAGTTTTTCCTCTTTTCTGTTTAACGCAATGCCTTATATTTTTTTCCTTTATTCTCAGAACCGTAAATTTACTTCACAGATAGCCAAGAAATGTTTTCTAAATCAATAACCCAGTTTAGTTTCAGTTTTGAATTTACATTATACCTAAGAGAGACAAATGCGCCCCCCCCAATTTGCCAACGGTTTTAAGACCAGCCAAGGCAACCTCCTAGGGTCACACCCGGGATGTTTATGTTTTGCTTTAGGCAATTTTCATTAATTTTTTGTTTGTTTTGTTATTATTTTTTTATTTTTTTATTACTTTTTTTCCTCACTTTCTTCACCCTCCTTTTTTACTTTTTATTCCAATTATTTATAAATTCACACCTCCAACACACCATTTTTTGCGCAGTGGTACCGCACGCCCGATACCCACACTAATAGTTCAAGTTTCTCGTCCATTAGGCGCGTTAGTTCCCAATAGGTCTCGCAATGGCGCGACCCATATCCCGCTCGGGCATCGCATGCGATGGCCGCATCTTCAGAGGCTGCTGCACAAATTCCATCCAGATCCTTAAGGGTGCAAACGACCCTGCGGGTCGCCTTCCACATAACCCTTTTCGTTAAGGTCTCCAAGGCCCCCCGCCAACCAGGGGATATTCCTGCCAGGTGGAGATATTGGTCGAGGGCTATCTCCACATCTGGAATCCAGCTTAGTATGGCCAGACAAATCTCCATGGGCATATTTTGCATCATGTTTCTTGTTTGAGTTTAGGCTGACATCGCGCAATTTTATTGGAGGTGTCTCTTTCTATTCCTGACGACCCTTACCACCTTTCAATATACAGTGGCAACTGAAAATGATGATATTTTTGTCAGTGGATTAGGTTTATTTTACGAACAACAAGGTCTTATGGTTCACAGTTCCGATTACATATATAGAACTGCCAATATTCATATTGATATTAACATTCGGACTGATAACCACTCAGGCTGTGTTAAGTGGTCAGCTATTCAATATGATACCCATGATCGTATTCAGCAATACTTGCGCGAAATTTCACTTTACCTCCCTTGTCGTTTTAAAACCAGCGATAGCCGGCCGAATTGCCATGGGGTGTGGAAAAATGTATCTGGGAGCACTCGAGGGAAAATACCGTTTTTTTTTAATTTAATGAATTTATTTTCGGTAGGCCTTTCAATTTATAACTTCTTTTCAATTCATCACCTTAGCTCCTCTGTTCAAGCTCTAAAACATAATCAAGATCCGATTCAGGCAGAATTACAGGAAATGAAGAAAGACGAAATCCAGACTTTCCGAATTGTTAATAACATTTTGGTAATCTTCGAACGTTCTCTTATTGCTCTTAAAGCGGATTTAGTTTCAAAATTTTGTGACATCTATACGGAAGAAAGGCACCAAATAGCACTTTTGCACACGTCAGAATTATTTACCCGTATTGATTTTATGGTAACCGATCTATCGATGAATAAACTGTCTTATCATATGATTTCTCCTGATTGGCTCCGTGTTTTTCTGAGTCTTCATTCTGACTTTAAGGACACCCTGTATATGACGGATCTTGTTCTCTTTTACGCTTTAACCAATGTCTACCTTGTCAATTATGACTTATCCACTCATTCTTTTCATATTTTGTTAGAAAGTCCAAATTTACCCCGTAATGCTATTTCTTCCGTTTATCGGACTATAAATGTTGGCACTTTTGTTGATAATAAATGGTTCCGGGTTAAGGTTCCCCAATTATCGTATAAAATGGAACATAATGGTCAAACCCAAATCGTGGAGATTCTTGACAGTCATTGTAAATTTAATTCCGTTATTTACGTTTGTATTCATACGGAGCTTTCAATTCACGATAATATGAAATGCTTAACAAATATTCTATTTCATAATTCCACTATTTCCTGTTCCACAGAAATAAAATCCAACGTCGGGGGCCACCTCACGAAAGTTCGCACTCGAACAGGAGTGATAGTTTCCGGCACAGGCAAATTCCTCCAATCACAAACTTAAAACGGCAATTTAAATACACACAAAACAATAACAGTGTCTGAAGGAACATCCTTTTTCTGTAATTATCAGAATTTTGATCAATTGATTTTTGATGATGAAATTATCCACACTCCTAGGGCTTTAGATACAGAAATAGCTATTCGAGCAATTTCTCCACTTTTTAATACCTCTGTAAATTTTTCAAATGTAATTCTTCCTGATTGGACTGACTTTCGACTGGCCATGGAGAAATTGAATCAGTCAATCGCGAACGAACCAAAATTTCATGAAATATTTTCGTCCCATTTTCCCGTTACTGTTATCCTATTACTAATTTGGAACTTCATTTTAACTGTTTATTTATGCTATACGTCAGGCGTATGCAAGCGCAAACCAACCTTGACTAGTGAGCGTTAACAATGCGTCACTATGTCGCCTTGACTTATTCATCCATTTTATTATGTATCTTTCGTAATTAATGATCTTAACGTCATTGGAGCCATCTCATCTACTTTTTTATTATATCTTAATGATCCCGAATTTTACTTGTGGCTAGATCCGTTTTAACAGTTGTGACGTTACCAAATTTTGGGTTAATTATTTTTTTTCGTCAGTTCCTTATTTTTACAATGCTTTGACATGTCTGGCATGATATTAATGGATTTCGTCGGGTTACTTTTCTGATACCAGGGGATATATTTTATACCATCTACATATTACTTTTATATATTTATCAATATTTAATCCTAGATATTTTCGTTTATTTTATTGTATATGATCATGTGCCAACAAAGGGCATTTAGTGCCATGTCATAACTTCAGTTTATTTTGCATATTATTCTATATTTTGGGAGAAGCCAGGGGCTATATAATTTAGTCAATATATACATACTCGCGTACTTTCGACGTGGCCTTTGGCCACGTCTTGTACGCTCGCATGCTTGACCTTCGGCCTCGTTGTGAATGCAATCACGTTATAGATGGGGTTCCTCAATGATCTTAATGACTTTGAAAATGTCTGCATGTTGTATTGGATGATGGGGAACAGATGTATAACTTTGAAAAGTTTAGAAAGTAACTTTATGTGTGTATGGGCTCTAATAAGGTACAAATATTCAAACTATTATTGTATATTTTCTTCATAATGAACTGAGTAAGTAATAACCGTTTCAAGATAATTAGTTGGATGTTTTGCATCAACGAATTGAATAGCGACTAAATTGAAAATGCAATATTTACGTATTTTGTTATTTTCACATTTTTGAAAGTAATTGGATAATAACTGTTTCCCGTCATTCCCCTAAAATGCCTACCTTGCCTCTGTAATAAATTCTGATGCTCGCATGTTGAAATTCGAAGAGTCTAGCATAATTCCCATACAGTAGCTTTCGGGGTGAAAATGAACATTCTTTAAGTTCTAGCAACGTCCGTTTCCATGGACAACAACAGGCACGGCAAGCTCTAAGGAATTGCATGTCATTATACCCCCTAAACATTTAGTTAAAACAAGCACGATGTAGATATTTACGCATTGAGTATAACGTAATTGTATCTGGGCTGAAACTCCTTATTATGTAGATGTCACCCTTGTTTCAGGCACCTTTTCAAAACCAGGAGTTCATTCATCTGTGTCTATTGATCTGTGAGAAATATAATGTAGCTAGACAATTAAGAATTGAAGGAAACAATGTGAGCAAAAAAGAAAAGCCTTGGAAACGGTTGCTAGGGACGTGAAAAAAGGGCATTTTCACCCTTAAGGAAGGGCCGATTGAGCGATTTTTGAATTTTCTCGACCTTTTGGGACAATTTCATGGGGGGTCGTAATCGGGCATTTTTCGCCTCCGGGGCTTCCTTCATGGAGAACATTTATGTCAGTGAGTGAGTCAGTGGTAGGATTGGGGCTTTATATTTATTGGACTCGCGTACTTTCGACGTGGCCTTTGGCCACGTCTTGTACGCTCGCATGCTTGACCTTCGGCCACGTTGTGAATGCAATCACGTTATAGATGGGGTTCATCAATGATCTTAATGACTTTGAAAATGTCTGCATGTTGTATTGGATGATGGGGAACATATAACTTTGAAAAGTTTAGAAAGTAACTTTATGTGTGTACGGGCTCTAATATGGTACAAATATACAAAATATTCAAAATTGTATATTTTCTTAATAATAAAGTGAGTAAGCAATAACTGTTTCAAGATAGTTAGTTAGATTTCTTGTATAAACGAATTCAAGAGCGACATTAAATTGAGAAAACAATATTTACGTCTTTTGACATTTTCACATTTGTAAACGTAATAGAAAAATAATTGTTTTCCGTCGTTCCCATCAAATTCCTACCTCTCCTCCGTAATAAATTCTGATGCTCATGTTTTGAAATACGAAAAGTCTAGCATAATTCCCTTACAGTAGTTTTGGGGGTTAAATAAATGTTCTTTAAGTTCCCTAGCAACGTTCGTTTCCATGGATAACAACAAGCACGGCAAAAACTCTAAATAATTGTTTGTTATTATACCTCTAAACATTTAGTTAAAAGAACCAAGATGTAGATAACATTTTCGCATTGAGTTTACCAATATATACGTAAGTAATTGATTCTGGGCTGAAACTCCTTATGTAGATGTCACCCTTGTTTAAGGCACCTTTTTGAACCAGGTGTTGATTCATCTGTGTGTGATCTGTGACAAATATAATGTAGCTAGACAATTAAGAATTGAAGGAAACAATGTGAGCAAAAGAGAAAAGCCTTGGAAACGGTTGCTAGGGACGTGAAAAAAGGGCATTTTCACCCTTAAGGAAGGGCTAATTGAGCGATTTTTGAATTTTCTCGGCCTTTTGGGACGATTTCATGGGGTGTCGTAATCGGGCGTTTTTCGCCTCCGGGGCTTCCTTCATGGAGAACATTTATGTCAGTGAGTGGTGGGATTGGGGCTATATATATATTGGATATTACTTTTGATGAAGTCATATTTTCATTTTAATGGTGTTCCAGGGTTAAGGCGTCAAACTATATTTTCCGCCTTTTATTTTATTTAGCCTTCATTCAAATTTTGTTTTATAATTTATTGCACCTATGGGCAGTTTATTTTTTGTTTATTTATCTCTACTCATGATTTTCACTTGCCTATAAAAGGCGATTACTTTACACATTTTTTATATATTTTAAATATTGACTGACTGAGAGCAATGTAGTCTTTCCAATGTCCTACCTGTTTCCTACCCTGTTCGGAAATTCCACGAGTTCAAGGAATTTCGAAAGTAGTCCAGCGACTTTTTTGAGGCCGGAAGAAGAACGCACTCCTGAAGGCTTTGGAGCTCACCAGCTTCCTTTGGATTTGAGCAGTGTATATCACCGGTGTGAGAGCTGAAATCGCCCTGCTGCTGTTATGCATCTTCGATAATCACGGCAATCAGAACGACCTATCCCCTTTTGGTCGTCTCCGCCCCTGTTCCCATTATCTACCACCAATTGGGACCAGCGTAGCAGCAACGAAAATCCTATCCCAAGTGACATCCCAGGATCGGAACATCGTCAGAAACATCAGAAGAAATTTCATCTTACAGAGCAACCCCCCCCCCCCCCCATAACTTTAACCCCCTTAAGAAGAAGCATGAGCATCTTTCATGTACATCGTCCCTTTTGCTCTGTAAGGCTAGGCAGTGTACTTCACGAGCATACTGGAACTTTCCGGGTACAGTCAACGACCCAAATGTGTTGTGACCCCCCTGTGAATCAGCAACCTGCCAGGCCACCTGTGAACAGTTTCATTCTACCAGTGGCCATGTTTAGTGTTCCCCTTCCTGGGGTGACCGTGGCGTCGCAACCCCGGACACTTTGCACACTGTATGCAACGGCACGGTACACCTTCCGTTTTCGTATGCAACCAGCGTACGAAATGTGTCGCCATACGATGTGTGCCGGAAATATGGAATGGCGTCTGCTGTGAACTTTCGGGGGCCTATCATAAATACCCCCCCAGTGTCCGCCATTGTACAACGCATATATTGGGGCTTGCAAACGCTACTTGGAGTGGCTCTCCTTGGACTACCCTGTGCTCGTCCGCCCCGCTGTCAATGTGCTTTCATCGGCTGAATAGTATTCCTGAACTTTCCACACCGGGATTCGAACCCGGTCCGCCAGCGCAATTGTGATCGGTCCAGGACCGTGCATCTCCCGGAACAATGCTTCGTATCCCAGGACTCTGGAGTTTGCGTGTATTTGGATTGCCCTGCCTTCTGACTTCGCAGGTCATCGTGTGCCCACATTAGTGTGCTACGAACGTCAATAGCAAGTGAAAATTTATTCTTCAATTATATTCTTCTCTTCGTGTGGTTGCGGGTAGCCAATACTGCATGTGTCGTTTCTTTTATTGGCTTCAGTGCATCCATGTCAATGCCGCGCAGTCCAGTGGAGATTGGTGTTTACCACAGTCTTTTTTGCTCTCGCCTCGAACTATCAACCTGACGAGGCGGAAGACTGCGAGCATACGGCCTCAAGGTTTCTCACGGCTTACGTTCGGCGCTTAGTTAGCAGTTGTTCAGATGCCATTACCAATCTCTCCGAGTTGTTATGCGAAACGCAGAAGGCATTCGCATGTCTCGGGTTACGATCCAGTGTGATGAACTTTCGGACCTGCGAACAACACTTGCTATCGCATGTTGATATACCGTCAGCATCTCTCATACGAAAGACTCTTCCAGCGTGTGGCTAATGAAAACAAGAGACTTTATTTCAGCAGTCAAGCTTTGAGCTTAATTCTGTTCCATTTAATTTTCGGTGAAGGGTCTCCGACATTTTTTTTATTGTTTTATTTTATGTAACCTTTTTTCATGTAATAAAAAAAAACCTTTTAAATTTTGGTGAATGGCAGATGGTTCAATTTAAACTTTTAATGATTACAATTTCAATTTTAGAAATTGTCTCGCAAGAGGGGTGTCGTAGGATACCCGTTCGATTAAGAAATATTGACCCTGGCAGACCTTGTCAGCTCCTGCTCAGAAATGTGTTGGGTAAGCCTTTCACAGGAAATGGTAAGAACACTGGCCTTTGGCAAGAGGTGACGAGAGGCCAAGCGAGGGTTTAAATAGGTGCGCATGAGAGCGACACGAGGTCTTTTAATCTGGAATCATCGGCGAAGCAGGAGCTACTGGTCTTATTTCTAAACCGAACAGGGTAAGCTAGTCTACACCCTATTCTGCCATTCGCATTGCTCACTTCAGTCTAAACCGAATCATGAGTTTATTTTAAAGATAAGTTAGATATTTGTACCTGGCCCGTTCAGGGCTGTCTCTACCATCAACTAGTACTAGTCGGGAGGGGCAAGTTACATCCCTATTTAAGATCCCCGCGTTCATGTTGGAACGCTACGATATCGGAAATATTTCAATCAACAAATTACCATCTGTATGCTGATGACGTCCAATGTCACTTATAGTTCCCTAAAGCAATCATCAATATGGCCATGAAAGCCCTAAACGTTGATATTATGAAAGTCTGCAAGTGGTCTCAGGCAAACGGTCTACGAGTAAATGCTGAGAAAACTAAATGTATTTTAATTGGCTCACGGCACCTCATATCCACAAAAGAGAAGTCCTCCATCCCGGACATTCTTGTAGACGGAAAACCCATTTCACTATCGCTTTTGGACAAAGACATGGGAATTGTTGTGGACGAAAACCTCACCTGGAGTGACCGTTTGAAGGCCATATGCAAGAAATCTTACTCAGCACATTCACTGTACCGCCTAAAAACATCTTATCACGAGGTAAAGAAAACACTCGTGGAAACGCTAAATTTGTCGCAAATAGACTGCTGTGACTTGACGAATGTTGACCTCAACGGTGAACTAGCAAGACATTTACAGCCAATACAAAATGCACGTGTGCGTTTTATTTATAACATCAAACGTTTTGACCACCTTACCCCAGCTTTCAAAGACCTAGGCTGGTTCGACCTTTCAACACGCCGCCGCTTCCACGCTCTTACAGCGCTCTACAAAATAGTGCATTCAAGAAAAACCCCTTACCTACTTTCACGATTTCAACCCCTAAGCGCAGCACACACCTTTGTTACCCGTTCAGGAAACAACTCCCTGTTCCCCATCACCTCCCACAAGACAGAGTTTTACGGAAATTCCTTCACTATAACTGCAACCAGAGCGTTAAACAACCTCCCTAATAACATAAGAAACATCTTCTTCTCTTAGACGATTCAAATCAAAATTAAGAAATCATCTTCTGGAGTCAACTTACCAGAACTGAAACAGGGAAAGACAATAAAATGAAACCTTTGTTGATGTAAATTTGTAGAACAAACACTGACTGACTTTTCTGTATTTTAAGTATTTTTGTTATGTGTATGTTCATGCTGTACGTTCATTTTTTACGTTTCTTACAGTATATGTATATATCTATTTTTGTGTTTTTTTTTCTTTTTTGTGTTTGTCTTTCGTGTTTTTCTTCTTCCTTTATTTTTTATTTTTTAAATTTTCTTTGGTATTTTGATGTTTTATATTTCGCAAACTGTTAGATATTTAACTCAATTTGTAAAATGTAAAATTGAGATGGTTAAGTGTAAGAAAAGGCTTGTGCCTTGACTTCGCCATCAAAAAGAAGAAATAAAATAAGAAATAAATAAATTAAATAAAAATTCTGCAATGGATTATATATTTGGCGAAGTGTTCGATTTTACGCTGGTTTGTCAACTAATCTTTTTATAGAACCTTTTCATATTAGTTAGGCATATTAACAGTGGCAGTGATTAGAGGAGGGAAGCATGTGGCAGCAGTATTCCCAAATTTTGCCCCTTCACTATAGCCTCCAAATGCTAAGCCATGTGTACCAAGAGAAAATGAACTGCCCTTGCCTACTCCCCTTTTCCCAAGGATTGACACATAATCGCCACTACGGTGTGGTGTGCATATATTTTAAAACAACATGTACCAAAGTGAGTGAACGAAACATTGCAGAAAAAAAATACGTTCTCACCAATGTCGCAAGAAATTAAACCCGTCAAATATAGGGAATCCCCTGACTCTACAGGCACGAAACACACATATTCTCTAGAGGAAATCATAAGCAATGAATTTGGCCCAATGACTTTGAAACGTAAGTTTCATAGTGTAACTGTATTTGATGTTATTTCTGTCGGAAACCAACTTTTACGCATATTCTAAAAATTAAAGCTCTATGAAACAAAAAAAAAACAATTTAGCAAATTATAATTTATATAATTATTATCTCTTTGTCTTCGGTTATCTTCACTTTTTGTGTACAATGCACCATTTACGAGATATATTATATTTTAATTTTCAAGGTGATTTTTTTTTGTGCTCTCTTTTTTCAATCTCGCGGCAAACCTACAGATTAGAGAGTGGTAGAATCTTGAAAATCGGATTCCTCACATTGTTTTACTGTAAGGGCAATTGGTTTCATTTCTGTTGTAATTAGTTCCCCAGCCAACATTATCTTTCCTCGACTGCATGTGTTTTTAAGAATAAAAAATACAAAAAATATTGGTAACATCCTACGGAACAATGCAATTTATTATAAAAAAGTTCGGAGTTGAAAAATCTTAAAACAAGAGATGGTGGGCCCGAAAGCCTCCCTGCCTCCCATCCCTGTAAGCTAGAGTGAACAAGGAGACTCTAATATAATATGTTAAAATCTTTAAACAACGGCATTTTTCCCTAGTGTGCATTACTTCTATAAGGCTTCACTACCTTGCATTTACATCTTGTTTTGTGAAGTGATGTGTTCAAATAGCAAGAAACAAGTGCACATTCAATGCATTACTTTTATGATTTTAACTGATATTTATCATGTGCTTGCCCTACTTGTAGACCACCTTTAAACAATAGATAATTTTAATTTGTCTCTCATTATAACAATTCTGTGTATTTCTTCATGAATTCATGAAGGTATTGTATTAATAAAAACATATTTTTAAATCTTGCTTCTTACAGTGACAATTTGTACTCAAATTCCTGATTTCTCTGAAAATAGTCCAAGCAGATATCCACTTCTTAAAAGAGAATAAGAATTCTCCAACAACTAAAATAAAAAAAGAGAACATAACCGATCTTGATCGAAATAGTTGAAATTTGTTCGATATATTTTGAAGCCCTATATTTGATGCCTTGTAGTCCACGTCAAACTTTTTCGCGCGACAGGTGTTACACGTTATTGCATTAGCCATCCTTAACAGGAGCCAAGACGAAAGGTCTACTACGACAAGTGACGATTCCCAGCCTGCAGCTCCTGTTCCCGTAGAAAGGAGACGACGGGAGAAAATTTACGGCTTCGCTCGAACACGTCTTGTCGACTCTCAAGGAACAAACGAGGGAGCAGTTTGTCACTAAAATGTCCGCGACTGTCACATCCATTTTGTGGACAATGACGGCTCCAAGAAAATTCCATCCCAGCTCCACCCTGCAGTCTGCAGATGACCTGAAGGCCTTCTCGAATTTCCAAGAAAGTTTCAGCTCTTTCCACATGTCGTTGGTTTCTAAATTTCAGCCGATGTATATGCGAATAACTATATTTAGATTTACCTTTGGGAAATGCATTACTGTGAAGTCTGATGACGGATTCTGAGCACCGTACTATTCATGTGCACAGGGTGCCCGAAAAGTTCATATATCCCAAAATTATATTACATATATAGGCTACATGTTAACCACAGATATACAAGGGCTGGATTAAAAGTAGTGGCAGCGTGGCTGATACGTGTGAGTCGTGAGCCTGTGAGCCATGGGGTTGACGTAGCTGATAACGGAAAGTTGGACGAGCAAGTGTGGAGAGTGGGAACGGTTGTGTGTTATTCAGTCAAATACCGTAGCGCCGTGAAATAGAGGAGAAGAGTGCAAGCAACGAAACAGGAACAACGTGCATATGAGTCATGTGAGACATGTGGTGATGAAGAGTTGATCAGGAGAAAGATACGATACTTGCTGCCAACGACTCCATGCAGGATGTCTCACTTCTAACGCTGTGACGGATCTGCTGTGTGACTAATGATGGGAGGTACTCGAACACCTGCCGTATTCACCTGATATGAGTCCGTACGATTGTGATCTCTTTGCAAAAATGAAAGAACCACTTTGCATGAAGCATTACGACGCAAGAGAAGCCATCATCTGTGCGATGGGCAGTCATTCCAGTCATCAACGGAGATGGACGCATTTACGGTTTACGAAGGCTTCCGCAAATGTGGCAGTGTGGCAGAAGGTGTTCGTTTACATTAAAGCAATTTAACTGGTGTTTCCTCTGCCAATACATCCTGGTTACGAATTATAGCAGCGTTGCCACTACTTTTTATCCAGCCCTTATATATGACATATTTTTTTTATTAATACATATGTAGCTATTTTTTTACATTATACCAACTACAGTTCCAAAGAGGGTATTCGTAGGTATGTCAGACTGTAGTAAGTAATTTGAGACTAGCGGGTAAGGAATTATGTTGCCAATCTCATTTTCTTATATTTAAAATTCTTAAGATGTAATTTTTGTAGGAGCGGAAAAATTTCGCTTATTTGTAATTATATTAATTAATTACTGGTCAGCTCCAAGGTTAATGGAACTCTTTCGGTCACAGTTAATATGTATCCATATGTGTATTTCTATATGTTATTGCGTGCATTTGTATGTAATTACTGCATTGCGAATTTCAGCATATAAGATACCACCATGCTTAGGTACCCAGTTGTGGAACCTGTAGCTTGAAATAGAGCGTTGCGTGGAAAATTCAGGCCTCCCCGATCCCGATGGCGCAGTGATATTGCCGTTGAATTGTAATCAAGTGGTCTCGGGTTCAATACACAGTGGATTCTCATAGTGGTACGGATCCCACTTTAAACTGTAGGTCTAGTCCCGGATAGCCTTACTGTGCATAAAGTAGACTTAAAACAGCAACTCAATCAATCAATCAGCCGTGGAGAATTCCAGTTCTAAGAGGTGAACTTCAATGGACTTCCGCCTCGAATATAAAAAGTCCAGTTTGGCGAAAAAAGAGAAGCAGTTTTTTACCACTTTCACAACAACGAGGACCTTCGTGTCCGAGGACCACCGCTACCCCACACATAGCCCTTGTCTCCCCTATCATCGAGACTTTAGTCCACTAGTGGTGGCTCGACTGATGATGGAAAATAAATGTAGCATTTGGTAATGCCAATCCCTGTTTGGAACGCCCCAGTTCTTCATTAGCAAAGATTTGCTTATTTAAGATATTTCCGAGTCGCATCATAGTGCCTAGCGGGCTGAAGTGAAGATGCTGCGTAAGGAAAGGCAATTAAAACTTCGTACAGTTTTGTTAGAACGCTGAGTTTCCGGTCGGAACATCCGTAAGTCGAGCTTAGGCCACAGAGTTAGTTAAGCTGACTCTGTGTTAATGAAAGTACCGATGTTTATGCCATAAGTACGGTTTCTTGTTTTAGAGAATTATTGATTTAATGCAAGTTTGTAAATCTGATCAACGTTCTTTTCAAACATGTGAATACAAACAGCATAAATCAACACATGTACTCGTAAATCTCCAAGATAATGCATTGATCTGCTGAATTAACTGGCTGAGCTAATAAACTGTCAATTACCGGTGATCTATTCACTTTCTGTAATTGTAAAAGAACCTAGGGACAAATATAAGTATTATGAGTGGCCCCCTTTTCTGAAATTCAGGCGTTAATGTTAAACTGCTCTCGAGACACCCATGGAGAGGCGTAGAAATTGAGATAGATTGGATGAGTAGAAGGAAGTAAACAGGGCCGGAATGAAAGCAAGGAATCGGGGCTCATTACATGTTATGACAGCTAGAATCACATATTTATAACAGTCTCTTGTTACACGACATAACACGTCTTACTCAACCATAAATAAATCCCTTTTGAAGAAAAGATCGTTCCTGGATAACATACCTCAAACTGTAGAATCGGAAGTTGAAGCCAAAATCAAATTTCTTTCCAGACAGTGATTGATGTTGAGATCTGAGAAGCATCTACCAAAAATTGACTTAGAGAATTTCATGGGCGAATATATCACTGTCAAAAATAAGACATTCATTTATTCATCCCTACATTCACTAGTCAGTAGATTTATCCAATGGACTGGATGTGATGAATTTGAAACGTCAGAAAGAGAGACATTGCGTAGATGTTGTTGGTTCATTTGTTCTGTAGAGATATAAAAAAATACTAGTATATTGAAACATGTCAGAGAATTGATAAGCAAGTGAGTGGAGGGTTAATATAGAAATGATTAATCTGTATTCAAACCCTGATATTAATAGAATAATGTAATGAAGAAGACTTAGGTGGGAATGGTATGTGAATCTCGTGGGAGAGGAAATTAATGTTTTCAGGATCCTCCTTGGAAAAGCGTTAATTGAACCAGACATGTAGAAGGGACGGTAAACCCGAGCTAACCAGTGCCGCACAAGAAACTTACTTACATGAGGGGACCTGAGAGATTCACAAATTATTATCACTAAATCTAAAGAAACCATATGTTATTAAATCACTGCATTGTTTGTTATTTACATACGTACAGTTTTATAATAATTACGAAAATTACTACCACTAATAAAAAACAAGAACCAATCATTGAATGAGTTATACATTCATATTCACTAAACCAAGATGTAATAATTTTCAAAAAAATCGTTCTTGTTTATATGCGAGCAGTTACATAGTAATTATAATAATTCCAAAACTTACAATCATTACAAACCAAATTTACACTATCGGGACACACATACCAAAAATGTGTGGTAGTTGTTGGGTCTATCACGTGAATCATACACATATGCACGTTTCCCTAATATTTTTCTTTTATCGAAAGTAATACAGAACCATTGAGAATATTCTACGAAAGAACACAATTTATTGTTTATGTTTTGTAAGGTGTTTAAAGTCGAAAAATCTAAAAATAATGGGTGGTTTACCAGGCAGCTCCCCCTTAGAACAAGCTAAGGTTGACACCTCGGTGGTCGCGCACATCACTCACTACTTGTCAACATGTATCTTACATTACAGTGAGAATTTCCATTTTAAAGTTTTCTGGTTCTCTTACTAAAATTAATTTCACTCAAAATATTACAGAAGGGGAAAATACTAAATCTAGTGTATTATATTTTAAAGTGATGAATCCAAACGAAGATGCATACAGGATATCTTAGAATCTTACTTTAATTATGATATATCTACGCAACATTCACAAACAGGAAATCATGTGATGTGAAAGCACCCACTTCACAAATTTATAACAGATTTTTAGACACATGTAGCCTATTTTTATGTATATAGATAGTACGTGTACGAGAAAGCTCCCGTCAATAGTCAAGCGGATCACTATTCTGATCCATTGAAATGTGAGCCCCATAACAAATCAACAATGGATCATTTTCAAATACATTTTTAACGAACAGAGTTCCAGCAAATGCCTGCGACCATTCAATGTTAATGTACGAAACATTATTTTAATTACAAACTCAACACCTTGTTACAATTTCACCGTTTATTCTCTCTCACGTTATGTTCTTCGCTTCATTGTTCGTGCGAATTTAAACGTGGCGTTAACAACATCAGAATAAAACATGATATTAAGCTTGGAAGGGCGAGTTACAAACAATATTGACGTTCCAAGAAATTATAACGGTTCGGCTGAATCCAGAAAACACTTCTCAAACGCTCTTCATCAGAACAGGCTCTGTGAAAACACAGAGGAATGCGAAATTCATTCAGCATTTCAAAAGGCTTCTCTGACAATTTAACCGACATAATTGAATGCATGAATGAGATTCTTGAACAACCTGAAATAAAAGGAACAAATTGTTAAAAGGACTGGTAATATCTCTCATTCCGTTCCATTCTGATTGTCGTAAATGATAATTAGAAACGCTTGGATGTAAAACATGGTAAGTGACATTTTGGTCATTTTCAAAGTAAAAAGTGCCAACCATCAATTTTCGAGTGAAATTGCCATGTCATACAATTTGCATTGGACTCAGTGAAGCCTTCTAAAGTTGATAAACACAACAAGAAAACAATTTATTTACAGTATAGCTTCTAAAAACATTTTTCGTATTAAACGAAGAAATGATGAAATGTTTTACACCCAAACCCTTCAATTAATACTTAATATATCGTCTCTCTATATCTAGCGCGAGTGTATTGTATTCCCGTTCAGGCCGGCGCCTATTCAAGCGCCCGTTTTTCAGACTTGCCGCGAATATCAACAAATAATAATAATAATAAATAAATAAAATAAAATAAATCGTAGATCCATAACTAATTGTCGTAGAAAGATGAAATCGGTTTTGTTTTCTTTACTAAAGACAGGGCTTGTAACAGAGGTAAAATTTATATATTCTGCCTCCCATTAGTGTTAAAGGCAGACGGGAATGATGAAAATTTGAATTTAGAAAAAACATGGCATAAGGTACCCCCTAATAGACCGAAGTGAATGAAAATATCTACAATTATCATGCAAACACTCGTTGAAATCAGACGGACACTCGTTCAATAAAAAAATATAATATTGTATTAAGCGGAAGTGTTGCGATCAATTTTGTCCCTATGGACGCTGAATTTACCAAATTTGGAGAGAAACATGACAAAAGACCAGTCTGTGAGGATATGTCATCCTTGTGCCCAAACGTGAAGAAAAATGAAGGAGAGAAAGGAATTTACGGCTTTGTGAAATTAAAGAAATTAAACTGTTATCTACAAGAGGTTAATGTAGATATCTAAGAGCAGCTGTTGTAATATAAGCAGAAAGGATGTAAGTTTCGAGTGAGTGGAGGTTAGCAGACTTCAGCCACATGGCGGAGCTGATGTGCATGGTAACAAAGATGGTGGTCACGTCCCAACAGCGCACACAGTATGTCGTATGGTATGTGAAACTTTCGAGTATTACGTGCATGCAACTGCCGCCACGTAGCTGCTCGGAGATGTCTACATTAACATCTTGTATAACGGTTTATTTTTCTGACATCTCAAAGGGATCAACCGGTATTTTGAAGTTTTTCAAAGGATGCAGCAGCGGTTGAGGAGTTATAGCAATTTTTATTTTTTATCCATACTTTTACTGCGGAAACGAAGAAATACAAATCCCTTCTTCAAAATTATCTTGTTAATAATAGTAACAATTGATATATTGTTCTGTAATTCTAAGTTGTCATACAGAACTAAAATATCATGTCTAGTTTTCAAGAAATGGCGCTTTAATTGCTGCAGTGTGCTTCTGGTCGAAATATCGACCATCCGTCATCAACGGAAATACAAGTCCAAGATCGACCATTCGGACGCTAAAGACTAGAGGAGTTGTTTAAAGATAGATGACTGACGTCCTACTTTAAGAGCATGCGGAACAGTTTCCGCGAGGCTCTTCCTCTTTCGAGCCAGATTTGGTCATTTACTGCACTCGTTTGCCTGTGAACTGGTGACCCTTGACACACTGGCTCCAGCCACATAGACCAACTTTTTCCATTAGTATACATTTTGCACGTGATGTGATATTGTTATATTGACTGTGTCGCTCCACCCCCTCTTACTTCCGCAGCTACTTCGTCATAGCGCCGTGGCTGAAGATGACATAATATTGTTATCCGGGAATCCCTTATTTCGGATTTCATAAGACCATCGGTGGATAATTGAGATGGGCGATGCTTAGTGTTGCCCACGAGACGAGACGAGACGAGACTTTGGTCTGTCTCGTCCCGTCTCGTGAAAGTGCTGTCTCGTCTCGTGTCTCGTCTCGAAAATATTCGTTTGTCCCGTCTCGAAGGGTTCTGTCCCGCCTCGTCTCGTCCCGTCTCGTTTTGTCTCGTCTCGTCTCGTCCCGTCTCGTTTTGTCTCGTCTCGTCTCGTAAAAGTGATCCGGGATATCATGCCAAAAAAAGTCAAAAGTAGCAGAAACACAATATTTTTCCGGATAATGGGATAAAGCTCCAAATATTTTACCCATTGCGTGGTGAGAATAAATAAGGTTCGTTAATCATGAGGACATTAACTAACTAACTCCCTAGCCTTCTTAAACCCGAAGGTTCATGGCTGCAGCAACACAGGCCTTCCATCTTTCCTAATCTTGAGAAAGTTCTGTATACCCTTTTCCATCCCTACCAATTTCCCTTAGGTCCATCTCAACGTTGTTCCTCCATCTTCGTCTTGGCCTTCCTACAGGTCTCTTACCATCAGGTTTCCCAACAAGAATCCTGTAAACTCCTCTTTCCTCTCCCATTCGTGCCACATGGGCTGCCCACCTAAGTATTCTTGATTTAATTATTCTAATAATATCTGGACATGAATACAAATTATGTAGTTCTAAATTATGTAACCTTCTCCACTCACCTGTCTCCTCATCCCTTTTAGGGCATGAGGACATTAATGTTAAAAATGCAGTTTCTTGGTTACTGTTTGCTAGATATCTTATGAAATCTACCTTGTGTTTTTTCTCGCTTCCATACAACTGTCTATCCTTTTGAAATGTTTTCCCCTGGACCTTTTTTCTTTCTGAATGTCGAACTTCCGTGCACTATGAAAATTTACATTTTTTCTTTAAATTCTAAGCTTGGCGCTGAGAGCAACAAAAAAGATTTTAAATGTGTAGTACGAACACAAAAGACTATTCAAAATTGCAATAAGTTACTTAGTATATTACAAAAAAAAATATTTGTTGTTCTTAATATTGTTAACATCTCCTTCTATGACATAAGTTTCATAAAGTGTTTCTTTGTGATATTGTGCTCTTTCAGCTTTTGACACACATACTTGTTTGTTTTTCCTTTAGCCTCGTAAGCCCGATACCACCACCGCTTGATAAAATTTATCCTTCGGCAGGCACACATCTATTAATATATGTCGGGGGAGGGTGTTCGAGCCAAGTGTTTCAGAAAAAAATGATAATAACATTAACATCAACAATGAAGAAAATGTTTAAATTAATACATTAATAAAATTCATAAGTCTAATCACTTGAATATGCAAATTAATTAATTCTATTATTATTATTATTATTATTATTAATAATAATATTATTATTACATGAAATGTTACAAAGGCGGTACAAGAATAGTAATATAACAGCACGAATATTAGCTAATATCTAGCTTATGTGTAGTTAAGTACGTCAAAATTTGCATAAAAACAGCTGTCCTGGCAAGGAAATTAATGACAAAAAAGGTGATGAATTGAATATTTGCTAAATAACAAAAAAGGATGTTAAATCCAGTTGACGAAAAAGTTCCTAATTAATATTTCTGTACATAAATCTTCATTGATACTGTCATGCAATGCCGTATGGTCGCAATACAATCCTTGTTCGGCAGGAATAAGTAACCCTCGATTATGCTAAACAAATATATTTTTTGTTTAGCTAGAGCAAGACCCCAGGTGGATGCAAGAAGCCGTTCCTGCAAAAGTGTCTTGTTTCACGAAGCGAAGAAACTTGACAAAACTACCACGTATGGAAGGCAAATCTGCATTTATTTTATATCACACATTTTCAGACCCGTGTCTCCTGAAGTTATAAAAATCCAAACTTCAATAACTTTTTAGACATGCTATAGTTGAAAAAAATAAGTTTAGATGCACCAAAAGTGCATCATTATCAGATTATGCATATAACGTGTTATTGGAATCAACCTATTTGTGTAAATTGGATGCTTCCCCGATGGCGTAGTAAAAACGCCGAGATCTTGTAATTAAGGGTCCTCTCGTTCGATACCCAATGGGGGCACAAATTGAACCGGATCGCACTTTAAACTGAAGGTCGGTTCGCAATTTAGTGTACTTGTAAATCAAGTGGACTAAAAGAAATACAATATCAACGTTAAGAATATTAGAATCCACTAATTCACCCGCAGGTAAGTCAAATTTCACATATTCCTTTTCATCCTCGTTCATAGACTTCCTGCAATACTCTTGTGCATGTGTGTTGCATCCCACTAGGTGCAAGAAATGTGAAGAGTTATTCTTTCCCTGTACTGCGTTATCTCTTTTTATAACAGTAAGGTTAAATTCCCGCTTTATCTGAACTTTAAAAAAACGTGCAAAACACTTCTCTATCTTTAAACAGCTACTCTTTCTCAGGTACGTGTAAAACAATCCCACTCTGTCTCAGAAAACCTCTTCCTACGATCAAATGGCGGAAACAACTCTCAAGTCTCAACAATTATAAATTTATGCTTAAATTTCCTATCATTTATACAAACAGTGGCACATATCACGTCCTTTAGTGCAACACTGTCAACAACTAATGTTACTTTACTCGTCCTAATAAATTTACTTCCAACCAGTGACGGCGCCAGGGAAATGTGACGGGGGGGGGCGGAAGGTGGCAACACTACATATATAACATATATATACATAGTACATATATAATAATAGTTATAATAATAATTATTATTATATTCATGTATGCTGTTTTGTGTTTGTCGCTTTTTTAGAGTGGACGTTTACTGCCTAAATTTACTTCTTGATTACGAGTTTATCTCCATATGATTCTATTTAATAAAGGCATTAATTCTTTTTTATTCGTAAGTTGCGTTGTCTCTAGTGGCCTATTTCAGTATTGGAAGACATTCATAATTTTATAATTCATCGTCTTTCATGAGATGAAAGTACTGATATAAATATTCAAGTTATAAGATAATAATATAAATGACGTAAAAATGTTTCGAAGAGTTTAATTTTCTTGCAAAATAAACGTGACGTTGGAAGAAATTGATCTTCTTAAGTCACTTAGTGAATTGCAATTCTCCTGTAGGAGAATTCTGATCTATGTGTTTTGGAGAACACATTGCCCAGCTTTGGTACGTCCAGGACTTGACATTTCTTCTCAATATCAAGGACAGCCATATGAGGCAGTTTGCATCCAGCATCCTGTCTCGAGCAAGCCTTTTCAAAGATTATAAGGACGAAACGGTTCTTTCACATTCACACGCTGCATTGGAAACTGGAATTCTTACAGAGAATACAACTAGAGTGTGAACCTTGTGAAATGCCCATTTATATTTTACTAGGATTTCAAAGAAATCCATTAAGTGGAGTACTTCAGTGTCATCTTCGTAACGCAGAAGAGTTTTGGGCAAATTTGTGTTTCGCAATTCAGGGAAATGTTTTCACAGGATAAAAAATTTGAAAAAGGTTACAGTTATCTCATAATTCAAGAAATATTCTGAATCTGAAATTACTTACTCTTACCCTACCACTCCAACGTATGTCTGTGCTACACAATTACAGGCACCTATGGAGTTCGTGGGAAGAAGTTATTCGACTTTGATATGTACTAGAAAGAGCGAACCTGCCCGCGATGTGTTTTGAATCAATTTTTAAGTGTAATTTGCATTTTAAGATTCAAGTTCAATACATTTCCGAATAATATCCCCTCATTTTGAAATTAACTTCTAGAGTATCTAAGAAATTCCCTTTGTTAAGGTTTGCCTCAGGCTCATCATCTCGAAATTCAAGTCCCTGAATAGTAAGAAACCGCGATGAATCCACAACAACTGACATGTAGTGTCGGGTTTTCTCCGATCACCTTTGATCCCTGGTTCGATACCCAGTGGAGGCACTTTAAACTGTAGGTCCAGTCCCGATTAGCCATACTGTGCATAAAGTGGACTTAAAACACCAAATCAATCAACCAACCAAATCTTGAATCAACTTTGAATGTCTTTTACTAATTAGCGTTGTCACTAACGACCCACGATTAGAATAATTTGCCCGTACTACAGATGATGTTTTGTGGTCCTCAAAATATGTTTCGAAACCATCCACATTCAACGCTTTTTCCCACTTCTTAAAACTGGTTAAAACTTAAATTAATCTCGACGATTGCAGGACATACTTGAATGAGAAATCACCTATGCCCAGGTCAGTGCTGGAATCTTGAACGAAAGTCACACACACACTTTCGTATATATACTAAAACAAATGTAGTCAAGTTGGTAATATAAGCAGGAAAGTGATATCATGCAGAATACACCACTTTGAAAAGGTGAAAATCGTCATAATCGTATAAATGAACTCTCTTATTATTCCATATTTAATTAATTTCAATTGGGGGGCACAGTGGGGGAGGGCGAAGTGTCTGACTTGTGGGGTCCCCCTGCCACCCCCCTCTGGCTTCGTCACGGCTTCCAACCCTCTAATAACTTCGTTGTTGATAGCCTCAGCTTCGAAATCGAAGCTTGCGTGTCGGCGAATAATACAAAGGACTTGTTTATCTTACAAGGGGTTCACTGTCCTTCTTTCATTCAAAGTCTGCCGTTTTCCATTTCTCTCAGCTTTTCCTAGCAGCTGAAAAGGATCCTAAGTGTCCCTCGTATTATTGTTAGTGCAAAACTTCCTGTAGGCAAGCAAAGCAAATTACAGAATTTTTATTGCCCCTCCCTTGCATCAACCTTCATTCCTAGGTCTGGATTTATGGCACTTACCCGCTACTGCAGGTCAACCTCGCCCCTGAAGCAACGGTGTCCATTGTTCAAAGCGAAACCTCTGTCAGTGGTGAGCGGCGAAAAATAGTCTCGGAATACACCCTGGCCATAACCAGGCTGGGTGTGCGCTGAGCTACCGCCTCCCCTGGCATTGCTGTCAGCTTCCCTCTGAAGTTTTATAAAAACTACTTTGTGAAATTTGTTTGATAACGAGTGAAAATGTAGACAGTAGATACTACATGTATTTTGCTCAAAAACTTGGCTAAATTCACAGAATAAAAAGAACAGATACAACATTCGTTCATCTGATTTACAGAAAGGCTAATCGGGACTGGACCCACAGTTTAAAGTGGGATCCAAATCATTATATGCCTTCACCGGGTATCATACCCGGGACCCCTTGATTACAAGGCGACGACGCTATCACTTTACCATCGGGGAGTCCCCTCATAGAACAAAGTTTCCTCCTACGACAATTATACAGAACTTAATTATCTTCCTTCACTGAAATCTATTCTATTTCAGCCTCAGTATTTCCTTATTACAATCCAACGAATAGTATTCTCCTTAAATAAAAATAAAAGCATTGGAAATAATCTTTAAACGGACGTAAACAAATCGAATCCAACCACCTGTGGAATACCTGAGGGAAAGAACAAGAATTTTATCAACGAAGACATTTCCGAAATTTCCATAACTTTCTAATAATTTTGCAACCCGCGCAAATAATCATCTGTTAAAACCTTGTCATGGTTCCCTGTAAACACTAAAATCACCAAATTAGTTCTTTCCATATTTCCCGTATTTCTCTCTTTAGCTCTCAGCTGATCGGAGTGGGATAATGCAAGATTATTTGTCCCTAATTATCTCCTTCTCTTAGTCTTGCTAATATCTTGGACTCCCTAATAACTTTCCCAACAACTCCTCATCAATTTGTACTGACATGTTTCCTACAATACTCGAAGGTAGAATTCTGTGTACGGTGTCAAGTGGCAGAGAAACGAAAATCGGAAGCGGAGGTAAAGCAAGATTGTGTTCTGTCGCCCCTGCTCTTCACTCTCTATATATATTATATAGTGGCGTATATAGAGAGTGAACAAGCCGACACCCCCAAGGTGGGGATGATAAGGGTACCGGCGCTCCTGTTCGCAGATGATATGGTTCTGATCTCGGAGACAGATGCCGGACCACAAAGAGCTCTGGACGGGTTGGGAAAATACAGCAGAGAATCCAAACTGGAAGTAAATCTCACAAAAACAAAAATTATGGTGTTCAAAAACTGATATGTATATGGAAAAGACGAAAGATGGACTTTCAGAGTGCAAGAATTAGAAAGGGTGAAAAGAATAAAATGCTTGGGATTAGTTCTCACTATGGAAGGGACCTGGACAAGACATATGCAAACGGTACAAGGAAAGGCTGGGGCAATAACAAATGAAATAATGCGGACAGTATGGAAATTGGAGAAATACATTTTGTGGAAAAACTGTATCGTACATTATTAATAGGGTCAATAGGGTAGGGGGGGAGATATGGGGAGCAAAGGGGGGCGATGTACTAAACAGATTACAAAGCACATTTTACAAGAGAGCTTTGCATATCAGCATGGCCACTGCAAAGTGCGGCATATACGGGACCTTGGACTGGTCAGGGAGCATACCTGGGGCATGTTGGGAAGCGTTAAATACTGGGCGACATTAATATCGAGAAGGAAGAACTCGGTAAAATGGCAAGCGCTGATGCAACGGGTACAAGGGGAGGAAATGGGAACCTTGGCGATAGAGATCAAAGGGAAACTATACGAAATTGGACTGGAATGGATATGGGAGGGGAGACACGTCGACATGGGCGTGCGGAAGGGGGGCAAAGGGGGGCCGTTGCCCCCTCTCTAAAACGAAAGTTAACCAAAAATTACATATTTCACACATATAATTTAATTTCAGCCACAATAATGTGTGTTAATTATTGCACGAACATGATATATTCAAATTTAAGCAATGTTTTTTGAGGGATGAACACTATTATTGGGGAAAATATACCACGTTGGCCCCCCTTGGAAAAAAATACCTTCCTTGCCCCTCAGTGAGGCAACCACCAGTTTAGAATTTCTTTTTCAATAATAATATACATATTATTTTCTTTGTATGTGTTTCGTGTGTAGTTTGCACTCTTCTCTGGAGTATAAGTGATCCAGTCAAGGAGGACTCTGGCGAGAAAGTGCGGGTAGAAATTTCGTATTTTAATTATATATATTTTTTCTTTCTTGGGTTTATATTAAATATTAATCTATTCCTATTCTCCTGGGGTATTTGGGTTATAGTTAGGGATTAGTTGAGGTCCAGTACTACCAGTGTACCCTCATATACGGTCCATAACAGATTACGGGCAGCTAGATGTGGAATTTTAACATGTAGTGTAACAAAATACGCAAGAGGGCAGCACCTCGTGTGACTGACCAAAAAGGACTCTTGTTGGACACCCCCTCTGCCGGTCAGTCCAAGAACCACCCCAGGGGGGAGAAGGGGGAAGTTTTTTAATGTTTTTTCTCTCTCTTCGAGGAGAGAGTCTACAAAAAGACACAACAAAGATAGAATATGGCGGAGTAGAAGGACATAGTAAAACAGCCTGTAGAGAGTGTGCGAGTGTGCATTGTGCAAATAGTGCGGATAAGGATTTTTTTGACATGTGTAATATCGAAGCAAGGATCTTAGGAAAGGATTGGACATAGTGAAAGAATAAAGCCGCAGAAGGAAAGTGCGTAAAAGAAGAGTACTGGACTAGGTTAGAAGGAATATGCAGGTGAGAGTGCAGTGAATAAGGGCCCCAACGAAAGGGGTGTGTGCATGGAATAAGTAAAACAAATAGTAGAGGCCTCTAATAACTAAGACGGAACTGTAAATACAATAAGAAGCAAAAGTATATACTTATAATGTTCACAATCATTTAATCATATTTTTTTTAACAACGCAGAAATAATAAATTCAATATTTGTATAAATATTATTGTACTAATTGTTTTTTTTTATGAACAAATTATAGTGCTCACGGCGGCGAGGTGGGGAAAGGGTTAACACCTACGTAAACTTTCATAAAGAGTCTCATGCCATCCCTTTCGCCTCTCCCCGTTGTGCGTCACATGGCGCCCAATAGCGTGGCGCGGATCCACATAAGCTGTAAAAAAAATCAAAGGAAGGAAACAAAAGATTAGTAACACAGTTTTAAATCTGAAAGGATAAAAATCAAAATGCCAGTTCCGTTGTATTTGCCATGGATCGTATGTGAGGATGCATGCTGTAGTGTAGAATAGAAAGTAAATTTTATAGGTAATTTTAAATCTTTATTTCAGGACTTAAGCAATGTTATTTTTTTTGTGGTGTATTTCTAAATTTGTGTTGTTGTTAGTGTTTTATTTAACGTGAGAAAAGGAATAGATTCATGACTAGCATTATGGGGAGGCGTACGCGTGATAATGTCACGTCTAGTTTTATTCCTTCTCCAAAGGGTCGTCCTAAAGACGCCACTGTGGAGGGAACGTTAAGTCCAGAGAGGAGTGCTAAATGCACAGGGGCGGTTCATAAATCTGTCGGTGGTAATTGCTTGGGGGGAGGCCAGATAACTAATGAAGAAATTTTTGCCTTACTCCAAAATGTCCAAGGTACCCTCGAAGAAATGAAAAAAGATCAGCAGGAAACACGGAAGAGGTTAGAAAAATATCAGGAAGAGCTCCAGAAAAATCATAACAATTTAAAAGATGAGGTAAAACGCTTGGAAAAAGGTCACCAAGAACTAAAAGTGGAAGTGAAGAAAATTTTTAAAGATTTGTCCCAATCCAATAGGGTTGTTGAGGAAAGGATGGGTCAGCTTGAGAGCGAATTCATTGAGATTAATCAGATCACTGCCTCCAGAATAGATTGCGTAAGCGATAGGGCAAATAAATTAGAGGAAAGGGTCACCACTCTCAACAATAATAGAATGGAGGATATACGCATCCACACAGGAGGTGACTGCGAGAAAACTGCAGAAAATGTAATGCAAGCAGCGATGGCAGAATTCAACAACGCACTGCAGCAACAGTATGACGCATTCCATCAAGAGGTTGCTTTGTTGACAGATGAAGTGTCGGGCCTTAAAAGGGACATTGTATCTGTAAGAAAGGATACAGAATCGGCTATCTCCGCGGTCACTCGGCGGTTAGATACTTTCACAGATAAAGGTGAGAGGCAAAGTTCACGGCCAAGCTCAGTTACGCCCTCTAACAATGGCAATAATGCATTGAGATTTGAAATTGCCCACCTATCACGGAACAGAGGATGAATTAAAAACGCACAATTACATGCAAGAAATGAGGACATATTTAGCATTGTCTCAGGTACCGTACGAGCAACAAGCCCAGGTCGCTGGGCTGTCGTTGAGAAACGCGGCTGCTAATTGGTTTACTATCCACAAAGGCAATATTACGGATTACAAGGGGTTTGAAAGTTGTTTTTGTCAAGAGTACCTGAGTGAAGAGAGACTCCTGAGACTGCGTGCTGAGCTCTTTACTTCTCGATACAATCCAGCCGACGGGAAATCTTTATGTGAATATGTTATGACCCTTGTCCAGAAGAACGCAATATTACCTTCGCCGCTCGATGACAGGATGTTAGCTAAAATGGCTATAAAGCAATTGCCTGCGTACGCTCAGAGGTGCCTCATTGGGTCACCGGTCGACACCTCTAAGCAGCTAATTAACCTTCTTAAGGAAATACAAGAAACGTCGCATGCTGCAACTTTTCAACCAAACAATAGAGCGAGGATGAGACAGGTAAATTCTGTGCGTGGCGGAGAAACTGATAGAGACAGACGGAATAATTACGTCAGCCCAAGTGAGAGTTATTCTCGCGACAATGAGAGGAATGTCAACAGGTTCGAGAGGCAACCGCCTCAGGGCCCCAGACCCTTCACGCAGCAAGGCCGAGGAGGGGGGAGCTACGGCAGACGTAATGGTGGCAACCACGGGTCTAGGGGGGAGGAAGAGGCGCGTCGCGGACAACAGAGCTCGCGGTTCTTTTCTGCCAACAGTGTATCAGTGGCAAGGCAAAATGAGGAAGACTGTCCCTCCAATAATGAAGCATGACAAAAGGGAAATATCCGAAATGCGGAAAGACACTTAGGAAACCGGACTGCGATAAATGGATCTTTTGATTTATCTGGGGAAGAAAGTACAAATTGTGAGGATGAAATGGATGAATATGAAACTAAAGTAATGCAAGTTTATACAAGAGATGCAGTAAATATTAACCACAATAACAATGGAAATGGAGACGTTGTTTGTTCGATATTTGACCAGCTCATTCAGAATGAAAATGAAGTTTCGAAAAGCGAGGTGCTAAGAATGCCTATTATTTCAGTTGGTATAGGTGGAAGCCATTATCAAGCATTGGCCGACTCAGGGGCTATGGTCACTTGTTTATCAGAAGAAGTGTGGTTAGAAATAGTAAAATGGAAGCCTGATATCCCTCAGTTAAGCGTAGGGAGCATTAAAGTAATATCAGCCTTCGGCAACAAAGCATCAAAGGTGGTGACGCAAGCATACGTTCCGCTGTCATTTGGGGAAGTGACCACTGATGTCGTGTGTCTTGTAATTCGAAATCTAGTGAAACCAATTCTATTAGGATCAGATTTCTTGAAGGCGTGTCGAGCTGTCATTGATTATGATCGAAACATTGTGGCGATGACAATAGAGCAACAAGGTGTTGAAATTAAATTCTTGTCGCAGGAAGAGGTGCAAATAGCCGACGGGGTGCCGACCCTTTTTCTATCTTATGAATGCAAGGAGCCTATATGTTGTTGTGACGAGGCAGAGAACAAATCGTTAAGGAGTTATGTAAATGATAGTTTAACAAAAAACATGAACTCTAAGGACGCAAAACCTCAAGTGACTGAGGCTGCCGTGTACGTGGGCACAATGGAAGACAATATCACGAAAGCTACAAGACGACAGATTGAGGATCACGTTATGGCTACAGAAGGTCTAACCGGAGATCAACAAGCAGCGCTTCAAGATCTATTAATATAATTTAGGGATATTTTCGATGAGAAGCCGGGATTAGTCAAGAATTATGAACACGAGCTTGAAATTACTGATGATAGACCTTGGGGACAGAAGCTTTATCCTATCCCCATGCAACATAGAGAGAAAGTTGACAAGCAAATTCAAGAAATGCTTCTTTGGGGAATAATAGAGCAGAGACCAACATGCTACCTGAACCCTCTAGTATGCGTGAAGAAACCCGGAACGAATGATGTTAGAATTTGTCTTGACGCAAGGAGAGCGAATGAAGTGCTGAAAGCACAGCATGACGCCCCGTCCACTCCAATGGAGATTTTACAGAAGTTTGAAGGTAAACGCTACATTACTTGCATTGACTTGACCTCGTTTTTCCTTCAAATACCTGTCAAGGAAGAACATCAGAAGTATCTTGGATTCATATATAATAACGTTACATATTGTTACAAGAGGATGTGTTTTGGCCTGAAAACTAGCATGGCGAGTGCAGTTCGATGCTTGAAAGCTGTACTGGGTGAAGATGTTAGAGAATACTGCGACGCATATTGTGACGATATTACTGTTGCTGATGATGATTATGAAGAGCACTTGCGTCATTTGCGGATTGTTTTCAATAAGTTGAGGGATAGTGGACTAACGTTGAAGCTAAGAAAATGTAATTTCGCTCAAGAGGAAGTATCGTTGTTGGGAATGAAAGTATCTTCACAGGGCATAAGAAAAGACCCAGAAAAAATGCAAACGTTGCAAGATTTCCGAAGGCCAAGAAATGTGCGGGAGCTAAAGAGTCTCCTTGGCTTTCTGAACTTCTACAGAGCATTCCAGCACGATCATGCAGAGCTGACTGTACCTTTGGTAGAACTACTGAAGAAAAATAAGATATTTATTTGGGGATCTCGTCAGGAAGAGGCATTCGTGAGAATAAAGGAGGCATTTTTACGTGATGTGATATTGCACCAGCCGTGGCAAGTTAGAGAGTACTATCTAGAATGCGATGCATGTGACAGGTCTATTTCAGCTATTTTATACCAAAGAGACGATAATGGTGAACCTCGTATAATAAGTTGCTGTAGCAGGGTTCTAAATGATTGTGAGGGCAATTACACAATTACACAGAAAGAGTTGCTGAGCATTGTTTATGGCATACAAAAGAATGCATTGTACTTAACAGATACGCATTTCATAATAAGAACTGATCACAAAGCTCTGAAATTCTTGTTAAGCTGCAAACTCGCAAATGCAAAGATAACGCGCTGGATTCTTCTTTTGCAAGCTTTGGATTTCGAAATACAGTATATCAGAGGGGCGGAAAATATGGCTGATTACTTGTCAAGATACCCTAGTGCTGTAAGAAAGGGTCCCTGTAGTGATCTGAAGGCCCCTGGAATAGTCGTGGCGGCCGTGCATTTCAACCCTCCAACAGAGCTTGTGCAATCCATGCATAGGTTGCCTAAGCTGCAGGCGGATGATCCAGTATTAGGTCATATTATAAATGAATATGGCGATAAAGGATGTCAAGATGTAGTGAAGCAGGGGTTTCGATACACCATCATATTGTGTAGAAAGGAAGGATGCTTGCTAAAAATGTGTGTGCCCGGAAATATTACGCGAGAAGTGATAGACTTTTACCACAAAAGAGGTCATTTTGGGGAGTGGAAAACATTCATGGCCATTTCAGAGCACTTCACATGGCGAAAAATGAGAAAACAAATCAGGCAATTTGTTTCGGAGTGTGATTTGTGCCAACGAACAAAACATCCTAATAAAGAGCTGAAAGGACCCATGCAAGCAGTGTTGGCAGAGGAGCCAGGAGTTCTAATTGCCGGGGCCCTGCCTAAGGCAAAATACGGCTTGCAATATTGCTTGGTTCTTTGTGATGTTTTCAGTAAATGTATTGCTATCTACGCAATGCGGAAAGTTACCACCAGTGCCATACTTAACAAAGTGTTGAATGAGTTTTTACTGCTGTGCCCAAATGTACAAACAATCATAACAGACCAGGGAACTCAATTCAAGGCGCATAAATGGAAGAGGTCGCTAGCCGATAGAGGTATAGAAGCTCAGTTTGTTAGCGTAAGAAACCAGAAAGCAAACCCGGTGGAAAGAGTAATGAAGGAGTTAGGGCGCCTCTTTAGAGCTTACACGAGCCACAATCACAAGCAGTGGCCTTTGCACGTTCCAGATATTGCCAGATGCATCAACATGGCTACACATTCGAGCACAAAAGCATCTCCGTATGAAATATTTTTCAACCGGAAACCTGATCAGGAACTCATGAAGCTGTTTCGCTTGCCTCAGCTGAACGCTTCCCCTCCATATGAGTATAAACTTCTCAAAGTTAAAGAGAACATACAACTAGAAGCAGAGAGAAGAAAGAGAATATATGACAAACATCATACAATATCCTACAAACCTGGTGATCTAGTTCTCCGCAAGACCAACGTGTCCTCGGAGGTTGCAAAAGGGGTCTTTAAGAAGTTCGCCCAGCTGTACGAAGGGCCATTTTCGGTCAGAAATGTTGTAAGAGTTAATTCCTATCAGCTGTGGGACGTAAGAAACGACAAAGACGCCGGGGTTTATAACAGCAGCCATTTAAAGCCCTACGTCACGGCCCAGGAAACAGCCGGAGAAAGCCATGGAGGGTCGAGGTGAGAAGAGCTGGTCATACAAGAGACCGTATTGTGCCGCTGGCATTGGAAAAAAAAAAAAGAGAAACAAAATAAAGTTCACAATTTTAAAGAATATTAGTGTTATAATCTTGTTCATGTGTGTAATATAATGTTGTAATATCAATTTGCATATATATTTCTTATTAGTTATTATGGCGTAGTCTTATAGGTAGCAGGGGCTATGTCCCCCTGTTGGCCCCCACAATGTACTTGGATCCAACATGGCGGCCAAGACATTTCTCTTTATATTTGCCAAGTAGGTGTTGGCAACACTTGTCTTCGAGTGCGCAGCAAGTATGGCTGCAGGACGTCGTTTTGTGTCTACAGTTTTCTCTCTTGTCATCTGTGTGACAGGGAATGTGTAATGTATGTAAACTTATGTGTCTGTCATTAAACATGTAATTTACATATGGTGAGTGTCCTTTGCAAATTCACCTACCCAACCACCGAAAGTTTTTGGATACAAATCGGAACGGGGCTCGCTCCCCGACATGGTCCTCCATAGCCGGATGTGTGACATTCCGTGAAAGTGATTCTAGTGACTTTGTGTTTTTCTACATGCATATTTGTGAACTGTGACTGTGAGCGTGCATTTGTGTGACAAAGACAGTCTCTGTACAGAACTTCTTATCACACTTTTCGTATTTTCCGTTCGTTAGTTCCTCGCCCGCGAGACGCGAACAAAGAAACTGACGTCATCAAGGCGTGGTGCTGGCCTAAACAAGCATCTTTCGTTACCAGCGTGTAGTGCAATCCGGTTTGCCAATTTTCGGTCGGTTCGCGGTTCGCGAACGCGTAAAAATGGAGCGAATTCTCGCAGCAAAGACAGTGCTAAAACGTGAGATTACGCGTCTCGAGAATCGTGTCAATTCCGGGACTTTAGACAATGCCACGATGTCTTTGTGTGGTGATAAAGCGACGCAACTATCAAGTGACTGCAAACAATTATTAATTGATCTTGCTGCAAGGGACGCTAGTGACTTCGAAAGATATGAAGGTGAATTAGGTGTGGAAGAAGACAGACTTGATCAAATTGTCTAGAAGCTTCGGTCAGCACAATTAACGGCATCAGGAAGTCTTACATCAGTGACGTCATCATCACGTGACAGCCCACCCCAGCAACATGTAGGTGAAGTTAAACTACCGAGATTGGAAATTCCTTCCTTCAGCGGATCGCTGGAGGACTGGCTAAGTTTTCATGATTTGTTTAGTGCAAGTGTCGATAAAAACGCGAACTTAAGTGGTGCACAAAAACTTCAGTATTTGAAGGCTTCTCTCAGGGGCGAGGCTGCCTTGCTTATACAATCGTTAGCAGTGACAGATGAAAACTATCAACATGCGTGGGAGTTGCTCAATAACCGCTATTCTAACAAGAGGGAATTAGTTAGCAACACTGTCCAGCGACTGGTGAATCAGCCGCAAGTGAATCAGCCGCAAGTGAATGAGAACTCGCACACAAGTTTACGTCGTCTTATCGACACTACAAATGAGTGCATTCGTGTTTTAAAGGTGCTCGGTGTACCTGTTGAATCTTGGGACGCGATTCTTGTTTATCATACAACAAAAAAGCTCGATCCTGAGTCAAGAAAACAATGGGAACTCTCTCTCACGTCGCAAGAAGTGCCTAGTTTTTCCGAGTTGACCCAGTTCCTAGATCAGCGTGCGCGTGCATTGTCGTCAATGGCAAGTGAAAACAACAATCGGCGGAAGGCGGTGAGTCATAATAAGCCGTCAACCTCTTCCTTTGTATCATCAGCTGTTTCCTTCTGCCCGAAATGCCGCACCAAGCAACACAAACTACACAAGTGTGAAGAGTTTCTTCAAATGTCCGTGCAACAAAGGCACAGTTTTGTGAAAGAGAAGGCGCTTTGCTTTAATTGTTTTCAACAGCACAAATTAAGAGTATGTACATCAAACGGGTGTCGCGTCTGTGGAAAATATCACCATACTTTAATTCATTTTGACAAGGCTAACAAGAATGGGCAGTCGACCAGTTCCTCTCCCCCACAAGTGTCATCTCATGTTGCAGAAAACAAGTTAGTTAAATCCTCTGGTGTATCACAAGTATTGTTATGTACGGCTATTGTTAATGTTAAAAACAAACAAGGTTACTTTCAGCCTTGTCGTGTGCTCCTAGACTCTGCATCGGAAGTGTCCTTTGTGTCTGAGACGTGTTTACAAAGGTTGCAGTTACCTAAGCAACGCACAAACATAAATATTTCTGGCATAACTGAAAAGGGTGTTTACACAGCCAATGCTATAGCCAATGTTCAGTTTCTGTCAAAGTGCAAGACACAACTGTACAGTGTCAGGGCTGTGGTAGTGAAGAAAATTACAGGTAATTTGCCAAGGGTGCAAGCACCAGGGGCGTGCACTTGGTCACACATACAGGGCTTACCCTTGGCTGATCCTACATTTAACGTGAGTGCTCCTGTGGATATTTTACTGGGCTGTGACATTTTTCCTTTATTGTTTGGAAGTGGACGCTGCGTGGGACCTCCTGGTACTCCATCAGCTTTAGAAACAGTCTTCGGTTGGGTGTTATCAGGGCAAATTGATGGTAGTGTTGGTAATGCAAATACCAACTCAGTCTCATCTTTCCATGTGTCATGTGATTTGAATACTAACGTACGTAATTTCTGGGAACTTGAAGCATTGCCAACCCTTAATCATTTAACGTCAGAAGAGAAAAAGTGTGAAGCACATTTCATAGCTAATCAACAACGAGAGAATGGTCGTTATGTAGTTAGCTTACCATTTAAGAATAATGATGTGGTGTTAGGGTTTTCAAGAGAAACAGCAGTTAGGAGACTTAAAAGTCAAGAACGCAGACTTTCTCACTCCCCTGAACTTCGTAAACAGTATAATGCTTTCATGACTGAGTATAGAGAACTTGGACATATGGAACTCATCCCCCCTGAAGAAATAGATAAGGTGCCTAGTGAAAGCTTTTATTTTCCTCATCATCCTGTATTTAAAGACAGTACGACCTCACCTATTCGTGTAGTTTTTGATGGCAGTTGTAAAACGTCTACAGGTGTTTCTCTTAATGACACTTTAATGATTGGCCCTAAGTTACAAAGTGATATCATTAGTGTGATATTACAATTCAGAATACATCAAGTAGCCCTAACTTCTGACATCTCAAAAATGTATAGACAAGTGAAAGTTAATCGAAAGGATACAGACTTTCAGAGAATTGTGTGGAGAGAGAATCCTAGTGAACCATTTCAAGACTTCAGATTATTGACTGTCACTTATGGTACTGCTTGTGCACCATACTTAGCTACGAGGTGTCTGCAACAATTACGTGAAGATGAAGGTGCAAATTTCCCCCTTGCTTCAAATGTGTTACTTAATCATGTGTACATAGACGATTTTTTAAGTGGGAGTGATTCTACGGAGGGTGCTATAGAACTGTACCATCAACTAACCCAACTCCTGCTTAAAGGTGGTTTTGAACTTCGCAAATGGTCCTCCAATGATCCTAAGGTGTTAGACAGTATTCCAAGCGAATTGCTTGAAAGAAACGTGCCGTTTCAATTTAATGACAGTGACTGTAAGAAAACATTGGGGATTCAGTGGTGTCCTTCCTTGGATCATTTCTCCTTTAATGTAGTGAGTCCAATTATGCATTCTGTGTTGACCAAGCGACTTCTCCTCTCAGAGATCTCTAAGTTATTTGATCCTTTGGGCTGGCTATCACCTACCACAGTGAAAGCCAAATTATTGATACAAGAACTGTGGAAATTAGAACTTGACTGGGATGATGAACTTCCAACTAATCTAGTTCATAAGTGGGTTAGTTACTGCAGTGATTTACCAAATTTGCAAACTATTAGAATTGAACGTTGCATCATTCCAAAAGACTGTATCGAGCTTCATTTAGTCGGGTTTTGTGATGCATCTGAAGCAGCCTATGCAGCGGTTGTTTACCTTAGGTGTTTCTGTGCTGATGAACAAGTCCAGGTAAAACTTGTTGCCTCAAAAACAAGAGTGGCTCCTCTGAAAAAGATAACACTTCCACGACTGGAACTTTGTGCTGCATTATTGTTGGTTCGCCTCATTACTTATGTGCGAAAAGCATTGCCAGTCAACTTCACAACTGTTACCTCCTATTCGGACTCCAAAATAGTTTTAGCTTGGATAGCTTCATGTCCTAGTCGTTGGAAAACTTTTGTGGCGAATCGGGTCTCTAAAATACAAGAGGAAGGTGATATAAAGTGGTGTCATGTCAGCAGTAAAGACAATCCTGCCGACTGTGCTAGTCGTGGGATTCCCCCTTCCAGCTTAGTGACACATTATTTATGGTGGCAAGGGCCTCCATTTTTACATGAGCTACAATTGCTTGAAAACAAGTGTGACATACAAGAATGTAGTGAAGTGAGTGTAGAACAGAAGCAGTCTGTTGTAATCCTTGTGTCAACACAAGACAACCCGCTATTTGAGAGGTATTCTTCTCTAAATAAACTGCAACGTGTAGTGGCCTGGTGTAAACGGTTCATTTTCAATGCCCGCAACAAAACTAACAAACTGCATGGTCCATTGAGCACAAAAGAGTTGTGGGACACACTTCTGGTGTTAGTGAAAATTGTGCAACAGAGTGAATTTGCCAGTGAAATTAATGCTCTTAACAATGGTTTACCCATATCTTCAGGGAGTACCTTGCATAGTTTAAATCCATTTTTTGATGAACTAGGTGTTCTCAGGGTGGGCGGCAGATTGAAACACAGTAACATTCCATACAGTGCCAAATATCCTATTTTGCTGCCCAAGAAGCATAGATTAACAGACTTAATTATTGCATATGAGCACATTGTTCTTTTGCATGCAGGGCCACAACTGGTTCTTGCAACGCTACGCCAGAAATTTTGGATAATTCATGGTCGTGACAGAGTGCGTCAATTAGTGAAAAAATGTGTGACGTGCCATAGATATAATCCCACCATATCAAAACAACTAATGGGAAACTTGCCATCACCAAGAGTAACAGTTAATAGGCCATTCTTACAATGTGGAGTGGATTACGCTGGACCAGTAATTCTTAAGGAAATGAGTGGTCGTTCTCGTCGAAGTTACAAAGGCTACATCGCATTGTTTATTTGCTTTTCCTCTAAGGCTATTCATCTTGAAGTAGTGAGTAGTGCAACCACTGCAGCCTTTTTAGCTGCTCTTAGAAGATTTGTCTCTCGACGAGGAAAGCCACGTGACATGTACAGTGACTGTGGTACTACGTTTGTTGGTGCAAACAAAGAGCTAAAAGACATCCTAAAAACTGTGAACAATTGCAAGCACAATGAAAAAATAGCAAATAATCTGAGCAGTTTGGGAATACAATGGCATTTCAACGCACCTCTAAATCCTCATGCAGGAGGATTGTGGGAAAGTGGAATAAAATCAGTGAAATTCCATCTTAAAAGAATTGTGGGAAATACGTTGCTCACATTTGAAGAATTGTGCACTGTATTAGCACAGATTGAAGCGTGTTTAAATTCGAGACCACTCACAGCCATTTCCAGTGACCCAAATGATATGCAAGCTCTTACTCCAGGACACTTTCTGATAGGAGATGCATTGGTGTCAGCTCCAGAAAGAGATCTTACCACATATAAACTTAACAGACTTTCACGGTGGCAACTTACACAAAATTTGATGCAACATTTCTGGAAACGTTGGTCTCGAGACTATCTCACCCAGCTGCAACAACGTTCGAAGTGGAGAACACAACAGAAAAATCTTCAAGTTGGTGATTTGGTTCTCATAAGAGATGATCAGCTTCCTCCACAACAATGGAAACTTGGAAGAATATGTGACGTTCATCCAGGTACTGATGGACTCGTAAGGACTGTTACAGTGAAAACCAGTACCGGCAATTACAAAAGACCAGTTGTAAAGCTATGTCTTTTGCCATTTAATAATGATTGTCAAAATTCATAAATTGAACATTTGCATTCAATAATTTCAAATAGTTATAGTGTACAATATGTGTAAAATTGTTTTTCATATTTTTTGTTTGCAGTGTACCATTTAATTTTTTATTTTTTGAAATTATATATCTCAAGGTGGGCGGTATGTTGGCCCCCACAATGTACTTGGATCCAACATGGCGGCCAAGACATTTCTCTTTATATTTGCCAAGTAGGTGTTGGCAACACTTGTCTTCGAGTGCGCAGCAAGTATGGCTGCAGGACGTCGTTTTGTGTCTACAGTTTTCTCTCTTGTCATCTGTGTGACAGGGAATGTGTAATGTATGTAAACTTATGTGTCTGTCATTAAACATGTAATTTACATATGGTGAGTGTCCTTTGCAAATTCACCTACCCAACCACCGAAAGTTTTTGGATACAAATCGGAACGGGGCTCGCTCCCCGACACCCCCTAAAAAAATAGTAAGAAGAATAATCATTTATTAAATTACAAGGAGTACGAAATCATACTGTAGAGGGCTTGCCCTACTGTATGATTACGTAGGGGGGATGTGAGGCAACCACCAGTTTAGAATTTCTTTTTCAATAATAATATACATATTATTTTCTTTGTATGTGTTTCGTGTGTAGTTTGCACTCTTCTCTGGAGTATAAGTGATCCAGTCAAGGAGGACTCTGGCGAGAAAGTGCGGGTAGAAATTTCGTATTTTAATTATATATATTTTTCCTTCTTGGGTTTATATTAAATATTAATCTATTCCTATTCTCCTGGGGTATTTGGGTTATAGTTAGGGATTAGTTGAGGTCCAGTACTACCAGTGTACCCTCATATACGGTCCATAACAGATTACGGGCAGCTAGATGTGGAATTTTAACATGTAGTGTAACAAAATACACAAGAGGGCAGCACCTCGTGTGACTGACCAAAAAGGACTCTTGTTGGACACCCCCTCTGCCGGTCAGTCCAAGAACCACCCCAGGGGGGAGAAGGGGGAAGTTTTTTAATGTTTTTTCTCTCTCTTCGAGGAGAGAGTCTACAAAAAGACACAACAAAGATAGAATATGGCGGAGTAGAAGGACATAGTAAAACAGCCTGTAGAGAGTGTGCGAGTGTGCATTGTGCAAATAGTGCGGATAAGGATTTTTTTTGACATGTGTAATATCGAAGCAAGGATCTTAGGAAAGGATTGGACATAGTGAAAGAAAGAAGCTTCAGAAGGAAAGTGTGTGAAAGAAGTGGACTGGACTAGCTTTAGAAGGAATATGCAGGTGAGAGTGCAGTGAATAAGGGCCCCAACGGAAGGCGCCGGGACTTAGTTAGTGTGTGTGCATGGTATAAGTAAAACAAATAGTAGAGGCCTCTAATAACTAAGACGGAACTGTAAATACAATAAGAAGCAAAAGTATATACTTATAATGTTCACAATCATTTAATCATATTTTTTTTTAACAACGCAGAAATAATAAATTCAATATTTGTATAAATATTATTGTACTAATTGTTTTTTTTATGAACAAATTATAGTGCTCACGGCGGCGAGGTGGGGAAAGGGTTAACACCTACGTAAACTTTCATAAAGAGTCTCATGCCATCCCTTTCGCCTCTCCCCGTTGTGCGTCACACCCTCCCTGGAAAAAATCCTGCGGACGTCCATGCACGTCGACCAGGGGACATTAGTGAAACAAAGAGTAGAGGATATAGATAGGCAGGAAATAGTAGCGGAATGTGAAACTAAGAGATCTCTCGAACTCCAAAGAAGGGGACCGCGGGAATGGGGAGAAGTAGCGTACATCAAGAAGGTGGTTGATATGGATGAGGCTGGGGGATGGATACACAATACAGTAAAAAACGAGGAAGGGAGATATAAATGTGTATTACTCAGTGGTGATGATGGGCCAGAACATTTATTCTTATGTCAAGACACGCGCGTTCTGCAGGAGGAGAAGCTACACAACATAAGCTTGGAAAGAGTGTTCGAATCAATTGTAGGGCAAAGGAGCATGGAACTATTGGAAAAAGTGGGGGTGTATTTACAAACATTTAGGGGGAAAAGAAGTGCTGTAAAGAGACGGAATACGGAAGAGGAATAAGTGCTAATTTACCAGAACTGCTATGTTAACATCTAACGGATAGTATAGTCTGTAGGGAATCATTGTTATGTAATAAGAATATATGTAGTGCGCACAGCCGATGGCTCGCACACGAGATGAGTAATAAATACTTATACAATGTTTTTCCTACTTGCTAATAACATTCACTTCTGTACACCCTTTGATGTAAAAATTAAATAATAATAATAATAATAAACCCTATCCGTCGGTCCGTTTATCTTTCCAACCTATAGAGCTGAGACTATATTTACAAGATAAATCTCGGACTAATATCTGGAGTGCCATCGTAACATAAAATTATTAACCTGGAATAAATTGAAAAAAAAATGCGTAGTAACGCTGTGTTTCGAAAGAGTATTGAAGATAAGTTTAGGTGTTCAATTCATTCATTACTCTCTTTAAAATAGTCTTCTTTTGACTTAATTCACGCTTATCAACGTTTCTAATTGAAATACTTTATTCCAAGCAAACAAGTATTTGCAACTGATTAAATATTTTGCTTTTATTTTTTCGAGACATTCGAGACGAGACGAGACTTTTCAAAAGCCGTCCCGTCCCGTCTCGTGTCTCGTCTCGAAAACGAGACGAGACAGGCATTCCGTCTATTCCCGTCTCGAATTTCAAAAGGTTTTTTACGGTCTCTTGTCTCGTCTCGAAAACGAGACGAGACACGAGACGAGACGGGACATGCCCGTCCCGTGAGCAACACTAGCGATGCTACCGGAACTAGACGGTGACAACTAAGAATAAATTGTCTTCACGATAATAGTAAAGCCCCACATTCACACTTGAAATTACCCTAGGAGGCACTTTATCCAGACTTTGTAAATGTAGCTCCTTGAATGTTTTAGCTCCATTTAAGGTGAAATTTAGCTCGTTTATAAGCATGAGATTTGGCAACAATGTCAGTATGGCCGTAGGAGGCTAGGAGAAATGCATTGCGCTTGTGGGAGCATTATTTTATTTGCTTTCTAAACAATATCAAACTTCCGATGTCATAAAAAAGGATATCAACGTAGAGAGGACTGTTTGAAGATGTAATTTTGACAGATAGAATAGTCGAAACTTCCATATAACTTCAAGTGGATCCCCTCAAGGAATACGTGGGATTATAAAAATTCATATTCATCATATTTTTCAAACATAGTGTCTAGCTTAATAATCAAGATAAAAAAAACGCTCCCACTCCACTTGCAACATGGGGAGAAATGCATACCCTTGCTTACGCCCAGTTTTTTTACTTTAGTAGCAATGCCCATTCGGACGATATTGTAATAAATGAACAACTAGTTCAATACTGTAACTCCTCCTCTAAAACAAGGGCCTTCCCTATGGCACAGTCAAAGCGTCGTAGCCTTGTAATCAAGGGGTCTCTAGTTCGATTCTCGATGGAGGCACATCCAGTCCCGATTAGCCTTACTGTGCATAAAACCCAAATCAATAAAATCAATAAATCAAATCCTCTTAAACAAAAGAGTGCTTTTCTTTCTTCTACATGGAGGTCACAAAGTGGGGGCAGCCCCTTTTGTTTCCGATACTACAGTGGTTGTTGTTGTTATAGCGAAGTGATCACGTACCTGATAGTTTACTTGCCGAGGACATCGGTATGGAGACCATCATGATCGTAGCACAGCTGAATTCTGCGCCATGTCCTGGCAGATCTTTTGCGGAGATATCCCGGCGCCACGTCCTATCAGCATCAGAGAGTTCTTTAACGTGACAAGGACGGTACGGCTTGCACTTTAAATCAAGTCTCATGTGTTTTATGATAGTCGAACGATTGCAAAACAACAACAATAAACATAATTTCCGACCAAAACCAGGGGTACGCCCACTTCGTGGCCACCCTATATATATATTATATATACTTCTATACCTTTGAATTTCTCACCAATTGAGAATTTACACTAAACAACTTCATCTCTAATATCTTTAAACATCTTGTGTTCTTTTTATGCAATGTATATTAACTTTATTGAGCTTGTGATTGCGAAATTAACAACTCACGCGGAGTTTTAGAAAAGTGAATAAGTCTTCCTACTCTTTTTTTTGGAACATGCATGGAAACATGTACATATAGTACATCATCAATTTGCAACTGCCATCGTCTGCTGTAGGTCCAGTCCTGATTAGGCAACCTGATTATAAAGGTGTACTTAACATATAAGGGAATACTGAATATATATATTTTCGGTGGTTTTCTTGCAGATACAGCGGATATAACTTCCAAAATGTTCTTCCGAGATATTTCGTGGAAGATTTATGTGACGAGATAAATGCATTTGACAGGGGAAGAAAAATAGACCAGGTTGGAATTTATATTATCCTCAGACAGGAACGACTTTTGCATAGCAATAAGGTTTCCACACAAATGGTCTGATTCTTACGCACATACAATGTATTGGAAATTAAATAATGCCTTGAGATATTATTTCTTCAAACAAAATTTGGAAGAGTTGAAATTGCATGAATATTAGCGTGTCGAAAAATCATAAATGGGTCAAATGTAGATTACATATCCAGATATCCCCTTCTCTTGAAATAACGCAATATAAATTTACATATATCTATACAGGGTGTCGCAAAACTCTTTCAACAACGCTTGGGTGCTGGTAGATATCATAAAAACAAGTAACTTTTCCCTATAAAGTTTACCTCGAAAGCGCTTAGTTTCTGCGCTATAAAATCTATCCTGTACGTATGCAACCCAACACAGCAAACGCTTTCTCTGACATAACTACCAGGGGCGCGTGGCAGGGTTGCCACTAGCGTTCCTTGTTAAGAGAGACGACTTGAAAACAACAACCTGGGAGTCTTGCCTGAGCAAAATCCAAAACATTAATGATACTTGCGATGTTGTAAGAAGCATTGAGAGTATTTATACACTGACCAAGACAAATAATGGGCAGACTGAAATTCAAGATTACGTACTCATTCTAAAATATCTCCATAATTGATCGATTGATTTGGTTTATTTTAATTTGCTTTTCTGCCACCTTTGGCTAATCGCGAAGATGAGGATGATAGCTATGATGAAATAACAAATGACACCATTGTCTAGGTCAGGATTTAAACCCTAGACACCTGGCGCCTTAGCGATCTCTGCTAACAACATCACCACGGAGTGTTTCGTGCATCATGCAATATCAACAATTGCAAGGGGCACGTAAGATACGGGAAATCCACGAACGAACAAATGTAAACATGATGTGTTTGCTGCCTCGTTTCGAACTCGCAGACTGTAATGTTATTACAATTTATTTGAAAATTATTCCTATCTGTGCTACCGTTATTGCTAATCGTGTTCGTCTCATTAGGCATACCCGATGGCGCAGTGGTAGCGTCGTCGACTAGTAATCAAGGAGTCCCCGGTTCGATACCCTGTGGAGGCACATAGTGGTTCGGATCCCACTTTAAACTGTAGCTCCAGTCCGAATTAGCCTTATTGTGCATAAAATGGACTTAACACACCCAATCAATCAATCATAAGGAAATAATTGCAAGGCTCTTTCAATTTAATGATTCATTGATTGATTGATTTGCTTCATTTTACTTCACTTTTTGTGCCACTTTTGGCTAATTTGCGAAGATGGGGATGAGTGATGATATGATGAAATTGATAAATGGACACTCACAAACATTCATACCAGCCGCGGCTCGTGCATTATTTTCCTGGGGGTCATATGACACATATTCAGTTTCCGCAAATACTTTCTTCGCGAAACAAAGGGATCGGGGGGAGGGGGCTTAAAAGATTGGTACATAATTATTTCATAGAATGAGGTTTCACAGCAGAGTTTCATAATAATTATCATAAATTACTGTGACTGAAATGAAATTATATGTTGTAACGGTATACTTTGTGCTTTTAAGCTGATTCTCAGCAACATACACAATATACACTACCATACATTTTTGAATCCTTGTCCCGAGGTTCAAAACTTGCAGTACCTGAAGTTCTGTGGATGCTAGTTTAGGCAATAGACACGTACCTCTTCAAATTACAACTTAACGCCCATTTCCTTTTAGATATATATAGGTTTATTCATATTATATTTACAGAAGTTAATTCTTGGCCATTATTCACAAAATTACTTTTCGGTGTACCCTGTCCCCCCTTCCCGAAGAGAGTGTGTAGACTCGCGTAGCCACTGGCTCCACGAGTAAAAAAAAAATATAACCCTCAGTACCAAAAAAGGTGACTGAAGGTATGTATGTTGTGTACCCGGTTTCCCACATGAAATAAACTATTGGAATAATGTGAAAAGAGCAAGTGTGTGTATTAAAAGAAAGAAAGTTAACATCCCCGTCGGTTTACATAGTAAGGAAAGAAAGCTCGCCCAGCCGCTCCCCTCAGAGGAAAAGATACCTATTACATTGCTGTACATCTGAGGCCGACTGCTCCCCTGCCCTTCCTATTTATAGGCCCCGCTAATGACCTAAACCGTTACTGGAAACTTACCGCTCCCCAACGGCCAAGAACCCAAAAGTACAGGAATACATAGCCATACACAATTTATAACATAAATAAAAGGATCCAGTAATGATCGCATCATTACAATGTGGATAATAAATAGTTTTACGTTGACATTAATTTTCCAGACGGGTGTGACCCCTTTTTCCCTTCGGAAGTCCATGCCTGCAATTATAAAACGAATATTCACAATGATGTTTCTACAATTATTAAAGGGAAATGGCAACCAATGGCATGTGCGTACCAGATACCTGTGACCCTATCATTGAAACGCTACAGCTTTTATTTTCTTTTTTTCAAATTTGGAGTTGCTCGACCAGCACCACTTTATCTCTAATTTTCTTTCAACAGACGAGACAATTTGTTTCCGTTAATTGTATGCATTTTAGCGGTCATTTCTTACCTGCGCAGACGGCAACATCTACACTGCATCAATTGACGTAACATAGTCCATCCTTCGGAGTATCATGCTTCGGAGCATCAATACTTTGCAACAACTATGAAAGCACTTCGGAAACGTACAAACTTGAAATATTGACACCGACAGGGTTTGTCACGTCTTCCTTTCTTGTCTAAGATCGCGGTATTCTTTTACTTTCACATATCCGAAGTGTTTCCATCTTTAAGGAAAAAATCTGAATACATGTTCGAATTATTTTAGTAATGTATTTCTTTTATTTTAATTCATCGCGTCTATTTCCAGCTTTCATTCATTTCTACTCATCATTCTCTGCCCAATTTTACATTTATGCCAAGAAGTTCGGCACAAAAATTATTCAACAGAGAAGATTGAATATGTAACGAATGCGCTTCAAACTTGATCCTCACAGGGCAACACTGGAAGGGAGGAACCAGCTGGGTCTCGCTTGCAGCGAGGACGGTGCCTTCTGGCTTCTGCTGTGGCTTCTGAGAGAGCACGAACTGCGCATGACCGTTGGGTGGAGATCGAGGTTCCTCAGTATCCTCTTCCATGTATTTTGCTCATATAGCTACCCCGAGCTTCTGCCTGCCGCCCGAACCTTTACTAAGGCAAAAGCTCTCCTGTGGGGGTTCAGCTGAGGGTCTGCATGAGGGCGGCTGACTCGATGTTTCTCTTTCTCAGCAAAAGAATTTGCCGTGTTACGGACACAAATACATGACTTCTTGTGTAGAAATTTTAGCGAAAAATTGTGAAAAGGTAAAGACATTGTTTATTGTCCATTCTCAAGGTAAATGCCGTATAAGTGAGGGTTCACTGATCCTGTGCGCTATAGGGCCAACCACGCCTGATTCATACCCAAGCCGGGATTCGAATCCAAGACTCCTGGCATCGTAGCGCGATGTTCTAACCACTCCAACACAGACGCCGACTTTCAATTTAATGAAAAACGTCGTTTAGACATGAACAAAATTCACACATTAAACCGAGTGCTTATTAAGAACCAAAGCCAAGAAATGCATACTTATGTCAAGCGCTGAACTTGTAAAGGGCACTCGTATTGCACATTTGCGCTTTATTTACATTTGTTCGTTCGTGGATTTCCCGTATCTTACGTGCCCCTTGCAATTGTTGATATTGCATGATACACGAAACACTCCGTGGTGATGTTGTTAGCAGAGATCGCTAAGTCGCCAGGTGTCTCGGGTTTAAATCCTGACCTAGACAATGGTGTCATTTGTTATTTCATCATAGCTATCATCCTCATCTTCGCGATTAGCCAAAGTTGGCAGAAAAGCAAATTAAAATAAACCAAATCAATCGATCAATTATGGAGATATTTTAGAATGAGTACGTAATCTTGAATTTCAGTCTGCCCATTATTTGTCTTGGTCAGTGTATAAATACTCTCAATGCTTCTTACAACATCGCAAGTATCATTAATGTTTTCGATTTTGCTCAGGCAAGAATCCCAGGTTGTTGTTTTCAAGTCGTCTCTCTTAACGAGGAACGCTAGTGGCAACCCTGCCACGGGCCCCTGGTAGTTATGTCAGAGCAAGCGTTTGCTGTGTTGGGTTGCATACGTACAGGATAGATTTTAAGCGCTTATAGCGCAGAAACTAAGCGCTTTCGAGGTAAACTTTATAGGGAAAAGTTACTTGTTTTTATGATATCTACCAGCACCCAAGCGTTGTTGAAAGAGTTTTGCGACACCCTGTATATATAAAAATGGATCGAGAACCACCGATATTAAATTCCGCACAGAGAGACATCCGTGGCTATATGCAATCCTCACAACGATAGTGCTTCTCGGGTTGTCTAACATTCAGGCTGTGTTGTAAATGGAATCCATAGTTTTCGTGACACTCCCAATGCGGTTCAATTCCAAGTTCATCACTTATCGGCATGGGTGATGAGGAGGGGTGAAAAATAAAATGCCACAAATGACCTACATTAGTGTCGAATCCATAGTTTTCGGAGTCGCTAAGCTAATTAGTGACATTCACGATCACATTTAAAATTCGTTACACTATACACTATAGTTAGAATTCATTATTTTCCTGTCTAATACAAGATTGGGGTAAATAAATGCCCGGGAAACGCCAGGTAATCAGCTAGTATGTTTATATACAAGGGCTGGCTAAAACGTAGTAGCAATACTGCTGTCATGTGAGAGACTGGGAGCCACGGTGTTGCCTTAGCTGATACAGGAAGGTTAGATGAGCAGATGTGGCTATTGGTAACGGCTGTATGCACTGCCGTGAAGTAGATCACGAGAGTGAAAGATTACAACAATACTTTTCACAAGACAAAAACAACGTGAGTGGATCACAATTTGAGTGGCACGTGGCCAGAGTACACAAGACTGTTGTCATGGAATGCATGAGGCATGTGGTGATGCAGCGTTGCCATATCGTAAAGTTGAGCGGTGGATGAGCGTATATCGTGCAAGCAGGGAATTCGTTCAGAATCGTGTCCGTTCGCACAACAAAATTCAGAATCTTACTTCCCTTCTTGGGGTGAATCGCTGATGGACTGCGCGTGACTTAGGCACAAAGGCACTATGCCACAATACCGAGTTATTCTACAATCATTCTTCGGTTCTGCAAAATTGCAGCAAATCACCATGGTACAAAAATAACATCACTATAAACTTGCAAAGGACTTGCTGAAAAGCTACCAGAGTAAATGTGAAAATCTTATTGAAAAGATCGTCACTGGGACCGAAACCTTGGCTCGCTCGAACCAACCACGTTTGAAGCAGGAATGAAATGAATTAAAACATCAGTGATCTCGTCGTCCAAACAAAATGTGCCTTTCACAAGATGATACTGTGAGGCTGATATTTTATGTGGCCTAAGCAAACATGGGTTTACACTGAACTATCCTGTACCTCACAGTCAGACAGTCGATGCCGTCTACTACTGCAATTTCTTGGAAAGCCACCTTCGTTCCGTACTCAGGAGTAAACGACTGCATTTTATGTCAAAGGACTCAAATCCTCTTGCATGACAATGGAAGACCTCACACTACTAACGTTGTGAAGGATTTCCTGCGTAACTGGCAATAGGTCTCCGTATTCACCCGATATGGATCCGTGAGATGTCATCTCTTCGCAAAAATGAAGAAACCACTTCCGGGAAAAGGATTAATGACACATGAGGAACCACTATCCGTGCTTTATGGCGGTCTTTGCGAAACATCAATAGAAATGGACGCACTGACAGTGTATGACGCCTTCCACAAATATGCAAGTGTTGCAGAATATGATCGAAACGCGTAGTAAGGTGTAGTAAATCACCAAAATGGTACAACCAAATATCACGTGAATAACTGATATGATGGATAATCCCAGCGACAGTACTCTGGACAATTTGCAGATGTACAGTGCGGTTATATCTTATTGAGCGCATTTGATGAATGTATTAAGAATCAACACACTATTGAAGCAGCCTTATTTTGAGTTGCAACATCCAAGTGACTGAACGTACGTGGCGCCGTGGTGACAAGTTGAGGAGCATCAGTACCAAGATGGCTACCATGCAAGTGAAAAAATGTGCGTTCTTTGGTTTAATGAAACCAAATCTGCAATAATAGCTTAAAGATGTTTTGGCTTAGAGTGAAAGCGTAATCCTCTTTGTATGGACTCCATGAAACATAGGTGTCAGCAAGTTAGGGATACAGGAAGTGTTAGCATGGGAAAAGTGCCGGCAAACCAACGGTTTCCAAATATATTGTGGATCAAGTTAAGGTACGTTTTCCTAGAAGTGTCGCCCGACGCAAGGAACTTCGTCCACGCAGACTGCACGATATCCTTGACACATATCCTATCCCATACAACACACAAATATCAAGGACACATTTAATGGATATCTTCCGGATATTCTAGCGATATTCTGGATATCCATAAGATGTCCCGGAATGTCCAGTAGACATCTATACAACGTCCCCTGGATATCCATACGTTCATCAGAGGACATCTATAGAATACCCTGAAAGGATATTGATTGCGTTCCGGACCGTAAAGGACCAAAACTGAGTGTAGAACCTGTCCAGCTGTGAAGGACCAGAAACGAATGATGATCCGAACCGGTAGAATCTAAAAGTAAGTGAAATCGTAGGTCACCACTTACATATCTCTGGTATGGATTGTGTAGCTACAGGGCAAAGTTAATCGCGATCATCTTGGGAGTTGTAAAGAAAACACGGGCACACACAACTATAACTATGTATTATAAGGTATATAAACATAACACTTGATTACACTTCCCATGCACTCCTGTCTAGGGAAAACTGTTTACACGAATTTGCAGCTGGTGTTACAACAACGCGCCACTAATGAAACGTAGCAACGTTAGGCTTACGGTATCCATAATTGTTCGCGACGGTTTCTGGTTGTGTCCCAAGTGGCTTCGCTACGCACACTGGCTGGAAATAACTGCCGTACTAAGATGGCGGAAACTAGACACCGCGCTCAGAATGAATTAGCCTATGGGAGTGCAGGTTACTTAAGGCATTTGATATACATAAATAAACAATTGAAGCTATATGCAATATAAAATATATAAAGAAAGAATAAACGTGGTTACTTCATAGATAAATCTCCAACATACTCCCCTTCCCCCCAGTTGGAATGGTCACATCCAACCTAACACTAGGGGATATATTGTGAATGTTTTAGCTCATGGAGCGTCTACTTCCCAATGTGATAAAGGCACAATTTTGCTTAATGCTCTCTTGTAGACTCCGTCTCTAGTACGAACGGTGACTACGCGCACTAGGTTATCCCTTCCCGGAAACACTTCTTGGATGACGCCGACTCTCCACGAGAGTGGTGGAAGATTGTCCTCCTTCAATAGCACTGGTGTGCCAGGCTTCAAATTCGACTGAACGGCTGTCCATTTCTGCCGCTGCTGCAGACTATGTAGGTAGTCCTGAGACCACTTCCTCCACACTCGCTGCTGCAACTCATGTATGTGCTGCCATCCGGATAATCTGTTGGCAGCCAGATCTGTAATGTTTGGTTCAGGAAATGAGGTTAGAGGACCTCCAATAATAAAATGACCAGGGGTAATGTAGCTGAATTCATCATGAGAATCAGGGAGTGTGGAAAGAGGACGGGAGTTGATGCAGGCCTCTATTTGGCATAGCAGAGTTACTAGTTCTTCGTATGTTAGCACGGCGTTTCCTTCTACTCTGCGAACATGGTATTTCATACGCTTCACTGCACTTTCAAAAATCCCGCCAAATGATGGTCTGCGTGGTGGAGAATACTTTCATTGGAAATTCTCTTCTGCTGCAAATCTGTTGACGTCCTTGTTGAACTCTTGTTATTGAAAGAGTTTACGTAATTAGTGCAATTCATCTTTAGCACCATGGAACGTAGTAGTATTGTCGCTAAAAATACTTGCACACTTTCCTCTTCTCGCGGTGAAGCGTAGTAGAGCTGTGATGAAGGCTTGTGATGTCAAGTCTGAGACAATCTCTAGATGAATTGCCCTTGTGGCAAGACAAGTGAAAACTGCAATGTAGCATTTTCTTGTGGATCTGCTTCTTGCGGCTCCGGTCTTGATGTGGTATGGCCCTGCGTAATCAACGCCTGCGTGATGGAATGCCTTGCTGGCTCTCACTCTACTGGGGGGTAACTGCTCCATCAGTTGTTGAGCAGCTGAAGCCTTCAAACGAAAACACACGTTGCATTGGTGAATGATCTGCTTGACCACTTGACGTATGCGAGGTATCCAGTATTTCTCACGAAGTGATGATATGAGAAGCTGTGGACCAGCATGCATAAGTCTCTTGTGATCTGATGCTATCATAATTTTCGAGAAATGACTCTTCGGATGAAGAATAATTTGATGTTTGCTTTGAAACTTCAGTTCACTGTTTTCCAATCTTCCTCCGACACGAATTACTTGTTCATTGTCGAGAAATGGATGAAGGTTCCTCAAAATGCTTTTGTTGTGTACTTGCTGCTTGTCAGACAAATCTTTGATTTCCTGAGAGAAGAATGCATGTTGTGTGGCGCCTTGAATTTCAAAGGTGGGAAGGTCTTCACTCCTTTTGTCTCTTGAGTTTCTGCAATTGCTGATGAACCTTTTGCAGAGTGACACTACTCTCAGTAGCTTGGATAAACTTGAATATCTAGATATGATTTTTTCTTCAGTTGTTACGTGAGTGACCAATGTGGTAGCTGCTACCTTAAGCTGCTCTGTAATAGTGTTGTCGTCTGGACTGAATGCTAAACTCGAGGATGGCCACTGTGTCTCGTCATCTTGGAGCCGCCGGATCAGTGCCACCAAAGCTGAAGTGATCTGATTGTTTTTGCATCGACTCCTCGTGAGATCAGGTCTGCTGGATTGTATTTTGACGGAATGTGCTTCCAATCACTGACTTGTGTGAGTTCCTTTTATAGATAAATCTCCAACAGATATATTTCGGACATTCTTAGGATCATGTTTTGCATATTCTGGATATATTTTGGATATTCTGGATATATTTTGGATATTCTGGATATGTTTTGGATATTCTGTAGATTAGTTATTTAACATTTTTTGGACATTCTGTGTATTATTTTTGGACATGTTCTCCTAGCCAGACTAAACGACTGAACGTTGCGTTCTGCGAAAAAGACACAGCTAGGAGAACACATGTGACAAACAATTGGAGATGAGTCAAGGATATTCAGCAGCGTGTGTGACCGCAGTCCTCTGCTACGGGAGACACTTTTGGAATATGAATTATTTTCTTTATTATTTCAGAAGTATTCTTCTTTGTATCATTTAGAGACGCTGTTATAAGAAATCCGGGTAAATCGACTCGTCGCACTTGTAAATAAAACTATTCAACTATTAAATGTAACAAATTGGCTACTTAAATTTGTTCATTTTTAACACATCCTTGAAATACAAAAATTTATTACCACCCTATTATAAGAAAGTATGTCCTCAAAACAGCATTTAGCCCGACCCTGTGGCCGAGTGGTTAGCACATCGCATTGCGACGCCAAGGGTCCCGGGTTCGAATCCCGGTCGGGCTTGGTTGTTTGTGAATGTCCATTCATCAATTTCATCATTTCATCACTCATCCCCATCTTCGCAAATTAGCCAAGAGGCACAAAACGCGAAGTAAAATAAACTAAATCAATCAATCAATCAATCAAAACAGCATTTTTCTAGCATTTTATTGCGCCTCTTCTCGACATAACTTTCCTGTGACCCCGTCACTTGTTTTCCACGATAAACAAACTGAACCCAAACCTAAACAGACATTTCACCACCAACACCCTGATAATTTAGCTTGGCACTCACCTTCTGCCTTTAGGGCTTTATGTTAGTCAAGTTATAACCCTTTTATCGGACTTCTCAAAGGCTTCTTAGGGTTAGTAGGACCATGCAATTGCGTGGTCTGTGGTGCAGGATTTATTTTGAAATTTTACCTAATTAGTTTTGAAATGAAAGATCATTAAGATCTCTTTGGAGATATATTTGAACTTTCGATGATGTACGAACACTTTTAAACAGACAATTCACCCGATACAACTCGTAGGTCTAAACCTATTAGTTGTACCGAAGTTTATAACCATGGTCTTTTGATGATGCAGGAGAACACGTTATTCATAGTTGGGTTGCGAAATATCCGCCGACGGAGTACAAGTACTCCAGCCGAACCGAAGAAAGAGGCAAGATATTTCCTAAACGTACCCTGAATCATCAGAATTTCAGCAACCAGGAGAATGTCCCACGGACTTACTAAGATATTGCCTTTTTATACAAAAAAAATAGTTTTACCAAGGTAACCCCATAGTTGTTTATACATTCATAGTTTCAGCATCTCTGCAAGAATTAAGTTAAACAATACTTTACCTATTGAGATATTAACATTAACACATTTTTATAGAAATAAATCTAACATTTTTAAAGAAAAGATTTCAACACTAATTCGTACAACACAGATTATTACAACACAGCAAGGTACATTTATTAGGTAGGCCATTCCTGAAGTTCCGAGATTTTTTCCCATGATTCTGTGCTCGCTATGACGTCATTAAGAGGACAGAATGGAACTTAATTAGTTAGCGTATACGGAAGCTTGAGATAAATGGGTCGATTTTTTACTTATACACTAATAGAAGAGAATCGCCTGGAATAAAATGATCATCGCTTCCAAAGATGCAAGTTGCTGCAGCAGAATTGATTCAATTTGTTCATCCAAATTTCGGACTTACTCAGTGGTGCAACCACAGGGGGTGCAGGTGTATTGCCCCCCAACCTTCGACGGAAGTCAATTCTAGGAGGGGCAAACATTGATGTCCACAAGCACCTGCATGGGGCACAGAGGAACAATTGCCACCTTCTGTTTCAAATTTTATTCAAATAAAAATACATTTCGTAAAATTGTCTTGCTCGCTTCGCTTGCAATACCTGCTTTTCTCAGTCTCGTCAAGTTCAGAGCTGTAGCTAGGGGGCGGCGGGAGTCGGCCATGGGCGCCAAATAATCTAAATTAAGAAAGAAAGTTGTGAAAGAGAGAATGCCTTGGCGCCATGTGATATTATTTGTTCCCTATTAAATCAATATTGTTTTAAATTGCAAAAATTGGATCTAAAAATTTTCTTTCCAGCTTCGCTCGCAATATAATTGTTTTCTGTAATGTGGTGTCGTATCAATCCCTAAGATTGTATATTTATTCATCACGTGTCATTCTAAAGAATGAGGGGATCTGAACCAGTTGTTTATGCAATTAATTGCTGGGGTGATGTAAACAACTCATCATTCATCCTCTTGATGAGACCACTCGTCATTGGCATGACGAGTTAACGCTTGGCAATGCGAAAGGTACAAAATCACACTAAGGAACTTAACTACAGAAAAGACAATGGTCACTCGTTGGGTTTTGTGAACCGTTGAACCTGAATCATGGCTGGGTGTTAGGATAATTACCTGTCTATCTGAAGTCTTTAGCTGAATCAAATAAGCGAAGTCCTCTGTAAGCTTCTCCAATTCGTCGACCAAAGCGTCGTTCCACTTCTGACCTACTGCCTTCCTGACCACCTCTTCTCTCTCAACCCAATCCCAAAAGTCAGTCCCCCCTCAGCTTGTCTCACCTCTATATTACTAGGCCATCGAGCTCCTCCTCTATGCCGAATCGTGTTATTTAATTGCTCCCATGCAAACCGCTGACTCTATAACCAGAAGTATTACCTGTTTCCTGAATGCTCAGGAGGTTTGCATGGCACAACACAATGCATTGTAAACATGCCTCGGAGGTTGAGACAACTGAGAAAAACAAGTGAATGCCCTGGTCAACGTGAAGCGTTCAGAGAGACTTTAATAAAAATAAATATACAATCTTAGGGATTCATACGGTGTATTTAAATAATATGTTTTGTATATATGTAATGGATAAACTTAGAATACGTACATAATTTAATGTTAGCATCTTGCATATGGATTTTCTTATTTTATGTAGCTCCATGTTACATATGTGTAAATCATATGAAAGTTATACATGTTATATGTACAAATAAAATATCTTCGGCATGCATTTATCATTCATTTTCTGCTATTCAAAAATGTTCGTGTGCTTGTTTTAAATTATTAGCTAATGTAAAATTGCTGGTGTTGGAAAAATATTTCAAATCGTTTGTTCGAAATAAATGCTTTAGCACAGATATCTAACCCCCTTTTGCGTAATTTATGAGGATAATAACGTCTTTGATACTACTACCACTAGTAATAATAATGCCATTGTTAATGTTATTATTATTATTACTATTATTATTATTGGTACGTTTATCCTGGTACTTGCCCCCTCCAGACAAAAATTCGTGGTTGCGTCTCTGGCCTTACTTCCACACTCGCCTTCCGTATCATCACGTATGCAACTTTCAAAAACCTTTACACAATCCGAACTCAGTTTCTAAGTATTGCTTCATTGAATATTGAGTGCAAGATAAAATTTATTAACTTTGAAGTTGAAACCTCGCCCGCGAAAATAATACTTTGAACATCTCGTAGGTAGCCAACACTAATTAACAATTGCATTGTGTTACTTTACTTTATGTACGTTTGTTGAGAAATTGTGCTGAAAATATAATGTACGAGTTACAGGACAGACGTTTCTCCCCTGCACATCCTTTCAATCATCTCGTCAATCAATGAGTAGAGCTGCCATGTAAATAATGTCCAAAGAAGCTATTCAATGTAAAGCATACTGATCAAAGCAAGGAAAATTTTATCAATGATTTTTGTATTATCAATATAATATGTTGTATACAAGTCTATTATATTATAATTTAAAGATATCGTACAAATATAATACTATTTTGCTGGCTTTCATTTATTTTCTATGTGCTTTAAACAGCCTCGTTGGTTAAGTCGGTAAATAATCTGACTGTCACGCTGAAGACCAGGATTCTGTTCCCAGGGTGGTTGGTTTCGAGGGGGATTTTCTCAGCAACGTCCTTGCATGAAAACGGCTTTGAGGTTCACCAGGGGTCTAAAAAAATAGTATTTTGGGGGCCGGAGCGTGATGCTAACACCACCTTCATAAATGGCCGGGATTGTGAATCATATTCCCTATATTCATTCATGGCATGTTACAACGCGCAGAAGGTACTTTTGCTTTTAAAACTTTGTGCATATTCAGTCGCACACCGTGGCCGTTCGGTCTAAGACGTTATGCTTTGGGCTCTGGCTACGGAACGCGCAGGTTCGAGTCTCCTAGGGGAAGCGTAACAACTTTCCTTCAGAGGTTTCGGACTGTGTATGGGACCGGTGGTCACCCACCATTGGGAGGAAATTGGAGAGCTACGAATGAGTAGCGTAATCCGGTCGTGGAAACTTACAAATATGACTGGGTGGTCGTCGTGCTGACCACACGTCACCTCGTAACAGGTTGGATGATCTCCCGCCTCGGCAGGTGGAAGTGAGGCCGGCAGTCGGTAGGTAGGCCTTAGCCCTGTATTAGTACACATTTGAATACATGCCGCGAGAATACACATTATGATTTTTTTTTTAACTTAACTCAAACATGCCGCAGAAACTATTTCCATGTAGATTTAATAGCCGGTATCCGTGGCAAAGTTGTTAGCACATCGCGCTACGACGCCAAGGGTCCCAGGTTCGAATCCCGGCCTGGGTATGGATGTTTGTGAGTGTCCATTCATCAATTTCATCATCATGACTCATCCTCATCTTCGCAATTAGCCAAAAGTGGAAGAAAAGTGAATTAAATAAACCAAATAAAAATTTATAAAACTACATTTAATATTTCATAGGTGTTGCTTGATTGAATTGGCGTCCGCTTTTTGCACATAAAGGCTAATTGGGACTGGACCTACAGTTTAAAGTGGGATCCGAACAACTATGTGCCTAAACCGGGTATCGAACCCGGGACCCCTTGAGTACAAGGCGACGGCGCTACCACTCCACTAGGCCATCGGGGAGGCCATATTTGTGTTGCTTCACAAGACTTATTTTCTAATTGCGCACTCTATTATTAGTAAAACACATTTTATTTGTGTGTTGGATATGATATGAGATTTAATTAGGAAAAGCAATGGATAATGTAATATTTATACAAAGTAAATTAATGTATTATGTTCTTACAACAAATGTAAATATTACAGAATAGGAAGCCAGTTCCGAAATTAGCCGTAAGTTGTTGTTTTTTTCATTCCTCGCAGTAGTAAATATTGTGACAAATAAAATCTAAAAATTTAGATCCTCAACTCAGGTGGATAAGAGAGCAAACTATAATTCTCAGCTTACATTTTCCTCCGATTATTAGAAGTATCATTCTATCGAAAAGCAATATCTGACTGTTGGCTTATAAATGCGACTTGCCTAAAATACAGGAAAACGTAACAACATAATCGTTCCATTACTTTTGTCTTGTATTTCTTTTCCTTTTGTTTTATTTCAAGTATAATTTACCACTTGGCTAATCGCAAAGATGAAAATGAATGGTGAGTAGATGAAATAGATGGAGGGATGATCACAAATCCATGTGGATCACCAACAGTACAGAGTAATACACAGATTGTTAGCCCACATGCCAGAGCCTAGTAAGCTCGCAAGAATGAAGTTCCTAGGATATATTACCTGGAAGAAATATTGCTATTTGAATGTTTCCCGAAGAGACTCCCTTTATACAATAGCCATCATCTAATTCATTCTCCGGTTCGGTAGCCGAGGGCGTTAAGTGATCGACTTTCGATTTCGCCTCCGAAGTTCCCGGTTCAAGTCCCAGCATGGGCATAGGTGTTCTCTGCGAATCAGGCACGTATCCAGGAATTCCTTTCATGGGGGGCTAAACACCATATTTTTAAGGGGTGTAGATAGAACCTCATAATTGTATGTTTAAGGCCAGTGGTGGCAATTGGGTTCAAAACAGGAGTGGAGGGGGGGGGTGCAATAAAAGTTTACTTTCTCTTCTCTTGGTATACAAGGGTTAGCATAAGGAGGTCATAGTGTGAAGGCAAAAAAATGGGGAGCAACTGTCCCCAAAATCGTCGCCACTGTTCAATGCTGCTAAATTATTCAGAACGTGAAATCGGAACATTTTTTACCACTCAACTCCTCTGTTTCCATGCATTAACATTGTGTGCCGGAACCATCTCAGTATGTGGTGTTTGTCCATTTCTTCTCATCAGGCATCAAATCATCTATGGCGTCTTTGAGTGTTTTTACGAAGCTGTTACACACGCACGGGATGGACAATCCACTTGACAACGTGAGATTCAACCTGTGGGCTGCGAACTGGACGCAGAAAGTTCTCGAATATTTCTCTCTGATTCGAGCCTGAACACCACTACTGTATCTTGTTCTCCCATGTTTGCAGTTCTTATTAAAGTCGAAACCCAACAAATTATTCATTATGAAACGTAAGCACTCGCAAGTGTTCACAATTGTCTGTCACAGCTTCCGCAGTCTTGTCATATATTGGCACGAAACAAAAGAAGTCTTCTCGAATAAAGTTCGAAACAGTTAAATCACAATGAAAACCCTTCCCATCCCAACACATCTAGTGTTTCTTCTCCCAATATGATTAAATGTTTACTCATTTATCTCCAGTGACGTGCCCAAGGGAGGGTTGGCGAGGTCATAACCCAATTCGACCAAGTATTCCTTAAAGAAAAAAGAACGTCAAAGAGAGGAAAAGATGGCAAAATGAGGACTGACCACCAAAAATAGTATGCATAACCATCCTCTTCTAAAATCCTGGGAAAATTTGGTCCGGGCACAACTATCTCATCACTCAAAACTTTGATTTTCAGTTGATCTGTGCAGCTTATTTCTCTTTTAGTTAACCGTTCCAATAGCCGTTACTGCTTAATATTCACTTTGGAGAGAGACCATTGATCTCTTCGGCTCTCAACCCGAACTAGCACTGCACTGAGGCTCCGGAAAATCCGCTGTTGTTAATGTCTTCAGCTTTGGACTCCAACTGGAACTAGTAGTAAACTTCGTTACTTTACGATATTTAATCTTTTTCATCTTCGAATCACTAGATGTTATAAATAAAGCCAATGGACACTGACTGATCACTTATCGACAGTATGAACTGTCACACTTACCTTTGGATTCTCATTAACCGATTCTGTTGTACAGATCAACTTGGAAATTGAAGCCGCGTATTTTAACCTCATTATATTCTAGAACGTTCCGCAGATAAAACGATTCGTTAATGTTGCCAGTAGTTCGACTCCTTCTCTTATTCAAGAACGTTCCCTCTCTCGCTTTCCAGAGATTAAAAAATTACAATGAATCGCCCTACGTGTGGCGCTACATTTGCAGCTTCCAAATGCTGACAAGTCTTTGCATAGTGCAGCGACAACACTGAAAGCGCAATAAAAGTTTTAATGCAATATTATCAATAACAGGGTTATGGAACATTTTCCGTGTTGCCTTGGTAAGTATTTGTCTCCTTATATTATCGGCACACTATTCAAGAAAACAAAGACCTAATTTTATGTAGTGTAAACTGAAAAAAAATAATGGAGACTCCAGCCCCTGATCATACCTTGGATACGCGCTATTAACAATAACAGGGTTATATAACATTCTGTGTCTTGCCTCGATAATCATTTCTCTCAAAATATTATCACATCATTCAAGAAGCCATGAACCTAATTCTATGTAGCGTAATTTCATGAAGGGGGTGCTGGAGCCCCCTGATTCCCACCTTGGATACGTGCTTGACTCGATAATTATTTATCTCCTTAAATTATCGTCACATTATATTATTTCACACCACAAGAAACCAAAAACCTCATTTTATCTATTATAAACCGAAAACTTTCGGGAGGGCTCGAGCCCCCTAATCTCCCCTTTGGATACGTGCCTGCTGCCAGTGCTCCTTCATCAATTTAAACTAATCATCACTCATCCTGTTCGTTGCGATTAGCCAAAAGTGGAAGAAGACGCTAAATAACAAACAAATTTATCCTCATCGTGGCGATCAACTGGAGAATCTTAAAAGTAGCGTAAAAATATTAAAGGGAAATTCCAGGACATTCAGCAAAAATTCATATCAGAATATGCCCGGACAAGAACTTTACTTAGAATTAGACATTTAAATTAAATGCAATAGGTTAGCTGGAAAGAAAAGCCGGCAGTGGACTACAGCCTATAGAGACAAGATATCACGCATGATAATGTCTGAAAAATAAACTATGCATTATTTCGCATAAAATTTCTTCCGATTGTGTCCTCTTGGTGACGCCACAACCTCTAGCCAATAACGTGCAAGTCGCGGAGTGGCCCCCTCTGACAACACAGATTGAACAGTTTGTGCTTGAAGAAGCTGCTGTTGACTGGGGCGACACAAGCTGTGTTAAAAGAAACCAGTGTATTTCGTCTCACAACTGTTCTTATCTTTTCTTACATTTATCAGTTTCTTTATATAAATACAGATAAAATTGTCGTCACGTTTCTGGGTCAAGAGAGATATTTTCGTATCCTTCTCCGGGGAACACAATTCTCCAATAAATACTAATTATCTGTCCCACACATTATGAGCGGTAACCATATTTTCCAAATTCAGTTACGGCATCAACCATGTTTATGCTTTATGCGGGCTTACTTTCCTACAATCCTACACCACCATTGTACTTTCTATCTCACAGAAACAAAAATCCAAAAATAATCTTACTTAGGATTTGCAACAATTGGAGAGCACATATAATTTTGAAAACTGCTTGAAGTTAACTCATTAAAACTTGCAGAACATTTTTTTCACTCACATTAAGATTTGAATCATTAATATACGATATCTGAGGAATATGCAATACACACACACACACACACACACACACACACACACATACACACACACACATAAATATATAATTTCACGGTGAGTCATCTAAAATTACCACTCGAATTATTTCGTGAACAACAATAAATATTGAAAAGCTACTTTCTCAGGTATAAGGGGAGCTCATGAAATTAGTGGACATGATACGTTCAACTTCATAAGAAGGTATGATTTTCAAAACACAAATTCAGTTTTTTTTTAAGAAAAATGGAAACCCCATACTATTTTTATTGCAATTGAAAGTAGGAAAACATTCATTAAGAATGACGTTTGTTACATAGTAATACGTCAAGAAGTTCTCAAGTAATTGTAACGTGAAAGTGACGCTTAAAACAAACATGTCAGAAGTTGATACGTGTGTCGTAACAAATAAGTTTCCCCTTTTGACTGTTCATTTGTGCGTTGTTAAAACAAACATGTTTCCCCCTTTTGATTGTACCAATTTACACTGCCAATCGACGAAATTGGATTTATCAGGTTCTTCGCCTGCACTCTTCAATTTGTCGAGAGAAAGAAACGAAAGAAAGTTTACATCAAGAGGAACTTGTGTTTACAAGGAATTACAAAGCTCTATCTTTTAGCTCGTATAGCTAAACTAAAATAATATTGGAAAAATGCGAGTATTTCCTGGAAACATAGGGTAGAAGATATCAACATCTATGTTTGCATATTTTATATGAAAAATATAAAAAAGATTTGATCTGTTGACGACCACGCCACGAACGAGGCAGTCACCCCAGATATCAGGCGTCGGATGTCAGTACCTGAACGGTGGCGCGTTCGTACAAACCCAGGATACTTTTCCGACTCGCCACGTGCCGTGTATCTGATGAGCTTGCAAGCTACCGTGCCACTATTTCCCTCTTTCGATCAGGAAGAGCAACGCTGTAGTTGAAAGCTGGATCCTGTTTGTCCAAAGGAATCTTGTTATTGTCGCTGCCTTTATTGGGTCAGTGTGCTCGAGTTATGTTTGTTTTCGCTTTAAGCTTTTGATGCTCGTTCGCCTTCCCATGCCATTTATATATGAATGGCTTATTGCAGAAAGGGACCTGAGTCACATTTTTTAGGCATCGGAGTTAATGGTATTTTTTATTTTCCTAGTTACAGACACATATTTTAGTGCAGAAAGGACCTCAGTCACACGAGTATATAGCCAAGAAAATGCACAGTGAAAAGTGTACTTTAATGCAGAAAGGTACCTGAGTTACTGACTCGGGTCCTTTTCTGCAATAAACTTAGCCGTATTTATAAGTTGTACGAACTGTGTACGCTAATCTGTGATGCACCTCGGGGCGGTAAAATTACTGTCAAACTTATTGACACCAGTAAGGTTATTGATTTCGCAACGTGGTGGCCTCATGTCTACAAAAAAATGTGGCATCTGTTGAAACTACCATGTGTTCCTACAAGAACAGGCAGTATTTTCAGATTTCCAAGTATCATTACTTTGAATACTGTGTTGAACATAAGGGTACTGTCAAGGTCTCCGAATTCATCAAAGGTTTGACATCTCACACCTTCTATCTGTCCAAAGGTGCAAGAAGTGTAATTCCTATGCCACGTACGTTCCCAGTTGCACATATGCCGATCAAGCTTCCTAAATTGAAGGACATACGAACTGCCTTGTCATATGTACCAGACGACGTCAAAGGATTTTATGAAGATATTCATCAGTGGCCCACTACACGCGCCAATGAAACAGACTCAGATGTAGTATAACACATGCATGTACGAGCTCGTACATTATTGCACTTCAATCACCGACAATAAAGTCCAGAAAGTGCAGTGTCATTTATTGATGAATCTATAATTTTCTGTGGCATATATAACATAACATAACCTAACGTAACCTAACCTAGCTTATGTGGTAACGACAAACGGGCGTGTGTAGCATATTTCTCGTCTTATTTCTCACAGTTTCCAATTTTATTGCAGAAAGGTACCGGAGTCACAACTTTATCATCTCCACTGTCTCTAGCAGCATACTGCAGGGGGGCGCATTGAGGGTTGCAAAATTAACTATTCATTATGCTGAATATTTGAGCCAACAACGGTACATTTCTTTCTTACACTATCAATATTATACGATTTTTCTTGTTTTTCTCAGAATTGTGCAAAAGTGACCCAGGTCCCTTTCTGCAATAAGCCATTCATATGTATATACAGGGTGTCATTTTAATGGCGCCCATGGACCACAGAAACGTATAGAGGACATCAAAACAAACAACTTTTCTCAGTAACATTTTTCTCTTTGGTGCATCGTTTAGGCGCTACAGCCGTTCAAAAAAGACCGTTTTGCCGCCTGGATGCTGGCAACCCAACACAACACTTGATCGTATCTTGACGTCATTTCCTGCGGCGAAACAGCGCACGGTAGGGTTTTGTGAAAATTGACAAATTACCAACCACATGATTAAGTGTAAAACGAAGCGAGAAACGCGTCCAGTAGACCGAACACCATAGCCTACCAGCTAGAAGATCAGCAGTCATCTCAGGGGAAGGGGAAAGTGAACAAACGATATGAGAAATTTTAAAAAAACGTATTCAAAATGAAGTGTCAATATCGGATTTTGTCTCAACCTACATGTCAAATAAAAACAACAATAAATTTTATTGGACTTACAGCTTACATGTGGCTGTTTACGCCCAGCTACATGTCAATTATATTTGCAAATCTCGTTGCAAGGGTGATATCTACAGGTTTGTGTCCAGATGTCTTGTGGTACTTTTGTGCTGATAACGGAAGTATCCGAGGTTCACGTTGTTACATTACGGCTAAAACACGTACAACCACAGTAACGAACTAATGATGAATCAGTAGCGAATATACTGCCCTGTTCACAGTTGCAAACTATTAGATGTGTATCCGGTGCGTAGATAAACACCGTCCCCCGAGAGCTTGTATTACTACTACTTATATCCCTGTATTTTCAACCATTTTTGGCACTTGCCTCATAATGCCCTGAATATACATTATATTATGTGTTGCTTACCTTTGGAATTTTGAGTTCTTTCATTTCTATGTTGTCATCTGTTCAGTGTGTCACATGAACACAGTGTTGTAGATGCCAACTTGGTAACTAGATTTGCAAATATTTGACACGTAAGCTGAGGCAAAATTCGATATGACCACTTCCACTTGATTCTATTTTCTTTCTACAATTTTTCGTATAGTTTGTTTACTTCCGGTTAGGTTACAGAACATGTTTTCTTGTTTTGTTTTACGGTACATAATGTGGCTGATTGTAGCTATGTAATTTTTCACAGAATATGTGTGTTCCTGGCAACCCTAGAACGCATCGCTTCACAACGGGATATGACGTCACAAATGCAATCAAATGTTGTGTGTGGTTGCCAGCATTCAGGCGGCAAAACAGGCTTTTTTTTAACTACTGTAGCGCCGAAAAGAATGCACCAACGAGAAAAATGCTACTGAGAAAAGTTGTTTGTTTTGATGTCCTGTATACGTTTCCGTGGTCCGTGGCCGCCATTAAAATGACACCCTGTATTTCTTATGTCTTATGCACTTCACTATAATTGAAATATTCATACCCGTATTTCTACTTCAAACTTGAATTGTTGCTTGAAGTCGTCCAACCATTTGAACTTATTTGACTTCATTCTTGCGGATGCATTTCCTCGCCATACAATCGTGGATTCCTTTGTCTGCCTCCGCCGTGGGAAGGAGATTGAGATTAAAGCAGGAGCCACACGGCACACCGGGGAGCGAAGGCAGAAAAATCTCATCTCAGATATCAAAATGAGAAGCATCGTCGCTGGTACTCCGGTGGGAAGAGGAAATTCGCAGCCACGGAAGCTGCTCTGGACATATCGAGGCCGCTCTCTTTTCATTTTAACTGCACTCCTTCAACCGGGATGCTAATCCTCGTCGCTTGATGAGAACCAGCAAATGAGACAATGCAAAAAAGCCGCCATGCTGTGGTCGGTTTTATAGCTCCTGACTAAAACCAGCTCCATGTTCTTCTGACGTAAAAGTTCTGCTTGGAGTCCACATGTCCATAGTTTGTGACGTTAATCTATCGTTTAGAAAATGACATTTTCCACAGAACTGATATTTATTTCACGGATATGGATTTTGCAAACCATGTTCAATCTTTCGATGGTGTAAAATTAATAATGTACAGGGTGAGCATTAAGTATTACCCTGATTTCAAACATTTATTACGAACAAAGTATGAATTAGAACTGTAACTAGTTACTTTTAACCTGTAACAGAGTGGTATATCAACAGTTACATTTACAGTTACTTTACTACACTTAACTTAATTGTTAATTGTTGTTAATTGAATATTTTTACGGTGGCATAAGAGCTAAATTTCGCAAATCAGTTTCCAACCACGTGTCTTCTGTGGATGTTAAGGTAAAATTATATTTCAGAAATCGCTTTATGTATGTTCAATTTAGAACATCCACACTTTATTATAGTAATCGTCATTATCCAAATTTAAATAAGCTCTTTATCGAGTAGCCTACAATACTAGTGTGGCTACTAATGCTGCAGTCGAAAGGATGTTTAGTTGAGGTAGGATTCTTGTGGTCACCACATAAGGGACACTTGCCAAGTAACAATTTCGAAAATCAGTAAATTTTAAGTAAGCTGCTAGTTTCTGAGAAATGTGACCATCTAGGATACTATTTTCTTTCTAATAGGATTATCCTTATGTTGACTTCATTCATAATTATATAGAATGATAAATACGTACCATAGATTAGAGCCTATTTAAAATATTCATGTTAAAGTATTTACATGTTAATGGAATTATTGATATAGCATGTGGATTTATTAATGAGAAATGAAAAGTAAAATTTAAAACTATTCAATAACTTTATTGAATACGATATTTACTTTTCTAGGAAAAAATGTTAATTTATGAGAAAATTAATCTTATTTTTTAATAAGAGAAAGTGTTTACCGTATATATGCATATGAGAGAGTAAAATTGTTTACCGTATATATGCATATGAGAGAGTAAAATTAAATGAACTGTCATTCCAGAAAGCTGACTCCTTGTTCCATAATTAATTTTCTGTCATAATAATAATATATGAAGACTTTTGATTGGCGTACAATAAGTTTATCTCCTGACCCACTTCCATTTGTGTTTGATAAACAAAATTCACTAATTAATGTATTCTTTCATTGTGTGTGTTGCAAGTTTCAAACATGGATCTAATATTTGGTTTTGTGTTAGAGGTGTAAATATAAGACAAGGTGAGGCTGCATACAAGTACGGAGCCTTCAGAGTTGCAAGCTGTGATCAAGTATCTACGGTTGAAAGGTCTGTCACCTCAAGAAGTCCACAATGATATGATGCATATATTGGGGGATAAAGCACCTTCGTATACCACGGTAAAAAAGTGGCAAATGGAATTCAGATGCTGTCGTGAGTCATGTGCAGATGAACGACGTACAGGAAGAGCATGAACAACCATTTTCAGGAAACTAATCAACACTGATGGGAGATTCACCACTACGACACTTGCTGACATTGTTGGGATATCAAACTGTAGCATTGTTACAATTTTAACTGACCATTTGGTATTATATAGAGCAAGTTGTCGTTGGGTGCCTCGAATGTTCACAGAAGCCCAAATACACGATAGGTGTAACCACAGCGGCTATCTAATCCTGTGGCTTCAAAAGCTTACGATATCCACTTTATTCACCAGATCTGGCCCTGAGGGACTTCTATCTGCTTCCTAAACTAAAGGAAGAGCTCCGTGGTAACAAATATGACAATGATTCTGATGTCATGGGCGCTGTGAATGTGTGGTTACGGGAGCAAGAGAAAACATTTTATTCTTCTGGAATTGTAAACAATGTATTTTTGTTTTCAATGAATATTATTCGATTTGAGAAATTTGTTTGCAAGAAAGTTTTCAGCAGAAAGTAACTAAAAGTAACTCACAGTTACATTTCAAGTGCTTTTGGTTACCACAGTGCGCCACGATGCCAGAGAACCCTGGTTCGAATCCCGGCCTGCAAATGGGTGTTCTTTCTGAGTGTTCCAACATATTTTCCAATATATGTAAATGAGATAATAATGAATGTACTATAATTTTGGATATTGCTTTTTATAAATCATGTGCGAATAAGTATGTTGGAATTTCAAATCGTGTGCTTCGAGAAACGGTTAAATATAAAGTTCTGAGTCCAATAATTGAATATGGTTATGATAATGAAAAAAAATGTTGGCTAACTTGTGTGTTTAATATATTTAGCTGCCAAGAAAAAACAGCCAGAGCATCAAAAATCGTGATTTCTCTTCAGCTCAAAAGTAAAATCTTCCTTCTACTTCGTTACTGGAGTCTGTCAAGAACCGGAAGTTCTTCCACTCCAACAGTCACCCTTACGGCAACAGCTCTGCTCTAATTTAGAACTTTTCAAACTTTTCACAAATGCGCGAAAATGCTTGAGCGAAAAAGCTGAGAAAATTTCATTCCCAGAATGCCTAACGTGAAATATCACGGAGTAATCACGACGAGTAACTTTTCCAACAATGAACCTGAAGCAGAAACGTTGGAGGCGAATGAAGATGAACGAGACAGCTACATATAATAAACTTTTGCATGTATCTCTCTAAATTTTATTTTTAAAATCATGTTTCGTAAACTCATATTAATTATCGCGATTTGTTAAAACGTTCCAAAGTTCAAGTTCAATTTAGCAACTTCTTATTTAAGTGTATTTTTAGGCTATTTATCAGAAAAACTGGTAGACGTAACCTTGAATGCTGATTGTCCTGGAAGCTATCCGTACGTAAGAAACCACCATCGTTATAAAAGCAAATTTCGTCCCTTTCATAGGCATAGAAAGTAGTAACTCAACACAACATAATTTAACTTGAAAGGTCCATCTGTCTGTCCATGAGAGACAACACCCGATCCAAAGTGAGATGTCAATATCTCTGAAACTGTTAAATGCGAAAATTAGAAAATATCTGTAGCTGTAGACGTTCTGGTTGCCTATGACAGTGATATAAGACAACTGAAAGATGCGGGTTCTAGATTTTAAACAGATATTACTACAGTGTATTGTACTAGTTTACGACAAAACCTAACAGTAGTCGTTCAAATTGGCAGCCCCCAGAATAGATGCGGAAACTACATAGTCACATACACTCTAACCTACCAAGGATTCTTTCTAGAAAGGGATGCAAGAGTAGTCGTAAAGTAGCACAATACCCTGTAGTAATATATGTTTAAAATCTAGAACCCGCATCATTTAGTTGTCTTATCTCATTGTCATAGGCAACCCGAACTACTTTGACTTATAATATTTTAATGGCGCCTTTCCAGACCAATGTTCCTCATCAAATTGATACTTTGGTCAGTCTCCATTCACCCTGAAAGTTTGAATCTAGGTTACGGATACACCCTGTGTATGAATTGATGTGTTTGTGTACTGTAGCCAAACCACCGAAAGTGAGTAATCGTTATATTTTTATCCCTAAACATATAAGTATGAGCTGAAGATGCGCATATGTAAAGTACGTAGTTTCAGAGAGACATATCAAATAAGAACTTCATTTGATGAAATAGTCTATATTTACCTATTCCTTTGTCTGTTCGAATAAATAATCGAAACATTTGATAAGTCACAAAATGCAAGAGCAAGTAACTTCTTGAATGTTCATCAAACCATAGTAAATAAATGCCAAATAAAAACTGCCACTCTCTTTGTAGGTAGTTCGCCACGTCCTCGTTAACGTTCTTGCAGAAGTATTGCACTTGTTAATAGCTTATCTACTAGGGAGAAACTGGAACTTTAGAAAAATATCAGAGGCTGCTGGATGCAATCATTATTACCTTAATAACGAGCATTATTTATCCCTTTAAAAAGTTCACAATATTCAAATAACGTACAGCACAGTCAGCTATTTAAACGTCGACACATTTCCTTGGCAGACAGGATGGGTTTTAGCTGTTTTCCTTTAAGCTTAAATCTTAAAGCCTACCGATATGTTATGAAACGCGGCAACAGAACACAACAGACTCTTGTCTGCGTCTCAGTGGGCCATAACCTTTTAAGATAACCTGCAGACTTCTGACATGGAAATTTCCGCTTCGGATCCTTGCGTATCCCTTACACATTTGATTTCAATGCAAACGACAACAGTAGTTTTGTTGCGTTCTTTTGCAACGTTTCTCCGCGTATCAGTGGGCATTAAGCTTTAGGCTGCAACTCCTTTCCTTCCACTGCTTGTGCAATGTGTGGAGTCAGGAAAAGGGTTGCCAACTCGGGGCAAGACCTGGCACCTGCGGATCTGTTGGGTGAGAATGAGTGAATGCAATGACTTTTAAAATCTTCTCGCCGAAAATATGTAATATTTTGGCTGGATACTCCAATGAACTAACAGATAATCTACAACTACGTACTGGGAATGGCGACAGACTTGCTGCAAAGCGTTGTTGTTGAGGACTGAAGCAGTTGAAGTACAGGATCCGGCAGAGGAGTTAGATGGTTTTGAAATGTGAATAACACACTTAATTTTCAAAGGTACAGAAATGTATTACTACAGAAATACAGGTTATTGTATGCCATTTTTATTTACCAAGACAGTTCGTGTAAAAACAATGTCGTCTTCAATTTACTTCTATACACATTCGAAGGCCTTTTTCCTTTCCTTTTAAATGACCTGCGTAAGATCTTCAGTCAGCGTGTTGTCCGTTTGAACAATTGAAATAGTACATTCAAATCAATAATCGGCGATTCGGTGAGAAGTTAGTGGCCTGCTTAACGGTTGTCAGCCCAGTAAGCATGGAGCCCTAGAATGTGCAACATCGAGCGTTTGGTGTCATCGGCACGTATTTCTTCGAAGATGAAGATGGGGATTATGTGACGGTGAACTCCGAACGCTATATCGCATTGATGAATACTTTTGTTTTACCAGAACTTCGTCGGCTTCGGCGTACGCGTAGGATAAATCTGCAAGACATAAAGTTCCAACAAGATGAGCAAAGACTCACACATCTAGATTCTCTATGGCTGTTTGTTGTTCGTCAACTTTTCCAGGACATGTCAATTCCTGGTTTGGTGACATACCCTGGCCTCCTAGGTCACCAGACATTACAATCTGTGATTTTTTTTTATGGGGTTTTCTCAAATCCAAAGTGTATGTGAATAAACCTCGCACATTAGAGATGAAATTGCAAACATTGATGGTGAAATATTGCCATGTGCCGTCCGCAACTTCTGGGAGAGACTTCGAATGTGTGTACACGTAAATGGAAGTCACTTGGATATCATTTTTAAGTCATAAAGAATTGCCATGGCAATTGGCATACAATAACTTAAAATGGCATACCAAAATCTGTATTTCTGTAGTAATACATTTCTGTACCTTTGAAAATTAGGTGTGTTATTCACATTTCAAAACCGTCTAACTCCTTCCGCATATCGACATGCACTCAGGAACATATACCAGAAGAAGGTAAAATTTTGTGTTACTGGAAACAATATTTACGCATGTTAAACCTGGAGATCAATAGTTTATATATATATATATATATATATATATATATATATATATATATATATATATATATATATATATATATATATATACACACACAAATACAAACAATATTGGCCAAATTATTGGACTCATTGTAAAAAAGAAGCATTTCCTTGTTTTGAAAGTGTTCTAACTAAATACGTTTGACAATTGTTATAACTTTTAACGGGATTAAACTGTTTGTCTGCTTCGATATAATCTTGTTTTCCACAATCCTTTCTTTTACTGTGTCCCAAGAATAGGTGGCAACACGATTCTTTGCACATTCGTAAAAATTCATGGAACAATACGTACATTGTTTACTCTGTTATTTATGCTATTTGTTTTGTTGTAACAAAGGAAATAATATTAATTGTGGTTGTTGTAAGGGTGCTCTTTATTTTGTATCTCCGTAGCAACATGTAATTTCAAAAAGCACGTGTTTTGAAGTTTAGATAATAAATGAATTTGTACAGAAACAGTGATTAAAATTGGCTAGAAAAGGGAGCCAAAGGTGAAGGCCAAAGGTGGTCATACGAAGAACTGACAGTACTTGCACTTTGAATGACAAAACATTAAATCTGCCAAATTTCTCTACATAAAGTGAGTTAATTTGTTTTTCAATTTTTTAACTAAAGAGTCCAATAAAATGACCAATACTGTATATATATATTTATTTGTGTGTGTGTGTGTGTGAATATTGTCCTGTATTTTTATATGGATGCGAAACTTGGTCCCTTACATTGAAAGATAAACGTAAATTAATAGTATTTGAAAATAAGATCCTAAGGAAAATATTTGGACCTAAAAGGGATGAGGAGACAGGTGAGTGGAGAAGGTTACGTAATTTAGAAGTACATAATTTGTATTTATGTCCAGATATTATTAGAATTATTAAATTAAGAAGACTTAAGTGGGCAGACCATGTGGCCGAATGGGAGAGGATAGAAGGGTTTACAGGATTCTTGTTGGGAAACCTGATAGTAAGAGACCTGTAGGAAGGCCAAGACGAAGATGGAGGGACAACGGTGAGATGGACCTAAGGGAAATCGGTAGGAATGGAAAAGAGTACATAGATCTTGCTCAGGATAGGGACAGATGTAAGGCATGTGTTGCTGCAGCCATGAACCTTCGGGTTTAAGAAGGCTATAGAGTTAGTTAGTTAGTGTGTGAATATTGTTGAATTTCTCTTCTTTCCTAAGATGTAAAGATGAAAGTTTACTTGTGTAGAGAATAATTATTAGAAGAGAGAGTGGTGGATAATAATAAATACGTACTATAAGTCAAATAAATATTGAATTTCACGGATTTATAGCAAAGGCAAGAAACATAAAAGCATTGAACGTTTAGAAATGTATAACCGAGTACTTTTAGATTGTTTGCCAAATTGCCTCTGAATGTCGAATCATATAAAACTCTGCATTTTTGTGAATTGTCACTTCATAACACGCTACTCTATGTTCCGATGTTAAATAAATAATATCCATATTATTATTTTTTTAAATTTTAGTTTTGATTGTCGCATGGTCTCGGTCGGATTCGACTCTCTTTATTATCATTATTATTGTTAATAATAATAATATTTCATCACTTACAATGGAGATGTACGTACTAAACAATTTGACAAACTTACAACATTTCTATTTATCATGCAACATACTGCGCCTTATATTGAGTTTCTGTTGGTGTCCAACGCTGTACCTTATACCTTCATAAGATGAAAAGTAATAATCTGTTTATATTAACAAAAACATGTCATAACACATGAATACATCGCATTTTACAATAGCTCTTATGATTAACTTGGAATCAACCTCGTTTATATCATAATAACATAACAAACTGACTTATGAAGATTGAGGCATCCTTTATGTAGAAAAGTCACTGTGTCTGTTTGTGAGTTTGTACGTTTGCTTATAAGGCACACATGATATGTGATTTGCTTACAGATGCGGTCCTGGGGAGGGGCAATTCGCACTCGCCCGAACCACTGCTCGGGCCTCCTCGATGGCGCAGGGGTAACGTCTTCGCCTTGTAATCAAGGGATTCCGGGTTCATCACACGGTGGAGGCACAAGTGGTTCGGATCCCACTTTAAACTGTAAGTTCAGTCCCGATTAGCCATAATGTGCATAAAGTAGACTTTAAACACCAACTCAACAACTTAACCGAACCACTGCTCGTTAGGAGACCCGCCAGAAAAAAAATATTGTTTTGTGCGGTTTATTACTTAAGGTCTTTTCTACTGTTACGGAAACCGATCCTAGTGCTAGCAAGGGAAGTGGGGAGCAGGGAAGTGACCAATCCAGCGCGATAAGAAACGCAGAAGCTAGAAGAACGAGGTTCACGTAGTACTTTTTCCCGGCGCGTCGTGTCTCTCGGCGCCACTGCTGTTGTTTGCTTGGTCTGTGGTGTAATCCCTTGCCAGAACTAAGAACGGGCGCCGTAAGAGTGAAACAGACGCTGGTGCTTCCACATAAGCAAATAATTTCATTTTCCTGAATTCATGGATTGTTTTTGACGTAATTTGAAATATTCAAAATTACTAAAATACGAAAAAACACTGCTTAAAAAGCGTGTTAAAACGTTTCAATAAAAATTGCTAATATGTATATGAAATAATGATATGAAAATATTATTATATATGAAAATGTTGTATATGTTTAAATGTTACCCCCAATCCAGAGTTTCAAACCAGCCGCGCGCAGGAATACGTTTCCAGAAATACAAAATAAACCAGATTTTCTTAACATACATGATATTTTCTAAGTATTTAAAATTACATTACGCAGGATTAGTGTATCAATTTTATTTCTAAGCAACACGAAGTTCAATACTTTTATACTCCATATAACATCGTTAAACAAACATTGAGAGCACAGCGTTATTATAGTCTAAATACGTTCATCCATTTCGTTGTACATCTTTTCCAGCATATAGACTTACTTCGTCACCTCAATTGCAGATTACTACTGTTTTACTTCTGTTTCTAAAGCCCCAAGAAGCAATAAACATTGGGCTGCTTTTTCCCTATGACTTTGTCAACCTTGGAATGCGAAGACTCTAAACATTATTTGCCACGTGTCTTTTTCCCACTCTTTTCTTCTCTCCTTCTCTGTTTCTTCTTCCTTTCTTTCTTTCTCTCTTTCCTTTCTTCTTTCTTTCTTTCTAGAGAGAGAGAGAGAGAGAGAGAGAGAGATTTCTTTGTTTCCTTCTCTCTCTATTTCTTTCTTTCCTTATTTTTCTTTCTTTCTTCCTTTCTATCTCTCTTTCCCACTTTTTCTCTCTCTCTTTCTCTCTATCACTCTCCCCTTCTCTCTATCTCTCTCTTTTCTTTTCTTTCAACGTGCGGACAACATTCCATGATGAGCATGAATCCGGCTTCTGAAACTGGTTCAGGGATCATAGGCATATACTTGCATCTTATATTTATGCCCCAATCATATTCCTTTTCAATGAAAGATAAACACAGATGCAACGTCATAAACATGCCTGCACATGGCGGGTATAACACTCTAGCTTAAAGAAAAAAAACAGTCAAATTAACGTGACGTATGTCACGGCGAGATTGATTCGGCGGGAATTACACGGACTAGAAATGTTTATTAATATTAATGTTGTTAATTTTGTGATTATGTAGGACACCTGTCACTCAGTATGACGTCTGAAAAACATTTGGACAGATGTCCTGCTTACGTTCTATGCTCCAGGCCCCGCACCCACAAAGGGCTGGCTGTTTGTCATTGTCAATTTGTCTATTTTTCCATGCCATTGTCAGTTTCGATGTTCGTGAAAATCGAACACCATCGATATGGCAAAGATATTATGATTTCTCAACAAAACACGGTAATGAAAATACTGGTTCTTCGTTTATAGATGTTTCGATCTTAAGGATGGCAATGCTTTTGGTCATTACTAGTATGAGATTGAAATCTAAGCAGCTTGTCCACAAAATCATTTCGTGATTATAAAGACATATAGCATCGCTCTTGGTACTCATATTTATATAAAATTGGTGCCATTAGAATAAGAAACTCAAAAAATTTAGTACCTAACTACTTACCTCAGTAGCACTTAATGTGTGTTCCTCGTGTCACGCTGCAAACATCAAGGCGATATTCCCACTCATGCCACACTAGTTCCAACATATCTACAGGGACGATCCCGATGGCGGCAATGATATGACGTTTCAGATCTTCCAGATCTTGAGGCAGTGGAGGTACGTATACAAGTCTTTTATGTGACCCAATAAGAAAAAGTCACAGAAAGACAAGTCAGAAGACTTCGGTGGCCACTTGCAGAACACAGCATCTTTGTTTCCTGAGCGAGATGGATTTTGCACACGGAGGATTTAGGGATGTTTAACTGCAGGCTAGCTCTACACAGTAGCGGCGATTGGGTTCCAAAACCGAGGGCGGCAAAGACAGTATATTTACCTTTGTATATAAGATTTAGCATAGTGCGGGGGCAAAAGTGACGAAAAGTGAAGGGGCAACTGCCCCCCTTATCCCCCTAATTCCCCCCTAATTGCCGCCATTGGCTCTACACAATTTGCTTCTAACAACAATGACATTTACAATAACAAATTAACAATCAAAAGATTTTCCTTTTTTCATTTTTCATTATTTTATTGTTATGCCATCTATTGTAGTAGTTAACGCCAATATTACACATCCGCTAAAATTCTTTGAGCTGTTCTTTCGAATGGTATAGGTATAAATGTCGTAATATACATAATTAATATTTTGTGGTCGTTTATAATCACGGAATATTTTTGTGGACACGTATTCTTGCATAATGCGCTTGTTAATATGCTTTTTCTGGAAGTCCAAGTCCGGGAAGGAACATTAGCGAAAGTGCAAGTTCATATCATCGGAGAACGTTCTTTAATTGGAGACCTGGGCAGAATTATGGCTCCTGCGGGGGGCTGTGGCCCCGCAATTAACCTTCGGAGACCTCGAGATAAACGGCCGCGTCCAGCAGATGGATGGGCAGAGGGGATCTTGGCAAGAACGAGGACGAACGTGCAGGGAAGAAAATTGGAGGAGGAGAAGTTGCAAAAAAGGACCGTTAAAGGTGACTTAAGATTTGATTTATTTTTTGTTATTTAGCGTCGTTGTCTCTTACAGGCCGAAACCAAGTTTTATGTAATAATCAAAATCTAATTTTTGATAACAATTCGTTTGAACCACTTTGCAAGAGGAGAGAAAAAGCAAGCTTAAATCAGGAAATGTGTGTTACTTTTTCCTTCATAAACTTTTATATTCTCGAATAATATCTAAGAAACTACATGTTAAAATACTGTCACGTACCCGTGTCCGGCTCTTTTGGACACCACAGGTATTGTTACCATCTTTAATCGGACACTGTGTTTAAGGCTAAGGTAACACCTAGTCCGTTGCCAGCGATACAGGTAGGAATTTTCTGTTCTTTAATCCTTGAACGGCTTGTTCTATTTATTGATTAATAGATTAGTAGAAATTTTTGCTGCTTTCACGATCACGAATCTTTGTTTTTATATCACCATCTTTATTTGATACCGTTATTCCAAGCTGTAGTTTTGCGTAGGATAACTTGAATTTGCTGCTGCCTGCGAAAAGATCAAATGCTTGTTATTGGTGAGAAAAAGGTACCCGAGTGAAAACCACAGGTCGCCTTAGTACAGACTCTGCTGGAGATTATCTGTCGAAAGGTTCTGGTTGGGTTTAGGTGAAAACCTCGTCCCCCTTCCAGGTTTCCGTAGAGATCTTCAAACAGCGATGTCTTCAACCAACGAGTAAAAACCCAGTTGGCGGGTCAGTTGGGTGGAGAGCACACGAGTAAAAACCCAGCATGTCTCGATATATTCATCAATTTTTCTCGCTTTTATAGCGGAAGTTTGTTGATTTCGTTGTAATGTGACTTTCAGCTGTTTAAGGTAACTAAGGAAGAATTTAGCTCTTAGCCTTTCTGGCTATTCATAATTTATAAGTAATATATAAATATTATCCTTTGAATTTTATTAATCCTTTAAACTTATAATTTTGTTTAATATTGGTGGTGTATGTTTTGATAAAACATAATTTCCATGTTTTCATACAGATCTCCATAATGTTGAGATTTGGAAAGCGACCGTAATAGAGGAGCGTCCTAAACATATAAACTAGATAAATCGGCGTTCCTATAGGTGAATCCTCATAACTATAACAGTAACTTTCGTAGAAGGGTACCTGTCAATACACGAAACAGTAATCTGCCTGTAATATTATATGGATGCGAAACTTGGTCCCTTACATTGAAATAGAACATAAAATAAAATCCTTAGAAAAATATTTTGACCTAAAATGTTTGGTTTATTGATTTGCATTATTTTACTTCGCTTCTTGTGACACTTTTGGCTATTTTACGAAGATGGGAATGAAATGTTTTAATGGTAAAGGTAATAAAAGAAGGTAAAGTGCTCCCCTGTGCTATGCACTACGCCATGAAGGTGTATAAGTGTGTGGGGTTAGAGCCCCACACTTTCTTAATCACGGCCGAAGGTAGAGGTGATGTGATCAGTACCACGCCCCTGGCCGCCTTTAGCCCCCAAAGTTTCCTCCAGGTACCCACTTTATACGACACTGGGTGGGCACCGGAGCCGAATGAACAGGTGGAATATATCCCGGTTCACCCCAGCCGGGGATCAAACTCGGGTCTCTCGCATGGTAGTCAAACGCCCTAACGACTTTTTTTTTTAAAAGGAAAGCCCCTAATTGGAAGCTTCCCCCATCACACTTCATTAATTCATATCATTTTCACTTATATTTCTAGTTCAGGACTTTTCAGGACAGACAATCACAAACATCCACGTCCGAGCCGGGAGTCGAACCCGGGACCTCTGGCATTGCAGCGCAGTGTCCGACTGAGCTACCGCGGCTAACATCCATGCCCAGCCGGGATTCGAACCCGGGATCTCTGTCGTCGTAGCGTGATGTGCTAAATACTTATGGAGTTTGTGAAAATTGCTTTATGGCTCATTTATCTCCACTGAAACATAATGGAACTCAGTACAGTGGCTTATTAATCCAAAACACAATTGTTTATAACAGAGAGAATTATGCAAGTTTCTTAAAGGTTGTATATTAATAAAAAGAAAGTATCTTATATTTAACCATGTTAACAAAATGTAACTTGTAATCCTGAAAATTAAAATAAAATGACAAAAAAGTGGCGATGTGCTTAGCACATCGAGCTACGACAGCAGGAGTCCCGGGTTCGAATCTCGGCCTGGGCATGGATGTTTGTGAACATCCATTCCTCAATTTCATCATATCATCACTCATCTCCATCTTCGGAAATTAGATAAAAGTTGCACAAAAAGCGAAGTATAATAAAACAAATCAATCAATGAATCTCACTGAAGCAGTGCTTTTCGAGGGGGCATGATTGTGCGGAAAAGTTTGTCCCCTTTCACCCCGCTGGAAAAAAAATCACCTTGCTTGTCCCTCCCTGGAAAAAGTCCTGCTGACATCAGTGACTACAGCCCTGGTTTTTGAAAAGCTTGTTTGTCCGAAGTAAAGATTTGATTAGAGACTCGTGTTTTACATCTCATTCCTCCGTCGGAAAAAAACTGAAAAAACTTTTGGAAGCTAGTATTAATAAATCTATTCGAAAGCCTTCCACAAAGCTTCTTTTAGCAACCCAACCCCCTCTTTCGAGCAGTAACTCGTCGTCGACAAGCGACGAAACCAGTCGACAAAGCTGTCAGCTGGCAGTTAGTTGCTCCTGACGGGTCGCTCGAGTGTGTGATCCGCACCTAGTGTCGCTACCAATGACAAAGGATTAGATAGAAAAAAAATCTCATGGGAACGAGATTGGCGGAATGCCTGTGCAAAAGCGACGGCAGAATCCAATTTGAAGAATCGTGTGCAACCTGCGTGGTCGGTAACAGTGTGGAACTCCCACGCTGATGGTCAGTGTAGCCAGCCCTGTTCTAAAATAAAATTTTCTCCAAGGTTTGTTCTATGTCTAGGGTAGTGTGCTACATCGAGACATTTATGCTCGATCGTCTAATAGTTCGCACCGATGACGCTAGATGGCTCACGGAATGGTCAGTTTCTTCGCTTGAGCGAATAACGTTCAAACATTCAAACGATCGCTATACGCTCGAAGCTCAGTAGTTACGTTGTAACCGTAATTTGTCTGTGGTAGTTGGCCTTTAAATATTGATCGTGAAGTGAAACACCCAGTGAAATTGAAACTAATGTGAACGTAGTCATAATCTCCATGTTAAAATGTAGTTAGTCTATTCTACCAATACATAGCAATATATGAAAATAAATAGATGATTATGGGCTGAAACTGTCAGGACGAATTTTTACGCATATATATGAACGATTAATGTCCCATCTAAGTGTTATTTGATATTCTATATATGAGAGTCAAGGAGAAGAAGAAGATATTCTATATATTCGAGCGTATTATGCTCGAGCGTGGAAGATTCGATCGAATATTTTCGAGCGAAAGTAATCCAATGCAGTACTCTAGTCTAGGGTGACAAACCGGTAACGTTCTCGATTTTGCCGTCATCCTTTATTACAAGTGTTTTTATTAAGCAAATTATATTATTTGAAAGCCTCTGGTGTAAAATATGGAATGTGAGATTTTGCTCATTATTTTAGTTATAAAGTAAAATGTGTCATCCTTCAATTCTCGAGTAAAATTGCAATATCATTCATTCAATTTGCATTGGACTCAGTGAAGCCTTGTGGAATTGGTAAACACTACACGAAAATATTTTATCTACATTATAACTTATATTAATATGTTTTTCTTAATGAACTCAGAAATGACACCCGAGCCATTAACTTAAGAGCTGGACCCCGTGACGGAGTGGTTGGTATATCGCCGGGTTAGAATCCCGACCTGTGTATGGATATTTGTAAGTGCCCATTCATTAATTTCATGATGACATCACTCATCCCCATCTAGCCAAAAGTGGCACAGAAAGCGAAGTACAATAGAATAAATCAATCAATCAATGATATCATGTATGATTATCAAATCAAATCATATCAATTAGTTGTGAGTAAGATATCTGAAATTGATGAAAGGTCACTTACAAATAACACCCATACCCAGAGTGGGATTCGAACACCTGACGTCTTAACGAGCTGTTCACAATGGTATTTAAGAAATCAGAGAAGGAACTAAAGATCAATGATTACTTTCCTTGAGATTGTTACCACTTTAATATACTTTGGTATCATCATTATGTAGCAAATATACACTTAGAAGATGAGAATGAGTGACAATATTAGAAAATTGATGAGGGGACATTTACAAAGAACATCAATTACCATCAACTGATTGAAACCATAGACCCCTGGCGTCGTAGCATAATATTGTTCATATTTCTACACATTAAGAATACAATACTGTGACACTGATTAAATCGTATCTAGCAAGATATTAGCAACAAATAATATACATTCACACACACACACACACACACACACACACACAAATATATATATATATATATATATATATATATATATGTGTGTGTGTGGGGGGGGTGTGTGTGTGTGTGTATATATATATATATATATATGGGATGTATATCAATAAATAAATATATGTGTATATATAAATTGATTCATTGATTAAATTGTCGTTTAGTTCACTTTATGCAGCACGGAAAGGCTAATTGAAACTGGACCTACCGTTTAAAGTTAAATTTGAACCACTGTGCCATGTTCCTCCACTGGGTATCGAACCCGGAACCCTTTGATTACAAGGCGAGGACGTTACCACTACTCCATTGGGGAGATTCTTTAATATACGTACGTATGGATATATACGTATAAACGAGTCAATGACAAATAAAATTTGCAAATTTGAAGAAAGAAAATTTCAAGGATTGAACTGATGAATGAAGAAGATATTTTAATTACTTTATTATATGAAGATGACCAATTACCAATCACAACAGAAAAAAAAATATAGTGCAGAGAACATGACAAAAAAATTTGTTAGGAATAATGTAACTAGCGGGTGAAAAGTAAACTTTGAAATAAACAAAGTACATAGCAATACAAAAAGCATGAAGATATTGACAAGTAATTCAGTTGAAATAAGGGAGGTAATAAATAAAGATAGAACAGCCATATAAGAATTAAATAATATTTTGTTAGCTAATAACATAACACCTAATACAAAAGTAAAATAACGTAAGATGAACCTCTTATGAAATGAGGGATGAACTTTTCAGTCAGTACATTGCGTTTCTTACATTGGGAAGTGAATTAAATCTTATTTCCTTTTCAAAATTCAAAGGATATCATTGCCATAATTTCGAAGTCTAAAATCATTGCCCTCCTTGGGAAGGTATTGTTTGGTCCCCTTTCCGAAAAAAAAAGTCTCATTTTGCTCCCCGCAGGAAAATGCATGTTTTGCCACCAATCCCCCCTCCTTTTGGAAACAGCATCTGTGCACCCCCGTGAATAGATAGAGAAGTTTGTCAGCTAGAAAGTGAGTGATTCGAATTTGATACGGCGATTAGGGGCACGTGGGAGGGCAGCTTGTTGTCACTTCCTCTAACGCTATGGCCTCTTAATGCTAAGTCTTGTCTAGCAATAAGAAGGAAACTGTCCTTGTCCCTCCCCCCTCCCCCCAGTTTTGGTACAAAAATGCCGCCACTGTGCAAGAATATGACAAAAACAAGAAACAAATGATCAAATAGTACATAAATCGTTTGGACATGCCACTGGTTTCGTATATATCTGATAACCATAATGAAATGATTTATCGTGAAAGATCCGACAGAAGACTTGCATAATCTACCTATCTAAAGTTGCCCCATCACTTCACTAACAACGAAACATTTCTGGAAGCTTGATTATATTCGCAACGTTTTGACTGATCCCTGTTTTGCGAATCATAACAATGTTATAATCACATTATTATTCTGAAAGATTATACACATCCATAATACAGCAATCCATGTACAAGAGGCCTCAATAAATACCTATTAATAAATGTGTATCAGGAATTTTCCAATTAATATTAAAATCTCACCAATAAGTAGGATAAACCATTTCATCGCTATTTTCGATCATAATTCTCTCTCACGCAGTTTAGTTTTAATATCCATTATGGACAGAAAGGTTGATTAAGTTATTGAAATTTTCATTTTCGAAATCGTTATGAAATGCGGCACCATTACAAGCTCTTCATCAAACCGAGAGTCTATTGTTTTTTTGAATAAATCTCTTTGTATTCATTATTGGCTAATGCTCTTACCGTATGCATCACTGGATTTAAAATTCTGCATCATATTTGATCTAATAACTGAGTTGGATGTGGGAAACATCGGTGCATAATAGCAGGGCGTTAATTGAGGGGAAGTTTTACATCCGGTAAACTTCTTCTCTGCTATAATACAGGGTGACCCATAAGTTTGGGACCATAATATTTTGACCCAAAAAACGGGACATGCCAAGGAGATTTACAAATCCTGAAGAATCTATTAGGCCAAATTATAAAATTATTGTTATTATTAAGGTATTATTATTATTTATTAAAAGAAGGATCCTCTCCTTTCAGAAACTGCTGATTGTTCGAAAATCTTGGGAATTACATTTGCTTAGAATTAATTCCTTTTAAAGCATTCACGTAAATGTTCTTGTGGTTTTCTCTCACTGTTTTCTAGATATTTGTAATAGTTTAATAAGCTTATGTAGCCAGGAAACTATAGTGGATATCTCGTCAGCTCTAGAAAGGTGTAAGCAGATGTAATTTATCATATTTTGGACTATCGTAACGGTTTTTTGAAAGGAGAAGAAGTTTTGCTGCCGTATGGCAAAGTTTCATCCGAACCTTAAGGGTCAAGAAATTGCTAAGATAAAATGCTGGTACTGATTTTCTCAATGTTCCTGCGAAAGTTTGTTGCTCTTGTACCAGGAGAGGCTTAATGTTTAGAAGGAGTGGAGACAGTAGCAACTTTCTTTCGTTCCCTGCTAATGTGAATTCCATTCCATCTGAAATCATTTTCAGCGTGTTCCCCTTAGAGGGATCAAGAAATAATTGATAATTTGAAGTGTAAATAATGTGTTACTAACACTTATTTTTAAATAACTTGATGTAGAAAATCTCAAAGTTTAGGAAAATGATCAATTCAACTCGATGTAGGCGCCTTTAGTTGCCCTGCAGATATCTGAACGTGCACATTCTTACCGACGAGTCGCGTGTCTGTTGCTCTACTGAATAGTGCAAGGCTTGTTCCCCGCATTACACACTGGTGCGCATTCGCAAGCACGTGTACTCACTATACGAGTGTAAACTCGGAAAGTTTCCGTACCTTGTAAACTGAAAATCATAACAATATCTTGGGCATTTTTTTCTCGATCCATCTAAGCGGGACATGCTGTATATATGTTTATATTCCAAGCAATATATATTTGCGGTTGGCAACGTTGCTTCTCATTAAAGTGGATAGGTTACTACCACCTCTCCTGCACAGTTCCCATTTCATAGTTTATCTGCGTCGAGCTGTGAAGCTGATACGTGTCTACATGGAGTGAAGGATGTCGCACTTCGAACGACGTTATCTGCAGGAGAAAAAGTTGGGACGAGCAAAAGGGTTTCCACTAAATTCATGCGAAGTATCATCTGCACGTAGTAATATTCACATCTGCCTATCATCGAGAGCAACTGATAAGGTCTGTGAAAGACAAAATTACGGGAATGGATTATGTTTCCCCAACTTTTGTGATGTCATTTCAAGAAAATATATCTCAAAAAATACGAGATTTTTTTTAAAAAAACCCATATCAGGCAGCATAGTAGCAAAGCTTTCTGGAAACCGTAATGCCGTGATATGTCACCCTTTATGCACGAAAAATATTTAGACCTTGTTCTAGATTGCGTTATCTAGTTCACTCCCAGTAGGCGACGAATCTAGAGCAGGGAGTGTCATTTTTTTCGCTGGAATAGCCTTGACAAGTAAGTTAAGCCATAACTGGATTCTTTTGTATGAGAAATAAATGCCCTGGGAAACCACGAAAATTTGACAAGAAATTGTTGTGTATTCCTTGTTTCTAGAAAGAACTACATTAGAGGAATGCCCACTTTAGACGAAAGCTTTTGTCTTGGTACTTCTCTTAAGGTGGGCCCGGGTTCGAAACCCGGTGGAGGCACATAGTGGTTCGGATACCACTTTAAACTGCAGGTGCAGTCCCGATTAGCCTTTCTGTGCATAAAGTGGACCCTTAGTGGAACTAAGGGACCTTAGTAAAGCCACTATTAACACAATGACCTAAGCTTAAACACAAAATTTCCTAATTAAATTATGTGATAAAGTGTATATATATACATATACCAAACCATAGGAAATGTATGATCAGGCCAGGATAGTGCTAACCATTCCGCCGTGAAGGGTTGGTCGTTGTTATGTGTGAGTCTGTGTGTTTCAAACAGTGTTCGGCCTGGGTAGGGTTGGTTAAGCAGATCCGTTCATCCCCCTTCACTTTGAGATTGTCATCGTTCATCACAAGTTACAAAACATCAGAAAGTTTGTTGATTTTACCTATTATTCGAGCAGAATACTGAAGTTGAAAAACGTTAAATCTTAAAAAAATGGAGTGTTAAATAAATATATACTCTATTATTTATACGAAATAATAAAATTTTCAAAATTTAAAAAAAATGAGTTTTATGTGGGCGATCAGATACATAAATACTATGGCTAAAATGGCCCTCTAACATTTCAAGCATTCTCTTGAATAACTATGCATTTCAGTACACTAACTGTACGAAATGTAAAAAAATAATAATAACAATTGTGCTTAATATTCACTCATCTGGTGAATCGAGTAGAAAATTCTCTCCAAGGATGAAATTATAATACTTTTGAATAAATTTTATTTTTATTGGTTTCTAATAATTTTTCTAATAATAATCGTAAGCAGGGTATAAGTATTGTTATTTTTGGTACTATTCAAGATTTCTCAAAGAGTGGAAAGGACAAGAGAGAAAGAGGAGAGAAGAAGGAAGAAGAATGAAGGAAATAGAGCGTGAGATAAAGAGTCCAACCACATTCTAGATGGAAGTTAATATTTTTAGCCTTTTAGGTGAAAGTACAGTTGACAAGGGAAAGCCACCTGCTAGAATGTTCCAGAACAACTTTCTAATAGTCTGGAGGGGAGTAATGTGTGTGTATATATATCGTCCTCCTTTGTACCTTGTTACATTTGTACTTAGTGCAGAGTCTGAAGAAGACCTTACTAGAAGGTTGAAACGTTACGTTTAGTTTATGTTTTATAATAAAATAAATTACTGCTTTGGTCAGCATATTGAGTTTTTCAAAGAAGACCTGTTCTGCATACGAGTATGAGTCTTGATATTAATCCATATTTAACTATTATACTAAAAAATATATCATAATTAAATTATGTGTGTGACATTGTCTCTCTTTTATTTTGTAATATGTGTATATATATATATATATATATATATATATATATGTAATTGAATATTATAAACATAGAATACAAAGAAATAAATTGCTCAGGACAGAAGCACATAACCTCGAAAGTATGCCTCTGCTGGCGGGTCTGCTACGGTGGCTCCCCTCCTATTTTAGTTTCTTCGTTATACTTTAGTAAATTTTTCTCAATAGTGAACATGAATGTAGATAATAATTATCACGTTTAATGCTTAAAAAATATCCACATAGCAAGAGTTAATAACCAGTGCAAGGTTCTAATCTCTATTGCTTTTAGTACAAAACATGATTGCTTGCTTGATTGATTGATTTTACTTCGCTTTAGTGCTACCTTTTGCTAATTTGCAAAAATGGGTATGGGTGATGATATAATGAAATTGATGAATGACACTCACAAACATCCGTGCCTAAACCGGGATTCAAAGCCATGATCCCTTTCTTCGAAGTGCGTGTGCTAATCACTCGGCCAAGGGGTCGGTACAAAAGTTGTGTACGTTCGAAGTCTCGCTTGCTAACTAACTAACTCGACCAATTTTCAGTATAAAACGCTTAGGATTAGAGTTGTTCTAAAAATAGCTTTGAACCCAGAGTTCTATTTTTCCGCTCTGTAAAACAGGCAGATACAGGCAAAACGGGGAACAGTTGTTCTAATAACCTCACCCCTCCTCCCATAATTAAAAATGATTTTAAAAGCTAATATGTACTGAAGAAATATAATCTTACCTTCGGAACTCACCTTCCGGACTCACGCTGATTGAAGCTTGAATTATACCTCTATGAAATATTTTAACTTCCAGATGTGGAATCCAACATGTAATTATGTAACTGAAGCTGATACTCCAACCTTGCACCTACAGCTTCTACTAACAGTGACGTACTCACACCAATCACTGTAACGACAGAATATCATGAAAGGCGACCTTCATTATTGCTGTCTCTATCTCTCTCTCTCTCTCTCTCTCTCTCTCTCTCGTACGGATGTATTACACGCTTCCTCGCCTGTTATAACGATTTACCTTTTGCAAAGAATACATATCCTCCTGGCATATATTTTTGCTTTATACGTACAGAGAAGGCAATGTTTAAGTTCAAGACATCTTAAAATGGGAATGGTGTGTTCAGTCACACGTTTGACATTGAAGTATTTCATAATGGGATTTTTCCCAATCAACCGTGTCATTAGTTGAATGGCTTTAGTAGCTGGGAGCAAAGGTGTGTTTGTTTATGTATGCAACTGTAAATTGGAGGATTTACGTGTTATTATTACATCTCAGTTTTCCATGCTCTTCATACTGGGTCAATTTCTCTACACCTTCGTGATGACACTTTGTTCTTAATTTTTTTAATTGTTTTCATTATTTGATTCTTTGCATAAAACACCCACAAAATATACAAATCTGATAAACATTTGCAACCAAAATATCAGGAATATTTGAATTAAACTCAAAATATAACATATAATGTGAAATTGATATTTGAATCCTCAATTTCAATGTAAAATGTATCATTAGATTCTATAGTTTCGTAAATTGTTAAATACATATGAGTATTATTTTGATTTGTATAGAAAATGTATCTCTCTCTTTGACAAACAGACACAGACAGTCAGCTTTACTGATAAGGTCCCTTGGGCTAATAACGCAACGTTAAGGTTCTGTCAATGACGATAGTTGCGTTTCACACACAAGCACAGGGTAAGGTAGAGTAGCTTATGTAGTACACACAGAGAAGGCAAAGGGTAGCTGAAATCCAAAAACAAATGTTGCAGGGAATTTTTCAAAAAACTGTGCAAACTGGAGTTATTACCCAACTTTGTAGGTAATAACGTCACCAGCTAAGGGGTAATATAGCCAAATTCTTAAATTAATAGTAAATTAAGAAAAGTACGTTTACACATAACAGTGTTATATCCTAATCAAAGTATTAGAGTTGGGATGCATTCCCGGAAAAATACCAATTATTTGTACATGTTACATATTATTATTTTTAGAGGAAATATTGCGAATGAAATCTGAAGCATTTATTTAAAGATATCTTTACTATTGCATTGGTTTTTTTTACGAACTGTTTTTTCTTGTTTTGTGTCCTGTTGGTTTTGATAAATTTTTAGTAGACCTTGATGAATATAGACTACCAATTTCATCAGAATTATTTGTGGGAAGATATCTGTCGTTAGAGTTGTGGCAAGACTATTGATAGCTTCAAGCACCTCTTCGGGCATGTAGTAAGCAAATTTTATGTAGATCATTGCCATCTAAAATAACAAAACAATGATCTTAGGCTACCAATTTCATATACTGCAAGTAACAAAACGTGGCGTTATTCGCCCGGCTCACTTATTTTACGATCAATATTCAAATACGAGAGCGGTTTCTTGCTTTCATTACTACAGAATCAAGGTACTGCATGTGTTATCTCTCAGATTTCTTCCCAACTACGTTCTTTAGGAGCACTTGGCGTTATTTCCCCGTATTACCCCAAAGGAACCTTATGTGAAATTAGTTTATGTCGTAGTTCCTCGCCAATCAACAGGTATCGAATGATTTAATTGTTATTCCAAAGAAAATTACGAATAGATAAGATGATAATATGATATTTTAATAAATTGATATTGTATGTACCTTTAAGTACAGCATATTCTGTCATATTCTGTCTACATAGTTTTTGCTGTCCCTTATGGTCAGACGAATAGGTCAATGAATATTTATGATTGTTCGATCTACTTTTAATTGTTGTGTCAGGCCACTTAATGCAGATTCCAATTTAGTAAGTGTTTTGGTGTTTTGGTGTGCAAAACACTGGGGAAAATATCTTCGAGAATGTCACAAAATGTTAAATGAGATGTTTGAATTTTGATAATAATAATAAAAAGGAAATGATGATCTGATATCAACTTGGTCTAAAACGTATAACTTAAATATAATATTTGGTGGTCTCATTATGATGATAGCTAAGTGCTACTAGGCCTGACCAGATGTTGTATATATAGCTGTAGTTGTTTTGAGATGTATCCACATTTTCTTATGACTACCTAAAAAAAATTCTGTTCCGTAATTCAAGTACAGTACAGGGTATACACGAAAAGCCTCAGAGGTTTCGACGCAATGATAAAAATCAGAAAATAAAGTTACGACAATCCAGTATTTTGTATTTGGTGCCATATACGCTCAAGTGTATGTGTGTGTTTTGTTTAGTTCGTGCGCGTCATGCTTGGCAGCGCTGTCGTCGCTTTTGTTAAAATAACGTTTTCTCAAGAGAACGCACACGCATCAATTGTTATTGTGCAGAGTAAGTTTCGGCATGTCTTTAACAAAGTGCCACCAACTGAGAAGAGCATCAGGCATGGTACAGAAGTTTCCTGGAAACGGTTCGCGAAGTGGAATAACGGCTGGACATTACTCGTGTCACTCAAGGTGCTCACATAGAAGCGTGTTAATATTTTGTATGAAATTTTTGAGTTGCTCTTGCAATAAAATTACAACAAAATGTGCAAGTGTGTTCGTTTTCATTTCCCATAAAGTAGTATAAAAGTATATAGGACTGGGACCACTTATAAGTGTAGAAAAGAAGAGGCTATTTGATTGAACAACCCGATTTGCCTACACTTAAAACAATGGCAAGAGGGGCTTATACTCTAATTCTTCAGGTGTGATATGCTCTGAATTTTTAAGAATTTTGAATTCTAGTGTAGAAAAGATGAAGCCCCTCAGACAGATTTGCCTACACTTAAAACTATGCCAAGTTCCCATATCATCTTATTGTTTATAGTGTGTTTTTCTGTCAAAATCCCAGGAGATCCAGTAGAGTGTGGTGCATAGCCCCATGGTTTTTATTGCCTTGTAATCAGGAGGCTCGGGTTTGAGTCCTGATAAAATGTGAAGCCTCCCCTGATGGCAAAATGTTAATATTGTTGCCTTGTAAACAAGAGGCTCGGGTTTGAGTCCTGATAAAATGTGTAAGATTGAAATACATGTGGCAAAATAATATGTCCACACGTGAGATTTTGAGAATAATTATTGCTAGTTGATATACAACTGATAGCTCCCAGATCTGAACCCCCCCCTCCTCTCCTCAGACAGATTCGGCCATGCGTGTAAAAGCTATATCTGTGTGATTGTTGTTCATAAACTTGTCAAAAATATGGCCCTTTTGATATTGTTTTTGGCCATATTCCTATGCTCTACAACTTACAGATCTAATTCAATACAAAATGCAAGCAAAATTTGAGCTGTTGCCTGCTTTTTTTCTAATCTCTGATCAATTCCATTGCTCGGGGTAAGCAATTATTTAGCTCGGAAATGCATGAATTGATATTAATCTATCAAAAGACTAATGTTTTGCTTGCATGCCTTGCCGGCACACAAGAGATATAATCTACACAGCTAGAAGAGAGCATTAATGATATTTCTGTGTAACTCACTGAAGGGGCCATTAATCTTTCTGTGCGACAGGGGAAAAATTCTTAGTCATGCAAGACAACATGTAAAAGTGTAACAAAGATCATTGAGATAAAGATACAAATTTTCTGACACAGTGGCAATGAACTGCCTTGCATGCTGAAACCAATTCAAGTTTTGCATTATTCTGATAATACGAGCACAGGCAAGGCTTAGAGAATAATTCATTGTACAGTTCAAAATCCAATTTTGTCTGTATTAGCTTCTGGGTCTCAGAACCCAGTAAAATGTGGATATATTCCATATGGAGAAGTGTTAATATTGCTGCCTTGTAATCAGGGGCTCTGGGTTTGAGTCCTGATAAAATGTGTAAGATTGAAATACATACAACAAAATAATATGCCCACACATGAGATATTCACTGCTAGCTGATATACAGTTGAGGTTTGAAACCTGGCAAAGTGTGTTGTACAACAGCATAATAGAGCAAATATCTTCTAGAATTGCTCCGTGACTCTCTCATTTCTTACATCATAAACATATGATTTTTCACCTATGAGAATAACACTACATATAGTGTCATCAGGGAGTGTTTCGTGGAATTCACAGATAATTTTAATGTTTGTCCTGTCATTCACCACAACTTGTTTCCTTTTTGAAGTGTTCATTACAAACATGGGTCTCTGTGCTTTGAATTCATCTGGTGTGTAATACATGTCAGTATTGCCAGTAGTGACCCTTTTGTATGCTGAAAATGCTTCATATAATTTGAGGAAATCATCCTTGGACATGTCTAAATTATAATTTTCTCTAGGAAATACCTCATTTCTGCCATTTTTAAGATATATGTTCTTGATGTTGCAATTATCAAATTTACTTGAATTTTTTTCCTGATTATTATGTCTTCCAGTCTGAAACAGTACCACCACAAAATCCGGCATGTCATATTGTATACTGGAGAATGAATTTGTAGCATCAAACTCATAATAGGTACCAGATGCAGGCTTCTGTACACATTGATATGTATAAAATTGTAAAGGAATTTGTGGATTTTTTATTATATCAGCTTTGTATTTAAGAGCATAACTGGCCTCATACTCAACAACCGGGATTCTTAGCTCCGTAGTCTGAATAATACACTTCCCTCATCAGGTAGGGTATTAGGCAGAGCTTCCCCTGTAGAGTTTAATGCACTGTACCTCATCAAAGCATTATTATCATTTGCAGCTCTTCTAAATGTAATTCTTAAACCACCCTTCCACATAATATCTTTGTAATCTGAGAAGAATCCTGGCAACAGGCGCATGGGGAACAGCACTGTGTGGCTTTTAGATAATATCTTATCACCAGCCTCAAATCCACCTATTTTGTAGTAAGAAGCCTCGGTTTTGGATAATTTTAATGTGGCCAAAGCTGTGGAGGTAATGCCGGGATAATCCACTCTGTTTATAACAACACCATGCTTTCTGATCTCAATTTCAGAGAATAGATGTGGCACAAAATTGTCTACCAATCTTATATTTGAATTTGCCGGATAATCTGTACCATCGAGCTTTACAACATCAAACTTGATGTATAGATCTGCTCTGTGGGGGTGTATAAAGCCATCCCCTACATCAAGATCAACCTCAATCTCTGTGTTGGGTTGATTTAAATTTGCAAATGTCCTCCTGTTTGGAGGGAATGATTGTAGCTCATAACTCTCAATATTTTCCATTTTTTTTCTTGTATGTATTTTTATTTAAATATTAATCTCTATGATAGCAGTTGTTGTGGCTCCAGCAAAATCAACTAATTCTTCTTTTTCATTAGTGACCATCAATTCAATATAATCTATTCTATTATGGCACACAGGAAAATATAATGTTGGGGATGGATTGTAGATGATGGGCTCCATAAATTCAGAATTAGGTTTGAATGTTGCAATGATGCCAGTTTGTTTGTGAGTGCCTATGCCATTTGATTTGGTGATCATACCCTCAGCCACATTACAGTGAATATTCAGAGTCTCTATGGCTAAGAATTTAGGTATATTCATAGCAGTGTGTTTGATGGCCGGTTCAAGTTTTGTGTTGTTCTCAAATCCTAACAGCTCTCCTATAGTACCCAGATCCACTGTTTCTGTGGCAGATGCAATCTCTACTCTGTGAGTGACAGAATTTTGACTTAACACTACACCTCTGGGTAATTGAGCATTTAGAGTGGACAGATTATACTGCCCTGGAGTGATGACAATTTTTTCATCACCAACTGCAATTGTGTTGTTGTGGTGTGTAATATTAGGGATCAAGTACATGCCATAAAATGCTCTGAGAGCTATTGTTTTGGGATACACTATGTCATCATGTAATTTGAGTTTCAATATTGAATTTTGGCTGGTGAGATGGAATACCCCCATGATGTTTTAAATACCACAAGGCTTTTTGAAAATTTTCAATTGATGGTTTATTTATTTGAGACATATATCTAAGAACAGATAAACACAAATGTCCGCAATTAACATCTCTGAAGTTTTGAACACGGGCATTATTGTAATAAAGATTAGCTGAATTTAGATATTTTATTAAATTTTCAGGTGGAACACCTCCAAATGAATCAAACACAAATGCCTCATTTTTTAAATATTTAAGATAACAGATCCAGTGAGTGCCCTGATTTTTGTACTTATCCAAATTAACAATGCCACACTCTTTGTTGAGTGGTTGTTCTGGTAAAGAATCAGACATGTACACACCTCTAAAATGTTTGATGCCCAGTGGCTTGATTAAAGCTTCAATATCTTGGTTTGTAAGCGGCTCTTGTTTTTTTAAACTTATTCATGGCTCTCTTAACACCTTTGCCTTTTGTTTCCATGGCCAGGTTATGGCGCCTCTGCTCATCTAATTCTGCCCTATTCTTCTTGGCATCTATTACTGTTCTTGCTATGGCAGCTGATCCCCCAGCCAAGCTCCCCACAGCCCCGAGAGCAGCAAAGATGGCAGGGATGGTAAATATAAATCCCCCCACATGTGATTTTTTTCTAGATTGCTGTAATTTTTTTAATTGGGGGGTACTAAGTAACAATTTCCTACCATGTCCCTTTGCAAGACAATAATTTTTTTTCTTGCGCTGCTTTTTGGTCAAAAGGCTATCAATAGTTTTAAGAGATTTGAGACCAGCATAAGGTATTTGATACAAAACACCCTTGGCCTTCATTGTAGGTTTATTATATACATATTCACAACCCCCACCCCAATTTTTGATGTCTGTCAACCTGTAGTAGAACCATTTTGAATTCGAAAAATTCCTATGCCATTATGATCTCTGGGTTTTGTATAGTTTTGAACAAACTTTAAAAAGTTTTGAATCCGATTCAGTTTTTCGTAATAACGAATTCAAAAATGCTACTACAGGTTGACGCCTCAGTAGCACTTTAACCAAATTCAACGGAAACGATGCCATTTCGTAGTGTAGGTTATGTATCGTTTTGAACAACCTTCAGAAAGTTTTGAATCCGAAGGACAACTTCGAAAATTCAAATTCAAAAATGCTACTATAGCAGCACTTGTTTTGAATTCGAAAAATTCCTATGCCAGGATGATCTATGGGTTTTGTATAGTTTTGAACAACCCTTAAAAAGTTTTGAATCCGATTCAGTTTTTCGTAATAACGAATTCAAAAATGCTACTACAGGTTGACGCCTCAGTAGCACTTTCACCAAATTCAACGGAAACGATGCCATTTCGTAGTCTAGGTTATGTATCGTTTTGAACAACCTTCAGAAAGTTTTGAATCCGAAGGACAACTTCAAAAATTCAAATTCAAAAATGCTACTATAGCAGCACTTGTTTTGAATTCGAAAAATTCCTATGCCAGGATGATCTATGGGTTTTGTATAGTTTTGAACAACCTTTAAAAAGTTTTGAATCCGATTCAGTTTTTCGTAATAACGAATTCAAAAATGCTACTTCAGGTTGACGCCTCAGTAGCACTTTCACCAAATTCAACGGAAACGATGCCATTTCGTAGTCTAGGTTATGTATCGTTTTGAACAACCTTCAGAAAGTTTTGAATCCGAAGGACAACTTCAAAAATTCAAATTCAAAAATGCTACTATAGCAGCACTTGTTTTGAATTCGAAAAATTCCTATGCCAGGATGATCTAAGGGTTTTGTATAGTTTTGAACAACCTTTAAAAAGTTTTGAATCCGATTCAGTTTTTCGTAATAACGAATTCAAAAATGCTACTACAGGTTGACGCCTCAGTAGCACTTTCACCAAATTCAACGGAAACGATGCCATTTCGGAGTCTAGGTTATGTATCGTTTTGAACAACCTTCAGAAAGTTTTGAATCCGAAGGACAACTTCAAAAATTCAAATTCAAAAATGCTACTATAGCAGCACTTGTTTTGAATTCGAAAAATTCCTATGCCAGGATGATCTATGGGTTTTGTATAGTTTTGAACAACCTTTAAAAAGTTTTGAATCCGATTCAGTTTTTCGTAATAACGAATTCAAAAATGCTACTACAGGTTGACGCCTCAGTAGCACTTTCACCAAATTCAACGGAAACGATGCCATTTCGTAGTCTAGGTTATGTATCGTTTTGAACAACCTTCAGAAAGTTTTGAATCCGAAGGACAACTTCAAAAATTCAAATTCAAAAATGCTACTATAGCAGCACTTGTTTTGAATTCGAAAAATTCCTATGCCAGGATGATCTATGGGTTTTGTATAGTTTTGAACAACCTTTAAAAAGTTTTGAATCCGATTCAGTTTTTCGTAATAACGAATTCAAAAATGCTACTACAGGTTGACGCCTCAGTAGCACTTTCACCAAATTCAACGGAAACGATGCCATTTCGTAGTCTAGGTTATGTATCGTTTTGAACAACCTTCAGAAAGTTTTGAATCCGAAGGACAACTTCAAAAATTCAAATTCAAAAATGCTACTATAGCAGCACTTGTTTTGAATTCGAAAAATTCCTATGCCAGGATGATCTATGGGTTTTGTATAGTTTTGAACAACCTTTAAAAAGTTTTGAATCCGATTCAGTTTTTCGTAATAAAGAATTCAAAAATGCTACTACAGGTTGACGCCTCACTAGCACTTTCACCAAATTCAACGGAAACGATGCCATTTCGTAGTGTAGGTTATGTATCGTTTTGAACAACCTTCAGAAAGTTTTGAATCCGAAGGACAACTTCAAAAATTCAAATTAAAAAATGCTACTATAGCAGCACTTGTTTTGAATTCGAAAAATTCCTATGCCAGGATGATCTATGGGTTTTGTATAGTTTTGAACAACCTTTAAAAAGTTTTGAATCCGATTCAGTTTTCCTTATAACGAATTCAAAAATGCTACTACAGGTTGACGCCTCAGTAGCACTTTCACCAAATTCAACGGAAACGATGCCATTTCGTAGTCTAGGTTATGTATCGTTTTGAACAACCTTCAGAAAGTTTTGAATCCGAAGGACAACTTCAAAAATTCAAATTCAAAAATGCTACTATAGCAGCACTTGTTTTGAATTCGAAAAATTCCTATGCCAGGATGATCTATGGGTTTTGTATAGTTTTGAACAACCTTTAAAAAGTTTTGAATCCGACTAAGTTTTTCGTAATAACGAATTCAAAAATGCTACTACAGGTTGACGCCTCAGTAGCACTTTCACCAAATTCAACGGAAACGATGCCATTTCGTAGTCTAGGTTATGTATCGTTTTGAACAACCTTCAGAAAGTTTTGAATCCGAAGGACAACTTCGAAAATTCAAATTCAAAAATGCTACTATAGCAGCACTTGTTTTGAATTCGAAAAATTCCTATGCCAGGATGATCTATGGGTTTTGTATAGTTTTGAACAACCTTTAAAAAGTTTTGAATCCGATTCAGTTTTTCGTATTAACGAATTCAAAAATGCTACTACAGGTTGACGCCTCAGTAGCACTTTCACCAAATTCAACGGAAACGATGCCATTTCGTAGTCTAGGTTATGTATCGTTTTGAACAACCTTCAGAAAGTTTTGAATCCGAAGGACAACTTCAAAAATTCAAATTCAAATATGCTACTATAGCAGCACTTGTTTTGAATTCGAAAAATTCCTATGCCAGGATGATCTATGGGTTTTGTATAGTTTTGAACAACCTTTAAAAAGTTTTGAATCCGATTCAGTTTTTCGTAATAACGAATTCAAAAATGCTACTACAGGTTGACGCCTCAGTAGCACTTTCACCAAGTTCAACGGAAACGATACCATTTCGTAGTCTAGGTTATGTATCGTTTTGAACAACCTTCAGAAAGTTTTGAATCCGAAGGACAACTTCAAAAATTCAAATTCAAAAATGCTACTATAGCAGCACTTGTTTTGAATTCGAAAAATTCCTATGCCAGGATGATCTATGGGTTTTGTATAGTTTTGAACAACCTTTAAAAAGTTTTTAATCCGATTCAGTTTTTCGTAATAACGAATTCAAAAATGCTACTACAGGTTGACGCCTCAGTAGCACTTTCACCAAATTCAACGGAAACGATGCCATTTCGTAGTGTAGGTTATGTATCGTTTTGAACAACCTTCAGAAAGTTTTGAATCCGAAGGACAACTTCAAAAATTCAAATTCAAAAATGCTACTATAGCAGCACTTGTTTTGAATTCGAAAAATTCCTATGCCAGGATGATCTATGGGTTTTGTATAGTTTTGAACAACCTTTAAAAAGTTTTGAATCCGATTCAGTTTTTCGTAATAACGAATTCAAAAATGCTACTACAGGTTGACGCCTCAGTAGCACTTTCACCAAATTCAACGGAAACGATGCCATTTCGTAGTCTAGGTTATGTATCGTTTTGAACAACCTTCAGAAAGTTTTGAATCCGAAGGACAACTTCAAAAATTCAAATTAAAAAATGCTACTATAGCAGCACTTGTTTTGAATTCGAAAAATTCCTATGCCAGGATGATCTATGGGTTTTGTATAGTTTTGAACAACCTTTAAAAAGTTTTGAATCCGACGATTCAGTTTTTCGTAATAACGAATTCAAAAATGCTACTACAGGTTGACGCCTCAGTAGCACTTTCACCAAATTCAACGGAAACGATACCATTTCGTAGTCTAGGTTATGTATCGTTTTGAACAACCTTCAGAAAGTTTTGAATCCGAAGGACAACTTCAAAAATTCAAATTAAAAAATGCTACTATAGCAGCACTTGTTTTGAATTCGAAAAATTCCTATGCCAGGATGATCTATGGGTTTTGTATAGTTTTGAACAACCTTTAAAAAGTTTTTAATCCGATTCAGTTTTTCGTAATAACGAATTCAAAAATGCTACTACAGGTTGACGCCTCAGTAGCACTTTCACCAAATTCAACGGAAACGATGCCATTTCGTAGTCTAGGTTATGTATCGTTTTGAACAACCTTCAGAAAGTTTTGAATCCGAAGGACAACTTCAAAAATTCAAATTCAAAAATGCTACTATAGCAGCACTTGTTTTGAATTCGAAAAATTCCTATGCCAGGATGATCTATGGGTTTTGTATAGTTTTGAACAACCTTTAAAAAGTTTTGAATCCGATTCAGTTTTTCGTAATAACGAATTCAAAAATGCTACTACAGGTTGACGCCTCAGTAGCACTTTCACCAAATTCAACGGAAACGATGCCATTTCGTAGTCTAGGTTATGTATCGTTTTGAACAACATTCAGAAAGTTTTGAATCCGAAGGACAACTACGAAAATTCAAATTCAAAAATGCTACTATAGCAGCACTTGTTTTGAATTCGAAAAATTCCTATGCCAGGATGATCTATGGGTTTTGCATAGTTTTGAACAACCTTTAAAAAGTTTTGAATCCGATTCAGTTTTTCGTAATAACGAATTCAAAAATGCTACTACAGGTTGACGCCTCAGTAGCACTTTCACCAAATTCAACGGAAACGATGCCATTTCGTAGTGTAGGTTATGTATCGTTTTGAACAACCTTCAGAAAGTTTTGAATCCGAAGGACAACTTCAAAAATTCAAATTAAAAAATGCTACTATAGCAGCACTTGTTTTGAATTCGAAAAATTCCTATGCCAGGATGATCTATGGGTTTTGTATAGTTTTGAACAACCTTTAAAAAGTTTTGAATCCGATTCAGTTTTCCTTATAACGAATTCAAAAATGCTACTACAGGTTGACGCCTCAGTAGCACTTTCACCAAATTCAACGGAAACGATGCCATTTCGTAGTCTAGGTTATGTATCGTTTTGAACAACCTTCAGAAAGTTTTGAATCCGAAGGACAACTTCAAAAATTCAAATTCAAAAATGCTACTATAGCAGCACTTGTTTTGAATTCGAAAAATTCCTATGCCAGGATGATCTATGGGTTTTGTATAGTTTTGAACAACCTTTAAAAAGTTTTGAATCCGACTAAGTTTTTCGTAATAACGAATTCAAAAATGCTACTACAGGTTGACGCCTCAGTAGCACTTTCACCAAATTCAACGGAAACGATGCCATTTCGTAGTCTAGGTTATGTATTGTTTTGAACAACCTTCAGAAAGTTTTGAATCCGAAGGACAACTTCGAAAATTCAAATTCAAAAATGCTACTATAGCAGCACTTGTTTTGAATTCGAAAAATTCCTATGCCAGGATGATCTATGGGTTTTGTATAGTTTTGAACAACCTTTAAAAAGTTTTGAATCCGATTCAGTTTTTCGTATTAACGAATTCAAAAATGCTACTACAGGTTGACGCCTCAGTAGCACTTTCACCAAATTCAACGGAAACGATGCCATTTCGTAGTCTAGGTTATGTATCGTTTTGAACAACCTTCAGAAAGTTTTGAATCCGAAGGACAACTTCAAAAATTCAAATTCAAATATGCTACTATAGCAGCACTTGTTTTGAATTCGAAAAATTCCTATGCCAGGATGATCTATGGGTTTTGTATAGTTTTGAACAACCTTTAAAAAGTTTTGAATCCGATTCAGTTTTTCGTAATAACGAATTCAAAAATGCTACTACAGGTTGACGCCTCAGTAGCACTTTCACCAAGTTCAACGGAAACGATACCATTTCGTAGTCTAGGTTATGTATCGTTTTGAACAACCTTCAGAAAGTTTTGAATCCGAAGGACAACTTCAAAAATTCAAATTCAAAAATGCTACTATAGCAGCACTTGTTTTGAATTCGAAAAATTCCTATGCCAGGATGATCTATGGGTTTTGTATAGTTTTGAACAACCTTTAAAAAGTTTTTAATCCGATTCAGTTTTTCGTAATAACGAATTCAAAAATGCTACTACAGGTTGACGCCTCAGTAGCACTTTCACCAAATTCAACGGAAACGATGCCATTTCGTAGTGTAGGTTATGTATCGTTTTGAACAACCTTCAGAAAGTTTTGAATCCGAAGGACAACTTCAAAAATTCAAATTCAAAAATGCTACTATAGCAGCACTTGTTTTGAATTCGAAAAATTCCTATGCCAGGATGATCTATGGGTTTTGTATAGTTTTGAACAACCTTTAAAAAGTTTTGAATCCGATTCAGTTTTTCGTAATAACGAATTCAAAAATGCTACTACAGGTTGACGCCTCAGTAGCACTTTCACCAAATTCAACGGAAACGATGCCATTTCGTAGTCTAGGTTATGTATCGTTTTGAACAACCTTCAGAAAGTTTTGAATCCGAAGGACAACTTCAAAAATTCAAATTAAAAAATGCTACTATAGCAGCACTTGTTTTGAATTCGAAAAATTCCTATGCCAGGATGATCTATGGGTTTTGTATAGTTTTGAACAACCTTTAAAAAGTTTTGAATCCGACGATTCAGTTTTTCGTAATAACGAATTCAAAAATGCTACTACAGGTTGACGCCTCAGTAGCACTTTCACCAAATTCAACGGAAACGATACCATTTCGTAGTCTAGGTTATGTATCGTTTTGAACAACCTTCAGAAAGTTTTGAATCCGAAGGACAACTTCAAAAATTCAAATTAAAAAATGCTACTATAGCAGCACTTGTTTTGAATTCGAAAAATTCCTATGCCAGGATGATCTATGGGTTTTGTATAGTTTTGAACAACCTTTAAAAAGTTTTTAATCCGATTCAGTTTTTCGTAATAACGAATTCAAAAATGCTACTACAGGTTGACGCCTCAGTAGCACTTTCACCAAATTCAACGGAAACGATGCCATTTCGTAGTCTAGGTTATGTATCGTTTTGAACAACCTTCAGAAAGTTTTGAATCCGAAGGACAACTTCAAAAATTCAAATTCAAAAATGCTACTATAGCAGCACTTGTTTTGAATTCGAAAAATTCCTATGCCAGGATGATCTATGGGTTTTGTATAGTTTTGAACAACCTTTAAAAAGTTTTGAATCCGATTCAGTTTTTCGTAATAACGAATTCAAAAATGCTACTACAGGTTGACGCCTCAGTAGCACTTTCACCAAATTCAACGGAAACGATGCCATTTCGTAGTCTAGGTTATGTATCGTTTTGAACAACATTCAGAAAGTTTTGAATCCGAAGGACAACTACGAAAATTCAAATTCAAAAATGCTACTATAGCAGCACTTGTTTTGAATTCGAAAAATTCCTATGCCAGGATGATCTATGGGTTTTGCATAGTTTTGAACAACCTTTAAAAAGTTTTGAATCCGATTCAGTTTTTCGTAATAACGAATTCAAAAATGCTACTACAGGTTGACGCCTCAGTAGCACTTTCACCAAATTCAACGGAAACGATGCCATTTCGTAGTGTAGGTTATGTATCGTTTTGAACAACCTTCAGAAAGTTTTGAATCCGAAGGACAACTTCAAAAATTCAAATTCAAAAATGCTACTATAGCAGCACTTGTTTTGAATTCGAAAAATTCCTATGCAAGGATGATCTATGGGTTTTGTATAGTTTTGAACAACCTTTAAAAAGTTTTGAATCCGATTCAGTTTTTCGTAATGACGAATTCAAAAATGCTACTTCAGGTTGACGCCTCAGTAGCACTTTCACCAAATTCAACGGAAACGATGCCATTTCGTAGTCTAGGTTATGTATCGTTTTGAACAACCTTCAGAAAGTTTTGAATCCGAAGGACAACTTCAAAAATTCAAATTCAAAAATGCTACTATAGCAGCACTTGTTTTGAATTCGAAAAATTCCTATGCCAGGATGATCTATGGGTTTTGTATAGTTTTGAACAACCTTTAAAAAGTTTTGAATCCGATTCAGTTTTTCGTAATAACGAATTCAAAAATGCTACTACAGGTTGACGCCTCAGTAGCACTTTCACCAAATTCAACGGAAACGATGCCATTTCGTAGTCTAGGTTATGTATCGTTTTGAACAACCTTCAGAAAGTTTTGAATCCGAAGGACAACTTCAAAAATTCAAATTCAAAAATGCTACTATAGCAGCACTTGTTTTGAATTCGAAAAATTCCTATGCCAGGATGATCTATGGGTTTTGTATAGTTTTGAACAACCTTTAAAAAGTTTTTAATCCGATTCAGTTTTTCGTAATAACGAATTCAAAAATGCTACTACAGGTTGACGCCTCAGTAGCACTTTCACCAAATTCAACGGAAACGATGCCATTTCGTAGTCTAGGTTATGTATCGTTTTGAACAACCTTCAGAAAGTTTTGAATCCAAAGGACAACTTCAAAAATTCAAATTCAAAAATGCTACTATAGCAGCACTTGTTTTGAATTCGAAAAATTCCTATGCCAGGATGATCTATGGGTTTTGTATAGTTTTGAACAACCTTTAAAAAGTTTTGAATCCGACGATTCAGTTTTTCGTAATAACGAATTCAAAAATGCTACTACAGGTTGACGCCTCAGTAGCACTTTCACCAAATTCAACGGAAACGATGCCATTTCGTAGTCTAGGTTATGTATCGTTTTGAACAACCTTCAGAAAGTTTTGAATCCGAAGGACAACTTCAAAAATTCAAATTCAAAAATGCTACTATAGCAGCACTTGTTTTGAATTCGAAAAATTCCTATGCCAGGATGATCTATGGGTTTTGTATAGTTTTGAACAACCTTTAATCGGTGTTTCAAAATGACGAGTTCAAAAACGCTTCTTCAAATTTGCAACTCAGGATAAGTTTCAACAAATTCTACCGTTGAATTTTCCATTTCTTAATACACTCAGGACTGTGCACATTACACTAGAAATTGTTTCATCTTAACACGTAATATTGATGTTGATAGTTCCTTAGAAAAGGGGCCACGCCTTATAATTTTGTCCGGATTGCAGGAGCGAAATACTGATAAAATAGTGTGGTCAGATATAATGTTTATGAGTAGAGCCGGGAAGTTTGGCAAAATGCCTCTTTTTATCTACTGCATATATTGATAAAATTTTTCCGTTTCTCATGTTGTTTCGAATGTTTTAGAAGCCTTTTCATTTTGCCTATTTTTGCCTATTTGGGACCCCACTGCCTATTTTTAATTATAATGCCTTTGTTGCCTTTTTCAATTAAATTTGATCATTTTTTTAAAAAAAAATATGTATATAAATTATTTTTCTCCCAAAAAACGTTGTTGGCATTTATTTTCCTTTCGTTTATTATGTGAATAATTTTCGCCTTATTTAAGTAATATTGAACTCATGCATGTTTCAACATTGCTGAAGGAGAAAAGTGTGAGAAAAATGTATTTCATGCTCAGTTAGGATATTGCCTTTCGGTTAACATTTCCTTGTGCTGCTGAAGTGCTGAAGTGGACAGGTTGATTTCGAACACAAAGAAGATATTTCTGAAATCTCCCTCTCGAACCCGAAAATTTAAGGAAGTTGCATTTGAGCTTAGCTTATCTCCGCAACCAGTCTTAACCAGATGGGGAACCTGGATATCAGCAGTTACATATTATGCTAACAACCTTGAAAAAATCAGTGAGGTGATAGATGCTCTTCCAGAAAATGAAGCGGCTTCAATTCGTGAAGTGAAAAAACCTCTGTGCTATTCAAGTTTATTTTTGCACATTATGGCGCATTCCCAGAGACAATTACAATTACAGAACTTAAAAAAAATACCTTGTAGCATCCATGAAAATGTACGAGGAATCTATGCAGCAGATGATGGAAGTGCCAGGAGAAAAGGGGTCAGCTGTTGCGGAAAAGTGCAAGCGGGTAGTGAGTGCAAATGAGGACTTGAAACAATTGAAAACAATTTGTGATATTCTAAAAGGTGAAAATGCTGTTACCGAAATGCGTCCAGCTACATTAGCTTGTTTTATGTATGCTCCAATAACTTCTGTCGAAGTAGAAATATCATTTTCTATTATGAAAAACATTCTCTCTGACAGACTACTATCAATGAATGTTGAGTAATTAAAAAAACACCTTGTAGTTATGTGCAATCAAGACGGAGAAAATTGAAATGCTCTTCCCAATGTAGATTTTAACATTTTGCCAGAAATTATAGATAAAAGTAAGCGACTTCCAAATGTGCCTTTTTTCGGTTTATTTTGCCTTTTTTCATTTTTAGTGCCTATTTTCCACATTATAAATGCCTTTTTGCCTGCCTATTTTAACGAAAATAAATGCCTGAACTTCCGGGCTCTATTTATGAGTTTTACAAGCACGTATTCTCTGGCCCTCTTACTTTCATTCTCTCTTCTATTTTTTTGTTTTTCTTTCGCCTTTTCTCTTTGCTGCTGCATCACTTCTTATTTACCCTTTTCCACCATTGTCCTCTGCTTGTAATCCAACCACATCGCGCTAAGACGCCAGGTGTACCAGGTTCGAATCCTGGTCTGGGCATGCATGTTTGGAGTGTCCATTCATCAATTTCATCACATCATCACTTATCCCCATCTTCGCAAGTTAGCCAAAAGTGGCACAAATAGCGAAGCAAAATAAAGCAAATCAATCAATCAATCAATTGTATTACAGCCCTCTCTTCCGCTTTCGCCGTTTTTCTAATGTTCTTGTTAACTGTCCCATTTTTAGTATCTCTATCCATTCCAATCTAGAAAGAAGTAGGGAAGGGACTCGATGTTGTCACCTGTTGTTCCTATCTCTCCTGTTTCAATCTTCACATAATCTTCCTATTTCTCTCCCTCTTGAGTTTCCCTAGCTCCGGTCTCCGTGGCGGAATGAATAGCGCGTTTCTCGGTTTTGAATCCCGGCCTTGGAATAGGTGTCCCTTCAATCAATTTCATCTTAGCATCACTCATCTTCATCTTCGCGATTAGCCATAAGTGGCAGAAAACCGAAACTAAATAAAATAAATCAAATGAAAGTTTCCTAGCCTTCATTGTATCCCTGTCCATGTATTTCAGTTGCTCGCAGTGGACTTTTCTCTTTAAGTTATACTAGTATATTAGGTGAACCAAGCAAATTACATTAATTGATATGAATGATTTGTATCATTTAGATTATTATACTGGCTTTGAGTCCAGATGTCAAAGGTTTGTTAGTCCGCAAAATGCAGTCTAGAGTGTACTAAGTTAGCATTTAGGGAACAGATTAGAGTATATTGTTTAATTCATGCGACAATTATGAAAAATATGGAAAATTTTCTTTACAAGTGCAAGTGACACCCAAGTTATACTATAGCCGTCCGTAGGAGAGGAGCAAGGTTTCACACTTCATGGATGGAAGCAAACGAGCAGCAAAACTTTTTGAAATGTAATTTTAGCGTTTTATATTCTGAAAGCAACTTATGCCAAAATTCGAAGTTTACAGTTGCACCCTTAGTTACAACTACTAACGCACTTTTCAAAAGGAAATGCCTTTTTTTTTTTCTTGCTATACAAAACGATGTTGTATGTGTCGTATATTTTCAAGGATGATGACAAAGAGACAGATATTGACAATAGGGTTCTTGCGTGTGAAATCATCACAGCTCCCTACCCTAGCATCTAAGATTTTCATAAAATTTGGTAGAATGGTAGAGGACATGAAATATCTTACATGTGTAAAATTTTAGCCCTCAATGATACACGGTGTTCCTGCAGCAGGGATGCCAACTTCATAAAAAATGTCAAATTTATTCTTACAAGGCCAACAAAAGATATCATGACTTTTCTTCTAATTATGGTGTAACTTTCATCTTGGGCTTGTTTTGGAACTAAGGGAGCATAAGTTTCGTAAAAAATAGTCTTACATAAAAAAAAATAAGTTTCTTTACAAGCTCACATGATGTGACCTTTGACTTCGAATACCTAGCAAAGCGGATCTTCAATTTTGGTGGGAATAAGGTATGTTATGCAGTTAAGTGTAGTGTCTGTTTGGTGTACGTTTCATTTAGGGGTTGATTTGAGAACAGGTATAAAACAAATCTGACAGTAGTATATGCTACATTGAGTGAAACACCTTAGAACTTAGTCTAGTAATGTCGTCTGGGCAACTAATTGCAACAGAAATGAAACTAACTGCCTCCATAGTAAAAAAAAAAGTGACGAATCCGATTTTGAAGAGTTTACAACTCTCTAATCTGTAACTTCGGCGACATCTTGAAAAAGGGCGCCAAGATTTAACGTTGAAAATTTAAAAAAAAAAAGAATATCTCGAAAACGGTGAATTGTGCACTAAAACTGAAGATAACCAAAATTAAAGAGCAGACCATTTGATAACTTATGGTTTTTGTTTGATAAAGTTATCTTATATCTTAATTGAATTAGAAAGCTCCAATTATTTACTTTAATTTGGGAATTAGAGTAAAAGTTGATTTCTTTATTTGATTTATTTTACTTCATTTTGTGCCAGTTTTTGGCTAATTGCGAAGATGAAAGATCATATGATGAAATTGATGAATGGACATTCATAAATATCCATGCCCAGTCCAGGATTCGAACCCCTGACCCCTGGACCTCAGACGTCGTAGTGCAATTTGCTAACTACTCCCCCAAGGGGGCCGACTACAGTAAAAGTTGGTTTGTGACATAAATAACAGCAAATATGTAACAAACTATGTAATATATGTCCTGAAGATACTGAACAAAATAAATATATATAATATTCTGGATATATTTGTGTTGAATGCAGATACATAACATTCAGATGAGCGTCAACGTGTGTGTTTATAGCGACATGTTAGTACCTCGTTTATGTGAAAATGTGAAGTTTAATGTAAGCGAAAGCATGTTATATATTATCGCATTTACAAAGAAAATCTAAATCACACTGCCAACACACTCAAAGACTTTGTGAATCCAATCGAAATTGTAACAATATCTACAGCTGAATGTGAAAGCGGGGTCAATGCTATGAATCTAGCTTTATCAGATGAGAGAAATCAATAGAACCGTTTCTTTTTATCAAGTCCAAGGATCTCAGTGCCCTTCACACAGCAACTGGTTAACCATCAGACCTGCAGGAACAGTCCCATTCATTTGTCTAATCAGCAGATTTATATGATTTTTCCTATAGTTTGATTTTAGAATTTAACTTTGAATGTTTATAGTTTGATTTTAGAATTTAACTATAAATTATGTTAATTTGTGTTCCATGTGATAACAAAACTAGATTTTAAGCAAAACATGGAATTAATAGCACACTTAATTTATAGATAAAAGAGATAGTGCATGCGAGGTTTCAATTAATAGAAACCTGTGTGTCTTGGAAACTACTGGCACACACCTACAAGCTTACTCAGATAGTAAACTCACAACCTATTCGAAATATTATCGAGATGAGACGAGTCGAGATTTGTCACAATCTCGTTTCGTCTTGTGTATGGTGAGGCCCTTCTCCTTGTTTGTGTTTGTTCTCGTCTGAGTCTATACTCAGAAGTTTGTTAAAACAATCTAATCGGGACTGAACCAGGCGATTAAATTGAAATAGAAATACCTATCTGCAAATAATTTATCTGATAAAAGTATGTGACCTTTTTAATTCATTTATATATGCATACAATGAGGAAAATATCAATTCTTCTTAGTGATGGAATACAAAAAGTTACAATATATATAATTTCATAGGTAGTAAAAATTCCTACAATATCTTTTGTGTGAATTGTGTAAGTACGGTATTTACTTTCGGAAAATTATTTTTTAAAAAATCTGACAGAAAGAAGGCGTGCAGCATAGTCTTCTGAAACAAATTTACATCTTATCAAGCAATCGACGCAGTGCGGTATCTACAAGTCTTGCCCCCCCTCCCGCAAAATATTACCAAAGGTTACACGCCTACCTCCACCCACCTACACACACCCACCAAACTCAATTTTTTTTTAAATGGGAAGGGGGTTATGTGATATATATATATATATATAGTACACTGTTTTCTCACACCTGGAAAATGATGCATTTGTTACAATCATGCAGTCATATTTTTTCCTGATTAAAGATAGGTTGAAGAAACCTTCACCTCTGCATTTCTCGTAAAATTCTAGCCTGATTTGATTCTAGTCTGACTGCGACGCGGGAGACCCAGGGTGGGTGATCTAAGGTCGTAATTTTTCCGGCTTTGTCCCCGTATAAAGCGACTCTAGGGCCCACCCAACCTCAAATCAAATGGAATCTGGCCGGGGGGTAAAGGCAACCGCAACGTGGTGCTGATCACATCATCTCCAAGATGGCTGATATAAAAAATCTGTGAGGCCACATTCCCTAAATGTGCCTTCATAGCACGGTGCTATATACACAGGGAATATAACTTTTCTTTTATCTGTATATATTGTATTCGTTTCTGTACCCCTGAGTAACTAACTTTGTATTTTTTCCATAGCCTATGCATATATTAACCCTCCACTTTGACAATGGCTGAGGGCCCCCTAAAGGCTTGCTTGTCTCCGCCCCCCCCTTGCACTGCGGGGTTTTGCGGCTTGTAGATCCGGCACTGAATCGACATAATATCCTGTAACTACACTTCTTCATATTACACCATTACACACCCATTTTAAACAATTTTCATCTCTTTAAAAAATGTTTACAAGAGCACAGATAAAGTGAACTAACTACCACTATATTGTAGAATATGTTCACAGTGGTTTGAATTATTTTAAAGAAGAAGGTAATGTTTGTAAACAATATACACTTTAAATGTAAATTAGATGTGTTCCATAGGACAACAGTCTCCCCTACCGAACTTTTTATTCTGCTATTGCGGGCGAGAATCTGAAATTTCTAAAATAATGTTTTTAAAATCCCACAGAGGATGTTCTTTGAATTCAACAATACGTTTTAAAGAAAACTTAACAGAAACATTCCTAACATTCCTAAGACTAAGAACATATTTATCTTTGGTTCAATCTCAATAACGACACCTTCGATACCATTCTTTAAAGGCGATAAGTGTATCGAGGCAATTTGAAAAACAAAAAACGAAAGTACTTTCTAATCAGCTGAATAATGACCACTGCATTCTGTTCGATACATTTACTTAATTCAATTCAGCCTATAGAATTTTTTCACGTTCCTTTAGTACAGTCAGATATACTTTTAGGCGTACATTTGACATGCAAAGTGGACCAATTGTAGTAAATATTAACAGGACGATATTTTTGTATTTCCATAGAGTGCAGGAAGATATACGGTAAAATACGAACACGAGCGGGCGCACATAGCAATACAAAGAAATTCCTAAAATAGAAGTTTCAGACCTGGAGACAAAAATACAGTGTGATTGCCATTTATGTAAAGGCGTTGAAAGGTTTCAACTCTGCCGCGTTAAACTTCTCTTTCATATTTTGATACTAGGTGTGAGTTGTAGAACAATTCAACTTATTGACTCATATAGTATATCCAATGATGACAAATCTAAACCACTACCGCAATAGTCCACCACTCCGTCTCAAATTACGACCCAATTGTTAACAGTATGTATTGTTAGATCGATAGTTACTTATAGTTTTGAGACAGACAATACAATTATACAGAATCGAAAACATTCCAGTAAACATTTCCTCAAAAACAGTTTCCAAACGGAAGAAGGTAAGTCGTTATTCTGTTAATGTGTTACGTGCTACCGTGACTGCAAGATGTTGTTAATTGTTCTCCAGAAACACGTGCATTAGCACTGCGCCGGGACTGGGGCTGCCAACAGGTCGGAGGCAATTTTTCTCAACAGGGCGCCGATTGCCAGGAGTTGACAAAAACGTGGGGACAAAAATGTGTTTTCGGAAAGGCATTGAGAGGGCTTACCAGGATTTTGGCGGGTGTCCCGGTGCGCCAGTCTGGGCCTGCATTAGCACCAGTATGAAAATGGAAACATGTCCGTTCCTTGTAGACTAAAAGGTGGAGCTAGAAAAAGGGTTGTTTTGTAATTCTTCTTGAAAGCAGGATTTCTTCAAATTAGAACTCAGAAGCACTTCAAGATGGACAGACGTAGCTACTCCTATTTGGATGGATCGAGAGAACTTTGAGAAGTGAAGAACAGTACTGAACACAGGAAAATCAGAAGTTAAATCAATTTTATATTTAATTTACAGGGTGTCGCAAAACAACTTCAACAACGCTTGGGTGCTGGTAGATATCATAAAAACAAGTAACTTTTCCTAATATACTTTTCCTCGAAAGCGCTTAGTTTCTGCGCTACAAGCGCTTAAAATCTATCCTGTGTGTATGCAACCCAACACAGGAAACAACCGCTCTGACATAACTCCCAGGGGAACGCGGCAGGGTTGCCACTAGTGTCACTTGGCGGTCTAACCTGAGCTAAATTCAAAAGAATAATGTTATTTGTGATGTTGTAAGTAGTATTTAGAGTACTTACAAACTTACCAATGCAAAGGATTTCAAATAAATGAGGACTGAAATTCAAGAGTGTTGATTCTAATAAGTACTGTAAATATGTAATTCTTACAAGATCGCAACTATCATTACTCTTTTATATTTAACTCAAGTAAGACGGCCAAGTGACGCTAGTGGCAACCCTGCCGCGCTCCCCTGGAAGTTAAGTCAGAACGGTCGTTTCCTGTGGTGGGTTGCATACATACAAAATAGATTCTAAACGCAAAAATTACATTTCAAAAAGTTTTGCTGCTCGTTTGCTTCCATCCATGAAGTGTGAAACCTTGCTCCTCTCCTACGGACGGCTATAGTATAACTTGGGTGTCACTTGCACTTGTAAAGAAAATTTTCCATATTTTTCATAATTGTCGCATGAATTAAACAATATACTCTAATCTGTTCCCTAAATGCTAACTTAGTACACTCTAGACTGCATTTTGCGGACTAACAAACCTTTGACATCTGGACTCAAAGCCAGTATAATAATCTAAATGATACAAATCATTCATATCAATTAATGTAATTTGCTTGGTTCACCTAATATACTAGTATAACTTAAAGAGAAAAGTCCACTGCGAGCAACTGAAATACATGGACAGGGATACAATGAAGGCTAGGAAACTTTCATTTGATTTATTTTATTTAGTTTCGGTTTTCTGCCACTTATGGCTAATCGCGAAGATGAAGATGAGTGATGCTAAGATGAAATTGATTGAAGGGACACCTATTCCAAGGCCGGGATTCAAAACCGAGAAACGCGCTATTCATTCCGCCACGGAGACCGGAGCTAGGGAAACTCAAGAGGGAGAGAAATAGGAAGATTATGTGAAGATTGAAACAGGAGAGATAGGAACAACAGGTGACAACATCGAGTCCCTTCCCTACTTCTTTCTAGATTGGAATGGATAGAGATACTAAAAATGGGACAGTTAACAAGAACATTAGAAAAACGGCGAAAGCGGAAGAGAGGGCTGTAATACAATTGATTGATTGATTGATTTGCTTTATTTTGCTTCGCTATTTGTGCCACTTTTGGCTAACTTGCGAAGATGGGGATAAGTGATGATGTGATGAAATTGATGAATGGACACTCCAAACATGCATGCCCAGACCAGGATTCGAACCTGGTACACCTGGCGTCTTAGCGCGATGTGGTTGGATTACAAGCAGAGGACAATGGTGGAAAAGGGTAAATAAGAAGTGATGCAGCAGCAAAGAGAAAAGGCGAAAGAAAAACAAAAAAATAGAAGAGAGAATGAAAGTAAGAGGGCCAGAGAATACGTGCTTGTAAAACTCATAAATAGAGCCCGGAAGTTCAGGCATTTATTTTCGTTAAAATAGGCAGGCAAAAAGGCATTTATAATGTGGAAAATAGGCACTAAAAATGAAAAAAGGCAAAATAAACCGAAAAAAGGCACATTTGGAAGTCGCTTACTTTTATCTATAATTTCTGGCAAAATGTTAAAATCTACATTGGGAAGAGCATTTCAATTTTCTCCGTCTTGATTGCACATAACTACAAGGTGTTTTTTTAATTACTCAACATTCATTGATAGTAGTCTGTCAGAGAGAATGTTTTTCATAATAGAAAATGATATTTCTACTTCGACAGAAGTTATTGGAGCATACATAAAACAAGCTAATGTAGCTGGACGCATTTCGGTAACAGCATTTTCACCTTTTAGAATATCACAAATTGTTTTCAATTGTTTCAAGTCCTCATTTGCACTCACTACCCGCTTGCACTTTTCCGCAACAGCTGACCCCTTTTCTCCTGGCACTTCCATCATCTGCTGCATAGATTCCTCGTACATTTTCATGGATGCTACAAGGTATTTTTTTTAAGTTCTGTAATTGTAATTGTCTCTGGGAATGCGCCATAATGTGCAAAAATAAACTTGAATAGCACAGGAGTTTTTTTCACTTCACGAATTGAAGCCGCTTCATTTTCTGGAAGAGCATCTATCACCTCACTGATTTTTTCAAGGTTGTTAGCATAATATGTAACTGCTGATATCCAGGTTCCCCATCTGGTTAAGACTGGTTGCGGAGGTAAGCTAAGCTCAAATGCAACTTCCTTAAATTTTCGGGTTCGAGAGGGAGATTTCAGAAATATCTTCTTTGTGTTCGAAATCAACCTGTCCACTTCAGCACTTCAGCAGCACAAGGAAATGTTAACCGAAAGGCAATATCCTAACTGAGCATGAAATACATTTTTCTCACACTTTTCTCCTTCAGCAATGTTGAAACATGCATGAGTTCAATATTACTTAAATAAGGCGAAAATTATTCACATAATAAACGAAAGAAAAATAAATGCCAACAACGTTTTTTGGGAGAAAATAATTTATATACACATTTTTTTTAAAAAAATGATCAAATTTAATTGAAAAAGGCAAATAAAGGCATTATAATTAAAAATAGGTAGTGGGGTCCCAAATAGGCAAAATAGGCAAAATGAAAAGGCTTCTAAAACATACGAAACAACATGAAAAACGTATATCCGGAAAAATTTTATCAATATATGCAGTAAATAAAAAGAGGCATTTTGCCAAACTTCCCGGCTCTATTCATAAACATTATATCTGACCACATTATGTTATCAGTATTTCGCTCCTGCAATCCGGACAAAATTATAAGGCGTGGCCCCTTTTCTAAGGAACTATCAACATCAATATTACGTGTTAAGATGAAACAATTTCTAGTGTAATGTGCACAGTCCTGAGTGTATTAAGAAATGAAAATTCAACGGTAGAATTTGTTGAAACTTATCCTGAGTTGCAAATTTGAAGAAGCGTTTTTGAACTCGTCATTTTGAAACACCGATTAAAGGTTGTTCAAAACTATACAAAACCCATAGATCATCCTGGCATAGGAATTTTTCGAATTCAAAACAAGTGCTGCTATAGTAGCATTTTTGAATTTGAATTTTTGAAGTTGTCCTTCGGATTCAAAACTTTCTGAAGGTTGTTCAAAACGATACTTAACCTACACTACGAAATGGCATCGTTTCCGTTGAATTTGGTGAAAGTGCTACTGAGGCGTCAACCTGTAGTAGCATTTTTGAATTCGTTATTACGAAAAACTGAATCGGATTCAAAACTTTTTAAAGGTTGTTCAAAACTATACAAAACCCATAGATCATCCTGGCATAGGAATTTTTCGAATTCAAAACAAGTGCTGCTATAGTAGCATTTTTGAATTTGAATTTTTGAAGTTGTCCTTCGGATTCAAAACTTTCTGAAGGTTGTTCAAAACGATACATAACCTAGACTACGAAATGGCATCGTTTCCGTTGAATTTGGTGAAAGTGCTACTGAGGCGTCAACCTGTAGTAGCATTTTTGAATTCGTTATTACGAAAAACTGAATCGGATTCAAAACTTTTTAAAGGTTGTTCAAAACTATACAAAACCCATAGATCATCCTGGCATAGGAATTTTTCGAATTCAAAACAAGTGCTGCTATAGTAGCATTTTTGAATTTGAATTTTTGAAGTTGTCCTTCGGATTCAAAACTTTCTGAAGGTTGTTCAAAACGATACATAACCTAGACTACGAAATGGCATCGTTTCCGTTGAATTTGGTGAAAGTGCTAGTGAGGCGTCAACCTGTAGTAGCATTTTTGAATTCGTTATTACGAAAAACTGAATCGGATTCAAAACTTTTTAAAGGTTGTTCAAAACTATACAAAACCCATAGATCATCCTGGCATAGGAATTTTTCGAATTCAAAACAAGTGCTGCTATAGTAGCATTTTTGAATTTGAATTTTTGAAGTTGTCCTTCGGATTCAAAACTTTCTGAAGGTTGTTCAAAACGATACATAACCTAGACTACGAAATGGCATCGTTTCCGTTGAATTTGGTGAAAGTGCTATTGAGGCGTCAACCTGTAGTAGCATTTTTGAATTCGTTATTACGAAAAACTGAATCGGATTCAAAACTTTTTAAAGGTTGTTCAAAACTATACAAAACCCATAGATCATCCTGGCATAGGAATTTTTCGAATTCAAAACAAGTGCTGCTATAGTAGCATTTTTGAATTTGAATTTTTGAAGTTGTCCTTCGGATTCAAAACTTTCTGAAGGTTATTCAAAACGATACATAACCTACACTACGAAATGGCATCGTTTCCGTTGAATTTGGTGAAAGTGCTACTGAGGCGTCAACCTGTAGTAGCATTTTTGAATTCGTTATTACGAAAAACTGAATCGGATTCAAAACTTTTTAAAGGTTGTTCAAAACTATACAAAACCCATAGATCATCATGGCATAGGAATTTTTCGAATTCAAAATGGTGCTACTACAGGTTGACAGACATCAATTTTTGTTTGGTATTCATAGCTATGGTGGTCCCCAATGCTGCTATTTTTTCACTTAAAAAAGCATCTTTGCTTACAAATCTACCAAATGCAGCCTCTTCTAATTTCTTGTCTGCAACATGTCTCTTGTCAAGATCAGAATGTGTGTTGTATGCTATGTCATGGTCTCTACAAGCAGCATCTAGGGGATTAACACCAGGATCACCTCTGTTTAATCTATGGTCCAATTTTGTGCCTGGACCACAATACTGATAGCCTGGAATGTGTAGTTCAAATGGCAGCTTGTTTATAATGTCATTAACCAAGCCCCGACCCTCAGAAATATTCCAAAATTTGGGGGGTAGAGTATTAATAATTTTTATAAGATATCCAATCCCCTTAGTGTCATTCACTATAAAATTAGATAATTTTGTGCTTATCATGTCCATAATTCCAACCTTTTCATTGTAAAAATTGTGGTTGCCAGCATTTTCCTCCCCAGCTATCACCAATAACCTATCTACAAATTTCCTGACATCATCAACCCACACAAATTCTTTAGGCAGGGTGTTGTATTGTTTGATTCCACTGCCAGTCTTGATCTGTGACCATATGGGCTTGATTAAATTATTGTATTTTGCTCCACTGCTAGACTTGACTCTTTTTGTGTGGGATCATTGTTCTGGTATAGAGCATCTGATTTTATTAATATTTCTTTGTAATATTCATAATCTTGATCTGTATAGCTGCCAGGCCTTTTCCTAGTCATCAGTTCCCACAATCCAGGTGTGCCGGGGTACTTACCAAAAGCACCTTTTTCTCCAAGACGAGATTCTGAATATACAATCAGATCATCTCCCATAAACGTTACTCTGAAATTGCCAATTCTATGTATGATGCTACCATCACGCTCTGTGTCAGCATATAAGCCAAAGACCTCATCTTTATTGTCTTTAGGTGTGGTTAAATATTTTTGAGCAAGAAGACCCAATTCAATAGGATCCTGAGTAGCTTCAATTCTTCGAGGAGCAATAGGACTAGGTGTATGAATACTGGAAAGTGGGGTGAATGGATAATCTAATATGTTCCTTGCAGCTACAGGTACAAGCTCTGTGATCAAATTTTGATTTTGCTCTGTAACAGTTTTGATATTTTTACCTAATTCACCAATAGCATCAATTATAGGCTGTTCTGTGCGCTTGTGTTGTTCATAAAATCCTCGGTTCTCTGATTTCCATCCCTTAAATCTTTTTACAAGATAATCTCTTAATTTAAGATCATCAATGATTGGCCTTTTCATGTTTATTTATATATGTTTCAATGTCTAGAAAATTTTTGATTTTATTTCTATATTTACCACTATTGGGTGTTCTTGTCATATCAATTGTGACAAACCCATAACTGTCCTGGTTCCAGCACTTACTGCAAATCTTGGAAAAATCATTGTAGCTCAAGTCCCCACCTACATATTCATCATGTATGTGTTTGAGGTTGGTATGGTCTTGATGAAACACACATATAAAATTGCTGTTGTCTCGAATCAGTGGCTTCGGTATTTTTGAAAAAGTCTGTGCCAGGTAGAAGCAATCAATGTTTTTGTGTCGGCCCTGTGTAAAGAAATTTCTAACCTTGTTTTGATTATCCAGTATAATGTCATCAAACACAACAACAGAATTATCGAGACATTCATGAAGTGGCTTAACATCTGATTCAAAAGTGGCTATATCCATTCCATCATATAGCTTCATCAGCTGCTGATATTTTAATTGTTCCAAGCTCTTAGAGAAGACATACAAGTGCCTGTTTTTCCAGTCTAACCAGTTGGGTGCCAATAAAAAATTATCAATCATTAGTGTAGTTTTACCACAAGCAGATGGCCCAACAATAAATCATCTAATATTATCAGGCAGCAACTTGGCATTTCTCTTAATCTGCTGTTCAGGTTCTGGCAGCCTTTTTATAACATCCCAGGTGTTCATATTATCACTTTGTTTGCATCGATCCAGCTGTGTTCTGGGAGTCCTAGCCATTTTTACAAGTAACTTGTTGCCTTTTCTGCGGATGATTTTTTCTATGAGATATGTGTCAGGCTGTTTAGTTTTGCTGAGCTCCTCTTCATAGAACCTGCCTTTGAGAATTTCTCCTCGGTGGTCTTTTATTATATATGTGTTAAGGGTCCCAGGTTTAACTTGAACCACTGTAAATAATTCAGTGCTCCAGTTTCTTGTAAAGCCTCTTTTGAATAAGTGCTTATATTTGCTGATTCTTACTTGATCACCCACCCTGTATTTGGCTTTTTTTGCTGTTGGCTGGTATCTAGGATAATAAACAGTGCTGATCAATTTTTGCTCATCAGATGAAGTTACTTCAGAGGGTTTCATGTTGATTGTGGAATGGACAGAGTTGTTATATTTTTGTAGAAGTTCTGGAAGAATATTAATCCATTTATAATTACCTTGAAGTGTAAATTGTTTATACATAAGATTTTATAGGGTTTTGTTGAATCTCTCTACAATTGAGGCCTTGAGATCACTGTAACTCGAATAATGTTGTATTGCCTGGCTTTTAATAAATTGTTGAAACACTGAATTATAAAATTCTTTGCCATTATCTGTTTGCAAATAGCGCGGTGATCTTCCACTCTGATTGATGATTGTACTGATGGCTTCTGTAACACATTTTCCAGTCTTGGATTTGAGTGGCACTGCCCAGGCAAATTTTGAAAATGTATCTATTACAGTGAGTAGATACTTGTAGCCCTTGTTGATTTTGTCTAAGTTTTTCAGCTGTCCACTTGCCATTTCAATCAAGTCGCTCTGCCATAAATCATCTATGCCTTTTGTAACTACTGGCAGTCTCTTAAAATTATGTCTGGCTTGTCTGTGTAATTCATCAACAATAATTTGTCTAGACATAATATGTAAACAAGAATATTGCAACTATAGGGTGTTCAGCAGCTGATACTACAGGATTTTCTAAATATAATTTGTCCCCTATTTGTATTTTAAATTCCAGAGAGCCATCATCTTCAACATATGCTGTTTCTAATGTATTGGGATCTGTAAAATCCTCTAATTCTACACTGGTGATTTTTGGTTTGTTCTCAGCATTTGTTATTGATAAGGTGGGGTAGTGGTGTGCCTGTGGTTGAAGCCAATATTTGATCTTGATTGGTCTAAGTTTGCCCCCAACAAAAAACTGGTAATAAAATTGTGCAGGGGACAGCATATATATTTTGCCACCTGGTGTAAATGGTGAATCATATTCTTTGTTGGGGATGCTGTACAATTCAAGAATTACTGTATGTTTAGGATTTTCGATTATGCCTGTTATTTCTTTTTCTGCTGTAAGCAATCTACTTGTTACAGATTCAAGGTGCTCATTGATGGTTCTAACAACATCATCATGGCCTGGCTTGATTTTTATGTCCACAACAAGTTTCTTGTATTGTTGCACAATTTCTTGAAGCTTGGTGGCAAAAACAGACAAAGCATTTGCTTGATTGGATTCCATGGTTCCTAGCTGTTGCTTGATATTAGCTACAATTTGCTGTAAATTTTCAACAACTGCCAATTTTGAATTTTGAGCATTAAGATCATGGACCTGTCTTCTGATATCCTCAAACAGGGCATGCAGTTCATTAATATGTTGATTGGTTGGTAGAGTGGTTACTGTCTGAGTAAGATGTTTGATCTCTGCCTGGATATTCTTGATATCTTCTGATTTCAATATGCGATTCACAGCTCTCTTAATATTTTTAAGTTCCTGTGATGTAGGCAGATTTGATACTGTATTTTGCAAAGATTCAAGTGCCAATTTTACATTGTTTAATTCAGAAGCATCAGCCACACTTTGCATAGCATTTTGGAGCAGGGCTATATCTGCCTGAGTGGGTGTTGATTGTTGTAAAATTTCAAGCTTTGTTTGGATATCATCAATCAAGTGATGAAAATGAGATAGTTCAGATTCAGTGTTAAGGTTTTCAAGCTTTGTGATCTGTTGCTGGACACTGATGAGTGTGTCTACAATACCGGGCAGGCGGGATTCTAGAGTTTCTTGTACATTTGCCAAATCACTTTGCACTGCTGCTATTGTACCTTCAAGATGGGTTATGGTACTTTGAATTTTTCCAAAATCTTCATATGTTTCAAGTTGCAGCTTAATATTGGCTACACTGCGAGTTATTGCACTCAAAGCATCAGAAGATGGCAAGTTGTTCATAAAATTTTCAAGTGTCTCAATTTTTTCTTTAACCTCGGCTATGGCATTGTTCAAGGGGTCCAGATTAGGTATCTGGAGTGACTGAATCTGTTCTTTTAGAGTGGAAATCACTAGATCAAAATCTTCTTGTGATTTTATGCTTTTGACAATTGTTTGGAGCTGTGCCTGGACATTATTTATTTGCTCTTCCAATTGTTGTTTCAATTGCTCAGAGTTGGTAGCATGGGTCTTAAATTTGGCTTGAAGAGCTGCTACAGCTTCTTCTAAACTTTGAAAATTATCCAATGTGGCCAAATCAGTATATTTCTGAAGCAGCAATTTGAGTTCAGAATCAATTTTAAGAAGAGGGTCCATGCATTGTGATTGTAAATTTGTAATTTCTAATTGAAGACTGGCATTAAGTGTGGTTTGTAAAGCTTGTAAATCACTTCTTAATTTTTTGACTCTGACATCAAGCATCAGAATCTCATCACTGTGATCTTCATGTCTTGTATGGCCAAATATATCATTGGGCATTTTGTTTTAGTGGTTATTTATTATTAAATATCTAATTCTTAATTCTATAAAAAAGGGTATAAGCTTGTCATAGGATCCAGGGACCTCAATATATAAGCAGTCACCAGCAGAAACAGTATATACAGTGCCAGAAACCATGTTTGAGTGCTTAATTCTATAAATATTTCTCCCTACTGAAATTTTGACATTACCCTCAGGAGTTGTAATAAATTGTAATTGCCCACCTACAGGTAATTGGTAATGATTTAAATTATTGTTAAATATGTACAATGTTTTACCTGTTTCATCATCAACATCTGTAAGTATGCTGTTCAGATGAATAATTAACAAAGCACGTAGTTTAGATATTATATCAGAAGAGGGTTGTGGTGTCGGCAGGTCCATAATAGCCTGTTTTTGAACCCAAATAAGTTCATAGGCATGTTTATTTATTTCAAATCATGCTTTGTAATTGGGCATTGATTGCCATTTTTCAAATCACAATGACCCCATGGTAAAGTATGTATTCCACATGACAAAATGCATCTCTTATCATCATGTGGGTCCAGAGCCACTTTTCTTACAATATTTGTAGTCAATAAGTGATCCACACTCTGAATTCTATTTTCTGATGTTCTGATTGTGCTACATGATTTGAGACAATTTTTGTAATCTTCAAATTCAAGCTCTTGGTCTACAGTTACTCTGCCAATGCCCTTGGCATTTTTGGCAACAACACCGCTACATGTTTCAAAGCTGTACATCTTGGCCCTTAACCCAGCAAATGCCACAATAACATCACCAAGTGTCTCATCTTTTAACTTGCCAGGCACCTTTTTGTTGTGGGGTTGAATTCTTGTATGTTCACTGCTATCAAAATATTCAAGCAATTCAGGCTGTGACATATCTTGATAAACATCTTCTGTTTGAATATCAAGAACAAAACTATCCGTGTCCATGTACATCAATTTTACACGATTTTTTATAAAAAGGCTTCAACACATCATAATACAATTTTAACATGTGTAATTTGGCCAATTCCAATATCACAGCCCCTACATAAATAGGCTTATCAAACTTAATCTTTGTTTTTTCATATTAAAAAGTGCCATATTTTCATCATAAATTCTTCTATAATTGAAATTAGGCTTTGCAATCAATTTTTTGCTCTGGCTGGGGTCAGTAATTATTTTAACATCAGTATGTTTTCTGACATTTTCAATAGTTTTGCCATATGCAGAATTGACCATCAATTTAAACAAGGCCTTATCAAATTGGCTCATTGCAGATGTTCGAAGCTCTGTGTTTGTATCAATATATGGCTTCAACCATCTTGAGTGCCTGAACCTCAAAACTTTGCCAATTTTGGTCACTTGAACACCATGATTCATCAGGAACTGGAGGTTTTTGTAATATATGACATAATCCTGTTTTGGCTCCAGTGTCATCATCAATTTCTTCCGTTTAGAGCCAGGTGAGCACTTAACCTCAGGAATTGGGGGCAGATCAGAAAATTTGTTGTGTAAATCATCAGGAATTGTCAGATCAACCTCAAAGAAGAGGCCATAGTCACTGTCATCAAAATCCTTAAGATTCTCAATATTAAAATCTTCGACCCATTCAAGCCCTGCATATGGCAGTTTATCCATCATGGCATAACCATACAGGCTGTTTGCATCCACATACAGTATATAATTTGATGGCAATGCTGGATCATAATCAGGAATATATTTGTTATTTGCTCTGGCATATCTCTGAGAACATTGCACCATGCCCCCTCTTATACATTGCTCCATAAACAGATACATGTCCTGATCCTGGATCAGATCCAATTGCATTTTAGTGTTCAAAAACATTGAAGACCATGCTAGGCCCGGAGCACTGTAAAAATACATTGGATCCAGCTTATAATTTTGCATGGAAGATTTTCTGAATGCCTGAAGTATATCAGCCAAGAGAGTAACATCAAGTTTTAAATATGCCTTGTGATAATCACCAAATTTCTGGCATTTTAAATTGTTCCACATCAACTGGGCATGGTGATAATCATCATCAGTGATTCCAGATCCTCTGATTTTGCTGTAAAATGCTTGTTGTGGTGGCAGAGCACACTCATCAAATTTAGAAAAATCTGTAACATAGTCATATGGATATACACCCTTCCGCCTAATTAATTTCAGGTCCTGATTTGGAAACATGGCACATGTGATTTTGAATTGATCATCAGATAATTGAGTGGCCAGTGTAGCCAGGCTAGCAGATAAAATTCTGTAGGAATCAAGAAATCTTAAGTGAATAGGAACACCATCAACTTTAATTATTTTGCTAATAGCAATATATTTCTCATCATTTTCAGCTAAAATATTTAAATTCTGCTTGTCAAACCCCTCGTACCTGATCAAATGATGGAAATCATAATTGGATGCACCATGGCAAAATATGGGGACAAATTTTGGTCTCTGGATCTTAATATTACAGCTATTACACAGGACCATTAAGAATTTACCATCTGTATGAGAATGGTGTTTCGCCTTGATATTTGTACCTGAAAATTCAGAATCACATACCGGGCATTTTTCTGCATTGTTGAAATCTTCAATCTGTTTCTCTGTTAAAGGCAACATGAGTTTTGATTTTAATAAGACATTAGATGCTATGTCACGGCACTTATTTTCTATTTTATGTGCAAATTTTTTGATGGCATCTGGTCCTGTGTATAAACGTGGTTCACTAGCTACACCATCCCGTATAACTATATAACAAAAACTGGAAGGTTCATGTAGCTGGTATGGTGTAATTGAAGATTCTTCAGGATCTGGGCTACAGAATGTAAGAGGTTTGAGATTTGATTCAAAATCACAGACTATATATGCTGGGTGTTCCAACAAGGCTTCAAATTTTTTGAATTTGGCATTTTCACTTGGCATTGGCATCACCATATGAACAGGTTTATAGTTGCCACAGTATTTTAAATGTTCAATTAACTTGTTTTTGGCAATTTCTGCATTCACTTTACAAACCCCTTTTATTATTTTTTTACCATCAAATACAGTTAAACATCTTCTGCACAACTTGATTATTGTATTGGATTTGTCTAGTTGTGTTCTGACTAAAGCTTGAACATTATGTATAAGAGTGTAATGATATGTGCCATCTCCTTCAATTAAGAGCAGATCAATGGGAACAGCAGAATCATCATCAAATGTACTGATTCTGAGAGGTGCTATCAAGCAATTGCCACGGCCAGTGGAACAAATAAATACATTAATAGATAATTGTTTACCATTAATATCCCTGGCCTTTTTTTCAAATTTATCAATATTCTGAACAGACATTGGATATTCTAAACCCTCCATTGCTTCATCAAAATCATGTTCATGTTGTTTATAATAACTTATTCTCTCAGGATGCCTTGAAACTGGATACAAAGCAGATAAAATACACCACAAAAAGCATTTCTCATCATTATTTTTTATATTAACCACGGCTATTTTGTTTTTAATATTAGCAGGTAATGGCAGATATGTAGATCCTTGTAATGGGCTGAATTCAGAAATATTAATATATAACTTGTGTGGAGATCCGCATAGGCTCCATCCAGACTCTTTTCCAGCAAATTCAGAGTGTTTAATATTTAATTGATCTATCAAACTGCTTATTATTTTGTCTAAATTTGCATTTGAATATACAGGTACAGTTTCTGTTATGTGGGGCTGTGTAAATTTTGTGCCGTTTGGTTTCTTATATTGTGTAAACAATTTGAGGGACAGCTTATAAGAGCCATTTTGTGCATTTAGAATTGCCTGCACATCAGGATTTACACTGTTCAAAAAATTCTTAATACCACATCTTGGCTCTGATACAAAACAGTGATCTCTTAATTGGCCATTAAAACTGCTATGGATAGGTGGTGCATAGCGTGGCTGCTTTGCCGGTCCAGCATTAAGAGGTGCTTCATGCTTTCTTTTCAGACCAGATGTAGATGGTTGTGAGGGCAATGTTGATGACTGTACATAAGAATTACACTTATGCCATTTGTAATATGCCTTGCTTAATATTTTATGGCATCTTGGACACATTTTTGTGGCCTTTCTGCATTTCTTAGAGTCACAAATATGCCGGTGCCTAGACCAATGAGAACTAGATATATTTTTATTACACTGATTGCAATATTTTTGATTTGGCATTTTTGTTGTTTATTTATATAAAATTTCCTGGTCCAAAAAAAACAGAACTATGGACAATATGTTAAAACAATTATAACAGCAGTAACGAGGCTCTGGTGATCCCCAATATAAAATAATTTTGCTCTTTTATGCTGTTGTATAACACTTTTTACCAGGTTTCAGATCTGGGAGCTATCAGTTGTATATCAACTAGCAATAATTATTCTCAAAATCTCACGTGTGGACATATTATTTTGCCACATGTATTTCAATCTTACACATTTTATCAGGACTCAAACCCGAGCCTCTTGTTTACAAGGCAACAATATTAACATTTTGCCATCAGGGGAGGCTTCACATTTTATCAGGACTCAAACCCGAGCCTCCTGATTACAAGGCAATAAAAACCATGGGGCTATGCACCACACTCTACTGGATCTCCTGGGATTTTGACAGAAAAACACACTATAAACAATAAGATGATATGGGAACTTGGCATAGTTTTAAGTGTAGGCAAATCTGTCTGAGGGGCTTCATCTTTTCTACACTAGAATTCAAAATTCTTAAAAATTCAGAGCATATCACACCTGAAGAATTAGAGTATAAGCCCCTCTTGCCATTGTTTTAAGTGTAGGCAAATCGGGTTGTTCAATCAAATAGCCTCTTCTTTTCTACACTTATAAGTGGTCCCAGTCCTATATACTTTTATACTACTCCATAACTTCAAAATTTCGGAGTTTCATCGTATACGCTCTGTATTAATATATTCAATGGACCATATTAGTGTGACGTGACAGCAGACAACAAGCTGGAGTTGAGTCTAAACAAATAGAAACGTGTTTTTTCCCTATCCAAATTCATTGAGTTTCCCATTGCAAAGGGTAACTTTAAGAATCGTGACAGCAGTTAAGAATCAAAATTGTGATGTGCATCGTACATCAATGTAAAGATGAGATTTCGGAGAATACGTCTATATATAACATATAAGATGAGAATGTAAAGAATAAATCGAGTAGGAAATTGAATAAAGCGAATGCTCCAAGCGGAAGTCGACGCGGAATCGCAGCCAATGGGCGCCTTCGCATCAATCGCCTGAGGCTGCTGGTTTTCCATCATCCATAGCGGCAGCATGACCGACTTGAGATAGGGTGAGCTTCGCGCCGGCTTCGGTTGTGCTCGGATATGGAATGTCCAACTTTTGTATAAAAATTCATGATTTTCTTACTCTGGTTATTCTTTACCTTATTCTTTGTAAGGTATGTGTGATATATAGAAGTATTCTCCGAAATCACATCTTGACATTGATGTACGATACGCATCATAATTTTGTTTCATAACTGCTGTCACAATTATTAAAGATATCCCTTCCGATGGAAAATCCCATTGATTTCGATACGAGAAAAACATGTTTGCCCTTTGCTAGACTCAAATCCTGGTTTGTCGTCTGCTGTGACGTCACCACTAATATACCTCATTGATATTTCGTATTCATAGCAAAATAATTGTTTAGAAAAATGGTGATAAGGAGGGAGATGGAACGGGAGGGAAGATCGTATATATAGCTAGAGTTATTCTACATTATGATTCTACAAAGCTTTGAAGTAATTATATTCAACTAATGCAATTATTTCATATAATGAATTATGCTTGTATATTATGAGTACGAACAGTAGCCTACATATAAATTTCTCCGTAGTATATTTTGTACATGAACACATATTCCTTATCATTCCTTGTTCCTTTATGTCATAAAAACTATAATTGTCATTATCATGAATATATTACAAACATATACGATAAATTGTAATAAAAAGTAAATTCCAACTGTATTCTATTTTGTGTAACTTACTAGAAATGTTTCACTAACCAAGTGATATGTACTTTCGCGAAAGAAGTGTTTTATCGAGATTTACTAGTATTCATTTTCTACAGACTTACATCAATGATCTTTACACTTAAGATTGCTTCCACGCCGTTTACTATGTATGACTCAGGGTTCGTAAAAGATTCAAGTTTGAACTCCGAAAAAGATTTATTTAAATTTCAGAAAACTATTCCAGTAATGTACGTTTGCACAATATATATATATATATAAGAAATGGTATGATCACTTAATACTAGGCATATATTAATGGCGCACTATGGGTTGGGCTTCAGGAATTCTTCCATTAAATTAAGTCTGAAACAAATATTCACCAGTCTTTCAAGAAACGTATAATTAAAAAATCTAATTATAATAAAGCACTTCGCCATTTGCTTAAAATCTTGTGAAAAAATCTTAATTATCAAGATTGTACATAATCAATACCTATTTCTCAACTGTTCACAAACTATGTCAGTTGGAAACAATATAAAACAATGAATTTATCACTTCAAATCTTATATCATGCTTAGATTGTGCAGCATTCACTCACATTTTCTCTCCGATATCCACTTTTCAAATTAATTTAGTATATGATTTTTAAATTTCACTTCCTGCTTTCATATTAAAATATATTTAGATTAACATAAGTTTAATATTATGCTAGTAATGATTTATATATAACATATTAAATGATAAGAACTATATAAACTTCGGACCAAAGACAAATTACAGTCACAAGTTATGGATGATGATGATTTGTGATGAATGGCATTCTTTTCAGTAACAATAAGCGTATATTCGAACAGTGATGATGAATGACTAAATAACGTAAAACCTGAGTTTTGTGGCTTCCTTCATATCGTCTTGGTAATGTTGCAACAAAGGAACGTTTTACAAACATTCAACACAACAGCACATGAATACAATAACATTAACACTGGCAGGACAGAATAAAAGTAGAAACACTGTTTTGAAAAATATACACTTGTGATTCTGAATGTACTATACACAAATTAGTTTAAATTCTAACACAGTTCACTACATATAGCATACTCAGAATTACGTTCAAATTAATGCGAAGAAAAAGCTCAATAGTTTCATGATTTCCATGCAGACCAAACACCATTCCCACAACAGTGTTACTATTTGTTATGAAAGATACTTGATTAACGATAATAGACCTATGTTGCAACTCATCTAAACCACTTCGTAAAAGTATTATGTTTAAGAAAACAATAGGGGCTCAGTTTCCGAAATGGTTTTACAAAACAATGTTATGAAGGAAGACACAAACTGACGTTGTACACTGATCCAAACAAACATTAAATAATGGACAACAAAAACCTTAAGAATATATTTTAAGACCACTTTCACAATTGACCATCAAGGTACAGATTAAGTATATTTGCGAGGATAGATGTGCTGTACACTTGAGTTTGTTCATTGTTCCAATACTTTAATCTTATATAAGTTAACCACAGAAATGGATTCTTCACATGTGCACTGAACATAGTTTTAGAAAATATAATTTGTTGTTTGAAGGCATCTTCAATTCAAGGACAGCAGGCATTTTCCTATCATCTGGAATAGGTCTACCTGAAAAATAGAGAGAAAAAATCAACATTAGGTTTCTAAAATATTTTATTGAATAAAAGTTCATGACAAATAAAGTAATGGACAAGTTAGGCATACCCAAATAAATTAACAGTGATTTAGTGCAGTCAAAATAGGAAAAATAAAGAAACTAATTCATAACAAGCTGAAATTTGGTATGTAGCGTCTTTATAGCATTAATAACAACATACCAAAAGTCCCCGGCGATCACACGTACGCTAAGTCCGCTGCATTGAAAAATTTCCATGAAATAAGGGAACTAAAATTCATAACAGGCTACAATTTGGTATAGTAACATCAATAAGAACATACCAAAATAACTATCGAGAGCCACAAGTGATTCGGATCCCACTTTAAACTGTAGGTCCAGTCCCGATTAGCCTTACTGTGCATAAAGTGGACTTAAAACAACAATTCAATCAATCAATCAATCAACTATCGAGAGCCTGCTAGAAACATGAAACACTAATGGCAAAAACTTTAATTGTAAACTAAGAAATGCATATCTAATTACTATTCTAGATTACAATGCAGGTTAGCACTCCACTCGGTTAGTGGTTATCCGGCCTGGGCGTGGATATTTGTGAGTGTCCATTCATCAATTTCATCATATCATCACTCATCCGCATCTTCGCAAATTAGCCAAAAGTGGCACAAAAGACGAAGTAAAATACAACAAATCAAATCAAATCAAAATACAATGCTGGTTCAAAATTTGTCAATTATTACTAATTCCTCAGCTATATCTATTGCGTCGCATTGCATAAACATAGATATTTTATATTCATTCTATTACAATACAATCCTTACATATTATGAGAGGAAAAGAGTTCACATATTTAATTTACCATCTTGGTGGGTACTAATCTAAAATTTGATTTTATTGTATTTTATTGTATAGATTTATCTATAAAGTATTTCTTGGTGTGTATAATATTTAATATCTCTGTTGTCCTTATGCCATACACTTAAGTGCTGTAGTAGGCTTGCATGCTGTTTTTCAACAGCACAAATCCATTACATAAAGAAATACATAAAACAGAATTCAATTGAATGGCTACTTGGCACATTTGGAATATGTTTCGATTATTTTTATTGAATACAAACCAATTTGACTGTTATTATGTTACCTGCCTTATTTTAATTTTTCATAAGTTAAGGTTAGATTATTAATGAAATGTGTTACTGCAGTAATACAAACAAAAATCATAAATGAGGTTTTTTTCTCCTTAAGTGTGGAATCCCACTTTGTATTTTGGTAAATAAAGATAATATCTACGATAAATTATGAAAACGTATATTTTGGATCGCCGCTTTCATTAGCCGAAACGCGAACAATGTAATTTACATTTGAAAACAATCTGGGCAAGTTTATGCCATGCGAGGGACTACAGTTCACGGCTTGGGAAAACGTGTCCCGCAACAATGATTAAGCTGGCAAATTTATGTTTGAAAAACCGAACGTGCCGTGCGTAACGATTGGAGCTTTCACCGGGATATGAAATAAGGGGCCAGTGTGCTAGATATAAGTTACCTTATCGCATTTTCACACTGCGAAGCATTGTAATGCATATTTGCTTCCTTATTTTAGTACCAGATAATTTAAACTTATCTTCGATTCTGACATAACGTTAGTGTCATGCTTTTGTTATTTGCGGCTATTTTCTGCAGGGGTGCCCATCTCCTCCAAGGTCAATGGCGCATCCCCCCACAAAAATATGTCATGCGTTTGCCCCAAATCATATCATGCGTCCGCCCCAAATCATATCCTTCGCTTATTTCTTGTAATGCAGCTACAGTATGAAACTTCACCTTGACCTCAGCAAAACGCCAAATAGGCCTTGAGCCAGGTAAGTTGTCGGTACCACTCGGGGGAACGGGTTCTAATATGATTTTTTGGTAAGGTTGGGATGCCTGGAGATGGAAAATATGTGATAGCATGTCTTCTTTGCCTTCTGTGTGTTATCACTCCACTCCCCAGATAACCTTGATGTAAATGGAAAGCTTTGATAATTTTTAATATTTTGACATTTACTATTAGAAATGACAATTACAGAAATTCTGATCTAAATTATAATAATGATGATGATAATTACGATTATAATAATATCACTAATTAAAATATGTGAATATTTTAATAATTTAATTGACAAGTTGGATGGTATTTAACACCATTACTGGATTCAATTGGCTATTTGCCCATCATTAATGCCAATATATCTGAATTAACAACTGAAGTGTGCAGCTGTGAGTGTGACAGTAGCAGCCCAAGAAAAGTGTAAGAGTTCATTGAGGAACGTGGGCAAGTGGTACAATGCCTCTAATGTGCGATTTACCTGAATCAATGGCGTGGAGAGCCATAAGAAGGATGGAAGGTATACAGACAGCGAGAGGTATCTGTAGCCTTTGGAGTGTCTCAAAATACCATTTCTCGCCTGTATATTCGGTTCCAAACAACGGGAAATGTGCAACGAAGGCAAGGTCAAGGCCGTCCGCGAGCAACAACAGCAAGAGACAACAGGTACCTCTTGTTAACAACCGATTGGAACAGACCACAGAATGCAACAAAACATGCCATTCTCACAACAATAGGGCGCAGATGTCATCTCAAACTGTCTTCAATCGCCTTCTTAAAGATAGCCTCTCTGCATATAGACTCATGGTGTGTGTTTCTTCACCGTACAGCTTTCAGTCCGTAGAAACTTAGCTGAGGAACATCGCAATTGGGGCCACAACGAATGCGGCTGAGCGGTGTTCTCCGATGAGTCGCGATTCAGCCTTACAATAGACGTGCCTAATCTGGAGGGAATGTGGAACACGCTATAACCCGGTTTTTGGTCAAGAAACATTCTAAAATGGAGGTGGTTGAATAATTTTGTGGGTTGGAATCAAAATTGTGGGACGTACGAACCTCCACGTCATCCAAAATGGAAGTTTGACGGCCATTAGATATGGAGATGAGAACCTCAGACCTCTTGCCATGCCGTGCGCAGATGCAATAGGTGATCGTTTCATTTTCATCCGCGATAATGCTCGTCCTCACAGAGTTCTGTTAGTGCACAACGTGCCAGAGGGCGAGGGAATACTGACTATGGAGTGGCCACCGTGATTACTGGAGTTAAATCCCATTGAGAATGTCTGGGATGAACTTGACAGACGCATTCTAGGTAGGAAGACACATCCCTCAACTCTTCCAGGGCTGAAATTGCTGAAAGTAACGTGTGGCGAGGAATCCTCCAAGCTCTCATCGATCACCTCATCGAGTTAGAGATCACCCACCATGCTAGGGGTGAGTTTCTGCTGTGACCATGTCCGTTTCTGAACTGTTCTATTGCTACACACAGTAGCGTACGCAGGATTTCATCAAGGGGGGTGTTATTTCGAAAACTTTCTACAAATTCACATTACCATTGTTTTATTATACTTTAATAATAATAATAATAATAATAATAATAATAATAATAAATTAATAATTCTTATAATTTATTAATTAGTTTAATTACTACTAATAATTACTATTAATGCAGTTGCTATTTATGAAAGAAATAGAACAAAATTACATTTCTTTTGTTTCTTTGTTACAAAATAATTGTCTAGTCAACGGTTATTTGTATATGATAAGTGAGACATTTTAAGTGTGAAGAAAATCCATAAAAACAAGCAAATATATTAAATTTATTGAAATAATCGAAATATGAAACTCATTGAAGGAGCCGCGCTGGTCTAGTCTGACAACTTCGTGGGATATCCGGGTTCGATTCCCGGAATTGGTTGGAATTTATCCAGCCTTGTCTCCGCACCCAGCCTCATAGCAATGGGTACCTGAGAGCAACCCTGGGGGATGAAGGCTGCCGGAGCATGGTGCTGATCACATCACCTGCAAAATAGATCGAGAATCTTTGGGGCCCACCACACCACTACGTGTGCCTTCATGGCACGGTGCTATATGCACGGGGGAATTTACATTACCTTTATCTATGGAACTCGCCCAGGATGATGATGAAGCGAGAGAATACATGTTGCTAAATTCCACTGAGTCTATGTTTTCGTTGAGAAGTAAGTTTATAGACATTCCAACACATTTATCACTTCTAGATGATTCACAAAGCACTTCTTCAACATTATTTAATGATGTGGATGTAGACTCAGCATCACTTGAGAGTTCACAAGGGGATGTGAAATCGGGAAGAACGTTTGCAATAACGTCGGCACACTGCGACGAAGCAAGGAATTTTCACAATTCTCGCGAGAGTCACTGCGCGACTTTTTGCAAAAAAAATTGCAAAATTGAACTTTGCGGCCGCTTAGATTGTGTTTGGAATGTTGTGTTTTTCTTGATGCTGCATGGGAATAATAATTCAAATTATTATTATTATTATTACTGTCGCAGATCTTTGACTGTGATAAATTAGCCATTTTTATTTTTTTTCTACAGCATTTTCCATAATATTTCAAAAGCTCAAGGGGGGGGGTTAAACCCGGTAACCCCCCTTGCGTACGCCACTGGCTACACACATTGCTCTATAGTGAAGCACATCATGTGAGCGTTGGTTCAAGCGACTGTAGGGTCATTCTGTTACCTATATATACTCTACTGTATCTGTTCTCTGAATGTTATTTCAGTTGCATAAATATCGGCTGTAAATGGTTTTCGTCTAGTTCTTCCTGTTCCTCTCTTGATCCAAGAAGAAGGCGGTGGATATTTATGGCAGGTCAATTATCAGACAAGACACTATTTGGTCGAAATATTGTGACAGAACCAAATCGGAATCTTCAAATGGGCTTGCAGAAAAATGTTATTCCCCCTGAGGAAATATGTGGAAATTCAGCCACGGCGATTATTCAGAGAGTAAAAGAAGAGGAGTCAAACTTTGGTGAGGTCCATCTGCCTTGTCCATTGCTTTCCAGAAGGAAATACTAGTCCAAGAATCGATGTCTGTTGGATACGTACAATGAGACGTCTATAAAGAACACCGAAAGGACAATCACATGGGAAGAACTCGGGCATCAGTCACAGAGCATCTCATCTTCCCAGATTGTCAGAAATTGAAGGAAATTTCCAAGTAACGTAATGAATGAAACAACTCTAATTGCATTTCTTGTTAACGAATGTAGAGCATCTTGTAAAACGTTTGAATAAAACACTTCGTGAACTGTGGAGATAAATGATGTAACATCACATCTGAAGGGAGTCCCAAAGTGCTCAATCTCAACAGTAAACATGAAGAAGAGGTAGTAATTTTTTGGTGAATACTGCCGCTGCTAATAAGGGCTATGAAGTGGTAATGAGAGGTTCAGATGACACAATGTGTGTACTGAGATTCCATGAAAGAATAATGGTTAAATTCTTTCTGAAATATAGTACTAAAATACCCATTTGGGTTCTTGACATTAAGAAAATAGCTTCAATTCTTATTAAAAATGTTTGTCGAGATATGATAAGTCTCCACATGCATTTGCAGGAAAAGGAAGTGCATCCTTCCTGACAACAGACAAACGTAGGAAATATTCTCGCACCCTCGGAGATTAATGGGATCTCAATGAAATAGTAATAGCGAACTGTAGTTCTCGTGCTTACTGCATGCTCCAAAACCTTCCGTACATTGTGTGAATGACATGACGTCTATTCTGTGCAAAGAAAGGTGAGATAGACATTTATCAACTTGCAAGAAACATGCATCCGCTTGTTACCCTGCTCCCGTGTCAGGGCAACAGTGTTTTTTTTTCCTTATTGAAATATTTATTAATATGTTAATTAATTAGGTAATTACGTATATAAAAATACGTATATGGGATAAGTATATCTCAATTTATTATGCATTTTTAGGTTCGTATATATTCCATGCATAAAAACCATGTATCTCTGTTATTTCCTCGTGTTTCGAAGGTTCAAGGAAAAGGCGTGCAGTTTAGCTGTTAGAGATTAAAAATTTTGAAAGGAAAACATAGCAGCAGACGCCAACCAAACATATATAAACTCCTAGATGAGATTGGGGGAAGTCGGCTGTTGGAACTGAGACGTGGAAGGGAGAGGCTATTCTGGTTCAGTCAGCTCGGATCGGAGGACAAATCCCCCACAACGGATGCTGTAAGAGAGTGGATTGCCGGGCAAGCCAGTGCCTTGGTGTCCAGTTTACAGGTAAAAATGTAGATTGTACTGGATGTTATTTTGAAGTAATTACGGTGCGCCGGGTAGGCTGGTGCCTTGTCACCGTGGAGGTTGACAAAAGTACACGTCGGGCGACCTCGCACCTGTTAAGACGTTTCTTGGAGTAACGCGAGTCTACCTTGTGACAAGCGTACTCCCGATGTAATTCAGGAAATGTAAAGCATCCAGTTACAAACAATAGAAATTTCCAACATCAAAAGTAGAGTTTTGGCCCGCTAATTAGAGAAAATAACTTTCGGATACGACTTGTATATACTTCAAATTTTACATTAATTAAACTATAGAAAATATCCAAAATTTCAGTTTTTAATATCACAGATGCTGGACAAGGTAATTTATCCCCCTGATCAAAAAGGTTTCGCAAAAGGTTATCCGTTGTCTCTTGTAGTTAATTATATAATTATGTTGACTTGTAGCAACCCACGTGCATTGTCGTACAAAGAAAGATAACCTCTAGACAAATCAGAGCCTAGTAAGAAATGCACCGAACCTCGAGTGCGGAGGTAAAGTGTGTGTGTGGGGGGGTGGGGGTGAAATAAGTAACACGCTATAGGCAAGAGATGTATTCTGAATGATTCCCGTACACCTAGACCAAGTGGGAAAATATGGACATTGAAAAAAACACGATGGAGCAGAGAAGCTGCTAATGGATTGGATTGAATGGCAGCCAGCATCTTAAACTCTGTTAGATCTACTAGCTTGCAACTCCATTACAAACTATCTCCCCGATGGTGCAGTGGTAGCGTCACCGCCTTGTAATCAAGGGGTCCAAGGTTCGATACCCGCTAGAGGCTCATAGTGGTTCGGATCCCACTTTAAACTGTGGGTCCAGGCCCAATTAGGCTTACTGTGCATAAAATGGACTTGTAACACCAAATCAATCAGCCAACCAATTCATTAGAAACTACAAACTGCGTCTTCTGTCTAAATAACATCAGTTGCACTGAGAAGTGCAGACTACCCACACGTGATAATCAATGAGTGATGACACCTATTCAGAAGATAATAATTTTGAATGTAAATAATAACATTATGTTTATGTTAAATTATAACACACATGCATATTTAAGATTTAGCCTCTATTATTATTGAAAATTGTAAGCAAACTTATGCATTTAATCTATGTCAGTATATTAGCAATATAATAAAGTTTTATTATTTTTATAAGGATTATATTAATATTATTACACTCAATAGTTATAATTATTATAAAATAATATTGAATTTAATAAATCTGATGAAATTAAATTTATTTATTCAAATATTGTGATCAATTTATATGCTTTACATAAAAAAATATGATAAAGCATTATTTTTCGGCTATGGTTACTAATTCAATAATATTATATGAAAAGCAAAGAGTTATGAGATGCTATCACACATTTTCCAGTTCCAGGCATCCACACCTTGCAAAAAAAATCATATGAGAACCCATCCCGCGAGTGGTACCAATCGCTAAATTTGAGGTCCTGGCTCATGGACTAAAACAGGCATTCTCGCAACACAGTACTGCAAGCGAAGCGAGGAAGAAAAGTTTTACATCCATTTCATTTTAAGCTTTCAAAATTATTAATTTAATTGAGTGTCAATACTTTCTTAGGATCCTGAGATATTTAGTCTTTTCCAGCTTCTATTTTGGAACGTTCGGGGTCGAAAAAGTGCGGATACCATATCACTAAATAAAGTTTCCAAAATTTAATGTTCGAACTCTCTCTCCCAGGACCGTACCCAAGCGAGGAGCAATGGGGGCCATGCACCCCCCCTCGAGCAATGCATTTTTTTAAAAATATGAACATATAAAAATCTACTAAGAGAACATCGGCGATTTTCCAAAATTTTAAAAATTTCAATTTTGTCCTTCGGTAATGTGTTTGTTGTGTAGGGACAGTCTCCAGAAGTCTGCAATCTACGATATTGGGTACTTTTAGTTTACCAGAAGTCTACCAGAAGTGGCGGCGATTGGAAGGGGCATGGGGGGAGAAGTTGCTCCCCCCCCCACCCTTGCCCCTTTGCTTCAGCATTATGGCCTCTTAATGCTAAGCCTTTACCTACCAAGACCCGGTGGGGACACATAGTGTATTTGAATCCCACTTTAAACTCTAGGTCCAGTTCCAATTAGTCTATCTGTGTATAAAAGTGGACCTCAAACAATAACCCAAACTTGTCTACTAGGAGAAAGTAAATTGTCCTTGCCCCACAATTTTGGCACCCAATCGACGCTACTGTTTACCAGGTGAGATTGTCTCTCTTTCTCTCTCTCTCTCTCATTTTGGGTGTCAACCAAAGCCCGCTATTATCCTTAGAGAGTTATGGGTTAACTCACATTTAGAATTCTATATTGTAATAACAATTGCTAATGTGTATAATTTACTTTATAAATATATTATTTTCTAAACATAGAATTATCGTGGCTCTTCAATGGTCCTGCTATAAGAAAATAAAGCAAATCCGAAAACATTTTTTAATTTTCAAAACTCAGCACTATTCGAATACTTTTGACCATTATCGGCGATTGGATGCCAAAACTGAGGAAGGGGGGAGGGGAAGGACAGTTATTTTCTCTTGGTAGACAATCATTAAGAGGCCATAGTACGGGGGCAAAAAAATCCATCAAAAATATCCTGGGTACGGGCCTGCTCTCTCCACTACAGAAATCCCTTCACTATCTGAGATTTAACACTTATTCAAGAGCTTCCTATCTCCCCGTATAAATGTAATACTCAATCCAACCACAAAAATTTCCATGCCAATTTTAGACTTAATGTTGATATTGAAGAGTGTACAATTACCTCTTCCAAAGAAATAATTCTCATGCTCCACACCAGAATTTCTGCAACAGTCTAAGACAATAGTAATACACAAGAATTGGATACCCCCTCAATTTAATGCTCAATCCTCCTCTAACTAAAATACCCGCCATAACCTAAGACCTAGAGATAAATAACGACTTCCCCAGCGTTAAATTCAGACCCCCCCCCAGAATCCATCTGTAAATTAAAGCCTAATATTTAAGAGATGGATTCTTCTCCCCTCTAAATAAGATAATATCCTTAAACACTTTATTTTCTTCATCTAATGGATTAAATATGCTGCATTTAAGGTGCAAATTTTCACATATATTTTGGAAAAATATATAAATGTTGAATTTTATATTATTTGAAGGGAAGAAATTCCCACAAAAAATCTCGAATGCGCAGCCAACACCATAATCTCCCCCGGTGGGTACCCCTGATTTTCTGCAACTTTTTGCTAACCAAGACAATAAAGATGGGACATTCATAAAGAATGCCCACGCCAGAGCCAGGAATCAAACTTACCAACCTTGGTGGCAAAATCAAAAGTCGACTATTTAACTATTTCAAAGTTGAATATTGGCCACCAAGCCGGCTACATATTTAACACTTGCTTCCGGGTTCCTAACAATAAACTTACTTGCCTGATAGGTGAAGTTCACATATATCATGTCACTAAAATTCAGTAAATCTTTTGTTATTGAATCATTGCTTCCTTTGTTGTTCATATAGGTAGTACAGTTATAATCACTACAAAATGTACACTTAATAATAAAAAGAGGATTACATGAGTGTCATAGTCATATTTTATCATTCAAAAATCATCGGAAAAGCATGCCTCTCTAATAGGCTTTCAGATATTCCGGCATTTGTGTACATACAGGATGGAGTCATCTTCTAATTCTACCACCACGTAGTAATTACACTGGTATGAGTTTCATGTCGGAACACATATCCCAGCACTGATGATTTCACAATAAGTATTTTTTGTCTCTTATGTACGTAACCTTTATGATTTTATAAACAAAAATACAGAAACATCGAAAACACTTTAGGGAACAATGGTTTATTTTATTTTAATTTCTTTATAAAATGTTCATAGTTGAAAAATCTAAGAAGAAGAGATGGGGAGGCTGGCACGTCTTGCCCCCTGGTAAACTTGAGCTAACTAGCGGAAATTTCATAAACATACAAAATATGCAAATTTAGGTGTGATATGGGCCTCCCCGGTGGTACAGTAGTAGGGTCGATGTCCTGTAGTCAAGGGGTCCCGGGGTCGATACCCGGTGGAGGCACATAGATGTTGGGATCCCACTTTAAACTGTATGTCTAGTCCCGATTAGTCTTACTGTACATAAAGTGTACTTCTAACACCAAATCAATCAATGAAGGTGTGATATATCCGGAAGTAGTGTGTATATATAATATGCTAAAAGTGGAGATATTATTTAAGTTAATTGATAAAAGGGGCCTTTGCTGTGATTTTGGAACAGAGATTTTCATAAAATTTAATGCAGAAGGGTCAAAGAAACAGGGCAATAATTCGGCAGGTGATTATGGCGAACAGTCATGATAAATCTCTACTCTTATGGATAAGCATTCCAAATAGACACATTACATGGTATTTAAGAACATAAAGTTTAAGCAGGTCCTTCTCCATGGCCGTCCGGTCTAAGGCGCTGTGCTTTGGACTCCGACTGCGAGACGGCATGGGTTCGATTGGATTGATTTGTTGTTTTAAGTCCACTTTATGCACAGTAATGCTAATCGGGACTGGACCTACAGTTTAAAGTGAGACCCGAACCACTATGTGCCTCCACCAGGAATCGAACCCGGGACCCGGCATGGGTTCGATTCCCCCTGGGTTCAGTCTCTGGGTTTTCGGCTGTGTAGAGGACCGGTGGCAACCCACCATCGTGAGGATATTGTGGAGCCACGAGTGAGTTGCGCAACCCGGTCTGGGAAATCTTCAGTAACGGGTTCGACGTGCTGACCCCACGTCACTCCATTACCTGTTGAAGCTCACACCATCTCTACGTAGGATTGTGGGCGGGAGACTGGCAGTCGGGAGATAGGTCAAGGCTCTTCCGCCATGGATAAAAGAAAGTTTAAGCAGAGCAATTTCGTATTCTACGACACGTCTCCGTCTCTCTTGATTTTTTGGTTTCTTCTCGATATCGAATGAACTGGCTTCCTTCTCATTTCGTATTACAAAATAGGTGGCTTCAGTTTTAATCTTATTTCCAATTTCAAGATGAAACCAATGTTACTCTTCTCTATGCGACATAGAACCTTATACCGCATATCGAAGCACCGCTACTCCACGGAAGTTGCAACAAGTATCATTAGCTCTCATATTAGCTTAACTGTAACACGGTTCTTTTCTTACAAAGACTAATTGAAATTTTACCTCCGTTTATAGATTAGCTTCAGCGGCATTGCACTGTGTTTCTTCAAATGTTGCCGATTGTGGCGAACCTTCATCTTCCGAACAGAAACCACTCGCTGCGCTGTAGGGAAGCCACACTACACAGCAAAAATAAATGGACACCACACTAACCGCCGCAACGTAAACTTTCTGAACATAACACGTGGTGTTAGAATTAAAAGATTACTCCATCCTGTACGTACACAAATGCTGGAATATCTGAAAGCGTAATGAACATGAAGCATTCCTTTTAAAGTTGCTCATCAAGGTCCTTTTATTAAAATAATATATGATAAGACTGTTTAGGTATTGGCCGTTGACAGTTGTATCTGTATCGAAAAGTAAACCTTTCGACAAAGTTATAAAAGGTCTATTAAACTCAAGATCTCATGAATCACACACACACACACACACACACACACATAGGATCACACAAACCGTTAGTCCCCATTAACATAAAGAAGTAGTTCCGTTCTGTTTGCCCGTTTCAATAATCCGTTAAGTCATATTGGAAATGGGTGGTAGGGCACCACACAGTCACAATCTACTCCATTCAGTGGCTGCGATTAGGTGAGGCGTGTGGGGCAGTTGCCCCTCTCCACTATTTTCCCCCGCACTAAAGCCTCTTAATGCAAAGATAAAGTAAACAGCCCTTGCCCCTCTCCTCAGTTTTGACATTCAATCGTCTCTACGGAGTCCATTTGGGGAAGTGATATGATCAGCACCACTCTTCAGCCGCCGACATAGAGAAGTAGAACCAGAGACGTCAACTTAAATATTTGGGGGGGGGACAAGGTTCGCATAAACAATACATTATACATGTAAATAGGTGGATCCTCGACGTGAATTTAGGGAGGCAGAAAGTACTTTGCCCCACCGAAGTCGGTGCCTGTGAGTAGAAGAATAAATACACAGGATCCGTAAAGTGATTTATATTACAATTGGTTAAATTAGCAGAAGGAATGCTACAATTACTTTCGCTTGTTTTGACTCTTTCAAGAAAAGGATCCATTCTGTGACGCTTCTTCATTTTCCTCCATCACTCTGTAACTGAATCTTGCTCTTCCTGGCCTTGCAGATGCCGCCGTCACATTCCACCGTCTATCGAGGCATTCCTCGCTGCTCCCTTTTCGTTTGTCTCTTGAATCTCGGCTGTCTGCGGAATGAGCTACAGGTGACATGCCAAGGGACGCATCCGGAATTCAATTAACCTTCTCGAGGGTAGCGTCATTGAGGATCCCTTGTTGTTCTTCTAGGACAGTGCAAAATGGAGAGGAATTTGATTTCTTTCATTACGAAACTAGGGAAATGCATGAAGAACAGCGAAATGCAATCGGTATTCCTATTTGGAGTCTTCCCTAATAAGAAAGAGTTCTAAGTGGCCTTTGGTATATATGAGTCAAAAATTTTGTCTTGGATTCAGATTACAGATATTCCCTGCCACAGTACGCGCTGCTGCGAAGGCTGGTAACTGCGGTCGCTTTCCTCTCCCACGCAATCCCGGTCTCTCTTCCATGTTCGTGCCTCCACGATTGCGTAGTGCTAAGAGGTGGATGGTTCCATACCTGTTGGAGGCAAATATTGCACAGTGGTTCAGACCCCACTTTAAACTGTAGGTCCAGTCCCGATTAGCCCATATATCCATAAAGTGGACTTACAACATAATTTTTTTTGAAAAACTCAATATGCTGACCAAGGCAGAAATTTATTTTATTTCAAAACATAAACTAAACGTAACGTTTCAGCCTTCTAGCAAGGTCTTCTTCAGACTCTGCACCAAGTACAAATGTAAAAAGGTACAAAACAGGAAGATATATATGTACAAAAATCACTCCCCTCCAGACACAAGATTATTAGAAAGTTGTTTCTTCTGGAACATTACAAAAGGTGGCCTTTCCTTGTAAACTGTAAATTCACCTGACAGGCGATTTAGTTAAACATTTCCTTTCATCCGGAAAGTGGTTGGACTCTTTAATCTCACGCTCTTTTTCCTTCATTCTTCTTCCTTCTTCTCTCCTCCTTCCCTCTTGTCCTTTGCACTCTTTCTAACACCTTCTTCCATTCTTTGCTTATCTTCAGTCCCCCGTTCCAGTTCATTGTGCCTTCTTCTCGTTTCGTCTCTATTTCCTTGGCCTCCATCCACTTTCTCAGCAGTACTCTCTTGCGTCGCTACTTGCGCAGACTTCATCTCGTTAGCTTGCTCCAGACATACATGAGACAGGGTATAGGAATGTAGGTAGTATTCTCCATGTTACAGCGTGTACCGCCGGTAAACCAACTTTCTTCACATACATCTAACCTTAATATATGCGTAATTGCTCATTATATAACAGGTGTTCCGTTCAAACCTCCAACATTTCAAATCATCGCTAAAAGGTTATGAAACATAATGGAATGCAAGTGGTACTAGACGAAAGAGAAATGAAAGAATTTTATTGCATGAAGCACTAAACACGAATACACCAATACACCTCTACACTGAACTCTAAAATATCTCTATGTGTGCACCGTTTGTATCACGAATAATAGCCAATCTGAAAACCTCCGGATTCTTTATTAACACTTCCAGTCGCCAAACCTTCGCACAGCATGCCTTAATGGTTTTCCCATCAGATGCTTCACCTCCTTATTCTCTCCGGTAATTTCTTTGCACTGTAATGATTGATTTGGTCTCTGCATACCAGAATACAGATTGTGCGCTCAGCTGCGGATTCACCATTGTGCTTTTTGCGATTGTGGTGCTGCATAGTGAGAGAACGGTGAACTTCGAGGTCATGCAATAAAATTCTTTGAGTTTCTCTTTCGTCTGGTACCGCTCGCATTCCATTATGTTTCATAACCTTTTAGCATGGTAAACGTTGTAAGTGCCAAAAGTGAAAGTTTTAGGAAATCGCATCGTTCCGCACATCAGCCCGTAAGAACGTGCACGCTAGTGACCTCTTTACACGCCCTTTGCACTACTTAGAGGGATACCAGACACATTTCACGTTTACCACATTATAAAGCATGGCACATTTCACAATTTAACGTGGAAACCGGTGTTTGAATTATTTTAACACTTACAGCGTTTACCAATTTTAGTCTTCAATGATGAATTGAAATGTGGGAGGTTTGAATGGAACACACTGTATAATACCAAAACCATTAAAACAAGATGTCAAATAGAATTTTAGAATATTATTTAAATAACTTAAAGACTGATTAATGTACAGTCACAGCCAATAAAAATGAGACACCTAGATCTTGAAAAAATCGCCTCCCAGCAAGGCGTAATGTGTGTTGCCTACCTCTTCGGCGGTGGAAGAAGTAGCATTGAAAATTTGCTATTGAAATCCACTTATCGCATAGAGTTAGACAACACACATTACACCTTGCAGGAAAGTCAGTATTTCAGGATAAAGGTGTCATACTATTAATGTCGGTGACTGTACGCCACGGATCATTCTCCATCGTACCCTTCACATCGGGTATCCTCCACGATTGTGCGCCGGAAGGGCGAGGGAGCCGATGCGAGTGGCAATTTAAAAACACGCGAGTTCCGTCTCTGCAAACAGCGTTGGCGGGAGAACACTGCTTGTTCTCTCCTGCTTTCTGCTCCGCGTTCGGATGTAGCAGTGTTGCTACATGACCGGAAATTTCTCTCGGTTCAAAAAAAATCTACCTACAATTTTGGGTCAAAAAAGAGATTTTATAAAAAATATAGAAATTGTAAGAAGATTCGTTTTTGTTGTACTTGCATGCCTGCACAAAACTGGTGTTTTTTATATCTAACTACCTGATTGCCCGACATTACCCGGATATTTGTATATCCAAATCTTCTACTAGACAGGAAAAAAATAATTATAACTATATTTTAAATGAACTTGGGGTTCAACGGCATTGGGAGTGTCACTATTCATCTTAGCGAGCCCGAAACCTATGGATTCCACAATAATATCGGTCGCTTTCGATTATTTTTACATGTAACCTCTTCCCACCCCCACCCTTAAGGTACCAGGGGTGTCTTGGATTTCAATGGTATTGAGAGTGTCACTATTCATCTTAGCGATCAAGAAATCTATTGATTCCACAGTAATATCGATCATTTTTTATTATTTTTACATGTCACCTCTTCCAACCCCTGCCCCTAGGAGTGCCAGGGGTGTCTTACAACAACAGTATTTCTTTCCAGGTTGCAAGTGATACGCGTACCAAGTTTGGTTGAAATCGCTCCAGGCGTTCCAGAGTTATGCCAGAACGAACAAATATACATACCGACACACACAACCACACACACACACACACAAACATCCATTTATATATATATATATATATATATATATATACATATATATATACATGGACAAGTTGTTTGCCCAGCGTTGCCCGGGTATTTATTTATTCCAATCTTCTATTAGACAGGAAAATAATGAATTCTAACTATAGTGTAAAATGAACTTGGAGTTAAACGGCATTGGGAGTGTCATTCTTCATCTTAGCGACACCGACAACTATGGATTCCACACTAATATCAGTCATTTTACATCTCACTCCCTTCCCACCCCCACCCGTCAGGGTGCAAGGGGTGTCTTGGAGTTTAGCGGTATTGCGAGTGTCACTATTCACCTTAGGAACCCCGAAAACTATGGATTCCGCACTAATATGGGTCGTTTTACATGTCAACCCCTTTCCAACACCCACCCCTAGGGGTGCCAGGGGTGACTTAGAGTTGAACGACATTTGGAGTGACACTATTCATCTTAGCGACCCCGAAAAATATGGATTCCACACTAATAGTGGTCTTCTTTTTATAATTTTTACATGTCACTTCCTTCCCACCCCCACCACTAGGGGTGCCAATGTAAATAATTTTATATACAGGTAAATGTAATTGTGATTGTCACCAATTAGCTTCGCGACTCCGAAAAGTATGGATTCGGCACTAATGTAGATCAATTTTGACATTTTATTTTTCACCCCCTCTCACTCCCAATGCCGATAGGTGATGAACTTGGAGTTGAATGGCATTGGGAGTGTCACTATTCATCTTAGCGATCCCGAAAACTATGAATTCCACACTAATATAAGTCGTTTATGATTATATTTACGTGTCACCCCCTTCCCACCCCCACCTCTAGGGGTGCCCGGGGTATCTTACCTCCACATATTTTAGTCCTCCCCGATGGCGCAGTGGTAACGTCATTGCCTTGTAATCAAGGGGTCCCGGGTTAGAACATGGTGGAAGCACATAGTGGTTCGGATCCCACTTTAAACTGTAGGTCCAATCCCGATTAGCCTTATTGTGCATAAAGTGGACTTAAAACACGAAATCAATTAATCAATCAAAATCCCTACATTATTTCTTTCTAGGTTGGAAGTGATACGTGTACCAAGTTTGGTTGAAGTCCCTCCAGGCGTTCGAGAGTTATGCCCGAACAAATATACATACACACACACACACACCAACATACATACGCGTACATACATTTTTATATATATAGATGTATTCATCTAGATGGGTGTTATTATAAATGTATACAATGAATTGGAATTGTTTCAGTAAAGCAGGTCAAATTTACATCATATGCCTCTGCTTGCTAGAACGAATGATAGAAAAAATTCTCTACCATGAATGGCATACTTATGTGGTTATAAGTTCAATTTCCGTGTTCGCACAATCGATGTAATATGGTTGCCAGTGTTTTAGTCCCTATATTTTCTTAGGGTGTACGTTAATTTTTGTCAAGCATCAAATACAGGCCATATTTACATTAACTTTGGATTATATTTCCACTAAATATATGGATGAAAGAATTTCACTTATGCAAAAAATGCCATTCATGTTTGAATACTGATGTTGCTGCTATACCTATAATTCGCTTAAAAGAGGCATATTGCAATAGAGAATGCATTTTAAAATGTGTGTGTGTGTGTGTATATATATATATTAAATCCGTAATATGTCAACATATTTTATTTTCCTGTTGCTATTGCTATTGTAAATTATCAGTTTGTATACTTTTAATAAGTTTAATATTACTGATAGTTACACAAAAAATGAAAAGTTTAGAAAATACTTACATAAAAGACAAGAAGAATAACCGAAATAGCAAAAAAAATTTCTTTTTCTCGTTCCCTCCGTGTTTAAAACTAAAACATAACATACCTCAATTTTCGCTTTCAACCATCATAGTCCACCGCCAGTTGTTGCGGATAAGGAACTTACTACATACTTCTAAACTTCAAGTCATCTAAAGTCAAACTTCTACATTGGTTTTGAAAACAAAAGTCACATCCTGCTGGATTTATGCCTAAATTAAATTGTAAATTGTAAGTTTTCAAACTTTAATATTCAAGTTTCTATTTGATTTCTATTTCTAATATTGGTTTTGAATTAGCAGTGGGGGCGATTGGATTCCAAAACTAAGGGGACAAGGTGCCAAAACTGGGGGTGCAAGAACACTTTACTTTTCCTTGATATATGCGTATATAAGGTTAGCATAGTGTGTGAGCAAAAGTATACAAAAGGTGGGGGAAACTGCCCCCTCGCACGCCCTAATCCCCGCCACTGTGAATTAGCATTATAAGGTATTAAAAACGTTTTACAACGTGTAACTAACAATCAAATCAATACAAAGTTAGTCGTTATTGTCATTAAGAAAACAAATCACATAGCCTACTAATTTCATTTGTTCCCGAGACCCAGATGAAAATTTTTCTTTTCTAAATAATTGCACTATTTTTGTAATATATATTATACAAATGATAAGACGAACAATATAACCAGGATAAAACACCTAACATAAATATTATGGAAGATTTAAAATTTAACTTTTGTGTATGCGTTTCTCATTAATTTTTTTATTATTATTATTATAGGGTTAAGACATTTGTACTTTTTCATCGAATATAGTGGTAAAGATGCGTTGCTGTCATGCTGTGTATTATCTTAGAACATTTAAGAACTGCAAGTCTTCATGTTTTATCTCCAAAATTGAAATAGGTTTCGGTAACTTTCCTCTAGTCATAGGATTACAAGTCAACCGCATAAAAGTGTCGCGAGAGTCTCCTTCCTAAATATCACTTCCACTTTCGAGGTGAAGATTCCTTCCGTGAACAAGCACAAAAACACGAACTTTCCTTCCTGATGCAAATCGTGAAAAACGACGTACAAAGCCCTGCTTGGTATTAACGATAAGGCTTGAGAAATGCTTCCGTTTATCAAGGAAAGAGGCCTCGGCAGGCGCAAATGAAAAATAGTTATTCCAGTTAATCTCCTTTGTAAGCCCTTGTCTCCTGTTCGCTACAAGAGAAGGGAAAGCTGCACAGGAGGGGAGAACTCGACCGCTTAAGGCGAAGGTGTTCTGAGGCCTTACTTCCGAAATTTATTCCACTCGGTTTCCTTGTGGGTTTATTTTTTGTATACTCAGGTTCCACCTCTTTCCTGTTGTGTTTGTAAACTCTTGCTAGTATTTTCTTACCAGCTTACCATGATCACGATGTTCTACTTGCCGTTAAGGAAGAAGTCTGTTCGTACACTTCTGTTCACAAAAAGTGGCACACTCGTTTGAGTTGAAGTCCAGCTTCGTGTCCGAAGTACAGCCGAAATAAGTGTTCGGAAAGCAGCAGTGTTGCTTACTATCAATCATTTTAACCACAAGCAGGGAATTTTGTCGCTCAGGCTAAAAGAAAAGAGGTGCTAACGGAACGATTGCAGCGTAAATATTAATTAACTGAACTGTCCACGTCGACAATCAAAGTAATGTAAATGTGAAACATTCGTGAAAAATATATTTTAAAAAAAGGCATTTTTGACGTCCGAGACGATGTGGTTATCACAATGCGTTAGAATGCAAGGGCCCAGAGTTCAAATTTGTCCTGAGTTTCTCTTCATCGTCGCGAGTAGCCGATGATGGAAGAAAAGAAACACTAAATAAAGAAAAGAAGAAAAAAAGCAATTAGAATAAGCGAGACGGAAATAGCGCTGTTGTAATTCCTGGAAACGATGCGAAAAGAAAAAATCTTTCGGAAATAGTGTTATATAATCCAGGAGAAGGCTTGAAAAATAGAAAGAAACTCCTTCCCCGTACACCTTGTCAAACAGAATCGCAAAGTTGACACTGAATATGTGATGGTAAAAATAATATAAATCCGAAAGGAAGAAGAGATTATGTCACAGCCAGGGGGCACATGAGAGGAGGTACCCCCTCACCCCACATCAGTCATCCAGGCTATTAATAACAAGTCAATGGTTGTCCTCGCATTTAACTTTAACAGTAAATGGAATTTTTGTAATTATTCCAGAATAATGATTCTTCATTTTGAAACAAATAGTTTAAAATAATATAATTTATGCGCTGTTGGTTAATGAGATTCGTCGTCTCATAGCAGAATCCGCTATGTTGACGGAAACTAGAGAACGGTAATCATTTAGGGTTGGAAACACTAACCTTCCACAAAACTCACGGCTTCGCAACGTCTACATTAATTTTCATGCACAAGCTTCACTTGTATTCTGTCAGCAATGTGCACAGCACACAAACACTATCTGATGAAGCGTATTGATTTCAAATTAATGTAATTAGCGAGAAGCGGACATTAATAGTTTCGAACTTGGACAGGAAAAGATGCAATCCTATGGATAAATTACTCGAATAGCTTGGCTTGTGGCAATGTCGGTTAAAGGACAGCTTTGTATTTGGAATCCTAGGTTTGAATCCCCGTGTCTCCAAAATATGTTTTTCGTACCAAATGTGTGCTACATAGCCTAATGTATTTTATTCTCGTCACAGCAATTGCAGCCTGAAACTTTGTTATTGTTTGCGTGCCAATAAGAAAATATGTATTGAAACTATTACTCGTTCAGAGAACGTGACTGTTACTCGAGACTATTTGAAATTGAGATTTTTGGGTGCTGCTAAGCCGCGATATTTACAGCAAGTGCTAAAATTGAAAATTGATGTGTGATAAAACACACCGTTAACATTCTCAAGAAGAAAACCACTGAAATTAAATGAGTAAGTTGTGAGGAACATCAGCAGATGTATTTTAAGATGTTCCGTCATTCACGTGTCACTCTCTTTGTTTTATACATAGATAAATATTTACAAGTGACACACCCGATCAATGCTCGCACTTTAAGAGTAATTTTCAGATGGGAAAGAAAAAAGCCAGGTCCAAATTGTAAAGTCAAGACGTGCGCAGATTGTAGATGTTATTATCATAAACAAGCAGAATTAATCAGTAACTACAATTATTTACCTAAACATAACTTATATGGAGCTTCGAAGTGAGCTGTAAAATATATATTTTGGATAATTATCTGTTTGAATTATTCTTCTTATATTATACTTATTATACTTCTGCTTTCGAGATGCAATGTTGATCGAAACAGCTGAATCTGGACTGCAATCTAATACGAGTATTAATAGCAATACAACCATTGCAGTATAGAGAGATGAAAGGGACAAATATGTCGTTTCTATTCACATTACACTACGCAGGTAACGCCTGGGGTAACTTATCGTATAAATTGAATTTAAGTAAATTCGACGTTACATTCCATGGTATGTTTGTTTCCTTGTTATGAACTATTTGAATAAAAGGTTCGTCTTGTCTGTTGGCTTTCACGGGAGCTGCTATAGACTGCCAAGGTCAAGTATACGACGTGTTCGAGTAGATATACACCGGTCACATAGTCACGTGAACATGTCAATCCTGCTGTTTCTTCTCTGCGACCTGCCCGACTCTGTGGCCGAGTGGTTAGCTCATCGCGCTGCGACGCCAAGGGTCCCGGGTTCGAATCCCGGTCGGGCTTGGTTGTTTGTGAATGTCCATTCATCAATTTCATCATTTCATCACTCATCCCCATCTTCGCAAATTAGCCAAGAGGCACAAAACGCGAAGTAAAATAAAGTAAATCAAAGTAAAGCAAATCTTCTCTGCGACCGAGAAGCAGAAACAATTCATTTTACTTTGCTATAAATTAACAAACTGCAAGGGTCGCGAGTTCGAACCCTGTCAGGATCAGATGTTTTTTCTTTTCTTTATTTAAGCGATAAACAGTAAAGTGTAGCAAGATTCGAAAGTAGATTTTGATATTTCGGTTTATTTTGGCCATCGATGTATAATATGTAATTACGAAAGTTAAATAAGAGGAAAACCATTGACAAATTATTAATAGCCTGGATGATTGATGTGGGAGAAGGGGGTACCTCCTATCATGTGACCCCTGGCTGTGACATAAACTCTTCTTCCTTACAGATTTCTATTATTTTTATCAGTCTGCCTGCAGCTCGTGCAGGTATCAGTTCGAAGCGAGCTCGCTCGTCGCGTGAGAAGGCTTAGCGATCGAACTGTCCGAGTTAGCTAGGGCCGTATACGGTTTGCTAGTGTTGTGTTAGTTCTTTTTTTTTCCTTTGAAGTGCAAGCGAGGTCTTGACTACAATTACTGTGCGCCAGTGAAGATACGATGAAATAGATCACGATGAATACACAAAGAGAAAACACCTTGAAATTTGTTTTCATTGATGTCAAAACGCGACCTACGTCATTGGATTTTCATCGATGGTTTCATGATGTCTACCAAGTGCCTACGAACCAAGTGCTCAGTTTTGAAATAGATTACTTTCGTAAGTGTTTGTACGTGAAATTTGCGACAAAAGTGGTAGGAGAACGGTTACTAAATGATTTTGGTACTGAGGTAATTTATAGTGACGTAGATGGTGATCATAAAGTTGAAGTAGAATGGGCCCACCAGCGACATGTAATTGTCAGAATCCATGTAGTCCCAATTGAATTAAGTGCAGAAGTGATAAGTCGTGTCATGAGGTCTTATGGGGAAGTGTTAAAAATTGAAGACGAGACATACTCTGCAGACCACATTTACCCTACTCGAACTGGACGTGTATTGATTAAAATGATACTACGTAAACCCATACCCTCGTATGTAATCATGAATGGAGACTCCTATTGGGTAACATACCCTGGGCAGGTTCGTACCTGCCTCGCGTGCTCCGGAGAGGGTCATGTAGTGGCTGAGTGTCCTAAGCGTCGTTCCACTGTCAACCAGCCCCGCAGGGGACCGGTTAATATACCCGCTGACAATGTCCCAATGGTATATGAACCAACTGTGCTACCCGTACGGACTAAACCAAGAGGTTCAGCTCCACCAGTTGCAGACGTCCCTGCGTCAGGAGATAACAATGGAGGGAACACGGATAGCCCCAGAATCACCGACGAGGAGACAGGTACCAGACAGGAAGTTAGTGTGAAGAATGCACCCACAGGAAGGGAAGAGATGGAGCAGCCAACATTGACCACTTCGGAGGAGATGCATCACATACCCCCGCCCCCACCCCCAAGTGCTTTGTTCGCGGAGGCAGAATTCCCCGTAGTTACCTCTCCTAGGAAATCACGGTCAAGATCTGTATCAAGGTTACGGTCAGTGGCGGAAGAGTCCATGGTGCTACGTAGAAAGAAGAAGAAAAATAATGAATGCGTAAGTTCCACAATAGTTCATAACGAATTTAGAGTAGAACCTGGTACCCCAAAACAAGATGTTTCAAAGGTTAGTTTAACAAGTAATTCAGCAAATGTAACTAATGAGAAACCTTCGACGAGTAACAAACTTACCCCAGATTTGTTTAGTGGAAAGCATAGTTAATGCATTCTAGGCAGAAATTAGAGTTTAGTAATGTTGAAGAAAGTAAGTAAGTTTAGTTTTTTTTTGTGGACAGTTATAATCATGCAAACATTTACCTTGGCATCTATAAATTTGAATCAAATGCGAAGTCAGACCAAACTAATTGCTCTCAATGACTTTCTCATTAAATCGTCTATTGATGTGGCCCTCTTACAAGAGGTAGCCATAGACGATTTTTCTGTACTGAGCATGTTTAAAGTATACAACAATTTTACTCCTTTTGCACAAGGGACTGCCATAGCATGTAGACGACACTTGGATTTACGTAATGTAGTGCCCCATCCCACGGGCAGACAAATAAGTGTCAAATTAGGCTCAGTGTTTCTCTGTAATGTGTATGCTCCGTCAGGAAGCCAAAACAGACGGGAAAGAGAAGATTTTTTTTCAACAGTTGTAGCGCCCGAGTTGACATCCCACACACTAGACACTATACTAGTGGGAGATTTTAACTGCGTAATTCGTTCACAAGATCAAAATCCAGGATACAACTTCTCACGTGCGCTCTATGAATTAACTCAGGGGCTACAACTCCGCGACGCTTGGATACACGCCAACGGCGACAGTCAAGGTTACACACATATCACCTCCAATAGTGCGTCTAGGATCGACAGGTTTTATGTCGCACCAAGATTTCAGGACTATATAATTAGTGTTCAAAATTTTCCAGTATGCTTTAGTGACCATAGTGTTCCAATTCTCAAAATAAATTTAGATTTGATCAAACCCCGACAAGGTAGCGGATACTGGCTTTTAAACAGCACATTATTACGCAATGGTAGTTATGTCCAGCTAATCAGGGAAACGTGGAACGAACTCAAGGCCTCTCGGCCAGTTCAAAAGACACTAATCGAGTGGTGGGAAACTCGAGTTAAGCCTAAATTTCGCCAGGTCAGTAAATTCTTCAGTGCAGAGGTTAGTCGAGATCAAAGAAACAACTATAATTTTTTGTATGCAGTCTTGCATGATCTCCATCGTTTAGCACTGCAAGGTAATTTCGATCGTCCCTATGCAAATGAAATAAAAGCGCAATTACTTGCTATACATAGGAAACGAAAATCTGCAACAATAATAAAGAGCAAGATTCTTCCTATAGACCCTGACGAGCAAGCCACCCTAAGTCACATTCTTCAAGAACATAAAAACGCCAGGAGTCATGTTATTCATAAATTAACTTTAGATTCCGGTGAAGTTGTCACCAGCCCTCATAGTATACACGACATGTTTTTGCAATACTATAAAAATCTTCTAGGTCAAGCCTTTAATCCCACAGAAACGCAATGTAATTTTTTGAACTACCTCCCTGCACCACTGACGGAAAATGAACGAACTGAGCTCACACAACCGTTTAGTAAAAAGGAGGTTCATGATGCAGTATTCAAAGCTCCTAGGAATAAAACTACAGCCGAAGATGGACTACCATCAGAATTCTATCAATGTTTCTGGGATCTAATAGGAGACGAATTAACGGAATGGGTCAACGAAGTGTTGACAACAGGGACAATAGGGAAGTCCAGTAGCACGGGAGTTATAGTGTTAGTTCCCAAAAAAGCAAATCCAAAATTCGTTACAGATTTTAGGCCAATTTCCATATTGAGTAGTGATATCAAACTTATAAGTAGGTGCATAAATCAGCGTCTAAAAAAATATATGGTTAAACTTATTGGCAATTTACAGTTCGCTTGTAATACGTCTCAAAGTATCCATCACTTGCTGCAAACGATAAGAGACGTAATAATTACCAAACAAAATAAGAATGCATCAGAGGCAATTCTATCTTTAGACTTTTCCCAAGCTTATGACAGAGTGAGTCACGAATATCTGTACAAAGTCTTAGAAGCATATGGCTTCGGAGACACTTTTATGAATTGGATAAAAACATTATATAATCATATGCTGCTAAAACTCAAAATAAATGGTTTCTTGACAACAAGTTTTAAAATGCGACGGGGTGTACTACAAGGTAGTCCCTTGAGTAGCACATTGTACGTCCTCACAATAGCCCCCTTTTTGTTTAGTATCCAGCATCATTTACAGGGTATTTCTATGGCTTCCACCACAATACAAGTTGGCAGTTTCATGGACGACGTCACGATTTTTCTCAAGGATGAAAGAGATCTGTACAGTGTTAAAAGCCAAATACATACTTTCGAGCTCACATCAGGAGCAAAACTAAACAATCGAAAGTCATTCCTGATGCCCCTTGGCAAGGAGAATCCTTTCACAAACAATACGGAGATCCCTGTAGACAAGAAAATAAAAGTTTTAGGTATAAACTTCTATGCAACTATCGATGAAACGATCGAAGCTAATAGTAAAGTTACGTGCGAGAGGGCAATCTACGTCCTAAGAGTGAACAAGATGCGCTCTCTGAGTTTAAAAGCACGAGTCAGATTTATTAACGTTTTTGCTCTCTCTAAACTTTGGTATGTAGCAAAAATCCTGCCTTTCAAACCACAGCACTTAGCCAAGGTCAACAAAGCTGTTGGCTGCTTTTTGTGGCACGATACAATTTTCCGGGTGGCAATAAATGAGGTCACGTTATCAGAGAAGACAGGTGGGTTGGCACTAATACACGTGAACACACAGGCAAGAGCATTGTTTGTACAGACTGGCCTTCAAACAGCGTTCTCGCTGCATGAGTCAACGACCCAAGCATGTATACAGATGATAATACAAAACATTCCATTAGAAGCTCCCATCGATATCCAAAGTATCCCCAAAAGGTTTTTGTTTTCTAAGGACATCGCTTTACAGGTATGCTACCAGTTATTACGACATGAGACAATTACACCACCTGTTAAAAAGTTATATAGAGAAATCAATAGTTCCAAGCATGCCGTACCACGAATAGTCAGGGATTTCAATACACATAATTGGCCACAAATATGGGAAAATGTCTCCGCCAAACACCTTTCAAAAGCGGGCCAATCAATATGGTACAAAGTGGTTCATCGTGTTATAGTGACAAGAGATAGGACATACCAATATGGAATCAGCGACTCTCCTAACTGTGTATCATGCAACGTGCCTGACTCTTTAGCCCACAGGATAACAAAGTGTCGCAACTCCTCCACGGCGTGGAACAAATTGCGAACAATGCTCAGTCGTATATGCCGCACCTCAGTAACAAAGTTTACGGATACAGATATAGTTTTTCCTGACTTCAATTTTTTTCCACCAACAAAACAACGAGCAGTACAATGGTTGATAACAGAATACTTATTATATATATTTCACAATGACGAGAGCAGTTTTCAGAAACAATTCAGTATCTTCTTGCAAGAAAAATATGAAAAAATTCCTCTTCAAGCAAGGAAGAAATGGTATGCAAATTTCTTATTAGTGCTTTATACTTAATTTAGGTCAAACAAAAATGTAAAGGTTAACCAGATAGAAATACAAATTGTAATAGCAATAATACACTTATGTAAAAACAATGTAATTCCATAACTTGTATAACAGAATGAGACAATAAAAAAAAAAAAAAAAAAAAAAAGCGGTTAGCTCATCGCGCTGCGACGCCAAGGGTCCCGGGTTCGAATCCCGGTCGGGCTTGGTTGTTTGTGAATGTCCATTCATCAATTTCATCATTTCATCACTCATCCCCATCTTCGCAAATTAGCCAAGAGGCACAAAACGCGAAGTAAAATAAAGTAAATCAAAGTAAAGCAAATCTTCTCTGCGACCGAGAAGCAGAAACAATTCATTTTACTTTGCTATAAATTAACAAACTGCAAGGGTCGCGAGTTCGAACCCTGTCAGGATCAGATGTTTTTTCTTTTCTTTATTTAAGCGATAAACAGTAAAGTGTAGCAAGATTCGAAAGTAGATTTTGATATTTCGGTTTATTTTGGCCATCGATGTATAATATGTAATTACGAAAGTTAAATAAGAGGAAAACCATTGACAAATTATTAATAGCCTGGATGATTGATGTGGGAGAAGGGGGTACCTCCTATCATGTGACCCCTGGCTGTGACATAAACTCTTCTTCCTTACAGATTTCTATTATTTTTACCATCACATATTCAGTGCCAACTTTGTAATTCTGTTTGACAAGGTGTACGAAGAAGGAGTTTTTCTCTATTTTTCAAGCCTTCTCCTGGATTATATAACACTATTTCCGAAAGATTTTTCTTTTTGCATCGTTTACAGGAATTACAACAACACTATTTCCGTCTCGCTTTTTCTAATGACTTTAATTTTCTTTTCGTTATTTAGTGTTGCTTTTCTTCCATTATCGGCTACTCGCGTCGATGAAGAGGAACTCAGGTCAAATTCGAACCCGCGACCCTTGCATTCTAACGCATTGTGATAACCACATCGTCTCGAACGTCAAAAATGCGTTTTTTTAAATATATTTTTCACGAATGTTTCACATTTACATTACTTTGATTGTATACGTGGACAGTTCAGTTAATTAATATTTACGCTGCAATCGTTCGGTTAGCCCCTCCTTTCTTTGAGCCTAAGCGACAAAATTCCCTGCTTATGGTTAAAATGATTGATAGTAAGCAACACTTCTGCTTTTCGAACACATACTTCGGCTGTACTTCCGGACACGAAGCTGGACATCAAATCAAACGAGTGTGCCACTGTTTGTGAACAGAAGTGTACCTGTTCAGATAAAGGCGTGTTTTGTAGTCTTTCGTTGCTCTTTAATAATTTCTTAAGATTATAACTGTAATATTTTTACTTGATTCCGATGAAAGAATGAAGGAAGTTATGTAAAATGTACGTTCATTTCGATTGTACAGTGTCTCTCAAAAGTTTTAGGACAATGGAATTTTAAACTAGGCAACCCAATATACGCAAGGCGTTGGTGGGTTGCGTGTAGAGTTATGCTCAATTTCAGGGTGGCCACATGCACAACATATATTTATGAAATACGGGGAAGAAATAAATCTAAGTAAGAGTATTATTGTTTAAAACTAGAACAAATATCAGTATTACATCTGTTGCAAATGAAAAATACTTTCTGAAAGAAAGAAGATCTATTTTTTTAGTACTTCATTGCTGATAAGTCTGCACAAAGAAAAGAGAAGAGAGAAAACAGAAGGGGACAAGAGAGAGGAGATGAGAGAAAGGAGAAGATGAAAAAGTAAAGGAGGGAAGAAAATACGACAGAAGTGAATAGGAGAAGTAATGAGGAGAAAAAGAAAAAATCGAGGAGAGATGAGCAAGAGGAGATACGAGGAGGAAAACGAGTTGAGAGAAGAGAAGAAGAGGAGTTTGGAGAGGAGAGGATAGGAGAGGAGGAGACGAGAAGAGGGGAGTGGAGAGTATAGTAAAAGAGAGAAAAAGAGAAGAACGAAACAGAAGAGGAGAATATTGCAGTGGAGTCGGAATCGAAGAGAGGAGAGAAAATAAGATAAAGGACGAAGAGTGGGATAGAGACAAGATGCGAGATATGTAGGGACGGTTATATGAGATAAAAGCAGAAGTGAAGGAGAGGAGAGAAGATGGAGAAGAGAAGAACAGAAGAGACTGGAGAAGAGAGGAGAGAAGATGTAGTTGCAGAAAATATCGTCTCAGCGTCAAGAATTCATGCATTGATCAAATTATCGACATGAAACATTCCATAACCTTTCCAAATGAATTGGTGAATATATTAGATCCGTGCGAAATGACTTTTGGTTGAGTTCAGAGCAAGATAAAAAATCTTCCACGTAAGATATCCGATTTTACCTGCGATTTTATCACTAAAAACAAGAATGTAATTTTAATATTTTTAAGAATTATCCAATTTTTCTCATCTTCTCGGTTCGTTGAAACGGAGATTTAGTAATTTAATAATTCCCCTCCCCCATCGTTAATTCCAAATTGAACCATTCAGTTTCACACAGCGTGGACAATGAACACAATGGGATATGTCTAAAACTTACGAAAATATTCTGCCACTGGAGGGGTTCGAACCTACGACCATCAGGTTGACAATCCTTGACGTTACTCGCTCCTGAAAGCAGGTAGAAGGAGCTTACCAATTTGAAATGTATATGCAACTCTTCTCCTACATGTAATGTACAAAGAATACTTGTTTTAACAAATGAAACGAACGCACGCGTAGGACGAATCGACGAAACATTTAATGAAGAATTGCACATGATGAAAACTTTTCAGTCGATATTTGTGGAAGTATCTTTGCATTGAACTCGAGTGGGAAAATGGGTAAAATTAGTATGTCCTGAATTGCCACAAATATAAATAGTTATTTCATTGATATTTGGCAATGTCTTTGAAGCAGTACTCAATTATCGTTAGAGTATCATAATTTACGATCTTATACATGAAAATATCCCTTTGAACGTGTGTCAATTCATTTTTCTTATATATATAAATTCCAGATGCAATACAATTTAACCACTTTACTCTGCTATTACAAATAATGTCACCATCGTTGAACTGTTACTTTAGTTTTGAATTGCTTTCTTGTAGTATAGCAGCTAATTTTCGAAGTGATGAAGAAAATCGAGAATATTGGTAGTTGTGAAAATGCGAGTTATTTCTTCTAACTTATTATTGTGATTAGATCGTTGAAATACTAGAAAACCTATCTTTTTTTCTTTCAGAAAGACATGGAAAAGTGATGAATTTATCTACTTTGGTGTAGGATTGATTGATTTTGTTTATTTTACTACTACAAACTTTTGTTTATTTTACTACTATAAACTTTTTGTTTTCTTTACAACTATAAACTTTTGTTTCTTTTACTACTATAAACTTTTGCTTCTATACTACTATAAACTTTTGTTTATTTTACTACTATAAACGTTTTGTTTATTTTACTACTATAAATGTTTTGTTTATTTTACTACTATAAACTTTTGTTTCTTTTACTACTATAAACTTGTTTATTTTAATACTATAAATTTTTGTTTATTTTACTACTATAAACTTTTGTTTATTTTACTACTATAAATGTTTTGTTTATTTTACTACTATAAACTTTTGTTTATTTTACTACTGTAAATGTTTTGTTTATTTTACTACTATAAACTTTTGTTTATTTTACTACTGTAAACTTTTGTTTCTTTTACTACTATAAACTTTTTGTTTCTTTTACTACTATAAGCTTTTGTTTATTTTATTTATGCTACTTTTGGCTAATTGTGAATGTGAGAATCAGTGGGGATATCATAAAACTGATAAAAGGACACTTACAAAGTTCATCCATCATCAGACCGGCATTCAAACTTGTTCTAACAACTCCGAAATGGAGGTCGACAGATGAGATTGGTACATGACGTTATAGGTATACGAACATGGAGAAACAAAGCACTCTTCTAAAAATGTTCGCAGTTTTTAGGGAGGCTAAGAACAAACTAAAAGGTCCGTAAGGCCAGAGAAGAAGAAAAATAGGATATGGAAATAAATGTGTTAAATACATAGTGGATACCTAGTAATAGTCGGAGCATAAAGTATTTTACCAAACTTCAACATTAATGTTGTGAACGTATTGACCAATTAACACATAACTGACGAAACATGAATTACCTATTCATTAAATTAGGCATATCAAGAAAATATAGTACATAGATTTTCTGCGAAAAATGCAGACTCGAACGCGGGTTTCTGGCATACCGTGCCATTGCTCTCCAACTGATTTACCGAGCCGGCCTGGGTAAGCCTGATTTGCACACAGATAAAACAGCGTCTGCGAAAAATCAGGTGAAGCCAGACCGGCTCGGTAAATCAGTTGGAGAGCAATGGCACGGTATGCCAGAAACCCGCGTTCGACTCCTGGTCGAGCATGCATTTTTCGCTGAAAATCTACGTATGAATTACCTATGTTTCTTCATGTATGGAACTACACGAGAAGCTACCCTTGCATACTGCAACGAGATATAACGACATATATCCAGAGAGATATGGACGTACGGTCTTGCAACGTTCTTTACCTAAATACCTAACTAGACACAAGTCGTTACAAATTACTCAGCCACTCATTGTGTCGGAAACATGAGACTCGATTTTAACTCACAAGGCTCATTGGGTAACACACACCACGCGTTCCAAAGATTACGTAATGTTTTGTGATGTCCACATGCATATCAATTTTCATGTTTACTAACAACAAACATATTCATGTCGGTTTCTAGACGTTAGCGACATAGTGCCAGAAAGGATTAAAAAATCAATTCTCCTAACATATCCTCCACTGAGAAAGAAAAGGTTCTATCTCCAAATTGCAAACAAATCGAGGCATTTTGGCTGCGTCTATTTAGGACGCAACTGTTTCTTCTCTACATTCGTTTGATACCTGCCTTTAACCAATATATTGATATTGAGAAGAAGAAAATATAAATTTGGAAGCAGCCATGAGAATGCAAACTCCAACAGCCTATGAAACCTTACGACATTTTCACTCAACTAACCAGAAGTCCCATCTGAGTATTACAAAAAAAAAACTTTAATTCTAACTCAGCCAGTTGAGCCAGCTGCTTAGAAGAATTAGGAGACTTCGGTAATTATTATTAAAAATTTTGAATAATAGTGGAATCAAAGTAGTTGATTGATTGAATTTATTTATTTTACTTTGCAACCGCATGATAAATTAACAATGAAATTGTTTCACCTCCATTACAGATCAACTACCTAATTTCATTTCTAAAATACAGTGTTCTATCTGGTAGTTAGTGTTAGTTATCAAAGTTAGTGTTGCGTGCATTTGTTCCATCTGAAATTTCAATAACTAATTGCAGCATAAATACATAACTTAACAACTACTTCTTTTCAGAGAGACTCCAGAAAAACAGCCTTTGCAATGATACAAACTTTCAGCGCAATGTTGAAAAGGTCCAATTAATACAACGGTCCGGCTTAAAAGTACAATAAAACAAAAAGTCATTATCCTACGTGTAATATTTAACCAGGAGCACATTAAGCCTTGCGTAGTTTGAAAGGTAATCTCAATATTTTTTTCCCGCGCTTGCAAAATGTCAGCACTCGATGGATTGGGCGTGGTCCAGGGATTACCTGGACCGTGAGTTTCCTGGACGCTGGATTGGGAGAGGTGCTCCATTCACTTAGCCCCCTGAATCCCCGGATATTACTTATCTTCATTTGTTTTTCTTTGGGGTTTTGTAAACTCACAAGTGTACCAGACACGAGTTTGTGACCTTCCTGATCTATAGTGGAACCACAAGGAAAGAAACCTGCGCAGACCCCATCGCGCTGGCGGGTGGGGGAAAAAGAGAGGAGAAAGGAGCCTTCAGAGTCGCCAACGTCAGTGTTGCCAGACCTATTGATTTCTCGGTAGGATTCCATAATAAACTATTGCTATGGCACCTCAGACGGCCAGCTCAAAAACACGTTTCCTGCTCATCTTTATTTGAACATGGAGGGGAGATGTGGAGTGGCACTCCACTCAACCCTGAAAAGTGCTGTTTGAACTGTGAAATTATGTCAAACGCTACTCAATTGTGCTAGGACATTATTTTATTACTTTTACTACATTACTATTTTTAGATGGCTGTATTTATCCCACCCTAAACTCTATTTCTATTTTAGTTATTTTACGTCGCTTTTGTGCCTCTACGGGTAAGTACGACAATATGGATGAATGAAAAACTGATGAAATGGATGATGTGACACGAACACAGTGAAACGTCCTTGCCTTACGAGGTAGAAACACTGACTTCGTAGTGTGGGCAAATTATGTTATACATGTATGTGTTTGTGGGTGTATTTCTAACAGATGGGGAGGATGGGTGGCACCATAGCATAAGCATCGTTATCTTGAATTATTGAAGAAGACATGCTGTCTAATTCACCAAATATATTTCACATACGTAATGCATTTTTTCATTATGGTGCAGGACGCTTGCCCACCCCTATCGATAGCTGCACACGAACACCATCAGAAGGCAAATTGATTTGTTATTGTTAGCATTCGACTTGAAAGATTGTGGAAAATCGCTGACAACGAAAGGCGGCATGTTAGCTTCATCTGTGAACACAACTTTCTACCATTTCCTGTCATAAAAATTCCTCGCGATAATAGAGGCATCCCAACCCCTTGTGTCGATGCTGAGAAAGGGCAAATTTGAGGGTGTTTTCCACGCACCATCTAACCGGAAAATGCGGAAGAGATTAAAGATGTTGGTCGGTTCCTTCGGGCGGTTTACTTTCTTTTGTTTGAAACATGTCCACTCCTGAAATGGAGATCTTCGGTATATTTTCGCCAAACACAGGGTGCTGGGTTTAGCACCATTGTTACAAAAGTATCTGTGACGTTTACACCGTAAACAATGCGCGCCACTCCCCCTTGCCGCCCCCCAGTGCGCACAACTATGCCGCCCTTCCCCCCCAAGAACGTCGTTCATCCTCTTCTATTAGATCATCGGATTTTGTAGCAGAACTTCTGGTTTCCAAGGAACAACCTCCCGAATTTTTCAAATCTTACCTGGCAACACTGCTCCGAACACCGATAACGGCAGGGAAGTTGCGCGAACGCTTTGGACGGAAGGTTTTTTTCCTTGTGGTCGAGCTATACGACATCGCATTTGTGCTGCAATCCGAAATGTGACTCCAGTAATGCTGAACAACACATGGGTGGAGCTTGAATATATACAGGTTGTGCATCTGTAGAGACACTAATGATGCTCATATTGAGGTGTACTAGGCATGTAAAAAAAACCTTCTTGAGCTACTCTATAGGTAGAAGAAAACTCTACGGAAATATCTTAATAAACTTAAAACTTATATTTTTTTATTGTACTTTTAAGACGGACACACTGTGCACATCATGTCAAACTTAAATGGTGTGTCCTGGAAAGATGAAAAATTGGACATAAAACATTCACATTCCATCTAAATGTTAATACCACAAACCACACCATTTAATTAAAACTTAACAACCCACATTTGCAAGAAGTATCAGTGTCATGTTTAGTTTTGCCGCTTTTCCAATTTGCAATTATTAACGTTGTGATTTTTTTTCCTTTCCATTTGTGCAGCGTCCTTTACTTCATTGATTAACTGTATACAAGTCACAAAGTTAGTCCGCTACCCGCTCTGTAGGGATTACGGAATTTAATTTTAACTTCCAACACTTGCTGGGTTAAAGAAAACAACACGAATGTCAAAGATTAGACAATTCAATCACTCCATACAAATTTTGAAAGGGAAAAAGTTTCCTCCAAAAAGGACAAAGAAGGGGAAAGTGATTGCAGAAAAGAGCAATTAGGACTATAGTTTTTTCCACTCAACTAAAAATACTATTTTAAATGAAAGTGCAACATTTACTCTTCATATATAAAAAGTGATACATTAAATTTCGTATTAATGCATTCCTATTTATATATGAATGGAATGATACGTGTGCTTTCATTTAAAATAACATTTTTAGTGGAGTGTAGAAATAAACTATAGTCATTTTTTATTTCCTGTTTTTGAAGGTAAAGTTCAGGGAATAATCTTACCATTAGTTTCAATGAATTGCAACAGCTTACAGCATTCCATAGCTTGCTGCCACTTGTACCTGGCTTCGCCATTTCACTGACACTCAATACTGTCGTCACTGTCATACAGTTAAGTTAAAACTATTCTATATACGTCCCAATAAAAGTCTAAATCTAGCAGATGACTTCACTTTCAACTCAACAGACATTCCGCTTACATTGCGTTTCTTGCTGCGTAGGCCCAGATCGCATTGTTTCAACATTCGCTGCAACGTACTCCCAACACTCATTGTTTGTTTGTTTGTTTGAGTTGGTGTTTTAAGTCCACTTTATGCACAGTAAGGCTAATGGGGACTGGACCTACAGTTTAAAGTGGAATCCGAACCATTATGTGCCTCCACTATGTATCGATCCCGGGACCCTTGATTACAAGGCGACGACGCTACCACTACGCCATCGGGGAGACCTCCCAACACTCATGGAGGGGATGTTAGGTAGAAGGAGCTTGTTCATTCTTTCCTCTAAACTGCAACAAATATACAATTGTAGAATGTTTTGTTCAAGAAAGAAAACAGTCGTACAAAATATTTGAGATCTTGTCAATAAAGGGACCAATGAATATGTTTTTATTTTTAAATGGGGGAAAATGAGTGTAAGCTGATAAATTAGTCAATAAAGGGAGCAGAAATGAAAATGTTTTTAAAAAGGGAAAAGAATGGGAATGTGGGCTGGAAATGGGAAAAAAAGGGAAGTCAAAACCATATAATCTTGTTGGTGGAAGATAATTATTAACACTGTTATTTATCTATGTGGCCGCGGTGGCTCAGTCGGTAACGCGTCTGACTACCATGCTCAAGGTCCCGGGTTCGATCCCCCGGCCGGTTCAAATCCGCGAACTTTTCTAACGGTGAAAGCGGCCCCGGCGCCCACCCAGCGTCGAATAACATGGGTACCTGGTGGAAACCCTGGGGGGTAAAGGCGGTCAGGGGCGTGATGCTGATCACATCACCCCCACTCACGACCGGATCAAGAAAGTGTGGGGCGTTACCCCCACACCCCCTATACGCCTTCATGGCGTTGTGCTATGCACAGGGGAACACTTTACCTTTACCTTTGTGTTGAAAAATAAAAAGAGTGACTCCCCTTAAAAATCCGGTCACTAATCATCCCACATGTATATCCATTTCTATTCACAAGTTCAAAAACAACACGCAGATTGTTCATCCGTTGCTTCTGGCTAGCCACCTAAAGCCAGAAAGATAAAAATATAATATCTATTGTTATACCATTTCAAACACTACAAAGCAAGATACAAGAACATTCAAACTTAACGTTCTGCAAATCGTACGAATGACGCGAATCATTTAGTGCGTAATTTCTCCCACATTATTACGTATCACCAAAACAAGGGAACACCCAAGGCAAAACTATAGTTATTCGACTCCATATTCAGTTACAAGGTTCTTGTTGATCACTCCTTCCTTCTTTTGATTTTAACTCAATAGGTAGATAATACAGCCTGGTATATTCAGCTAGTCTAACGATTTGAAAGTGTGACGTATTTTGGAATATTGATATTAATCAAGAACGGATTTAAGTTCTAATTAATGTTTTCTGTGGAATTATTATTTTGTTTTAGTAACAATCACATACCTTAAATTTCAGGCCGGAAAAGATACCATCAAACGTCGTACAGATTTTGGCATATTCTAATACACCCTGAAAAATCCGTGGCGAGTGACTACACGAAAAGTATACGCGAGGAACACTTTGTCCTCTATAAATGTAGTGAAGAAATACCAAGCCCGACCCTGTGGCCGAGTGGTTAGCACATCGCGCTGCGACGCCAAGGGTCCCGGGTTCGAATCCCGGTCGGGCTTGGTTGTTTGTGAATGTCCATTCATCAATTTCATCATTTCATCACTCATCCCCATCTTCGCAAATTAGCCAAGAGGCACAAAACGCGAAGTAAAATAAACTAAATCAATCAAATCAATCAATAATGAAGAAATTCTAAAATATTAGGGGGGCAAATACGTCAGCATTTTCGTGACGAAGTTACCCCAGCAAATGGGGTAACTTCGTCATCTCTGCTTACGTTCCTGGCAGGTCAAAATTACCCCCATGAAGAGGTAAGATCGTCACGCTTCCGCGACCGTTTGTCCCTTTCCGATCAGTCGTAAAGCTTCCTGCACCTGACCGGAGGAATAGTTCCCATATTTCCGACCAGCAACTACCTTCTTATATGTCCTTGGCATCGTGTACGAGAAAATGCTGCAAACAACGCCAAAGCACAATGCACTTGCACACAACACACTTCCTTCTACGACGTCCGCTCCACAACTGCACGTTTGTGGCTTCACACTCCCTTTGTTCCACCAGCATATGACTCCTACCCACATCTATCAGTCTCATGACGAAGTTACCATCGAAGACGAAGTTACCCCGTTTGAAGGTGCGGTTTTGTTTGAAGCGGCGCAACTTTTCTCGCGCATAGCCAGCGGAGGGGGTAGAAATGTGGCGGAGTTGCGCATATTCACTTGTGGAGTGTAATATGTTATATTCTCGTTACAAAACATACAAATTGCAATCTTGTATTGTGGGATTACTAGCAAACTTAAAAATAATTGTTACAAATTGTAATATGAAGGTATGCCCGCTACCATGATACATATAGGCCGGCTTTGAAATTCTTCTCTCGAAATTGCCACATATTTAAAGGTTTATGCTACCGGTCTGGTACCAGGAGGTCTGTGCAAGAAACATTTAAAAAAATTTAACATCTCAACTACATCAAACCTTAAACACGGAGGTCGTTGCAGGTCTTACACATTCACAATCTCGGTCATATTGGAGGGGATATGTTCAGCACCACGCTCCAGCTGCCCCAGGTAGCCATTAATTAAATACTAGGTGAATCCCAGAGCCGTTTCATGCAGAGACATCCAACTGAAATTATCACTTCACCACAGGTTTCGAAACCAGGTTTCTCACATGGCACTCGGAGCGGATCTCCTTGGTGAAGTGGTTAGCGCAACGCGCTACAAGACCATGAGGTTGCGGCCTGGGCATGAGTATTCTTCGTTAGTGTCCATACGTGTATTTCATAACATAATCACTCACCGTCAATAGTGGCAGAAAACAGATGCTAAATGACAAAAATCAAAAGCATGGTACTGAGGTACCCTGTCGCATCTCTTATTTATTTTTAAACTCATTCATATCTTTTCCGTTTTCTTGTTTTATAATACGTATTTTACTTGTTAAATTTTCGACGGGGGAACACAATCAAAAATTTCCATGTGTTACCCAGGCTTCGAGCCTGGACCCTGGCGTCTTAGAGAGAGACGAACCACTCCGCCATTGGGTCTGTTTTAATAAAACTAAGGAAACTGAAATCACAGAAAATTGTTTACTAAAATACCTATGAAATGCTAAGCTGTCACTTATGATTAATGGTTGGTTTGCTAATCTATTGCATGTGCAGGTAACATTTTTAAAGGGAAGAATATTAAGGATGACTCGTGTCTTATGTAATATAGAGTCCTCTGAAATGTTCTTCCTTTTTAAAATTTAAACAAACTGAAATCGTGAATGGTTGTGATCTCGCCTAACTATAGAACAATGTATGAATTGGTATATACGGTATGTACAGTAAGGCTAATCGGGACTGGACCTATATTTTTAAGTGGGATCCTAACCACTATGTGCCTCGACCGGGTATCGAAACCCGGGACCCACTGATTACAAGGAGGCGACGCTCCTACTGGGTCATCGGGTAAGTACTAATGTTTGAATTAATCCTAATAATATCCTAAATATTTATTTGCTAATAACAGTTATTGAAAAATCAATTTATGTAAGTAGAGGATTTTTACAACACCATTAAGCCTTGTTTCCATGATAACCAAAAACTCAATATGCTGACCAACGCAGAAATTTATTTTATTCTAAAACATAAACTAAACGTTACTTTTGAACCCTCTACCAAGGTCTTCTTCAGACTCTGTACCAAATGTAGAGTACAGAGTCTGAAGAAGACCTTGCTACAAGGTTGAAACGTAGCGTTTAGTTTGTTTTATTTATTTAATGAGAAAATTTCAGATACAACACAGGAGGCCATTTTACACTGAAATTGTCAACAATGAGAAAGCAAAATCATAATAGTAATAATTAAGAGTAACAAAATAACACAAACATGAATAGCAAATTAACAAAAAAATAAGTAAAGGATGTCACTACTTGATATTATTTACAAATGTTTCTTCTAATAAAAGACCGAAGGGCAAACTCAGAAGAAAATATATCAATGCTTGAGAAGAGATCATTGAATTGTGTGAAAAGTCTGTAAAAGAGAGATATTTTTTGAATTTGTAGTCTAGGTTTTTTTGTGTAAAATAAGCTTGTGTTGCTTGTTGTGCGCATGGGCACACGAAAGTGGAATTCCTCAAGGAGTGTGTTGCAGCGAATTTTGCTATTGACAATTTTGTATAAATAACTGAAATCATTCTGCAAACTACGGCTTCTCCTGCAGTCTGTAAGTTTAGAAAAGACAAGAGATGCGGAGATGAAAAATTGCGTAAAGAGGGAACCCTATAACGAACTATAGCCAGGAAGAAGTGAAAGACTGAATCGATTTCTAGAGAGCTGAGTGGGACAAGCCATGGGCCAGACGGGAGAGCATTATTCTTATATTGGGGATATGAATGACTTGAATTATAAAGTGAGGGCTGAGATGTCACTAATTTCAGTGAAACGATACAGGATACGCATTTCCTTTTTTGTGGTGCCTGTCATATGTTCCTGAAATGTGAGCTCTTCGTCGAAAACAATGCCTAGGTCTTTGTGAGAAGATACTGCTTTGATGTTATTGCCAGAGATGGAGTAAGATGACTTTAACTGGTTCTTCTTGAGAGAGATAGAAGAGTGATACACTTTTCAGGATGTAATGTAAGTCCTCATGTCAGACACCAGGGAGTAAATGTTGTTATGTCATTCTGTAGTAAATGAGTATCGTCGTAAGTGGAGATTTCTCTGAAAATTTTACAGTCATCCGTGAAAAGAAGGTAATTACTAGAGAGATCTATCTCTGAGGTGGTCGGCAAGGTCGTCGACGAATAATATGAACAAGAGAGGTCCTAGAACACTACCCTGTGGAACTCCAGAGAGTACAGGAATAAATAGATGCAGTCCCTGGAAGAACGACACGTTGTTGGCGATCACTAAGCTAATCTGTGAGAAGGGTTAGAAATTTGCCATAAATGTTGAATCTATTGCATAATTTGTGAATCAGAAGGCGGTGACTAACAGTATCAAAGGCTTTGGCCAGATCAAAATATATTACATCTACTTGTTAATTATTTGAAATACATTTCATAGCATGTGAGAGAAAAACAGACAGGTTTCTAAGACATGAGTTATCAGGAAGATAACCATGTTGGCTTGAGCTTAAGTAAGGAGAAACAAATTTATAGAGTTTGTCTTTGATTATTTTTTCACAAATGATGGACAGAGGAGAGAGTAAGGAGATTGGTATGTAAGAAGAAACAAGATTTTTGTTATCACTTTTGTGAATCGGTGTGATGTTGGATTGTATCCAAGCGTGAGGAAAGACACCTTCCGAGAAACATCTGTTCAGGAGAGTGCTGAGGGGATAACACAGGGATTCTAATGCTTTCCTGTTGAACACGGTGTTGATATCGTCCGGCCCTAGAGCACGGCGAACAGAAAGAGTCGAGAATAGATTTTTCACCTCGTCGGGTGTAGTGGCAAGCGTCTTTAGAGAGGAGGAACAGGCTGGCCTTACGTTTGGCAACGCTGCAAGGGAGGACGGGGGGCAGAAGTTACCATGGAAATAAGCGTTAAAGAGTTCTGCCCTTCGGTCACCCATCGCACTTTCACTAGCATATGTAATTTCAGCTGGAATTCTGTCGTTAATGTTTCTTGAGTTTATTAAATTAAAAAAAGCTTTTTGGGTTTTCCGGGAATGTTGCAATGATCTTGTCTATATGTTCCTTGTATATTTTCCGAATAAGATACTTTGAGTGCCGTCGCAGAGCAGCAAAGGTGTTGTGCGTGTGTTCACTCGGGAAGTCCTTCCAAAGTTGCCAGGCTCGTGTCTTGTTGGCCAACATCTCGCACCTCTGAGTCGAACCGACACGGAAATCTACGAGAAGCTATTTTCACTGTAGGTACAAGGTCGTTCACTGCAGCATGAATGACAGCTGTAAATAGGTCAGCTGCATCGTCGACGGTTCCATCTTCGAGAAGAAACCAGGGGAAGGAGTCGATGGAAAGCCTTATCTCCTCCAACGGCGCTAGGTTCAACAGGTAGCTCTTCTTCTGGATCAGGGGTCGACGTCCTCTTCTAGGGAATTGGGGATGAAAATGTACACGTCCAAACTGTTGTGGTCGGAGCTCAGCAGGTTCTTGCGTGGTGTGATACTAATTTCGTTTAGGGTGGACAGAACATAGTCCAGATTACTATCATTCCTGGTGTTGAACAAATTATGTTGTTTCAAGTTTAAACCACAAATGAAAGTTTCCATAAACCATGCGTCATTCGTACACTTTGCTGTTGCATTCACGGGGTCTTGCCAGTCAATAGAGAAGTTGAAGTCGCCGAAAAGGCAACGTCCCTAGAGGAACTGCTGCAAGTGAAAATCGCGGAATTCTTCCAAGAGATACAAAAGACTGTTTCTATGCGATCTGTAGAAAGAGCCAAGGAGAAGATTTTTGGCACCGGTCACTGAAACTTCCACACACTGTATTTCACAGTTCCGTTTTAAGTCGTGGCATACTTTGCTTGGCCATTTTGAGTTAACATAGGTCATAACTCCCCTACCACGAGTCTCACGATCGTTTCGATATACAGTATGTTGAAATGGCTTGCGAAAGGCAGCTCACTGTCACGGACATTTTCTGTTAACCACGTTTCAATAGATATTAGGCAGTCATATGTCACGAGTTCATACGCAAAACTAGCACAGTCAGCAAGCTTATTCTAAATGCTCTGTGTATTTTGGTAATACACAGAGAAATTTGCCAACGTTTTCACAGGTCCGGGATTCACTTGTACGTCGCCACAGATCAAAACCATGCAGAGGAGGTGTAAGTACCGGACTGGTGTCCCCTTACCTGCCCAGCGCTGTTCCCTGCTGCTGGGCGAAGCCATGGCGGACACACGTGCACCTGTTGCCGCGAGTGCCGAAAACGATAAACTTCTCTCTGCACATCTCCACCGCAGTACTTCATCAGAATCCTTTGATACATTGGAGGAAACACTACACCGGAGACACGACTACACCTGAACTAAAGACAAACTGAGAGAAACCACTGAAAAATATCAAAAGACAGGACGACGATCAGCACCACTTCTACAACTTGCCGCCATCTTGAAAGCATATTAGAATAAAATAAATGTCTGCGTTGGTCAGCATATTGAGTTTTTGGATTTTTACACATTGTTATTTAGCGTCATTCTTAACATTGTCAAGAAATATCTGGTCAGATTTGGATCAAGAATACAAAAAACATGCCGCAAGAACAATTTGATTATGTTAATCAAGGAAAATATAAAGGAAGAAAGTGTGAAAGAAAAAATAATAACCAAAAAGAGATAACCCAAATATGTATAAAGGCCTTGTGTCGTAGGAGGTTACAAGACATTTAGTAAAAAATAACAAATAATAAATAGAAACGAGAACCACAACACACAAAAGATGAAGGCACATAAACACCAAACTCTGCTGATCCCCTTCATACGGTCTCCACGTAGAAAGGAAGCACATATGAATTGTATGATATATACTTTTAAAGAGTATTAACAAGTTATTTCACACGAAAAAGGAAAATGTGTTGAAATATCTAAAAAAAATCAGGAAGTGGAACAATCGGTTGCATTTTCTTACGATGCGGCAAAGTCTCGAAAGTTAAATATATGCAGGAACCGGAACGCCGTTACCACCGTCTCTTGTTTATTTCGAGCCCGTTTAATCTATATATATATATATATATATATATATATATATATATATATATATATATATATATATATATATAAATGAATGTATGTGTGTTTGTGGGTGTGTATATTTGTTCGTTCCGGCATAACTCTCGAACGCCTGGAGCAATTTCAACCAAACTTGATACACGTATCACTTGCAGTCTTGAAATAAATACTGTGGGAGTAAGACACCCCTGGCAACCCTATGGATGGGGTGGTAAGGGGTGACATGTAAAATTAATCGAGAACCACCGATATTAGATTCCGCACAAACAGACATCCTTGCTTCTATGCAATCCCGCACAACGACAGTGTTTCTCGGGTTGTCTGACATTCAGGCTGTGTTGCGAATGGAATCCATAGTTTTTCGTTACACTCCTAATGCGGTTCAACTCCAAGTTCATCACCTATCGGCATAAGGGGGGGGGGGAGGGGTGAAAAATAAAATGCCACAAATGACCTAGATTAGTGTCGAATCCATAGTTTTCGGAGTCGCTAAGTTAATTGGTGACATTTACGATCACATTTAAAACTAGCTATATTTTACACTATAGTTAGAATTCATTATTTTCCTGTCTAATACAAGATTGTGATAAATAATCACCCGGGCAACGCCGGGTAATCAGCTAGTAACAAATAAGTATGTGTACTAGAGTCCTGCATGGGACCTATTTCGCTTGCTCGTAATCGTTCGAGTCTCCCAGCCTCGAGCGTCCTGCGCTCTAGCATATACAATGGTATGTAATTGTAATGTGACAATAGTCGTAGAAACATGTATGAAGCGATCGGGTGTAAAACATGCTAAGTGACATTTTGGTAATTTTTGAGTTACAAAGTAAAATGTGCCATCCTTCAATTTTCGAGTAAAATTGCCATGTCATACAATTGCCATTGGACTCAGTGAAGCCTTCTAAAATTGATAAACATAACACGAAAACAATTTGTCTGCAGTGTAGATTCTAACAACCTTTTTCCTTAATGAACACTTACCATATTTTACACCCGAGCACTTCATATCTAAAATGTCCGTCTAAGTAGTGTCAGCCTATAATTGCCTATTTCGTTTTCATATATCAAATCTATCCGTAAGATAGAGTGAATTACATTTAGCAAGGAGATGAGGACTATATTCACTTACGTTTTAATTTCACTGCGTGTTTCACTTCACGATTCATACTTGACGGCCACTGCCACAACAAATGACGGTTATACGTGTACTACTGGGCTTCGAGTGTTTGCTACTCGTCTTGCCTTGCCGAGCATTATTTGCACGTGACGTCATGGAGACCGAAGAGCTCATAAATCCGCACGCTATCTAGTGTCGTACGTGTGAACTATTATATGCTCGAGTGAAGAGGTCTCGCTGCATGACGGTCAGTGCGACGCGGATAAACTCGGCAACAGAATGCAACAGACGCGTTTCGGGGGTCTCAGTGGGCAATAGCATGTAGGATAACCTGCAAAATTCTGGCAAGGAAATTCCCGCTTCCGTTCTGCGCCTTTCCCTTTAGTGGACGTAACACCATTTGATTTCAATAGAAGCAGACGACAGAAGTTCTGTTGCTTTCTGTTGTCGCGATTCTCCGCTTCTCAGTGTGCATTAAGCTTAATGTGTACCGACGAAGATCTAGAGTTAATCTCAGAGAGACCATTTAAGCTTGACACCCAATCAGACGCGGGTAAACGCGGCAACAGAAAGCTACATAACTTTTGTTGTCTGCTTCTATTCAACAAATAATGTCACGCCCACTACAGTGAAACGCGCGAAACCGAAGTGGGAATTTCCGTGCCCGAAATCTGCAGGTTATCTTAAACATTATCGTTCATTGAGAAGCCAGAAACGTGTCTGTTGCCGCGTTTCTTCCCGTCTCAGTGAGGAGCGACTGCACTGGGTGTTTTTGGCGAAGATTTTCCACAGACCCTGTACTTTGCGTACAGGAGCATACGTGCTTTGCTGTTTTTATAAGCATACAAAGAGAATATTTCTCTTGCGGTTTCCTCGTTGAGTTAATTGAAAGCCAACAAAGAGCGTGTGAGGCAACTGTTGTTTGATTTCCGGCGGTTATGGAGTTGATGAAGGCATAACGGGGGGGAATGATTTGACCTTTGCGAATGAAGAGTGGTGCAAACCACACGTTCCAGGTTCAAAGTGAATCTGCTCTCGCATAGGATGTTGTCGGTTCGTGCTCTTTTGTTTCCAAACAAAATAATCAACTGATGAAAACTCGAATAATGAATTTCGCTTCAATTATATGTAATTCTCAGAATTTCGTGAAACAAAGTGATCAAAAATTCAGCTAAATGTGAGATAAACTGAGATTTTATGCTTTGAATAACCAAGATCTTAATTGAGTATCGATTGGTGATGAATATGTAGCTTTCGGTCGGCCTAGAACTAAGTATTTTGAGAAAAATGGCTTTAAACATTTAAATGATTGTTTCATGTTATGGTTTACATGAAATAAGAAAGTGATAAATATATAAGGGAGACTATTGTACAGTCACGGACACTTCTTGGTTATAACAATTCCATTAACTTTCAATGGCATCGTTACAACCCAGAAGTGTCCATGACTGTACCTTGAGCATAGTATACCTTGGAAAATTTACTGGTTCTGATTATTGCTGGCACGTAGCGGGCTCAAACTGAACTAAGTTGTAGAGAATGACTATGGGTGGAGCCATAGGAACACATGCATTTCTGAACATATATTCATATGGATGTCTTGTTCTTTGTCCTCTCAAGATTCATTTGCTCTATTTTACTTTGATTCTTGTGCCACTTTTGGCTAATTTTCGAACATGAGGATGAGTGATGATATGATGAAATTGATGAATAAACACTCAAAAACATCCACGCCCAGGACAGGATTCGAACCCGGGACCCCTGGCACCGTAGCGCGATGTGATAACCACTCCGCTACGGGGGCGGGCGCCCTGTTCAGAATCACTTCCTAAAATTTGTTGGTATTGTTCAATTTAATCATGCGTAAATTTGCTTAACGGAATATTGCTTTATTGAACGTTTTAAGCCCATCATTTTATGCATAGATAGGCTAATCGGGACTGGACTTACGGTTTAAAGTGGGATATATATGTATATAACTCACAGTGTGTGTGGGGGGAGGGGTGGCGTTCTCTATGTCTCTGTTACTTGAGCTTTTATAACAAGAAATAATTACAGAGGTCACATTGGTACAAAGAAACGCAAAAATATTTCAGCATGAAATGTTTGATTCTCCTTGAAATAAGGTAGGGAGTTATTTTTTTAGCCCTTCATCGCTGGTAAATAGAGGATTCAATTTCATGAGCATACTAAGATTCATAAAGCTTCAATGAGAAGCTGTTTGATCAGTCCTTAGACGTTTCCTTTGTGGTGCCAGCATAAAGCTTAGAGTGATTTGGCTCGTAGAAGGAAATAGCCTTTGGGCTTTCCATTGGGCAGAACTCTATGAACGATCTCGTGTTAAAAGCCTACATTCAGTGAAATTTACTCTTATGTTTATGTAAACAACTTTCTGCACCAACAAAGAAGGTTCACTTCAATAATTGTATACTGGATTATGATCAAAATATATTGATTTTTTTAAATCGTTCAAAATATAAGATTGTTGTACAATTTACTTGAGAAATAAAAATAAGATACTATTTGTAGTAACATCAAGGCTAGTATTTAGGTGGGTACAGAGCCTGGGGCAATCAATATCCGAGGAGCTAAAATCAAGGTTTGCTACTTCAAATAATATTAATTATATCACAGTTAACTTTAACTGGAAGGTAAACTGAACTGGGTGAACCTCAATATTCCAAAATATGCCACGGTCTACGACTGATGACGTCACACTTCGAACTCACCAGACCAGGTGAATATACCCGCCTGTATTTTCTACCTAATGACGGGGAAGAATGGGAATCACAAGAACATGGTAACTGAATGCCTCATACACCACACAGATATCCAGGAGACGACTAACGAACGTCTTCCGGATATTCGTACCGAAATTCTGGATATCCATAGGATCTACCGGAATGTTCAGAGACATCCATGGGACGTACTCTGGATATCCATATGTCCTTCCATGGGACATCCATAGGATATCCAGGAAGGATGTATTTTGGACATTCTGTGGATCACTTTTGGATGTATTTTGGACGTTCTGGTTATGCTTTGGATATGCTGTTGATCATTTTTGAACATTCTATGGATAACTTTCGGAAACGTTTCGTAAATCAAATTTTGATTCATCATTTTCGTGAATTTCGTGTTAGTTCTTCATGGCAGCTTACCAGTTTATAATTATTTTTATATCTGAAACATACTTACGATTGATTGAATTTGAATTTGAAATAGCATGTAGGCTATTTTGCACCCCTCACTTTACACGGGGTCCAGCCTCTTACCAGAACTAAAATAACATAACTGTAATGTCATGACAATATCTAAAACGCTAAAATATTCTGGCCGGTTAAAAGTTGAGGGTGTTAAGAGGTACGCATAAGGACAAAACACAGGACAACACACAGAATTATACTGGCCATAGGGCCAGTCGCCAGAGCCTCGTTCTTATGCAAAATGCAGTCCAAGGTGTAGGCCTACTACGTGGAAGTGAGGTTGAGAATTGGGTGTACTATGTGGAAGGTAACCCCTTACACCCCTTACGATTGATTGATCGATTTTGTTTATTTATGTCGCTATTCTGCCATATTTGGCTAATTATATGATAACAATTGATGAATATACATTCACAAAGAACATCCATGTTTCGGCAGATATTCGAACCCGTACCTCGCTGTTCTAACCACTAAACGACGGCGATCGGCACGTAGTTTCGAGTAGCAATAGTACATTTAAAGGTAGTGTTGCTTGGTGCAACATTTATTTATTTATTTATTCATTTTCTGATTGCTTTTGCAACCGTGCTTAATATTTTACAGTCAAACAATTTTTGGCAATTGTATTTTGTGGGGATATAATAGTCAATATTAGTATTTTGAGGAGAGTGCATTCAGACTTCGTGTACATTTTGAGAGATAGAGTCTTTCTAGCAGGGAAAATTTGCTCTGTGAACCAAATACGTTGGTTGGAAACATTGCCTGGCCTCAAAGCATTCCGTTTTCTACAAATTCTAATGTAATTATTGCAATCATTTATCATGCTTCCCATTTCTCGTTAAACATCTGAATGATTATCTTCAATGCATTGGTCTAGGATATTTCCATTGTGGAATTCCCTTTGTTCGCTAGTCACGCGAACTCGCTATCATTGTTGGGATGACGTGAATGGATGATTTCCATAAGAAGTAACGACCGTTTTTTGTAAAAGTTACCTTTCAGACAGTCTGCACAAACAAATGCAACCGCGACCGCAGCGCCTCTGTCGGCAGTCATAAATGCCAGCGGCGACACGCTCTTCGCGGCACGACATCTGTGCAAATTTCCAACGGGAAATGGAGCAACTGGCGCCCTAAAAAATGCCGACAGCGAAAATTAGCGTCCTTGCTCGACGGACATATTGCAAGGATGCTGGCACCATCCCTCCCCTGTAGACATGCACATTGTAGATATTAAAGTGAACATGTGGTGTTCATGTGAAATTCGTCAAGTTACCGTGAGCAAGTGGTTTTAATTTTTGTATCATCTCTACACTAACAGGAACTATACACAGGTTGTGGAGGTAATTACTGGCATCGACCAATTTTGCGGGAGTACGCGAGCCTCTAATAAGTGATGACTAAATTTTATAAACGGCAATGATAGTACGAGGCGTATTCGGAAAGTAAGTACCGAAAGGGTGTAAAAAATAAAGTAAAATGGTTTCGTATATTTTTTTATTTGCAATGCATTCTACAGACCTTAAACTACTTTTCTACGTAGTTTTCACCATTGTTCAAGCATTTGTCGTAGCGTGGCACTAGGTTTTGTATCCCATCATCATAGATGTTCCCGCCTGTGACGAAAGCCATCCATGCACTGTTGCTTCGACGTCGTCATCCTCGTCGAAACGCTGACCAGCAAGAAACTTCTTCTTCAGATGAAGAAAGAGACGGTAGTCACTTTGTGCCAAGTCAGGGCTGTTGGCGGATGAACAAATGGTTCCCAGCCGAATGACGTGATGACATTTTGAGTTTGTTGGGCCGTATGCGGACGAGCATTGTCGTGAAGCAACACAATGCCTTCGCTAAGCATTCCGCGTCTTTTGTTTTGAATTGCACGACGCAGTCGGATTAATGTAACACAGCAGGCATCTTTGTTGGTGGTCTGTCCTCTACGCAAGAATTCAACCATTCTTGCATTTAGAAAAGAAATCACAGACCGGACTTCACAGTCGGCGGGCCTATTGATTATCTTGGACATTTCAAACCTTCAGAAAACTACGAAGAAAAAGCATGACCTGCTCCCACGCTTGCATGTGGCTAACTAACGGATGAAGGACGTCAGCGAGAACTCACACGGTCGCGACTGCATCGCTACAGCTGCAATATTTGCAAACGGTACTTACTTTACGAATGCGCCTCGTATTATATTTCGACGAACAAACTATGCTCGAGCAAATTCTCTTCCAGATGGTAACAGAATGAAACATGTTTAGCACAAATACTAGAGCAAATCAAAAAGTAAGTTACACTTCCCTGTATAAAATAAACAAAACACATTAGAAAGAAAATAATTATTGGACAAGAATGTATGAACATTTAACTTCTTTCGACATAGTCACTAAGGTATTCCAAGCACTTTTCGATTAGTGTGACCAGTTTTTTCTTTCTTGTGTGTCCAATTTCAATTGAGTTGACTTTTATGCTCATCGGTTAACAATCGTGACACCCAGTGAGAGTACAGTTTACCATGCACCCAACTGGTCATGAATCAGCATAGACACACTATCGTAGGATATATTCAGTTCACTTGCAATCTCCTTTAATTTTCACATGGCAGTTGGCAAGGATGATTGCATTCACAAGTTCCGTTTTGTCGATAGCTTTCACAGATGCAGGCTGCCCGACACTCTGTTCGTCGTTCATGTTCGTTCTTTCCTCTTCGAACAACTGGCACCATTTCCTGATCAGGAAGGGGTGGGGTGACATTGCATTGTCACCATACACCTCGACAATTTGGCGATGGATTTCCTCCGATTATGTCTTCGTGCCCACAAAAGTCGGACGCCAGGATGCGACTCAACGTTTTTACACTACCTCAATACGACGTGCCATATTCACACGGTAACTACTAGCATACTAAACCAGATGCAGCATGGCTGCTTTGGGTATGGGCAGAATACATTCCGGACAGTGTTGCCACCAAGCGTAATCATTTTATCTCTTTTAGTACAGGAACAGGGCTTGGGTGTAACTTACTTTTTGATTCGCCCACGTACAATAATCGATTCTAGCTTTATTAGATACTTAAATAAAGTCGACACCGAAAATGAAGTCCACGGTTTCTTGATTACAAGCAGTGGCGTAAATAAGACCCCCGCGAGGGGCGCACGAGTTTCGGGGGCAGAAAGGTTGATAAATTAAGAAAGACCGATAGGTAGGGACGTGAAGTTTTCGTTTTAACGATAACACCGAAAAGTTGAAAAAAGCAAAATAAAGTACTTAAAAGGTATTTAGGCAGGTAAAGGAGGCAAGTTTCCGGTGTTTCGGAACCGTGAAATAACGCGAATTATGTCATTTTTCAGAATAACACCGAATTTTGGACTTTATCGCCGCGAGATATACCATATAAACTTGGGATAAGACTTTTTCTGTTAAAAAAGAACTATCTGAAACGCTATACTGTCATTTGTAGTCTAGCTGGGGATAGTTCGATTAAAAAGAGATTATGACGTTTCTTTTATTGTAGTTTGGTGCAGACAAGACTGACAGAGTTTAACATCTTCCTGAAATGAAATACGCTCAGGGGAATATTCTCAGAAGGGAATTTTCGGATGAACGGAAAAATTTTCAGGAGGAAGAACCTGTTGTGTTTCGGAGGGGGGGGGGGGGGGTAAGGAGCGTGTATGTGCGCAGGGGGATTTTTTGGCATTCCAAGGGAAATGTGATGTGTATAATTGTGTTTAAAGATATGGGTGTTATCATTCATTAAAAATTTCATATTTAGGGGCTGATGAGATAAAATAGTTTTCCAAATTGGAAGAAATTTGATCATTTCTCACAAAGGTGTCTTTTTTTTTCTTGTCATCAAAACTAAAATTTGTCTCAACTTTTCAAAACTAAACAATGTAAAAATCTTATGCATAGAACTAACAATAAAAACGCATGTAAAAATAACACCGAACTTTGCCGTAAACCGCGAAAAACACCCACCGAATTGCAGTAAAAAATAACATGAAAATTCAGGGGAAAATAAACGAGAACTTCACGCACTTCACAATTTTTTTCCTTTCGGTGTTAAAATATATTTTCAATAAAACATTTTACATTTTTATGCCCTTACAACTGCAACAAAAATGTTAATTACTAGAAAAGTAGAAAGTGAATTACCAGATTAGAAGAAAACCTTCATTAGCTGAAAGTAAGGGTAGAAGACAGGCATCACAGTGTGCTGGCAACGCTGACATTCACCGGTACCCACCCCTACTTATAGTTTCTACCAAACGAAAGAGAAAGGAAAATGAAAAAAATACGAAAAGGAAAAAAAAACTTCCGCAACGAACTGATAGAAGAACTTTCTCGACCCATTTTATTGTTTTAAAGTAAATATTTTGTACCGTGCTTCAGATATTCTAGTAATTAAAGAACACAATTGATTTCGGGGTATAAATGAAATCAAAGAAAGCTTCATATTATTAGTTTTAAGCCACAAGGCCCTAACGGAACATACCGACAGACAGCTACTGGGAATCTGCTACTATTTCTGGAAGAAATATGATGATATACCTTGCACCTATAGCTACAGAAGTTGCTTGTTTTCGGAATGTAGTGTCAACTAATCTCAAAAAAGAAACATGTCGAACATCAGCGAAGATACAGAATTGCTCTGCATAGAGAACAAAATTCTGCCTAGTAGCATTCCTGACGTATGCACTGTTTATGAGCTGTATTTGAGGCAAGAGGCCATTTTCCAAGCTAAAGTTGATAAAAAATTATTTGGTGAGCACAATGACAATAGCGATGTTGAGTGGACTGGAGCTGTTAAGCATTGAAAGTAATTGTGCTCGAGAACTGAACTTGACCAAAATAGCCCAAGAAAATTGCTTCCATCAAAAAAACGACGAGGACTAGTAATGAGCATTTAACAATATCGTAATTTTTGTAGTGACAGTACATGTTCATACATGAATATACATAATACGAGGTGTTCAAAAAATGTATACACATTTTAAAAGCATGTCATACATGCGATACGCTTCAATTCGCTTTGGCTATGGGTTCAACGTGTAGTATTGTTTCAAAAGTCGCGCAACCCAAACTTTGAAAATTTATATCATGAAAACCGTAAGACATATTTACACCAGGTTTTCTGCATTATAAAGCACAATTCATTGAGATATTTTTTAATGCTTAACATTAGAAAATTAGATAAATTAATAATTGGCGGAAGGCAGCGTTCATTTTTTTTCCAGAAATGCAGTTTTGAGTGAGAAAAATATAAAAGAAATTATCGAAGGACATGATTGATTTATGACTGGCGATTTGATAGGTTAAGTGAAAAAGTGCCATTTTCGGGACATGTCTCCGTAGCTGGCAACACTAGCAGGTCGAAATGTTTTCAACAGACGCACGCAACATGTGCTTAAATATTGGCCGTACATTTGCATGAAAAATCAAAATCATAATTTTGCACGGTAATTTCACTTTTAAGTGTAAATTTCTACGCAGCTAGCAACCCTGCCAACTAAATCCAGCTGGCAAGAGCTTGTTACAAAATGGTAAGGGTAAATCATAAATGCGGCAACTACACGTCGTGTTTTCATCGAGGCATTGTGTTCCTTTTAAACCTCATGTCTACTTTCTTATTATGATTACAATTTGGACATTACATGTTCCGATTCAATTACTAAACTAATCATGTAGGCTATCACTGGGTTAATAAGTATATGTTATCATTTATTGAAGTAAAAGCAATTACATTATTTTGTAAACATTGTTAATTTGCTGAAAATAACTGAGAACTGATTTTCAACAGTAAATACCAACTCGTAAAAATGTGTGGGATCATTTGTTGTTTGATATTGTTGATAAGTCGGAAAAGAGAAACAGTCTGACGACAATAGCAAACTTGACACGTTTACAGATGTTCAAAGTGGGTGCCTTCCTCATGAATACATGCTCGCTTTAAGCATGTTGGTTGAAACTCGGTGAAGTGTTTCCTCCTTAATATTCAAAATTGCAGTTTCATTGTTTGTCTCTCATTTTTGCAGGGTGGTTGGATGTGTCCTGTAAACTACTCCTTTGAGGTAACCGCAAAGATAGAAATCTGAAGATGATAAATCTGGTGATTTTGGGGGCCACACATTTTTTAAATAATTCTTTCATGGAAAAACTCGCGCAAAAATGCCATATTTTCGTTGGAGGTGTGGCAGGTAGCCCCATCTTGCTGAAACCAGCAATCGCGTTCATCCTCTTGAAGCAGGGAGATAAATTCAGTGATGATATCTCTGTATACAGCACCATCCACTGTTCGGTCAAAGAAAATGGGACCCACAATACGTCGTCGGGATACGGCACACCACACTTCAAGTGTTTGTGGATGAAGCGGTACCTCGTGAAACACATGAGGATTTTCAGCGGACCATATTCTGCTGTTTTGGCTGTTTACGTAAGCATTCAAATGAAACCAAGCTTCATCAGTGAAAAAAACGAATCCAGAATTATGATGTCATTTTGTTCGATGAGAGATCGAAACCACCTACAGTACTTCAAACGTTTATCCTTATCAAGGTTTCGCAGTTCTTGAACACCGCGAACACCATATGGTTTTAGGGTAGTTTTCTTCATAGCTCTATGAACAGAGGAAAGTGACAAGTCCGTTTGGGATGCAAGTTTTTTCTGGCTTTGTGTTGGAGATTTTTCCAGACATATACGTACATCCTCCACTGCGGCAGGGGTTAAAGCCGATGGGCGATCACTTCGTGTTTTGTCACATACACTTCCGGTTTCTCGAAATCAACGCACTAGTCGTAAAACAATTGCTTTGTGAGGTGCAGTAGAAGCAGGGTATTTATCTTGAGAAACCTCTTGCACATGAGTGTAAAAATGAGTAGTAAAATACTCTTCAACAATGAACACGACTGCTCAAGTTAGCAAAGAAAATTCAGGGTAGCCAGGGGCAGCCTAGTATTCTCTCAAGAGTCAAATTTAGGTACAAAATCATGATTTATGATTTTTCCAGTAAATATACATCCAATATTTAATCATGTGTTGCGTGCGTCTGTTGACAAAATTTCGACCTGTTAGTGCTGCCAGCTACGGTGACATGTCCCGAAAATGGCACTTTTTCATTTAACCCATCAAATCACCAGCCATAAATCCATCATGTGCTGCACATGATCAATATTGGTCGTAAATGACAGATTGGCATGGCGTTAGTCATCACACGTCTAATTATAACCCTTCGATAATTTCTTTTATATTTTTCTCACTCAAAACTGCATTTCTGGAAAAACTTTAACGCTGCCTTCCGCCAATTATTAATTTATCTAATTTTTTGTATGGATTAAACTGATAATGTTAAGCATTAAAACATATCTCAATGAATGGTGCTTTATAATGCAGAAAACCTGGTGTAAATATATCTTACGGTTTTCATGATATCACTTTTCAAAATTTGGGTTTCGCGACTTTTGAAACAGTCTGTACTATCGTCCAGAAACAACAAAAGATCGCGTTAGTGTTCAGCGACGCGATGCGATGCAATAAGTTGAGAAAGTGCAGCGATGGCGCAAACACGGCTGTCATTCGATGCGCGAAAAAAACAAAACATGAAGAAGTTGTTTTGGAAGTTCGAGAATATCTGTGAAGTGCAACAACAATGGAGGCAGGAAAGTGGAGCTGAAGCGCCAACACTCATAAGAATTGCTCGCTTGCGCAATAAGTTTAAAAGGGATGGAACAGTGATGGATATGCATAAAGGCTTGTGAAGCAACCCCTGTGGCTACTCTGGAAGATGTCATTAGGAATGTACAGCATCGTGTGCGCAGGTGTTTGAAGGCTGGTGGTTTGCAGTTTGAGCACTTATTGTAATTGTTCGCAGAAACTGTCTCTATGCTGTAATTTTTCCCTTTGTATTGTTGTAATACTCACAATAATATAGCAGCTATTCCATTTTAAAATATGTATACATTTTTTTGAACATCCCTGTATATACATTTTTTTGCAGTTTGTCTGTTGTCTTAAGTTTTCATATCAGTTTTCATATTGATTCAGATTACTTGTATGTATTTTCATATTTGTAATAACAATAATAATCCGTGGCTCGACAGTCCAGGGAGGGCATTCGCATATCTCCCTCCTTCCTACTTAGAGGTGTGTAGATCTTCAACTAGTAATGGGTGGGATCAACACATCGAACTCTCAGCCGTTATAAGAAATTCCGAAGGCAAGGTTACGCTACTCACTCGTAGCTCCCCAATTTCTTCACGATGGTGAGTTGCCACCTGTCCTATTTCCAGGCCGAAAACCCAGAGACTGGACCCAGGCGGACTCGAACTTCCGCAGTCCGAGCCCAAAGCACATATTTGTAAATATCTATTGTTAATGTATGTATGAATTAGAAGAGAAATATTACTATAAAGAGTAGGGGCACACAAGTGAAAGTTTCGGGGAGGGGTGTCGTAGTACGTGTTAGGTACGTTACTGGTTGCAAGGAAGTAACGTTAACTGATGGGCGGAAAAGGAGAGCATTCTAGATCAAGTATTTCCCATGTTTCTAATAGTTTCGCCTGAGAAAATGAAATATCATTCTTATCCCTCTCTGTAATCATTGTTAATAGAAATGACGCAGAAGCACTGCCTCTGGTGCCAGAACAAATCCAATAATTTCGCGTTGTTATTATTTTTATTATTGTTGTACATATTTCTTATCGTGATGGACTGCTTTTTGGCGTCAGTTAATATTAGAAAATAGTGAATGCATTATTAAAGATATTTTCAGTTCTTACGGCGGGCGCTCTAGAAGATGGCAAAAGAAGAGTGGAGCGGGGAATTCGCCTTGGACCAACCAGACAACAGCGGTGGCGCCGAGAGATACGACGTGGCGGAAATGAGTATTATGTGAACCTCGTTCTATTCGCGATTAAAATTATCCGATATGCCATCTAGTGAGATTTTCAGGAACAACTACAAGTAGGTCACTTCGCTGTGTTGAAGCCGTTCAATGGCGAACATGCGAAAAAGTAACGTCTACTGTTCAGTTTTTTCCTCTAAATCGTTTTGTGGGTCAGGACAAATGAAAAACTTACATGTGTTTTCCACCCCGTGGAATCAACAAAATTAAATTTGTAAATAAATCAATATTGGCTTTACTGAAATGCGGAAAGGAAATTACGAAGAACGCACGAGTCTGTTAACTTTATTTTCCGAAAGATGATTTTATTACCATGAAAGTAAATTCTAAATTGTTCTCTATGAATATAACATTTTTTCTTCGAAAACAATGTAGTATGTATGTAATTTGGAACAGGTGCAAGTCGATTACGTGCGAAGATGGCAATAGTTTGAGAATTAATGATTGATTATGATAATGGTAAGTCAGAAAAAGAAAATTGACATCCTAATGATGCTGTTTCATTCAGTAAGTCAATTTTCAGTGAAGACTGAAGATAGCCTCAATGAAATTGTTGTTATTGTTATTATTATTATCCTGTGTTGTTATTAAACCAGCCTGCCTCTTTGGGGAAAGAACTGCAACGGCAGGTTTACATTATTCTCCTACCTAAGTTTTGCAATACAGACGAATTGCTTTATTTTCAAATCATTTCTGAGAGCCCCAGTTACAACTGAGTTGCAGATGAAACAGCACTGCTTTGAAGAACCAGTACGCGTATACATGAGTTTCGTCTGCGTTTTTCGTGTTATTTTACCTATCATAATTAAATGCTTCGCTCTCGGCACAGCTTCACCTTCGTTATAGTTCCTGGAATTCACATCGCATTCGCAATATTTAAAAATATCGCGCATTTCAAACGTCTCTTCCATACCAGCAAAAACAACACGCTGCTATTACGTACAACTACTGAATGTAAACAAAGATTTATCCTGCATAGAGCGGCCATATTGGAAACGACACTAGCGCTCAGGTGGTAATTTTAATCGCGAATAGGCTGCTGCGTTTCCTATTGCGCTGGATTGGTCGCTTTCCCGCTCCCTACTTCCCTTGCCAGCTTCTAGAGCGTCCACCGTAAGAACTGAAAAGACCTGTAGTATGCATTAGTATCATGATACATGGATTTCTGACGCTTTTTGTGATCTTACAACTCCAGTGTTTAAGTTAGTGTTTTCAAAGGTTGGCGCCCGTGTTTTTCTTTTGTATACTTTATCAACGACTATATACGGCGGGAATCAGTTCAAACGGGTCGGAATTTACGAACCGAATCTCCTTCTGAATTGGGTCCACTGAAAAGAGGTTCAAAACGAAAATAATGAGATATTTGAAATGTAGCAAAATATAAAAAATACAATGAACGATGTGAGCTAACTTGCCCTTAAAGTTACGGCTGGAATATTACACAGGGTGTCTCAGGATGTTTTTATGCAAATCGAGATGAGTCTTGTAGTCCAAGTTGGGTGTGATTTTCTTATATCCATTAACAGTGTGTCAAATAGTTTGAGTAACACATACAAAGAGCAGAACCATTATTACTATTTACTATTTCTTAATCAAGTACTTCTTGGACCTTGCAAAGTTTTATGTCTTTAGTTGCAAAATCGCTTTCGCACTGGCAGAGAAAAAAATATTAGAATTTAATTTGTTTTAGTATTTTAAAGTTTTGTTCTGAGCTGATAATATGATATTCGTGTCTGCATTAACCTATACGTCCTGTAATAGGATACATCTACTTTCCCCCTTGTGTCCTAAACAAAACCCATTGTCATCTGGCACTTCCTTGTTTCTTGTGGCTCCGTTAATGGAGACATTGTATTAGAACAGACGGATCGTATCAATGAATACAGGAAGCAGACTTCCCGAGTCATCGCGTGGCGGCAACTATGAGGAAATATGTCGCTTCATCCTCTACCGAACGACAACAACAACAAAAAAATAACCATTATCAACAGAAATAGGAAATATTTTCAACGAAAACCGACGGAAGAACAAAAATGGAGACTTACCGTCGGGATCCCCGGTAAGTCATATTCGTGCTTTGCTGGTGTCCAGCAGAACACTTCACTCCATGCTAACCTTTATCAGTTTGGGGACGATCGTAATCTTAATCATTTTAATCAATTTTTCTCGCTTTGGTGGTAGTGTTATTATAATATTAATAATCAAACAGTGTAAATAAATGTCACACAAAAACACCTATATTGAGAAAATAAATTAGAGATATGTTCTTGGTCTGATAACATGGTTGCAATGTTAACTATTAATACTCATCAGTTACATCTATTCTAGGTATGGGTATATGTATATGACTGTCTAACATATTATATTCCCAATTCTGGAAATTATTTTTGTAGTTAGATTCAAAACATTTTGCAAAGGTGTTAGCAGCAGTTATGTCATCATTGATAATAATCATCATTAATAATATTATTGTATAAATTTTGTGTATCTTTTGATTTAACTTGACTCCGGAACCATTTTTTGTCTTGGGTGTAGCTAAGAAGTAGCTTATAATTGTAATTTTCTTTGTCCTCAATTATTTTTTCTTTCCATGCCTTTCTAAGTTCCATATACTTAAACAAAAATACCATCTTCCCTGATTTTCTACATTTATCATAATGCCTTCTTTTTTTATTTAAAAATTATTTAGTTTCCTTGGTAATACAAGCAACTTGATTATTATGGTAATTTGTTATACTTTTAGGAATGTTTTTATCAATTAATTTGGACAGATATTCACACAGATTTTCTACAAATATATTAACATCATCATGTTCAATAATCGTATCATTAACATCTAGTAGGTCATATTATAATTGGAAGAAATTACCTTGATTAAATACATAGTGTTCAGTACCAACATAAGCATTTTTTGTGTTCTTTAAAATCAGTGCTATATTCCAACAAAAATTCAAAAGAAGGATGAAAATGGTCTACATTTGTTAGAGTAGACAAAGGAGCATTCAATTTCATGTACTCTATATTAGTAATCACTAAGTCTAGCACATTATTTGTAGATTGAGAGTAGAATGCTAAATTTACATCTTTTAAATTAAGTATCTCTAGTATTTCAAAAAGTTTACTACTTTGCAATTCAGGAGGTTGGAAATTACTACTATTTTATTCACTCCATTTAATACTAGGAATATTAAAATCACCAATTATTAATAGGTGTTTTGAGCAATCAATTATCTATGACAAAATTTATGTATACTTCAAATATGTTAGTGTGTACATAATCAGGGAGATAATGCAAGCCTAGCATAAGACTGGTATTCACGTAGAACATCTCTACCCAAATTATATTTAAGTCATTAATAGTGATATCCAGCAGTTTGAACTTAACATTTTGTTTGAGAAGGATGACACGGCCACCTCCACAAAACTTACAGTGATTTTGCATATTTCTATCTGTACGTATTACTTGATATTCAGGTAAAATATCAGCGAAATAAGATTGATTTTCATAAAACTAAGTTTGAACAAATAATAGTATATCATAGGATTCAGACAGTATATTATTTTGTAAATCATCAATTTTGGTATTTAGACCTCTACATTTTGATTATAACAAACAATCTGCTCATGTTTCATAACTGATTTGTTCATCATGAGTTTTTTTTTTTTGAGATTTAGGTTCACCTGATCACTTTCATTGTTATGCTTAAATTCTGTAATTACATGATCCTCTTTAAGTTTACCATATAAATTTGTGATGAGTGTGCCCTCTGGTCATACATCTGAGTTGAATACTTGATCAAAATCCTTCTGTTTTGTACTTTCAAAAAACAAAGAGTAAGTATCATATTTTGTCTTAAGTTTAACACATCTTACAACTTTAATAGTTACTTGTTTCTCAAGATACTCCTGAATATCATTAACTGTTACTGATGGATCGAATCTAGATGCAAAGAGAGCTTTCTTTGGTGTATCTTTATACCTAACCTTGAAATTGGCCGACTCCATATTTCCAATTTTCAATGTATTTTCTACTTTCTTCATAGAGGCATCTCCATTCTTGTTCCTACTTACTACTTTTACACTAGGTTGAGTATATATATATATATTATATTTCACACATCCATAACCTTCAACTGACTTCTCTTGCACTGTTCTGGATCTCTCCACTGTTGTATTCTGTTGATTTTCATGTACGCTACTACTCTGCGGACATGGTCTTTCGATTGAGTTTGTCTCTTGAAGCCGGCTGTTTTTTTACGACATCCGCAAATGAATTACTTTCAATGTTAGCATCGATTTTCGCATTCAGTTCTACATTTAAGTCTTTTAGGTGAATTACCTCGATACGCAATCCTTTTATTTCGTCACATAGTTTATCATGCGAGGATAACAGTTTCATCATAATTTTTTTAAAATTCATCACATCTGTTGCAGTTATTATGTCTTCCGTAGAAACGAACACAATTTTGTTAGGAACAGTTGTTCATATTGATGTCCCATGCAGGTTGCAAGTTTGTTGTTGTTGTGCTTCGGCACGCTGCACTCATTCCGGAGAATGTTGATGAAATCCATCAATGTGTTTGTTTCGACTACGCTAAGTTGCAAGAAATAGACTTACGTAGAGTGTACTATACCAGTACTAATACAATTCTTGGACCTATGTGGCTATAGACCACAAGGATGGCCCTTTCACTCAGCCAACTGCAGGAGCTGATTGTCAAATATCTATTTTGTTCTTAGATATTTGCTAGAAAGAACAGTTCTACGACTTTAAAATTATAATATTTTTTTCTAAATAAAGATATAGATTAAATTATATTGCGTTTTCGATTTTCTACTACAAACACTGGAAGCTAAAGTGGTGTACAATAGGTTCTGGTCTTAGAAACGTCTGAGTCTTCCAAAATTGCCCTTTGTATGAGCAAAGCCCCTTTAAGCAGATCGAAAGTGCGTGTCAGATTCGACTAACTTTCATTTCATTTTGTTGTACAGTACCATATAAAAAAGTTCTCACTGTGGAAGCATAGAGATGAATGTTTATGTCTGCCTGTGAGACTATTTCTCACAACTCATCTCAAAGGTATTACTATCCGCGACAAAAAATAAAGGCAGCCGAAGCGTGGCGCTGATCACATCACCGCCAAAATGGCCGAGATCGAGAATGTGTGGGGCTCTACCACCATATCCCCTAAATGTGCCTTCGTGGCACGGTGTTATATGGACGGGGAATGTTACAAACCTAGGTACATCTGACTTGAAATATTGATTTTATATCTTGGTCTATTTCCTAGCAACTCTTGTCATAAGCAAGGAGTTGTGTGTTCATTCGTTTCTCCTGGGCGAAGTATTTCTTGGCGCCACCACTATTATGGCACTGTCTTGCAATTCTCATGCAGTAAAATACAGTAAAACCTCGTTAATCCAGATCCCGATAAGCCGGACTTCGCTTAATCCGGACAGGCAAAGGCAAAAAAAAAGAAAAGAAGCAGAATGCAACGTCTTAAATGTGGCTAGAATTGAACAATCGCATTCGTCATTGTTGAGTTTGGGTTCTTTCTGTTCTTCGGTAAACCAGGAAATGGAGTAAAGAATACGACTGGAGTACGGACACAAACAAAAGTGTATAATTAAAGAATAAGATAACAGAATTAATACAATAACTTACATTATGGCATAAATGCTAGGTGTCTCGTCCCGAAGGACGGCTATGACTTTGAGGCATACGCGACTGAAGCTGTAAGACGGACTGATGACAAACAACACTCAATAACCAGGTCTGGCGTGTACTGCCGATGCAGATCAGGTCTGGCGTATATGTGCGTATATGTTCAGTCTGTACACGACAGTCATATTGCTCCGTAACGGATGTACGTACTGCATTGTCGTATTGCGTTACTTTTTTACTGTACTGTATAGTGTATTTAGGCCTATGTCCTTTAAATACATCATAATAAACGTGTTTTGTTGCTATAAACGGTGTTTAATGTACTTTCTACTGTTCTTTTAGGTTATTTCAGTTAATCAGGACTTTCGTTAAACCGGCCAACTTATCCCCCCATTAGTCCGGATTAACGAGGTTTTACTGTACTATCACTTCACAGAACAATTATTCAATGCTGTGCGTACGAACAAACCCGCGAACTTGCGAGAGAATGACTGCATGGATGGAAAGAACGTAACGGTTGATATGGGTGTGTGGCAGTTCTTGCAATAATCCATAAGGGGAACGTAAACGCGGGAGTAACAAAACAAAATTGCTGCATCTTAACAATTCTTCCCTAGGCGCAACAACTTCGCTTAGTAATCCAAACTTTCGGCTCACTTTCTGTGTTAAAGTACCTGGTTGGACGCGGAGTTTAAAAGACAAACGGAGACGCTTGCAAACAAAGCACACTTGCTCAACGTGCATTCTTAGCAAACCGGTTCCCGCGTAAATTCGCCTGGTTGCCGAGAAAAAACAATTCTTTCTGTCTTTTGATTTCAAATGTGCAAATATGAGATATGGAAATTTCCTTTTTGTTCCACTGCCATCATTTTGATATGAATTGCAGTGCTATTGGGCTGACCATTACAGAGATTGCAACACTGTAATTAAGCATTAATTGTGGATGTTCCACAGATGATAGCAACATTATATATGACGGAGATATTTCAATATATACAAGCTTCAATCACAAAAAAACATTTTTTACGACAGGTTTAAAAGAATCTACACGCAATTCAATTCGACTTTCATAAAACACAACAAAAACTACAATTTTGCAAACATTTTTGTCTGAATAGAGAATAGACAGGTAAAGTAAAAATCACTTTGTCTTGCATTCTTCTAAAAGCAGATACTTCTGCCTTTCCAATGAGGTATAATTGACTTTCTCTCCTCCCAAAGTGTACATTTTTACAAGCACGTAAACACAGGGCTCAATATTTTTGTCACGGATAATAATTTAAATTCCTCAAGGTCCCTAGGGCCAAGTCCTGAAACACATAGGACGATGTGAGTAAAGCAATACTTTCAACGTTTTACCTAACTTGGAAGTCCAGTATATTCCATACTCTCACATTCTTGTTACAGGAAATGCACTTGCATTTGCGCTTAATTTGTTATTTATTAACCAAACATGCCTTTGGTTGGTTAGTTCTCTAGCCTTTGCTAGGGAACTGAATTCACAATCCATAAAAGGATTTCCAATTCCTCGCAGGTGTTCCCAACGGCACCAGCAACAGCATCTTGCACCTGCTTCCTGCTTCCGACCAGGCTATGAATTTTAAACCATGAAAACGTTGTTTGTTTCCTCCGTAATGCAATACAAGCATTACAAAAGTATTTGAATTTTTTTTAAATTTCAATGACAGAAAATATGCAGATCGTCACGTTAGCTAATTTACGAGATGGGGATGTACGGGTCATTTACCGAAGTCAATGAAACTTATCATCAGTGGGAATTGTGAATAAAAGTTCGACCAACGTTAGTTTTTCATTTATAAAAACTCAATAAGCATACCATTTCTATTACGTTCTCTACCAGAGATATACGTTATTCTTATATAATTGATGTGACTTGTTTTTGATTGCTTGATTGATTTGCTTAATTTTACATCGCTTCTTGTGCCACTTTTGGCTAATTTGCGAAGATGGGAATGAGTGATGATATGATGAAATTGATGAATGGACACTCACAAACATCCATGCCCAGGCCGGGATTCGAACCCGGGACCCTTGGAGTCGTTGTGCGATGTGCTAACCACTCCGCGACGGGGGCCGGCTCATAGAGTTTGTAAAAATTGTTTTATGGCTGAATCTCCACAGAAAAAAAGAGTATTCTTTTGATCTGTTTAAAAACGACCCCGTAGCTAGATACTTTGCCACCCTGGGCAGGTTTGTGGTGCCCTCTCCTTTCATCCCATGCTCCACCAAGGACTGACATTTTATGTGCGTCCTTCGATATATTATTTAAACCGATAAGAGAATTGTTCCCGTGTATGAAAAAAACATTATGAGTTGCCGACATGTAACGAAGTGGTGTCGTGAATTCGCTGCAGGAAGGACCAACGTTCATGACAAGCAGAAGAGCGGTAGAACGTCTATGATCAACCGATGAATTTCTGCATCACATTGAGGAAACAATTCCTTCAAATCGGCGTTTCACAGTTATACAGTTGCACCAAATCATTCTGGAAGTGTCTAAGACAACGCTTCATGAAGCTGAGACTCTAACATTAGGGTACAGCAAATTGTGTGCGCGCTGGGTATCCAAAATGCTAACGGAAAACTCAAAAACAAAACAGATGGGCTTCGCACTCGACTTGCTCACACACAAGCAGGAGATGAGTTTCTCGACTACATGATACATGGGTTTATTACCATACGTCTGAATCCAATCAACAGTGACGCCATACGCAGTCCCCAAAAGCCAATAAATTAAAAATTGCAATTTCAGCAAAGAAAATCATGGCTTCTGTGTTCTGGGACAGAAAAGGCATTCTTCTGATTGACTTCATGCCTCCCGGCTGCTGCATATTGCCAAACCTTGCAACGCCTTCGACGGGCCAATCAGAACAAACGCAGGGGAAGGTTGCTTCATGACAACGGTCGGGCTCAAACAGCGAATGCCAAGTGGAAGTTTCGGACCATTTACCATACAACCCGGAACTTGCGGCCACCGACTTCCACTTGTTTCTTCACCTGAAGAAACATCTTGCAGGTCAACACTTCCAGGACGATGAAGAGATCAAGAACGAAGTTCAAAAGTGGTTCCAGCAGCAGGCGGAAGAATTCTATGACTGTGCAATACAGAAGCTAGTACCTAGACTTAACATGTGTTTGGACAATGCCGGACATTATGTGTAAAAATAACTCGTCTCATACTAAATAATCTGCAGTAGATGTGTTTTCAAATACTTTTCTTTAATACATACTAGCAGTTGTCGCCTTTCTTTCCGGACACGCATTGTATTTACATCCTAGAATTTATTTTAATGAGGAAACGAAGAAAAACGCATTCAAAAATAATTCAGGTTACATTTAAAGATTCTTAGTTTACATTTCTGATTTTAAAATATAGCAAATTTAAAAATAGGTATTTCAGTTACGTCTTAGCGTATAAACAACAACTTCAAAGCGAAGAGTGACAGTTTCCCACCAGCTGTGCATTTATTTCATACCGTCGGAATGAACACTGCTACTAAAATAACAAGACTATGGAAGAGAGTAGGAATTTCTCTCTTTGTTCCAGGTGGAAGCAATTTTTCAAGTTGATTATTAAGCTAGACACAATGTTTGGAAAATATGAGGAATATGATGAAAGTTGCTACTAGCCCTTCTATATACCACACGGTTCATCTCCAAATAGACATGGGCGTCGCCAGAAATTTTTGCAAGGGGGGTCGGGCAAATGATAAAAGTTGAATAGTAGAAAAGTTATAAGTATTACTTTAATGGTTATAAATGTTATTATACAGTAACCTAACAAAAATAATTTTTATTTGAAATAATAATAATAATAATAATTAATTATTATGTGAATGCGTACATTCGATCCACCAAAAGATTGAATACCAGCATAACTATTTTCCATTATTTATTTTGCATTTTATGCAGTTGGTGCCTGAAATATATTTTGATATTAACTTTTGCATGTCTCGTTCAAGAAAAGGCTTTAAATGTTAAGTGGAATGTTTTCCTAAGTTTGATGTGTGACCTCTCACATAAAACTGTAATTCTTAGAGTTTTGAAAGTAGTAGAAACTTTGGTTCTTGGGATAAAATGGTACAATATAACCTTGTTTCTGTATATTTCCCTCAATCTTCTCCATCCAATACATTTTTTCTTTGATTATTATGTACGAATACTAACTAAATGAACTTTTTTCTGTTCTTAACACTAAGAGTAACAACTTTATCTTTATCTTTAAATGAACGACGTCAATTCCCAGGGGGTCTACCGACCAGTTCGACCCTTCCCCTCCCGACGCCCATGCATATGGATATCATTAGACACATGCAACCAAGAGGATTTAAAGAAACAAAAATAGAAGAAGAAGATTGAATCCTTATCATCTATTTGAGCTTTGAAATTTCCTTACTTTAAGAAATGCCCCACAAGGGCATATCTTTCAATTTTGGCACCCCTCTTCTCCTAGAATCCATCGAAGTACCGTATCGTGCCCAAGGTATTGGGTAAGCATAGCATAGCAGGTAACAGAGAAAGGAATGCTGAATAAGTAATCAGGCAAAGGTCGGGTGATTGACTTGGAAGGCGTATGTGGCATGAGTGTTGGAATTGTCAGGAGATGTTATCAGTTGGCGAGAATACGAGGAGAGAGTAAGGACTACGGACTGTGAGAGAGGAGCAAAGTGGGGAACGATTATTGGACGATGGTGTGTGACAAGAGACAAGTGATAGTTGAGAGGACAAGCTAGGAACAATCTCCACGTATTTGTAAGGCAAGTAATATCCTTTCCTTAACCAATCCATATCGGTTCAGTCATGGAGAGTATAAAACCCATATCTAATCTAAGCGAATTTCTATGGAATGCACAAATGTGTCCTGGGTTTCACTTTTATCTTTTTAGCAGCTACAAATTCTGGTTGCAAAACATGATGTAACAAATGGGAAACTTTGATTGACACGTCAAAGGCTTTCTTATTCTCATTTTTAATTTGGTTTCTAGGAGGTGTGCCAAATCTATGCAATGTAAGCTTATTTTCCTCAAAATCTAACTTAGCCTTTTGTCCCTTCAAGAAATCATTTCCTAATATAGTAATTTGATTAAAATCCTTAACAATTCTAAATGGATGAACAAATGTTTGGTTATGTATAGAAAATGGTAGTAACACAATTTCCTTAACCGTCAGTTGACTATTAGTGACCCCTCTAATCGCAGTATTTATATTAAATCGCTTGGCATTGACTGGTATGTTCTTATCTCCCGTTACCGAAATTTGACTTCCACTATCCAGGATGAACTGTCGAATTTCCCCATCTACTTTCACATTGATGTAAATCAGATCTTCAGAAGGAAAAGTAGAGACCGTTAGAGTTTTCCCCGAAGGTCCTACACCTAGGTCCCCATCATATGCAGGTCTTACTCGTTTAAAATTGCTTCTGTTCTGACGAAAAGTAGAGTGATTTGTATTTACGACCTGATTATTATGGTTATTTGGATCTTCGCGTCCCTGTTGTTGCTCCAAAAATGTTCGCGGCGATGAAGATGAAAAATGCGAACGCTGAAATCGAGGGTTGCCGCCATTGCGCCATCGCCCCCGATGCGAACGTTGCGACTGTGTGTCGAGATTATTATTGTGGTTATTATGCCAAGTATTTCTATTCTGAGCTCTATGATTACTATTATGATAATAGGTTCTCCTATTGTTTCTATCTCTATGTTCATTTTCTCTAACTGTATATGAGAATGATGACTCAGTGAATGAATGTTTTTTCCGATGTTCAGCAAGTGCATTTACTTTAGCCTCAAGATTCTGGAATTGCAAAACTAAATCTGACTCATGAGATTGGAGTCCCGTGTTTGACTGTAATTGATCAAGATCTTGTTGCAGTGCATTTAATCGTTCCTCGATCTCCCGATTAGCCTGAGAATAACTTATGTCAACATGATCATTGACCGTGCGCTGCAACGTTATAGCTTGCTGAGTCGGCATGTATGCTCGACTCGATTCAGAACACGACAGAGCTTTCATTGTCTCACATTCAGTTTCTAGAATTTGCCGTTTTTGCACAAGATATTTGAATTGTTCAACATTTTTCAGGTCTCGTAACATTTCATGCACTGAATCATATTCCCTGTTATAAACTTCTTTCATAAAGTTAGGTTGTAAACCCCCGCTTATTTGCTTAATTTGCTCACTAATGTCCATGGCAGGATCTAATTTTAATAATAATAACAGTTTTTCTCTCACATATTTTGAAACAGGTTCATTTTCCTGATGGAAGCGTAATCTGATTTGTTCTTCTAATTGAAAAGTATCCCCCGGTTCCGTAAATTCTTCCACAATTTTAGTTTTTAAAGTTACAAAATCTATATCCTGTGCTTCCTGAGTTCGACTCCAAGTATTGAACCATTCCAATGCTGAATCACATAAAAATGCCGGTAGCATTTGCCTTTTCTTTGAGTCATTCCACTCATTAAGAATAGCTAAACTTTCAAATTTGTCAATGAATTTTAATACATCCTCGTGAATGTTACCTTGAAACTGGATAGTTTCGAGAATGTCGAGGTGGATAAATCTAGATTGCGCCATGATTCTATGATTAGCCTATGCGCAGGAAAAATGCTTGATTAGCTTAAAATTAGCACTAAGTTGCTTGTTTTCTTTTCTCATCCCCCCGTGGCTTTGACAGGACATTATCAGCAATTCAATTGTTTACTCTCCCGGAAATTTGATAAGTTAGGTTCAACAATCGCGTAACAGAGTGACGACAGTACCGAACACATCTTTAAAATATTTAACCAACCTTTATGCAACATCCTAATGTTAATTCTCATCTTTTCACAAGCCAATCGCCGAATAACCTAGTTAAAACTCTACTCTTATTTATTTGCGCCTTACCGCGTAGCATATTGCTAGGCCTACCTTTGGCTTTCTTTTCTTGATCTTTGGTAACAATTGATAATTAACACAACGTGAAGCGCTAACAAGTGCAAATTTCGGCGCCATATCGCACGTACGTAATTTGAAAAGCTAGGAGGCTCTATTATTTTCATCATATTTCGGGATGAAATAGATGAAAATCGCAGTATTTCACGTACTGCAGTGTTTTCGCATCGCATTTGCAAAAAAATGGATGAGAAGCCCTAAGCAGACTCCACCACGTAACGCAACTCCCATGCCGCGTTTGGGATCGAACCAAGAACCTCTAGATTTAATTGGGTGATGTAGCTATTCCTCATTCATCTCTCAGATGGTTATCACTCGCTTGGCCTAAATGTGACAAATGCAAGAGGTTACCTTTTAAAGGAATGGCGATAGAAATTAGCTTAGATTAGATATGGGTTTTATACTCTCCATGACTGAACCGATATGGATTGGTTAAGGAAAGGATATTACTTGCCTTACAAATACGTGGAGATTGTTCCTAGCTTGTCCTCTCAACTATCACTTGTCTCTTGTCACACACCATCGTCCAATAATCGTTCCCCACTTTGCTCCTCTCTCACAGTCCGTAGTCCTTACTCTCTCTCCTATTCTCGCCAACTGATCACACCTCCTGACAATTCCAGCACTCATGCCACATACGCCTTCCAAGTCAATCACCCGACCTTTGCCTGATTACTTATTCAGCATTCCTTTCTCTGTTACCTGCTATGCTATGCTTACCCAATACCTTGGGCACGATACGGTACTTTCATTGTGATAATCGTGCTCTAGCAAATGATGTAGATGTTGACAGAAAATTATCAAGGTGAGAAACGCAGGAATGAATGTGGAATTGCTTCATGTGGTGAAACTCAACTTTTTTATGTTTGGAACAATTTGTAACGAGGACACCCAACATGTGTCAGCGCCAGACGTTTTTAGTTTCGTAAAGTTTAGGAGAGCTTGAAATGTTTTGTGTTATAACAGTTTCAATTAGTATCTACTCGGATATAACATGTTAATTTTTTGTGTATCTATTATCAAAACAGTAAGAGATATGTAAAACTATTTAAAATTTAACCTGTCGAATTTCACCACCCTCGTAATAACTCCACTCCATGAACACACACAGAAAAAATAAAATCGTTGAATATCAAATGAGTGATTCTGTGTTAATGTCAATCTCTTCAAAACACAAGTATAATACTGTGCTCCTTTATTTTAGAACTAGAGCTACTTGCCTACGGTGCCAGTTAATACACTGCAAATTAAACTATTTATCGACCACCTTTCATTCCTAGTGTTTCCCTTATAATTGGAAACACCTCTTTAATTTACTTTCAATGTGACGTATGCTATGGAATGTATATTTTTGGAATGGCGAATATTGAAAAAAAAATATTACCAAGTAATATATAGTGCTAGAAACACAATAAGGTGATTGGTTTTGAAACTACATAATATTAGTGACGTTTGCCACGTAGAACTAAAAGTGATTCCACTTTCTGCTCAAGAGAATTTTAGACAATAAAATTGTAGCATAGTGGTTCGGATTCCACTTTAATCTGTAGGTCCAGTCCTGATTAGCCTTATTGTGCATAAAGTGGACTTAAAACACAAAATCAATCAATAAACCAATCAATAAAATTGTAATTCTTCCATGCAAACACAACAATTATAATATTTTCTTGCTTCATTTAAATTCAAAATTTGTTAGCTGCAAACGAACGGTTTTAACTCGCTTATGTCAACGACATTCTATCATTTAGGCGTTTTGCCTTATTGATAACGACTTTCTGAACACGAATATATATAATAACCCCGTTGCGCAATTGCAATTGAAGGCAGTGCCTACATACCAAAAGCCGGCCTCACTCCCACATGCCTCAGCAGAGGTGGACGATCATCCAACCAGTTACGGGGTGACGTGTGGTCAGCACGACGAACCCCAGTCGTTGATGTAGGTTCCCATGACCGGGTTACGATACTCGTTGGTAGCTTCCCAATTACCTCACGATGGTGGGTGGCCCCTTCCATAGGTCGAATTCTCAGGGGAGAAGTTGTTATGCTTCCCCCAGGAGACTAGAACCAGCGTGCTTCCCGTAGCCCGAGCCCAAACCTAACGCCTTAGACCATACGTTCAAGGTGCGGGATTCTGATAAAATATTTTTCGTCACACAATTTTCAACTTGTAAGAAGTTAAGTTTCTTGCAACTTACAAGCTCCAGTATACGCAGGACCACGAATAAAACTAAGCAACCATCTGATATCAATGATGAAAAACCTCAATCTCTCATTGAAATTTATTTCTCATTTTCCAGGATTGTTTCTGAGAAAGGCACAGAAATTTGCAGTGAACGTTGCTGTCTCCCTATCCTATCATATCATCATATTTGACGAGAACACATTTTGATTGAACTGGATCGAAATGTTTTACAAATTTATTCATAGAACGTTTCAGAGAAGATTCCCACAGGGAATATATGTTTATTTGGTAAGCATTTCTTACCAGTGACACCAGGTGGCTTTCACATGTCCTGGAAGGAAATTGTTTCGTATACACTTTTACGGAACGAGCATGAATGAAAATGTTTATTTCGTGTTAGAAAGAAGAAAAAAAACAAATATGAATTTTCATTAATATATTGATTTATTACGTTTTATTGACGATACAAAAATAAACATTCGTTTGGCTAGTAATATTGGAGAAAAATTACCAAACGTTCGAAAAAATAGTGGAGAGATACTTTAGATCTCCAGAAAAATATTACCTCAAAAGCAAACATCTCGTATGAGAATTAAAATAACAGCCAGTAAAATACAACTGTCGTTTTATGGAGGTGAAGTGATTGTTATCGTTATGCGTAGAAATATCAAACCCACAAAATTGATTGATTGACTTATTCATTTGGATTACTTTACTTCACATTTCTTGCCCCTTTGGCTAATCGCGAAGATGAGAAGAAATAATGACTTCATGAAATTGATGAAAAGACACAAAGAACATCCACATCCAGTCCAGGATTCCAACCCGAGACTCGTGTGCTTAAACCTCTTAAGGACGGGCAGGGAAACCACAACTTAGAATCGATAAAACACCGTTTCTTGAAAACTGAACAGGATATTTTCGTTGTCTTTTTTAGTTTATTTGTATTCGCATGAAGTTATGGCATATTTAAATTACAAAGCATGCGAATATTATTAACAATCAGAGTCATACCCGTACCCATGTCCCATGCTCCCCCCCCCCCCCCCCCCGACTTCGAACAATAAAATATTCTAATGTCAACCCATAAAAAGCTACAAAAATAACATTGACAATTTTTATTATTTTGCAAGAATGTCAGTTATGTCTGTTCATAAAAAAAATAATGGGTTGTTTTTGGAGAGATGCAGGCTCCAGAAAATTACAGTCTGTAATATTCGGCAATTTTAGTTCAATAACCATTGGTGCATACGCTCGGATTTAGTCAGGACAGTCAATTCTTCTTAATACATTTCCTGACGTTTTCGAACTGCAGTCATGATGCGAAACTATCCCCAAGTTTGTTCACTAATAATTATAAATGTTCTTCATTATAATTTGATTGATTGATTCAGTTTATTTTACTTCGTGTTTTGTGCCTCTTGGCTAATTTGCGAAGATGGGGATGAGTGAAATTATGAAATTGATGAATGGACATTCACAAACAACCCAGCCCGAGCGGGATTCGAACCCGGGACCCTTGGCGTCGCACCGCGGCCACAGTGTCCGGCGTTCTTCATTATAAGAATCATTGGCACTTGCTATTAGGGCGGACATGGGGGGTAGCTGCCCCTTCACAATTGTCATTCATTGTTTTCTCCCCAGGGGCAGGTCTTTCCTTGCAACCTCCATGCTGTTGGATCTTCAGGCCTTCTCTTTGTAGCAGCGTAGCCCCCTTTATTTTGATGTCGTCAATCATTTGGAACCTTCTTCCCCGGATTTCTTTCCCTCGACCATTCTTTCAATAGGATCCTTACCTTAGGATCCAGTTTCTTCTCAACCAATTTATTTTTCTCATCATGAGTATATGCAGCATTGATCTCTTTTGCTAAACTCATTTTAGCATTGTATCGTATCTCACTTTTTTCTGTCCATTTCACCCGTTCCATTCATCTCCATAACCACATTTCCAGAGCTTCCAGTCGCTTTTTCTCACTTGTTCTCAGTGTCAAATATTTGCGCACCATATAGAGCTACACTCCATATATTTCATTAGTCTTTTCCTCAAATATTTGTTCATAGATCCACAAAAAAATATTTTTCTTTCTATTGAAGGTTCCCTTCGCCATTGTTCTTCTTACTTTTATTTCTTGGCTGCATTTCATATCATTTCTCCGGCACTATGACCTCTTAATGCTAAGCATTGTCTACCAGTAGAAAGTTACCTGCTCCCTTCTCAAGTTTTTAGGCACCCAATAGCTGCTACTGATCATTGGTAATAGGCTTATGTATCATTTAATTTATAAATATAGAATTATCACGGCTGGTCAATGGTGCTGTTATAAGACGAAGGAAATTTGAAGACACTGTTAATTTGCGGAATGCAGTTTTATTCAAATACTTCTGAGAATTTAATATTAACGATAAGCTCCAAGCTCTAAAGCCGTGTAACGACTGTTGTGTAAAACGAATGTTTTTCTGATTATCAGGTGGAGGAGGAATATCTGTCTATACGTGAGTTAAATTTTTCCCCCTTATTTTCCACCATAATCTTGAAACATTACAAAATGTACATGTATCTCCAATACTCCCATAGCATTGGTGGCAACATCCAAGGAGGGACAGGGGTGATCCCTCGCCCCCACACCTACGATCTTGTTCCAAATTTTCCTTCCTATAACAACATTTTCTGAGGAAATATAATTTTTGTGATAACAGCAAAGATAGGCAATTTTATGATTTCAAATGTACTTTACTAAGAATGTGAAGTAAAATAATCCAAATGAATCAGTCATTCAATATCAGATCTACAATATCAACACACATAAAATAAAGGTAAAACACGATGATAATATGGCTAATATAAGTATGGAATCATATTATTATTATTATTATTATTATTAATAATAATAATAATAATAATAATAATAATAATAATAATAATAATAATATTTAGCCAAATATTTATTTTTCAAAAAGTTGATTCAGTTCAGAAAAGTTTCATCAGGTTACTACTATGTACGAAGTTTAAAAAGAATTACTGTGACCAACATTATTTGAATGACTGACACAATTTATACATAATATATTGTCTTTCTAATTACATAGTGAATATTTTTTTAATTAATACAGTGTATTATATGGACAATACAGAAATCAGTGCACCCTGAAAATAACGTCCTCTAAATATCCTCCTTCTCCTTGGAGGCACTGTTCGAGGCGATGCGGGAAGGCTTTCTTGACGCACATCTCAACATGTACTGTGGAATAGCGACCCACCTCAGAATCAAAAAGGATAGTGCTGTGTGTCTCTGGAACAGGTGCATAGCGATATTCATTGTTCCGCCGCAGTGCCCGGTGCCTGTTTGGATGAAGGCTTCCACTTCCGCAATCCGCGTCTGCACCGGCCTATGCTGCATGGAATACTAATTGCCTGACTCCCATATCTGCACCGATGTAGGTATGCCACTTATGTGTATTTTGGCAGGGTTGCCAACTCAAATTGATAAATAATATACACCACCCTGTATATCGTATAAAATTCCGAAGTGGAACATATACGAGGAACATATCAATTCTGATATCTCATATAAAAAAGACCATTGGATTAATAGCTGAACGTGCGAACTGCTGAATTGTCCCAAGAATCTCAGAAACAAGCGTACGAAAACTAGCCTTCTGGACAAGTTATTATTCGACAGGGTTCGACCAATGAACACGTGAGAGGGAAAGGGATTATACGGACGACGCAGCTAGAAGCTGTTAGCAGCAGGGCGCACTGTTTCACTCCACTCATTCGATTTCTCCCCTTCTCCTCTGTTATGCGAAACCTTGCTCCGCAGATTCCTGTTTTATTTTATTTTCATATATTTAATTTAGTAATTTCTCCCTATCTTGACATCATGATGTACTTGGTTGTCATGACTTTTTTGCAGTAAACATGGAAATTTTATCTTTTGGCTGTAGTAGATTCTCAAATATAGATGGCTGACACGTGGACACGGTGTCGCAAGAGTAAATAAGCCATTCAGATTCTTCCAGCAAAATTCAACGACGCCCTGACCCAAATAGAATCGTGAAATACAACTCCCTCTCTCTGGGCTGAAGCAAAGCATACGTCAAAACACAAGCGATCTCTCTGAGGTCCGCGCTCCAAGCACAAGGCCATTTCCTGCCGATGGCCCATTCGCCCACATGAAATGCGGTTTATCTCGCGCCATTCATTGCAACCGAGCATTGTGGCTGAGCGTGTTGCAACTCTCTCTGCGCTCTAACGCAAATTTATGAACCTTCCACGTCCACCTAGCTTTCCTAGGAGAAATAATTTACCGCACCGCCTGATATCCATCTACAGGGCTATATCGAGCCGGTCAACAAGTCCATTATGTTTTCCCTGAGGATAAAATAGGCCCTGCGAGCATAATAGGGCCATTGAAGGAAGTTGCGTTACAAGGGCCTTATCAAAGGATGCCTAATGAACAGTGTTAAGAGTGTGTGCACATGTGGAACCACTTCATCGCCAACTGTATGTGCTCTTCATCCACTTTCATGTAGTGGTTGCGATATTGTTGTCATGCCCACTTTGACTTTTAATCTAAAAGCCAGACAAATGTGTTATCTTGTCGATGTTGCGTACGAAGTGGTTGTGTAATGTTGGACAGACATGTTCCCTTTTGCAACCTCTGCTGTAGTGCTGTTAGTTTTCCGTTTAATACCCTTGCTTCTCTCCCAGAATGTATCACACAGTCAATTTTTAACCCTAGGTGAATTACTTAAGCAATCATGTGACTTCGTGTGGGAGTTGTCTGACAAACTCGTTCAACAAATACTTGCAAAACTACAATATACGTAAAGTAAAACTACAAGGCTGTGCCACATTCTCATATAGTAATATTCAATGTTATGTTATGTATGTTTTTAATGTTGTTTTGACCAATACATGTCTGTTATAAATTAGCAATTCTAGATGTAACAGGCTCATCTTTTACAAGCAGCTTAACTTATACAGTAAAACCTGTCTATCCCGGAACATGATGGTTCCGAGCAAAATTTTCCGTCTTAACAGTTTTCCTTCTTATACATGGTTGACTTTAAATACAGTATAGAGCGCTGCAGGAAATAATGGAAAGACAGATTTACATTTCGCATTACTTATAATGTAGAGTACTAATGCATGTACGTACATGAATATAAATGTGATACAGTCGCAATAAGCATAGCAGAGATTACAATTAGTAACTACACAACATGTTGGTACACTTTTTACAGTATTGTAAGAACGTACAGTTGTACTTATGTATCTTTTCGAACCCGGGACCCCTGGCTCGTAGCGCGATGTGCTTAGAGGGAAAGAGAAAGATTAAAACATGGAATAAGAGAGGTGAAGAAAGATTGAGACAAAAGTGAAGAAAAAAAGAAAGAAACAAAGAGAGATAACAAGAAAAATAGAAAGATGACGAAAGAACAGAAGAGAAATAGACAAAGAGAGGTGGAGAAAGAGGGTAAGAGATGAAAGAAAGAAACGGAATCGTAACAGCTATGAGTATTGTTGCTCATTCTGTGGCAACAGAGTCGTGTTCCACTTACAGTATTGCATTGTTTTCTTGCGAGCGAAAAAAATAAAGGAAGAAATTTCCGGCTTACTGAGAATAAAAACATCTCGTTGGTCTTTAAATGGTGTTCCGTTTCCGCCTTAAGCAGGTCATTTTCAGGTATAAAATCGGTCCGTTCTGGGGACTTTTTTTCCATATTTAAAGGTTTCCTTCTTATAGAGGTTCCGGGATATGCAGTTTTTACTGTATTTTATTTATTTGTATGTAATTCATTGAACATGCAATGAAAAAAATGTAACCCAAGAAATTTACAATTTGTAGACTTTCTTTTTGCATAACAAAATTTCTTCAAAAGAATTCTATCAGCACTATTAAAAATCAATTTGAAGGTAACATCCTTTGAATCTGGATTTTCTGAATCAATATTACTGAAATAGTGAGGTAACTCTTTACAGACAAATTGAAGAGTTAGAAATGTATGTACATTTCTAAACTCTTATATTCACAATCTAATGATGTTCTCCTCTAAAACAATGTACAGGACATTGATCTTCACTGATGTGAAATTTCGATGAAGGTTCACATTCTCTGATAGTATACACACCACACTGTATAAAATAAATTTACCGTAAAAGGGGTAACTTCGATAGGGTAGTGTGATATCCCATTCGCAGCTGCGTTTGAAACAAAGGCACGCTTCTAATGGTCATAAGATCTTGTCTTGCAGGTGAAGCAGAAGGTATCATGCCTAGGAAGTACAAGAAGGTAGTAGGAGGTCGTACCTACCAGCAGTGGCGGCTCGTGGTCTGGGCCTATGGGTGTGCACCTTGGCCACGCGTCCAGAAGAAGTGTTGTTATTCCCACCCAATTATTCTTGCCCGTTTCTGCTAATCGCGTTTGAAATCCAAGTTATGACGCACCTTTCCCTGATAATGAGACGATAGCAGAGTTATATTTCATTAAAAGTTTCAAAAAATAAGGTTTATTAAAAACCCTAAATACCCTAGTGATTTCTTTAATCGATCCCGAGAGAAGATGTGTTGTTTGTTCTCTCTCGTGACCTGTAGAAAATTCAGCATTCGACGACCTCACAAAAGCACTCGCAACGCTATACCGATAAACTGCTATGGTCTGTAAAGGATAATAATATTGCCAGAATTGTGTGTAATTGCCGTGTTTTAATAATTTATATTATCTTTCTTCAATGTAAATATGTCCCATTAGAAAACAAACTTAACACATTAAAGAAGATAACTACCTCAGAAACAGTGGAAAGGCCTGCTCTTCTCAAAATGTTAGGAACATTGGTTAAAACACTAACATCGTCACCCAACATAGATTACAAATCGTTGGGAAGGTTAAAACCTTTTCTCAGGTAATTAAAATCGGTGCAATCGAGAAGAATGTGCAGATCACTTAAAACAACGTTACAAGTAGGACACAACGGAGGGCCTAGTCCTTGCAGCAAATAGCGATATGTGAGACGGCTGTGTCCGATTCGACGCCGCGTTAAGATGACTTCTTCTCGCAGGGAGGGACCAGACGAGAAACGTGAAACACCAGTGATGGCCTTGAGAGCACCAAGCTTCTTCCCCCTTATCAAATCCCGGTCTGTCTGCTAGAGGCGTCTCCTGAACGCATTCGTCAATTGTGGGAAAGAGGACAGCTTGCTCTGCAACGACATTCATGAGCATTTCTACATTCTAATTTCTTCATATAGAAGAAGTATTTATTTTAGACGAGAGCGCTCAACTACGCTTATATTACATTTCTTGTATCTGAAGTGAAAGAAAGTAATAATAATTTTCCCACAATTGACGCATGCGTCACTTCAGATCCAAGAAATGTAATATAAGCTTAGTTGAGCGCTCTCGTCTAAAACAAATGCTTCTCCTATATGAAGAAATTACAATGTAGAAATGCTCATGAATGTCGTCGCAGAGCAAGCTGTCCTTTTTTCACAATTGCGTTCAGGAGACGCATCTGTTGCCTGCCACGTTTCAAGAACGGAAGAACGAAAAACATTCTGCAGGTCCCTTCATCAATTTTATTAGATTATCATTCATCTTCATCGTCGCTATTAGCCAAAAAGGGCAGAAAAGAGACGCTAAATAACAACAATGATATACAAACCAAACTATTTACACACAGTAAACTAATAACAATGACTAATGAATTATAAATCTCCAGGAAGATGAAATTTAAGAAAAAATATCATCGACTCTTTCCAACCAAAAAAAAAAAAATCAAAACTCATAATTTCGTCTCAAGTGTGTTGCAATAAAATAATTGCTATATTGTTGTTATACAACAAAGGAGTCTTTGCACACAAGTTCTGACTTGTTTAGATGGACACGTAGCCAAATGTTAATAAACCAAATATTGAGAAAATAATATGCACTGTTATTTTTTGACGTGCGACCCTCCCTGGCCACGTAAAAAATTCTGGAGTGGCGTCACCTAGAAACAGACTTTCATTAATCTGTTTCCATTATAATATGCAACACAATCTTACTAAAGAGCCTTCTGGAGTACACGCTCAAATGAAGAGGAACGAGAGTTAAAGAAATAATGTTTGTAAGATAAAAATGAAGGATGACGTAATCAGTGCGTACGATAGATGGAGCTTCTCGTTTAATTATTAATTGTAACATAGTTTCAAGAGAAGCTTCGTTAAAGATTGATTCCATAGTATATTATTGAGGGGTTTCAAATGTTTATTGCAAGTAAAGTATTGAACGTTCCTTAATGAAACCAGTCCAGAATGAACGAGTAACTCAAAAGCTTATTTTTACACCTACAAATGTTCAATGCATGCACCACGGTGACACGGCACTCATCAACACGATAGTCTACTTCATAGCACACTCACATCAACATGGGCCCGTTGATAGTGTGTATCGTTGCAACTATACGCCCCCTTAGGGCTGCGATATCACGCGGCATCGGTGAGACGAATACCCTGTATTTGATGAAACCACATAAAAATATTCACACCGTGATCTTGAGGACCAAAACATTGCACAAAACACTGTGAGTGATGTGGGTGATTTGAGTGTCGCCTAGCGGCAGGGATATGAACTCTTAGCTTAACAAAACATACACGCACAAACTGTTTTTGTTCCTCGATCTTTCCGGACTGGTGTCATTAACTAAAGTTCAATAGTTTACTTCTAATAAATACTTGTAAACCCTCAATTATTTATGAAACATCTGGTTTAATCACCACCAAAGCAAATATTGATTTCATATTTACGCAGAATTCTCCTCATAAAATACAAGAAATATATTATGTTCAAACTGTGCAGAGTAACAACAACGTTAAGAAGTTAAAAGTTAAACATTTATCCTGCTATAGTTCACAAAATACTCCACTTCCGAAAATCTACTTTTGTTCTGTTGTGTGATCGAAATGTGCGTCAGTACGAAGAAAATGAATTATTTTGGATTATTTCATAGAGTTTTGAATATTCTCTCACATATATTGTTTCATTATAAATGTGATGGTTGGTGACATTGCTTTAACTCACATGGAGAAGGAAATAAATTCATTTCAGAGATATGGTGTCAGGGAAAGGTACTTTTACAGGCATGTAATCGAACAGCTTTGTCACAACGTATACCAAAATGTACCAATGTGATTTGACTTCTGATATTTAACGTCGCTTTTTTGTCACTCTTGTAAGATAGCGACGATGAGGATGAGTTATGATACGATGAAATTAATGAAGGGACACTCGTAAAGAACATTCATGCCAATACCGGGTTCGAACCCAGAACCCACGGTGTTGTAGCGCGCAGTGATAATCACTCCGCCACGGATGTTGACCTAATTTGTATCATTCAATATATTTTAATCCTGCCAAGCGTTTTGTAGTAATTATAACAAAACCAAGGTAATGATTAATAAGGTAAGCTACACTTGATAGTAATCTCGTTATTGTCATAATTAAATAGTAGATATGGAAGATAAGAGATGAGAGGGGGGAAAGAGGAGTATACAAAAGGAACTACGCGTTTCTCTCACTAATTGTTAGGATGAGAATGAATGGTGATAAGATAAAATTGATAGATTTATTGATTTTCTTTATTTTACTTAGCCTTTTGTGCCACTTTTGGCTAATTTGCGATAATAGGTATGAGTGATGATGTGGTGAAATTGATGAATGGACATTGACAAACATACATGCCCAGGCTGGGATTCGAACCTGGGACCCCTGGCTTCGTAGCACGATGTGCTAACCACTCCGCCACTGGGGCCGGCAAGATGAAAAAGATGATGGGACAATTGCAGAGCTCGGGTGTAAAACATAATAAGTGACAATTTGATCATTTCTAAGTTCATTAAGAGAAAATGATTGTGGAAACTATACTGCAGGGAAATTATTTCATTGTTGTGTTTTCCAATTTCAGAAGGCTTCACTGAGTCCAATGCACATTGTATGACATGGCAGTTTCACTCGGAAATTGAAGGATGGTACATTTTGCTTTGTAACTCAGAAATGGCCAAAATGTCACTTAACATGTTTTACAGCCGAGTCTTTTAAATCATAACGCATATGAAGAGCACACAAAACAAGTTACACTGTGGAAATGAGCTTGTCATTTGGGTGTTTTGAGAAAGGATAAACACTTACAGCCTCGTACACAGAGGGAGGAAATGTTAAACAAAGACGCAGAGGAAGTAAAGGTGTCCCACGGCGGATGTTCTCACGTAACTCGTCGATGGTGTGTGGTTTGTTCTTGTACACACTACCTTTAAGGTGTGTGAGCAAGAGTTACGAGTTACGTGAGAACATCCGCCGTGAAATCCAGGTAGTCACGCCGATACTCTGGCAGCAACATTCACGAACATGCAGCGCCGTGTTGAACTGTGTATACAGGTGGGGGGAGGTCACTTCCAGCACTTCTTGTAATGTACCTTCATTTCTCAACCATAAAGGTACGTCATGTAAAAATTTGGTTTCATATCCTATTTTATTAAAATTTTTATAACACTTTTTCCGGAACCCCTTACGAGTGGGACACTCTGTATACCGAAAGTGCGAAGATAATGAAGACAAATAGAAGAATTAAACAGAAGTTAAAAGTGTAATGCAAAGAGGGAAAAGAGAGAGAGAGAGAGAGAGAGAGGAGTGTGAAAGAACAATCAATAGTAATTGTGTGACAACACAAAGTTTAACTCGCAAAGAGGAACACCTGTTCAAAGGTGATAAAGGGCCACTTAGGCAGTTTCGCTAACACGATAACCATTGATTAAGTAGAACGGATTTTCGTGCAGCTGTAAACAAACGCTTAGTACCTTTTATGACGCCAATGCATACTTGCAAGATACACTTCTATCCTTCAGTGCTTAAGTAATGGTCCTTTATAACTACCAGACCACATCTAAATGGCGTTTCTATCGACGTTAAGGGCTCTAAAATGAAATGGAAAAGGCATCGAGGAGAATGAAAAGAGATCTGCAGTTGAAGGCAGTAACGGAAGTCTCACGGTGCAGAGGAGACGAAGAGAGACGAGGGCTTGAACCTTATTGATTCCTTTCATAATGCTGTTTGTGCGGGTGCACCGTCTGTGATGGATGAGACAATGTTTGAGAGAGCCTTGAGTTCTGGGTGCTTAGACAATGACAAACGACGGAGCAAAGGATAAGCAAATATCTATTCTCAGCCTCGGTGTGGTAATAGGGATGCCTCTCTATTACGATCTACGCCTTACCAAACACTTGGCACCATTTGAAACCAGTGACTGACTGACAAATGTATTTGGGAATTCTAGATGTTAAGTTAATATCTCGGTACTAATATTTCTGCTCATTTTATTCAACCAGATACCGTCATTCATTGGGACGTCAGATTATGTAACCTATGGTATTGTCGCATAGACTTCGGACACAGAAGTCCGTACTTCCCAACACTGTGGTAAATTTTATCAAAGGAAATATTTCCACCATAACGCACAAATCGATAATACATTTCTATCTGACCGGAAAACTGTATCCTAAACTATCACGAAGAAATAATGTCAGTTTGGACTATTCATTTTTAAACAATTTTCACTAATATCCTAAACTTACACCGAAGACAGTTTAGTATTAAAGTGTATTTACAGTAATATTAACACATTTTAAATAAGAATAGCTTCAGTTTATCGTCGCACCTTATTTTTCGCAAAACAAAAATCACTAAAAATCTGCGTCAATTATGTTGCGAAATACGGTATTGAAATAACGTAAGTTGCACTTGCAAATGTAAATTATGTAATACAGTACAGCTTTTCGAAGTTATAAACTCACATGAGAACAGAATTTGTTATCCGGAAATATTGATAAGTACTTATGGATACGATACTTGGTTCCTTACATTGAAAGAGGAACATAAATTGACAATATTTGAAAAAAATATCCTTAGGAAAATTTTTTGACCTAAAAGGGATGAGGAGACAGGTGAGTGGAGAAGGTTACATAATTCAGAAGTACATAATTTGTATTCATATCCAGATATTATTAGAATGATTAAATCAAGAAGGCTTAGGTAAGCAGGCCATGTGGCAGGAATGGGAGAAGAAAGAAGAGTTTAGAGGATTCTTGTTGGGAAACCTGGTGGTAAGAGACCTGTAGGAAGGCCAAGACGAAGATGGAGGGATAATGTTGAGATGGACCTGAAGAAAATCGGTAGGGAGGGAAGAGATACGATTGATCCTGCCCAGGAGAGGGACAGACGGAAGGCCTGTGTTGCTGCAGCCATAAACCTTTGGGTTTAAGAAGGTTAGAGAGTTAGTTAGCTAGTTAGTTAGTTGATAAGTACTTAACCTTTACTCGACCCATATAAAATATAGGCGTAGTCGGCCGATGGGTTCCTGGTGACCCATCGTGCTGATTAAGAAGTTCATGTGCCTTTAGCACCTTCATACTTGTATGCAAAGTCGTAAACGCTGGCAGATGTTGAGATAGAACTTTGAAATATCATGTGGAAGACATGACTCCAAAGTTACCTATGGAAGCTGGCGCTAACTTTATATGTGATCACTTATTTGACAACAAATATTATAACTCGTAGACTATTTAACCATTCTTCTTCGGGTAACTTTTGTTTTGCAGCTAGAACATCAGGACATGTAATTGTGCAGAAATGAAAACGACAAAGCCAATAGGAGTGTTTGGGTGTGCCGCGGCCCCCAACTTTCAATGAAACTATCATAAAAATAGGGAGTTTGCCCCGTCTTCTCCCGCTGTTTTTGGAAGGGAAGGCAAACTTTAGCCTTATTTTCAAATAATGGTTCTTTCTCAACCGAATGAAAGTCATTTCATGTTCCTGAGTGAGTTACATTATAGAATATGTGGAAAAACTCCCTATTGTTATGATTTTTTTCATTGAAAGTTGGGGCCGCGGCCCACCCAACCCCTTTTATTGACTTTGGCGTTTTGATTCCTACACGGTTGCATGCCATGATGTTCTATCTGCAAAACAAAAGTTACCCGAAGTAGATTGCTCAAAAAGTATCCGAGATATAACGTTTTTCTGAAATAAGTGTAAAATTTAAAAATTGCGTGCAACGGCGGCGGCGGCAGGTCGAAAACCCGTTCGGCGGTCTAAAGTTTAATACATTCAAAGATTTACTATGGAAAGAGTTTCTTGGACAGGAAAAGCTTTCAGATTATGTAAGAGTGAGACTTAAACTCTACGTTCAGTCACCATTATTAGCCTATCTGAGCATAAAGTGGACTCTCATATTGAAGGATGGCCGTCGACAGAAAGTTTTGTAGGGGAGAGGGGTCAGGCCATTTGTAAAAATTGATTACTAAGGAAATAATAACAACAATAATTATTTTTACCATGTTCAAAATTGTTATTTTACAAAATTAACTACAATAAACTTATTAATATAATTAAGTCTTGTTAATAATATATTGTTGTTATTATTAATAGTATAATTATGTTATTAATGGGGAGGTTGCTACTGGATTCACCAGTTAAGTGAATGTCTAGCATAACTGTTTCCCATAATTTTCTTACATTTCATAAATTTAGTTTATTGAAATTCATAGTTATTGTGTTTTGTTATTAAATTTTACGCATCTTGTTCACTAGATGGTTTAAAATGTAAGGGGAATATTTTTCTCATGAAGCTTATGTTGTGTGACCCCTAACAAAAAACTAAAGTTTTTCGAATTTTGAAATCGGTGAAACATTTTAGTCTTTGGGTTAAATGGCGCAAGATGAAAATATAACCTGATTCTTGTATTTTCCACTAACTTTCTCAATCTAATCAAGTTTTCACTTTGTTTATTCTTTTAGAATAGTAGCTAAATAAACATCATTTTGTGTTTTGTTATTAGCAATAAAGATAACAAGCGTTCTGCTTTTTATAACTTGAAATGAACAATGTTAATTTCTAGGAGGGTTGAGGACCCGTTGGCCCCACTTCCAGACGCCCATGTACTGAAGGTTAAAGTACATGAGTAATTACTTCACTTTAGTTTAAAAAGACGTATCTAGTAAAGTCACGTGTTAAAGGAAATCTAACTCTAATTGCGTATCTTTGAAAAGGCAGCAGTGTTTTGTTTTTGTAGTGGGGAGTAATGAAAATAAAGAATCACAATCTGCTAATGGTTAATGCTAGTATAAGTGGACCTTTCTGCTTTTCACTGTTGTCCGGTAGCTTGTTAAGGTTCTCCGCGTGTAAGCAGTCACCTACTGCACTGTTGATTGATTGATGTGCTTTATTTTAATTCGCTTATTGTGCCACTTTTGGATAACTGGCTGATTTTTGAAGATGGGGATGAGTGATGACATGATGAAGTTGATGAATGTACAACAAAAAATACATCCATGCCAAGGCCCAAGTCGGGATTCGCACCCGGGACCCATGACGTCATAGCGCGATGTGCTAAGCACTCTGCCACGAGGGCCATCTAGTGAATTGTTAAGTAAGCAGGTGTGCAGCAGCAGTGACTGCAAACTTGAATCGTGCTGACATATGTAATTAGCTATTCGTGAGGAGCTCCGTTGAAGTACGTGATAGATTCCCTTACGACGATTGTAATGTATGTGCTCGAAAAGTGGAACGCTAAGGCCGATTTAACCTGGTTGGTAATCAGAGAATACTAGTTCAAATAACGTCACTAGGATAGCTACAATTCCGAAATTTCTCTCGATCCTACTGCCGCCAATCCATAATTATTTTACGCTGGGAAGTTCAATTCTTCGCTCCTCCGGTTCTTCCGGCATTCAATCGATCAGCGCCATCTGTTGAATGAATGTTCATTTACAATATCTTTCAGTTGTGCCCACGTAATTTTTGCAGTGTGGCCTCATGAAGGAAATTTCCATTTTGCAGGGACATTTGGTTTGATTGATTGATTGATTTGCTTTACTTTACATCGCTTTTCTGTCACGTTTGGCTAATCGCGGAGATGGGAATGAGTGATAATATGATTAAATTGATGAAGGAACACACACAAAGGACAGCCATGACAAGACCAGGATTCTAATCAGGGACCAATGGCGTCGTAGCGCGATGTGGTAAACACTCCGCAACTTAGGCCGGGAATGAACGTATGAGATAGATGGTAAAACAAAAAAATTCATGTCTCACCAAGGTTAGAATCTGGAACACCTGGCCCTATAGAAAGGAAGCTTGCTATAACCACGTACAGTCACGGACAGTTCTGGGTTGTAGCAATCCCATTAAGAGTCATTTGGATTGTTACAACCCGGAACTATCCGTGACTGTACGTGGTTACTTGGTATAACATTTTTCATATGATTTCTTTAGATAAAGAGAAAAATTGGTCGGAAAGGGAAATTTTGGTCTCGGATTATGGCAACACTAATTTGTGCTATATCCAATGAAGAAGCGCAGAAATTATCAGATTGCACAGCTGAAGTTATCCTTCCACTCAACACTCCGTCGCAATGTCTCCAACGAAGTGAGAAAGAGAAGTAATTGTAGCAATTTACTATTTGAAATCAAATTCACATGCCACTGATCTTCGGAAATTAACGTTTGATGCAGAGATTTTCACCAAAATTGTGTCAATTTTTTGTTTCAAGCAGAAAATTTCGGCACAATTTACACACTCATATTGGCTCGTTTAACTTCTTATTTCGGCTGGGCGGAGATTCAATTATTTTGCCCGAGAAATAGTTTGGACCTGTACAATTTGGTGTGAATTCTCGTTAGTAGTTGCATTCGTCTATTACATAAGGAAGTTACACTTTGATGTTTTCTAAGCGGCAACAGAGCCATGTTGAAATATTGTATTTATATTATATTTACAATCACGATATAACAGTGAACATTAAATAAAACATTAATTGCAGATCTTTATTGTAGAATTTTAAATGAAAGTAAGATAATAAAGCTGCTTGAACAATGTATACAGTACGTCCAGAAAACAAGATTCGTTTGCAATTTGTACCGCAGCAGCGTTGCGATCGCGAGGGTGCGCATGCGTGACGAGGTGTTTGATCCATTGGCAAGGCACAAACGTCAGTTGCAGGAAATATGGTAGTGCAGAAGCTTCACAGTCTGATGCTGTTCAAGATATTCGAAGTGAAGTGCGGTTGTTATCCAATATTTGAATGCGCGGAATGTTTCAGCAGCCGATATCCACCGTCAGATTGGTGGAGTGAAGGGTAATAGAACGATGGTGATTCAACGGTAGAGAGATAGGTGCCACAGTTCAGAGCAGCATGCACGAGAGGAAGGCAGTCCGCGACCATCTGTGGTGGCTGACGACTTGGTCCGTGCAGTGGAAGAGAAAATTATAAGGAACAGATGATTCACCATTTCGGCAATTTCAGTGCATTTTTGAAAGTGTGAGCTAGTGAGTGAATTAAATTTTGGGTGCGTCGGCAAAATTGTTCATATTGCATCCTTCAGAGTTTACGGGAAAATAATCCCTTATCTAAAAGTTAAAAGTGCAAGGTTATAAAGGACATAAAAAACACATTAAAAGGTAAGACACTAAAAACTTCCTCGGATACATTGTTAAAGACTTGTACTTCTCAAGAAGGCTAAAAGCATTCTTTAAAACAACGTCATCAACTCACAACGTGGAAAATAAACTGTTGGGAAGGTTAAGAGTTATCTGGGGATATGAAGAAAAGAGCATGCCTACCACTTAAAACAACAATGCATACTCGATAGATGGGAGGGTCTAAACCCTTGTAGCAAATGGCGATGTGTAAAATTTGGTACCTGTGTTGGCATGTTGTCTCAGTCGTTGAGGAGATGCAATACACCTTACAAATATTGATGGTGTTTGTTGAGCAATTGAATGGCATAGAGTTGCGTCAAGTGTATTTTTAAAAGATTGGCACCACATGTTAAACATCAATAAGTCCTTGGCGATAATCCAAAGTTTATTTGAGGAGTGGAACATTTCTTAAAACTTATGGCTTCCACAAATCCCTGATTTGACAGTTGCTGTGGTGGTATGTGTTAGCGATAATATGTACAACTCTAGCGGACATTGTACGAATTGAAGGAGAAAGTTGTAAAGGTAATCAATGGTATTATCACAAAATTACACCAACGAACGGCATGAACATGGGACAATGTATCTAAATGAAGGGGGGGGGGCATTATGAGGAACTAATGTAAAGATTAAACTCCCATACCTATGGTACATTTCAGATTAGATAGCTTTATTCTAGTTCACATAGAGTGATAATGAAATATGTCCGTTTTTATGAATCACCCTGTAGGTTTGTCGGATTTTGTCCTGTGTGTACAATTAAATTACTGATTTTCCTATGAAACTATACAAATATTATCCTTTCGTTCCCCGAAGGCGGCTTCAGCACTGAAGCTCACGATTATATTACAACAGCACAGAAGCGAAAGGGTTGTCACCGTGGGTACTCAGTGTTTGCGACGCCCTTCAAGTAACGTGTCGTTTCCTAGTAACGGATCTTTTTAGCGGTGTTTCTCACGGCAACGTAATTGGCGCAAAGCCTACAGTTTACTTGAGAGCAATTCCTTGGAGAGGATTCGCTTATGAAGGCGAGTCCGTCCTTCCTGCTATCAAGAGCAAGATAATGAGTACTCCGCGATTGCCACGAGATATTTTTCCTAGACACAGAGGCCATCCAGAATTATATACAAGCTTCCAGGACTCGAGCGGCCAAGAAACTTCGACGAAAACGATTTAGTAAGTAAGGTACTTTGTTTTCGCAAATTAGTGGGTGAACACGTTTGTAGGTCACGTTCCAAGTACGGAGATAAATTATTTGTACGATGAATGGATTTCCATTGGACGACTAGTAAATTTCTGCAAACGTCGTCATTAGCAAGCATTCTATAAGCAGGCTTTGCCACCATTTCCCAAACACCCACTATCAAGCACCAACATTTCATGTGCGTCCTTCGATATTTTCTCCTTAAGCCATGGTTTCTCATATTTGCACACTACAAATTTTGAAACGAGGAAACAAACAAAAACTCATCATTAATAACATACAGTGTATATGTAAAAATAAACGTAAGTTTCAGACGTAAAGTAAAAGATTTAAGGAAGGTGAGCCAAGGGTGGCCATAGTTGAGCTTCTAGGGCAATTTAAAGAAATCTCCAATGAGAGATAAATTTATGACATTTTACGAAATAACTCTTATAACTAATTAACAACATGTACCATATAAATATTTTGTAAAATTGCCTGTAACTCTATCTGTTCCCAAGGTGGCCAAATTTGTACCAAAGGTGACCACTGCTTATAGTTTCGTAGAAAATGTTGCTTGTGATCAAGAAAACATATTTATGCATGTTTATTCATTGTTTTATACTTTAGTAGATAAATTGTTAGTCTCAAACTTTTCATTGGTGACATGCATTATGTACAGTAACGACACATAACCAACCTCCGTGGCGGAGAAGTTACTTATTGACCGACCCTCGTATATATAATCCCCAAGCGTCCATCTCTTAGCATTTTGGATTTGAGTTGTCCTAACATTGGGGAACATTCCTGTAAAAATATTTTCTGTAGTTTTTAATTCCGGGTTGGAGAAAAGTTTTAGCTAATTCCACCCTAGTAATTGATTTCGAAATAAATAAAAGAGACACTTCCCCCAAAATGTTTTCGCTGAAGTATTTAGCATATAAACCCAACATATTAATAACTTAAAAGTCTGTGAAAATTTAACATTATTAGGTAACCTTTAACAATAAAACGAATTTTAATGTGAAAAAGTGTAATTTCCAGAGGCGAGTGTAACTTGTTCCCAAGGTAGCCCGCCAAGGGTCACCTTAGGCACTCGCCTCCGGACAACGTTTTTAACAAAAATAGGTATCGTTCCTTTGACACAAGAACCATTCTTACAATTTAACTATGTGATCAAAAATATAATTAAACGAGCTTTCAAAATAGAGTAAGGTGGGGCAAGACTGCGCAGTTTGAGTTCATAATTTTATATTCAAGCTATGAATCTACAGACACACATGAAAAAAGCAATACACATTGCACTATCCTTTGCTAACTAACACTAAATTTCCTAAAGCTGAATGAACAACATTTCTGCATGAAACAATTACAAAACGGTGATCATGCAAATGCGTAGCCTTACCCGCACCTCGGGGTAAGACTGCGATCAAGTTCGGGTAAGAATGCGCACTTTCTACACAGAGTCACATTTGTATAAAAAGATACACAAATCACCTTAAAAAGTTCTTCTATAATATGGTATACATTTCTCGTGGCATTCTCACAGTAGGCACAGTGAATCCCGTCCTGCACTTGGGTTAGGAATCGCTAACACAAATCACAAGTAAAGGTTCCTGTTTCATACCGGGTGCAATTTCCATGCCACCAGTCTTCACATGTGGAACACTGGATCCAATCCTCTACTGGAGGATCGCTGTACTTCTCATTACAACCTGGGCAATTGTACTCTTTCTTCTGGCGTTTACTGCTTGCTACATCTTCTTCAACAACGATGTTCCGTTTCTGTTTCCCCTGAACTTTCTTCTTACTCTTCTCAGCCAACGAGGCTTCCAAGTTGACTTTGAATGGAGATCCAGTTAACACCTGAGACTGCCTTCCCTTTCGTCGGCGGTGCTGAATATGCTCTGCACGTGGAAATGGTGATATCTGGTTAACGGAAATGCGCCCGTATGATCCAGTATTGTTAACTCCACTTGTTGAAGGCTTCTCACCTGGAGTTTCAGCTGATGTATGAGCCACATTTGCCTGCTGTGGCACGTCATTGGTGGATGGTCCAGTATTGTTAACCCCATTTGTTGAAGGCTGCTCACCTGGAGTTGGAGCTGATACATTTGTCACAGAAACTCGTCCTCAGTGAAGATGTCTTGATTGAAAGGGCATAATCCAGTCACTTCAAAGCCCTTCATGGCATTCCCAACTGTAGCTGCATTCCCATATGCCTTTGTAAAAATGGATGCCACTTGGAAAACTGTGATTTGGCCACCCGGATGGTTACTCATCCACTTATCACACTCAGATGAATAAAACGACTTCTGTGAACCAAAAAATGATCTATCTAATGGCTGGGCCTTGCAAACCACACACTTGCACCTGCAAGCCACAAACTTGTGGGGTAAAACTGCGCAGGTGCGCAGTCGTGCCCCGTGCTGCATTCCTGAACAAATCACGTGATGCTGCCCAGCCATTGCACAAAGCAATGGATACTAATACACAGGTGGACTCGGCATTAACACAGCTTCTTCTATCCATCAACATTGTAATATTGTATATATTCACAGTGACGTAGTACTCAAAACACGTAGTACCCTCAAAATCTTTTCACTTGCCTCTCTCAGCACAACGAATTTCAAACGTATCTTCACCACTGTCCACAGCTAGCTACCGTCTTGGACGAAGTAACGGTGGCGCAGTGGTGCCAACTGTGTGTGATTTTCACCTCGAAAAACCGGTGCGCAGTCTTACCCCACCTTACTCTATGTATGAAATATTAACATTCTTACTTACCTTAAAATAACAACGACAACCAATCTGCTAAATCCCTGACACAACAACCAACATAAAATGGCTGCTGGCAGCCCGAGAGAGTTGTTTTCTGCATAGTGCATCAGAGGGGGACTGGGTACATTGATGTAGTGTTAGTTGTTAACATTGTTAAATACTAACATGATTCTCGTGAAGTGGGCCACCTTGGGAACTATGGCCAGCTTTGGCTCACCTTCCTTACATGTGACAATGGCAGAATCGCGGTACATACTGAAAATATCATGATTTGTATTTTTTGTGTCAGTTATTATATTGTATTTGTAGTTAAACACTTTCTGTATTCATTTAATTTAACTTGTAGCTTTCAGCTACACATGCAGTTTATTATATATGTAACATTACATTGGCAAGGGTTAGGTGGCAGAACAGCCTATAGGCTAATCCTCGTCCGCTTAATAAAGTAATTTATTATTACCAATTATTATTATTTTTATAGATTCGTAGTTTGCAATGTCCATTGTAAAAATGTTTAACATATTTAACAATATTTCAATTATGTGTTAATGTCTTTAAAAACATACAATTACTACAAATTTGGGGAACATAAAATTCTACCAGTATGCTACCAGAATAGAAGACTACAAATAAAAGAAGATAAAGAAAGAATAGTACAGTACGCAATTTGTTTTCATTAAAAGAGTTTATTTCATTATAATTTAACTCTGCTTGAAAACAATGACATCGTTATAAACTACGTTACGAATTCTGAAGAATTTAGAGAAAAGTAAAAATAAGAAGCATATAAAAATTGAAAATAAATATAAATAAAATAATAACTTAAAAGCTTAAGATATTATAATCCGAGAAAGAGAGCGTTAGCCCAACATGGCAGTAGCGCTCTGGCTATGCGTCTCCCACAGTATAAATGGTCAATTTGGCACTGGTAAAAGTTCTAGAGAGTGATTCAACTGTTCCATCTGGACACAAGAAGAAGCAGCGGCTGTTGGAACAAAGCACATGTGAATGCAACGAATCAGACCAAAGAACAATATATTATGGAGACAATCCAGGCACGCCTGTCAGGAGTGGAAAATGAAGCAACACATTATGTTTTTTCACCGAGAGAGAATTGCTCCGCTGTGGAGGTAGTTTCTTTGTTCCGTTGCTTCTGTAAAACATTATTTCACCACAGATGTCCCTGCGCAGTGAATCCGTCGTATGAGAACGAAAGGAACGTACTTCTAAAAAAGCTGTTTTCGGTATCGTTCCCCTATGCATAGCTACAGTATATTTGGAGTCAGATTGTCACAGACCCACTTCCAAGCTTTAGCAGTAAGGTATAGTTACGTATTTCCAATTTGCTTCTTAAGAGTCAGACATATTAGTAAGAATACATTATTACTTCTCTCCTGTAAGTTTCATAAATTGGAGTTACGTCCCACTGGTTCTCACACGACAAATTAGTAAATTAGAATTTCCAACATAAAGGAAATTATTTTCAGCCAGCACCAAATAACCATAACAATACATGTTTCGTGAGGAACATTGTGACTGGATGATGATGAGGATATAGAAGCATATAAAACAGCATTCCCTATCTGTGTGCAGATAACGTAATGTGAATTTCAAGTAGAAAGTATGTAATGATGATGAGGAATTGGTGTGTGTGTGTGTGTGTGTGCATGTGTGCATACACACATATGTGCATTGCATATATACGAGGGTCGATCAACATGCTACCGCTGACACACTTCCAGTTCTTGAAGGAGAAACATTATTTGTGCGGTGCATAATCTATCTTAGTCAGAAACACCCACCACGTTTCTTCGATCTCATTCTTATTGATTTTGTTTTACATGTGACTGAAGTGTGAGAGTGTAAGCATTCGAAAGAAGTTGGGGAAAACGCTTATTCGTGCAGTCATCAAATATTTGCTGACAAAGAAACTGTCACCAACGGACATTTATAATGACATAAGGAAGACAGTAGGGTAGTCTGTCCCCTCATACGACATGGCTAAAAAATTCAAAAAATGCCTGCGTGGGAAGAATTGCAGCAGCTATTCTGAAGTGATGGATGCTGTAAACGTATGGTTTGAAAGATTACTTCGTTCCGGAATTAAAGTCCTAGAGCACCAAATGGAAAAGTTCATTGAAGTTGCAGGAGACTATGTTTAAAAATATGAGTAGCGAGAGGCCCTCTGGCAAAGCCTTCTAGGACAGGTCGTACATATTTCATAATCTATATATTAATCATATTGTATTTTCGCAAGGATTTGCAAAGGATATCTTGTTGATTGGTTCGTTCATTTCGTTTATTTTACTTTGATCTTTTTATAAGATTACTGCTAATCGCGAAGATGATGATGATATGATGAGATTCATGAAGGGACACTCACAAAACACACCCAAGGCCAGACCGGAATTCAAACCCGGGGGACCCTTGGTGTCATAGCGCGTTGTGCTAACCACTCCGCCATGTAGGCTGGTCACGAATGTCTTCTAAATGATGATTAAATTGAAAATCGAAAACCAACTTCTTACAATCAGCTAACCTCGGTATAAAGCAAGAGTAAATGATATCCAAAACATTAAAAATGTATTTCGATATTAAATTATATATATTGCCATAATATAGATGTGAATTAGATAATGAATACTCTATGTCTTGTAAACGCGAAGTTCAAGATTAACACATGCTTCTATCCATTCGGCTCTCATTTTTACATTGCTTCTAGATCGGGTTAGTAAATAGTCACGTACCCTATTTCATGGCATAATCGTCTCAGATTTTATGCCATTTTTTAAATGGGTTCGTATCATTATGTCAAGATTTATTAAAACTAAATTATGCTGATATTAGCGGTACTTAAGAATAATTTATCACTAAGTAAATGATCTTTGGTATAAGATTAGGATGCAAAGAATACTAGGGAATCCATGTTAACTTGAATTGTCCAAATCGATGCACCTAATTTCTTCGTAAGAGTTTAGCGAAGTTTCATCCGGTCCGAAAACATGTGAACACATTAATTGTTATTGATTTGTGCATTGTAGTTGAAATGTTACGCTTCAGAAAATTTATAGTGTTTCGACGTAAAGCCTTTGAAAATTAATCTTCTATGTCCAAAAATTATATCATTGGTTTCGTTGCCTGACTCGCCTATGCAAAGTAGCATACAGTACCAGAAGTTTGAGGTTTTGTGTGCTTCAAGTCCACTTTATGCACAGTAAGGTTAAGCGGGTCTACTGCTTAAAGTGGGGTCCGAACCACTAAGTGCCTTCACCGGGTATCGAACCCTGGACCCTTGATTGCAACGCGATGACGTTACCACAATACCATCGAAGAGCCCGTCAGAGAATTTATATTGATATCATTATAGACATATATATCTATATACACTACATTGCCAAAAGTCACCGAACACCCAAGTGAACGTGGCGGTAGTGTCATGGTCTGGGGCTGTTTTTTCCTGGTTTGGACACGGGCAATTAGTTTTGGTCAATCGCAAGATGAAGTGGTGTTGATGAGGACATTTTAGACAACAACATGCTGCCCACACAGTGGCAACAGTTTGGAATGAGCCCTTTTCTCTAACAGCACCATAATAGCCTTGTCCATAAAGCAGGGTCTATAGCATCGTGGTTTGGGAACAATCAGGTGGATATGTTCAGCTGGCCTACTCAAATACCCGACTGGAACCTCATATAGAATCTTTGGAATAATGTGGAGCGTCAGGTGCGTGCCAGACCCACTCGACCGAAAACCACCATATGACTATTCCCGAAGTTAGAGGACGAATGGAAAATAATTTCACCAGCAATATATCAGAACTTAGTAGAAAGCCTGCACCGAGCAGTAAATGTAATCCGACATCGTATTAGTTACCTGGCTGGAGTCTTTGGAATAAACAGCACTGGGTGTCTGGTGACTTTTGATACATAGTGTGTACACACACACACACACACACATTCCTGTTAGACATTAGGGCAACGACAGATAGCATTCATAAGAAAAAATATAATGATTGTAATACGGGGTTGGATGAAAATTTCGAACTGTAGAAAGGAACGTGTCATCGCAGAGAGAGAGAGAGAGAGAGAGAGAGAGAAAGTTTGTACAACAAACCTGGAAATTATCAAAATTACACGTCAGAGCAGAAGATGGTACGAGTCTCATTTACGTACTTCTCTTCTCTGGAAAAGAAGAACAAATACTGTAAAAGCTTCCAAAATGTGAACCCAGAGTTTCGGCGACTCATTCTCAGCAAGGAAGCCTCGGTTTCCTTAGCAAGGATAATTAGCATTCCTTATTGTCCTCACATTTCGCTTTACATTAAGCTCAGGACGTGACTACTCTCGACCGGGCGTGTTGGCTGGATTCCTCCGAGATACAATTTCCGTCTTTTAGAAAACTTCCTATCTCGGAGACGTTGAGAAAAGTTGCGTTAGCAGACACAGCCCTTTCCCACTACTGAGATTTCCCATTTGAGGAAGAACTGTCTCTGCTTAGGCTTTATTTACGCACTTCTTATTCATGTTTAGCTGTCCCTTTCATTTATGTTACCCCATCCTGAGTATTTTCCCAGCATCCCCACGGACGTCGCTTGGAACACGAACTTTAAATCCGTTGTTCTTCAGACAGTAAGATATTTTCTAAACCGACGCGCATCTCTTAGCGTTCTCTTGGGGACTCCCCCCCCCCCCGAAACCCCTTAAGCTAAGTTGAGGCAGAGATGGTTCGTGATGAATGGCCTTGAAACAGGCGAGGTTCATTATCATATTTCACTGCCATCATCGCTCCACGGTGAGGCTGGCAGCTAGTTGGCACGCCTTCTTCGCGGATCGCCGTCGTCGTAAATATGGAGATGTGCCCCAGTTGTGTGTTCTGGCGTGAAAGTGCACGAGGTCATCTATATCCAAAGATGGCTCGTAGTCTTCTACAAAAATGTTCCGCATACTATAAGCTTCGGGATTGGGAAGAGTCTCGCAACACTACGTAGTACTGTAATACCTCGTTAATCCGGTCCCCGATAAGCCGGACTTCTCTTATTCCGGACGGGCAAAAAAAAAAAAAAAAATTTTTAAATGTGGCTAGAAGTCAACAAGAGAACTTCCCAACGAAATGGCAGTCAACCACTGATGAAATTCTGTTTCGCGCAGACTTTGTACTGTACCGTACAGTGTATTTAGGCATATGCCCTTAAAAAAAAACATAATAAACGTGTTTTGTTTCAATAAACGGAGTTTTAATGTACTTCCTGCTGTTCTTTTAGGTTATTTCAGTTAATCCGAACTTTCGTTAAACCGGCCAACTTATCCCCCTCATTAGATCGGATTAATGAGGTTTTACTGTACTGAAACGCAGCGTGACCCAAAATGATGATCAGGGTTTCAAGTAGTTGGTATGTTGCAACAGACGAAGATGAATGTTTATATCGTACATGTACAGTCAACAGCAAAGATAATGGTATGCAAATTGTCCACCGCTTTTTTCATAACATTTTACTTCTACAACCTATATGTTGGTTCGAAGCTGGCATTGTTCTCTGCTTATTGACATCAATATTTGATTTCATTGTCATTACATTGTATAAGTCAGACCTAATGAAAATGGTGGTGGACAATTAGCCTACTGTTTGTTTCGCCGTTGGGTGTACAATAAGAATGGCTGTGCAAGTTTGCTTCTCTGAGAGCTTATGACTTGAATTCCATCAGTCACAGTAGCGTAGGTGTATTACAAGATGGCGACTACCGTGCAGAAGTCCCTTTGTGTCATTGATTGATGGATTAATTTGGTGTTTTATGTCCACTTTATGAACAGTGAGGCTAATCGGGACCTGACCTAGAGTGGGTTCCGAACCACTGTGCCTCCACCGGGTATCGAACTCGAAACCACTTGATTACAAGACGACGACGCTACCACTGCGTCATCTGGGAGGCCGTCTTTCGTGTCACTGAATGTGCAAGGCGTGGTTCTGCTCTTTCAGTACAGCAAGCTCTTCGACAGCGATTTGGAAGTGATCCTCCGCCCGATAACAACATTCGTGGATAGTTTTATAAGTTTCGATCAACTGGATGTGTCTGCAAAAGGGAAGCGTTCTGGACGTCCAAGTGTGCCGAACGAAAGCGTCGAGAAGCATTGGAATACAGGATGGATGTGTGCCGTTTCACGAAAGGTGCTCATATTGAACATTTACAAGGTACACTATGTAAATCCGTTGTTTACTCCTATGCTTTGTCCTTGTACCCCAAATATAAGGGAAATTAAATCCCTGTAATACCTAGGTAGATAACTAAAAATGCTGGATAGATATGCAAATTTTCTTACTTTTTTGATACAAGAGAACTGTATAAATGTAGTAAAAGTTAGGCCTGAGCTGATGTACCCTTATCGGCCGACAGCAGTTGTATTGATATCGGAAAGTATGGGTTGGATTTTCCTTCCATTACTTTTCCCGTATTTTGGTGCTTCATGTCGTACTCAACAACACTCGCGGAGTGTAACTATTCTGGAAATTGTGGAAGGTTCAAACTTTGTCATTACACCGCTTTAGTGTGAGAAACTGAATTTCGTGATTACGTTACATATTTTAATATTCTAATGTGATTCTTCAACATTTTAAAGCAAAGTTCATAATAAATGTTTTCATAGAATTGGAGTATAATACTTACTATAAGGCCTGCATGGGTTTGTATGACTCACAGATGACTGTAGTCTCCGAATAATTTCAGCATGCTGATTCCAAAAATGAAATGCCTTTTTACCAATCACATCTAGTTTTTCCTTTTTAGAAAACAGTTGGCCCAAATATACTAACTGATTAGTTATATCATTTACTCAATAGATGGCTCTGCTTAAATAACGGTAAAATATTGCTTTCATAGAATACAAATTTTCCAATGTTGAACTATAGCTGAACATAGAATAGTAAGCATTTAATCCACCTTCTAACTTCACAGGACATATTGGCATGAAAATTGTAAACTTTGATTACCTAAGTTCCATTTTCGAAATCCCTCATAACAATCTTCTTCACAAAATCTCCAAAACTAATGTTATAATGTAGTGGGTTCATTGAACTTAATGACTTGGAGAAAATTCCTGACGTGATGGGACAAAATTTATGTCATATCCGTCATCAGCATTTAAAAGACTTCCAGAATAACCTGTTTGTTTGTAAACAACCGAAATTTCTACTGTTTATATTTATTTTGTTACGTTGTGTAATACGGTAATACTGTATAATGGCGAATATGAGAATTTTGATTGTGAAATTGTGAAAAAAATCCTGACGTGATAGAAAAAAACGGATGTCATATCCGCGATCAGCATTCAAAATACTTCCAGAATCACCTATTGATTTGAAATTATCCGAAATGAAGAAAATGCAGGGTGGTGATTCATCAATATTATTAACAAATTATAATTGAAGGACTACGGGGTAAAACATAGTAAGTGACATTTTTGTCATTATTGAGTTACAAAGTAAAAAGAGCCATCCATCAATTTTCGAGTGTAATTTGCTTGTCATGGAATTTGTAATGAACTCGTTGAACGTTTCTGAAATCGGTAAACATTACACGAAAACAATTTATCTACAGTATAGAATCTAAAAACCTTTCTGCTTTATAAATTGAATAATGACTACAATGACACTTGACATCATTACCCCTGAGCACTTCAATTATTATATTTTTCAAGTATCGGTATGTATCGTTTCAGAGTGGTATTCGCTCAGCATTAGCAAGAATACATTTTAGTAACTCGTTATGAAACCTTTCATCCATGTGTCTGCCCTCAAAACCTATTATAAAACATGTAATTCGCCTTTTCTTGAATGTGGTTCCTGTGTTTTTGTTCTTTTCTTACGAGAGGAACATAAAAAGAACAGAAAAAGTAGTAAATTTCTTCATCTCAATAGCTAAACATAGATGTCAAGCCCTTGTAAACTATTGCAGATGAAATCCTATCCGATCTTCAAATACAGTATCTTTATCTTGACCGTCAACTTTCAGATTTGAAATTTCTATTCAGAATCATGAATTGACAAACGTCACTAGTAAACCCTTCCCACTTGTTCCTATACGGATAGCAAATTCAACCATTTAATTGCACTAAATCTCTAAGGCCATACATAAAACAAAGATATTCTCTGCTAGTTAGAGAAAATATATCTGTCTGTGAAAGACAATAAATGTGTAGTCATCAAACCAAACGTTTTCCAACCGTCTACATGAACATGTATATTAATTTGGTGAAACAAGAGGCAGTAGAACACATAAAATTGACCAGGTATTCAGGATTATTCCATTAATTTGCCTTTTGCATCAACGGCGGAGTGCTGAGAAACTAGAAGAAGAAGATATCTTAAAGAAATAGTAGATTGCAGTAGAATTAGATATTTAATGTGTCTAGTAATCTGTCTACATGTGCGCCATTTTTACCCATTATTTGTCACAACGTATTTGGTTTTGTAGGGATAATGTTCTTCTGAAAGTATTCTGGTTCACTTAGCAAGAAAATATAAGTTATTTCACTCAACACATTACAAGAGAGATGAAATATTAAATTTACTGAATTACATTTTAATGTAATGGAACCAAACAAAATATGCATATCTTAGAATCTAACCCCTATTATTCTATTTCCTCTCAAGATTCACACACAAACTGCGTTCTTTCGTCTGAACACGCACACCATTTCATAAATTTATAACAGATTTTTTAAACACGTACTGATATAGGTGAATGTACTACGTGCCAGAGAACGCTCTCTTCTATAGTGGTGTGGATCATTATTGCTCCACGGAAATATGGATCTGTAACAAATCAACGATGGATCTTTTTCAAATACATGCTGACCGAATAGAGTTCCTGGGTGGTTCCAGGAAAGGTCAAGGAGAGCAAATTTTGGGTTAAGAATGCCTTTCTTGTGTGTGTTTAGAGAACTGACATACAAATGTGCTTCACAGGAAAAAATGGATCCATCTTTCTGCCGATTTGTTGAGAACAGAGTATACACGTATCGACGCGAAAGCTTCCTGTCAACACGAATCTTCACAGTTTTCATGATCGAGCTGAGTGTGCTTTGTGTAAGAGGAAATGTTGCCAATAGACTGCTTCACGATAAAACTATTTGTCATAAGAAACACTCAGTTAGATATGACAGACAGCGTCCCTAAGCGTCTCGCATGAGACAGAAGATGAAAGCGAAGACGAACATGTATCGTAAGAAACCACTGCCAGAAGTGTTCTCCCTGCTCCCGAGGGAACAAAGCCTACCCCGCTTCTTTCCTTTCACTTCTCCAGAGAAAGAGAGAAGTATCGACATCTCTCCCTGGAGAAATTCCATCTTGATGGTAATAGAAGAACGAGAAATATCGGATGATTTCAAGGATATGGTAAATAATCTTCCATGAAGGGGCGTTAGCAATCTGACGCTTTTCAATACCGACCGCTACTCTAGGGGATTCCCAGGATGGAACTTTTAACAATGGCTAAGAACGTTTTCCCTTACAACCGCATCCTTCAGATTAAAAGGCGTATCAATCCATAGTTTTATTCTTTATTTTCATTTTAACTTTCTCTAGAAGCTTCAATTCACCAAGGTTCATTCACTTGTTTCCAGCAGCTGTCCACTCCCCTCAGGTATTTGAATTATGAACAGTCGAGTGTTAAGCAGACTTCCACTTCCTGATATATTGAGGCTGCAAGGTTTACAATAGGTAAACAAGTAGTAAGCTGTTTACAATAATAGGAAGGTAAAATCTCACGTATCAGCGTATACGAAGTCTCCTCTGACTGGGGTTTAGAGGAGCGGACAGACTGACAGAGGAAACACTGGTTGAATACAGGGAAAGGTCTTGGAGAATAGAGAAGAAGAGTTGTCACCCTGACTGAGCGGAACTAGCTAAGAAGCCTGGCGAAAGGATAGTTTGATTTTACTGTTCGATATTAACTTCATCAAAATTCTTCTAAGTATATACATGTATTTATCCTAATCTTTACCATGTATGATTCGGGTTCAAGGTTCTAAAATCCAACGAGTGACTATTTTCCATTTCTAGTTCTTAAGATATTTATTTCAGTTGTGCCTTTTGCTGCCAAGCATTTAACTTGTCGTTATGACAAGTACTCTAATCATTAATGAGGATGAATGATGATTAGCTACATCACCCATTGGGATTTGCAGGTTCGATCCCATCATTCATTAGAATGACACGCAGGTACGTTGTACTAGAAACAAAACATCTGGGCCCATCAGAGGTCATTAATGCAAGAAACGTACCAGGATTTTCAAATCTCGAAAAGTAAAAACAGTGTGCGAATTAACGGAGGGAATGCATGGGGTCCCTACACCCAAAATATTTTATCCCAGGCAAAATAAAATTATTTTTATCCCTGGCAGAGATGTTTGTACTCTCTGATAGAAAATGGAATTGAAAGAATATGGCGTACCATATCTTAACCATGTTGAAACACACCTGAAAAATCATTCTTGTCCATTAATGGTCAAGTCATCAAAGATTTCCTTGTTGAAATGCATCCAATCTTGTGGATTAAAGGTGGACATAATTCTGCAACTGACAAAATTGACGGAACATGTATTAAAATGTCCAAGAAACTTTTTCATAGGATAAATGGACACAGAGTTTGAATCTGTCAATAGAAGTTTGGTCAAGTCTTCGGTGTTACCAGTTCGTTAACTCTTTTTGTGTACGAGTTTGTATTTTCTTAGAATATAGATGTAGTAAATGATTCTAAATTATGTGTAAATATTATCATAAGATTTATGGGTTAGAAACAAGGTTCTAAGGTATTTAGAAGCGTACATTCTTTCATAGGGGAGTTTCTTTATCTGTACCTTCACTCCCGTTTAGACAGAAATCTGTGACTTCGATGCCATCTTTCAAATTCCCTTTGCATTTGCATCTGTTTTGGGAAGGAAGGTGAGTTGCATTGCTTCCGCCGGGAGTGGAATGTTCTGTAGGTACTGTGATTAAATATTGTGCAACTCTTTTGTGTGTGATATAAATATCTGTATCATCTAAGGTAGTATGGAGTGTGTAAGGGATTATTTCAGTATCAGTCAATTAACACTTAAAGAGATGCTTTAAGAAATGTAGAAAAATATATTTGTGTGATATTTATAAATTTTATGTAGCTTAATTACCCCCACCACACACACATAATTCACCTTCATTTTATACTGGTAATTTCTTTAAAAATGGACCTGGTTTACAAAGCCCCTCCTGATAACCAGTGAGCTCCCCTGGAGATAAATTCTAGCTACGGGCCTGGATAACATGTAGAGAAATATGCATACCCGAAATAACATAATTCCCAATATAAATTCACACATACGGCATTGAGTGGGTATGCCCCTAAAGCTAAATACTTAATTCACGCAGTGCGTAAAAATATAATCCAATTATACTATACATTTGTTTTACAGAAACGTAGCTTAATTACAATTCTCTGAGTACAACACTTAATTACTATAATTCAAGAACTTGGTTTTGTTAAGTATATAACTCACATGACAGGGAGAGAGAAATTTATTTCTTTATGACGGAAGAAAGAAACTGAACTGACATTATAAAGTAGCAAATAACAAATAAAAATTTTGAAATTAACAAATAGTGTTTGTATTAAATAATTAATAACCACCAAAATGTAAATAAAAGTTATTCCTAAAAAATAATAATATTAAATCAATGATTTGCTACCCTTCGTTCACGCAAATTTTGCATGGACCATCGTTGAGTGATTGATTGAGTGGGTTAATATTACTTCGTTTTTCTGCCACGTTTGGATAATCGAGAAGACGAGGATGATATGATGAAGGGACACAAAAAACGCCAATGCCCCGGACGAAATTTGATCCCGGATCGCCTACCGTCGTACCGCGCTGTGCTAACTTTCTAATGCAATTCCACCGAATATTGAACGCGATCTCCAAGATGCAATATATTAAGCATTCCTAGCAACGTTTTCCTCCATCGATTTAGTGTCAGAAAAAAAATGTGTTCATTATTTGCTTTCTGTGAAGGAATAGCTATGTGGAATTCCGTTTGCCACTCCCCTTCACTCTCATCCTCCCCTCTTCCTTTCTTTTTCTCAACCAATATTCTTGTGGAATTTTCTTCCTTCCCTTATACACTTTCAAGAGTCGATATTCAGAAATATCTCAGATTTTGCCAACTGTTTCAAATAAGCGAGTAAAATTTTTCAGGAATGCAGAAGCGAACATATTGTTCAAGTTAAATCGAATACCAGAGAATTAGACGAATAATTCAACGGACTAATGTATAACGCCCATTTGAAATTAAATAAGGCCTCTCAGATGGACAAGTGGTAACGTCGTATTCGTAATCAATGGGTTCCAGGTTCAATATCTGGTGGAGGCACATCGCAAAATGTTCGAATTTAATTATAAACTGTATGTCCAGTCTCGATTAGCCTATCTGTGCATAAAGTGACTTAAAACAACAAATTCAACAGCCTATTTCAAATAGTATGTAGTTCTTCAGACGCACTAGTAATTTTGATGATTTACAGTTTATGCTTAAGCTGAACACAGAGTATGTTGTAGCTGTAGCATATTTGCTGTATCTAACAAAATTAATTTATCTCCGATCTAATTCTCTGCTAATTAAATTACGTATGTTCGTGTGTTGGAAATGTAATACTTGCAACACAGCTGTATATACGCCTTGAAACGGAACCGGTGCTTCTCACCTAAACCACACGTTAGATTGATATCTTAACTACCTCCCAGTAAATGGACTCTTCCTTCCAACACTAGGCGCACAGTGACGAGAGGAGTAGAGGATAGTTGCAGTTGGCGATCTAAATTGTGTAATCAGAACCCCATTAATGTGAAAATTGACCTGGTCAAAGGAAATTATTGTAGTTAGCAGCACCCCTGTTGTGTACCAACGCTTTTGATGGGCAATTGTTCTCCAATTTAAATACATGTACAATTTGATGCTGAACGTTCTGCTATTACATTAAATTGCAAGTTTAATTTAATATTGTCCTCAGAAATTATGTCGGAACATGATAGATAAATAATCATTTCTGTGAAACTAAGTTTTTTAATAAGATGATATTCAACAACAGAAATGATATCGGAACTAAAACAAGATTTTAAATTTTCACAGCAGTTGTTTACGTCACTTGTTATTAACAACTGACTCTTCTTTTTACGTGATATCATACTTTTCCTCATGGCTAGTAAATATGATTCTCTATTTTATACATACACATTTATCGAGAAGAATAGTTATTACAAAAAATGTTTCATATTCTGTTTCATGTCTCGCAATCTCTAGGGCTCTCTCATTTACAGGAATTATAATTTTAAATCGTTGTAACCCAAAACAAAAATGACGAAAATACGCGCGGAAAATGTCTGCTTAATACATAGAAAACATATGTCATCGGATATGGGGGATAGTGTTTAATGTATAAAAATAAATATCTTGCGCTTACTCACTTAATACATTTTCTTGTTTGTAATTTGGGAAGTTTCTCCGATTCCTACTCCCGCTGTTGAATTACACATACTCGCAAGTCGCAACAAGAAGAAACATAAAAGCGTAGTGTAAACACCTACATTTTTGTATTATAGTTCCAAGGCCGCTATGGACGACCAAAATTACGTCACGTTTAGTGCTCTTTGTGCTTAAACGTACTATATTTAGCCCGTCTGAGCTACCCTGTCGTTGCGCTTTAATATATTAATTCTTAGGTTCAGGAGAATGGAATTTTCGGTAACTTATGACTTGCTACATACTTGCAGATACTCTTTCAGCCCATGTGACTTTGATTTGGTCACTAAGACGAAGCTCCCTAACTGTTCCAGAGATTGATTGATTTATTGATTTGGAATTGTAAGGCCACTTGATGCACAATAAGACTAATAGGGACTGAACCTACAGTTTAAAGTGGGATCCACCTGTTCCAGAGATTCTTCAGGCAATAGACCGCTGCATTCAAACCATCAACAGAACAGCCGGACCCTGTGGCCGAGTAGTTAGCCCATCGCGCTGTGACGCCAAGGGTCCCCGGTTCGAATCCCGCCCGGGTTTGGTTGTTTGTGAATGTCCATTCATCAATTTCATCATTTCATCACTCATCCAAATCTTCGAAAATTAGCCAAGAGACACAAAACGCAAAGCAAAATAAATTAAATCAATCAATCAAACTATCAAAAGAACAGTCTCTGCTACAGAAGTAGTACGACTTCCACATCGCTTGCAATGGTTGTACACATTGCTGGTGGCTACATCGAAGGGCTGTAAAAGTTTCACAGAGGTATCTCTTTTGCATCATTTGAGAATAAATAGTTGCCACTATTAAATTTCCAACCCACGTATAATGGAGGTATTGTAGGTAAACTATCGATAAAAAATATGAGGACATGCAATTTGTCAAGATGTCCACCACCAGGATTTTTTCAAGAAATGAGCCAGATCCAAAAATATGGAACAAAGAGAAGACTTGAATTTAGACATATTGAATTCGGTTACTTACGTCTTATTCCTACCACATTTGGCTAATCGCGATGATGAAGATTAGTGACGACATGATGAAATTAATGAAGTGGAAATAACAAAGATCACCCATGGCCAGGCTGGATAACAACTATGTAGCTCTGGAGTCTTCTAGTGTGACGTGTTATTGGAGTATTAGATGTGACCATCAATGCTATGGTAGAATTGCATCTAGAGGAAAACGTACAATTGAAGAGTTGCAATATTATGGTCGAAAGTAACGGGAAAAATCAAATCACCGATAGACTTCCCCCAACCCGGCAACCAGAAGCACAGTTATAGACAAAAGCGATCAAAAGACGTACAAATTGCAGAAGCACAAAATCCCGTGGCTGAGTAGTTAGCACATCGCCCTACAACGGCAAGGGTCCGGGTTCGAATCCTGGCCTGGCCATGGATGCTTGTGAGTGTCCATTAATCAACTTTACTACTCATCCCCATCTTCGCAAATTTTCCAAAAGTAGCACAAGAGGCGAAGTAAAATAAAGCAAATCAATAACTCAAAACTTGGTGTTTAATGTTTACATTCAATTCTCAAAAGCATTCGAATAGTACGGTGTAAAGGTAAAGTTCCCCCCTGCATACAGCATCTTTGTCATGAAGGCATATTTAGGGAATGTGGGAGTAGGGCCCCACATATTCTTGATCTCGGTCATTTTGCACGTGATGTGATCAGCACCAAGCTCCGGCCGCTTTTACCCCACAGGGTTGCCTCCAGGTACCCATTGATGTGAGTCTGGGTGATCCCCAGAGCCAATTTTTGCGGGGACAAAGGCTGAAAAATTCCGGCCTGAGATCACCCATCCCTGGAATCGAATCCCGGTCTCTCGCTTGACAGTCGTCAGACGCCATAGCAACTAGATCACCGAGGCTCGAAAAGTACGGTGACCCTACAATTAACAATGTTTTTCAAATTTCCTTTATTTCCAAATTAATTACAGCACAATCATTGAATAATCATGATAATTATATGTTTAGACGATAATATATTTATAAATTAAATGATATAGTATCAGCAATGATTTCAAAATAAAGAATATGTCTAAATGCATTTTCACATCACGACTGTAGTTCGAGAAAAGTTGAACGGGGAGTAAAAGGAATGAACTCTCCCAACTATATTGGGACGCGAGGTTATATATGTTATAAAAATATTTCCTAATTAGTGAGATGTTCTCATTTTTGTTTTAGTTCAGTGGCTTTTCCCCATATTGTGTGATGGGAGAAATACACAGTTCTGATGGGACCATACTATAACTATGAGGAACCAAGCAACATCGAAGTATACTGTGTTTCAAAGGCAACAGACCACGTTGCCGTGGCACTGGGCGAGACGGTTTCACGCAGGTAAAACAGCGACAGCGAAAACTCAGGCGAGGTCAGGCCGGCTCAATAGCACAGTGGTAGCGCAATGGCACGGTTTGCCAGAGACCATGGTTCGAGTCTTGGTCGAGCCTGCATTTTTCGCTGAAAATCGTAGTACATCTCCTGTGTGTGCTTAATCTTCAATATAACCAAGATGATTTCCACTTCCCAATTTGAACGTTACGTAAGCAGTGATATGGGAACGAATGTTGGCTTTTCTTACAATTTCAAATTCTACACACGCCTTACAGAGATATATCGGTCTTGTCCTAATTGCGAACAGTATCCTAGTTGCTAACACTTGCTGCCTGAACAGGAACATCCTCGATGGGCTGTGTCCTAATTGCGAACACATCTTTCCGCCTTGGGATCTACAACTTTCTCTCACACTTCCCGAGTCTCTTTAACGATTTTTTTTTAGAGACTCAGTTCCAGACTCGAGACTAGCCAATGTTTTATTTGATCATAGAAAATTCGATATGATTAAAGTCGTCACCAAATTATATATAATTTAATAATAAAAGTGTGGCCTATATATATATGTATATATATATATATATATATATATATATATAGATATATATATATATATGTGTGTGTGTGTGTGTGTGTGTGTGTGTGTGTGTGTATGTATATATATATATATATATATATATATATATATATATATATATATATATATATATATATATTGTTCGTTCTGTTTTACATATTCCAGGCTCATTTATATCCTAAGAATAATGTCATTAGACTTTTCTCCCTCTGCATTTAAGCTTCATATAAGGTCTTCCACTCTCGGATGTGGACTACCTAGCTAACTGTTGGTTTCACGCTTCCATCACTCCACTACACTATTTTTCCTGTGCTTTCTGTTGAAGAAGTTCCACATAACTTAAGGCACTAAGGTGTTTCCGAGTCAGTAACACACAAATGAAAGTCAGACCTTACATGGATTTACAAAGCAGAAGAGGCCTCTTCAATGGCGCAGTGGTAGCGCCGTAGCCCGTCAAGGATAGCCGTAGCCGGAACGGGTTCGAACACCTGGAGGCACATATTTTTTCAGATCCCACTTTTAACTCTAGGTCCAGTCCCGATTAGCTTTACTGTGCATAAAGTGGACTTAAAATATCAAACAAACAATCAAAGCAGAAGACGATGATAAGTCAATCAAATTATTTATTGTTGTTAGTCAAACCTGCTGTTTATCTGCGTCACTATCTTATCAGGTTTTAAAAACAGGTTTTTCTCTTTCATGTGTTCACAATTAGGACATGATATAATTTTTCACTTTTATGTGTTCACAATTAGGACACAACCATCATACATTCCCCCGTCCTCAGTGTGGGAGCGGTAAGGTATTTTACTCTAGTGACATTCATTTTCTTTTCTTCCGGTATAGAGAACATAATCCAAGTTACTTGCAATCTAGAAAATTGATCTTCATGTACTCAGGGGAGGTGAGATTTCATGTTACTTATTTCATCAATTACATTGTCTCCAACTTGAGCCCGCGTACTTCCCTCCTTGTGGGATAAATTGATATTTCCCTTTTACGCACTCTTTTTAATCCCGTTCTCTGTTGGAGATGTTCCAGATGGATTTACAGGAACGTATTTCTAATTTCCCGCTGAAAATAAGCACGACTTTTACATTAGAAAATATGTTTCTCTTTAAAAAGTATCAGCAGAAAGTACACAATTCTTGCCACGATTATAGAACACTTATCAAGCAATGCGCAAACACTCTTTTCAACCTTCGCGGAGGCCCGACGAAGTTCAAATCTCGTAAAAGATTTAGAAAATTTCTTAATATCATTCTATTTGATAAATGAAAATTGGACATTTTAGACCACATCTATACTGTATCGAAGACAACAAGATGCAATTTGTAACTTTATTATTTCTAGTTTCCGAAATATACATTTATATTTTAAATTTTGAGCAATTTTAAAGTTCACGCTTTAAACGCACTCCGCATTTTATTATGGGATTTTATTTTCATGAGGAAGCTATCTGCCAAATTTTATATCTTTCGTTTAAAATAAAATGTCCAATATTCCTGTACTGGTTGGAATGTTTGTGACTAGCTTGCATGCTTCTTATGTTTAGGATTATACTCCAATGTTTGCCATTTTTAGCCTTATTTATTTCAGTATATAGCTAAAAGTGAAACACTGGCCAGAACGATATAGAAATCATAAGAAAATTGAACCATTTTAATTGGAATTATTTCATTGCCTACGTTCATAATACACGTTAAATCTTCAAATTTAAAAAGAAATCACAAAAAATATACTTTGTATTGTAAATAAATAACCTAGTATTTAAGCGAAATATAATTGTAAATGTGTAAATTTCACATGCAGTATTGCAATGCATTAAAATATTTCTTGCAGAATATTTAATAACATTATTCAAAGAAAAAAAATTATATGGTTTGGTCACGTCTCTGCCTGGAAACTAAGTTGTAGATAATAGCATCGGAGTGCTAGGGTTAATTGAAATATAGGAGGGCCACATCAGAAGCAAATTATCTCGCAATATCCACATGGTTTCCATGTGGAGGGAAACATATAAGGCTTATGATACCCTTCTCGTTCCGCTAGAGAAATTTTTGGTCTCGAGACTTGCAGCAGAATAGATGAAATGTTATTAGGAAAATTTTATGGAGCTGCGTTTATTGAGTCCCATGAGAGATAGGATGTGGCTCGAGTGTAATATTCATGAACAGAATTTATCTCTGTACAGGACGTAGCAGTGAGTAGCACAATAAATTTCGTGAAATAAACTTAAAAGTTGATTTATGTTTACCGAGGCTCGGCTGATAATGTGTTGTTGTTCCATGAAACAATCTAATGCACACTCAACGAAGCTCGTACGTAAGTCATGGGTTGTGAAATACTCACGGATCCAAAAGTTGACTTTGCGGTTCGAATTTTGGGTAAGACAGTTTGTTTAGTTTTCCTGCATGCGTTAGTTTACGCAAGAAAATGAAATGGTCACGTTATGTAGCACTAATTACTGCATCCTAGAAGTAATAAATAAATATAAATTAATAACTTACAAATAATATTCCACTTTTTCTGTGGCCGCGGTGGCTCAGTTGTCGACCTCCGTGGCGGAGTGGCTAGCACAGCGCGCTAGAAAGCCAGGGGTTCCGGGTTCAAGTCCCGGGTAAGTCATGGGTATTTGTGTTTGTCCAGATGATAAGAAACTGATAAACTGTAACAATTTAAAAGTGTAAAAGTGATTGATTGATTTATTGCTTTAGTTTATTTTACATCGCGTTTTGTGTCTCTTGGCTAATTTGCGAAGATGGGGATGAGTGATGAAATGATGAAATTGATTAATGGACATTCACAAAGAACCAAGCCCGAGCGGGATTCGAATCCGGGACCCTTGGCGTCGCAAGTGTAAAAGTGGGAAAAAGTGTGAATGGTGGGGGATACCTCCGTGTAGGGGGTATTTCCTTTTATATATATATATATATATATAAAAAAGTCGGTAACGCGTATGAGTACCATGCTAAAGGTCCGGGGTTCGATCCCCGGCCGGTTCAAATCCGGGAACTTTTCACGTCAGAGGCGTGATGCTGATCACATCACCCCCACTCACGACCGGGTCAATACAGTGTGGGCCGTTACCCCCACCACCTATACGCCTTCATGGCGTGGTGCTAAGTACAGGGTTTCACTTTACCTTTAACTTTTTTTACTTTTATACTTTCTGACAAGCACCGTTGCCGTGCGGTCTAAGGCGTCATGCTTTGTGCTCCGGCAACAGAACGAGAGCTGCTTCGAGACTCCTGAAGAAAAGCGTAACAAGTATTCTCCTGAGATTTCGGACTGTGTATGGGACCGGTGGACACACACGATCCTGAGGAAATTGGGGAGCTACGAATGAGTAGTGTAACCACGTCATGGAGACCTACCTTCACGACTGTGGTTCGTCACTCTGACCACATATCAGCCTGTAACTGTTTGGATGATCTTACACTTCGGCAGAGGGAGTGAGGCCTGCAGTTTCTAGGTAGGCCCTAGCCCTCATAGGCTGTTGCGCCACGGGTTCCTATCATTAATATTTCTTCAGGTAACTACAATCCAACTTGTTGAACATGCTTTTCTCGATTTAGGGGGGATGAGGGGGTGGTTCCCTCCCACATTTCGCCACTTCTGCCCTCGCACTATGCTAAACCTTATCTATAAAGGGAAATATAGCGTCTTTGACCCCCACCCACTAAATTTTTCAATCTTGCCCCCAACATTGAACCCAATCGTCGCCACTGACTCATAGTTAATATGAAAGTTTCCACGTTTAATAGAAAATACGACCATGGGTGACGGAAGAGGAAGAGAGGGATATCGAACCTGTTCCCTCTGGACATTTAATTCATTTAATTCGTTTCAAGTTACATATGAACAGAGAGCGTGTTGTATTAATAGTTAAAACAGAAATAAAGCTTAGTTAGCATTCAAAGAGAATAATCAAAATTTAAATGCATTATATACAAAAAATAGTGTAAAATTCAGGAACGAATTTATGTTTCCACATTCTATCATTTAATTCAAATAATAAATTCTAGAAATTAAAGTTTCATGTGAGAGGGGTGTAAGGGGTGATGATTCCACGTAGTACACCCTGGACTGCTTTTTGAAGACCAACGAGGCTCTGGCGACTGGCCCTTTGGCCAGCATAATTCTGTGTGTTGGCCTTATGTTTGGTGTTTGACCCTTTACAGCCTGAGCTTTTAACTGGTCAGAATATTTTAAGATTTTAGTTATGCGACATTATAGTTTTGTTATATATTATGGTAAGGGGCTAAACCCCGCATAACGCGACGCGTCCAAAATAGCCTAAGTGCTGACGCAACCAAAATTCAAATTCAGAAGTTTCATGTGAGAGATCTCACGTTTCACAACAGACACATTTTGCCTAATACCCCCTCTCTCCAAATTTTGGGTCTAGAAGTTAGTATAAAACAGACAAACTATACTCATTGTATGAAATGTACAGAAAAATTATGAATAACAGTTCTGCAAAATATTCACTCATTTGATGGATCAAGTAGAAGAGTCTCTCCAAAGATATGTGATTTATGATTTGCTTTATTTTACTTCCGGCCGGCTTTCCAAAGATATAATAATAATAATAATAATAATAATAATGAAATGTTTACTAATACAATTTATAATACGATTATAGTTATAATTATAATTTCCATTTTTTCTCCTTAATTTTTATTAATGCCCTGATCCCCCCTCAAAAGAAATTCTGGCAACGATCATGAATACGGCTAATGCAGGTATGTGTGGCAGAAACCCGAACATCTCTTTATCTATGATATTTCTGAACCTCCGTAATTTATGATGAGGGTTCTAAGTATTTATCAACAAGGCAGTTTTCTGTGTATTTATCCGCTTATATTAAGAAAATGATGCGAAATGAAGATTCATTTATTGCAAATATTGTTTTGATACGAAGCACTCAACTATAGGTATTAAGCACGACAATAACGTTTAATTAAATTACTCTAGAAAACAGCATTTTCAATACTAAATGCTCATATTGCTAAAATAGCCAAGTGACATGAGGTCGGGGTTTCAATTTTCAACTCACCTCGCAACAAGCGAGATTTTCATTGTGGGGGAATCGTTAGAACAGCGTCAAGCGTACTTTAGGGAATCTGATGTTAGGGAAGGTAATGTGCTGGCTAATAGCGTGCACGTGTGGGTGTTGAAAAAGGCGCAGAATAGAGCTAATTGCAGAGAGTAGGCGCGGGTGGCAGGAGTCTAATTACATGTCGATTGTGGTTTGTTGAACACTGGAAAGTGGAGTGGAAATCAAGAGCTAAAACAGGACGAGATTATCATTTTCACGCCATATCACTTAAATATCCTCATCTGCATAGCAAGAGTTATTTTAGAGTCTGAAGTGTTACTTTAGGCGATTTTCCAGAGAGGAGATTTTACTTTTCTTTTCTTTCACTTTTGGCTAATCGCGAAGATGAGTATGAGTGATGATACGATGATACTGATGAAGAGACCTTCCCAATGAACACCCTCGTAGCCTTATAATCAACGGGTCTTGGGGTATATGCCCGATGGAGGCACATTGATCAGTTGTTTGGTGGTCTGGATACGACTTTAAATTGTAGGTCCAGTACAGATCAGCCTATCTGTACGAAAAGTGGATTTAAAAACAACAATTCAATCAACTCATAGCAGCATATCTTCAAGTTTATCGAAATGTTTAGTAAAATATTGGATATGGCATTCTTAAGAAAGCCCTTTCTTTGATCTCATTGCCATTTCTGTGCTCGAACTTATTACAAACTGCATGACATACATCCACTTGATTCCTTACAAGGTTAATACATTAATCTGAAATATTGTAGAATAATTTCCAAATATTTTCTTACGCAATTAGCGCCTCCTCAATTTTCTGAGTTGAGTGAGCTCAACATGCTGTGTTGTCTGTAAAACAATTTGAATTTACCGGGAAGCGGGATTTCAAAATTATGCGAAATTTCTTAATCTCTCTCTGAATGACACTGTAATTAAAAAACAACTCGTTCCAGTGCAATGCTACAGTAACCATAGTAAGCTGTAATACTTTCGACTTAAATGGGGTTACGGGTGATGTGAAAATCATTTTCGAATGCTCTGACCATAACTTCCGTAAATTTGGAGCTTTTGATCTGACGTTCCAATGCAGTCAAGGAAGCTTCTAGGTTTTCAACAATTTCTTAGACTTTCATAAGGATGATTACAACCCAGAAGTGTTCATAACTCTACGTTACAGAACTGATGCTATGGTGCATTTCAATACTGTTAGATTGATGGCGTTGGTATTTTAAGTTCAGGTTATGCACAACATTGCTAATTGGGATATTGGATCTACAGTTTAAAATTGAATACGAACCACTATGTGCCTCCACCGGGTATCGAACCCAGGACTCCTTTATTATCACTGCACCGTCGGGGAGGCCACAAAACTGTTAGCAATTGGTTTCAAGATGATGGCTTGGAACTTACAAAACTTTTTAAAATACACATAACACGTTCGATATGCTGTATAGGTAGATTTCCCAGAAATACAAATGTGACTTTCATTTAAATATACACTAAGATGGAGGTAAGAGAGGAAACAGGACAGAATTGGATACATAGCGGTCCTTCTGTATACTATTGTCCCACTAGTTCCCTGTGATTGCTTTAGTGCTATGTTTATTTTGAACATTTGAATGCAGTAGAGAAATCAGATAATTGAGTACTGTATTGAAACAACCATGAGGTAATCACTAGACTTCGGAAAATAGGTTTCTGACCTATTTTTTTCTTTACAGGTGTGTAAGAAATAATAAGTTATGTCAGCGTTTCGTTAAAAAAACGCAACTACTTCTAAAGTTTTATAGTGCCTAAAACAATATTTTTATTGTTAGAACCTATTTTAAGTTTATTTGCTTAAATTAAACCTTTTTCTAGGTTCTTATATATTTTTCCTGTGATAATTTATTTATTTTCAATAATGAACTCAACAGGCTGGCGCCCAGTTAGAGAGTTCAGAGATACAGGTTTTTATACATGCTTCAGTGACTGTTATTTGATATTGTTTTCATTACACAGTTTTTAAATTGTATATATGGCATAGAGAACAAATCAATATTTTTGTTACGCTTTTCCAAGGCATTGTAGAGAATACTCATTCTCCAGATAGGGGATTTCTTGACAATGTTTGTTCGCGCTCTATTCACAAAAAAGGTTTGATGATTGGGTCGCGTCTTATTGTTAGGAACGCGTAATTTAAATTGTGAGATCCAAAGAGGAGAGCGAAGTTTTCCATTATATATTTTCCAGAGCAGCAGCAGGTCGCGCACTGTCCTTCGATCGTCAAGCCTGTGCATTCGGAGCTCCTCTATTAGATTACTGTACGAATCAAATTTGGGATAAAATCCTTCAAGTCTATACTTCATATAACGTAACATCTTTGATTGTACTCGCTCTATTTTTGTAGTCTGTACTATACAGTCAGTGTTCCATACAACAGACCCGAATTCAAGTTTTGAACGCACTAATGAGTAATATAATACCTTAAGTGTTTGGGTGTCTCGAAAGTCTCTGCCCATTCTAATAATGAACCCGATAAGTTTGTAAGCGTTGCCTATTACTTTGTTAATATGGTGAGTGAAAGTTAGCTTAGAGTCAAAATATATTCCTAGGTCCTTTGCTGTTTCAGATTTTTTTAGATTGGTATTATTAAGTTTATATTGAAAATTTAAGATCGTTTTTTGTTTAGAGTAAGTAACAAAATAGCATTTTGCTGCATTAAGAGAAAGACCGTTGCACAAGCACCACGCACTCAACCTATTTATGTCTTGTTGTAGACAGACACAGTCTTCAATATTTTTTATTCTTTGAAAGAATTTCAGGTCGTCTGCAAATAACAGTTTTCTAGAATTAATCAAATGCTCTGGTAAATCGTTGATTAATAGAAGAAAGAGAAGAGGTCCTATGTTCGACCCTTGAGGTACTCCGGAACGTACTAGAAATTCGCTGGATGTGTGGCCTTTATACGAAATATATTGTTTTCTATTCATTAAATATGACGCCATAAGTTTCCTGAGGGGTAGGGAAAAGTTGAAAGTGCCCAATTTACTTAGTAGTACATCATGATTTACAGTGTCAAAGGCTTTGGAAAAATCAGTGTATATTACATCCACCTGCCCCCCATCATCTAGCACCGTGCTTATATAATGCAGTTTCTCGCCAAGGTTTGTTTCTATTGAGCAGTTGGGCAGAAAGCCATGCTGGTATTCAGAAAAAGTTTCTCTGACATGGTTATATATGTGGCAGTATAAGATTTGCTCAAATATTTTAGCAGGGGCAGATAAAAGAGCTATAGGACGATGGTTTTGTATGTTTCTGTTCTCCGAGGATTTCGGTACTGGACATACAGCAGTAACTTTCCACCGTTCGGGAAACTGCATAGATAATAATATCGCATTGAAGATAATAAAGAGTGGAATTTTTAAAATGTCTACACATCCTTTGAAGATGTAGGGTGGGATTTTGTCTGGCCCTGCCGACTTCTTTGGCTTTAATTTTTTTACAGCTGCTTCAATTTCAGACATACTGATCATGTGAATGTTGAGTGAATCTAGCGTTTTGCACTCTGTGTGCCCCGCCATGATCTCGAGGTTATACTTTGCCGTATTGTTTGCGTACACAGATTGAAAGTATTTCGCAAATTCATCAACGACGGTATTCAGGTTTAATATGGGTTCATTGTTTGAAGAAACTGGAAACTGTTTGTTTTGCCTGTTGCGATTTATGTATGACCAGAAAAGTGACGGGTCACTTTGAATATTGCTTTCGATGTCGAACAAGTAATTATTATGGGCGGCTGATATTTCTTTTTTGATTGCTTTTCTGAGTTCTTTAAATTTGTTGGCATGGTGAACTGGGTTACCTACGTTTTGCTTCCATTTTTGGTGGTGGTGAGCCTTTGCTTTTATTTTTTTAATTATATTGGCGGTAAACCAGCATGGATATTTAGGAGGGGTTAGGCGTCTTAAGGGGATGCACGCGTCAAATGCTTCGTATATTATGTTGTAAAACATATCTGTCATTTCGTTTACGTTATCACAGAGTTTTAGTGTATCCCAGTTAACGACCGATAGTTTGTTGTATAGTTTGTTAAAGTCAGCTTTTTAGAAATTGTACGAGAGGTTGTTTGGTGGATGGTTACTCTGTGTCCTTTTTCTGTGCTTTATTTCGATTACGAGACAAGGATGATGCTTATCCTCAGGCACGAGTGGCTGAGTTTCTCGTGTCAACTGCATGCCAAAAACGTTACTTAGCACAAGATCGAGAGTTTTGCCGTTACTATTTTGAATATTATTTACGCTGCGTAATTGAAAAAAGCACATTTGATTGTATAATTCGCGACATACAGGAGTGGCGTTAACGAGGTTGTATTCGTTGCTTGTTATGCAAGGGATATTGAAATCCCCTATGAGGAGAATGTTATGTGCGGGTCTACAATGCCTTTCAAGAAAATTATAAAATAAGTTGTAAGACATGTCATTACAGCATGGAGTAAAGTAAACAATACAGATGTATAAGGTAGGCAGTCCATGAATTACAATTTTCACAAGCAATGAGTCGACGTTAGGGTCGTCGTTAAATTTGCCTACGAGCGTCGCTGCGTATTTGTTATGAATGTTGTATCTCACACAGAGGCATTTGCTTTGTTTGTTCACGAAAAAATTCAATAACGAACGTATTTGAAACGTACTCTCTGTCGATTTCCCTTCCTCCAAATCCATGGTGATTTTTCAAAGCTCTAAACAAAGCAAAATGTGTAGTGCCACTGTTTCCTGTATGATCCAAAGTGGTCTGATCTGTGTGGTCGCTCACTTCCGCGTCACTTCGGTGCTTCGTGGCATTCACGCCTTGCAAACTAACATTTTCGTCATTGAAGTTTGCACCACTGTTTTTGTTGAAAGATTATTTTCAGCATATAAGATGATCCTCACAGACAAAATTACGGAGTTTTACTGTAGATAAAATGAAAAAAAGATTGTTGCCTAACTATACGGCGAAGAGTGGATTTTCATAGCGAATTTCCAATGGTAAGTTCTGCCATCGCCGTAGTGTTAGACAACACACAAAACGTTATGCAAGATAGTGCGTATTTCAGGATATAGATGTCCCATTTTCATTGCCGGTGACTATACGTAATCAGCATTCTTAAATTATTTTGAACCTATTTCAGGATTTTTGGAGCCGAACATAAGATTTCAAGGACCTATTTTAGGATTTTTTAAACTAATTTAAGATTTTTAGAACATTTTTTGGATTTTTAGAGCCTTTTTTAGAAACCTAAGAGCACACCTTTTAGAAGCTAAAAGTCCGAGGTCTAGTAATCACGGTAGTTACCAATTATGTCTGTATCGATTTTCATCTCTGGAAAAGAATTTCAATAAATATGTTATACTTTGCAATTCTGAGGTAAATGTAATTGTGAGTGTGAATGCGCTATTAGTTTGCATGGCTGGGGAAAATATTTCCATGGTGCTATATAGACTTTTCTTGTAAGCAAATAACTTGTTGTACATATCGGTTGTGTGGGTAAAGGTAGGCAAATATGGATATAGAACAAATTCCATCATACATTTATGCATTCTTACACGAAAACATAGTGTTATTGTTCACATTTCGTAAACCAGATATCTTACACGTTTCAATCAACATTTGCGTTACCTCTTTGGAATAAGTTGATTTCCTCTGTACTGTTGTTGGGACATTGACTGAAAATCCGGGATTGGATGTGAAGCAGGGAATCGGGAAGGAAACTGTCCAATCGTAATTATCGTCACAGTGAAGCCTGATAAATTGAAAACAGAATTCGTTTCAATCTTCAAAAGACAGCTAGAGAATGTTCCATCATCACACACGCCCACGGGTGGCTTCAGGTGCTTGTGAAGGGGTGCTTGCGCTTTCTTCCACACCCACTTCAGCACTCTTTCTCAAAACCTATGTTCAACGGAAAAAACTAACTCTTACATTGTCATATTACGGCATTGTAATTTGTCATCATAATGAGCTTTGAAAGTCAGGCATTGTACTGAAACTGCTGTTATTCTACGCAACAGGTAAGCCGCTGGTTCTACTCTGAAAGAGAAGCCGCACGTACTTACCTTTACTTTACTCTACAAAGATCAGTGACCATTGCCTTTTCTTCGCCATCATTGTTGTTAAGAATTGCTCCTTCTCTTTTCTGTCCAAGTGGTGATTTTGTGGTTTTCGATAATTGTATATTACTCATTGTGAGTTGTTTTCTTCTTGTATCGTATTTAGCATTATTATTTTACTCACGCACATAGTGTGTTGATCTGATTTGTCACTTTCTTACAGCAATTATTATTTTGGCACAAATGAAGAATAATTTAAAATAAATTCCATGGCCAATGCCCAACTGACCTACCAGGACACCAGGCACTACCCTGGTGAGCACTCTCACCTGCCTCCACTGGGGCACCGAAAACATGAATGCATACCAACGGAACAGGGTATTTCTGATTATTACGACACCATAAGATTATATTTATCTCAATACAAATTGAGAACGAGCGACATGAGACTGTATATTGGTATACACGTGTTATACCTCCCAGGGCACGGGAAAACATTAAGATTTGCAGTAAATAGAAACAAAAACACAGAACTTACGTCTTAACATATGAATTCAGAATCTATTTATCTTGATTATGCAATTTAAATAGAACCAAAGTTGTACATCATAACGAAACTCACAAATAAAAATCAAAATAACAGTACAATTCTTCTCTCATGCCTTCCATTAATCTCGTCACTTCCAGCAACAAGATTCATATCTATCAGGCGGGATGGTGTACTCCAACAGTCTGTTCATACGTCCAGGAAGGACATGTCAATTATATCTAACAGATGTAAGTTTTACACAACCTCTGGACATTGCCTTATGGGTGCTACATTCGTTTTTTTTCTTTTCATGATTATCATCAACTATGCTGCTGAATTTCCATTTCTAAAATTCCACTGATTATATGCTGATCTCCGTGGCTGAGTGGTTATCTCAGGACACTACCAGCCTGGGAACGAGTGTTTTTTGTGAATGTTCCTTCATCAATTTCATCATATCATCACTCATCCTCATCTTCAGGATTAGCCGAAAATAGCATTAAAGCGACGATAAATTACAAGCATCAAATCTAACCACTTACAAATTTGACGTCAACTTCCAACAAATACCCTAATTGACGAACCTGTATGTATCTACCTTGATTATATTTCCAAATACATATAGCAACGTGCTACTCAGTTGCCATAAGTATCGTTTATTGACTAATGCTGTGCGACAAACCTGAAAAATGCCATCGGTCTGCGCCAGACCTGGTTAATGTCATTTTTTGTCACATTTTCTCATGTTCACGGTTAATCTGTATATTCGACCAGTATAAGTGTATATGTAAAATGGATTTCATTATATAAGTTCCTGTTCTATTGATTGTTTTGTGAATTACACATTTTTGTTAACAACGTCTCTCAAGTTATATTCTTACCATCGTACTCTGCGTAACCCGGAGTTAACAGTAAGAATTGTTCTGACATATGGACATTGTTTTTGGTATAGCCTTAAGGCAACAAGATTCTGTGGAGAATGATTCTGTGTCACTCTGTTAGAACGAAAATTCTTGACCGAACTTCTTTGCAAGAGGGGTGCTCATAGGAGGGGGGGAGTTCATGACGCGCCTGCGTCATGGGAATTTTTGGGGGGAACAAAATTTTATACGAGTTCTATATATCTTCACACAAAAATGGAGGGTGTCGTTTCGTTTGATTGGCTTGTTATTGATATTTAGATTTTGTTATTTTGTACCTCTAGGTGATCGCGGCGATAGGGTACATGGAGGGGGTGATGTGCTATTCGCATTAATACAAGGTTAGTCGAGCAGACAAACTATGAAGAATAAGGTTCAGTGAGCCTGAGCAGTTTTGTACGTTTCATGTTAGCAAACACGAAAGTGAGCCTAAAGTATCTAAAGTAAACATATATTGCTTAAATATGTCTATTATACAGTGGCGCAGCTACAGTGGAGCATTGCTCCCCAACATTCGAAGAAAGTCAATTCTAAGGGGGGCAAGAGGGCAAACTTGTGCTGGAACTTGCCCCTCCATAGACAAAATTCGTGGGTGCGCCTCTAGTATTATAATGTTTCCGCATATTTGGTCTGACCAAAATAATTTGAGTAATTAATTCGGCATAACCACTGAGCGGCAAATGTTCTACCTTCTTTGGGGGGAGTGCGTCATGGGCCTTGGGGGGGGGGGGATGGGCACCTCTGATTTGCACTGTTAGATAGATGGCTATTGGTGATGTAACGCAACAGAAGCTCGATGGGACAAAGATTATAGCTAAAGAGTAACAAGAAAACCGACTGCTGAGAAAAAGTTAGGCGTGGACAGCTTCCAGATAGCTGATTGGTTGACTTTCCAACAAAAGTCTGAAATCAAGCTGACAAAACGGGGAACTCAGAACTCCAGCCACCGTCTTCTACCAGCTGACGGAACTAAGCAAAAATTTCTCTGCGAAACTTTAAGACTCGCGTCATAATGTTCCTAACAAACTTATAATTTGATCGAAGGATGAAATTTCAGCTGAAAGGTAAGATACGGGAGAAACTACTCAATTTCAAATGTAGCAGAAAGCGTTTCGGATACAACCTGAAAAATCTTTTGGCTTGTGTTCTCATCGCGTGACACTCGTTGTTACCAATCACCAACAGTATTCATGCTCTACATGAAATATCTACAGCACTATGAGGCAATCGCGCTCACTGAAGTTATTACCGAGCTGATTTAAAGTTATTTCTGAAGTCAACATCATTGAAGAAACATTTGGACATAAGAATTCATTTAAAGAGCAAAAGGGTACTTGAATTGGTATTTATAATATTCGTTATACATTTATTAACATCCGACATACACATAGGCCCCTGCATTCTTATGTATATTGACACACACACACACACACATTGTTGTTCAACACGTTTTGACTTCTGCGCTATAACTTTTAAATTGAGTGCGGGAAGTGGGTACTATATCATTTTTTGATGTAGTACCCACCAGCGTCGATACCCTTCCAGCATCGGTGCACTATTTTCTGCATTCCGTCCGAGACAATGGGGTTGGCTAACGTTTGTCAGCTGACGAGGGAACACACATATTTTAACCCAAGTTCGTTGTTGATGATGCGATTCACTGTCTCAAGCAAATACACAGAATGTCTAAGATTTCCCTCTGCTTAATGCGGCGATCACCACGAACCAGTTTACCCACACGAGCAACCATTTCTTTAGTGGATGCAGAGACAGGGCATCCACTGCGGTGCTTGTCATTAAAATTGCCTTGGTTGAGTTGTCTATGTGCACAGTCCGCATCCATCTCCTGACCGTGCTCACATCGACGCATGCTTCCGTACATACGGCAAACATCCGACGGTGAATTCCCATACGTGAAACATCTTCCGCAACCAGATATCCAAGTACAGCACACTGCTTGAACCTTACTTCCACGTATTCTGACATCTTTCAAGGTACTGCTCCGACGTACGTTGTACGGTACCGGTTAGCTATGGTTAACATACAAATTGGTCCATATTGATGGGAAACATTTCAAATACACATTTCTATGAATGAAACAAGCACTATGTGTAATATGTAAGCACGATATAGGAGTTTAGAACACTGTTGATCTTTTGAACACAACATCCCGTAGATGGCCACCATCTTCAAGAGAACATTTTTGGGCTCTCGAAGTCACACTATCTACACTGTTGTGCAGCAAATAGGCAGGATTGGCCACAATCTCCCTCCAGATGTTTCCCTTGAGTTCATCAGTTGTTTCGGGCCTTGTGGTGTACACTCTTTCTAGTGGACAACCCATCAGGAAGTAGCCCTATGGGACTACATCTGGTCATCTGGATGACCAATTGATGTCGACGAATCTGGAAATTAGCGATCAGGGAAATGGTCCCCAGGCATTCTCCTTGGAACTAATCTTGTGTGACTATTTGCACCATCTTGTTGCATCTACATTTGTGCCTCGTTTAGGGAACGAAAAACACGATTAGCATGTCGTTCTAGTGCTCAGCAGTCACTGCTATGATTGGAATACTGTTCGACTTTAATCGTCAAGCGTTAAATTTTCTCTCCACTACGAGATGCTTGAGGTCGAATAGGTGAAGGTTTCTAGTGGGTATTAGCTGTCTCATGGACGTCTTTCATAGCATGCATAATTATCTTCTTAGATGATGTTTCACGATTCTTGAAATTATTTCTGAATCGCCTTTGTTATGTAATGATGGAGTTTCCGCTAGTGAGAAAGGCTTCCATATAATAAGCAATTTCAACCAGAGGTCACAGCACCATAATTCAATAGAAAAATAAAATGAAAATTGGATTACTATAAACTCCCAACCTCAGGCTTCAAAATACAATGCATTTAAGATATGTTAGAATATTCCTATTGTCCGAAAATACAAAATAAAATGTGTCCCTGAACTTGAGGACAATTATAGTAAAAGAAAAGGTTGTCATTAAAATGTCACTCTAAGATTGTGGACATTTGAAATGGATAGAAATGTAGTAATAATAATAATAATTGTAAATTTTAATGTTTCTCAATTTAATTTTTTGTAATCACGCTTAAAGTTAAACAACCAGCATGATGAAAAGTTAACAAAAACCCTGACGTCTATACTTTCAGCAAGGTTCATCAGAAAGAGGCAAGACCCTTCCGACGTCCTTTACAAAATGCGATTTCGAAGGGATCAAATTAAATTCGAAAGTCGAAAGCGGGAAGCAGCCTAACTGATCGGTCAGGGGAGAAATGCACTTTGGGCATTTATAAAGGGTATACTTTCCACTTTCCCTCATCCCCTTTATCTCAGGTCTTCAGGCGATGTTTTTTTTTCTTTCTTCCCCAATCCACCTTTCTTCTCCAAGACCAAACGACATTTTGTGAAGCAGAGGTTTAGTACGCTGTCGTGATTCACTTTACGGATGGGGAGAGAGAGGGGGAGAGAGAGAGAGAGAGAGAGAGAGAAAGCAAGAAAGATGAAAAAGGAGAACCGCTGATAAGGTCTTGGGAATCGCTTTTAATCCTATCTCGTTCTTCTTCTCTCGTAACCGGAGTTCTTCGATTTCCAATGTACTCTTGGAGAGTCCTCTTAAGATGCTTCGGTTCCCTTCCCATGGCCTCCCTAATTGACCTGAGCGAACCCTCCCCCCCTCTCTCTATCTCTCTTCTCTCTTAAACATCATTGCTCGTCAGTCGGGTCAATGGAGCAGGCAACGCTACTTCCATCAGTTTGGCTTCTCTTTTGTGGTCTTGTGTTCAATGTTGGGATAAGTCCGCCGCTGAACATTTTCTTTCCACGTTCTAGCAGTTCTATATTTACAAACTGATATGTATTTATTTGCTTACAAATATAATACCATCTCTAAAAACAAAAACAAATGTTTTGTTGATTTTAAAAATACAATTTGAAACAAATTGAAATAATTCATTACCTTCCAAATTTCATCCCATGTTAAAATATTTGCAATAGTTTCTTACGTAACAAAATTTGGAGGACTATTTTAACTCACTCCCAGAAAACAAAATTCTCATCGAAAAGATTTAGCAATTAATATATGTTTAGAAAAGCAAACTTATCTCTTCCCTGCGAAACTTATTTTTCCCAATTGCATTACCCAATTCAAACATTCCAATTCAAATAAATAAATATATTGATTGATCGAGTTGGCATTTAAGTCTATTTTATACACTTAATGTTAATCGGGACTGGACCTACAGTTTAAAGTTGGATCCGAACCACTATGTGCTTTCATCCGGTATCAAGCCCGAACAGCTTTAATAGAAGACGACACGTGACCTGCTTACAAATACAGCATCCTTGGAATCAAAACAATGAATGTAGTGTTAAATTAAATTGTATAATTCAAATCCCCCACACTGAATTATTTCCGTTCCGATCATTTCCCCTAATTTATATATTGAAATATACAATATGCTTTTCGCAACAAATAATTCTGAGATAATATATCAACTGTTTTTACCACCTCCTTCCGAAAACGAATTTCGTTTTTGAACATTTTTATAGAAAGGTTTATTTCTCTCTGCGAAAGCGTTTCCATTTATTTTCTCAATGCTACCACTTCCATTTTAAATAAAAAAATGTATATTTGTGGAAAAAAGATAAATATTTAAGACATATAATTGTGCAATCTTCTCTTCATAATACCAGCGAAATGATTGATGAATTAATTATATTGGTGGCATAAACATTCTTAGATTGTGATTAAACCCAGTGCTCTTGCTTCGCTAAGTAATAGCATTAAATTAAGTATATTATAATGCTTGTTAGTAGATTTTATCCTGTATTTTTTTAAACTTTTACCATAATTTACCTAAGGGGACCTTCCAGGGTCACCAAATTTTGTTTTTCGATTTTGCAGCTATTAATATTATTATAAAAATGAAAATAATTTTTTCAAGGGTGCTCCACATGTTTCTGCATTAATTTTGTTCATAAAATCATTAAGGTAAGTTACGTGTGGTGTTCAATAAAGTATCATCATTATTTTAGTTTTCATAATCTTTCAGGCTAAAATTTAAGTTTATGTTATATGATTAGCTTAATATGTAATGTACACGGGGTACTAAATTCAATGTTTTGATTTCAATTGTGTACTTATGAAAACCGTGTAAGTTAAGTCATGTTGTTTTCCTCTTAACGGCAGTAATGAAGATAACAGTAGACGAAATGTACGCTGGGTTGAAATTCTGCAAGTTTCGTTAGAACAAATCGTCAGCTGAAATCTATGAAATGCTACAAGTGACCTATGGAGATTCTGTTGTCACCTATATCAGAGTTCGAAAGTGGTATAAGATGTCTAAAGAGAGGATGCAACAAATTTCATAGGAAGGTGGAAACCGAGATCAGATCGGTTTTCTTAGGGAAGAAAACATCAACACTGCTTCTGTCATTTGGGTGCATCCCGCAAGTTGACAACTGAAAAATTACCATCGGTCCTGGTGGGTTCCAAGACTGGTCATATCCAAACAACATAAACACCACACATTGTAAATATTGTTTCTTATATCTCACGAGAAACATCGTGAAGTGTGTTCCTCATCCTCCCTATCGTCCAGGCCTAGCAGAATGCAACTGTTTTCTTTTCCACAACTTGAAGAAACGACTTCGCGGGATTCATCTTCCATCATCAGATGCAATAGTGGAGGCGATTCTAGAGGACCTATCAAAAGCGCTATCCAGCATGTCTTTGAAGATTGGTAAAAACCCAGGTACAAGTGCATCCCATCAATTAGGAACTACTTTGATAAATACTATGAAAATCATGAGGATAAGTACAGGTATGTTGTAAACAAAATAATAATCATTCTTTATTGAACAATTCTCGATAGAAGGCAAAATTCACGTGGCGGACCTATTCCCCTCCCCTTGAGATGTGTGTTCTGCAACAGTGAATAATTTGTCGTAATGTTTGTTATAATAATTACTATATACAAGATGGGGGACAAAATAATACGAACACCTGTGAGAAAGTATGCCACATTTCACACGGGCAGTACATCACCACCTGGCACTAACGTCTGCCACCTAGTGGCCTTGAAGGGAGAAGCTATTAGTCTGTCAACAGCAGTCATTGGTGGTGCATTCGTCTATCGTACGCTCTCAAGAGACGCTGCAATGTCAAACCTGACAGAGTTCCAAAGAGGCATGATTGTTGGAGCCACGGTGACGGAAACCGCAAACCGTGTGGGGTGTGCAAGTAGCACAGCCGTTATGACAGCGTACACAACACAAGGTAAGATGGCGTCTTCAAAGCAGAACATTGGACGAAAGACAAAGCTTGCTGCTCGGGATGGAGGGTGTTGAAGCGCATAGTGGCCCGAAAGCACAAGCAATCGTTATCCGAGATAACATCTGAAAGGCATCTCCAGGACCCCATTTCAACCAAAACTGTCAAAAGGGAACTACATGCTGCAAACATTCATTGCAGAGTGGCAATTCGTAAGCTTTTGGTGACATCACGTAATGCTGTCAAGCAACGCCAAAGGTGCAGAGCTCACAGAAGTTGGTCCCCACAGTAGTAGCAACAAGTCTTCTGGTCCGATGAATCAACATTCAAGAAATTTCAGACCACCGGGCGCGTTTATGTGTGGAGAACGCCCCAAGTTGCGTTTCATCCTGACTGCCTGTTGCCGACAGTGAAGCATGGAGGTGGGTCCATTATGGTTTGGGGTGCGATATCGTGGCACGTTGTGGGACCACCTGTTTCTCTGTATGGGAAGATCAACGCTAATCACTATCGGAGCATTCTTGGGGATCATCTCCATCCTTTTGTCAAGACTTTATTTCCTGGGGAGCTGCCGCTTTTTCAAGACGACAAAGCTCCTATTCACACTGCTATGTCTGTCCAAACATGGTTCGAAGAACATGACGATGAGGTAGGACATCTTGAATGGCCCCCACAGTCTCCTGACTTGAACATTATATAACATTTGTGGGGATATTTGGAGTCCAAACTGCGTGCTTCATGTCCGCCTTCAGCTACACTTTCGGAATTGGAGACTACTCTGGAGAAAGAATGGCTCCATATTCCCTTAAACATTGTGCACGACCTCTATGCGTCCATCCCACGTCGCATACAAAGTGTACTCCAGTCACAGGGTAGTCCAACCCCATATTAATGAAGATTGTCTCTAATTTCACAGGTGTTCGTATAATTGTGTTTTCCATCTGGTAACTGTACGTATACAAGCAAAAAAGCATTGATACAACATCAATTTGTTTTTCTTAGGTTTAGTGAATGATAAAATACTCTATGGGTGTGTGACACTGATTCAATAATATGTTTCTACTTTTCCTTAATGCTGACAAATGTTGTAATTATTATAAGTTTTACATGTGACCGCAAATATATAAATAATAAAAGAAGCAGTAATTCAATTTGAAAATTGATTATTTAATTTTATTGATAAGACATTGTGTCTGCTTCCGAGCTCTCTCCCTCAGGTAAGTACGTTTTTTATATTGCACGGGTAAGCTAGGGTAAATGTCCATTTTATGCTCTCTTTTGATCAGATAAAACTTACTCCAGCCAGTGAAACTCGATGGAAGCTGACGCAGTACCCTTTACATGAGAGAGAATAGTGATGACCAATCAATACATTGTAATGTGAAAATTTGTCAGAATGCTAATTTATATTCTATCTTTTTACTATTACAAACCACAATATTATGGTATAATATCTAAATCACTCGTGCAGATTATGAAATGCATGAAATAAGAAAAAATGAAATTGTTGTTTGCGATGCAGATTTTTCCATCAGAGAACGATACAATCCCCAACGAGTTTACACTAAAAAAAGGTTTAGAGTGACGTAAAGAAGACTGGGGGCTTGTGGCGTTTTGGGAGTTTGTTTGAAATTGCAACGTACGCACACTCACACACAGAGACACATTCAGCTGTACTCGTAGGGAATGTCATTCTGCGCCGGTAGGAGTCAATTACCAAGATCATTACCGCAAACGCCCCGGGGCATAACGGATTACCCGTTGTGTGATTAACGGGATCCGGATTACTCATGTTTAAGTCATGCGGGAATGTTTGATGTCGAGCACCGTTGGGTTACAAATCCTCTCCCCCTGTCACGGCTGGACCTTAACCTTTCCGTGCAATCGTAACCGCTTTTCGCTCACAATCTTCCGAGCGAGCATTAATTGCCTGCAGTGTAGAGGAGCCCGGTTTACAGCGGTGCTGTTTCGGTTGCATAACAATCAGGATACAAAAGCTTGTATGGATTAACACAGAACTAACTAATCAGTTTCGACTATCAATACTTATTGTACAAAGGCAAAATTAGATGGACTGATAATCTCCCATGTACAAGATTGTCTCCATTCACAGCGTGATCGACACAATGTTGATTATATATACTCCTCAAATTAAAGAGAATTAAATATGGATCATCTGTCTCTCATTTAGAGCAAGGGCCTCCGCGGTGGCGCCGAAGCAGTACACATTGCTGAGAAGGCTGGCAACTGCAGTCGCTGTCTCCCTCCACGCAATTCCGTTCCCTATCACATGCTCATTGGTGGAGCCGTCTCGCCTAACTACTTGTGCAGAGACTGGTTTTCGTTCGCCTGCTCCAGAGATAGATGCAACAGAGTGTGGAACGTTAACGAAGATATTTTATGACATAAATAACATCGTAATTCACAGAAAATTTAACATATATTTTCTGGAGTAACTATGATAACTTTGTTTCCTTCATCTGCATGGCCATGTGAACACAACAAGAATATCCCAATGAGTTGGAATTTGATTAGATGTCTTACGTCCACTTTTTGTACATATACGCTAATCGGGATAGCCTACAGTTTAAAGTGGGATCCAAATCACTATCTGCATCAAGCAGGTATCGAACCCGGGACCACTCGATTATAAGGCGACGTTCCCACTACGCCATCGGGAGGCCCTAAATATTCAAATGATTAGCTGTGTACACATTCGAATTTGATCAATTGATTGAGTGAGTGATTTCCTTTATTTTACATCGCTTTTTTCATATTTGGTTTAATGAGTGACGGTATTATAAAATTGATTAAGGAAGATCAGTATTCGAACCTTGCACCGCATACATCGTAGCGCGCTGTGCTAACCACTCCGCCACGTAGATAGGGCCATTTTAATTTGTAAGCATGATTTAGAGGATAGAAGAAACGCCTGAAGAAAGGTCCATAGAACTAATATGCCCCATTCATAAAAAAGGAAGTAAACGGGATTTGTTAAACCTGCAGGGGAATAACGTTACTATCAGTAATATACAAACTTTTACCAATGTTTTGGCTGGGAGATTGAAGGTATACACCGAGGAGGTTATAGGAGAATATTAACGTGGGTTTAGGCAACGAGCTCCACCACAGACCAAATCTTCACTTTATACAAATTTTGGAGAAATCATTTGAATTATATAACAATGCACAAATTTTACATAGTCATTAAACAAGCCTTTGATAGTATAAATAGATCCTAAATAAACGAGATTATGAAATAATTTAGAATACCAGACAAATTAGTAAATCTAACCAAAATGACTCTTACTAAGACACTTAATAAAGTTAAAATTCAAAATAAACTCTCAGACACGTTTGAAACAGTAACTGGAGTTCGACATGGAGATGTCCTTTCCAAACACTCTTCATATAATGTCTAGAAAATGTCATACGAAATGTAGAAATCCGACTCGCAGGAACATTTTTCAATAGAATGAACCAGTGCTTTGCCCATGCAGATGACATAACTTTTTTGGAGAGATGTCAAAGCTCTGTTGAGGAGATTATGCTGGCAATTGAAGAAGCAGATAACTAAGTCGAATAAGAAATGAATGTATTTAAAACAAAATACATGAGACTGATTGATTGATTGATTTGGTGTTAAGTCCACTTTATGCACAGCAAGGCAAATCGGGACTGGACCTACAGTTCAAAGTTCGTTCCGAACCACTATGTGCCTCCACTGGGTATCGAACCCGGGAGCCCTTGATTTCAAGCCGACAACGCTACCACTGCGCCACCGGAGAGGCCCATACATGAGACTTACAAGTAACCCTACTCGGGTCAGAGAAGTGGAGATTGGTGACCAAAATTGTGAAGAGTTGGAAACTTTCAAAAATCTGGAATCATTAATGACTCAACAAAACAAGGTAGAAGTTGATATTATAGATAAAATTTAGGGTGTAAGGGTTACCTTCCACGTAGTAGGCGCCCAAAAGTAAACCATCTTCCACGTAGTGCACCCTGGACTAAAGACTAACGAGGCTCTGGCGACTGGCACTATGGCCAGTATAATTTTGTGTGTGTTGTCCTGTTTTTTGTCCTTGTGTTTGCTGAGTGCCTGTTTACAGCCTCAGCTTTTAACAGAAGTCAGAAGATTTTAAGATTTTTAGTTATGCAACGTTAGAGTTGTTATTTGTAATGGTAAGGGGCTGGCCCCCGTATAATGTGACGGGAGCAAAATAGCTTAAGTGCTGACGCTCTCAAAATTTTCAATTAAAATTCAAAATAAAATTTCAGCAGACAACAAATGTCCCCATGCCTTTGTGGATATATTTCGGAAGAGACGACTATCGACGGCTTTAAAACTCAGATTATATAAGACACTGATTCATTCGACCAACAATACTGTATGGAAGTGAAACCACACACATTAATACTGATGACTTAGGAAAGGAAAATACAATGAAAAATGTAAGGACCAAAATATGATGGTGAAGGATGGAAAATACTTTATAATAATGAATTGAAGGAATTATATGAATCTCCTGATATTATAGCTGAGATGAAGGCAAGGAGATTGAGCTGGGCAGGACATATTAGAATGAATGATGACAGAGTAGTAAAGAAAGTGTTCTTCGTAAATCATAAAGGCAGAGCAAGAAGAGGGCGAGCCAGGATAAGTAGTACAGTGGCACGGGTTCGCCAACCGAAAATGAGGCTCGGTGAGGCTCGCCTTAATGGATTTCTCTCGTAAGGCATGAGCCTCATTTTCTCGCAGTGTTACCAGCTCACCCCAAGAATATTTCACCATGTGATATTTTACAGGCGAAGCTAACCTACAAATGGGAGTTGGCAACACTGGCAACATCAATTGCGGTTCAGTGTTGCCAACTCACCTCAAGAATATTTCACCATGTGATATTTTACAGGCGAAGCTAACCTACAGAGTAGTACAGTGGCACGGGTTCTGCAACCGAAAATGGCGCTCGGTGGCGCTCGCAGTGTTGCCAACTCCTCACTCGAAAAAATCACCAAGGTTGTTTTTGGGTATAACCTAACCTCAAGCAAGGAGCTGGCAACACTGCTTGAGGCTTTCTCGCAGTGTGGCCAACTCACCCCAAGAATATTTCACCATGTGATATTTTACAAGCGAAGCTAACCTACAAATGGGAGTTGGCAACACTGATTAGTGGAGGTGCACGGGTTCTGCAACATCAATTGGCGATCAGTGTTGCCAACTCACCTCAAGAATATTTCACCATGTGATATTTTACAGGCGAAGCTAACCTACGAATGGGAGTTAGCAACACTGATTAGTGTAATCAGCTCAGTTGAGCGCCATCAATTGGCGATCAGTGTTGCCAACTCACCCCAAGAATATTTCACCATATGATATTTTACAAGCAAAGATAACCTACAAATGGGAGTTGGCAACACTGACTAGTGGAGGTGCACGGGTTGAGTGCCATCAATTGATGTTGCCAGTGTTGCCAACTCACCTCAAGAATATTTCACCATGTGATATTTTACAGGCGAAGCTAACCTACAAATAGAAGTTGACAACACTTGTAACATCAATTGCGATTCAATGTTGCCAACTCACCTGAAGAATATTTCACCATGTGATATTTTACAGGCGAAGCTAACCTACAAATAGAAGTTGACAACACTGGTAACATCAATTGCGGTTCAATGTTGCCAACTTACCTGAAGAATATTTCATCATGTGATATTTTACAGGCGAAGCTAACCTACAAATGGGAGTTGGCAACACTGACTAATAGAAGTGGCCAGGGTCGCGTCCGAATCAGCAGCAGATGTCACCTACACTGTTCCATCCGGGACTCAGCCAATCTCTGTTGTCCGAATTTGCGGTAGACGTGGAGTCGGAGGGAAGAGCAGAGAGGCGCGACAGATGCACGCTTGAACTCGCTGTGACGCTGCGCTTGGCAGCCATATTCTAACTTTCACTTTGTACAGACAATATTTACTGATTAGAGGATGTAAAACTCAGTTATATTTTAATATTTTATCGATAATACTGAATGCAGAAAACATAAATAATGAAATAGCGTGTTATATTTTTAATGTGAGTAGTTAGGTGGAAATCATTGTCATGTTTGTTTGCGCCCCAGAGCGCGGTGGGTGAAGTTCGGGCTGACACCTGGCGGGAAAAGTGACAGCCGTACTACAAGGGGACATGCAGATTCGGACGACTTGGACGCGACTTCGAGTGCACGCGAGAGCAACGGGGGAGAACGGGATGGAGCGCTTGCCAATCCGGACACGGCTTTTGTAAACCTCTCTCGGGAACGATGTGCCACACACGCGCGCGCGCGCCTATCGGTAGATTATGTTTCGCGTATTTATTCGTTGCGCTGACACAGCGTGATGAGTAAATAATGCATTTTCTCATTTTTGAAGTACGGATGCACTTTATCGTAATCTTCCAAGTCCCGGGGACACTAATGTTTGTATATCGTGACTTTTGTAAACCTCTCTCGGGAACGATGTGCCACACACACACGTGCACGCGCTGGCGCCTCTTATTATTTCTGTATTATGGCGCAAACACATCTAGAAAAACTACAATTTTGCTCCCTCTCCTCTCTGCGTGTGCTATCAACAATACGTAGGCCTTGGGACGACGAAAGTTACACAACGGTGAGCCTCGTCAGTACACCTACCCCGCAACATCTGGAGCGTGCAAGTACATAAATAGCGGGTCGCTTGGGTGTATACAATTTGTTTTGTTTATATTTTGTTTCAGAGCAAGCGAGATAACCGGAGCATGCAGGTACACAACAGCGAGCTGGGATGGAAGATCGTCAGCATATCCGGAGCGTGCAGGTACATAATAGCGAGCTGCTTGGGCGTTAGCGTGGCTTCGCCGGATGCAATACACACGATGCTTAGGTTACAACAGGTTGTTAACATTAGCTTTGGGGAAGAATATTCTAGAGAAGATTGTCTCAGAACATTTTCATAGTTTCACACTTCTATTAGATTGGTAGAAAAATATATTAGTGGGCAATAAAATCTGAAGAAGATTTGTGTCTAGCAAAAATAAGCTAAATAGAATTACACATGCATACAATATTTATTTTTTTCTATCTACAATCATATTTTTCTTATATATTTTTTCAATTTTTTTATAGGGTTGATTAAAGCACATATTTGAGGAAGACAACACTCTACCACCAACCGATCACATATAAATAAACATACCCAAAAAAAAATGCGCTCCATGAAAAGTTGCCCTGTGTGCAAAACAGCCATATCAAGCAAAAATTTTGCAAGACATTGTCGCACCTGCGCGCCAGGCAAGCATTTGGCTGCCACCGAATTATGTTCTGGATGCAATAAACATATCACAATTGCGTATGCCAAAAAACATAAGCTTACTTGTTTAAACAAAAGTACATCTGGGGCTCAACCGTCGACCAGCTCAACCAAGAGGAAGGCGGAAGCAGCCTCCATCAATGCACCACCCGCCAAACGCGTCAAGCCTGCGATAAAAGCAGACCAGTCTGCTTTCCAGCGTTCGTTAGAGGACTTTCCTTCTATTTCGGAGGGCTCATGCGACGTGCGTAGCTTTTTAGAGAACGCGCAAGCGCAAATTATTTCCGTCCTCGGCGATGCGCTTGCAACGCACTCCACTAAATTCTACGCATCGCTACGTTGTCGGTACAAGAAGCCGTCTGGTGAAATTTACAGCTTCTGCCACAACACCAAGGCGAGGACGCTGCATCTGGCGGATGTCGACAACCTCGAGGACATCTACAACAAGTTTGTCGAGGAGCTGGTGGCAAAGCAAGAAGAACATCAAGCCAAGGGCTCGGGGGGTTCGCTGTGTGGGGAGCCTCACGAACTGCGCGTCAAACTTTCCAAGTTTGTGCCTCTCTCCGCCTCCAGCTACGTCCCCTTACCAGAAGCAATTGCGGAAAAGAAGGCCGTCCTGAACATTCAGAACAGTGACGCCAAGTGCTTTCTCTGGTCGGTGCTTGCAGCGTTGCACCCTGTTCACTGGAAAAAACAACCACACCGAGTTAACCACTACCTACCCTACGAGCCAGAGCTGGAAGATGCCATTGCTGGGATCAACTACCCGGTGGAGGTCTCGGATATTCGTAAGTTCGAGGCCCGTACACACAACCCTCGGTTGGCTATTAATGTTTATGGCCTCATCGACAAAAAAGTGGTGTACCCCATCCGGGTGAGCGACGTAGACGACGATAGTGCGCAGGAAATTCATCTTCTGCTTATCAAGGACGAGACCCACCACCATTACACCCTCATTCGCTCGCTCTCTCGGCTTGTTTCAAGCCAGCTGAGCAAAGACAAAACCCACATAGAAGTTTGTCCCAGGTGCTTGTCTAAATTTCGTAATCAAAAACGGCAGGATTACCAGCGCATCAGAGGTCGCAACATCGCTGCCGAGAAGCTCGCTAACCACAAGCTCTACTGCAAAGCCAACGAACCTGGGTTGGCAGACTTGCCCAAACCTGGCGACGTGGAGTGTTTCCGCAAGCACGGTGCCATGGTAGAGCACCCCGCTATCATCATCGCGGATTTCGAGGCCTTTCTCAAACCCCTGTCTACTTGCGATCCCGATCCCGAAGTTTCTTCCACCACCCCTTACCAACTCCACGAGGCATCCAGTTTCGCATACGTTGTGGTGCGACGAGATCAACACATCGCGCCCGAGCCCTACGTGTACCGTGGTCCCGACGCAGCCAAACACTTCCTCGAGAGGATGGTTGTGGAAGCCAACGAGATAGGGAAGGTGCTGTTGACCCCCAAGTCTATGCTCCCACTGTCCCCCGATGATCAACGTAGACACGACGAGGCCATCACTTGCCCTGTCTGCGTCGAGGAGTACACCGCCAACAACCGTAAAGTCCATCACCACGATCACTTTAGCGGTAGGTACGTTGGTCCTTGGTGCAACAGATGTAACCTTAAGGCCCAGGACCCACGCTTCATCCCTGTGTTTTTTCACAATGGCTCGGGATACGACTTTCACCACCTGATCAAGCATCTTGGGTACGACAACGAGCGAATCAACGTCCTGGCGCAGAACGAGGAGCGTTACATCAGTGTGAGCAAGCGAGTGTCGATCCCAGAATCCGACTCTACCGTCGAACTTCGCTTCCTCGACTCCCTGAGGTTCCTCCCAGCCAGCCTCGATGCTCTTGCGGGGAAGCTTAGCGACGAGAAAATGCTCATCACCTCTGCGAATTTTCCGAACTTGGACGCCAGTCTCTTCAGGCGTAAGGGGGTCTACCCCTACGAATACGTCACCGACTCTACCAAGTTTGCGGAGACGTCGCTTCCTCCTCGAGCAAACTTCTATAGCAAACTGCGAGGCTCGGGCATCTCTGAGGATGACTATAACCATGCTCAGTCCATGTGGCGCGAGCTGGATTGCCAAAATCTCGGAGACTACCACGACGCCTACCTCAGACTTGATGTGACGCTCCTCGCCGACGTGATCCAGGTGTTTCGTGCAACTGCGAAGACCATCTACCACCTGGATCCCGCCTACTTCTATAGTCTCCCCGGACTGGCATGGTCAGCCATGTTTCTGGTGACGAAAATTGAGCTGGAGCTTCTTTCGGACGTAGACATGATGCTGTTTGTGGAACGTGCCGTGCGGGGTGGAATGGTCCAGGTGTCGCAGCGACACTCGCACGCCAACAATCACCACATGGCCACCGGTTACAACCCCTCACAACCGTCCAGCTACATCATGTACACGGACGTTAATAACCTCTACGGACACTCCATGATGCAGCCACTCCCTTTTAGAGGTTTCGAGTGGGCTGATCCCTCCAACTTCGATGTTGAAGGTTTCAACGATGAGGAATGCGGATTTTTTGCCGAGGTGGACCTTGAGTTCTCCGAGAAGCTGCAGGATTTGTTCTGCGATCTTCCCCCTGCACCCGAGTTCAAGTGTCCACCCGATTCCAACCAGAAGAAGCTCGTCATGGACTTCGAGCCCAAAGAGCGTTATGTCCTGCACTACCGGAATCTCCGGTGGTTGATGAAGCAAGGGGTCACAGTCCACGTAGTTCACCGCATCCTCAAGTTCGAGCATTCTTCATGGTTGCGTCCATATATCGAAGTCAACACTAAACACCGCACCGCAGCCACGTCCGAGCTTGATAAGGATTTCTTCAAGCTCATGAATAATGCGGTGTTTGGCAAGACCATGGAGAATGTGCGAAATCATGTAGATGTGAGGCTAATATCAAACAAAGCACAATGTCGCAGGCTCGTAGCAAACCCGTTATTCAAATCGAGGACTATTTATAATGAGCAGCTTGCTCTGGTGCATATGAGGAAGAACAAGGTGATGCTCAACAAGCCAATTTATGTTGGTGCCTCAGTATTAGACCTGAGCAAACTGCACATGTTTCAAATATATTATGGGATACTACGCCAGCACTATAACGACAATATCAACCTACTCTACACGGACACAGATAGTTTGATGTACCACGTTCACACAACCGACGCATACGGGGATATAGCCACAGTTCCAGCTCTTGAAGAGCTCTTCGACACCTCGGGCTATCCCCAGCCGAACCAGTACGACATCCTGGCCCGCAACAAGAAGGTGCCTGGCAAACTCAAAGATGAGAAGGACGGAGATGTGATTCTTGAGTTTGCAGGTCTTCGCGCCAAGGCCTATACCATCAAAGCCGAGGGTAGTGTTACCAAGAAGGCCAAGGGTGTCGGCAGACAGGTGGTTCGGCAGCATCTCACATTCGAGGACTTCGTGGATTGCCTCAAGACCAGGTCGTCGGTTCTAAGAGCAGAACAGCGCATCCAGAGCGTCGACCATGTGTTGACCACCAACAAAGTGAGGAAGATTGCCCTGGATCCCAACGACGACAAGAGGTGCGTTCTCCAATGTGGAATCCACACACTGCCGTGGGGGCACTATCGCTTAGCAGAAAGCAAAACCTGCAACATATGCCCATCTTCAACAGAAGATTCATAAAAACAAAACAAAAAAAAAAGAAAACAAAAAAAACAACACTGACTGTTATTACAAAAAATTTTGACCGTATTAAATAACCAGCATACCTATGAATCTCTTTGGTTTCCGAAAACAAACCAACATGGAGACTGTACACCGCGCGACGACAGATCATGAATTTCTACCTTCCATGTTAACTAAACTCAACGGTCTACTGATTGTTCACCTTAACAGCATTTGGACGAAATTGGATGACGATGTGGGCAAGATGTTTTACGTCTTCAACAACAATTTACATTTTTACAAAATTCCGATCGATGGAAAACTTCAAATCACCGTGAATCCGGAAAACGTAGGCGAAATCAAAATATCTACCGGCAAGAACATTTTTCGAATCAAGCACGACAAGATGCTTTCTAACATTACGTACGATGTTTCTGCAGGAGATTGTTTATACGTTGAACTCCTAGGAGATTACGACAAACTTATTCCTCTCTTCGTAGAATTACGAATCGTCTATCCTATTATAAATAACCGTTAACCAAAATGCCTAACGATATTTTCGGCCACACCAAACGTGTAGACCACGCAGAAGAGATTCTCATGTTGGACGTCAGAATTAAAAAGTTGAGGAGCGATTTGATCGCTTTGCAGGAGACCTTAAACAAAAGTTTAGAGTCCGAGATCGCTACGCTCCAAACGCAATGTCTCGACCCCATTCTGAAAATCGATTCCGAACTGAAAACGCTCATAAAAAATTATGTCGACGTACCTTCTTACGACAACGTTCAAAATATACAGTTGAGCGTGGATAAGCTTCAAAATGATTTGGCCAAATTACAACAATTTCAATCGAAAAATGAAGATTTGGAAAAATTGAAACTCGAAATCGAAGAACGAACTTCGGCAATCGAAAAGAATTTCTCTGAACTTCAAACCGTCGTGAAGGATATTGATGTAGAACGCTTGCATGTTGTTGTTTCCAAATTACAAGAAGAATTCGCCGGCACGTTGGAAGAAATTAAATCCAAGTTACAGACTTTGGAAGATACCATGACGAACCTACCATCGTCAGACGAACTGCAGGTCATCGGCAAAAGCGTCGCGAACATAAAAATTCAATTGGAGGCTTATCAAGATTTCGAACACATTCAAACCACCATCGCTACGCTTCAGGCGTCTCTGGAGTTGATCAACGAAGAAATTAAAAATATTCACGCTGAAGCATGTGCGTTGACGAGCATTCAAGACACGTTAAGCACGGTTCAGCAGAAGATCGAATATTTAGAAAATTTGAACGTCGAATCGAACCTTGCTCATTTTCATCACGTGCTGGACAACATACAGGGTGACTTGGAATCGTTACGGACGAGCGTGCCTTCGAGCGAAGATTTGGAAAAATTGAAAACGGCGGTGACGGCACTATCCGAATCGAGCGACATCAAAAGTTCGTTGAGCGATCTCGAGAGTAAGGTGGCCAATCTCCCCACCTCCAAAGAATTGCACGCTTTGAAAAGGAACATATCACGTATGCTGAAACGACTAGAAACGGAAACGGCGAACGTGGAACAGATTCGAGACGAACTTGCTTCGCTGGTGTCGACGCTGCCCACTTCGCAGAGCGTCGCCGACCTTCACACGCAGTTTACCGAGATGCGAAGCATCGTGAACGATCTTACCGAGAAAAATTCGAAATTGAATCAAGTCGAGAACCTTCAGAGTATCGTCGTCAACATCAGAGATCAAGTTGGAGTGCTGGAATCCACGCAGGAATCGACGCTGGCCTCTTTCGGTGCCAAGTTACAAGAACTCAACGAAAACTTCAAGCAGTTGAACGTGGAAGTGAAAATCAAACCGTCATTTTCTACAGTAACGGATACCATCGTCGAACATTTGTTGCCTGTACAAAATACACTGGGACAGCTTCACAGCAACCTCGTTAGCGTCGATACTAAATTCGCTAAACTGCATTCTCTGCAAGCCATCGAAATCAACAGCGTACCCAATCAACAGAGAATCTCCACGTTCGTCGAAGGTAACAAACTGTACATGTTACATCCTTATCATCCGTACTACAAGTTTCTCCTCGATGGTACAATTCAGATAAACGAATTTTCGTACTGGTCTCACGGCAGAAAAGCTAGCGTTCCCACCATGACCTTGATATCGAATCGTGGTGTTCAGAAAGCAGGAAACATTCCTCTGGCACGTTGGAACGAAACGCGCAACATATATGAAATACACGAAGACGAAGATCTCACCGTTTTCGACGTGAGTGCCGGCGATAAGCTGATCATTCAAAACACGAGCGAAGTGCCACCCTCTTTGAATCCCATCACGCTGGTGCTTCTCTTCAAACGTAATCTCTAAAAAATGTCTAGGCAAGCCATCGTCGAAGAATTGCATAAACCTGCACGCCGCAACTACAAACGTTTAGCTGTGGTAACCAAGGGAATCGATGACCTCTGGCAAAGTGACCTCGTGGAGATGAGTAGCGGCAATCTAAAAAATGTGCATAAATTGAACAAGGGCAACAAGTACCTCCTCACCGTCATAGACACGTTTTCGAAATTCGCATGGGCTCTACCTTTGAAGGCGAAAACGGGGACGTGCGTCACGGAAGCATTCAAGACAATTTTTCGCGAAAGCGACAGACGACCTCGGTTTTTGCAAACGGACAATGGTAAAGAATTTTACAATGCCGTATTCCAAAAGTTTATTCGGAAACACGACATTCAACATTATTCAACCTTCAGTCACATCAAAGCCAGCATCGTGGAAAGATTTAATCGAACCTTGAAAACACGCATGTGGAAACAATTCACGCTTCGAGGAAATTACAAATGGGTCGACATACTGCCGGAACTCGTCGACACCTATAATAATACAGTACACAGAACGATAGGCATGAAGCCAGCTGACGTTACGAAATCTGACGAGCAGCGTTTAATTTCTACAGTTTACTGTCCAAAGTACACTCCCACGACTAGCAAGAAATCAAAATTCAAAATTGGAGACCAGGTGAGGATCAGCAAATTCAAACGCACCTTCGAGAAGGGGTTCACAAAAAATTGGAGCACGGAACTTTTTACGGTGGTTCGAGTTTTACCCGGAAACCGACACACGTATATAATAAAAGATAGTAGCGGTGAGATTTTGAAAGGAAGATTTTACGAAGAGGAACTCTCTAAAACAAAACATCCCGACACGTACCTCATCGAGAAAGTATTGCGTAGAAAAGGCAACAAACTGTTTGTCAAATGGTTGGGACTTCCAGAAAAAAGTTGGATCAACGCGAACGAAGTGATCTTGTAAGTACATGGAACGTGGTGAAACGTCTACCGGATTCGGAAAGTCAAACGAGAAAAAAGAACGGTGAGTTGCTTCCCGACAGCATCCGCTGTCTGATCGTAGGTCCTTCGGGGTGTGGGAAAACAACACTGCTCGTGGACAATTTTCTCCTCGCACCGAATTGGTTAGATTGGAAGAACAGGCACCTCTACGTATTTTCGAAAAGTCTCGAACAAGCGAAATACAAGCAACTGATAAAACTGTACGATGGTCTGGACATTGCAACGTTCGCTTCGGAAATAAAGCCACTCGACGATTGTCGTGAAAATTCAGTCGTTGTGTTCGACGATGTCATCCTGGAAAATCAAAATGAAATTCGCAATTTTTTCACGCAAGGTCGTCACAAAGGAATAGATTGCTTCTTCCTAGCTCAAACGTTTTCCAAAATTCCAAAACAGTTAGTACGCGACAACGCTAATTTCATATGTTTGTTTCGTCAAGATCACACCAACCTCAAGCACGCGTACGATGACTACGTAGGCGGAGACATGAACTACAATCAATTTTCGGAACGCTGCTGCACTTCTTGCTGGAACAGTGACGATTTCGGATTCGCGACGATCGACATGACGAGAAAACCCAACGACGGAAAATACAGAAACAAAATCAACGACTTTCTAAACGTTGCAACGTTGTGAGAAACAACGTGTATAAATAACGCTATGACGAAACGAAAAATCGAAGACGAAAATCTCAAGTTGCGAAACTACCTCGCGAAACGTTTCAAAGGTTGGAAATCCGAGAATCGCGGATTCTACGAAGAGAAGAAACGTCAAGATCAACCTGTGATCGACGCCATCAGCGATCTAGGTAAAGAAATTAAAGGCGTCACGGAACAAAATAAAAATTTGATCAACGAACTCGTACCACTTGCAGCTAAAAGTTACACCGTACCCACGCCTATTTCGAGCATTCCTTCAACGCCGTTTGAACTGAAGGACGTACCGCCAGGACGTCGAGCCATAAGCAGCACGTCGTCGTCTTTGGATAAGATCGAGTTGGGACCTTTGGCACGAGACTACCTGAGTACGGGTAAGTTCGACAAGGATGAAGTGTTCGGATTGTATCCCACCATGGAAACCAATGAAGGCGGCGGTGTGGTATGGAAGATTGGGAAATCGAAGGTGACCTTCGAAGGCAACGACATTAAAGTTAATTTAGGCGATAAGAATAGCTGGAACAGGTATCCGGGTACGGTGGGACTGTGGGAACTCGTTGCCAAAAAGCAGCCGAAGGATTACACCGAAGAAGATTACCAGAGTTACAAGGAAATTCTGATCATGACGGACGCCTTGTACCAGAACAACGACGCTACGCAGAATAGGGTGAAATCGAGCAGCGGCGAAAAATACAGGAATCTCATCAAGCCGATATGGAACCAGGTGAAAACAGGCAGCGGCGTCAAACTCTACAACACCCTGCCCAAAGAGTTTGTGTGGGTGGACGACGTGCGCAAGCTCATAGACAGGTTGTTGGTTATTGCAGGAGAGGAGAATGCAGGCAATCGTAATTTCTACAACGAGAAGGTTGGCATCGTGGACATGATCAGCACAAAACTTTCCAACTTCATCGTAAACGACGACAAGGGCATAGGGTACCTCATTAAAATCATCAACACGCTGCCTCCGAGATTCTGGAACGTGGCCGAAGGAAAGGGTCTCGTGAACGACATCATCAACAAGTTACCTTTCGAGATGCATTTACCTGGCTACCAGTACTGCGGACCAGGTACCAAACTCGAGAAAAGATTGGAGAGAGGAGACAAGGGTGTGAATCTGTTGGACGCCGCATGCAAAGATCACGACATCGCTTACAACACCACTCGCACCGATCTGGATGCACGTCACGAAGCAGACAGAAAGTTAGAGCACGCAGCTTTCGAAAGATTCGTTAGCAGAGACGCTTCGCTGGGAGAAAGAGTTGCAGCACTGGGCACCACCATCGCCATGAACACGAAACAAAAACTTGGATGGGGTGTGTAGAAATAAAAAAAATTCTCGAACCGTGAAAAAAAATTTCTTCGGTATATAAATAACACTACGTAAAAAAAAAAAAAAACTCCAATTGTGTTTGCCATTTATAAAATGAGTAAACAATCACTAGACGCCCAAGCATTAAAACAAATGCTAAATTCATCAGTCGAATATGTAAAAATTCAGGAATTAGAAGTGGACAAACCTTACACGATAACTTCCGGTTCAATTGTTTCTACCCAGTATGGCCCCAAGGCGCGTCTGTTGCTCAACGCACAATACAGTCTATTTTTACCAGATCGATACGCTGACATGTTATCCGACGAGAAGCTAGCTATTTTAATCGAGAACAAAACTCGAATCGTGTACAAGGGTACAAAAGAACTTCTTGGTAAAAAAACAAAGCACGTAATAGAATTTGTGTAACGACTCTGCGCGAAGTATATCCTTGAAAAAAATTACACGGAACAAAAAAAATCTCAGAACATTTATATATAAATAACATACCAAAAAAATTACACAAAAAAAATCCTAGAACATATATATAAATAACATACCGTGAAGATAACATATAAAGCATCAACATGAAGCCCAAGGGTGTTGTGTACCAGATACCATACTCTAATCTGAAAAATCTAGGTGCCCTCGATGGTTTACTCACCAAGAAACAACGCGAGAAGAAACGTTCTTGCTTGACGAAAGGACACGGAATGAAATTACTTCTCAGCACACCTCAATTGAGACGCTTGCAGCGTTCGCGGAAACAGCAAAAAATCGGAGGTTTCATATTCAGCATCCCGGCCATCCTGGCAGCATTGGGGGCCGTTGGAAGTTTGGCCGGCGGTAGCGCCGCCATTGCGAAAACCGTCATCGACTCGAAGAAGAACAAAGCGGAATTGGAAGAACAGAAACGTCACAACCTGGCTATGGAGAAGAAGGGGAAAGGTATAACCAAAAAGCAAAAAAGCAACCTCGATGCTTTGAAAAAATATAAAAAAAAGAAGAAGCCCTGTCCAACTTCGATATTGAATCTCTGATCGAACTGTTGGGAATAAAAAACTTCAGGGGTGTTTTCATGTCCGATTCTCTACCCTCTGCTGTGAAGAAAAAAGAGTATGGCGTGGTCAACCTGGACAGTTACAAAAATCCTGGTACACATTGGATATGCTACCTCAAAATTGACGATAACAATGCATTTGTTTTCGATTCGTTCGGTGGCACACCGCCTGCCAGGTTGGTGAAGTATCTCAGTGTTGCCAACCTCTACTACAATGACAAACGCATCCAGAGTTTCACCGATGTTAACTGCGGCCACCTTTGCCTTTCTGTTCTCGCATACATGTCTAAAATAAATAACCCGTCGGTGGAACATTTTCAGAAAGCATTGTGGAATCTTAAACACGATGGGCGTGTTCCATCTCACGAGCGAATCTTCAATCTTGAAACTCACGCTGCACGACGACATCGTCTATCCTAAATCCGTAGCTTTGCGTGCATTCTACAGCATGTACCTCATACCTAACGTCACGCAACACAACAACAAAATTAGTGTCGGAAACGAACACATCGTCGTCACGCCAGGCCAATACAATCTTTCCACTTTGCAAGCTCAGTTACCCAAAGGCACGTATTTTTCTCAAAATTCGGTCACGCACAGAGTGGAAATCCTATCGGCGACGGAGACCATAAACCTGGGCACCATGGGAGAACTTTTAGGTTTCGAGAACAACACCAAACTCGAAGCTGGCATCAAACACACGGCAACCAACATTCCTAAATTTCTAGCCATAGAGACTCTAAACGTTCACTGCAACGTGGCGGAAGGCATGATCACGAAATCCTCGGACGGGGAGTTGCTGGGAAGTCACAAGCAGACGGGAATCATAGCCACTTTCAAACCCAGTTCCGAGTTCATGGAACCGATCATCTACACACCCTCTTCGCCGATCTATTTTCCAGTATGTCGCAACCGCATAGACGACATAGAGTTGGTGGTGACGAACGAGAAAGGAGAGGTGGTGGATTTCGCAGGTGCCACTACGACGGCCATCGTGGAGATCAACATATAATAAATAACACACATAGTGAAAATGGAACAAATCGAAAGTTACGAATTGCAATCTTTTCCTCCGAACCGTCGCACGTTCGCTAATCTCAACGAAGCGAACAGGGAGATCGAATACGACGTGGACGTAGGGGACGGGTTCGTTCATCCTCACAGAGCGGACCTCTACCTTCAATTCGACGTAGTGAAGAAAGAAAGCGGAGACGCGTTTCCGCCCAATGCAAATTTGAAACTCGTGGACAACTTCGTGCCTCACCTGTTCTCGCAGGTGGAGGTGAGGAAACACAACACCGTCATCGACAGAATCGATTATCCAGGCATCACGTCGACGGCAGTGGGAACATTGAAATTATCCAAAACGGATGCAGCATACTACCAGGCGGGAGGATTTGAAGCGGGAACCAAAATATCGACTAGAAGTCACACAGTGCTCTTTCCCATGCGTCTGCTACCAGGATTCTTCTCCGACTACAAAGAGATCATGTGGAAGGGAGGATTGCGCGTCACGATTCGAAGAGCGGCCAACGACAACGACGCACTGATGCGATACACCAACTTGAACGCCGACGGCACGCCGATAGCCAACACATTACCCGAAGCAGCCAAGTGCGTCATCCGGAGCATGGAATTGAGAATGCCGATCGTGGAATACGAAACAAACTACGCCCTCAAGTACAAAGCGGAGTTCTTGAAGAATCCGCAGGTGCCGATTCACTTTCACGGTTACCAGTGCGTGCAGAAGTTGGCGTCGGGAAGTCACATGGAATTCGACGTGACGACTCAGTTCAACAACATACAGTTCGACATGCCAGATTTCGTCGTAGTGCTCTTTCAAACCGGGCGCGATAACAACCAGGAAAAAGATTCCAGCAAGTTCGACGACTGCAAGATCAAGAATGTTTATCTCAAGAATGGTAGGAACGAAGTGTTCCCGCGCGAGAATTACAACCTCGACATGACCAAAGACGATTACCTCAAACTTTACGAAGCTTACACGGCTTACAAGCGCGTGACCGAGGGAAACGTGGACGTATACTACACGCCCAGCGAATTCAAAATCCGCAGGCCGATGTTCGTCATCAATACGACGAAGAGGAAGCAGGTGGTGGTCAACGATCGCACCAACATCAAAATCGTCTGCGAGTTCCACGACGCGCTGCCCGATGATACCGTGTGCAGCGTCATCCTGATTGCAGAGAAGTCTTTCGCGTACGACGTGAAGAACGAGAGGATCACAGAGCAGTTTTAACAGGTTTAACATCTTTTTCTTGCACAAATAATAAGAGGCGCCAGCGCGTGCACGTGTGTGGCACATCGTTCCCGAGAGAGGTTTACAAAAAATCACGATATATAAACATTGGTGTTCCCGGGACTTGGAAAATTACGATAAGATGCATTCATCCTTCAAGGATGTGAGAGAGTGCATTATTTACTCATCATGCTGTGCCAGCACAACAAATAAATGCGCGGAACATGGAGAGAAAATAAGTTTTTATTTTTTTTTTTATTTTTGAGGTTTTGGTGATCGCCAAATGAGTAAAATAAATTTTTGATGTTTTGGTGCTGTTTTCTTGAGTCACAATACAAAAATAATAAGAGGCGCCAGCGCGTGCACGTGTGTGTGTGGCACATCGTTCCCGAGAGAGGTTTACAAAAGTCACGATATACAAACATTAGTGTCCCCGGGACTTGGAAGATTACGATAAAGTGCATCCGTACTTCAAAAATGAGAAAATGCATTATTTACTCATCACGCTGTGTCAGCGCAACGAATAAATACGCGAAACATAATCTACCGATAGGCGCGCGCGCGCGTGTGTGGCACATCGTTCCCGAGAGAGGTTTACAAAAGCCGTGTCCGGATTGGCAAGCGCTCCATCCCGTTCTCCCCCGTTGCTCTCGCGTGCACTCGAAGTCGCGTCCAAGTCGTCCGAATCTGCATGTCCCCTTGTAGTACGGCTGTCACTTTTCCCGCCAGGTGTCAGCCCGAACTTCACCCACCGCGCTCTGGGGCGCAAACAAACATGACAATGATTTCCACCTAACTACTCACATTAAAAATATAACACGCTATTTCATTATTTATGTTTTCTGCATTCAGTATTATCGATAAAATATTAAAATATAACTGAGTTTTACATCCTCTAATCAGTAAATATTGTCTGTACAAAGTGAAAGTTAGAATATGGCTGCCAAGCGCAGCGTCACAGCGAGTTCAAGCGTGCATCTGTCGCGCCTCTCTGCTCTTCCCTCCGACTCCACGTCTACCGCAAATTCGGACAACAGAGATTGGCTGAGTCCCGGATGGAACAGTGTAGGTGACATCTGCTGCTGATTCGGACGCGACCCTGGCCACTTCTATTAGTCAGTGTTGCCAACTCCCATTTGTAGGTTAGCTTCGCCTGTAAAATATCACATGATGAAATATTCTTCAGGTAAGTTGGCAACATTGAACCGCAATTGATGTTACCAGTGTTGTCAACTTCTATTTGTAGGTTAGCTTCGCCTGTAAAATATCACATGGTGAAATATTCTTCAGGTGAGTTGGCAACATTGAATCGCAATTGATGTTACCAGTGTTGTCAACTTCTATTTGTAGGTTAGCTTCGCCTGTAAAATATCACATGGTGAAATATTCTTGAGGTGAGTTGGCAACACTGGCAACATCAATTGATGGCACTCAACCCGTGCACCTCCACTAGTCAGTGTTGCCAACTCCCATTTGTAGGTTATCTTTGCTTGTAAAATATCATATGGTGAAATATTCTTGGGGTGAGTTGGCAACACTGATCGCCAATTGATGGCGCTCAACTGAGCTGATTACACTAATCAGTGTTGCTAACTCCCATTCGTAGGTTAGCTTCGCCTGTAAAATATCACATGGTGAAATATTCTTGAGGTGAGTTGGCAACACTGATCGCCAATTGATGTTGCAGAACCCGTGCACCTCCACTAATCAGTGTTGCCAACTCCCATTTGTAGGTTAGCTTCGCTTGTAAAATATCACATGGTGAAATATTCTTGGGTGAGTTGGCCACACTGCGAGAAAGCCTCAAGCAGTGTTGCCAGCTCCTTGCTTGAGGTTAGGTTATACCCAAAAACAACCTTGGTGATTTTTTCGAGTGAGGAGTTGGCAACACTGCGAGCGCCACCGAGCGCCATTTTCGGTTGCAGAACCCGTGCCACTGTACTACTCTGTAGGTTAGCTTCGCCTGTAAAATATCACATGGTGAAATATTCTTGAGGTGAGTTGGCAACACTGAACCGCAATTGATGTTGCCAGTGTTGCCAACTCCCATTTGTAGGTTAGCTTCGCCTGTAAAATATCACATGGTGAAATATTCTTGGGGTGAGCTGGTAACACTGCGAGAAAATGAGGCTCATGCCTTACGAGAGAAATCCATTAAGGCGAGCCTCACCGAGCCTCATTTTCGTTTGGCGAACCCGTGCCACTGTACTACTAGGATACGATGGATAGATGATGTGGAGAACACTCGGGATAAGGAGATGGAGACAAAAGGCGCAAGATAGACAAGGATGTGCCTGCATTGTTGAGAAGGATAAGTCTATACTACAAGGGCCGTAATGCCAAAGGAAAAAGAAGAAACTTGTTCAAGTAATTTATATTAATACAGCCTAAAGATTTTTCTTCATCCAGGTTAGTCAGTTCACGAAGTCAAGTCTACCATTCTCTTATTTTACCGGATCTTAGTCCACTTTGCTAATATACGGCACTTTTAGGTACGAAGATGATTATTTAATCCCCCATTTGTTTCTAGAAATGTATCGTAGTTTATCATAATTCCACTGCTAGATCTCATTATGTGCGATAACTAGGTCAAGACTTCAACTAGGCAAAAAAATATCTTCTGTTACTGCTACTTTCATTGTTTGATTTGTTGTTTGTCCATTTTATGCACAAAAAGACTAACTGGGACGGACTGGACTTATAGTTTCAAGTGAGATCAGAACCACTGTGCCATGTGGCTCAAATGCGTATCGCACCCATTGGTTGCAAGGCGACGACGTTAGGATCTCCGGTATCATGGGTGTTCCTTGTGAGCGTCCTTTCATGATGTCATGATATAGTTACTCATCCCTATCGCCGCGATTGGTCAAGGGTAGCGGACTGGTGAAATGAAATAAAACCCGCAAAAAATCCAGAATTTTCTGTCACATTTACGCATTCCATTTGCTTCATACTGTGGCATTTTTCAAATCCACTTTCCATCCTGGTGAAGGACATTCTCTACATAAAATTTCGGCACATAAACCCAGCATTGCCCCCCCCCCTCCCTCCCTAAATCCAGGACTAAACAATTGGAAGTTTAATTTTTACTTCTACGCTTAGCTCGTGGAAGGTAAGCCCAGCTTAAAAATGAAGAACTGTGGATCTGCACCATTAGTTTGGAACAGACTGACAAGAGCATAATGTAATCCATTTCCAGAAAAGTAAAACGGCTACAACTAAGAGGATTGACAGAAATTAAGAAATACGGATGAATGATTTCCGTTCACTACTGCCTCCATGTACAAAAGATTAAGTAAGTAAACCAATTAGGAAGTGGGTCCATTGAGGAGAGAATAACACAAATAGTAAAAAAAACGAATGGAATTAGTTAGACAATAAGTAAAATAGTAAAAACTCATAGCCTAATTAAAAGGACGAAAAGATGAAGGATAATATTTAGGAGTTTATGATAATGTTACAACACTATACAAGACGATTCTCAAGGAAAATGTTTTAGAGAAACATAAAAACAGATTTAGGAAATGAATGCTATCGACAATGGAAACCGATAGACCACTATATTATTGATCAGACTATGCGTATTGGAGAGTCCAGGAGTCACAAAGATTTGACTTGACTTGATATTTGTTATTTAGCTTCGCTTTTTGCGATTTTGGCTAATCCCATGCTGAGGCTGAAGAAATTGATGAAGGGCATCCACAAAGTACACCCATGCCCAAGCCTGGATACAAACCTAAAATGTCAAGAGTCATACAGAAAAGAGATCTAATAATGTAAATAGTCTATAATAATTAAATGCAGTACAGGGTGATCAATAAATTCAGGATCATTTGTTCAAAAACACGAAAGAAAGTGCCTGTTGCACGATATAGTATAGGTGATATGTTATCGAAATGGCGCAAATTTTAATCTACCACATGAAAGCCAACTTAATTTTCTTAAATGGAAAGGTGACCTATCACACACCAAAATAGACTATACTTTCATGAGAAACAAGTCATTACATAAAATTTTAACATATCCTTATCTATTATGCTGCCATTGCCATAATGTTCCTCGTGATCCATAAGTACGAAAAAAATAGTTTCACACCATCTCTCGCGTGAAGTTCTAGTCTTTTATGATATTCCAAGTGACCACCGTTCCCTTTAAGAGAAGAAAAAGACTTAAAGCTGTTCAAGAAGGCAGCCTTGTTCATAAATTATGATGGAAATTTTCTCTTTTCCTAAATTCTATGCCAGGTCCTTTGGTTCGTTTTTCCGATCCCATTTGTAACCGATCCATCAACGATTACGAACCATTCTGTACTATAACGGTAAACGTAAGTGCAATACCTAATCTGTTTGATTATTCGTTTGTAGTATAAATAAATAACTTATGAGGTACTACTATCAGAGTAATAATTATGGATATACTCGACTTTGGACTTCAATTAAACATTAACAAATGGACCTAAATGAAAACGAGTTTATTAAAAATGAAAATTTTTAAATTTTTGCGGTAAGCTGTGGTAACGAAAGTGTTTTCGGAAAGGCCTTCAATTTTTTGCCGTCGTGAGAACAAAAAATAATGACGGGTTTTTATTGTTTTCCAAAAAACCGCTTTCTTAGAAATTCTATAAACAAAACTTTATGGTCTGATCGTGATGAAATTTGAATACCGTGGAGGTAAAAAGGTTTTAAAGACGATTCCCAATTTTCAGATATTTCATTGGACAAAGAAGACAACGTTTTTTACAATTTTGTGAAGCAACTTTTGTTAGTATTGTGTACTCGTACAAATAAAATCTTGGTCTTATGTTTAAGATCTTTGCATGTCTTTTTAAAAACCGTTATCACTGTCAGTTCACACTGTAAAACTGATGTTATACATATTTGTATTCAAAGCACGAATTATCGCTAACCGGCTCGGAGTGATTCGCCGCAGTTTCTTCGGTTCAAAGGAATTCGCTGCGGTGTTGCCAGGTTCAACATACATCTATTCTCCGGATCTTTTATTTGTACTCTTCAGGAGTCCCTGGTTCGAATCCCGGCCTGAGCATGGATGTTTGGGAGTGTCCATACATTAATTTCATCATATCAACACTCATCCTCGCATATTAGCCAAAGGTGACAAAAAGCAAAGTAGAATAAAGCAAATCAATCAATCAATTTCTACTCTTGCCAAATCTAATTTTATAGACTATATTTTATTCTACAGGAACTTGAAATAATGTATCCTAACTACAAAATCAATGATTAGTCTCACCTAGATGGATTTTTTACATAATTAAATTCAACCTATTTTCCTTGCCTGTTGCACAAAACAATCCATTTAATCACGCGAATTTTACCATAAATAATCTGTAATTCTAAATGACATATAATTTTATGCAATTATCTAATTTATCTTATTATTGGAAATACACTCCTCACAAAAGGTTTTGAATTTTGATATATTAGACACATCAAGTTTGGAATATTATTATATTACGCAATAGATGAAAGGCATTGTGGCATATTTCGGCGAAAAGACGAAAACTTCCACCAGACAGATACCATGTGTTGTTGCATTACATGGCCGTGTCTGTCACCTATTGGCTAACGTAACAATATTCACAACTTTTTGTGACGAGTGTAATTAAATTGTTGTTTAAGTTGTTTATGCAAATATATGAATAACTGATATTAAGGCATTTATTAACTATTTTAGCTCTCTAACTCACATAACCAGCTGCTGGATTCGAAAGACTATTACTAACTACGTGGGCGAGTCAAAAAGTAAGTTACATCTCCTGCAAAAAAAAAAAGAAAAAAAAAAGCACATTAGAGAGAAGAAATTATTGGACAAAAAAGCATGAACATATAACTTTTTCGACATAGTCACCAAGGTGTTCCAAGCACTTTTCGTATCGTGTGACCAGTTTTTCAATTCCTTGTGTGTAAAAATTCCGTCCAATTTCTTTGAACCACTTTGAGACTGCTTCCTGCACTTCCTCATCTGACGCGAAACGCTGACCCCTTAGGACTTGTTTGAGAGGACCGAAAAGGTGGTAGTCACAGGCTGCCAAATCGGGACTATAGGGAGGGTGAGACCACAGTTTTCACTTGAATGTCTGCAGTAAATCCTGTGTGACACCAGCTGTATTAGCGTTGTCGTGAAGAACAACAACCCCGTCACTCAATCTTCCGGCCAAAGATCTTTAATTTCTTTTCTCAGCTTCTTTAGAGTCTCACAGTATGTTGTGACATTGATTGTTGTTCCTCTGGGCACAAACTCACTGTAAACAACTCCTTCGGAATCGAAGAAGATCGTCAGCATGACCGTTCGAACCGTTGGACAGGTTTTGGCTTTTCTTGCTGAGGGTGAATCCTTGTGTGTCCATTCCATGGATGCCCTCTTTGTCTCGTGAGTTTATTGGTGCACCCAGGACTCATCTCCTGTGATGATTTTGCTCAGAAACTGCGGACCATCCGCGGAATAAGGCCGAAGAAATGACAGCGCAGCATCAGAACATTGATTTTTGTGCCCGCAGGTTAACAAGCGCGGCACCCAGCGAGAGCACAGTTTACGATAACCCACCTGATCATGGATCAGCGTAGACGCACTACCATATGATGTGTTCAGTTCACTTGCAATCTTTTTCATTTTGCGGTTAGCAACAATTATTGCATTCACACGCTTCGCGTTGTCCATAGTGTTCACAGTTGCAGGCCGCCCGACACGCGCTTCGTAGTTCACGTTCGACCTTCCCTCTTCGAACATCTGGCGCGTGACATCGCATTCTCACCATACACCTCGACAATTTGGCGATGGGTTTCACTCCGATTATGCCTTTGTGCCCACAAAAATCGGACGACGGAGCGTAGCTCAATGTTGGACGCCACCTCAATTCGACGCGCCATACTCACACTGTGACTACTCGCATACTAAACCAGCTGAAGCACTGCTGCTTCTGGTGTGTGAAGAAACCATTCCAGACAGTGTTGCCACCAAGCGTGATTATTTTATCCCTCTTAGTACAGGAACACGGGTCGGGTGTAACTTACTTTTTGATTCACCCTATTAGTAACACATTTAAATAAAAGTGTTGTCCTCGGCGGTTAGGGTAACGCACCATGCAGACAGAAGTTTAAAGTTAGAAGCTGGGTATGTAATAAGCATCTCAATTTTTTATAATGTATTTCATAAATTCATTTTATACTCACGGTTATTTAGAAGTATAGAAAAGTGATGTAATATAAGCGAAATGTGCCTCTCCGATGACGCAATTGTAATGAGCTTTGTTATCAAGGGGTCGCGATGAAGACAGCGGTTCTTAACCCACTTTAAACTTGACTTAACATTTCTTGCAAAAGTGGACTTAATTACAAATTTAGTACAATCGAAATAACAAGGCGGGACACTACAAAATAATTAGTAAAGAAAAATAACAGTTGTTTATACTTTCCGTATATTTTTATTGGATCTTAGTAGCGAAACCAAGGATCGTGTGACTTAGAAGTTTAGAAAATCACGAATCTACTTTCTGACGTTCAACGTATTTGACTCTTCAGGACCTTTTCGACTATTTTTTAAGTCTTATAGAGGTAGAAGGGAGGAGAAAAAAGAAGTTATGCTTTGAAAACATGATCTAAGGAAACTTGTAGGATTTCAATTGTACCTCTGGGGTTTCCTATACATCATTGAAAAACATATAGAGAAAGAAAATGTATTTCTTTAGATACCGTAAATTGAAGTTATAGAATATAGAGGAAAAGAAAAATCCTGAGTTTGGAACATAAAGCAGATTTTAAATTGATTCTCAACTAATGTTTAAATTTATTTCGTGTTGTAATTTTGAGTGCGTATCTGTTAATGTTGGGATTTTATGTGAATGTGAATATATTTCCTTCATCTAACACCTTAGAAGTATTGAAATATTTACCGTAAGGAGAAATCTCATTTCAGGTTGTCCCTCTTTCTCAGAGACACTGTGAAAGAAATGAAATTCAGACTACTTACTATGATCATGGGATGTTCCAATTCCCAAATATTTTGAGATAATTTTACCCACAAGATATTTAAAGAAGCCGAACCTTATTTAAAAATAAAACATGTTCCAATGATATGTAGTCCACGGCCTTCTGGCGCAGTTTAATCACATTGGTGAAACGTACATGCATTAGAGACTGAACGTTTTCGCATTTGTCTTATGCATTTTTGACATTAATGTCAGGAAATACATTACTATAAGAAATAAATTCTGGCGACAGTGCAACACGAAACATTTAGAAGAAATGGAAGCAGACATTAGAAAAAATGAAATTAATATCTACAGGGCATACATTGAGATTACATTGCTGGTTTAATATTATAACTTATAACCGAAAAGGTACGCAAAGAAGGAATGAGGAAATATAGAGCCAAAGCAATATGTTGCTATTATTTAATTCATTACATTTATTCGTCTACAAATATTCTCAAAATTGAAAGAGACCCTATTGATTCATTTAAAATATCTCTATGGTTATTTTCATACTCTAGGCATATAATGCATTTTCTTATATTTTATCTTCCAACTACAGTAAAACCTCGATAATACGGACTAATTTGGGACATCAGTTGACCGGTTTAATGGAAGTCCGGATTAACTAATGTAACCTAAACGAATAGTAGAAAGTGCATTAAAACTCGGTTTATAGCAAACAAAACACTTTTTTATGGTGTATTTAAAGGGCATAGGCCTAAATACACTATACAGTACAGTACAAAGTCTGCTGGAAACAGAATGTCATCAGCCTTTTCTTTGGAAAGTTCTCTTGTTGACTTCTAGCGGACTTCACGAGGTTTTACTGTAATATTAAATTTTATTTGTTTTATATATTTTAATATTAATTTTATAGAATCTTCTAGGAGAATATTCTAGGGCAGAGGAAGAAACGTGAATCGTGTGTGTGTGTGTGTGTGTGTGTTTTGTGTAGTAGTGTAGTAAAATGTAATCTGTAATAGAGCAATCCAAAAAGAAGATTCCATATCTCAGTTAATTATGCTCACATAGGCTAATCGAGACTGCTTCTGGAATTTAAAGTGGGCTTCGCACCATGGCCAAATGTTCCTACACTAATGAATCCAATGCTAGGCCCTTTGGGTAAAAGGATACAGCATTATCCACTCAATTTTCAGAGAAACCTACATGTCTAATCCACTTACTGGCACTTATAATGTTCAAACCTGCTGGTATGAATAAAAAATATTTGATTTATTCACTTCGCGTTTCTGTCACTTTAGCTGATTGAGAAGATGAGGATGAATGGTGATGCTATTAAATAGATGAAGAGACAATGACAAACACATGTGAACAGAACACCTTACTGTTCATGGGAACAGACGCCAAACCCTCATTAGTCTGCAAAATGTAGTCCACAATGTATAGGGTCTACAAATTTGAACGTCAGATCTTTACAATTACATACGTAGATTGAAAACCACAAGTAATAATCACATATATGTTTCTTCCTTTGAAGAGCAAACAATGGCTTTATGTTTTGAACAATATTTCGTTCAAATGTCCTTCTCTGCTTCGGTGGGTGGAATGGATTCTGAATGTCCAATTTTCCAGCACGTCTGCACAGATATTGAGCTCCGTTCGATGTTCCGTTTCAGGTCACGAACTGTTCGTGGCTTAGTCTCATAGACATTAGATTTGACATAACCCCATAGAAAAGAATCCATGTAGGTTAGGTCACATGACCTTGGTGGCCAGTTCACATCACCCTTTCTGGATAGAACTCGTCTGGGGAACATTTCCTGCAATAATTCCATTGTTTGGCGAGCTGTGTGGCAAGTTGCACCGTCCTGTTTAAAAACCAAAGTGTTGCAACAAAAACTGCACAACCATATTTCTGTATCGCTCCCCATTGACAGTCACGTGCTTTCCATGTTGGTTCTCAAAACAATGAAGTTCGATCACGCCATTGGCCCAAACACCACACCACACAATCACTTTCCTACGATGAAGGGATATGTCCAGAATCACTTGTGGATTTTCATCTGCCCAAATCCGACAGTTTTGTTTATTAACGTAGCTATGAAGAAAGAAATGTGCTTCATCGGAAAAGATGATGAAATTACTCTTAATGGACGAAACGTCTGTTGAACTGAACACGAATTTTGATGATAAATTTGAATAATTTCTATGCGTTGTTGCATTGTATATCTCTCCATGATAACTTGCCACAGACTACTGCACACAGATGTCACAGTTCCATCTCGTCATTCCAGTCAGCGTTGCCATAACACTCTCTCAATTCTGACGTTCAAATTGATAGACCCTTTACTACGTGCAAGTGAGGTTGACATTTGGGCATCTTGAGAAAGGGTAATCCCTCAACCTCCGATATCATAAAACGTAATACTCTTGTTAAAAATTTGCTTCACTTCTCTCCGTAGCCAATAACGATTAATTTGCCTGTGCCGGAACTAAGCTCCAAGGTGTAAATGTTTTTGAAGTACAATACAGAAAATTGCACGGGATAATAAATCATCGTGGTGAGAATAAGTGACCTGAAAGATTAATTCATTGAGTGTAGCTCTTGTTCTTGTATGACGGCATCGTAGGCATGTCTCGGTTCCTGTGTCTGGAGGAAAACGCATTTGTCATTTTCGGCAATCTCGCCTTTTTCCGGGGCCTCGCGAACACAAACAATAACACCTTTTTGCAGATTATATGAAGGAAGAAATATAAGTCTGCTGACACACACTGAATACGGGCTCCTTTATGAGAAAGCGAGGTTAACATCCGCCACACCAGGCGATGTAGTCTTGAGAATTGTTCCCCGGTTTGAAAAATTATGATTGATGGTCCCTGGAATCTTTAAGAAGATGTATTGGTGTTCTTTGTCAGACATGCTTTGTCTAGCTTAATCTACTTGGCTTAACATGCAATTTCGCTTAAAAATTATCCTCATTTGTACCTGAATTGGACTTCGTAAGCTATCTAGGTTTCAAGCAAGGAAGGAGCGTGATCATGCCAGGGGTACAAACCTCTCTCATTGATTTAGTAAATAATTTGCATTCATTACGTAATCAAATCAACAATTATTTCATTACATTAGTTGGAAGATTTTTCAAAAAATATATTTATATTTATTTGTAATGCATGGCGATATATTCTTCAATAACTACAGAATAATGTTATTTTCTTAATTACCTAAGCATATTTCGAAATTTATTACAGAAAAAAAATATACCGTAATTGGCAATAAATTTTCTGTAGTCTCGAAAAGTGAATATTCAGGCAGATTTTAATAGGTTTTTAAAATGTCGAATATAGAAATATTAATAATGATGTTATTGCTAATAGGTCACATTCATACTATGTGTTTCTTTATAAACTGTTGAATTATTATAATAATTATAATTAGTAACCTTTTAAAATTATAATCATGAACATCAAGCAAAACTTATTATTATAAATAACAATGGTGTATAACTTTTAAAATTTTACTATCTTTGGGATGCTGAAAGTTGAACTTCTTCCATTACTTCTCTAAGAGGGTCATGGCACGATTTTTTTTTCACTGAGATTTTAGGACGAGTATGCAATCCTTAGTACGTTTCCAATTTGTGGATGCAAGATTATCACATTTACCCGTTTTCCTTCCTTCAAGTGTGGCTCACACAAAGATCATATACTTAAAAAATTACTTCAAGTGTGAAAATTCTATTGTCATAAACAAAGTACTATCATTCTTGGGCTGCGATATCGTCACTGATATCGAAGACTCTACCGCTTCTACATGTTATTTTGAATCATTGATTTAGACGTGATTTGGCAAGACTGAAATTTAATTATAATTGGGATTTAATATAAAGGGAGCAGATTCCGCTTTGAAATCCCTATATTTTTCAATGTAAGAACAGTTGAGCATAAGAAGGGCAGGCCATCTTGGATTTTATAGCGGCCATTTTGAAATATAGGTATATTATCAATATCTCGGCTTCTAAATCACTTAGGACCACAAACTTGGTGTCTAAGTATACATATTTGGGGTCAGCGAATACAACTACAAAATTTTTAAATGTATCAGACTATATATTTATTCACTAATATATGTACCAATTACACACTATTCACCGATTAGCAGTTTGGAAAATTAACAAATTTCTACAAACGTATGAAAGAAGCTTAAATGCGGTATTCACTACACATATTACTAATGATATGCTACCATTTACAAACTATTCATCAATTCAAATAATACATGAAAATGACATAAAATACATAATTAAACAATTAAAATACATGCAATCGTATTATGAAATCGTATATGAAAGATGTTCAACTATATGAAGGATTGCCGTTATATGAATTGCTTATGTCGTATTCAAACATTGGCATTTGCACAGTTCAGTACAATCCCAACGAGCAGTTTTGCAAGCACACCTACCAGTGCAGCCTCTTTGACTCTTACAACTACATTTTACCAATTCAGTACATGCCTTTGAAGCAATAGGTAATGTGTTCCATACAGGAACTCATGATGCAATGTCTACTTTCTTAGTCCAGCCCCAGCCTTCCGGATTAGGAGCATGCTGTTGGCTGTGCTCACTGGTACACCATACTTCTCCCTGATATACAGCCCGCTTGGAGTGTTGGAATAGTGAGTGCGTCCTTCGTTGGTGGAAGTTTCTCTATTGACTTACTCTTCTGACAAAACAGCTCCTTCCTGGCTTCATTCACATTGTCTAAATCACATCTCTTATCACACAATATCACGGTGAAGCGTTCTAGTAGTTTAAAATTTTCATTATCAATATCAAGTTCTGTGTAAGGTTGGAGTGCCATGTAGGTAAAGGCATGTGTCACTTGAGGGTAACAATTCCATGCCTCCGATGCAGATTTCTTGCCTAGTCCAAAAAATGATGATGTGGTATCACTTCCAGTGAAACTGTGGAATACAGGGAGGGCCAAGAATTTAACTACACATAGCTTCTCGTAGATAGCATTAATGTCAATATAAGTAAATGTTTTGCCTATACCAAAAGCAACACAAATCTTCAAATCTGCACACAAGGTCATCAGGTGATGGAACTCGCAAATGAGGATCACCACTACGTCCTTGTCAACAGTACGCACCATACAGTTACTACAGCCATTCAAAAGTGCATCCTGTAAGTGGATAATCAGTCTGGTGTCCGCTTCCTCATGGTCACATGATGGCATGGACCTATCAGTTCCTCGGAGAATAACTTCGGCATCACATGTGACGACAATTACCTTGCTTTCGGCACATTCAACATTTGCCAAGTTGGTGGGGTCTTTTAAGAAATCGGTCCACTTAAGTGGAAAATCACCACAGGTAGCAGTTGCAACCTAGCTCTCAATCTGAAGAGAGCCCCAATTGATGTAGCTGCTTGACAGTTTCTTTGGACCTGGTGTCTGTGTGAATCTTCATTCCGATGTAAAGTGGCAATTGTGTTTCCCTTTCAAATTAATGCCGGGATTTCGTAGATGCAGACACATGTTTCTTGCAGTTAAAGACAATGGTCTGGCAGATTGTGAGATTCGCCTGTGAATATATGGCATATTGGTCACTCACATCAGCACCATTCAAAATCATACATACAAGGGTCTTCAGAACAGTTGGCACTGACTGTTCTTGACAACCAGAAGGAAAATTACCATCAAAGTGGAAACCTGTGTAACTTGCAATTTCTTTGCGCACTAACCTGGCAGTCTAAGCTAACAAAAGGACATGTTCGTAATCACATTACATGGCCTGCTACCTATATTTCAAAATGGCCGCATAAAATCCAAGATGGCCGACGGAGGAGTTGGTTCCTATCAAAAAGTGAAAGCTAAGCACCTAAGTAGTACCTGGAAAAGAGTTGGTGCTTTTGTCCGATGTGTCCACATTAACGCGAAATTTGACGTTAAGCTGCCCCACTAGAATGGATTATATTCAACTTGACGTCACCACGCAGTCTACTCTGGGAAGAAATCGGCACAAATATCACACGTGTTATGGAAAGCGTTTGAGAAGCCTTCTTGCAGCGAGAAAATTTACATTACACCCATTTACACACTTTTCACGGTGTTTGTAGTGCTTCGGAGAAAGTAAGAAGTACACATTGCTCATATTATAACGATAATCATATCTTGAATCACTTCGACAAAGACCATAAGCACAATGCTTACTCGGCATGTTTTCAATGGAGGATCTGTTTGCCGGAAATATGACGCAATGAATTTGGGGAGTGGCGGGAGAAGCTGTTCACAATCACCACTCCAACATCGAGGTTGGCAGTATTAGTACCTTCATTCTGTTAGTACTTTCTGCACGTTATTCTATTAGTACTTCTCGTTATTTGTTCAATTAGTACTTCTGTCTTTTATTCTATTAGTACATTTCGTCCTTTGTTCTATTAGTACTTTCCGTCCTTTATTCCACTAGTACTGTAGTCTTCCATATCTATATCTGTGGTTCCGCCTTGAAAAACGATTATAAAAACAATAAAATGTAACAACAGACACAAGCAACTATGTATGGATATGAAACATGACTGAATATGTTTAAAAATTGATTAGAATTTGTAATAATACAAATCGTATTGATAAAATACCTTAAAGATAACATGAGTTTATGTCTATATGTTATGTTGTACAAGTTCATTCTGATTCCTTTTCGTATTCGGTGGTTATATTCTCAGTACTTCATGTATGTATAGGACATCTTTTTCACTACCACTTTGAAGAGATTAGCCTTGTTCACTGTGAATACAAAATTCCTACATAATATCTATGTGTTGTGTTAGCAGAAGAAAGTAGAAAATTCACAAAACTTCTTCATCACATATTGCAGTGAAAATACCATGAGGCATGCATTATTTGAAATGTATTTGTAGAAGTATATATAAATTTTAAAAATGTCCGCATTTTTTTGTACTTTGGTTTCTTAGCGTCGCATTTCTGGCAATTTTGTCTAATCGCAACGATGTGTATGAGTGATGGTAAGATGGGATTGATGAAGAGACAAAGACCGCCCATGCCAAGACTTGATCTGGAACCAGGGAATTTTGTTGGCGAGAAACAATCAGTCGTCACATTATGGTTTTCCTGTTCAAAATTTGTGTAAGCCTTCAAATTGCGTCCTTGATAAAAAAAAAAATTAACAATTCAAAAGGTGGGCTGTTTTTCCGGTTGGGAAACTGATTTGCAACGTACGACGAGGGTAAGAAATGCCAGAGGAGAAAATTCCTATGCTCCAATCCCGCATTTAATTTTCCTTTGTTCCTATGTAACACGATATCTGCCAGAGAGCGTCTGACAACCCTAATTTTTGACTGGCTTGTTCTGTGTCTGGTTAAAATTGTAAGTTTGTTCATTTGTAGAGCTTCCTAGCATTTTTGGTATATTTCCTTAATTGAAACTAGCATGGCAGGACAGATATCGTATACATGTTGAAATATGAGAACGGCACGATTTTTATGCATCTGAAAGGATGCATAAAAAATTCACTTAAAACGCTACGATAGCATTATATTAAATACTTCCTCATAAGTAGGAAGTTTGAAAGTTAGTGCTTAATGCAGAAGAAATATCAATTATGTCTGAGGTTGGAGCCAAATTAATTAATTTGAAAAGAGAATATTAAACGTTCCAATTAAGTAAATTAATTTACATGTGAGAAAATGTTTCGTTTCTGGAAAGAACTAATATCCATTGTTCTACAACGTGTCGTCCATAAACGCGATAGTAAGGTTTATTTTTGCTTTGGAATAATGTTTTCATCGAAGGTGTACACTTTCTGCGAGTTGCATCATTTTTTCACAATCATTACCGTTAGACATTAGATTGTTCAGTGGATAGGATGCCAATTACATCTTTACACAGCTGGCCCCCGTGGCGGACTGGTTAGCACATCGCGCTACGACGCCAGGTGTCCCGGGTTAGAATCCAAGTATTGTTGCCCACGAGACGAGACTTTGGCCTGTCTCGTATCGTGGAAGTCTCGTGGAAATGCTGTCTCGTCTCGAAAATATTCGTGTGTCTCATGACACATGGTCAATCTCGTCTCGTCTCGAATTTTTAAAAGCCTGTCCCGTCTCGTCCCGTGGACAACACTAAATCCAAGCCTGGGAATGAATGTTTGTGAGTGTCGATTCATCAATTTCATCACATCATCACTCATCCCCATCTTCGAAATTAGCCAAACATGGTAGAAAGGCGAAGTAAAATAAAGCAAATCAATCTATAAATAAACTTGTTTACACAGGTGAGCTCACGCACACTCTATTCGATTAAACCCTCTCCTGAAGAAGGAAAATCTTGGCTCGCCTCTTTGCCGTTGCTCTGGTCCTTAGCCCCAGAGGGAATCACAATTTTTCTTCGCAAAACTGCTGACTCCTTGGCCCACTCTCTGTGTCTCTTACTTAATAAGTGTTTTTACACAGGTGTGTTTCCTGATTTGTTCAAGCATGCTAACATTGTGCCGATCTATGAATCTTGAGATAGAAATTTCATAAAAATCATTAGACCAATCGCTCTTTTGTCACCTCTCTCTATTGTCTGCGAGAAAATAATTAAAGACAAGATGCAAAAGTTTACATTCCCGTTATAAATACTGCTCAACATGGTTTCCTTCCAGACAAGTTTTGCTTGATCAATCTTTCTGTATTACTTTCTCGTGCTACATAACCAATTTCAAATAATTATCAGCTTGACGTTATATATTTTATTTTAACATTTCACAAGCCTTCGATAATATTAATCATAATCTCCTCTTTAATAAATTACAATCCAGATTTAATATTCATGAGAAAATTCTATCCTTACTACAAGACTACCTGCATTGCGTGCACAAGAGCAGAGTCTTATCAATCCTGGCACCTGTTCCAGATTTCTTCCTGTTTTGTCTGTAGTCCAGTTTTGTCTTCTCTCCCTATAAATGTACTTCTGCTTGCCGATGACTGAAACTCTTCAAAACAATTTCATGGGAAAAACACGATTCCTTAATTTTACAGCAAGCTCTTTCAGAACTACTTGTGTGCTGTCGTCAGTGGGAACCTGAATTGAACCCCCCAGAAATGCTCCTGTCTCACCATTTCCTTAAAAAGGATAAAACTCAATTATGTTTATTCTCTTGATAAAAATCCCATGGAAAAAGTCTCCATTCAAAATATCTTGGTAGTTATAATGGATGAAAAACTAAACTTCAATGAACAGCACATTACAAACACTACTAAAATAGCAATGCGTCTTCTCGGTCTTCTCTACAGATTCTCTGAAATCCAGCACCAATCATCCATCAACATATTTCACAAATCCTTTATCTAACCTATTCTTGAATTCTGCTCTTCTATGTGGCTTCAATAGCGAATCTTTCCCGGATCTGATTCTGTCCTCAACCTCGCGATTGCTCGCCACAGAATACCTTCCCTGAGGTATATTCATAAAACATATACGTATTATGTCTTGGATATTAGGCAAACACAGGAGATGTTCTACGTAGAAATTTTCAGCGAAAAATGCACGCTCGACCAGGACTCGAACGCAGGTCTACTGTGTTCCCGTTGCAGTGGCACTGGCAGAGATGATTCCACGCAGGTAAAACAGCTATAACGGAAAATCAGACGAGGCCAGGCCGGCTCGGTAGCTCAGTGGTGTCGTTCCCCGTGGCGAAGTGGTTAGCACATCGCGGTAGGATGCCAGGGTCCCGGTTCGAATCTCGGCTCGGACTTGGATGTTTGTGACTGTCTGTCCTGAAAAGTTATGAAATTGAGATTTGAGTGAAAAGATTTGAGTGACTGAAGTATGATGAGGGAAGCTTCCGCTTAGGGCCGTTCATTTTTTTTAAAAAAAAAGAAAGAAAGAAAAGTGGTAGAGCATGGCGCGGTATGCCAGAGACCCGGGTTCGAGTCCTGGTCTATCCTGCATTTGTCGCTGAAACTTCCTACGTAGATATTATGTCAGTCTTGAATATCCAGGCACCACACACTCGTCGTGAAATTAGCAGACATGAAAATCTTGCGTAAAATCATGAACGACAAGTTAAATCCCAATTTCTATCCAAAACATTTCATGTAGGAGTCCCCACTCGGCCAACCCGCAACATAGAGCTCATTCACAATCCCACTACAAGGCTTTCCCTTCTACAGCGGTCTCTTTCCTACAGGATTCCATGCTCATATAATAACCTGCCTCCAAATGTTAACATATTCTTGTCACAGCACAGTTTCAGAAAATTGCAAACAATGTACGTGTAATTTAATTTTTTTCTTGTTACTATTGTTGATTTTTCATGTTTTCACTGTTTCCATATAAAATTGTCATTCTGTATTGTATATGAAATTTGGTACAATAAATTAAAAAATATATATATAAAAGATTAACCCTGGCTTACAAGTGAGGGGTTCCAGTCCCACCACTTTTTTTTTCGAAATATTAACTGTGAATACTTTTGTAAATAAATGAAAATAAATTACGTTATTCCATAAGGTGTTCCTAATGTTTACGTAATACTCTTGCTCATATAATAATAAACGTATCGAAATTCTGATGTGTGTTCCCACGTGGCTCTCATGCCTGCAACAGTGTACAATTGGTTGGTAATGATTCTAATTTTTGTAATTATTATAACTGCATACATATAAACAAAAAAATCAGTTATACTTATTAAACACGCAGTTGCGATATCGTGCTGCAAGTTACAGAAAAATGATAAAATATGTGTGACATTCGTGCAACTGTAGTTTTCTTTGTTGTTTATATCAATTATAGCCATTTTTGTAATTTTTATAATTAGTGTACTTGTATTAACACAAAGAATCTTGAAATTTGTTATAAAAAATGTTCCGGCCTCTGAACCTCCGCAGCCTTCCACCTCAAGTAAGGAAGTTTCTCGTAGCTTAAGTTAAGGTGCTAGCATATCAGTTAACATGGAAAAATAAACGAAAATCAATCTATTCAACTCCCTAGGTTATTGTTCATTGACAAGTTAACGGGTATCAGAACAACTGAAAACATCGTACTTTCAATAGGAGATCATTCCATTCAAAAACAACAGACCATCTACCACCAACCGTTCCGATTTTGACCAAATTTGCACGGTTCAGGATCTCCCATCCTCCTTTTTTCTGGTAGAACACATCCGTTTCCGAGTTACATATATTTGAAAATCTCAGTTTAAGTAATAAACTATTTAAGTGTTTCATTCCTTTGCTTCTAAACCGGATACAACCTCGGAAGAGATTAACTTTGTGTCTCTTCGACACGTAAAAATTCAAAAAACATTGAAAATTTGAATTCTTTTCAAAATAATTGCTCTATTTCCTAGATGATGAAAATTTTTCGAATTTTGAAAATATTAAAATTTTATATTTTACACCATGTGTTGTTCCAATGTAAAAATTTCAAAATGGCATCAATAGTTACTACCCGAAAAAATTTACTTACCGCCGCAAGGAATTTGAGAGATCTAATTGTACATACGTAGTCATAACCAGAAGACAAGTGGTACAAGTATACCAATTCTGATTTCACATGAATGACTCATGTGTTTATAGGTATATATGAATCACTGTCATTGTGTTGTAGACTGTCAATTTTCGTTTCAAGGTTGTCTCTCTCTCAAGTGTTCAGTGACTTCTTATCTTCTCACAAAGTAAGTACATCCACAGCAGTAATGATGGAAATTGCACTAATTCAAATTCTAAAATAGTACTTACTTTACAATAATTAATGGTCATACATATACAGCATTGGCCAAATTATTGGACTCATTAGTTCAAAAAATGAAACACAGAGAAATGTGACAGATTTAATGTTTTGTGATACAAATTACATTGTAATACACAGTGCAAGAACTGTCAGTACTTCGAATGACCACCTTTGGTTCTTCTCTGGCCCATTTTAATCACTGACTGTGTACAATTCCTTTATCATTCTTATTTATAAACTTCAAACCACGTGGTTTAAGAAATTACATTGGATATAAACAAAGAACACCCTTTCAGTAATCAGAACTAATATTATCTCCTTTGTTACAACCATACAAATAGCATAAATAACAGGGTAAGCAATGTACGTATCGTTCTAGGCATTCTTACGAATGTGCAAGGAATCGTGTTGCCACATATTCTTGGGATACAGTAAAATAAAGGATTGTAGAAAACAAGATTATATCGAAGCAGACAAACAGTTTAATCTCATAAGAAGTTATAATAATCGTCAAATTTATTAAGTTAGTACACTTTAAAAACTAGGAATTGTGCTTCTTATTTACTTTTTTACAGTGATTGATTAATTGATTTGGTGTTTTAAGTTCACTTTACGCACAGTAAGGCTAATCGGGACTGGACCTACAGTTTAAAGTAGGATGCGAACCACTTGTGCCTCCGCCGGGTATCGAAACCGTTTTACAATGAGTCCAATAATTTGGGCAATATTGTGTGTGGGGGGGAGGTTGTATGTGTGCGTCATTTGTGAATGTTATAAACTATTTGTTAATATATTATTCACAGTTCTAATGCTTTTGAATATGTAGGGTAATGTTATAATTTGTCTCTCATAGATAAAGATAGGCGTGATGTATCGCTACAATTGACTAAGCAGCTGCTCTAATATTGTACAATATTTATCGATTAAGCCATTTTTACGGGGTATGTAACACGTGTGGGAAAAAATTGAAAATTACCATGTAACGACTTCTTGAAACTCAATGAAACAGAATGTGTATACTTAGATAAAACCCACATACTTCAAAAAGACGAAAAGCAATTGAGGAACCTTAGTAATAACAGGTATTTCAGAAACTTACTTCTTTCTCAGTGACTTCATTTTCGTGTTTAAGAATTCCTTACAAGAACATGTTTATGTCGCTCTCTAATTCCATCTCATCTGGTAGACTGTGTAGGGAAATATACTTAAATCGTCTTCTGCGTCTCTTTCTCCCCTTGCCAGTTAAAGTTTCCATCGGGCGCGTGACATTCGGGCCTCTTTGCTTGAAATTCGGATCCTTTGAGATCCGGCTAGAGGGAGGGGGAGAATAACTCGATTTTGACTCCCGCCTAGGTCGAGAAGTAGGATTGAATTGGCGGAACTTTCTGGGCTTCAATCTCGCAACACGCGCTTTTCCAGTCGCTCAAAGCGGGGGACTTATATCCGAAGTATAGCGGAATGCCAGAACGATTCGGTGTACGAACTACGTGACACCGCAATGCTTCCAAACAGCGTGGAAAAAAACGTGAATCTTTATTTACATTTTTTTTATTATTATCTTTATTTAAATTGGATTTTTATTATTTACATCCAAGTTTGTGATATTTTTAAAACATGAATAAAATTGTTTGTATGTTTTTGGCACAGTACATACAGATATGTTTTTTTATGTAAAAGGTGTTTTCTGGACGGCCATGTAAAATGTTTGAACAGTTTGATTAAGGCATAGACAAAATTATAAGTAAATATACACTGTCCTGTTTCTTATTTAAAATTTTATTATAATAACCTTATTTATTATTCTATACAAAATATTTATCATTTTTAACTGAAAATTATTGAGTTTCAAAGCTACAGAAATTTAGTGTGTTTGCAATGTACATACTACATTTTCCTTTCGTCGTGTGAGTTTTGGTTTTAAGTTCACTTTATGCACAGAAAGGCTAATCGGTGCTGGATCTACAGTTTAAAGTGGGATCCGAACCACTATGTTTTTCGACCGTGTATCGAACACATGATTATAAGGCGACAACGTTACCACTATGCCATCGGGGAGGCTCCTTTTCGTCGTATGTGCCTCACCCCGTCAGTACATATAATTTGTTCCCATGCTTTTCCGTCTAAAATGTTAGATTATCTAAGAGTCTAGAGTCTGAGACATCCCAGGAAGGAACTTCTATCGAAGCTTATTCCGGTAGAATATTCTTCTTGCTGGTTCCCTACCATGACCCCCCACTCAGCTTCCTTCACTAACTCCCCTCGTACGAAAACGTTTTAAACAGAAAATAAGATGGAAATCAATAAACAAGACTCCATGAATAATTACAATAACATAACTTTTCATTTATGTGTATATATATATATATATATATATATATATATATATATATATATATGTGTATGTACATTTTTCTCTTCTTCTACACCATTATATACGAGACAACTCCATAATATAATATCATTTAACCATTTAGTATAGTTTGCATTAACATTTATTTTTTATCTCCTAATTATATAATATTTATATGCTTTTAATATATCAACTCACATATTCTTTTTCTTTTTTTCTCATTTATTCCTTCTCTCAAACTACATCAAACATTCCTTCTCGACATTTGATTCCACAATATACCTATAACAATAAATGAAAAGTATCCTAATTACTCGTCTTATCAATAAATTGTAGACAAATCGTCGCATCATAATCAAATCTAAATAAACAGATTCAGCTTTAAATCTATAAACTCCTATTTCACATTCATTCCCTTCCCATGGTAATTAATACTTCCTCACCAACCTACTTATCTTTTAAAATTTCCATATTACTCTTGCACCATCCATTTCATAATAATAATAAACATGATATAAATATACAAATTATTATGTAAACCAAACTTGTCCTGGAAACAAGATCGAGCTTTGTAAAAATCACTTTCTATTATTACTGTATTAATATTGTAATTAAATTATTTTGAATCAATAAAGTTTACACAAACAAAATTAACGATGGAACCGTGATTCAACGGAAAATACGTTATGGTTTATTTTTAAAGGCACCAGGACATAAGCACCTACTATATATACTATAAAATAAATAATTTAAGGCGCAAAGTTTACATCTACCATTTCACATACATAATACAAATAAGTGTGGTTTAGTAACGGAAAATAGTAATTATGGAAGATTGTTTATCTCGAGTTAGATACACAAAGATTTGTCATGATGATTTATCTTTCAGTGGACCAATGAAGCCCCAAATGAGATATGCAATAAATGGTAGTGTGTTACGGAGATATTTTGTTTCATCTTTGTACTGAGATTGAGGTGATGTCATGGTTGCCATGGATGTATTTTGGAGTTACCTTTACAAATTATATTAAAAATGCAACAAACTGGAAGCCTGAATTTTGGCAAAGGATAAAACGATACGTCTTTGCAGCATCAAAGGATGCGTTTGTGGTTCATCAAACAAAATATGCATTTTGTTTTCTCTGTATAAGTGCGTTTTGAATGCTGAACATAAATTTGCTGAAAATCGTATTAAGTATTTATTGAGTTGGATCACAATTCGAGTGCACTAACATATGTGTAGATTTTAAAAGAAATACATTTCGATTAATTTATTGCGTACCATAAATTGATTAGTTTATAAATTTTGATGCATGTGTTTGCCAGAAGTACAGGGTGTTCATAAAGTCCCGGTACAATTACAAAATACATAGCTCGGAAACTACATGCAATAGAATGCTGTTTATTGCAAAATGACGGCTTGTTTGTTTATTTTTGTTGCTATGTGTGATTGACAACACTACAAGAGAAAGCACAAGTGGAATACTGAGTACAAATCTCAGTAACTGTTCAGCGAAGAATTTGCCGTTGAAACGGAAGAGCATTAACCACAGAGAGACTGGTAGTGTTAAGGACTTGCCTCGGAGTGGACGACTAAGTGTATCTGATGAAAAATAACGGAGAATATCCTAACTGTTACTGGTGATATGCTGGGGCGTGTATGGGCAGAAGTGAATTACCGCCTTGATGTTCTGAGAGCAACTAGAGGGGCGTACATTGAGGTGTATGGGATATAAACGTGGAGAGTTGTAGCTCATTTTGCCATCAACAGAATTGTTCTATTGGATGTAGTTTCTGAGCTATGTTTTTTTAAAATTCTACCTGGACTTTATGAACACCCTGTATATTTGATACAGCTCCACTGTGAGAAGCAAATTAGATAGATTTATCTGTCCGAGGGATGTAAGAGGACCCTGATGCCAGAACCTCCTTGCACGCAGTATGCACGTTCAAGACCAACGAGGCCCTGTGGTCTTGACTCACAACCAGTATAATCCTGAATGGAGCACGTGTTTTGTGGTCCATTTTTGATGGCAATTGTCCCTTCATTCATCTCATCTTATCATCACTCATCCTCATCCTCGCGATCAACAAAAAGTGGTAAAATAGATAAGTAAAATATATGAATTGTCCAATAGCAGCTAGTACCAACAATACGCCTTTTACTTGAGGTATTATGCATGGAGCGCCATGTGAGGCGATCTCTGACGTAAGACCAATTTGCTAATCGGATTGGTCTTGAAGCACTCAGCATCCCCTTTACCCCGAGTGGGCAATCTCCTGCAAACGGAAAATCCATCGCAGTCATTAGGAACAACAAGATTTTCGAAACTCGGCTACGAACTCCAGGTCGTTCTCCATACATCAATTCCAATTCGTTCTTCAAAAACGGAGGAAGGAGAGAGAGAGAGAGAGAATGAAACGAAATTGGAAAGAGGAGGAAAAGGACTGGAGAAAAATGAAAGGGTTTTCTGTGGGGGGAAATGCAATTTTGCCCTGAACGCCATTCTCTCATTTCACAGTTAAATTTTCCCCGGTAGCGCGTTGGTTGTCTCCTTGGACGAGGAATTGGACGGTTAGCGATTCCTCAAGTGCAGCTAATTAGATTTGGGAAGTCGTTAGTATTTTCTTTTAGGTGACTTGTCCATTAGAAGGGTTCATCACGTTCTGGAACTTTGAAATACTCAGAAAAGTGAATGTAGAGATTGTCTGAAATGGGTGTGGTTACGCAAGAAACTCAAAAGTCTGGATAATGCATCCATGTGTATTAGAATGCTAGGGTGGAGAATAGAGTGCAAGTGGCGAATTCTCCAATATTACATAGTATACCGCCGGTAAACAAACTTTATATATTCAACAAATACAGGGGTGTCACTTCCACCCTGTAGTACACCCTGGACTGCATTTTGCAGACGAACAAGGCTATTGCGTCTGGACCTCTCTCTGATATTACAGTTGTGTTATTAGTTTTATTTTATATATGGTAAGGGGCTGGACCCCGTATCATGCGACGGGTGCAAATTAGCCTAAGAGCTAAGAACCCAAAAGATTACATTCAATCAATCAAAAAACATTGTAGCAATAACAGTTAAGCCATTTGTCACAGGTTGGACCTCACAGACTACTCTACTAAAAATTAAGCAATACTTTCTTACATTTTCTGTGCAATAAATTATGAAACCAAATACTGTTGATTAAACACACCTATACTTACAATACTTTCCAGATTTCTAGTTATAGGCAACGTGGATTGATTTAAATCAGGTGATTTAAAAAAAAATCACTAATTTAAATCCCTTTAAATAAGTAATTTATAGAATAATGTACATAAGGATTTTGTGGATATCAGAATAACTTTTGGTGAAAGTACATTAATTTCGTAATCACTTAATTGTGTTCGATATGTTCTATGAGAGGAAGCAAAATATATCTTGAGATGGGGCAAATTCTCATCATTTAATGTTAAATAAGTTTTATAATCAAAAATAGCAAACATTTTTTGTATACAAATAAACAAAATAATAATCATGATATACCATAAATAGTGTCATTATCATTAAATTGTAAATAAACATGGTAACTGTTTTTTTTTTCAAACTATCATTAAAAAATCACCAAAATTCAGCTTCAAAGATTTGAAATAATATTTGAAGTAACAATTATTGAGTATATCCAGAATGTTTTATTTTCAATGCAAAAAAAGTAACTGAAATTATGTATGATAGTTTCATTTAGACAGTCAACAAACATGTCCATAGTAGGTTCATATATGTAGTATCAGAAACAGAAAACTATATATTTACATAAAACATTTTATATGCTTCAATGAAATTGTTGCAATATTTTACAGAGGTGTTTACTAGAAAAATCCTTTGTATAAAAGCGACATATGCATGGTTCCAAAAAAGCACATCTTCAATTTTAAGCGTTATTTTAAGAAATTGATTTAAATAAAAAAAAATATTTAAATCAGATCATGATTTTATACACCCTGGTTATATGTGAATAAGTATTTGTCACAATTCTAGCGTTGGCTTTTATTCTTGAAATACAATATCTCATGGTTAATATCAAATAGCCCTATTTTTACAATTTTACAGAGAATTGCTAAATATCAAAAATATGTGAAATACCAATTTTTTTTTGTTTTCTCTAGTAGAAATTGTGAGGACAAGGTGAGCGTTGAAAAAAAAAAAAGTGCAGTATGATTTCACAAAAGAAAGGGAATTTGAGCATTGCACATTAGAAAAATAAATAATAAATGAAACGTGCGGAAATTTTGGGGAATTGAATGTGCAATATTATTTTCCTGCAGGGATGAAAATCGAATCTCTAAACGAAAACTACGTAATATATTTTCAATATAACAATCTTAGATTTAAGTCTAATACCACCCAAGGCAATAGGAGCACTCATATTACGGATACAACTCTGCCACATCAGCAGAAGTTGACCTATATTAATGCAATTGAGATAAGATTGAAAGATAAAACTGGAAAATGAAAGAAACACGTTAAATATATAAATACCTAAATTGAAGATGCTTTAGCCAATCGCAGGGGTAGAAATATCGTCATCCGATGTTGCTGACGGAAGACACAATGCAATCTGTAGAATCAGTTATTTGGCATTTCAGCGTTAGTGTGTGACATTTGACACATAACAATTTATGTTCTAGGCATGAGATTGGATTAAATATTAATACATAACTGATTCCATGGAATTATGAAGTACTTTGTTGCGCCTGTTAGCAAATGAAAAAAATAAACTTTAGTATGTTGCCATAGACTGAATACATGAAAAACATTATCAAAAGTGTGCTACGCGTGTGACACATTAAAAATGTAGAAAATTATAACTTCATTTGTCTATGAATCATATAGGCTGCTGATGCTAGTAACTTTTATTGGTGAAATGTGCAAAATATATGCATTCACAAACATCTAAACCTTAATGTAAATGAAAAGAATAGTATTTTCATATTAATTCATTTTGTTATTAACATGTAGTAGGACCACTTTTCGTGGAAAGGCCTTATTTCAAGGGAATTGCAATGTTCAAGATTGTAGGGAAACCATAGATTTTTATACTTGAATTTCATTTCAACTTTATGTTTTCTACAGCTTTAAATTATATAGAAATTGTTGCAATATATCCGCAATCCACAAAAAAAAAAAAAAAAAAAAAAAAAAACGTGGCAGGGACCTATAGATGTTATCACATTAAATCCGACTCTCAGTGTGACAGAACTAAATAAAATATTTTACATTTTAAGGATTCTAGCAGCTAAATACTATATTTTGTGCTCACGTGTGTTATATTTTAATACCTTCATACTCCAATATTTGTACAAAAACGTTCGAATCCGTTAGATTACCTCTTCAGAGGTCAACAAGCAGTTGTGTTGTGTTGCCAGGGCTGCTACTATTTTTTCGATTATGAAATTCCATGATACAGGGTTTCCGGCTCAGACCTTCAACATTACAAAATTCAATTCTTATTTTAATATGCAATCCATATTCATTAAGCTTATGTGTTATGAACGTATACTCTTGATTGATTGTTTGATTTTGTTTATTTATCGTCGCTTTTACGCCACTTTCGATTAATCGTAGGGCCTCCCCGATGGCGCAGTGGTAGCGTCGTTGCCTTGTAATCAAGGGGTCCCGGGTTCGATACCCGGTGGAGGCGCAAGTAGTTCGGATCCCACTTTAAATTGTAGGTCCAGTCTCGATTAGTCTTTCTGTGCATAAAGTGGACTTAAAACAACAAATCAATCAATCAATCGATTAATCGTGAAGATGAGGATGAGTGATGAAATTAATGAATTACAAAGAAGACTCATGCCTGGGCAGCAATTACAACACGGGATATTTGGCGTCGTAGCACACTGGGCTAACCACTCTGCTACGGAGATCGGCAGTGTATATTCTTACATTTTAATAATCACCCAGGCAAGGATCTGTTGTAAGAGCGGCCTACGAGGCCGAGACACGACCTCTCTAATAAATACGATGTTCTTATTGTTAGTGTTGCTTTCATTAATAGTACCAGGAGCGTACATTCTAGGATAGGTAGGCTATTTGCGAAGCCTGAAGTCTAGAGAATAAAATACAGGAAAAAAATCGATCAGAAATTGTAAAAAATAATTATTCATATCAGTGAGATGATGATGCTGATTCTGGAGTTGGCAACCTGATTTCTTATGACTTGGCAACCTGATTTCCTATGATTTGGCAAACTAATTTCTTAGGAGTTAGTAAATTTATAGCTTAGGACCACGTGACATAATGAGATAGCCCAGATCTTGGAATCAGTATACGCCACTGATTAGTTATTGTTATTATTGCTGCGAATATTTTCAAGCACTATTACATGATTTTGACCCGCACTGAGCCTTATCACTAGGTGAGGGATGTTGTTATGAAGAACATTGTTTCAGTTGTATTCGACGCTCTAGGGTAGTGTAGCACACCAGTTACCTTTCACGTGTGCAAAAATTTTGTTCTAGATTTGGGCTAAATGACATCCAGGAAGGTGACTGACGATGGTTTATCCAGTGCTGTACCTCAAACACTGAAAGACGATAATGTCTTCGATCACCCTGACGGGCAATCTGAGAACTAGGACAAATTAGATCCGAAATGATTCCAATATTGTGAATTATAAGTATGGTCTTAGTAGTTCCTAATTCCACTCCAAACAAATAGAACTCAGTAGTAAACATTACATGTGTTAGTGTTGACGGAAGCAAAATTTCAAAAGAACTTGATTTGTGGCGTGTGTTGGTGGATCAGAAAATTTATTATCATTATTTTATTTTTGGACTTAAGAGATTTTTATCCGTTTTTCGTCCATTATAATATTCATATAAACATACATAATTGCTTTACATTTCACAGACATTAGATTAAAAAAGAAAAACATTCCCCTATACAATTGTATGTTACACTTTCTTAAAAATGCACACGGACTATAACCCATTCGAAAATCCATATTAACAACAAAAGTTGTCAAATTTATTGGAAGCTGAAGTTCTAATAAAAATAAAGTTTTGTATAATGTATTTCTTTCCCTATTATAGTTGAACATTCCAGTATTATACAGGTATTTGCAGAGAAACCCAATTTTATTACCATAATTTAAATTTTGGTAGAAAAACTCATGCATTTTTTTGTCCCAGCACCAGCACTTCACACAACCTCGATAAGAGTTCCCCCTGTGGCACAGCAGGTGTCGAACCGATATTCCAAGTCCGTAAAGGTATTCACTAGCATTTGAGAGGTCACATTGTTAATCGCCTGACGAATTCTGTTACGCAGATCTTCCAAGTTCTCGACGGGCATACTGTAGACTTGGTCCTTGATGAACCCCCAAAAGAAAAAGTCTAGAGGGGAAAGATCCGGCGAGCGCGGAGGCCAAGCAAGTGGTTTAGATCCTCTTCCTAACCATCTTCTAGGAAAATGCTTATCGAGATATTCTCGTACAATGATAGTAAAATGTGCCGGGGCTCTGTCTTGTTGGAAAATGGTTTCTGGAGACATTTGAGGCACAGCGTAATGCTGAAGCATGTCTAAATAATGTGTTCTCTCACTGTTTCTTCAGCAAAGAAGAACGGGCCTACTATCTTCTCTTTCATTAAGCCACACCACACATTAACGTTTGGCGAATCTCTCATAATTTCACGAAACTCATGAGGATTGTCACTTCTCCAAATACGGCAATTTTGCTTGTTAACTTTGCCACACGTGTGGAATGCAGCTTCATCAGAAAAGTACACCTTGTCCAGATAATCATTGTTGTTGTTGTCAATTTCGGTTAACATTTTGCCAGAAGACGTCTGTCTTTTAGGTTTATCATCAGGATAATTTCGATGATCTAACTGGATCGTGTACACCCGTAGACGTAACCATTTGTGCACATTGTCATGGATAGTTGAGCTCTAAACTTGCACGTCTTATTGATTTTCTTGGACTTCTTGTGAATGCAGTGCAAATCACTTCAATGTTTTCCTCTGATACCTTCCGCTTCGCGTACTTCCCGCGCACCGACACAACACTTCCATTTTATCTTAGTAGTTGTTTCTCCCACTTAGCAATACTCAAATAGGAAGGAACATTGTCGTGACGTTGAAGATTGAATTCACGCCGAAAAGCACGTTGAACAAGCTTCACAGATTTGTTTGCTGCCAGTGAAAGAACGCAGAACACTTTCTGCTGAACCGTCCACTTCGCCATCTTGGAATTTACGCATTACACGCGCATGAGCATCACGTCAACTCGAAGTACTGGTGATTCTCGCTAATGGCCACAGTTGCCAGTCCTGTACAAACAATAAGTTTCATTTGAAGTTGAATGTAACTAAAGTTATCCTGTTTTGTAATGTCAAAGGTATAAGCCGGACACCCTGCATGTTGCGCGTCTGAACCTCATTCACATTTCTTTTTGTTCGTTACTCAAATTCTGATCTCAGTCTCTTAAATAATACAATTACATATCTTGTACCACTGACATGATGAAAGCATGGTTTCTGGGACTTGTATTCGGCAAATGGTCTGTATGATTTTATAAGACCTTATAGTGAGACATGCGAATGAAGAAATACGTAGAAGGAAAGCGAACTACAATCAACAATGTTATTTTCTGAAATAATTACTATGAAAATATGTGCATTCATTGGTCTATTGTAGGTAGCCATTCAGCATGAAGTACAAAGACGAAATCTGAGAATATTTAAAATGTGGAAACTCTTCTCAGTCTAAACCTCTTTTACCAATGAAAAGTATCAAAGATTTGGTTAAATATCAACTGAAATAATTTTTCTTCTCATCTTCGTGAAAGTTTTTTTCCGTTTCTGTTTAAAAAGATATTTAGTACAAATATGAGAAGCGTGAATTGAGAAAACAAGCAATAGATTGTCATTTGTTGCTTCGGACTACAAGCTTAACAGCTGTGTCAACACTGTTCGACACACGGACGTGTGCGATTTGTTTTTGTTTTTATTTATTTGAATTGTCCTGACTACCTAATACATCCATTGTACATAAGAATGCCAGCAATGAAAAATGAAATAGAAAAACGTAATGAAATACACACGCCGAAACACAGACGCACTCTTAACAATAATAACCAAACTAAAACCAATAGTATTTGTTCTTCAACTGCTTGATGCATGCTGTTCTGAACGTTTGCTGGGATAGATGGAAAGTCGGAGCTTTAATTAATGATTTCCACAAGTTTCGTAGCTTAAAGATTGGTTGATTTGGTGTTTTTAGTCCACTTTATGCACAGTAAGGCTAATCGGGACTGGACCTACAGTTTAAAGTGGGATCCGAACCACTATGTGAATCCACCGAGTATCGAACCCGGGACACCTTGATTACAAGGCAACGATGTTACCACTGCGCCATCGGGGAGTATTGTAGCTTAATGAGAAGTGATTGTTGTTCTAAGGATAGCCTTGGAGATTTAGTGCAACAGAAGTTGTTGCATTTGCTGTTCGTACAGTACTTCTGGATTGTAACGGTTTCATTGAAAGTCAATGGATTTGTTACAACCCAGAATTGCCCGTGACTGTACGTACGTAGGATCTGCACATGAAGAAGTGGCAATAGTTCAATACAGTTGTCTATTCTTACGGCCTACATGCTGGCAAGGGAAGTGGGGAGCGGGGAATACGCCTCAGACCAACCAGACAACGCGGTGGCGCCGAGAGTTACGACGTCGCGGGAGAATATGCTGCGCGCACCTCGTTCTGCAGGTTGCTGATTTTCTTATCGCACTGGATTGGGCGTTTCCCCGCTCCCCACTTCCCCCAGCATGTAGGGAGCGTTCCGTAAGATTGGACACAATCTACAGTAAAGAGTTAGTCATTCGTAATTCTGAAAATTAATCTGAGATCTGAAATTTGACGCCGAAGAGAAAGATCATGTATTACAAAAGCGGATACAATTTTTAAGGGCTTGACAAGTATTAGATCTCTGAATGTTAGACCAATGATTCTATATTAGAATACAATGTTATTGATTGATTGAGTTGGTGTTTTAAGTCCACTTTATGCGCAGTAACGCTTATCGAGACTGGATCTACAGTTTAAAGTGGGATCCGAAGCACTATGTGCCTCCACAGGGTATCGAAACCAGAACCGCTTGATTACAAGGCGACGACGCTACCACTGCGCCATCGGAAAAGCTCTAGAATGTAATGTTAATCGGACATGATCCACTGCCTAATGCTTTTAAACTATACTAATTCTTCGAGGGTGTAGGGTTGTAGTTGGTTACAGGTCTTTCGTAGGTTCGATTCCCATCACCGTGAAAATAAATTTCACCTTATTGATTGATTGATTGATTTGCTTTATTTGAATTCGCATTTTGTGCCACCTTTGGTTAATTTGCGAAGATAGGGATGGATGATGAGATGACATGATGAAATTGATGAATGGATACTCACAAAGATGCATGCCCAGCCGGGATTCGAAACTGGGACCATGAAAATTTCACCCGAATACGAGAGAAGACATGTTCTGTCGGAAAATAGTTCTAGATCAAGTATAGTTTGAAAGCACCAGACATTGGATAATGTCCAATTAACATTACATACTGACATCTGACGAAGAAATTTAGTACCTTGTTTTTTCATTACTCTCCCAGACCACGGACAAGATAAAGCAACCACATTCAAAACTGTGGAAAACACATCTACGTGTGGTGACGTGTTTGAACGGTGTTGCTAATTTACAAAGAGAAAGCTGATGACTTATAGGTATCTCTTTCAAGTTACTCGAAAAATTTGTAATGTCATGTTATGCACTTTCCTTATGAAGTGAATGCGTTCTAAAATTTCCCAAGATGTAAGTCTCGTGCCACATTGGATTAAAAATCTATCTTGTAACCAGTCCTATCTCGGTTGTGAGTTTTTCTATGAAAGGCACAATTTGAGAAACTTAGGCCTCCCAGGTGATACAGTAGTAAGCCTTATGTAATCAAGGGGACATGGGTTGGATACCGGTCGAGACCCATAAAGGATTGTTGATTATCATATCTGTACATATAGTTGGCTTAAGAAATACAAACCAACATGCTTTCGGGAATTCCGTCGCATCTTGCTTTGAGAATATTCATGTTGCATGTAGGTACATTTCTGTGTAGTTTTGACTTGTGACAATATTTTTGATTGAATCAATATTGTCCGTCTTGTCAATGTACGTAGTTGTAACATTCTCCTGAAATGTAAGGTGCACTTTACGAAGAGAACAGTTCCGTTTAAAAAATCTTAAAAAGCGTCGTCGCCTTGTAAACAAGAGGTCCCTGGCTCGATCCCCGGTGTAGGCACATAGTGGTTCGGATTCCACTTTAAACTGTATGTGAAGTTCTGATTAGCCTTTCTGTGCATAAAGTGGACTTAAACAACAATTCAATAAATCAATTCAATCAATCAAAAAATATTAATATCAAGTTTAAACGTAAGAAGGATTTGTGTGACCATAGTTTCATCGAAAAGAGGAAACCTGTCATATTTCGAGATAGTGGTAGAGCAACCACAGCCTGAACTTGGTCCAGGAATAAAGAATTTTTAATTTCTAATATTTCTTGTGAATTGACCTCAAGGATTGGACCTTAGTCAGTTGTCATTTTCTCATGTGTGTACTTCTTACGTCAATTTGAAAATTGTTTGCTATGTTGATTAATTACATTTTTGTGTAATATCTGAGTAAATTGTTAATACAGGGTGTTACATAGTAGAGTATACAATTTTAAGTATTATTTTGACTAAATTATATGGAACACAACAATGATAGTTGTTATTTATCAATCGGTAGCATTTCACGTTTCCATGAATGTCAATGAATGTCTGCAAATGTCCACCAATTTCTCCAAATGGCTACAAATGTTCAATGTGGCTTCCACCAGTCATGCACACACATCCGAATAAAATTCGAGTTATTGCCTCACTTTTTCAAGAACTCGTCGTGCAGTGCATTTAGGAGGTGCTGGAGGCATAAGAATAATGCAGCAACTTTGTGACAAAGATAACTGTCGTAAATTTATAAATTCCAATTTGTAAATTTAACAGCTGCTAGATATCTCTGCTTCGGTATTGCATTTGAGAGAAATTGTTCAACGCGTTTCAAGATATTGGATGAAAAAACGATTATGTGTGCCCTGTTTCATGGAAAGCTTGGGAGCGAGCGAACTAAAAAACATTTTCTGAGTTGACAGGAGAGGGCTCGTTCAATGAACTCGTGTAAGAGATTGCAGATACTAGCCATTTGCAGCAACACGCACTGGTTTGCTCCGCCGACTCGCTTTCTCCACTTCCCTTCCTCTATGCGCGGCCTTGCTCCACAGATCACTGAGACAGATGTTGCGAGGGAACTTTTATTCTAAGGACATAAATTTTCAGTTTCAGTCATAAGAGAAGTAGCTTTCAAATTATGCACGGACTTACACTTTCTGGTTCAACCATTATGACATGGGAGAAATACATGAGTGAAAAACAACTATCTTAAAAATAGCTGAAGAGAGACAATGAACTGAAATCACTTACACGGTGAATCGAACTCTGGTATCTCGTGAGATAACCAAATAATAATTTACTGTAAAATTGCAGGTTTTGTCATCTTTTATTTAACTAAAACTGTAAATATTAAGGAACGTTGGGTACAAATTTTCTTTTACGTGTTTTTTCATAATTGAACCGACCACACGGACAAGGTTGTAACAAACAGTTTTGCCGACAGAGACATTAAATTGTAGAAAAATATTTTTGGCTTCTATAATACAGTAGTGACACTTTCTATGACCCGATAGAAAAGTTTTCTGCACAGTGGAACGCTCTGTTTGAATAATAACATATAGCAACATGACGATTGATTTTCTGGTATTTCTTTTCAGTTGTTTACAATGCTGTTCATGTGACCGATAAAAAAAAGTTAAAGTGCTCCCCTGTACTTAGCATCAAACCCCTTACCACCTTTAACCCCGCCCCCCGGGTTTCCCCCAGGTACCCATGTCATTCGAAGCTGGGTGGGCGCCGGGACAGCTTCCAATGTTAGAAACGTTCCCGGATTTGAACCTTAAGTATGGTAGTCAGACGCGTTACCGACTGAGCCACCGCGGCCACCATCATGTGACCGATATAATTTAGTATTCTGTAAGGTTTTACAATCAGCGACTAAACTCCGTACCAGCTAACTGAAGATCAGGGGAACGAGAACAAGTCTCTGCGCAAGTAGTGACGCGACGCGGCTCCACCAATGAGCAGTGAGAGAAACGGGATTGCGTAATGCGAGACGGGAGTTACCCGATTTCCTCCTTCGCTATGCAGCGTTGCAAACTTTTGAAAAGGATAATACCGAATGCACATGGCAAACGGACCGTACGGTTGGCAACACTGCGCTTTCACCACTCGATTTTCATCGTCCTCCTCTGCCGACATACGCGACCCAGCGCTACAGTTACAGGGTATGCTTAATGAATTCTGTAATATGATTCTTGATTTAGTATGATATGATCTCCTTCCTGCCGAGAGGCAATTGATTGGCGAACAAAGGAAATTGCGTGCTGTAGGTATAATGAACGTTACATAGCGCCATTAGTTAGTAACTGCAGGCCTGTTATTCATCTATATGCAAAGAGCTTACCTAATAATTCCATGCACATGTTGCGTAGAGAGAACCGCAGAACAGCTCTCCACGCGGTTATTGGCTATCCATAATTCGAACACAGGGATCAGATGGTAATCGGTTTGTAATTTTAATTTTTACCACTTGAATGAGCATCAGACGCTGTCCTTTGAATTACAGTGTGTCAGGCAACACTTGCTTTGTATCGTACTCTATTCTGAGTGGCCACGGTGCAGTGCATCAAGACAACAGGTTCCATGTTCGAACCCCGGGTTAGGCAAGGGTGCGGATCATTAGGTTTGTCCCGTCGAGCACTTCACAAGTACTCGTACATTATTGATCCTCATTGTCGCGATAAACGTAAGAGGTATTAAAGAAACTTAGCATAACTGAAATACAGTATGTCCGAGAAGTCCACGTACCTCTACTTGCATGTATCCTGTTGCGACCGTGTTGAAAATTGACCGATAATCGGTTGCTTGGGAGTGATTTCGCTTTAGTGGTAGGCAACCCTGCCCTTAAGGTCACATGGTCTTGGTATTCTTAAAGCCATTCGCGCAGGGGCGCCGAAACCTGGGAGGTAGGGCAGCGCCCTCCAGTTCTCCGTTGGGTCCCCCCTATAAGGGGCCCAATGTATAACTATCAACACGATGTCATATTGTAACAAAATATGATTTCCGTGATGGAAATTTCATAAATTGTTTGAGGACTCTGTGGGAAATTACGCTGGATTCTGCTCTGAAATGGTCGGTTTACTTTATCTCAGTATTTCCTTGTTCAAATACACAGTTAATTAAGGAAAACGGTTATGTATATTATGGTATGCAAGAATAGAGAAAGAAGCATGGGGACACTGTAGTCCTCTTGTTCTTGAATGAGTAAGTCCATCAAAAAATAGGTAGGTTTTTCCACACGAACGTAAGCTACTTTTAACTTCCATTGTAGGTGTTGTTGTATCGGTTACCACACCCTATGATCTTCTGAGGCGCCAAAATGTGGAATGTTTTGGCTATCACTTGCATTCGAAAGAGACAAAAGAAAGGAACGAGAAAACTAATTGATCGCCTTTTGTTCAGTACATAGCAGTGAATTATGGTGGGTGGATGTTGTTCAGCTCAGAGTTGAGAAAGGAGACCGGAGATAATATGAACTGGAACACTTTTTGACTATTTCAAGTAGAAATCCAAAAATGTGAGTAGTAACTTGGTTTGCAATCTCTATATAAAACATAATTAGCTTATTAGATCTCATCAACCTATTAATTATAAACTTTATTATTATCATTATTATCACATGTAAAAAACTTCATTCGGATCCATCCCGAAATACAGTCCTAAGTTCAGTACGTGCCTGTGATGGGGATATATAACTACAGCGTTAAAGTCGCCTAATCCTGTCCCCTATCTCAGAGAACTAAAGTATTTTGTGGAAATACCAGTAAGATAACATTTTCGTGGAACATTAATTATCTAAATTGAACTATTATCGAACTAGGACGGTAAAATGAATAATGAAAGATATGCATTTTTAATTTATTATGATATTATCCTCATTTAGTTCGGAAAGAGTCTAACTGATTCATATAAAGTATTATTTTTTTCCCCTTTAAAAGATATGCTATACATATTCCATGTTCCGATCAGAACCTATGGTTCACAGTTAAGGGGGATTTTAAAATTTAGGTTGTCCTTTGTTTTGGGCCCTGCTGACATTATCATCATCATCATCATCATCATCATTACTTCCATTAATTCTATACTCTGTATTAATACAATTTTTGAACTTTAGAATATAGACACATCTCAGTAAAAATTTTACATGAGTTTAGAATTGTAGGGGCAAATGCAGTACTGAAAATATAAGTTATTTAAACGCTAAACAACCCTTCCTACTATCTTTTTTCATGGAAAAGCAAGTAAAAGGACTTGACATGTTGATTTATTTTGCTCTTATTACAAATTTAAGGAATTTCAAAAATCAATGGTCAGTCACTTCTACCTCATTTTTGTGCGACCCCCGGGCTATAGCCTAGGATAGCCCAGTAGCAAATACTCACTGTTAAGAAAAGCAGAAATACTAGTGCGCTTGCTTTTACACTATATTTTTCTTCCGAGGCAGAAAGTAGTTTGTTCTTCGCATAGCCTCAAGAACTATTTACGAAGTACGATGACCCAAAAGCGTCCTAACTTTGTGGCACTGTGTCAAGTACATGAGGAGAACTTGATATGCTAACATTCATTGAATGTTGCTTCCTTACTTAAAAGTCGAGTAGATGTTGAAAATATTTTGTTTTGCAAAATGTGACTCTTTTGTTTACTCAGGATAAGTAATTTACTCATACGTTATGTCTGTAAACATATGTGTGCTACGTCATATTGCACTACTGTGGCTAGTGTCACTTATATAATGAGCAACCAACGCTAAAATATATGTTTGTGTGTACTATAAGTGTTAGCATGTGCGAAGATATTAAACTCACATAAAGGATTGTGGGGAAAAGTACAGTATATAAACAGTTCATGATAATCAAATTCTCAATCAGAAAGTGCAGATAAAATATTATGTTATATAATTATGTAATCACAATGTAGAGATTTTTTGTCCAGCTCAAAAAGTTGGATCTACAATGTGTTTCAATAAAATGGTAACTGAATAAGGTGCGTTTTGGAAGACGCTGTACATTGATAGGTATATTATTGTTGTTAGAGCCAATAATTGTAATTACAGAGTTTCCAAGGTTAACTCAAGTGTGTATATCCTTAGGTCTCTAAATCGGATATTTTTTTAAAAAAATTGCTCTCCCCATTCCCCCTGCAAACGGAAAGAAGTCGGTCTTCACACTTTGCTTAGCTTTGGCCCTCCCCAAATTTCAAGTACATGTAAAAATCAAATTACTAACTATTTAGTATCCCGCACTAAGCCAAAGCTAAAGCTTAAGTTTAATGCTGATTAAATAGTATTTGGACTAATTTTACTTTTGATGTGGTAGGATCACTTTCTCATGGATTGGCCCATATTCTCTAAGTTGCCTTTTGCGCCGTTACCAAGGAATGCACTGCACTGTACTTCGCTCTACGAGCGCGCTATGTAACATAGCGCTAACCTGCTCTGACAGTTTATCACGCAAGAGTCTCTACGCAGTCCTCTCAATGAATGCTGTACATGTGATGGCTCTCCATCCACCATTAAATACAACTTTTTATGCTTGAGATTGATCTCTGCTTCATATTTCTACAGGAACGAATAACCCAATGATAGGTCTGAAGGCAAATCCTTCACAAAAAAAACATCTAAAAGTATGGTGCTCTCAGCAATTTCCAGCACGATTCTGCGCTTTCCCACAACTCGAGTTTGACTTTTTTACAGCGAAATCAATATGTCACACCTCTGGAGTAGCATGTAACATGGCCCATGGCAAATTTTGCTTTATTTTCTTCAAATATCTAGACTCAGAAGAGATATTTCAGCTGCAGTGTCCACTATGCTACAAGTGATATCAACATTTGCTACATGTGCCTCTTCCAAAGTGTTTAGACTGGCTAGCATGACACAAATTGAAAAGAAACTCACTCTCTTCATTATTAAACACTAGCTTCAGATCTTTATTTTCAGACTGGGAAATATTTTATACAGGTCCCAGTTCTGTCCGAGACCGCCCAACATCAGACGGAGATATTTCTATGCCACGTGTGGGGTAAAATCCCGCACTTGATCGAGATTTGCTCCATTCTTCCCAGCAAAAACTCCTGGTCAGCTCAACGCTCTGTTGCTGCTCGTTACTAGGGTACGACACCGCAGCATCTGTTTGTAAGCCACTGCTCGCCACTTGCAATCGTGGAGGGATACGTTCTTCCCTCGAAGGTTCACTGTACCCCGGTGAAGATAAACAGTTCTCAGTTCGTGGTCTCTCACAAGGTTCATATCTGGAAGCAGCATACTCACGTCTCTGCCTATTTTGGTTTTGTTGATGATAACGATTGCCGTTTCGATATGGACCTGCAGAGTCCATTTGAATCGGCAGGTTTAAGAAGGGAATGAAGACCATAAAATGGCAAAATTACCTTTTGTACTCCACATCATCGGAAAGCGTCGTTCTACACGTGAGTGTGAAGAAAGATATAAAAAGCCGTCCCTAGAGGAAGATAAAGAACCTGAAATCAACGTAAGGTGTCAGAAGGGAATGAATCTCGTACCTGTGACAATCCTCACGGATGCAGCTTACGATAACACATTACCAATGAACGAAATAAAAAGTGAATGATGTTAGGATCATACCCTACATTCCAAACGACAAAAAAAACTTTCTAGGGCGTCATGGTAACTTGGCCTACAACTTCTCACCTCGATGAATATCAGTTGGTGGATGAATGACTGTTTGTTGTTTGACTTGCCTCCAAATTTCCAAAATTTGAATATTATTTTGTATAATTCATTCCATTGTGCACTTTCGTGTTTTAAACTACACGAGAATATAGTTTCTTATCCATTGTACACTTTATTTCCGTTCTTTCCCCATCAAAAACTTCATACGTTTTAAGAAGGAAATAAAGCCACCACATTTTTAACATTTTATACAAGTTCTGGTTACATGTATTATACATTGTTTTTCACGTACTCCTCTATACCTACACAGGGTTCTCACGTTCCAGTACGAATTTAGTTGTTCTTGGACGCACACTCTCCCACTTACACAGGTTTTTTTTTATTTCCCACAAATTTACTTTTTGGACTTATTCCCTTCTTAAACCTGCCGATTCAATTATTCTGCCTCTGGACCGTACGAACCCTCGGGTTTCTGTTTACCGAGTTGCCTGGAATATCTCGGATGTTCTGGTTAGTAGTCTTTTTCTTCCTTCACGCAGTTTGCCAAGCATCCTTCACTTCCGCTTGCTCGTATCTCTCAACAAAATCTGGAAGCAAATCAACAGTTACTGGAGCATGGGCCATACACAATTGCTTCACTCTATAAGGCAATTAGCCGATTATGAGGTTTGCCACCTCCTGCTCTGTGTAGTGGCTCCTAAGGTTTGTGTAAGCAGAGTATACAGACCAAGCATATTCTCCCAAACTATTGTCTTTGTTTTTGTTGTAGTACCGTTTGGCCCTAACTGGCCCTAACAGATGCCAACTCCATTTATTTTTCCTCTGAAGACGCAAAACGCCTCTTAAACGACCTACGGAAATCTGAATATGTGTGGAAATCATTCTTATGAGAGTAGAACCAATGATAAGCCATGCCCGTTAGCAAAAGAGAAATAATCTCCAGCCTATATCTATGCGGGATCTGAAGGATCTCAAGGTTGGTATCTAATTCTTCCAGATAAATCTCAGCCGAAGGTGCTTTAATGTTTCCGTCGAATTTCCGCATGGAATTCAGGTCAGCCATCCGGGGAGTCATCCCACCACGCGTAGCATTGGTTCGAGATTTTCTTTCTTTTCTCTTTTCCGAGAAAGTCGACTCGCTGCCTGAAGATCTGGAAACTATCTCTCTGTGGCGTCTTTTTTTTTTATTTGCGTTCCCAGCTGGTCCACCCACGGTAACTTTGATTCACCGGAGAGTGGCAACTTTGCTTAAAGTGGTTGAAATCTGAGCCACTTCGTCACAAAGGTGACGCATGTCTGAAGAAAGCTTCCCTTGTTTGGATTCCATATTTTTACACTCTTCAGCATTCTCTCTAGGACCCTCCGTGCCTTTAAGGTTTTCCGCCACCGTCTCTACAACTCGCAAATTGAGGTTTTCTCTCAGTTGATATGCCACACTGGTCACCTGGTTTTCCAACTCTCTGGACATTTGTTCCCTGAAGCCGCTCTGCGTTTCAGTGATTTCCTTTGGGAAGTCCTCTTTGGTCTCCTCAGCTTCTTCCCTCAACAGAAATACTGTTTCATGGAGTTTAGATTACAGCTTCTGAAAATTTGACTGACATGCTTGACTTAAGCTCACTGTCTCAATTTCAAGGCTTTCCTCCAATTTCTGCTGTCCTTCAGACATTTGCAGAGTCAGTTGTTCGATCCTCCGCCCCATCTCTGAATTGGACGCAGCGAGTTGTAAAAAACTCTGGGACAGTTTCTCTTCCATCCTTGCTTCTAGCTTGCACTCAAGAGTTCGACAACTTTCTTCCAGTTTTAGTTGTAAACTGTGCTCCAAGATATTCACATTTTCCTTGAGTTTAGCCTCTAACCTGATGGAGTTCTCATGTAAGTTAACCTCCAAGCTATCAGAATGTTCCTGCATTTTAGATTCTAGATTATTAGCATTTTCCGTTATTCTTTCCGGGATTCTAAGTTCTAGATTACTAGAATTTTCTGGCATTTTAGCTTTCAGGTTGCTGGAATTTGCCTCCAGTATTCGTTGCAAAGACGCGAGCAAATCAGCAGTAACAGGAACAACAGGAGCTGCAAGTTTTTATTTTCATGCGAGACAAGTTAATTCACCAGGGGTATTACTTCCTCTGGCGCCTTTAACTTTACACAATTCAAATGAAAAGTATTGTGACACTCAGTGCAAGCAAACGTATGGCAAAAGTTCGGTATATCGGAGATACATTAAAAAAAGGATAATTTTGTGTTTCGCATGGTTCATACTTACCAATTGTACAGTGCGGAACATAGTTCAAGGTGCCATTATGCCTTTTACACGAAAACAAAGACAATTTTTCACATACAAAGTGATTTTTTTATTCCTTTCCTCGCTATCGTAACACACGTTATGGCGGGCACATTTTGACTCCAGTTATGGGTATGCAGGGTTTCCAACCTTCTTCATCGAAAAATACCTACTATCGTGTTCGTCACCTGTGAAAATTTTACATTATGCACGGGTAGCTGACGGATAGCCCCAAGAACCATTCACGGATAGCTCCGCGAACCATTTCCGATAAGGTTAGGTTAGGTTTGGTTCGGTTAGGCAAGCATAGTGAAAAAAGGGGTTGGAAACACTGACAGGGGCTTATGTCATCAAACGTACGCAGCATGCAGTTCACGTAGCGAAAGCAATGGCAATTGTGCGTCTGAGTTATTTCTCTTGAAAAATACATGATTTCCGGGCAAATATATTCCACGATGAAAGAAAATACCTCGACGAATGTTGGAAAGCTTGCAGAAACTCATTTCCGTAAGTAGTTTCTTGTGAAAAAATGAAGAAATGTGTCCCCGATATACCGAACTTTTACCAAACGTATCATCAAGCCTTGATGTAGTCTCACAGCAAAACACATGAACTGTGCCTTCATCAACACATGAAGCTTTGCTTCCACTTCTTAATATTTTCTTTTCCATTGTTGCGCATCAAAAGTTCTGAGTCAACTGCAAGTCTAAAACAACGCATTAAAACAGATTAACGTAGCTAATGTACAATGTATTCGTGGCCCCACGTTCTGTCCGCCAAATTATTGACACGGTCGTGCCAGGTTCAACCATAGGATATTAATAGCCATAATAATATATTGATCTCAATACAAATTGAGAATGAGCAAGATGAAACTGTATTTGGTATAAGAATGACACCTCCCAGGGCACGGGAAAACATTAAAATTTGCAGGAAAAGATACAAAACTCAGAACTTATGTTTTAACATATGGATTCAGAATATATTTATCTTGATTATGCAATTAAAAATAAAGTTGTACATTATAACGAAACACACTAAAAGTCACAGTAACAGCATAAATTTATTCCATGCACTTATTCCACCGTAATCCTCAGCAACAAGATGAATATATACAAGGCGGGATGGTGTACTTCAACAGTCGTCTCATACGCCTGGGAAGGACATGTCAGAGTCTCTACGCAGTGCTCTCAATAAATGCTGTACATGTGAGACAAGCTACGAACGCACTATTTATCATAGCACTAACCCGCCCCCGCAGTTATTACACAGAAGTGGATACGGACGGCGCCAACTAGGGGAAGGATCCCTAGCCCCGGACGGCACTCAGCCGCGGACACCACCTATTTCTACCTATTCGCGACAGTTAGCAGAAGCTGTCTGTTATCGGTAGTAGCAACTAACAGCGTACACGCCATAGTAAGAAGCATGTGGCTTTCACTCCGAGTGGAGCGTTGCAATAAGTAGGAGTATGCTTTTTTGCCGAAAGTGGAAAATTTGTTGTGGCGGGAAACGAATTGTCATTGTTCATAGTGAACTTACTGGTAAGTAATTTACGTTATCATTATGGTAAATAGTAAGGTAGGGATGTGTTGTGTGTTGATGTATGCTGCAAAGGTGAAATTTATTCCTATGGAAACAGTTAGTAGCATTGTTTGTGGGTACATACGTCGCCCCTAGCCCCGGACACACGTTTGGCACCTAGCCCCGGACAGCACTGAATGTTCTTAGAATGGCATTATAGTGTCCTATGTAGGCCTAATTGTTATTGTTTATATGAAACCAAATGAGCATACGAACAAATCGTAAAATAGTTTTAAATTATTTGCTGGTACGATGTCACGAACTACAAACAGAGGTGCCTTGGGCGAGAAGGCTATGAAGAAAGCGCTAACCCCAAAGCTTCCACCTCTCGTGGTCAGACTACCTCCCAAGCTTCCACCTCTGGTGTTCAGACTACCTCCCAAGCTTCCACCTCTGGTGTTTAGCCTGCAGCAGGACGGGATGTGAGCCAAGGCGAATCAACTAAGAATGTTTCGTTTATTCTTCAGAAACTTTCACCACTTCCAGATGCATCGATGCGAAGACTTGTTTCGAGAAAACGTAAATCCCAGAGAAGTGAAATACTTACTTCCACTCCATATAAAAATCAACTTTTGGACAAACAAAACACGCGCAGGAATTTAGGAAACAAAATACTGCGCTAAATTATAAGGGACGACGTTTAGATTACGAGGAGCGCACAAGTATGGAACAGGCAACTTCAGGCTGTAGGACAACGTGTTTAATCTGTGGAGAGGAATTCGAAGAAGATTGGATTCAGTGTGCCACCTGCAAGGGCTGGGCTCATGAGGCATGTGCAGAAATTCATCCCAGCAACCCCTACTACTATTTTGACGTATGTATTCAGACATGAGGATAGCAACAAACAAACAAATAAACTGTCCGGGGCTACCTCCCCAGTTTCGTATTCGAGACATTACCGAACATCCAATTTCATGTGTGCTGTACCTCTCTGTTCATAGTTTCTGGGTGCACAAGGTAGTATAACTGTGTGGTATACTATTGTCCTTCACTATGTTGTTTATCATCTATTAAAATGTAATGGTTTTCCAGACCAGCTGTTTTTTTCATTAGTGTCCGGGGCTTGGGACCCTTCCCCTATCTATGTATCCACGCGGCTCTGTGTCTGTCTAACCGTGTAAAACACTGTATCAATCCATCTGGTTCAGTGTCTGAGTGAGCCTGTAACGAGTCGGAATCCAATGTATACGAGGGCTGCTGGAAACGTTTCTGCAATCAATATGAAAAAATACATGTGAATTTCTGGGAATGGCTTTATTTTTTTCCAAAGTATCCACTCTTAAGATCGATACACCCAATTTTTCAAATATTTTTTTCCACTCTGAAGCTGATACCTCAGAAACCGCTGTTCGGAATGCGCCAAGACCTGCTTCAGGCAACACAAATTGCTCACCACGCATCTTATTTTTCATGTGTGGGAACAAAAATAATTTATATCAGGTGAGTACGGACAATGAGTCATAAATTCGACATTTTTACTGGACAAAAAGTCAACAGTTTGGTGTGCTGAGTGGAAACTGGTGTTGTCGTGGTGAATAATAATAATTTGGGTTTGTTTTTCGCAATTCATTGACGACCTCTGGCAAAGAAATTGTTGTATACCACTCAGCATTTACAGTCCTTCGAACTTCTAAAGATATTGTTGCCACATGTCCGGTATAACCGAAGGAACAAGCAATTATTTCTTTGGCAGCACTCCTCGAACGAACCACTTTTGTTAGTTTCGGCTCATTTTGAAACACTCAAACTTTGCATTGCTGTTTAATTTCGGGTTCGTATGAATAGATCCAAGTTTAGTTCACTGTAACGATGTAGTACAACAAATTTGACTTGCCTCTGACTTTTCCAGCAACCCTGGTATACACCTCCGGCACACTGGCTCGCCCCCAACTACCGGGGCAATGGCCCTATTGTTACCTTTCAAACATGAAAGCCGTCGATGGACAATAAACCGTTGACTTCCCCGGCTACCGGACAAGAAGCAACCTTGGCAAGAGCAATTACAAATATTCACACTTTTACACATATATTTCCATTTTCCATAATTATTAGCCCCTACAAATCAAATCACAATTTTTGGGAAAAGATTAAAAAGGTGTAAAAAATGAATTTTTATAAGTACGAAGACTTTCAACATCTAAAGAACCGTCAAATTTATTTTCTGTTTGTTAGTTCCTCATCCGACTACCAGCAATATGAGTGTCAGCAATGTTCTTTTATTCGTGTAATAATTATAAGTATCCTTATCGCGGGAAATATCTAATACGGAGAAATACGAGAGATTACTTAAATGTTAAGAATTGGAAATATTAAAATTGAGCTCCCCACCCCGGTAGTCTAGCTGTAGCTAAGGGTGCTGCCTTGTAACAAAGTTGTTCCGTGTTCGATCTCTGAAAGAGAAGAGGAAGAGATGATAATTTGCCTAGATATAATGAAGAAAAGAGAGAGAGGAAAGAAGATTGAGACCACTTGGCATCAGAAAAAGTGTGCAGCTATAGTCTTCTGTCACAAAAGAAGTTATGTGAGTAAGAGGACAAAAAAATATATAAAGAATAAGAAAGACAGTATCAAGAAAATATGCACGAAAGACGAAGAAAAGGAGAGTAAAATAGAGAGCCTATGGGAGGAACTAAAAAAGAATGGGTACAAGAAGGAAGACAGACTTGACGTAAACAGTAGGAGAAGGATGAAAGAAAATAAAGAAACAGGAGAGGGGGAAGATAGGTGGTTTGGTAAGGGGAAAGCCACAGAGACTATAAGTAAAGTACTTAGAAAGGCGGGCATAAAAACACAGAAAGAGAGGCCGCAGTATTTTAAGGATAGCGAACAATAGGAAGGAAGAAAGCAGAGAGGAGGAAGATGAAGGTATAATATATGAGGTTCAGTGCAAGGAATGTGAGTGTGTGTACATAGGGGAAACAAAATAGAATGACGTAAGATTAAAGAAGGAGAAAAATGCTATACAGGGTGTCTCAAAAGAAATAGTGCAAACTGACACAGGCGAAAGTACACGATAATAGAAGCAAAAAGTCTCAGTAAATATGAGTCTGCAAACCAGCTGTTCTCGAGATAATCAAGAATGTGTGATTACAAGCCGCCACTGACTTCAGTATTTGTAAACGTTGTCCTAGTTGATAAAATTCCAATAATACAGTATGAAAGATCAGGAGATCTCAATGCTTTTATTGAACATTCTACTTACTTTAACAAGAAATACAGCACTTCTTTAGTTTATACGTTTATACGTTACAATTACTGTACACTCGTACCTGTTAAAGAAGGTGTTCAAAGTGTCGTCCTTTCATCCGGATGCAATACTGTACGCGATTCCTCATTGAGTTTCGAATTCTTTCGAACATCCCCGGATCATTTTGGAATTGGTTACAAGCATGTACAATTCTCTGTTCCAGTTCTTCAACCGTGTCAACGGGAGAGTTGTACACTACGCTTTTGAGGTGACCTCAGACACAAAAATTCAAAGATTTAGATCCTGTGAACTTGGAGGCCACGGTACAGGCCCGCCTCGACCTATCCACCTTTGATGATATCTGCGTGTTAGATGTCGTCTCACAGCAGCAGCAAAATATGCGGTGCTCCATCATGCATGCACCACATACTCTGACTTGGATCAAGGGAAACATCCTCAAGCAATCCTGGAAGATCATGCCGCAAAAACCGAAGGTACCTCGGTCCATTGAGTCTTCTTGGAAGAATGTGTGGTCCAATGAGACGATCACCTAGTACCCATAACCTCACATTCAATGAGAAACGTTGCTGATGTGGTGCTTCATGAACAGCATGTGGGTTTAGTACACTTCAAACATGAGAATTATGAAAATTATAAATACCATCGCGTGTGAACCCCGCTTCGTCTGTAAATAAAATGTTACTTGCAAAACGAGGGTTGAGTACTACCTGTTGTTCAATCCACTGACAAAACGTCACTCTAGGAACACAATCCGTATCACTGAGACACTGAACTCGTTGGAGGTGGTAAGGGTAGAGTGAATTGCGATGTAAAATTCTCCATACACTACTGCTGTTTACTGACTCGCGGCAATTCTCCTCGTCGAGGTTCCTGGAGAGTGTTCTACTGCTTCCAACACCATATCCTCAACTTCTGGCGTAACGCGTGCAGGTCTATCTTCTCTCCTACCATATTCGAAGCTCCCATGTTCATTCAGGCGCTGATGTACCCTAGTAAATGTGCGACTCTCGTGGTGCCTTCGAGAAGGGTATTTTTCTTGGTACAAGCGTGCAGCCTCCCGTGCATTGCCGTTAGCCAAACCATACACAAAATACATATCAGCATACTCTTCGTTGCTGTAAGGTTCCATTTTCACTACGCAGTCCAGCACGACTGACGTGTCTCCCACAGTACGATTAGTCTGTGTATACTGATTGTATCCTTACAACGACACCTCTCTGAAATGTTCTGTTTGATTGCAACGCCATCTCTCGGAAATGTTATGTTTGATTACAACGCCACCTCTCGGAAATGTTCTGTTTGATTACAACGCACTCGGTGTCTACAAAATGCAATCAATGACGGCTTGTAACCACACATTTGCACACATTATTAGCATTTTACCAACTAGGACGACGTTTACAAACAATGAAGTCAGTGGCGGTTTGTAATCACACATTCGCAATTATCTCGAAAACTGTTCGTTTCCAGACCCATGTTTACTGATACTTTCTTGCTTCTAAACTGTGTCAGTTTGCGCTATTACTTATGAGACACCCTGTATTCAAGCACACGAAAGATACGGGACACGCCATAGAATGGGAGGAGGCTAGGAGGATAGGAAGGGAGAAGAGAGGAATAGTGAGGAAGTGGAAAGAAGCCAGGGATATAGAGAAAAAGGAGAAGACGAAATAGTGAACGGGAATGAGGGGGCCGATAATTTAAAAAGAAACGAAAGGATTGCTAGAAAGAGAGGAAAGAATGAGAGAAAGGAATAAGGAAAGAAGAAGGAAGAAAAACGAAGAAGAAGGAAAAGAGGAAGGAAGGAGTCCAAGAGATAAGGAATCTGTCTAGGTCCATTAGTGGAGGTATTGATAAGACCAAACTCTTACCAGGTACCTGTCAATTACCTGTCAGGAGATTCCACACTCAGGAATTCCTGAAATGAAATGTTCTAGGAGAAGATTTGGTGCCTTCGTGTTGTTTTGTGTATGAACTCTATCTGGGAGTGTATATAAAGGGTCTTTCATTAAGAGTGATACTTTTTAAAATTTGAAAAAAAAGTAAACCACTCAACGTATCAAAGTAAATTGTGCTTTATTTTGAAGCTTAGACATTGCAGTTATGTTCTGCACGAAATATCGTTCAAATGTCCACCACAGCTTTGAACACACTGACGCACACGAAGCTCCAATTGTTAATCACTCTGGCCAACATTAGTGGCGTTATGTCTGCGATAGCCTGACGAATGTTCGCCTCCAATGTTCCAAAGTTCGTGGCTTGTCAGCATAGACCTGGGCTTTGATGTAGCCCCAAAGAAAAAATCCATGGGTATTAAATCACACGACCGTGGCAGCCAATTCACACATCCACGTCTTGAGATGATCCGGTCGCCAAACTTCTCCCTCAGCAAATCGAGTGTAGCATTAGCTGTGTGGCACGTAGCGCCATCCTGCTGGAACCACATGTTTTCAATATCTATGGTGTCAAGTTCTGGCCACAGAAATTCGCGTAACATGGATCTGTAGCGGTTGCCATTGACGGTAACGCTTCTCTCATCATCTCGAGAGAAATAAGGTCCAATGACGCAGCCACTCCATAAACCGCACCACACAGTGAGTTTTTCTAAATGCAATGGCATCTAATGGACCACTTGTGGCTTCTTCTCGCTCCAATAACGACAATTTTGCGTATTGACGAATCCACTAAGACAACAATGCGCCTCGTCTGAGAAGATGATTTTTCCACTGAAATCAGGATCAGTGGAGTCATCGTGTGCGTCAGTGTGTTCAAAGCCGTGGTGGACATTTGAACGATATTTTGTTGAGAACATAACTGCAATGTCTAAGCTTCAAAATAAAGCACAATTTACTTTGATATGTTGAGTGGTTTATTTTTTTTTCAAATTTTAAAAAGTATCACTCTTAATGAAAGACCCTTTATAAGATGATGTTTTGTAACTTTCATCACTGTATTGTGAAGTTTCGTCTGAAGAATACCCTGTTAGAGGGTGGAATCATTTATCCTTAATGGTAGAGTACTCTCTGCTGTTGAGGAGATATGTGGTAAGGTGCGAGAGGTAAAGTTAAGCACTTATCTGAATTGCAATACACATGGCTATAGGAATAGGAAGGTATACCTGTCTCTGTACTGAAGCTGAAGATCTTCGGTAGTGGTTATGCTCGCGACTGTACGAAGAGTCGGACTTGCGAATCGTGTCAACGAGTCTTTTCCAATCTCCTCCAGCTTTCTCTCTCTCTCTCTCTCTCTCTCCAAGTTTTCTCTCTCCTGACATCTCAATCGATAGCTTAGAACTGTTCTCTGACCTCCCTGCTCCCAGACATTTATTCCAATCGAATGTACTCAACGAATGCAACGTCAGGCCTGTAGTCTCTTCCTGTATTTCGCCTGTTTACATGTTTATACCGCTGATGACCAGGAAGAGCTTAAGTGCTGTATGACACTGCATTACTCTGATGATTCTGAATATTTCCTGATTGGAAAGCAATGGTTGAATGACTGGGAGTTGGAGTTCGTTGTGAATTATTATTAATAGATCCTACGGATCGTTACGGTATTAAGTCAATAATGGTTAATATTAAAATTCACACTGAAAATGAAACTGTAGCAAAATATGCACAAAAATTAAATATACCGGAGCGGCCAGTTGCCATTTCTGGAGAAACGGAATAGAAAAGTTCGACATGTTTACGAACCGAAGCCCTGCATTCGGTGGTTCAGATTCCACTCTAAGCTGTGGATCTCATCCCGATTAGCCCCTGTGCATGTAAGGGATGTGAATACAAACCCAAATAACTAAATCCTGCAATATGGTGTAAAAATCAGCACGCTTGGACTTCTCGTAGGCCTAATAATAGTCCTGCATATCATTTTCTGCAGTAGTCATAGTAGTCAATTTCGATTCCAAAAGTGAAAGCGAAAGAGCTACATGTGAAGAGGATATTGAAGTTAGGATCCATTCTCCAGTTCTTGATCACGTAATTTCTAAATCAAAGGAAAACTTTACTAAGAATAGTGATGTGTTATTTGGAGTTAGCCGTCTCAGTTCAGAAACTGCCGATGGAAAGCTACAATCTAATGCCGCCCTTTACTGTTGTGATATGGACCGTGAAGAGTCTGAATTAAAACTGATGTCTAAAGTTATGGCACCCTACGAGCCAGAAAGGAAATTCAAAATAAGAATCTTTCAGCAGCTGCTTGCGATTGAAACGTTCAAAATTGCCTTTCCTTTTATAGGCTTTCTGTTATTTCACAGCTCAATGTGAAAAACACTTTTCTAGTTAGCAGCAAATCAAGTGTTACCTTAGCAATCGGATTGGTAACTAGAAGTGGAGTGCTCTGTCTATTCTCTCAAATGTACCAGTTACTTAGCAAAGTAGTCCCGGACACTACTTTTATGCGATGGAAAAATTTTCGATTCGATTTGAGTTAGTTTTCAGTTAGTTTATAGGTTAGTTTTAGTTATCTTGCTGTTAGTAAGGAATGTTATGTACAAGAGGAAAAACCATTCTGGTATCCAGAAAGATTATAGGTTTAAGAACGAGGGTTTTATGGAGTGAGGTTTTAGATTGTGGTGACGTTAAGTGGATCTATATTTGATTGATTGATCTGATATTTTAAGTCCACTTTATGAACAGTAAGGCTAATCGGGACTGGACCTACAGTTTAAAGTGGGATCCGAACCACTATGTGCCTCCACCGGGTATCAAACTCGGGACCCCAGGATCTTGATTGATTATTGATAACATAGAATGCCTAAACAATGTCGCGATGTTTTGGAGAGAGAAGGGTATCTCAAATGCAACGAATATATCTAATTAACTTTCTATCCATCTTAAACCCGAAGGTTTAAGGCTGCAGCTACACAAGCCTTCTATCTGTTCCTATTTTGGCCAAAATGGATCCAATTTTTCTAGCCTTATCGATTTCATTTGGTCCATCTCAAGGTATTTCCTGAACAAGAATCCTGTAAACTGTTCTTTCCTCTTCAATTCGTGCCACATGGTTTACCCACCTAAGTCATAAGTATATGGAAATGAATACAAATTATGCAGTTCTAAATTATGTAACCTTCTCCACTCACCTGTCACGTCACTCCTTTTAGTATTATTTTCATGATTTTAATCAAAGTTGCTACATTTTGTATTTTTTGAGGACACATTGGGAGTGTTCTTCCGTGTGCACGCCTATGGCCAACAGTAGGACTATTTCAGGGTGGGCCACACCCCACACCTGTCCCTCAGCGGTGACGACCCTGATCCAGAATGATTGCAACATGACAGGAATAGTCCATAACACTTGTTCAGTATGCGTGTATAATGATTGGCGTAGCAACATATCACGAGCCCCTGGGCGAGATTAGAATGCAAGGCCTCCATACGTTCTAAATTTGAAATCTCAATCTGAATCGGAACAAAATCTTCAGGGATACGTCTGCAATTATCATATATAAGTAATGTGTAATTATAAATTACTGCAGAAAAATAATTTAATAATTTAATTCACCCTGACAATGCACCATATTTCTCTGTTTTCCGGAATTCGAAATACTGCTTTAGAAAGGAAGGAAGAACCACTAATATTATCCATGTCCTCCTTGGGTTGAAAACAACGCACACATTTAAAAGTCTCACACTTGTTTCGTGACCGTTGGAGGTGATTTATTTAAAAAATATTAAAATAAAAATATTAAATCGGGAGTGTAAGGTGAAGAGAAGGGAGAAAAACAAGACAAAGTGCTTTTGATTCAAGAAAAAATAAATTGATAAAAATGTACAAGTAAGTTATGGTGAATTTTTGAGTAAATATTTCACATGAGAAACACGATAATGATTTTTACTTTTATCGGGTCCCCTTAAGCTTAGGGCCCGCCTGCCTGTATGATACGCCCCTGATTGGGCGTATATAAGTATAATTTAAAGCCAGACAAAACAGAATGTTGAAATCGGCCACAAAAATTATAAATTTCCTTATTATTTATAGCTTTTGTTTATTACATATTTCGTATCAACCCCATGGGACACAAAGCCCCGGGCGGTCACCCACTTCGCTCATACCTTTCTACGCCACTGTGCATAACGTATATTCTATTATACATTTAATCAGTCCAATATATTAAGGTTGAGGTTTACACTTGGATGAAAATCGTAATTATCTTCACTCTGTGGAGTATAACCGCGTGTCAGAGAAAATACAAGATATGAACATATGCGTTTCCACAACCCTATTATCATTATTTGCTTTCGTTCTAGCTTAATAATGATCACAGCCGTGCGAGGAAATGTAAACAGTATGTCATTTACATACAGAGCAGCGGATATTGCAATCATGAGATTTACTCAACGTTTGCGAGGGATGGCCACAGTTATCGCCTCCGCGGGAATTACTCATATCACGTGACGAGGTCATTTTACTGTAAATTGGTTGTCACACCAACCAATGGAATCTCACTAATTCCGGGAATACTTCGTATGTCTATGACGCCCTAGAGGCTCATAGTTCTCCTGACTATGGCTAACATTACACCCGTCATGCGTCAATGACGTATTCCGAATTTTTAACCTGGTTTACCACACCAATTTTTATTCATTTTATGTACAGGGTGACTCTGAAAAAATGTGGACAAATTCAGGTGATTCCTATGTTCTTACAATGCACTCCCGGCATGACGACTGGTAGTGCAGTCTATCTTGGTACTCGTGCATTTCCCTGTGTTGTTAGGAATCATCTCCTGAAGTTTGTTCCAATTGTTCATAATCATCTTGTATTTATTACACGCCTCACGTAGATTAATTTAGATCAATGCAAGTGGTACAAAAATAGAATTTTGAAACTTGAAATATTAAAATAAATTCTCTACTTTCATAAAATCTCATTTTCTTTACCTAAAAGTGTAATTAGATTTCTCTGAAAAAAAAATGGAATTTCCCTTCAAGTGCAACACTGCATCTTCCGAGCTCTGCACAGAAAGCAGGAAGTGACAGGCAGTTTTCCCCTCCCAACGCTGTTTCCAGCAGTGGAAGTGACACCGTTCTTAAATACGCTCTCGCTTCGGGTCCCTCGCTCTCCCCGCGGGAAGAAACCCCGTAGTCAGATGGGTGCGATGAAAAACTATCAGTGGTGTACGTAAACTAGTCTTTAATTATTTTTTCTCGTTTAGACGCTTGTTTTAATAGTTTCCATAATATATAATAAGCATTTACTCATATTTTAAAGGTAAATATTAAAAAATATATGAAAAAGTTGCTTTACCTGCTAGGTCTATTGATTTCTCGGGAGATTTTCTTAATAAACTGTTGCTATGGAACCACCAAGGAGATGCTGAAAATAGCGTTTCCTGCTCGTCTTACTTGGGCATAGAGGGGAGAGGTAGAACACAGCACCTGGAACTCCACTAAGCCATGAAAGTGCTGTTTGAAATGTTAAATTATGCCAAACTCTACTCAATTGTGTTGGAACATAATAATAATAATTATTATTATTATTTCATTTTTATTATATTATTATTTTAGAACCAGGGTGACGACGCTACCACTTCTCAAACGGGGAGGCCCGAAGGAACTGATGAAATGGCATATGAGATGGCAGAAACACAATGACACGTTCATGCGTTACTAGGTAGAAAGAACCTCTGTCCAATTACAAAGGAAATAATGCAGCTTCCCCTTTCCCTGTAGTTGCTTGGAACTTTCATCGGCTTGAAAAAACTTAATTTTCTATAAAATTACATAGGGACATAGACATCCGGAAGGGGGTGCAAGGATAGCCGTCAACGCCCCCACCCTCTTTCCGGAAAATGATTGACATCCCAAAAAGTTGATTTCAATCTGAGTAATTTATATTAATTATTATAATGGAGATGTAGGAACATGATAATTTCAAACTCAAGCTTGTAATTCTATAGACACCTCTCATTTTTTTGGTAGTCAGTCAACAATATACTGTGAGATGGTAGTGGCACGCTTGTGCACTTTTATGACTGAAACACAATGTCTGAAAAGCAGATTTTTTTTCTTTATTTTCAAAGAAACGATGTCATGTTGAGGAAGACTCGGATATTTAAAAAAATGATAATGGTGATCAATTATTTGGTGAATGTTCGTCTACTCTTCTTCTGAGTAAAGTTATAGGCGCTTTGATGAAAATGCGTAAACGAGTAGCAGTTTTTTCTCACTTGACTAATTTTTAAAAATTCTCACTAACTACCCGACAAACTAAAGTGCACGGTTAAAATTCGCCTCTTACGTAAATACACAACAATTCCGAGAACTTATTGATTCTAGCGACTCTCTGCCACTTTACACAAATGACCTGCTGTTTGACAATCTAGATTGTAGTCACCGAAATGGACAGGCGAATGAATTATTATTTTTAGAAATTCGACAGAGTTCTTCAATAGCAAGCCAACGCTCGTCAAACTCCAGACAAATGAACTTTAATTAACATGTAAATGAAAAGGTACAAAGCCATAAGCTTTGATGAACAGAACTGTCAAATGCATGGAAAGAAAGTAAGAATGTTGTAAAGTCCAGCAGAGTATCAACATGGCAGGAAATGACACCACTACCTCGTATACGACAGAAAATTAACTTACGTGTTTTATTTAACCCTGACGTTTCATTTTATAGTTGTGTAAGAAGTAGTCAACCTTGGTTAATTTCATAAATGATAGTAGCCTTCTCTTGGATATTGATGAATCTGATTGTGGTCTGACAAAAGTTAATGCATTTAAAGGATTTTGAAATTCATGTTAAATGCACTTAAATGGGTTTGAATGCATTCATCCTGGGGTGTAAGGGGATATCTTCCACGTAGTACAACCTGGACTGCATTCTGCAGACAAACGAGGCTCTGGCGACTGCCCCTATGGCCAGTATAATTGTGTGTGCTGTCCTGTATTTTTTTGTCCTTATGTTTGCTGAGTGCCCGTTTACAGCCTCAGCTTTTAACGGAAGTCAGAATATTGTAAGATTTTAGTTATGCAACGTTAGAGTTGTTATTTGTAACGGCAAGGGGCTGGACACCGTATAATGTGACGGGTGCAAAATAGCCAAAGTGCTGACGCAGCCAAAATTTAAAGATTAAATTCAAATTCAAATGCATTCATTCTGTCGGATTATATAATGTGAATACTTTCCTATGAAGTAAAACGATAACATATGGATAGATACATCTTCCAAAACATGGAAAACTCCATAATACACCACATTCCTCTTCTCATTGGCTGTTAAGATTTACATTTTAGATGCAACTGCACTGTTTCTGAAAAAAATGTACACATTCTAGTAAAAACGTCTTTTCTCTGTACACTCATGGACATTGCTTGGTAGTAACACCCTCAATGAATTGCAATGGGATGATTACAACCTAAACGTGTCCGTTACTGCACATGAAAGGTTTGCAAAAGCAACCTGGCCATGCAATGTTAACAAACCTGGAGAAATGACATTGAAAAAGTTGAAAATTAATTACTAATTAAACTTACCTTGTCTTTGTTTCTCAAGGCTTGCGGAAGTGACATGTAGAGTCTCTACGGGTGCGGATTGGCACTGGCAACACTGGTAATTAGAGTCATTTCCGAGTCTGGCTGGATGCCCGTGCCGTTCGTGGTCGTTTCGCACGCCTTCCTGTACGTTGCGACAGGCAGCTCTTTTTTGGAGCATCTCTTGCGAGACATGCTTGATCGGATGGAATTCACCCTCTCCTGCATCATCTCTATGTGGATGCAGGGACACACGTTGGCGAGGATCTCCTTGAACTCCTTCCGGAAGTTGTCGTTGAGCCACCCGTACAGGAGAGGGTTGGAGCACGCGCTGGACATCCCCATCATGTGGCACACGGCATAGATGATCATCATTGTCTGCACGTCTTCCCCGAACGGGTTGTACATATCCACGATGAAGTTGAACAAGTTGAGAGGGAGCCAGCTGATGCAGAAGATCAGGGCGATGGAAATGAGGAGAGAGTTGGTCTTCTTCATCCTTTTGTCGTCTTTCTCCTTCTTTCTCTGCGAGCCTTTCGTGACCGCGGTGTTCACGTACCGGTACTTCAGCTTTCGACATATCCTGATGTAGGCAATGCTCACCGTTATGATGGGTAGCACGTACTGGAAAATTATGGAAAACAGGGAGTAGTAGGCTCTACCGTGCTGAACGGGCCACTCTTCTAGACAGTAATCGATGGATTCGACGTCTCTAAAGTTTATATTGTGGTGCTTCAGTACTTTCCAGATGTACAAAGGAACGGCAAGGATGAAAGAGACGAGCCAAATGCAGCTAAGTATCATGACAGCCCCCAATTTCTGCAAGTTCTCCTTGGTTGGGTACACGATCACCTGGTACCTGTCCAGAGCAATGGCGGTGATGGAAATCGACGACACGAATATACTCGTTGCCTGCAACGTGCCTATCATCTTGCATATGAACGCCTGCTCGCCTAGAGGCCAGTATCGGGTCAGGATCTCCATCAGTGTGAGCGGCATCGTGATCAGGCACAGAAGGAGGTCCGATATGGCGAGGTTCACTATGAACGTGTTTCTCGCCGTTCTCATGGCCGGCTTTCGAGCCACGGCGCAGACGACCAGGCTGTTCCCTGTCGCCCCGAAGATGATGAGGATGCTGTAGACGAAGATGAGGCTGTAGAAGGCAGCGTCGTCCACTCTTCTGTTGCGAGAGAACTTCTCGAGGAGATCGTAGTCGAAGCTCGCGTTCATGTCGAACTGGGAAGTGAGGTTTCTGAACAGGTTCGAAGTCCTGTTGTTGAGCTCCGCGTCCCCCATGTCGAAGGGAAATTTACCTGGAAGTAAAAAGGAAAAAATCATGTAATTTCTGGAATGAAAAAAAAGTTTGTTTTCCAAATATACAAAATACAGGGCTATTCAAAAACTTTGAATTTATTGTGGGGAACTCATGGAACACATCGTCATTATTCGAGAGAATTTCAGCAAGGGCCACCAAGGGAAAAAATTATTTATTATAAGTGGAACAATCATTTCGTATATACAGATTGTCTGTGCAAAAATAAAATAAACTGCCAACAATCAGTGTTAAACGAAGCAGAGAACGGGGTTCGCGAAGCTTTTCAAATGAGGCAAGTCGAGAGCTTCATCTGCCACAAGCAACCAGCAACTGTCTAGAGAATTGTTCGATTGATTGAGTGATTGATTGAGTTGGTGTTTTAAGTCCACTTTGTGCACAGTAAGGTTAATTGTAACTGGACCTAGAATTTAAAGTAGGATCCGTACTACTAAGAGCCTCCACTGGTTATCGAACCCAGGACCCCTTGATTACAAGGAGACGACTCTACCACTGTGCCATTGGGGAGGCAATTGTCCGATTGAGTCTACGAATGAAGCCATAGATCTCTAATTCCAACTGCTGCAAGCGCTAACTTCTCTCCATGTTGCATTGCTAGCTCCTAGCGGGGCAGTGGAGAAACTGCTGCATGCAGACTGCTGGGTGAACTCAGACTCTCATTTTTACACTTCGTAACTTAAATAAGGTACGTTTACTTCCACACAAAAGAAAGGGATGCAGTAATAATTTGCAATGGCGGAGTAAAGGCACACGCAATTTTTTTCATTCAACCGTTTTCACATTGGGGAAAAGGTTGGTATCTTTCAAGCACTAAATATGAAATGAAAAAGTGTTGAGATGTGTGTATCAAGAATATACGTCTGTATAATACCATAGTCACACAAACACACACGCCTACACATAAGAAAATATTTTTAAAAATGGAATCGAGGGAACAAAAGAAAATTTATTACTAAAATTTTAGTACACAATTTAACACCCATACCGACATTTACACTATTAAAAGTTATAAATTAAATACAAACGGAGAAATATATTCATAAACACAATATTACAAACACGCATACACACAAAGAAGAATTAAACACACTAACACTCAGAGTACATAGTGAAGCAGTGAGCAATGTAAGAATGTGTTTCCTCCTTGCGCTACCAATCCAGTAAATTTTCCTAAATATAAAAATATCTTTATGAGAACTGACACGTTCTTTCAGTCAAAAACCCTGATTACTTCACTAATGCACAATAAAAATGATCACATGAAGACTCGTAGTATTTGCGTGATGCCTCTCAGGGTATTGGGTAATAATATCTCTGTTCGTTCGTTGGTCAAATAAAAATCAAAGTCAAGTTTTCACTAAGAGAAAATAAGTATATCTTACTTCTTAGCAAAATAAATACTTATGTGCATAAAACCCATTGCACTCAAAGAAATAACAGCTTCTTACAATTCAACTTTACCACTCTTTAAAACTCAAAGCCCGAACTAAAAGTAAGAACAAAACACAATCGTAATTCCCATGGCAACAGCTCATACCAGATATGAATATACAGGTCAGTCCCTATCCTGACATTATCAGTGATAGGTCTAAGTATTAAATACCACAAGAATCACATACTAAACAGCAGAGATTAAGATCAATAACAATAAACATTTGTAGAACTAGAAATGTAATTATAAACAATTGATATTGGTCCAAGGGGAAAGGACGTGTCAGAATGCAATGGTAATTGCCCTCTATCCATTGTCTAGTGATCGTACTATGGTGAATATTATGTCATTGCTTTTTGAGAGAGTCGTTGTTCTTTCAATTTCAGGCGAGCAAATATATTTTTGTCAATGGTGGGGATAGAATCTAAGACACACCTGCAATTAGCACCACGTTAAATACTCTCAAGACGCACAGTTCTTAACGCATTGGCTTTGGAAGAAATTTCAGGTGCGTCCTATGTGTAATCCCCATCACCGAAAAAAAAGAAAACATCTGTAAGTTAGAGAGCACTTCTATCAAAAATAAGTGCTAGAATAGCTATATTTAATTTATTTTAAAAATATATATTATTTAGCGTCGCTTTCTTGCCGCTTTTAGCTAATCTCGAAATGAGGATGAAGTAGTGAATAGACAATCAGAAAGAACACTCATGCCCAGCCAGGATTCGAACTCGGGACCACTGGCGTCGTAGAGGGTTGTACTAACCAATCCTCCAAGAAGGTTAGCTGTAATAATTAACAAAAATTAGTTACTAAATTTTCATCATTATATTTTTAGTTCACTTATTTTTTTCAGGAAGGGGGTTGGGGACTTTTACTCGGAATACATAAGTGGTACGTAGATATACTATATCTCCATGGCAATGCACACAATTAGATTCAATTTCGTATTGTTAGAACGATTTTCATGGTAACTTGGCATGATAATTATAGACAAGACTGATTCTTTTTTCGAATAAACCGACAGAGAGCGTCAATCAGATTCCAATGTGTTTAAAATCATTTCTCTATCTTCAGTAGTAACAAAGATATGGACGTTTGAAATTTGGACAATTCTGCTGCGAATGTACTCCATAAGTTAGTAGAATCATTTCCAATGATGAAGAGATTTTCTCGGGCAATCAGCCAGGTGATTTCCGGAAAGACTTCCGAGCTTTCGAGAGCTAACATCAGTCTCTTCATCATTCCCTGAAGATGAGAGTGACGTTAGCTCTCGACATCTCGGAAGCCTTCCGGAAATCACCTGGCTGATTGCCCGAGAAAATCTCTTGAATATTCGTCGCCAGGAAAATTTCAAGAATATTTTCATTTCCAATAATTCGGTAATCGAAATAAGTAGAAGAACTAGGCAATAATTAATGTCCAATTATCATTGCTTGGTATTAGAAAAAACATTGTCGGCAAAATTTAGAGATAATAACATTTTCATGACCTGGCGAGACATACCGCCCATGTATCATAACGTAGCTATACATAAACACTTGCTTCATTTCTAAGGATGCTTTCCTTTTAATAATTACTATGTGAGCAAGTTCTCGACTTTTGTTGTTATATGAAATGATGTAGTGCGTGAGAAATGAAGTTCAGGAATGGGTAAGTCCTCATATTAATACGATACAAGGAATCTTCTGTTGCGCATAAAATACCGGGTGTTTCATAAATAAGGTTACAAATATTTATTACAAATGAACTATTGAACTTACGTTAATGAAAACAGTCCAGAATGAACGAGGAACTCAAAACAGCTTTTTCTTAACACCTACCAATGTTAAATGTACGCACCACGGGTGACACGGTACAGATCAACAGGACAGGGGTGTCCATCCCCCCCCCCCAAGGCCCATGACCTCCCTCCAAAAGTGTAGAAGATCCTCCCGTTTATGCTGAATTAATTACTCAAATTATTTTTGTTACAAAATTTGCAGAAAATATAATACCAGAGGTGCAACCAAACGTTTTTGTACCAATAATAATAGTAATAACATTATATAATGGCTTTATTATTACTACTACTACTACTACCAGTAGTAGTATCAAAGACATTACTATCCTCGTAAATGGGGGTAGAAGTCTGTGCTCAAGCGTTTGTTTGGAACAAACGATTTGAAATATTTTTCAACACCGTCAATTTCACATTAGCTAATAATGGAAATCAAGCACGCAAACTGTATTTTTGAATGGCAGAAAATGAATGATAAATGCATTCCGAAGATACATGTGTAACTTTCACGTACAACATATGTTTTACACATATGCAACATGTAGCGACATAAAATAGAAAATACATATGCAACAAGCTAACACTAAACTGTGTACGTATTCAAAGCTTATTCAATACAAATATACAACACATATTATTTAAATACATTACATTACAGAAAAGAAGTATAATGGAAGCGAAGCGAGCAAGAAAATTTTTAGATCCAAGTTTTGTAATTGAAAACAATATTGATTTAATAGGGCGCAAATTTCATTGGACGCCATGGCATTCTCTCTTTTACAACTTTTTTTAGATCATTCTGCGCCCAAGGGCGACTCCCGTCGCCCTTAGCTACAGCTCTGAACTTGACGAAAACGAGGAAAGCAGTTAATCCAAACCGATTCTAAAGACATAAGAGGTGTTGTTTCATTTTAACCCTATCGCCGGGATCACCCACAGGTAAATAGAAGAACTGTGCATAATAATCAAAACTAAAAATCAATAACAAGTCAATCAAACGATAGGATCCCCCCATATTTGTATGAAGATATATAGAACTGGTATAAAATTTTGTCCCCCCAAAAATTGCAAACACTGGCATCAACATAGGCCTGTCGATAGAGTCTATCGCTGCGGTGATACGTTCCCTTAGGACTGCGATATCACACGACATGGGTGAAACGATGTCTTTGATGAAACCCCACAGGAAGATGACACACGATGTAAAGTCCCGTGATCTTGATGACCAAAACACCGAGTGATGTGGATGATTTGAGTGCCGCCAACGGCGCAGGTATGAACTGTCAGCTTAACGAAACATGCACGCACAAACGGTTTGCGTTCCTATCGTGTTTATGCATGCCGTGTCACCCGTGGTGCATACGTATATTCATAGGCGTAACTTGGCGGGGGAAAGGGGGCGCTTGCCGCCACAAAATTTTCGGGTTTATTAAAATTTACAAGTTAGGTAACCTGAGGAGCAAAGTAATAAAGAGTAATATTTGTGATTTCGCAAACGTCACAGTTATTTAGCAAATATTCCTGGACGCTGGTTTCATGGAATGGAAACCTTTTGGAATCTCTTTCCCAAAAGTTAAACTCAAGGTTTGATTCACCGCCTCAAAATTAGGCCCCCAAGACTGATTCTGTCCCCTCAAAATTAGTCCCAGTTTAATTCTGCCCCCTCAAAGTTAGGTCCCAAGCTACGCCCATGCTCACATTGAACATTTGAACGAATGAAAATAACTGTTTAAGTTTCTCGTTCGTTCTGGACTGGTTTCATTAACGGAAGTTCAATAGTTTACTTTCAATAAATGTTTGTAACCCCTCAATTTATCAAATACCTGGTATACCATATGTGGTGTAAGGAAGAGATTCTATCTATATGTTATATTTTGTTTTACGTGACCAGTGTGCAGAGAGACATGTAACAAGCACTGATTCCAACTATACTATTCTTTGGTAATCTCTGGAAGAAGCCTGCACATAACGGTCCAGAATGGAAGAAAAAGGGTGAGTGGAGCAAAGCAGTGTTTTTCACTGCAAACGGCTAGTTGCTGCAGTCGCTTTTCACCCTCCACACAATGCTGTTCCCTTTCCCGTGTTCAGTGGTCGAGCCTGTCTCGAGTCACTACTTGCACAGGGAAATGTATTCGTTCGCTCGCTCCAGAGATTCCAGAGACAGAGTATAGACTGCAGAAGTTGCGCTTGACATAGCCGCAGCAAATTGCTTGTGCAAAATTGTGCTGACCAAACAACAGAAAAGGTTTTGTGTTGTAGATAATGCGAAAACGACGTCTGCAACGCAGTTCACGGCGTCAGATGGGCTTTGATTCACATTATAAGAACCCCATCAAGCGTCATTATACCAAGTTCCTCGAGAAAGGTTGCCTGTGCTGTGCAAAGACAAAAGCACTGGTCCCCTATTCTGTTTGGTCTAGGATGGAGATTTTTCGGCAAGCCATCCAGCGCAATCCCAAGAACACGGATCGGAAAACGAGCCGTGACTTGGAAATGGCCCCTCTATTGATTGATTGATTGATTTCGTTAACTTTGCTTTTCTGCCACTTTTGGCTAATCGCGATGATGATGATGATTGATGATATGATGATATTGATGAATGGACTCTCTCAAACATCCATGCCCAGGCCAGGATTCGAACTCGGGACCACTGACGTCGTAGCACGATATGCTAACCACTCAACCGCAGGAGCCGGCTTTTAAACTTGTAACGTACATTAAGAAAACTTAGAGATAATTATCGTACTTTGTTCTGGAAAGCCACATAATGGGGCTGAGAATAAAAGTTTTGAAAATCGTAAAATATTTTCCGGCAGCGTGTATGTCCCAAACGTGCAAATATCTGTTCAATAGCATTCTTCTTGTTAACGCACAGCTTACAGAAGACAATTATATCTGCAATAATCGATACTGATTTACGCAGCCTAATGAATGAGAGATCGTTCATTGTCGGGATAAAATTGTATTTGGAATAGACTCTAAAGTAGGTTAGGAGGATTTTCAGAACTGCAAATCGTCAGAGAGGGTACTTTGTATGCCAATGGGATTTAGCTCAAAGAGCACAACTGCTAGTTTTATTTATACTCATAACAACCGTGGATTTCCGCTCAAGACAAATGGAAGCTGCATTTGCTGCAAGATGTTCACAGGAAGCGACTGCGGAAAGAGAAAATCGTTCAGTTGTAGAAATGGCCTGTGGCACATTCGCAAGAAAGAAGTAAAGAAAAAAGACAAGACTTAGATATTCTAAACCCAGACGATATGCCTGGGTAATCTTAAGGTTTCGAACGGAAGACGCTGTCGTGCTGAAATAGACCGACCTCCTTGCCTGGAAAGGCCTACATAGAAGAAATGGAACAGTCCAATGCTCTTGACAAACGGATCTAGGAATTTGTGACGGAGACTGGCGCTTTCGCATGCAGCTATATGCGAACTTGAAAGGCAACCAGAACGACATGGAAGTAAGCAGGATTTTTCGAGGAGGAGCAAGCAAGATATTTCCAGAGGGGGGGGGGACAAAACGAGGCATATTTTCCCCTATAATAGTGTTATTTCCTAAAACACACACTCCAGAAGTTGAAACTTGTCATTTTCCTGCAACTCCCTTATAACAATTAAACAAATTATTCTCACTGAATGAGTTAGGGTTTGGTCCTAATTATACTTATGCACAGAAAGACTAATCGGCACTGGATATGCTGTTTAAAGTGGGATCCGAACCACAATGTGCCTCCACCGGGTGTCGAAACCGAGGCTCCTTGTTTACGAGAATACGACGTTACCACTATCCCACCAGGAATACCCTGGTGCCACTGAAATGAAAATATAGTTTAGACTTTTTTATACATAACTCGGTTTTGCGTAACTCTGTTTTGTACGTAAATTACTATAGGTTCTGGCAAAATATAATTTAAAACGTGTTAATTAAACCTTATTCGTACGTAATGCAGTTATACTTACTAATTTGCATAAAAGACAATCCATCTGTATGTAACCAAGCTACAATGTCACAGAAGTACACATTCTTGCTGTTACAAAAACACAAATAGGACACATGACAGGTGCACATAGCGGCGGTTGGTCTCGAGTTCCGAGAAAGGCGAGTGCACTGTCACATAGAAGGGAAGGAGAGGCGGCATGAAATCAGAGGAGAAAGATTTGCCGCAGTTGTTCAGAACACGATACCAATTTTATTTTGTACGTAATTGCAATAAGAAAGCACACACGTTTAAGAGATGCCGATAGCTGATCTTTCGAGATTTCAATAACAAGAGCAGAACAGCGATTCCTTCAGTGAAAGTTTTCAGTTGCTAATGGTCGGCCATGGAGAATGGAAATAGGAAAACTTACATGCTTGACCAGAAAGTAAAATTTATACCGGAAGTGGACGCTAATCGACATAAAACTATCGAAGTGGCAAATGTAGTATACTTAAGAATCGAACCTATAGATTCGTTAACTTATCACTTTATGACAAATAACCTGTATTATACTGTATGTTGTAACTCGAAATAGATACAATTACAGTATTTTAATAATGATATGACGTATTATCTAAATCTGATTTTCAAATAATTCTCAGTTAAACGTTAAACCCCTGGCGTCACAGCTCGATAGTCTACTCACTTCGCCAAGGGGTCCGGCTGAAGCGCTGGAAGTAGCTTCGTACAAGCATATTACACCGGCGACCTTCAGCGGATCTTTAAAACTCTGCTGACATGGTGATCTACAGGGAATCATTTGAAATATCCCAACGTCAGCCTTACACAAAAAGAACGGTTAACGGCAGGACGCGGACTCGTCAACGGCTCTAACGATCGGAAATTTGAATCTCCCTTAACCCTTAACAAAGCGCACCTCTTTCACCACCTTAAGTAGGCGCGTAGGGGTAAATTTGACCCCCAATTATAAAATATTATTTGTAATCAAGTAAGATACATATGCACCAAAAAGTACTTTCATACTATTAAATTGTGTACTTTCAAGAACTTAAAGTAGTTTTTGAATATAGAAAAGAGGTTCAATTAATTTTTTTAAAAAAATAATATGGACAGACATTGCATTTTCAACATTTCAAAACTCTTTCTTGAATTAGCTAAATCAAATTATAACAATGAGGAAAAGCCTCCCCGATGGCGCAGTGGTAGCGTCGCCGCCTTGTAATCAAGAAGTCCCGGGTTCGATACCCGGTGGAGGCACAAGTGGTTCGGATCCCACTTTAAACTGTAGGCCCAGTCCCGATTAGCCTTACTGTGCATAAAGTGGACTTAAAACGCCAACTCAACCCAACAATGAGGAAAATGTGGAATAAGCAATACAATTTTTTATTTTTTTTGGTAGGGTATACATTTTGGTAGGGTAAATTTACCAATATCCATTTTTTTTTAAAAAAATACAAATATGTATTTATAGTACGTTTTCTATTGAAAAAATTTAAGTTCCAATACACATACATTTTCAAAATCCCAATTGTTTTACACAATTAACCAAACGGGACCATTGTATTATTTATTTGATCATATATTATGTCAAATAATCTTGTCTTGTTTTTAAAACTTCATCTTCATCGACAAATTTGGCATTTCTTGCCTTACAGTATATCCCCGTATAATTTCTACGTACGTATTGGTATTTTCCACAATGATTCTCATAGTAGTGTCATCTGTGAAAGTGAAAATCCTCGATAGCAGATTTGACATTTTTTGCAGTTGCAAGTGATCCACGAAGACGTAAAACAATGTTCATACTTCTTTTGTGAACATTCGAACATGAGCAAGGAGATTCTTTTTATTATTTTGTCTTTTCCCAGGAAATAAGTTTCATCTTCATCCGGGATATCATTCTCATCATCATGATTTGTCTCAGAATTAGTATAATGTTATCACTCAGTAACATGATATTCTACATCATGATCTGATTTGGAGTCAATTATTCATCTTGAAGCACTTCGGATGAACTAGGTGAGAAATGTCCTCCAACAGCCACCGTATACGCCCCTTGCTGTCTTTCATACGACGATTTCTTAGAAAAATTAAACATTCACTCTAAAACACGATCAAGTAAAAACTGTTAAAATATTTCACTCACAAAGCACAGTAAGCGTAAGTTCTAAAAAACTGGAAAAAAAATCACATACGTAACTAGGCGCGTGCGGGTAAATTTGACCCCCATCAACTTTGGAACAGCTTCACGTTGCTGCAATTACATACACAATGAAGGAAATGACTTCGACAGTTGAATCAGACTGTTCTAGAAAGGTACTAGATAAAGTAGCACCGGGCACAACCAACAAGTGTCTGGGTGTTACGAAATACCTACCTGGTGGTCAAATTTACCCCCCCCCCCCCGCGCCTAGTTAAGGGGTAAATAGTTCGAGAGACCATTTCTCACCCCAGTTGTAGTCATAAAGTTATCGCGTGAACAGCTCTTGTCGCCAATTAATAATCTGATTATCTGTCTTATCACCCCTGCATTCTTCTGAATAGATGTTTCTTGGTTGAACCTGAATTTTTCGATGAAAATTTTTACCTAGTACATCTCCTGTGTGCGCCTAATCTACAAAAATTACATCTCTACGCAGGGAGGAGCCAAGCAACGTGGAACTTTACAGTGTTTCAAAGGCAACAGATTCCGTTGCGGTGGCACTGGCAGAGACGATTCCACGCAGGTAAAACAACGATATCGAAAAATCAGGCGAGGCCAGGCCGGCTCTGTAGCTCAGTGGTTAGGGCAATGGCACGGTTTGCCAGGCACCTGGGTTCGAGTCCTGGTCGAACCTGCATTTTTCGCTGAAAATTTCTACGTCGTACATCTCCCGTGTGTGCCTAATCTACAACAAACGTTCATGTCTTACTACAGTTTGGAACCATAGAACCCTAGTGTTATGCTAACCACTTTGCCACGTGGGCCAACGACTAAACCAACGCGGCTCATACTATTAATTGAAATATGTAAATTAATTAATATTTGTTGTTGTTACATGGACAAGTAAAAACACAGTTTAAGACTACAGATATAACAGAAAGTATTCAAATTCAAATTCAAATCTTCTTTACTGAAGTGCGAGGGTCAGCCTCTGGCTCTTCTCCCACCTAACCCCGTTTAAACATTTGTCTGGTGTGAATAAACAAAATCATTAAAAAGAGAGAAGGAAAAATATTTATTAAACAAAAATGGTTACAAAGAAAAGAACAAAGACAGGATTTCAAAAAATCAAGACGTCAGATAAAAAAGAAAGAAAAAGCACATGCACGCATTATGTAGCTTACAGGTAATTAAGATGTACAAAATTCTGTACAAAAACAAGTACATTAATGCCAAATGGATAAAGACGTGAACATTTTTTTAAATACGAAATGGGTGTGAGATCAAGTTGACAAAAAGTAAAGTTCCTGATTAATAGTTTATGCATATTATTATAAATAGTAGTGTGCATATATCTTCTCTGGGCCTGTCTTTCTAAAGTTGTATGGTCCCAATATAATTTTTAAATTTCAATAAGTTCAGCAAAAATAAATAAACCAACAAATGCTAAACAAACATTACATTTTCATTATTTAATTTTAGTGCTTGGTTTTGGGAATTCGGACCCCCTGGATCCCCCTAAACACGTGCTTGGTACACATTTGCCACGCCCCGTGATGTAGTGTGTATCGCGAACTGCACGGACGACATTATATACACGCAGAAACTACAATAATTCGGAATTTAGCACGGTAACCGTCTTCGTAAGCGAACGACTACAAACCTAAGAGAAAAGAAGAACGAAGAAAATATTTAGAACGCCTTTTTCCTTGCGGCTGATTCACAAGTTTGAAAGGGAATCAAGTGAAGCGAAAATTGCGAACTTGCCAGCGGCACAAAGAAACCAATAAGGACTTTTCTCAAGTTCCACAGGAACTCAGGTTGAATGCAAGAATTTTTGAGCATATTGAAACCACGAGGCGCCCCGGAGACACTTGGCAAGCCCTTGGGAACGGATGTGACATCATTTCGAAGGACCAACTTCCGTCACTTCCAATATCTTCTCGATTTTGAAGTTTTTCTTGTTTCTGTGGGTGTCAGAATAATTTTCAGGAGGCATTGAGCTGGACAGTTTTCTTTCGTGGAAATTTACACTCTGCAAGAGAAAAATATGACGAGAATAATGAGATCTACAGGACTGAAGATGAGCAACCGGAGAAAATTAATCAGGAATTGCTTTCATATTTTAAATTTTTCATCACAATTTATATTGTTTTATCTGACAAATTAGAAACTAACAACTACTCAACCTAAGAAACATTCACAGTCAAGGTTTATGTAAAACTTTTTTTGTATATCATATTTCAATTAATATTTATTATTTAAATTCTATTGACAATTTAATGCAACTTAATGAATTTTGTCTTAAGTTTATAGAAGTCAGAAGCCATACGGGCACAATTTTGTGCGGGAGGAAGGTGGGCGCAATATATGTGTATATATATCCTTCTTAAACCCGAAGGTTCATGGCTGCAGCAACCCAGGCCTTCCACCTGACCCTATCCTGAGCAAGATCTATATATACTCTTTTTCCATCCCTACCGATTTCCCTTAGGTCCATCTCAGCATTATCCCTCCATCTTCGTCTTGGTCTTCCTACTGGTCTCTTACCATCAGGTTTCCCAACACGAATCCTGTAAACTCTTCTCTCCTCTCCCATTCGTGCCACATGGCCTGCCCACATAAGTCGTCTTGATTTAATTATTCTAATAATATCTGGAAATGAATACAAATTATGTAGTTCAAAATTATGTAACCTTCTCTGCTCACCTGTCTCCTCATCCCTTTTAGGCTCAAATATTTTCCTAATGATCTTATTTTCAAATATTTTCAATTGATGTTCTTCTTTCAATGTATGTATAAGAGGTGATGGTGTCTGGGAGTACACACACAAAAAAAGTCTGTGGTTTCGAAATTATCACTGAATTCTCAACCACACACTATATATAAGAGCATCTCTAAAAGGAAATTAGAATTTAACATTTGTGGTTACTATGTGAATCTAAAAAACGTCGAAGTTTGATTTACGGTTGTTTTAATGAGGGTTCTCTTGGGTATAAAAATTACAATTTTTGAATTGCTGGGTTACATCTTTCCAAAAACTCGCCACCGTGTTCTAATTAGCGTGTGCTGAAGCAAAGGAACGGTAAGTGGATGAATATCAATGTTCTCTCGAGCAGGGGAAGAAAGGTTTCTTCTAAAAGTGTGCTGGAATCCCGCAGAGACCCCCTTCGAGGCCCGCAGCTATAACTTTCACCTCCGGTCTTGGAGCAAGATTTTTTTCCATTTCTTCTTGCTCCTTTGCAAGAAGCCATTAGCTCTGATGAGACATTTTTATTCCATTAGAGAAAATAAAAAAATGCACGAACACGGTATAAAAGCTTGAGAAAATTCGCATTAGGGACGCTTTGGATGATGATAAAACGACCGCTTTTCAAGAAACTGGGATAAGTAAATCAAAAGTGGATTATTGTGTTCAACGCTGTGGAGAAATTACTTCTGGTGCTCTTGCAAATGAGTTGGAACTGATTTGTTTGTTCTTCCTTCTCGTAGATTATCTCTACCGCTACATTAATGCACAAAAACTTCCGTTCGACTCATGTAGTGCCACATTTCCGTGTTTACGATCAATATTCAACATACTATAGAGTATTGAAACTATTATCTGATTAAAAATTATGGATACCCGAATATGGACTCAAATTAAAAATTAACCAGTAGACGTAAATATCAAGGAGTTACATCAACATTTAAGTGATTCAAGCCTGCGTCTTTCTATAGTAACAAATTTACTTCCTGGTGTCTGACATGAGGCATTACGTTACATCTTGGAAAGTGTATCACTCTCACTACCTCTCTCAAGAAGAACCAGTTAAAGTCATATTACTCCATCTCTGGCAATAATATCAAAGCAGTATCTTCTCACAAAGACCTAGGCTTTGTTGTCGACGAAGAGCTCACATTCAGGAACATATTTCAGGCACCACAAAAAAAAGCAATACGTCTCTTGGGTTTATTGTACCGTTTCATTGAAATTAGTGACATCTCAGCCTCACTTTATACTTCAAGTCATTCATTTTCCCAATAATAGAATACTGCTCTCCCGTCTGGTCCATGCTTGCCCCACTCAGTCTTTCACTTCCCTCTTTACGCAATTTTTCATCTCCGCATCTATTGTCTTTTCTAAACTTACAGACTGCATCTCAGCGCCGTTTGCAGATGATTTAAGTTATTTATACAAAATTTTCAATGGCAAAATTCGCTGTAACAAACTCCTTCAGGAATTCCACTTTCGTCTACCCATGCGTACAACAAGCAACAGAAGCTTATTTTACACAAAAAACCCAGACTAGAAATTCAAAAAAGATCTATCTCTCTTTTACAGACTTGCCACACAATACAATGATATCTCCTCAAGTACTGATATATTTTCTTCTGAGTTTGTCTTTCGGTCTTCTATTAGAAGAAAGGTTTGTAAATAATATCAAGAAGTGCCATCCTTTACTTATTTTTTTGTTAATTTGCTATTCATGTTTGTGTTATTTTGTTACTCTTAATTATTATTATTATGATTTTGCTTTTTCATTGTTGACAATTTCAGTGTAAAATGGCCTCCAGAGCTGTATCTGGAATTTTCTCAATAAATAAATAAATACATTAGTTTTCGAGCCTGCCTTCGATTTTTCATTGTAATGAGAATAAAAAGTTCCGTTTGTCTGCCGTTTTCCAAACGGCTGCTCTTTTTGAATTTCTATAAATAAAAAAACGAGTAGTCCGTTCGTGGTGAAATTTAAATACGGTTCAGGTAGAAGGTTATAAATTAAATTCCTAATTTTCATTTTTTTTAAACCCTGCAATAAATTTTCTTATCACTTTTGTTAGAAGTTGTTATTCTTAGTATAGGATAGTTGTACAAATACAGTACTGGTTTTCTTTTAAATCTCCTTGCATCTGTTTTTACAACCCATTACCACTGCAAACTCACACTGGGAAACAGATTTTGTATAGATGAACATTGAGCGGAGTAGCGACTTGCATTGAACGTGGCTTCTCAAACACCAAGGTAGGTCCGATAGTAAATTTCATTACATTATGGCCAATAGTTTGACTTTTATAAAAAATCAGGCGCAGAGAGCGAGTAAAACATTATGTATGTATGTATGTATATATATATATATATATATATATATATATAAATTCGAGAAGTAATAGATATCAGTTTTGTAAAACACTCAGTAGCGCCCCATCTTTCATATATTTTGTTATTTTTATCCGTGTTGCTCATATCATTTTCATTATCATATGAACTTTTATATTCCAACATGTATGACTGCTTTATTTTTTTTTTTTACCACATCGTAATATGTACTTTTCAGCGGTCACTTACTTCTGCATGAAGCACTTCCGGTTTGTTATATTCCTGGTAACTAAACGACATTTCAACCTTGCTTTCCGGGATATCTTGGCGCTCTGAATATAGGTGTGAATTAGGGCCGAACGAATAGAGCATGAGACCTTTCGAATGTATCTGTATTTGAAGACTAAAATTGGTAAACGCTGTAAGTGCCAGAAGAATTGAATCACCGTTTTCCACGTTAAACTGTGAAATGTGCCATGCTTTAAAATGTGGTAAACGTGAAAAGTGACTGGTAGCCCTCTAAGTAGTTCAAAGAGAGTGTAAAAAGGCACCAGTGTGAACGTTCGTACGGGCTGATGTGCTGAACGATGCGATTTCCCAACACTTTCGTTTTTGGCACTTACAACGTTTACCACTTTTAGTCCTCATTTGTCATTCCGTAGCATTTTCCAAACCTCAAGGAAGAAAAAAACGCATGTTGTCTTGCGTAAATTCCATCCAACAAACCCTGGAGATACAAACTTTTAATGACAAACATGGTGGAAGCTATTTTATCACGTCACCCTGCGGCGAAACTACTTGCAAAACTGTAATGAGGGATCCATACGCAGGTCACCAACATATACCTCATTATAATTATTACTAAAATGAGGATGTCACACCCTGAATACACTCGCACACGCACACGCACACAAGCACATAGAGAGAGAAAATAGGAGGGAAAGAGAAATGCTAGACTTTTTCATTATTATGCAAATGCTGCATTATGGACATCACTTGTTTTTACGTAATTATGGAAAAGTGTTGACAACAGAATAATACCAATTAGGTCATATAAATTAAGGAGGGAGAACAACGCGTATTAAATTTAGAAACAGAAAATTACTTGTATCCGTGGTGGTGTATTTTCATAATCAGTTGTAATTTTTTTAAATATATTAATGCACGAAAAAATATTTATCATATTTTAAAAATATATTTCTATATTCATGTTTTTTTCAATTTTTAACCGTTTGAAGTTCCTATGTTAGTTTTTAGTAGAAAAATTTAATTATGATGTAATTTTGGTGAAAACGCCTATCAGAATATTGAATGGATCCTCTCTGCGTCTTTAGCAGGTGACTTCTGGAGAGATTTCCAAACTTCCAAAAGTCACCCTCATCTTCCTTCTCACCCTGAAATGTCAGAAAATTTTAAAGACTTGCCATTTATAAGAATATTTTCCAAAATTTATTAAATTAACAACATTTAATCTTATCGTCTTATCTACATATCTGCTGTTGAACTTTAAGATAAATTAGTTTATATTTACTATGATATAAAATATTTTTCGGGACCGTGATAAAATGTGGTCATTGGGTGCTTTACTATTCTAGTACTTGGAATACTTAGAGACACTAATGTTAAGTACATCCGGTGATCAATAGTTTGCCTAGATGAGATATGGTTGAGGCAAAGACTGAGAGAAGATCTGATCTGTAAGAGCGATTACATAAGGTATTACTATGTTAAATATTCAAAGTTTCTTTTAAACGGTATGCTATTTTACAGTTAAGATATTGTGTGCAAAGTGCACATAAAAACCTTGTGAATTCTTTATAACCAAAAATAGGTACAGTCCCCTACAAAATATTTGGTTAAGGTTATGAAAATTGAGAGAAAATTGGAATAATGATATGGGGCATTTCATTTTCACGGGTGTTACACGCGGACTACTTTTTGATACTAAAGTAACAATTCTACTGATAGTTAAGCATAATTTTTCTTACAGTTTCTGTGTAATGAAATATGAAAATTAACACTACATTTTAAACATAACTACCCTTAAAATGCTATCCCAGATTTGGAGCTGTAAGTGAATAATTTTGTGTCAAGGATGGGACAGACGAAACACTTCCTCTTCACATAATAAAAGTTTATTTTAATTTCTGTGAATTGTAAAATGATAAAAAATATACATATTTATGAAAAAGAAAGAAGGCAATTGACCTTTGAATATTCTAGTGTAGTTTAGGGGGAATGCAACAATTAATTTAGAAATTAATTGTTTTTTGGTGTCACGGGTGGGATACAATACGAAGCATAAGTAAATCGTAAAGTTTGTCCCTAGAACAGGCGCGCCAGCATTTGTTACACTATTAGTCGCGGGGGCCGTGACTTTCTTTTTTACAAAAATCAACAATTAGAATCAAAATTAAAGAAAAAGCAGTCTCATGACCAATTTTGGTCCTTTTGGCCAGGTTGTATGGTAATTTCAACTACTTTCTTCCGAAAAAATTAGAGCTTGGTTCCAAAAAACTTAATGCGTGAATTTTCTTTAATTTTGAAGCCCAGTAACAAATTATGATAACATATACCTAAACGGTTTTCACATATTTATTACGTGATATTATTAACATCAATTTAGTAAAGACAATTGTGCCCAAACATGAATAATAAAAGCACAAATATTATGTAATTATCATAATGTGACATATTACACGAGTTGGATATTGCGATCAAAGGAAGAACATTGTATAGAAAATGACTTTTTGTAGTCCAAAGTATCAAATTTATGTTCAAGCTCTCTGAGATAATGCAAAAACACAAGACTTTAGAAAGTAATTTAAATATAAAAGAACACTAGATACATTCAAACTCAAGTCTTATTTTCTTGTGTGAATGCAAGGTAAGCACACTGCGGCAGAATACCAAAGATCGCGGAAATTTCTACTTCCGCATCCCCATGAACAGAAAACCTCTCTCACTAGATACAGTATACAGTAAATATTATTACAAGTCGTGATAATTTTCGAAATGTTACTGTCAAGAAAAAGTTCAAAATACTCGAGTTCAGACTGTTTCTTTTCTGCTTCCTCTTTGCCCGGCTAGTGCAAAACCATGACACGAATAGGCGCGAGGGCTACAGACGTAACCCAGACCCTAATGACACAGAGCTCTTAACACTTAGACGTCCGTAAGTACACTTAACATTTAGAAGGAGAGGAGAAAGGAAGGTACTGAGAGCCATGCCCCCGGCTCACCTGATGGCGTTGCGTGGCAATGAAAACAAATTGGTTGGTCAACATATGTAGCCTGTTCTGATCAACATTTACAATACCTTATAACTTCTTACTTAATTATGTTCAAATACTTCCATTTTTATGCAAATGACAATTTTAGATTGTTCACTCACAAGATCGGATAAAGTTACAGCATTACATTTAATAGTAAAAAATGAGGTTCAGGGGTAATTTCACGTGGAACGCCCCAGATCGAAACAGAAAAAACTTCTGCTGGCATTCTGCCATCAGTGCAACAGATTTTTCTCCGGGTTTTTAAAGTCAGATCGATGCAAGTTTCAAACGGGTGTCACATCAGCGAGATCGCTGTGAAGTGGAGATCTGACAAGATCTCTCGCGAAGTCTAAACGGTCCGGTCGCTCGTCCTTTGAAACGGAGTGGTATGAGGGGGATGAAGGCATGGGACATCAGTGGCGTCTCCAAGGAATTTCATTTCGTTGCTTCCGTTGTCATTGGCTGTTAAGATTCTCACCTCCTTTCTTCCTCCGTTTCGCTACGTCTTTCTTCCTTACTGGGAAGTTTAAAACCAGCCTCATTTCTACATGGTACACTCCTGTTCACAAAAAGTGGCATACTTCATAGGGTTGAACAGTTGAAGAATGTGCCTCTTTATCTGAACAGGAGTGCACATTTGCCAAAAGTTATAGAAGAGCGAGGTAATATAAACCAAATCAATCAATCAGATCTTGCTAACTAAAGATTACAGTCCCGTCTACTTTGCTGCACTTTTTTACTTTCTCTGCACTCTCACGTCTACTTGCTTACACGATGCAACACCGACAGTCTACTTCGATGATTTGGTGTCAGGTAGTGTATTCAATGTCTGCACAGTTTGCACTAAGTTCTAGAGCGGTGTAATGTGTGGTGTATGGTCACGTGGTGTGTGCTAACTAATCAAATGAACGTTTAAAGTAGCAGACAGACATTTGTTGAATCTTCTGAACTTGAACACGGCTTATCGTCTCCTTGGTCGAACATCATTTCCTTGCACCAGCCTGACACCAAGATACACCTGCACTACACTTAGTGTCATAAAGTGCAGTGAGCTAGACAAGGTTAATGTGTCCGATCAGTATTATAACAGTGAATTTTACATACCAGTATAAAGTATTGTGTTATATTTGCGCTGTGCGTTATAACTTGAAACAAAATACACAAGGAGAAATAAATTAGTAATACTCTCCATTTTCAAAAATTTCCTGCGGCTGTAGCTTGACATGTATTAAACCTCCACTGCTTCCCTTTTAGCCAGCTTGAGCGACTTTGCGAAATCAAATTTGGATTATCTGCAAGAAGAACTCTGTCGAATCTACCAATGGACGAGATTTAAATCTATTTCGTTATCGCGAAGGGATCTGCAAGGACAGCTTGCAATGCTTTAAGTCCGAGAGTGAATTTCGAAAATATATGACTCTCTGACTAAGGAATTTTAAAAGTTAATTAAAAAAATATGAGAACTAACTTGGTTCTATTTCTCTCTTCAATTTCGTTTAGATCTGTATCTTTTACTTATCCAGGAAAATTCTTAACATTGTCTTATTTTTTCTTAAATTTTAAATATGTTCTGACTTCACAATAATAGCAACAATTGCTTGAATTTCAATGAATACGTTTCTGACTCAAACATCGATGTTAATTTAGTGTTTGTTTACAACAATATTTGTCTTCAATTACTTAATATGTTTTTCTTAGAAATAATAAAAGAATATGACAAAATTTATGAGACTAAAGCATATATTACATTATTATATATTACTGAACATTACATTACAGTTCTCTGTTACTTAAACGTAACTTTGGAATGTTTAGTTTGTTTCATTTTTACTTTGTTAACTGTGTAACAAAGATAACTAGTATCAAAAGGACAATGTATAGACTAACCTATAAATGTTTACTTGCCAACGACATCAATAATCCATGGTAACATATTAACTGGAGTAGGAATAGGTGAACCTTTACTCTTGTTCTTTTAACCTCGTAGAAAGTTGTAAGTGAAGGTAAGAGGAATAAACCTTTTATTAATGTTAGTTCGTTGGTTTGGTTTACCACCATTTGAGATTTTCGAAGCTTACTTTTCACGAAAATAGAAGCGAAGGCTAAATTCCTATTACAAAACGTGGACACACGTAACAAGTCATATATAAATACATCAAACATGAAACAAAATAACACATTGGTTAAATTTTCAAAGAACAGAGCGCTAAGCAAAGTACTATTGATTAAAATCATCCGTGGACAACTTTGACCATATTTATCAAAACTTGCTTTTGGTGACCAACTGGAATATCTTAAATAAATACAATTTACACTATAATTTTGCAATGAAGTCATTTCTTCGTTCCCACTTAGTTTTGTCACTAACACTCAGTCATTCATACTTACGAGTTTCTATCAAAACATCACATGTAATATTAAAACAATTCCCTTTTCATGGACGCGAAATCAAAAGTAGCCTTTTTGTGTACTAGTAGGATGATCGCAATAGCGATGGGCCTTTTAAAGGTACTGTCTAAAGTTGCCCTTGTTTAATAAAGAGGTACGTATACTACCAGAATCAATTTCAAGTAGAGGATTTACTACTGCATGCACTGGATTGAAAACAAGATTGTGCGACGTGAAACGTGAGACAATAATAGTTGTCATAGTTACAGCTCTGTCTTTGAAATCCACGCATAATGTGAAGCCGTGGATAATTCACATGAGAGATAATTCATGTTCACGACATATATTGAATTTTGCCAAATTTTAAGTTTATCGAACAAAATATTGATTGTATCTTCCTTGATATTTTACATTTAATAGTGAACTTGTTGTTACCTTGCACACTCCTTCTATATATCTTCTGTTCTTCTAGGTCTCTCAATATCTTCAGTACTATTATATACTCTTTTTCTCCCTTGCCTTCTTTCCTTCCCTATTTCTCTTTCTCCCTTTTCAAGTTCCTCTTTCTCCGAGTTTTTCTCCTCTTCCCTTTTCTTTTTATTTTCTTCTTTGTACTCTTCTTTAGGTTGTTTCTTTTGTCTTTTAATTTTCCTCTTACTTTTCATCTCCATGCAGCCGTTCTCTTAACTTCCTCACTGCTCTCTTTCTCTTTCTCTCTCTCCTTCTCCACTTCACTTTGTTCTTCTTCCCTCACTCTTTTAGTAACTCGCTCTCTCTCTCTCTATTCTCTGTTTCTTTGGTTCTCGCTCAATGATTCCTCGTATTTCTCTTTCTCATTTTCTCTCCCAACGTATTCAGATGTATTTTCCTTTTCTTTCAACATTTCTCCATTTCTTGACATTCCCTTTTTCTCTCTATAGCCTTCTTCCTTTCTTTCACAAATAACCAAACAATGAAAATAAAAACGTCAAATTTCAGGAATAATTCCGAAAATTCTGATTATTTGTCACTTTTTAGTTGGTCAATTTATTTGTGTCTCTTTATTGATAGAGTTACGTGATATCTACCTCTTTCTTCCACTGCTCGTCTCTCCTTATTTCCCTTCCACTTATCTTCCCTTTCCTCTATATTTATTTATTTATTTATTTATTATGTCTTGTTTATCATGGCAAAGTTAAGGCTTTGTTGCATTTTCTACCACTTAACCATGTTTACATCGAAATTTTAGAAAATGAAAATTAGAAAAGAACATTTAGAAAACAACACAGAAAAAATAACAAAAGAAGAAAAAAATACTTATGGGAATAAAAGTCTAACTTATCACGAGCATACAGTAAAACACACACACACACACACTCACATATTTATGAGAGTTTTCAGGGATTTGAAATATTAATTTGAATAAGGGTTTTCAGTGTTATTCTGCACTTAACTGCATTAAATTTGACACTAATGTATAAGCTTGCACTAATGTGCTAACTATATGTGCTCAACAAAAAAATGTTTTAATTGTGTCTTAAAGATATGTGCTTATTATTCTTTGTATTTCTACTTTATGGAACGGACTGCGCATGCTTTCAAATTTTGAATATAAAAATTGGTCAAGACATGCCTTTTTTTCCTATTTTTTTTAAACAAGGAATAATTAACTTATAGAACGATGCAAAGCCAAGGGGCTTTGACGTCACTTGGGGTTATAGCTCAGGGTGGTTCATGGATACTCAATAATACATTGTCTAATGTTTATTAATCTCTGTAATTCACACAAGGTTCCGTAAGTTCGGATATATAAGTCCAGTAATGCACATATATCATAATGTCCAAACTCTAAGATAGTATGTTCTAAGTTACTAAGTCCTAAAAGCTAAGTTCTAAGTTCTAATCCTATAAGTAACTGGTTGGAGATTATCTAAGGCGGCATACTATAGAAGCATACAGTAAAGTCCTTTTTACCTAAGATTGTCAGAGGCGACACCATAAGCGTCAGGCAGCAATTCACCTAGTACAGGATGCTGTTTCCTAAAAGGTAGGGTTTTTATACCATTTGAGTCAGCGTGTCTCGATACTTGCCCTAACCTTAACCTTCTCTATTCCAGTTGCTATTTTCGCCTAAGTCCATGTCCTACTGTCTTGCCCTTCAGAGGACAAGCTATCAGGGCGATCACTATCTCATGCACGTGGAGGGCATGGTTGAACACATGTGCATATGGAGACCTTCGGTGAGGACACTAGCGTTTGCTATCTGACTTAGTCTCCTCCAATGACAGATTAACTCACACTTGCGTTTGCAAGGCCACATCCTGTTATTCAACTGTGATGTTTACCAAGAAGAGGGAAAGATGGTATCTTTCCTTTGACTTTTCCTAGATGAAGTATCGGACTCGCTGTCTCTGTGGCTTGTTTGGCAGAAAGCCTGCACAAAAAGGATTTTACTTAATGCAACTAAATGTTTGAGACTGGTGTCACTATTGCCAATACAATAAATAATTTTGCCCGTTACATAACTCCCCACCTTATCTTAGATGGTCTCCATCTAATGTCAGTTACGTCCTAAAATTCAACTGCCCTCGTATATGGCAAAATTTAAAATAGAAAATAATAAAAAAAAGATATTAAAAATTGAAATACAATTGAAACAATAATGAAACTGAAATAACAAAATAAAACAAAAAGATAATGTAAAACATTATTCAGTAATTAATACATAAAATACATGAAATAATAACAAAATGAATATACGGGCACTAAGAAGGGGTTTGGTGTCACCGAATGCTTGTTGGCGTGTTAAAAAAATGTAAGGGGAAAGTCGACCAAACACAAAAGTGGGTACTCAAGATTGAAACAACAACCAGATCGAAACGAATGGAATCCATACGAAAGAACATAACCACAACACAACCAATCTAATGGACAACACCAAATCGCCCAGAGACAAAACAACAAAAGGCCCAACAACAGAGGGACAACACACCCATGTGTATGAAATACCACATAACAACAAAAACAAATAGGTACAAAATACTACCCTCTGCCGTAATATGGTAGAGAAAGGGGCACCTCCACCATTTATGATACGCCAAGGGGCCTTTTGACGTCAGTTGGGGTTATAGCTCAGGGTGGTTCATGGATCCTCACTCAATGATTAGCATTAGAAAATGTATTACTGAGTATCCATGAACCACCCTGAGCAATAAACCCAAGTGACGTCAAAGCCCCTTGGCGTTGCAACAAGTAAAAGAGAATCCTGAACAAAAATATCTTCACAACGAATAGTCAGCGTGAACTGAACATGTCTGTCCTTAGCCAGACGTCTGATGATCCGAACACATTGCTGCAGACAATTACCCGCCCCTTGCATTCACCAACCATTTGGCAACCGCTGGAACCCTTTGAGGCTCGCACTGACCGCAGCGTTTCTGTCGACAGAAGAGAGGAATTTGAAAGCAACGAAGAGAAAATCTCATCGAGCGATGCACAGCTGAGGTTACCAAGTGTCCGTGACACATTCAAATTCCCATATAAGGGATGGCAGCTTTGAGCTACTTGCCGGCATGCCACAGAGGGAGCAAAAAATTCCTTCTGGTTTCGACATGCTCAAATAAGCGTGCACTGGTGACATTGTATTTTTTTACGTTGGGCATATAAAAAATAATTCTGAATTTATAAAACAAAGGATTTAAAACGAGTTATAGCGTCAGTACGCAAAATTATTATTTACATCCGTTTCCTGCCTCTTTGTGAAGGTGATGAGCAGAGAATGGATTTATCTTTCTTTCTAATACGAGATAAAAATGGATGTATATGTGTGTGTGTGTGTTTGTTCCGGCATAACTCTCGAACGCCTGGAGCGATTTCAACCAATCTTGGTACACATATCACTTACAATCCAGAAAGAAATACTGTTGGAGTAAGACACCCCTAGGGCTGGGGGTGGGAAGGGGGTGACATGTAAAATTAATCGAAAACGACCAATATTATTGTGGAATCCATAGTTATTTGGATGACTAAGATGAAAAGTGACACTCCCAATGCCGTTCAACTACAAGTTCATTTTACACTATAGCAAGAATTCATTATTTTTCTGTCTAATAGAAGATTGGTATAAATAAATAACCGGGAACAACGGCCAATCAGCTAGTATGTAATGAGAATGTGCTGAATGTGGAAATATATATTAGTCATTTATACAAAAATATGGAGTTAAATATGGAATTAAATTGTAAAAAATATTTAAAAAATAATAATATTAGACACTATACGAGCTACATAAAGTAGTGTCCAGCATTGTAACTATTACGGTGACTGTCTTGAAGAGAAACCAGAAGCGAATCCCGTAGGTTACGCCTGCCACAAAATCGTTGCTTCTGACGCTGCTGACGAGCGCGCCATAGTAGCAAGGGTGGGGTTAACAATGAGCTGCTCACTTCTCATTCCCTTCCAACATTGCCAAAGTAACGTTTGGAACAACCAGGAGCCGATGCTTGAGCCCTCATTCTCTATTGTTGACAACAATTGTAAATAAACAAGAATTTCAAGTGTTTTACAATAAAAAAAAAAGCAAACAGCTGGGAGGTGTTAAAAAATATTATTCTTCGGATGACAAAAAACTTGTAGAGTCCAACACAGATATTTCTGCCGTGTGATGCGCGACACAACTCAAGAAGCAGTGTTGCTAATGGAGCAGATAGAAAAATCGCTGCAGTGCGCCGATGCACAGCTGTTACGTACAACAATAAAATTAGAGAATTCAGGTCTATCTAACGTTGAGTTTTAAACGTCATGCATTATACCAGGACTAGGATTAATATGTACTAACAAGTGGCTTTGTATGTAGCTACATACATCATACATATGGACTAAAAATTCGCAAAACATGAACTAACACATACGTAAAATTACCAAAAATGCTGCAAAGAAGACTTCTTCATGCGATTCCTTATTTGAGTGATATCAAACAAAATAAAAAATATATTATTTTTCATTACATTAATGCACTGGTGGCGTTCTAACTGTTCACTCCCAAAACCCCTATACACTGGTACGGAACTGCAACAGCAGATACTAACATGCCAACGTGTTAAACCGCGACAATTGGACCACAACACTCCTCCTCAAGCAGTATTATTATTTCCTCTCTGTGATCGGCGACAGTCGGTTGCCTTTGTTTTACATTTACAAACGATGCCGGCTTCCACAACAATAACAAGTACATATACTGCCACTAGACGATAAGCTGCGCGGCTGTTTCTTTGCTATGAACCAGGGTCGGCGCTGGTCATTTTGCCTCCCTGGGCGGTGGCGGCAGATGCCGCTCCATTTCGAACCCCGTCCCCTCATTACGCAGAAACGGGAAATTGAAAATCAATATATTCCTAAGTAAAACATCAAAATATAAAACAAATACTGAGACTTCTTATGCTATTTCAATACTATTAAGCGCAAAAGAATATCTCGCTCGACCATAGTTTTCAATAGGCTTATTTTTTTCTCCTCATCAAATTTTGCCGCCCTGAAAATTTGCCGCTCTGGGCGGTGGCACGGTTCGCCCTCCCCTTCCGCCGGCCCTCCTATGAACTTGGTCACCCATCAAAGCATGGCAATTTTAACACAGAAAACAATATGCATCGCATTAAGCAGCAAAAATGACAGCCTCCTCTATGCAATTTCTACAAGAACACGTGCCGGGCCAAGAGTTGAAATACTGTTGGAGCCACATAATTTATTTATTTTGAACAATTCCAAAATTATGAAATATGAACAATCTGTGAATTAAACCTGTTGAAATATGTAAAATTAAGTATATTTTCCTTAAATATGTAAAAGTAAGTATTTATTAAAGTTAGAAATATGGAAAAATATTGACAATAAAATGTACCTTAAATCCTACAAACATTACTTTTCGCAAAGATATCACAAAATATCAGCGATATTTCGTCAAAATAAAAGTATGTATTTACCTATAAATCCTAGCCCTGATTATAACCAGTAGATAACATTGGACACAGCTATGGGTTCAGTAAATTGTCTACAGTTCAGAAGCACTCGCACACAACGTCAAACCGGTCAAATACTTAGTATAAAATAAAAATATGGTGCTTCTAATCCAACAAAACTCACCGTCACCTTACCTGCCTTTCCCCTTCCGTGACAGAAATAGTGCTTCATTATTACAGTTGGCAAAACTAGTTACTAGCTAGCCAATGAACATGCACTGCATAAAAGAAGCAACCACTACGCCGTGCTATATTGCCACATTACCGTCCCTGCCAAACGGTGTGAACGTGTGAACCGCGAGCTGGAGCGCTATTCAATTGTTTTCAATGATGTTTGCGCGAGTGTGTCCAGGAATGGAATGACAATATGGCAACAATAGCGAAGGTTGGCGAGCAGGGTAGAACACGTGATGCTAAGAGAGAGGGAGACAAAACGAAAATTGGTATCTACGCAACGGCAAAGATATGTGTGTTGTACTTCTAATTAATGTAATTGGAGGGTCTGGAAAAGGTTGTAAACTTTTGTAAGTTTGTTATTCGCAATAATTTCAACCAACTCTTTCGGTCACAAGGGACATGTAGTTAATACGTGAATATGGAGTATATGTTGAGAAATCTCCTGAAATATGGAAATAATGTGTACAAATAATTAAAATATGTAAAATTTAACCAAAACTTAATATACGTACTAGAATACTGCATTGGATCACGTTCGCTCGAAAATACTCGATCGAATCTCCCACTTTGGTGCGTGATATGTTCGAATATATTGAATATCAAATATAATTTCAATAACACAATAATCCTACAAATATATGTGTAAAATGCGTGCTGGTAGTTTCACCCCATAATCATGTATTTATTTTCATATATTGCTATGTATTTGTAAGATAGGTTACATTACATTTTAACATGGAGATGATGACTACAATCACATTAGTTTCAATTTCACTGCGTCTTTCACTTCACGATCCATATTTGAAGGCCCACTACTACAGACAAATTACGGTTGTATATGAAGTATTGTGGCTTCGAGCGTATACCGATCGTTTGAATATTCGAGCGTTATTCGCTCGAGCGAGGAAACAGTCCATTCCGTAAGCCATCTAGCGTCATTTGTGCGAACTATTAGACTATCGAGCAAAAACACCTAGATGCAGCACTCTAATAAGTATAAATATGGAAAATAATGACTGAATGAATCGAGTATACAATCAATAATGCACAAAGGTAATGCATAAAGTACTGATTTCAGTTTCATATACATATGTATTAACATATAAATCCGTTCCCTCATGATGAATTATGAAATAAAATTGATAAAGGAGTGATGCGTCTGCGAACTCTCTCATCGTCCAACAAGAATCCTGTAAACTCTTCTATCCTCTCCCATTCGTGCCACATGGCATGCCTACCTGATTGTTACTATTATCTTGTTTTCTTTATTTATTTTTGCTTGGACAAACAAGTTATACTTCCTGTTTGTGTGCTTTTGTGGTTATGGTTAATGTTGCAATTATTTACCGATCACTTATATACAACTGGCGGAGAACCATGTTTCTAATTTCACCTAAAAATCTGGTATTTGGACTCTTAAGCCTGTTCCATCGTTTGAATATGCGACACGTTTGACCGCTGTCGTTTAGTGATTGCATATAAAATGACACACTTGACATTTCACTTGATATATTGTTTTAGAACACAAAGTACACTAACACGTACATAATGTGATCACACTCACTGCATGATTTCCGTAATAATGTTTGTTTTTGGAATTAAATACTGCTGTTGTGTTCGGGTCATATTGACCCGAAACTATATTTATGTGTACATAATTCTTGTATTAATTTTTGCACAAACTGTACTCCAGTGACTTTATGTTTATAGTGGGTTGCTTGGTTATTCAAGATATATATATATATATATATATATATATATATATATATATATATATATATATATATATATATATATATATATATGGGGTGGCGCATATTGTATATACCAATATAAGTTGGCAACACTGTCCGAACGCATGTGCGCATGCGCAGAACTTTCCCATGCTTAGGCAGCTGCAGGTCTCGCAATTAGTCTGCCATGGAACGTTGGCCGGTTCAGACACGAATTGCGGCAGTAGAGGCGTTCATCCGAACGGGTCTCATTCAGGAGACACTGCGACGAAGGTCCAATGAGGGTCGACATCAACCAGTGCCAGAGCGTCACAACATGATACGATGGGTCACGCAATAGAGAGCCAATGGCACCGTGCAGAAACAGAAATCTTCAGGTCGAAGGAGGCGGATTCTTTGCCGCCCTGATGCTTCCCAGTGCAGTACCTACAGCGTCTCATGAATGGGACCCGTTCGGATGAACACCTCTACTGCCACGATTCGTGTCTGAAGCGGCCAATGTTCCATGGCAGACTAATTGCAAGAATTGCAGCTGCCTAAGCACGGGAACCTTCTGCGCATGAGCACCTGCGTTCCGAGAGGATTGTCAACTTATATTGGTAGATACAATATGCGCCACCCTGTATATATAGTATTTTTTTATCATCACTACATACCCTTAATGGTGTGTTCGCGTCAATATCACCCGAATTCGTTATATGAACTTTTAATGTATATGTAAATGTATTATTATTACTAATAAAATTACGAAAGAAAATAAACATGAATCAAAAATTAAAAAATGCAAAATAAAGCTATGAAAAGCAAATGTTGCCATATTTCTTTAAAGAAATAAGAAATATGTCACTCGGGTCATATTGACCCGAACACTACAAACGTAAGCAAAATTTGAACACTACAGCAGGGTTAACAAACGTTCAAAATGGACACCGGTACCCAACATGGCACCTTCACTCCCAGTCTTTCCCTCCAACAGGTCTCCCTTATTGCACAACATTTTTGCTACCTTGTATTCTGACGTCAGACGGGGAATGCCTACGATGTTAGGTTAAGTATGGTAGGTTTTGTTGTATTAGCATAATTACATTCAAATTTATTATTTATGCTAAGAGAACTAAACCTAGCTAGAATAAACTAACAACAAAGGCATTTAGCCTAAAAATAAAAAGCAGTATCTGCTGACGTCACAACGCAAGGTAGCAAAAGTGTTGTGCCATAGAATTAGTGTATAACCTTAGTAACAACACTTTCTATATGCATTGCATTCAATTTATTTTTAACGACGCAGTGTATTAAATATTAAGTCTTCCATTACTTATCGATTATTTTTACTATCTCTAACTCTTCATTTCTTCATCACAACAACTCCCGTTACAAAAGAGGAGGAGCCATATCTCTTCCAGACATGTCGCCATTCCCCTGCTGTGTTTGATCTTCCAATGGATGACAAAAACCATGAATATTAAGAATAAACATTAGCATATCCTGGAAATCAATCATTGTTTTTCTCAACGATCCTTCATCTTTCTGGATGTGATTCTTCGTATATTACTTAATACTTCGGGAGAATATCAAATTTCATGGCTAGCTCAACCATCAATAAAGCTGATCGAAGACACATTAAATCCCGCCCCCTAGTTTTCTGCCGTCAGACGCTGTAGATTATTTTATTTAATAGCGTGGGCATGTAGAAGTACTAATGCTGGCTCTAGAGAAGTTTCAGTGGCTTATTTATCGAATCAGGGATTTTAATTAATTTAAGATTGCACCTGGACTGTAATCTTCAACTTTGGCAGTAGTCCAAAACGGGGACACAAGCAAATATTGGGCTACCAAAAAACAAATACATCACTGCAAAAAGTGAAGACAAAGTAAAGTGCTCCCCTGTGCTTAGCACCACGTCATGAAGGCGTATCTGGGGTGTGGGGGTAACGCCCCACACTTTCTTGATCTGGTCATTGTTGTATTACCAACCACGGTAATATGATATAATTAATCAGGTGGGTTCGATTTTATGCAAAATAATAATTTAATCCATAACTAAGAATATACATACAACATGGCTAACTCCATGCTTGACAATCCAAATCAACAAAACAATTGAACATCTATATTCAAAGATATAATAACATCATAGATGTTTCACAATCTAGCTACTGCAACTTTCCCCTTCTTCCAAATGACAGTTGCAACCTGTCAGGTGGTTTCCTCCTTCTAAAAGATCGTCGTGGACTGTTCACTGCGGAGGCGGTAACAGCTTCCTCTCGCCCAGTCTGCGGTCTCTCCTCACACGCCCTGTCCTGCGCTGACACGGAACCATCAAAGATCCAAAAGTCATCTTCTCCACTGTCTGTATCCGACCTGTTAGATTTATACTTCACTTGATGCAGGTGTACCCTTCTCGTTGTTCCACCGGAATTGGCCAATAACAAGCGTCTTCCTAAATGACCCGTAACTGTAGCTCGTACGTATTTTGGAAATCTGGATGTATAATTTCTTGCCCACACTGTACTTCCGATTGATGGTAATTCTTCGTTCTTATTGGTCTCACTTCTCACCACCTCCTTCTCCATTATTTGCGACCAGGACCAATTATAGATATTACGAGGTTGATATGACAACAACAACTCTGCAGGAGTCTTTCTCGTAGCATGGCAAGGTGTAAACCTGGCTACTCTTAACGCACCTTCCACCGCTTCTCTGAAATCGAAACTTTTTCCTAGATGGCAATCTTCTAACCACCTCTTCTTCAGAGTACTTTTTACGTTTTGGATCCACTTTTCGGCTAAACCATTACTGGGTGGATGATATGGTGGTGAATGAATAATTCGTATTCCTAACTTAGTGCAAAATTCTTTAAGCTTCCTTCCCGAAAATGGAGGTCCATTATCACATGCGATTACACTAGGATATCCATATCTTTCAAAACATTCTTTGAGACAGTTTATCGTTTCTTCACTAGACGTGGACTTAACTCTCCAAACCTCCATCCATCGTGTGCATGAATCAACTAACAATACAAATGTGCGACCAGCGAAATGAAAGAAATCCAAATGAACTCTTTGAAATGGCTTATCTGTTTGCTCCCAAGGTACATATTTATTTTGCGGAGCATTGTTCTGAAGTGCTTGACACTGTGGACAGTTAATAACTTCTCTTTCTAAGTCAATATCAATTTGTGGCCACCAATACATAGATTTCACTAATTGTTGTAACTTCCACAAGCCTAGATGATTATAGTGCAGTTTTTTCAAGACTGCATTATGCAACGATCTTGGAATAATTAACCTGCTGCCCCATATCAAACATTCTTTTACAGTCACTATTCCATGTTTTCTCCGAAAAAAAATGTGCAAATGGTGAAGCTTGTTGATCTTTATTTAGCTTTGCTGGCCATCCTTCAGTAACATACAACTTTATCTGCTGCAATAACAAGTCTTTGGCGGTTTCTTCCTTAATACATTGTAACAAGACTGGTTCACATTCTAAGTGAAATACGTACTCATCGCTAGAAACATCATCTTCAGGTACTTCCATTAAGGGTAATCTTTTAACAGATCTGCCACTTCCACATGCTTAGTGTACTCAATTTTAAAATCATAGGTTGATAAGACAAAAGCCCATCTTTGAAGTCTACTGTTACCCGTAGAAGGAATTTTAGCTTTTTCTCCAAAAATATATTTCACAGGAAGAGAATCGCTATGTACAGTAAAGGTTCTACCATACAAGTATTTGTGAAATTTCTTCACGCCATGTATAAGAGCTAAAGCTTCCTGTTCAAACTGACAATAATTCTTCTGAGCGTCAGTTAACGTTGCTGATGAACAAGCTACTGTGCGTAAATTACTTTTGTACACATTACATATTTGGCAACCTATTCCTACAGGACTTGCATCTGTAATTAGCACAACTTCCAAATTCTGATCGAAAGGAAAAATGACAGCTGCTTTCTTCACCATTTCCTTTACTAATTCATATTCCTGTTGATGAATATCAGTCCATTCCCATTTATGTCCTTTCTTCAGCAATTCATGCAAATGAGGTATATGCATTGACAAGTTGGGTATATGCCTATGGTAAAATGAAATACCTCCCTAAAATGACTTTAGTTGACTGACATTACTAGGTACAGCACATTTTAATATTGCTTCTAAGTTCTTCACAGATGGTCTAATTCCTTCACCAGAAATGCAAAATACTAAATACTCTACTTCCGTAGCAAAAAATTGACACTTCTTAGCATTTACCTTCACATTATATTTCTGAAGACGATCTAGTACATTCCTCACGTTATTATAACACTGTTCCAGTCCTTTACCACAGATAATTATGTCATCTAAGTAACATTTAGCAAATGGAATTCCTGTTAATATCTGATCCATTACATGTTGAAATATCAAAGGACTACACTGCAAACCAAAAGGTAATCTGTTGTAACCAAATAAGCCAAAATTAGTATTTATTACCAAATATTTCTTCGAATCTTCATCTACTTCCAACTGTAGAAATGCATTCTTCATGTCAAGAACCACATATGTATCAGAATCACCTAATGTGTTCAAAATATCATCTATTTTTGGTAATGGATAAGTTACTTTCTCAAGTAAAGTATTCAGTCCTGTCTTAAAATCAGCACATAACCTAAGATCATTTGACTTCTTGACAACTACTACCAGTGGTGGTGCCCAGTTAGAATAAGTTACTTCTGACAGTATGCCATCGGAAACCAATTTACTTATATCCTTTTTAACCTGTTCACTTAAACTATAAGGTACTTCATATGCTTTCCTAAAAATAGGTGTACTGTTTGGTTTCACCGGAATCACAGCTTTAAAACATTTAATAGGCTCCCTACGATCATCTGAAAATACTGCCTTGTACTCAGACAACAAATTATTCATCAGTACTTCCTTATTATAACAACTCTGAACTCCTATCTGCTGTAACATAAAATTTTGCCTCCAGTTAGGCCATAAAATGTCCAGCCAAGTTCTTCCTACAATCGGTTGTGGCAGATTTTGCTTACAAACAAAAACATTCATATTATATTTGTTATCTCTCCACAATACATCCAACATAACCTGACCTTCTAATGCTAATGGTCTTCCATCAGCATTTTTCAGATTGATATTTGCAGGTTGGTAAAAGTGAAAAAAAGGTAAAGTGTTCCCCTGTGCATAGCACAACGCCATGAAGGCGTATAGGGGGTGTGGGGGTAACGCCCCACACTTTCTTGATCCGGTCGTGAGTGGGGGTGATGTGATCAGCATCACGCCCCTGACCGCCTTTACCACCCAGGGTTTCCCCCAGGTACCCATGTTATTCGACGCTGGGTGGGCGCCGGGGCCGCTTTCAGGTTGGATCTTTAAATATGGAAAAGATTGATCGAGAAATCTTTTATCAAACACACTTACAGAAGCTCCAGTATCGATCTCAAAATTAACTAATTTACCATCACAATTCAAATCAATTGTACATTTGTCAGCATTATGCAAAGTTCCAACTACAGAGTTAGATTCAAATTGCCGTTCTTTAGTAGAACCATACTTGTACAACGGTAACTGAAAAGTGTGCAAGGGCTCGCGTGAAATTAACAATTCTTGATGTTCCTTATCTGCATTAAACTCAATAGAATCTTTACATTCTTTCGAAATTACAGCAAGAGACACATTACTTAAGCAACTGTTAGATTCAGCGGATTCAAATTGTAAACTTGATAAGTTTTTATCTGTCGGTTTATGACGAAATCTACAAAATTTCTGAATATGTCCAAAGAATCCACAATAATTACAGCTAACTTGCTTTAAATAACATTTACCTTTTTCGTGCGTCTTTCCACATTTATAACAAATCCATTGTCTTGAAGTTCCAGATTTCTCATTAACTATGATCTTCTCAAACTGATTATTAAAGTTAGTTTTCCTATTGGAAAAAGCTTGGAAAGGTTTAAACTTGCTTTCATGAAGCTTGTGTACATTATAATCAGTAGCAAAACCTTCTTTTTGATGGAATAGCCGTACATCTTTCTCAACCATTTCCATATTCACTGCAATGTCGCAAGCTTTAAGAAAGGAAACGTCGCCTTCTGATAACAATTTCTTTCTTGTAACTTCACTGCTAACTCCAAACACCAGCTGATCTCTTAGCATATCATTTAAGAAAGCTCCGAAGTTACACTTAGTAGCTGCATGTTTAAGAGAAACTATATATTCAGACACAGGTTGACCTAACTCTTGCTTCAGAAGATGAAAACGGTATCTTTCTGCAACAACATTATGCTTCGGTTGAAAATGATTCAACAATACATCTTTTATTACTTCGTATGTTTTACTAGCAACAGAATCTGGAGTAACTAAATCCCTTAAAACATCATATAAATTTCCTCCACAGAATGCAATAAAATGACTAATTTGCTTTTCCTTTGGAATACCATTAGCAACACAAATCTGTTCAAACCGCTCCAAATACGAATCAATGTTACCTTTATCCACAACGAAAGGTTCCAGAATCTGTCCTTGAATCCCATACATAGTCGCCAAATTGTTGTATTACCAACCACGGTAATATGATATAATTAATCAGGTGGGTTCGATTTTATGCAAAATAATAATTTAATCCATAACTAAGAATATACATACAACATGGCTAACTCCATGCTTGACAATCCAAATCAACAAAACAATTGAACATCTATATTCAAAGATATAATAACATCATAGATGTTTCACAATCTAGCTACTGCAGTCATGAGTGGGGGTGATGTGATAGCATCACGCCCCTGAACGCTTTTATCCCCCAGGGATGTTTCTTTTTAAATAAATGAGGCAGGAAAAACATTCTCCTGGATAATGTACAATGTTCTCGTTTTTTTACACCCGGTAGGGTAAAATGGGGTACTAATAAAATACAATGTAAATTCGAGGTGTAATCAAATATTTTGATAGATTTTTTTTGAAAGATCAAAAGTTATGTAAACCATAAAAAATACAATCAAATTATAAGACAATATATTTTTTTTTGTTATTTTTCTATTAATGTGTGTACGACTAGAGCACTGCATACGACCAATTTCGTTCGCTCAAATTCGTTCGAATCTTTCACGCTTGAGCGTGCTACGCTGGAGTGTATAGAATCAATTATAATTTCAATGTGACAATAATCGTAGAAATATGTATGCAAAAATCTGCCTTGGTAGTTTCAGCCCAAATCATTTATTCATTTTTTCACTATTTATTGATATGAAAGACTAAGCTGCATTTTAACATGGAGATAATGAGTATGTTCCCTTAAATTTCAATTTCACTGCGTCATTCACCTTACGATGCATATTTGAGGACCAACTACCACAGAAAACTATGGTTATACGTGTACTTCTAAGCTTCGAGTGTATGCCAATCGTTTGGCCTGTTCGAGCGTTAATCGCTCGAGAGAAGAATTGAAATTCAATTCAATTCAGCTGTCAATTCCATATGCTACCTAGCGTCGTCTGTGCGAACTATTAGACGGTCGAGCAAATATCACTCACTGCAGCAATCTAGTGTATACCTATATTTTTCCAATACCCTATATTTAAAACACATGAGAGAAATTCGTGTTGCATTTCAATACTTTTTCATGGATTGATTGATTTGGTTTATTTTACTTCGCTTTTCTGCCTCATTTGGATAATCACAGAGATGGGGATGAGTCATGACATGATGAAAGTTTTGAAGGGACGCTCATATAGAATACCCATGCCCAAGCCGGGATTCGAACCCTGGACATCCGCCGTCGTAGCGCCCTATGCTAAACTATATTTTTTAAAAGGAATACCCCTGTTCGGTAGTATCCATCGTCATTCACCTTTTTTTAAGTTCTATACATATCAATTTTACTATATTCTCGTTTTTTTCTCTCATTAATGACAAACTCAAACATCCATGTCCATGAAGAGATTCATAACCCGATACTTCTTCTTTCGTAGCCGACTCCTCCACGGATGTCAGCAATGCTTTCTGAGTATATCCTTGTTTCAAATTCACTCGCAGAATTCGTTTCCTTCTTCTTACATGGAAACTAATCCGGACTCCATTAAGTCGAACTTAAGCCGGTTAATCCAGACAGGCAAAAAATAAAGAAATGCAAGGTTTTAATGTGGCTAGAAGTCAACAATCGCTTTCGTCGTATGTACGTACTACATTGTCGCATTGCTTTACATTTTACTCTACTGTATAGTGTATTTAAGCCTATGCCCTTTGAATACACCATAATAATCATGTTTGGTTGCTATAAACGGAGTTTTAATGCACTTTCTACTGTTCTTTTAGGTTATTTCAGGTAATCTGGATTTTCGTCAAACCGGTCAAATTATCCCACCGTTAGTCCAGATTAACGGGGTTTTACTGTAATTCATTATTTTGCTGTCAAACGGATACACGTAACGATTTATTAATTGTTTCTTTTCTTCTATTAAGTAAAAATCTTAATTCGAATACCATCTGTTCGATACTCGGTGGAGGCACATAGTGGTTCGGATCCCACATTAAACTGTAGGTCCAGTACCGATTACCCTTACTGTGCATAGGGTGGACTTAAAAAACACCAAATAAAATCAATCGGGTACCATCTCTCTGATTTCCTCGTTTCCTAAAAATCCTCGACAAAGCTGCAAATATGTTTCGAACATTGATTTTACATTTAAAAAAAGAAGAAAATCATGTTTGTTTCTACCACCACGAGAATGAACTGAAGACCAATGTCCATCCACCTGTTGATTTGCCCGTCAGTGACAAGTGCAACAGTTCCCGCGTGATGTTTGTCATGTGTAGCAAAGCAAACAAGTCCTTTTGAATCGATCAGAAAACAAGAAAAAAATATATTGAAATGAAGAGAGAAAATGTCGGCACGAGTTCCCTTTTCAGCCATTAATAATGAATACCAATTAGAGAGCCTTTTTAACGGAACTGAATAGGATGTTGATTGACGAGGAGCTACAAATGAAAGGCTTGGTGGAGGCTGTAAAAGTCTGAGCCACGACCTGCTAGGAACAAAAGCTAGTGCCAGTGTTGCAAGCTATTGCGAAAAGTCACTATGGATTCATTAAAAATATTCCTCGTGTTGATTAAATTCATAAAGCGCATCAAATATATAATCCCGATTTTAATTGCTTTAGAAAGCATTGATCATAAACGTTAACAATCTCAGGGAGCGCATCGATAAATTAGTAATGACAGATGTCGTCAGGTTCTAATCATTGGTTTTAATTAATATAAAAATACTATGCGTAGTTAATATATATTAGTGTATATGTGTAACTATCGTTCGTCTTTCTGATGGCTTAATGGTAACGTTGTTGTGTTGTAATAAAGGGAACTCGGGCTACACACTCGGTGGGGTACATATATTGGTTTTTATGGCACTTTAAACTGTAGATCCAGTCGCGATTAGCCTTTCTGTGCATATTGTGGACTTAAAACAAAAAACTCAAACTGAAGGTCGTTCGTGTTAATGATATAGCTAAATATGTATTGCCGTCTAACGTACGATTAGATGTGAAAACAGCACAGTATATTTTATTAATTCTTAATATAAATATTAAATCATTATCGTCTGAGTGAACATTGCAGAAAGAATTATAGAGAGTACCAGAACATTTCTTCACAGGAAAACAAACACTAACCACATTTCTTTCGATAATTTATTTCTACTTTTTCTGTTTTGGTAAAACCGTTCTTTCTTATATTCGAATACAAAGACTAGCTGTAACATTTAATTTAATTTCTTCGTAATACAACTGAAAGTCTTCAGCCTTGTTCGATTATTGTCAGGTTTTGACCATTTAGGTTGAAACCACACGTATGACAGGTACTGCCATCTGTTGTCCACTGCTGGAGCATGCAAACTTTCGCGGTCATTGCTGTCGGTAGGAGGAAAATGGCGGCCACAGACAGTTCGTTTCGTCGACTTGCTGTCGTGGATTCTCTCGTTGGTGAAAACGTTGAAGCTGCAAAAATTCATCAGCGTTTACAGAACGTCAATGAAGATGCCTGCATACGTTATAGTACAGTGAAAAGGAGTAAGAAACATTGTAGAAACGGTAACACAGACATAGTTGACAAATCTCGTAGTGGCAAACAGCTTCCACGCGTAACAACACGAACCAGATTGACGAGCTTATCCAAAGTCACAGGAGAATAACTGTACCAGAAATTACACATCATGTGAATATTGGACACAGTGATATACAAGACATCACAAAGACTATTGTTAACAACAGCGCAATGTAATTTTGCAACATTCAAACGCCCGTCCCCATACAGCTGGGTACACAGTACAGGAAATTGAAAAGATCGGCTGGAGCTAATGCCCAACCTCCCTACAAGCCAGACCTAGCTCCGTCCGACTTTCACTTGTTTACTTCATGAAAGAACAACATTCGGGGTGCCAGGTTTACCAACGATGTGAATGATGAGGTTCCCCGGTTGTTACTTAGAATGAAAATAGCTGTATCTAATTATGGGTAATATCACTTGGCGCATTAAGTTCAGCGCATACATTGCACATTTGAGAAATCTAATGGTACGCAATGAGTACGCTAATTCTCTCTACAGGATCGGTTTGAGAGAATGATTTCTGCTTTCAGGACCTTAAAACAACCTTGGCAGCATCTGCAATTTGCATTCTAATCACTGAAAATTCTTTTTCTCCGAAACCATGATGTAATGACTTGTAATGTTATGTTTCTAAAGCGTTTTCATTACTTTGACATGTCAAAGGAATATGATCACGAACATAATATAAAACAATATGAGAATAAAATAATTATATTGGTGAAAATAAACACATGGACATTTCCATGCATTATCAATTGATTTAATTTGATATGAAATATTGAAAAGAAGAAGGCACAAGTTATCTTATACACGTGTTTATTTTGCCCACAAATAGCTGTGAGCTCACACAAACAGCCTTTTGCATTTTAGTTAAATAAAAAATGTACATAATGCACTACGATTTATGTCTTTAATAGAAGCACTTATGGTGTAGCAACATTTCTAAACATGTTTCTTTCTTTCCTTTCTTTTAAGTAACTTGCAATAGCCTGTTATTTTGGTTTTGATTTCTGTTATTTACCGTATTTTTCTTCCACTTTGGCTAATCGCGACGTTGAGTATGAGTAATGCTATAATGAAATAGATGAAAAGACACTCACGCCTAGGCTGGGGTTCGAACACGGAACCCCTGGCATATTTGGCCGCTGTGATAACCACTCCGTCATAGTGGTCGGCAATTAGCATGTCGAGTCAACAATTGAGATACTGAATACCTATTGATGATTCATAAAGTATTTAAGATAATAACAAGATATATTAGAATCTACTAAATTACAATACATGCTATGTTCTTGCGCTTTCTTTGAAAAAAGTAAATAGTTATAAATTTATGAACGTTTCAGAAAATTACTTAGTTAAACTGTAAAACAAAATAAACAATAGTTCATCATATAAATGATCCTCATGATTAATTTAATAGTGAAATTTTAGCAATTTCGGATAATTTGTAATAAATCGTGCGTTGTTTGCAATTCCCTCCTTCTTTTAAATATGAAAAATTGTCACATGTGTTAGAATACCTTTATAGTTGGCAACACTGGCGCTGAGTTCCCGTCACGACAACAAGGAAACGAAATCAACAACTGCAAAGTGTCAACTGTCAGCAGTTGCGTCAGAACCAGAGTCAGAGACCTGGAGAGAAATGGGGGGAAGGGGGAGGGGGGAGGAGTGGAAATTTTAATCTGGGAACACGAGGTTGAAGTAGGTAGGAGGAGACTAACTGATTCTCATATAACGGCGCCATCATGCGGCAAATTAAACTATCAAATATACAGCCCCTCTATATTATGGCGGAAGAAAACAAGCTTCGAGATAATATCGCGGATTACGATGTCTGCGACGCAGTTTCCGTCGCTAACTAGCAACGCTTCATGTTCACGACCAGTACTCCAAGATCATACAGAAAAAAGGTTTATGGAATTTGAAATGTTATTTTTCTTATAAGGGATTTTAGTACAGCAACAAGATATTTTGAGAACAGCTACAGCTGAGCTTAATTAGTTCATTATTATTATTAGTAGTAGTAGTATAGTAGTAGCAGTAGTACCATGGGCGTCGCCAGACGGGGGAGTCGAAACTTGAATAGTATTTTAACAATGAAATAATAATAATAATTCCCAGGGTTACAACAATAATAAATATTATAAAGTAATAAATATAGAAATTCATAGATAATATTATATTTTATTTTGTTATTAGCGTTAACACACCTCCTTAAAAAATAGGCTATTTAACCGGGGGGGGGGAGGATTTTATTCATATTGTTATTGCTGTGTGACCTCTAACATTAAACTGTATTTTTTTGAGTTTTGAAAGCTGTAGAATATTAATTTCAATTTCAATTTTCCTTTATTGAGGGGTGAGGTTCAGCCTGCGGCTGTTCTACCACCTAACCCCAGTGGATACATACACATACGAAATACATTCTACATACTAAATGTTTGTACAATAACAAACAAAGAAGAAAGAAAGAAACGTAAAGAAGACACAAAAGGAACAAATACAAAATTGAGATCTACACACTAAAAAAAGATTGAAAACAAATACACAAAGGATACACAAATTAATTAACACAATTGTGCTTGGTGTGACATGTGTTAAGACTAATACAAATTAATATTATGTGTAAAAGCATATAAATGTTCTTAATATACGAGAAAGGACAAAATATTGTCAAGGGTTGGCAACATGTAAGGGGAAAAGTAAACAAGCAAATTAAAAATGAAAATACTTGTTTGTAGGAAGTTGGTTCAGAAGTGAGAGATTATTATTCGTGAGTGCTGGAACACAGATATTGTTTATTTAACAATAGAGTGTTTAGTTTGTCTTTGAAGTTGTTGCGATTAGTGAGGGACGTATTAGTGAGGGACGTATTAGTGAGGGACGTCATGGAAGGAGGAAGTTCATTCAACACTCTTTTGTAGCTGAATATGTGAATGTTGCTTTGGAAGCTCAAGTTTCGTTTTCCCATTGTTTTGTAATCATGTATTTCCCTTCTGGATTTTAATTTCTGGAATAAGATTTAGGTGTTTTGGTCTGTAAAAGATTATGAATAAAACAACACAGATGTAAATTTTGGCGTCTGTCCATGTTCAACATTTTGTTTGCGTTTCAATTGTTTATTCTTTGGATTTAGTGCTACAAGGTGCAAATGTAACCTGGTTCCTGTAATTTACACTAACTTTTTCTATCTAATTCAGTTTTAACTTTGGTTATTTCTCTTCACATTAACTAAATTAACTTTATTTATATTATAACGATAAATGAAACATAAGAAGTTTTGCTATTTGTATCTTCAAATGAACATACCAATTTCCAGGGGGAGAGGGTCAAAGTACCTTTCAACACCCCTCCCGGCGTCCATTAGTAGTCGCAGTGTTGGTGGTATTGATATGTATTGTTCAACCGTGTATGACAAGACTAGCTCGAGAGGACGAACCTACACGCTATAGGGGAGGTACCGGGTGGCCAGAATTAAAGTTACAAAACTCAGAGCCCTCTGTAGCCTGTTTGAGCCATCGCAGAACTCTGAAATTTGGTGAATCCACTATACAGACCATGGGGAAGAGAATGACGATAAAAATAGTTCAATTTTTTGCCACCAGGTTGAAATGTGGCGCTGTAATAATGAATATTGACTTTCGCATGACGATAACGTCGCAGTGTGGCTGCACTATTACTACCGTTCTGATAAAACAACTTCACCAGCAATGCACGTTCTTTCTTATTTAAAGGCATGGCGATCACTTCCGAACATTTGTTCAGCACTCACGTTAAGTGATTTAGCTAAGTTATTAATTAGAAAGACATTTGTTAGTGGATGGAAGATTCGAGAAAATAATATCTCGTTTATTGCAAGATTGCAAGGTAAAGGCAAATCCATAACCAATTTGAGCAGTTTACGTCATTATTACAACCCATCATGGAAGTACAGCGCCACATTTAACCTGGTGGCGGAAAATTTAACTATTTTTTTATCGCCATCCTCTTCCCCATGGTCTGTATAGTGGATTCACCAAATTTCAGAGTTCTACGATGCCTCAAACAGGCTACAGAGGGCTCTGAGTTGGGTAACTTTAATTCTGGCCACCCGGTATGTAGGAATACGCACGAAACAACGCTGTAGCTAACTGAGTAACTCTCTAGCCTTCTTAAATCAGAACATTTATGTCTGCAGCAATACAGGCCTTCCATCTATCACTATCTTGAGCAAGATCTTAGGTTTCAGATTATTATTACGTTTGTTTGCGGTTCTGTTTGTTGTATATTATTGCAATCGTTGTTGTATTTGTGATTTGCAATTCATGCTAGAACTCTTAACATCACCGCCTCCCCGATGGCGCAGTGGTAGCATCATCGCCTTGTAACCAAGGGGTCCCGGGTTCGATACCTGGTGGAGTCACATAGTGGTTCGGATCCCACTATAAACTGTAGGTCCAGTACCAATTAGCCTTACTGCGCATGAAATGGACTAAAAACACCAACTCAATCAATCAATTAATCTTAACATCACCCTTGACAAAAGGCGATTTAGTGGGACGTGTACGGGCAATATGAAGCATGATGATAGGTTATATCTCAACACAAAAATCAGTATCCTTCAACAACTTCCTTCGGTGATATACTTTTCGTTGCCACTGGAAATCCAATAGGGGACTTGTTTATTACAAATCGATTATGTTTATATTACAGTATTCTGCAAACCCCTGAAAGAATAAAGTATTGGAAGAGATTACACGTAAATTTTCGCCAATTGAGTCAAAGCATAAGTAACACCATTAAGCCTTGTTTCCATGATATGAAAACTCAATATGCTGACTAAGGCAGAAATTTATTTTAATATAAAACATAAACTAAACGTAACGTTTCAACCTTCTAGCAAGGTCTTCTTCAGACACTGTACCAAGTACAAATGAAACAAGGTACAAAACAGGACGATATATATACACAAAAATTACTTTCCTTCAGACACAAAACTTGGAATGGTCCATGAAAACAACTTTCTAATAGTCTTGTGTCTGGAAGGCAGTAATTTTTGTGTGTATATATCGTCCTGTTTTGTACCTTGTTTCATTTGTACTTGGTACAGTGTCTGAAGAAGACCTTGCTAGAAGGTTGAAACGTTACGTTTAGTTTATGTTTTATAATGAAATAAATTTCTGCCTTAGTCAGCATATTGAGTGTTTCAAAGCATAAGTATTCTAGATCAAATATTTCCGACAGTTTCATCACAGAAAGTGAATTCTGAAAACTCATTAATTATATTTACTTAATTTTAAGCACAAGTAACTGTAGGACTGTTTCTATGTCGCAATACCTTGTAACGCTGTCGCCTGATGATCAAAGATTGTAAGGGCCGCGCCGATGACGCAGCAGCGTCTTCGTCTTGAAATCAAGGGGTTCCGGGTTCGATACCCGGAGAAGGCACATAGTGGTTCAGATCCCACTTTAAACTGTAGGTCCAGGCCCCATTAGCCTCTCTATGCATCAAGTGGACTTAAAACAACAATTCAACATTCAACATAATCAAGGGTTGTAACCGACCTCCGTGGAGGAGTAGTTATCACAACACGTTACGATGCCAGGTATTCCGGGTTTGAATCCCGGCCTGCTCTTTGAGAGTATATCTTCATTAATTTCATCATATCGTTACTCAGTTTCATCTTCGCGATTAGCCAAAGTGATAGAAATGTGAAGTAAAATAAACAAAATTATGCAATCTATCAAGCAAGAGCATCCAGTTTCGATTTCCAGTGGCACAAGCGGTTCGGATCCCACTTTAAACTGTAGGTGTAGTCCCAATTAGCCTTACTGTGCATGAAGTGGACTTAAATCACCAAATCAATCAATCAATCAATCAATCAATAGAAAACATTCTTAATTGCACGTGGACTGTAGGGCCAATTACAATCGGTAGATGGAACTAACGTTGTTTTTCCCGTGTTATAAACACTTGGTTCAATTGAATTGAATTTCAATTGTTAGATTTTAATTCGTTTCATTTTTGGTTAAATGCGATGATGAGGATGAGTGATGATATGATGCTATTGATGAAGGGACACTCCAAAAGGAAACCCATGCTCAGGCTGGCGGAAGCCTTTCCCAACACATCCAGGTCATATAATTTAATCTCAATTCTCTTTTTCATTCAGGACAGACGAACATATGTAAGAAACGGGATTCGAACCCGGAATCCCTGACGTCGTAGCGCCATGCGCTGATCACTCTGCCACGGAGGTCGGCTGTAAATACTTGTTTTCATATAAATCACATATCACTTTGAATGTCCTAATACTTACATTTCCACACATTAGAGGAAGTAGAACCAACATTTGGCTGGCTTTAGAATTAAATGATTTCAAACAAAGAACAACAAGCTGACTAGTCTAAACGCACGACCTCGAAAATAGGCGGTTGGGCACAATTGCGCTGTTGCCACATGTGAAAAAGCAAAGCGAGAGCGGGACAAATGTCGCTGGTTCCCGCGCACTGTGTGGCAACGTCAACCGGGCTGCGTTGCTTAATTCGAGCATCAGACCCACCTCTCTCCGGCCACATTCGTGTGATCCCTGGCCTTTCGAGCAAATGCTGTCAGTTTGCATCACATGGATAACGAAGACCAACTCTACAACAACATCTTTCATTCTGTTAAACCTCCAAACACACGAGGTTGCGCTTCGACGTGGCAACAGCGCGAACTTCTGCCACCCGCCTAATTTCATTGCTGTGCGTTTAGTGAATAAGTTGTCAATGCCACCTGTTGCATGCAGGGGGCTTGATTACACGTTTAATTGGAGCTATCGAACCGCACTATGTGACGTCACTTCCGACAAGACCATATTTCAAGCCTGTTTTTTGGAAATTTCGGACACAGCATCAATAACACCCAATTCACGTGTTTGAATATCATAGCTCGAGAATTAGGAAATGAATCCTGGAACCTTTCCTGCAAAGGTTATGTACATACCATTATTTTACATCATCTCTATGTGACGGAACACGAAGCTGCCAATACATGGAAACGACGTCAGATCATTTAAGACTTAATGCTCCATTGTACATTGGCCCTTATTCGTCCGGCTGCGCTTGACGGCCATACAATTGCGTCGCTGTTCCAGAGTCTCTCGTTATTGTCCTCCGACTTCCAACGACGGTTGCCTCAGGTAACCGGGAGGAAGTGTAACGACTGGCATTTCCAGGGAGAAATTACTTCCTCCATTCCAGAGTTGCCTGGAAGATGCGGTCTTTGTCGTCATCTTCAACTTCTTTCTAATTGTCTACCGGAACAATGAGCTCGGTCGATGGGACATCCAAATGCGTGCTTTCACTCTTTTCCTTGTAGCTACGAGGACAAAAAAGAGAAGGCTTCCATCTTTGTTAGCGAGACCTCTTTTGGGACAGCTCGTTTCTTCTTCGTTTGTCCCAAACGACTTTTAACGGGAGATGCTCCTAAAAATCCAAAGAAAAATTGTCAGGACTCTTACTTGATTAGAACAATTTTTATCCATGTTCGGTTAATGTATGCAACTGAAGGGTTAGCTGGAAGAAGAATGTACTCGTATATAAGAAAAAATAGTTTCGAAATAATAAGCGAAAACTATATTCACCGTGCATCTCTTACTAGAATATGACAATATTAGTGTATATTGTAGGGAATCGCATTTTCTTGTAATTACAATGAATTTCAAGATTAATGTTTCAATATTGTAGGAAAATTTAGCTTTTCAAGCTTTTGAATTACGCTTTGCACACTAGAACTTGATAGAAAACAAATGTATTTTGTAATGCTGTGATATTTATATGTTTATGATTTTCCCCATGGAAAAGAGACACAAGGGTATTTGTAATAACGAAGATAATTACAATGTTTATTTTACAAATAAATAATAAACGAATATTTAGTAGATTACTAGTACAAAATTGAAACTAAATAACGTCGTGTAGTTTCACGGTCATTTTCATTTCAAGCACCAAGGACATTTCTCGCAGACTTTACGAAATAACTAAAAAAAAAAAAAAAAAATGTCATATTGCAAGTAACGGGGGTTGTTCTTGTATCTCTTTATTAGCATATGAGAAGAGGTATGCCTTTTAATTTCAGATAGTCTCTTCATTTGTAAGCTTCACTGACACACAGAATCATTTGTTAAGAGCTGACTACATAAAAATGAAGCACAAAATAATAAATAAAATAGAATAGAATTTAAAAATTGGGTTGGATTTTATTTTAAACCAAATACCTTTCCAAGAAACGAAACTACAACATTTGTATTCTAGTGCAAGATCGGGACACTAAAGAACATTATTTCATGTGGACTGACCGAAAGAGAATTAACTAACTAACTCTCTAGCCTTCTTAAATCAACCCGAAGGTTTATGGCTGTAGCAACACAAGCCTTCAATCTCTCTTTATCCTGGACAAGGCCAATCAAATCATTTCCGTCCTTACCGATTTCCGTTAGGTCCATCTCAAAATTATCCCTCCATCTTCGTCTTGGCGTCCCTATAGGTCTCTAACCATCAGGTTTCTAAACAAGAATCCTGGAAACTCCCAGAACTGAAATATAGTAAAATTAACATATGAAGTAAATCATGCATGTATTTTTTGACACATTACTATTTTTTGTATTTTCACTTTGAAAAATTGTGTTGATCTTGGGAGGAGGGCGTCCCTAGTGAGAAACGACCCAATTCGGATAAACTTTTTATCGGGATATCGTATAATTTAATATGCGGATTCAAATATCCATACTTCGGATATTCTAATATCTAAGTTATCCTAATGTGTGCATTGACCGGACTGTTTTATCGTTATCAGCTTTAAGGTATCTCCACATATCTTTAATTTGCTATGTTTATATATCTTCTGTACGTATTCTAGGCATATTCTTTAAATGTTTACTCCCCCCCCCCTAAAACATGTTTTTCCGTTACTAAGTTCATTACGTTTCACGTAAGTTTGATTAATTCTCAATGTGGGTTATTTCTGGAAAGATAATATCGATCCTCTAATGGGAAATTATTCCTTAATTTCAAAAGACGTAATTGCCAGAATTGTTACTGAGTTTGAAAAAGTAAATAGCTATCTGAATACACAGGTTATCTCAATATGCGGATTATCCGACCTTGCAATGAAGCCCCAAAGCAGAACGTCCAAGCATTGAGAGGAGGTTCCCACTCTCTCACTGGGAAATTAACGGACGCTGCATCACGATGCTAGAGGAAGGAGAATCTAAGATAGATCTCGAGGCAATCACAACTCGGCGAGACGTAAGCTTCTGATCCTCATGTCGGGTCAATCTCCTTCAAATCTGGAATCATTGGGCTGTGAATTTCCTCAAATACAAGTTATCAAGTGTTGCCAACCTTCGCAACTCTTATGTGTTGTTAGGTTGAAGAAACAGCGGAATCCCTGTAGTTACTAAAACAGTACATTTATTTGCTCGTCAAACTGCAATTTGTAAGGCTGCGTTTTCGATTTAGTTATTGAAATAAATTAAAATAAATGTTATGGTTGGGTGCATTGACAAGCAATGTTTGCAATTAGAATTATTACCCCGTGAACAGCAGGCCTTGTTTCGAATGAACCAAACGTATATAACGAATGCCTTTATCATGCCTCAAGTTGGAAAATGATATAACTAAATCAATTTGTATTATCAGAGCCGATGTTGTCAAGTCGATAGGGCGTCTGACTGCCAAAAGGGAGACCCGAATGATTGATTTCAGGTGGGGAAGTTACCTAGAAATTTCGGCTCTGGTGATCACGCAACCCTACCCAGTACTGCTGATCATTAGACCTCGGATTTTAGGTTTTTAACCTATTTTTTTGCAGAACAATAAGAGATAACAAGTTATATCAGCGTTTCATTAAAAAACGAAACAACTGCCCAAAATAACCCATTTTGCTTGTAAGAAGCTATTTTAGATTTATGTGCATAAATTAAACCTTTTTTTAGGTTTTTATATTTCTTTCTAGGTTTTACAGGATGTTTATATCTCACAGAGGTATTTACTAGGTTTGGTGGTGAAATAATTGAATGACTGGTGTGTTTGAAACATGTTTTCTGTCGATTTCCCTCCCTCCAAGTATATGCTCTTTATCAAAGCATAACAGTGACGTCAGAATGAGGATAGTTCCCCCATTCTTTTTACCCCTGCACTATAGACTCTTAATTCTAACCAAAACCTTGCCTACTCAAATAAAGTAAACTGTTTTTGCCCTCCCTCCCCCCTCTCCATTCTCAGTTTTGGCACCCAATCGTCTCTACAGCCTGCACAGTCCCAAGTGAAAACTTCTCATCTGTGCGGCCTTTCCCACTCTCGTGTGAGTTTGGTCACACGAGGCATTCACGACTTGGCATTCTTGGCATTCACGCCTTGCAAAGTAATGTTTCAGCATTCAAATTAGCACTACTGACTATGTTTCTGTTGAAAGATAATTTTCAGCACATGAAATGATCCTCACAGACAAAAGGCGGAGTTTGAGTGTAGATAACGCAATAAGATTCATGGTGGTCACTAAAACCATGATTATATTCAAGTATATATCCTGGTTTTCTAGGCGAACTTTCCAAAAATTTAACGATACAAGCAGATGTTTTCTCTATTCCAACCTTACGTATTATCGACTCTCACCCTCCCTTCTACACACAAGAATATTGACAATATAAAGGTTTTGTATGATTCAAATGTACAAAAAAATTAACCTAATCAACTTCAAGATACATTATTTTGTAATAACCTTCCGTCTGTCAGATAGATTGTTCTGTAAAAGACACTAACAAAGTAAGTGGATTGAGAAAATTTAGTTTTATTTTCCATGTAGCTTTCTTTTCCAAAAAAAATCTAAACTGAGAGAAACTTGTCTCAGGGCATTTATAAGCATGTATAAATTTAATGGGATTTGGATTAATAAAGTTGCAATTTTTCACGTCTACGGAGAAAAAATTGGAAGAGAGAAAACATCCGCTTGTACCTTATTTCATGTCTTGCCAAAAATCATTAATAATTTCCAGAGCCAATAAATCACGCATAATGTCCGGAGCCAATAATTCATGTGAAATTCCTGGAATTCAAGGAATTCCAAGTGAGTAGTCACCCTGATATTGTGCAGCAACCTATACATACGTAATTAATTTTTCATATCAACAAGTAATGTACATATGTGAGATGTAGCCCTCTCGGTAATATATGGCATTCATACAGCAGGATTGCCAACGTAAAAAGTAAATTTATGTGCTTACAAGGTCAAATAAAACAATTCATAACTTTGGTATAACTTTCATCTTGAACGTGTTAAGGGAGTTAAGTGAGCATAGTTTTCACAAAACATATATTTATATGAAAAAAATGAATTTTTCCCTTCAAGGTCACATGATGTGACCTTTGACCTTGCATATAAAAATATGTATGATCAATTTTGTGTGTAATAAAGTATGTTATACAGTTTAATGGAGTCTCGGTTTGGTTTAAGTTTAAAACTCCGCTACGCTCCTTCTACTCGCTTTCTCCCATTCTGTACATCTAGGCGCGACCTTCCTCTTGAAACACAATACAGTGAATATTATAAAAGTATAGACGGGCAATACAATTATATTAAGTGTCGGTTTGACGCATTTTAGAAGAGAATGTTGACAAACTACAGTTGATGAAGGAAACGAATAAACACAAGAATAGCCAGGACGAAATGTACCACGTCGACAATAAAAAAGTCAACCCGGACAAAGCGAAGCCGTTAACTGAAAAGTTGATGTTAGCGGAATAGAAGGAATTTAATTAAGGCATCAAGAACTTTTTAAGTGTTTCATTGTGTAACCGCATTTACAAGTGAGACATAAATTAACTCAACAATACGGAACAATTTTGGAATACTCACGAACTGATTAAACTCCAAGTGAACTAGGCCCTAAAACTGAATAAAAACTGTTGATATATAACCAACATCAAATAATAAAATAATGTTTCAATTGAGGACAAATAAATTAAATATTTTTCCATCCCGCCTAATGTATATATTCAAAGATACATATTACAACCGACTTTCGGAGCTGAACTCTTATCAGATCTGGGCCCATAAGAGGTCCCCAATACTCGGTCTAACAGATCGAGTGGTTTTAATATACATGTATGTATGTATATATATGTATATATATATATATATATATATATATATATATATATATATATATATATATATATATATATAAATGTGTGTGTGTGTGTATGTATATGTCACACATTATTTTGTTTTATATTTTAAACAGTAGTGCTTGAAAGTATTCCAATGATGTGGAAATGTAATGTTATGTAGTCTTATGTCTTATTTTGGAAAACTTTATTTGGTGAAAATATTGTTGTTCGATGCTCCCCAACATTTTAGCTATATTTGAAAGCTTCTGTTACCAAACGTACGTTTACACCGAAGCGTCAAGTTGGTTACTCGGTGCAACACCGAGTCGTCTAGTTAGTTGATTTCGAGTCAAGTAGTGTATTTTGTGTCTGTACTGTTTTCTCTACGTTCTGTGTCGGTCTATGTATGGTGTTTGGTAACGTGGTGAGTGCTAACTAATCAAATGAAAGTTTAAAGCAGCAGACAGGAATTTGTTGAATCTTCTGAACTTGAACACCGGTATCCGTCTACTTGGTTGAACGTCATTTCCTTGCACCACCCTGACACTGACACTACACCCAGTGTCAAAAAGTGCAGCGAACTAGAAGAGGCTTATGTGACATTGGAATTATGAATACATACGTTAAAAATAATTATGAAATTGTATTATTAAAAAACAACAGTAAGGAAACTGTTTGAAGTGTTCCATGCCTATTTAAAAAAAAATAACGGTTTGTTGTGAAATATTTATGTACCCCTATGTGTGAGTGAAAATATAAGATTATAATAGCTATACTTCTTACCTTGAATACTCAATTTGAACAGGAGCTTCTTTCTTCTCTCCTTTGGATAAATTTCAGGATGCTTATTTATTCATAAAATGTCTTATTTTCTAATCTATATTTCATTTTTAAGAACATTTTCTTTTCTCGATTGATGTGGTTTTGACATACAACTCAATCTCTTAAGAACAGAGTCTCCAACAGTCGCAGTGGTAGTTTCAAATATTAATACTTATCTTTCGCAATTTGAAACTTATCTTCACATAGAAGACGTGTAAATGGTACGTACCTTTATCAATACATGCTAACTTGTTAACACACATGGACAGCACACAGCACGAGGTCAACGCCCTCTTTTGGTACTGTTGTACTTGTTCACAAGTTGCCATTGTACTTCACTACTCACAGTAAAACACACAATAGCATTCACAAGAATAATGCTTCTCTACACACACAACCTTATTTGAAAAAAAAAATGCTCGCACTCTACTGAACGCCTCCTACACGATTTCGATTCCAACTAGGGAGAAGCCCAGCTTTTGCCCCAAGTCAGAGCCCATTGTCATTTGTGTCATCTTCTCTCAACTGCAAAATGAAAAAGTTATCATCTCCATGGTAACACAATCATCCTGTTTTTTTTTTCTCGTTTCAACATGGTTTACGTGTTTACATTGGGACACTGATGTTTTTTGTTATGGAAGACTTTTTCTGCCACACGCCATGTTTTTTTGCTTTCTTCATTTTTGTAGCTCCAAAACATGGACAGTTCATGGGGAAATTTCATGCTGGGAACATGAAACTGATCGGGTTGTAACCTGCTGAGTAGTCCAAAAGTCAAGCTCACTTCCACGTAGTGATTGTCTCTTCATCAAAAGGCCTCCCTGATGGCCGCGGTGGTCCAGTCGGTAGAGCGTCTAACTGCCAAACGGGGACTCCGGCTCGATTCTCCGGAGTGTGTTCTACGGTCAGAATGTTTTCTGGCTATATCCCTGTGTGAAAGCTGCTTTGAAGTTTACATATCATGTAATAAATAGGGATTCGGAGGCAACCCGAAAGTGATGGGGGGGGGGGGGTAGGAGGCAGCGTGGTGCTGATCGCATTACTTCCACAAATGGCCAAGATCGTCAATGTGTGGGACCTCCACACTCCCCTATATTTCTTCATGGCACGGTGAACTTCACCTTCATTACACAACGAAATAAATTTCAAAGTGCACTGTGTTAACATACTAACTTAGATAAACCGTACCCTTCACTTTCACTGGTAGTAGTGGATAGATTTTCCATTAGCCAGCAAGATTGTTGAGTTTCATCTGAACTTCGTGATGTCGAGCAAGCGAGTGACATCTTCTAAGAGAATGCATGACTTCTTAGCAGGCAAAGGCCGAAGGCTTCATATTAGTGGATCGAACGAGATAAGCAGATGATGCATAAGATCTTCTTTGGTAAAAAATTTCGTTAGTTCTTGCGGAAAGTAACTCTCTTTATGTTCTTGATTCTTGCGTCTTAAGCATTCTTAGAGAGCTGCCGAGTGGAAGAAAAGTTGATGCTATGACATCTGGACCGTGGAACAATATCTTATGTACGCCATCGGGCATATAATACCAGAAATATACTGCTACAATAAATTTTGCAGTTTCCAACGCACATTCATGAAAACTGTAGATGATAATATAGTGACTTGACGATAAGAGTTTACAAAATAGCCTGCATAGTTTGATGAACAACTCGTTGATAATTATGACACCGCCTGACTTTCTAAGGGTCCTGAATGAATCGGCGTGTCGTCTTGCCATCATTGAAAGTGCCACTACCACTCTGTTTAGCCATGTCAATGACTATGTCCAGTGAGCTTACGAATTTCTCCTGGACGTTCGTTTCTCGGGATTTTGTGTCTGTTTGTCTTCTCCACGAGCCTGCCCCTTCTTGGATTCGAGTCGATGCGACATGTAAACAATCGATTCCATGCACGTAGGATTGAAAGTCAGAACTGAGAGTTTGTCGCTCTTTGAGTGACCTCGTCAATATTGCTGATCTCCGTCGGCGAAGCTCCACAAATGTAACACGCCTGAGAAGCGGATGCACCCCTTGCTTTGTTGCAAACTAATGTGTGAGAAACTGTCAGATCTTTCCAAATACAAGCTGAGAGGTATGTAGGATTAAGATGCTTTATCTGGTCTCCAATGTACTCCACTTCTAATGCAACTCTACTCAATGTAGGCTTATTTGTTAGTGTGAAGCCGTGTGCAACTGACATTTTATTTACATTTCGTACCTGCGTATTTTCACGAGTTAGTAGTCAGTTTTCTCTTGGTTGCATTTATAAGACCCATTAAATCATTCGGCATAAACATCTTAATCGCATCTCATCCCACAAATTTTGAGAGTCAAATGGAAGAAACACACATCATTGCAACTCTTCTGAAAACCACTGGGTATGAACAAGCATTGTATAACAATGCCCACAACCCAGTAAATGAATTCATACTCTACCTACAGAAAGTACATACCTTGACGATATGTAGAATATGTGCAACAGAACCCCACGCAGATAATGTTTTGATAATTCAACACCAGTCTCAATGGGTGAAACTGTGCGCGAGACGTTTCTGAAATGGCATTTGGCAAATGTATGGGTTTTGCCCAACTTAAATCCTCATTTACGTCAACACCTTGATGGAACTATTTGTTCTTTTAGGTAGCCCCCATCACTGTTCTACAGGGAATTAGTGGTTTAAAGCATGGGCGTGCTTTAAAATGGGGGATAAAATATTGTTAATGAGTGAAGGACTTGAATATAGGCTCTAGCCTAAGCCCAGCATTGGTTGAGTTGGTTATGAATGAATGGGAATAGAAAGTGGTCGAAATAGGAGGTGACAAAATAATTCTGTTTTGCTGATATGTGGACGATTGTTTTGGCATATGGAAGGGAACGAAGAGGCAGTTCGACATATTTGCCAAAGAAATACAAGATGAAGAAAGAGGGATATTGTTGGAACTCGAAATAGAAGAAGGAGACAATATAAGCTACCTAGATACATTGATGAAAAGGAAGGGAGGATAAGAAGTTGAAACCGCTTGGTATCAGAAGAAGTGTACAGCAGGGGTATTCTGCCACAAAAGAAGGTATGTAAATGAGGTGACAAAAATAAATTTCATAATGAATATGGAGGACAGAATCAAGAAAATATGCAAGAAAAAATGTGAAAAAGATGGCAAAATAAATAGCCTATGGAAACAGCTGAAAAAATGGCTACGAGAAGGAGGATAGACTGAACATAAAGAAAAGAAGGAAGAAAAGTGGCAGGGGAGAAGAGGAAGAGAAAGAAAAAAAGGAAGAGAAAGAAAGAAGAGAGGTGGTTTGGAATCAAGAGTATGGAGAACACCACAGAAAAGATATGCAAAGTGCTTAGGAAAGCGAGCATTAAAACCTACAGGAAGGGTGGGCGAAACATCTTAAGAATAGCGAAGAATGCAAACAAGAAAAAGGAAAACAGAGAAGAGGAAGAGGAAGGGATTATCTACGAAGTGAAGTGTAAATAATGTCAGAGTGTGTACAAAGAAGAAACGAAAAAGTAGCTGAAAGACAGGTTGAAACAACATAGGGATGATGTACGACTTAAGAGAGAGAAAGAGATATGCGATATTTAAACGTACGAGAGAAACAGGGCATGACATAGAGTGGAATGAGGCTAAGCAGATAAAAAGGGAGAAGAGAATACTAGTGACAAAATGGAAGGAAGCCAAGGAAATATCGGAGAAAGGAGGAGAAGACACAATGAACTGGAATGGGGGACTGATGATAAACAAAGAATGGAAGAAGGTGTTAGAAAGAGTGGAAAGGAGAAAAAGCGTGAGATAAAGAGTCCGACCACTTATCAGATGAAAGGAAATCTTAGCTAAATCGCCTGTCAGGTGAAAGTACAGTTTGGTAAGGAATGTTCCGAAAAAACAACTTTCTAATAGTTTTGTGTCTGGAGGGGAGTAATTTTTGTGTATCGTCCTGTTTTGTACCTTGTTCCAGTTGTACTTAGTACAGAGTCTGAAGAAGACCTTGCTAGAAGGTTGAAATGTTACGTTTGGTTTATGTTTTATAATAAAATAAATTTCTGCCGTTGTCAGCATATTAAGTTTTTCATACAAAATTAGATGTCGTTGGAGGATATTGCCTTTTTTTGCTCCCTGCTGGAGATTTAGGACGTTTGGAAGAAATAATGCAAGAAAAACGTGGAAACTAATTCCATCTTGAGTAGCCTTTATTTCTGCTGCTCTAAGATTCTACTAGTTTTACAACCTTGGTGACAATGAAGTTCGACCAGAAAGGAATACGTGATTAAATTCACAGAGGCATAGGCGGTGGAATGGGTGACCCGCAGAAGTGACGCATGTGTGTAAGAGGAGGCGTGTGAGCAGGCAAGAATCGTGATCCCAGCATGTTGCACCCAAGGCCACGTAAAGAACGAAAACGGGGAACTATACGCGTGACATTGAACTTCGACCAGGCACCAGACCCATACGGAAAAATTCCAGATAGTGGCGCATTCGACGGAAGCATGACGTCACGGACACGATAAAGGAGACCGCCGTATATAAGCGCGTGCTGTGCACCGAGGAACCACAGTGCATCATCAACATGGCCAGGGGCAAACCTATTGACAAAACCGTGAGGAGAAGAGTGGTGGACTTGCAACGGGATGGACTCAGTGAACGGGAAATAGGGCTCCAACTGAACTTACCCAAGTCAACCGTCCACTGCATCATCAAACACCACCAAAATACGGGTACCACAGAGCCAGGTAAGGCCCCCGGTCGAAAATGCCTGCTGAGTGTGCGTGACCTACGGATATTTAGGCGCTATATCCAGACCAACAATCATGTTTCTGTGGCCGAAGTACGACTGTGGACTCGAGAACGCTTTCACATTGAAGTGTCAACCAGAACCATTCGCCGTTACCTACAGCGATGCGGTTACCGAGTGTACAAGGCGAAACGTAAATCCTTCCTTTCCATGTTGAACAAAGGCAATCGACTACGGTGGGCACGAATGTACCGGGGATGGACATTTCGGCAGTGGAACAGGGTTTTGTGGACGGACGAATCCATTTTCAATGTTGTGTACGGGAAAATACGGAAAACAGTCATTTGTTGGAAGGTGGAACAGAATGAAGCAAAATGTTATGCACGTCGGGTACAGAAACCTGCGTCAGGTATGGTATGGGGATGCATGACGGCATCTGGGGTTGGCCCACTACACGTCTGTGAGGGCATCGTGAATGCACACGCCTATACACGCATACTGGAGCGGCATCTTCCCACAGTGCGAAGGCACATGTTCTACAGGCGGCGTCTCATCTTTCAACACGACAATGCCAGGCCTCATACAGCGCGGCTGACAAGAGAATGGTTGACTCGCCATCACGTGCGAACTCTGCCATGGCCACCATCGAGTCCCGACCTCTCGCCCATTGAGAATGTGTGGCGTGTTCTTAAGCGACGTGTGCAACAGAGGGGACCCACGACAGTGGCTGCTCTTATCGCCTGCCTGCAGGAGGAATGGCACCGCATCGATGTGGAATACCTTGAACGACTCGTCCGCATCATGCCCCGACGCATTGCCACAGTTGTTCGCCGACGGGGCGGCGTCACACCATGGTAAACAGGATCCCCTCTAACAGTGGTCGAACTTTAATGTCACGTGTAGATGGACGAAAATGTTTTATTTTGTGTGGACACCATACATTGCTACGTTGCAGCGGAAATTTATATTTTCCTTTGTTCCATGTAGCCTGCTGAATAAAATATGTTCAGCATATGCATGTGTTCTCCTTCTTTCACAACGCACTCCTATATTTGTGACTCGTCGAACTTCATTGTCACTAAGGTTGTACTTTATTTTACCTCAATGTTTGCTCGCTACAATTGATTTTTTCCGTCGGAGGTTGGGGAGGCGCAATGCCCCTTCCCCAGTAGTTGCTTTGAACTTTAATCGGCTTGAAAATACTTGATTTTTTTAAAAAGTATAATATCGTTTAATACCGGCGATAAGATTCCTCTACACTAAATTTCTAGGTCAAAGTATAATAATGAAGGGCATAGACGTCTGAAAGGGGGGCAAGAATGGCTACACATCTCCCTTAGAAATCTAATACCAACCTATAAGTATATATTTCATACATATATTTTGATTTTAGTTATAGTAATTTACATTAATGTGATAATTTCAAATTAACGTGTTGTTTTTGTTGGAATAACAATATTATTGGGGTAATATGCTCGATTTTAAAATACCTTGCTTGACCCTCCGTGGGAAATAAATCTGCGGACGTCCCGAATATGGGGCCAATTGCCCCCCCCCCCACCCCGTGTGCACGCCTATAGTTTAAAGGCTCTCCTTTCAAGCAGGAATTTCAATTTTTGTCCCCATTTTCAGAATTCTGGCCCACTGTGCATCGTCTTCAAATACCTTAACCAATTATAATAAATACCAAATAGCGTATTAGTCGTTCAAGGTATTATACATGTTGACCAAACTGAGGTTCTAATAGTTATTTGCTAACTGCGGCAAAGAGTACGTTAGCTATTTCTCAATCGAGATCCAGTTAATGTACAAGTACGTGTGTGGGAAAGTCGTGCAAAACCGTCCAACTTAAGTGCTCATCACTGCACACTACGACGCCAGGGGTCTCTGGTTCGATTCTTGACATGGTCATGTGTGTTCCATTGTGAATTTCATCATATCATCACGCATCCTCGTCTTTGTCATTAGCCAAAGTGGCAGAAATATGAAGTAAAATAAGCCATGTCAATCAGCTTTAGCATACCTTTAACCCAAATCCTTGGAAAAATCATTTCACCTTGAGGAATGAACTAGTTGATGAAATTCAAAGCAAAGGATTACAGATTGAAGTGTCAAGTGTTGGTAGGTACTACGGTAAACGAATTTAGTAGTAATACGTATTTTATACTGTGCAATGTTTACACACTAATTATAACGTTTTAAAAAACAGAAAAATTAATATTCCATAATGTTGGCTTATACATATTATCGTCCTTCAGCCGCAGAACGAACAGATTTATTTACTTTGTATAACTCTACTCTCAGGATGACATCAAGAAAGGCAAGGTATGCAGATTCTTAGTTTCGTCTCGAGTTGCCTATCTGGATTTGTAAATATCCGTCTCGCTATCATGTATGTATACATAATGTATAGTACAAACAACATATACGGCTTGTTACCACCCTACCTTTTACAGCTCTAAGGCAATTACTAAAAACGTTAATTATTTCTTTCTCTTTGACACGCATTTCGGACTCTACAAACCCTCATAAAATGACTCGTGAACACATGCAACCACGATACACAGTCACTCGTGGGTTGACTTTGTAATAACTATAAACAAGAGACAATGGCATATCGACATAGATCAACCTTTCATCCTTTTCAAAATTTCCTGGTGCTATTTTTCTGTGTCCATGAGAACGTTGACGTTTTTACTCAAGCGTGATATCGCATAGGAAAAATCATTTTAAGTGTACATTCCAATGCCTTTTCGCATGACTGGGTCAGAAACGTACTGCGTGATCATAAAACTTATAGGATTGCATGGAATAAAAGTGTAAGGTCCGTGCTGGCGATTCGATCCTGCTCGTGCCGTATTCTGTTCCATAATTTTGTGCATCGTATTTTGCCACTGCTCATCTTGCAATGGAGGAAGTTTAAAACAATCCGCGATTTATTAAACACACACGAATTGGAACTAATGATTTACACATCCTGTAGGAACTACAGAATTCTAACTTCTTGCATTTATTAAAAACTTTGTCCAATTTTAAGCGTACTATTCCCGGCAATCCATTATACATTTAAAACTGGCCTTGCTCTCACTAGAATATTAGGGCATTCCATGAAAAGTCATCCTACTCCATGTAAATAACCAAATGAAATAATCTCAAAATTGTTATTGTTTTTTAACTGCATTAAGGTTTATATGTTTGTGAATGCATATAATTTGAATCTTTCACCAATAAAAATTAGTGTATGGAGCATATATGCTGCACAGACAAATGAAGTCCAACTGTGCTACATTTTCAAAGCGTCACACACGTAGGATATATTTGTTAAAGATTCCATGCATTCAGGTAATGTCATGATACTCATGTGTTAACAGACATCACGAAATACTTCACAAATCTATGAAATCATTATGAATATTTTAATCGAATGTAACGTCTAGAATCTTACATTTTATGTGTGACATATGACATACGTAACGCAGGAACATCTCAATATCTCGACATGATACTTACTCTGAGACGTGATACTCAAGACTTGACCTACAGTTTACAGTTTGATTCGAAATACTTTCACAGAGGACTGAACACCAACAGGAAAGATCAAGGCGTTTTCCTTGGGCCAAGTGTATATTTAATATGCATTTTTCCCGCCCCCTTCCTACGTAACGTGTAAAATTTCAGGTGATGAGTTGCTCGGACTGTGAATCTTTGGTACAGAGGGATAAAATGAGTGCACTATGTGTAAAATAAAATTACACCCTAAAGAGGTAATTGTATTTTCACCAAGATCGCAAGGTAGCCTATATTGAATACCATTAATGAAATAAACGTCAGAAGACCCCAACTTTCTTAATATGAGATTTTCCACGTGGAGAAAAATAAATGCATTATCTTTCGTTCCTAGTATTTGCATTTTTCTATTCTTGTTACTTAGCGTCACTTTTCTGTCTTTTTTGAATAATCACTACTATGTTGATAAGTGATAATATGACTAAATTGATGAAGGGAGACTCACAATGGACACCCATTCCCAGGTCAGAATTCGAATCTGGGAACTTGGTGGCGATGTCAAAATCCACCACTTTACGCGCTCAGCTACTGAGTCGGCATTTCGTACATAGTAGGAAAAAGTTGCCCAAATTGCATCAGTTTTGAAATAAATGGGCGTAGCTGCAAACCAAGTGATATGGCTTTTTGATATACCAGCCCGTAAATGGAACTTTTACCTCCCCTCATATGTTTTTGGAAAATTTTATTTCAATTGGAAGTACCGGAAAAATATGAAATTCCAAACCCTTGCAAACAGTGCGATTTAGACAAATGATCTAAAACCCACCACAGGGAACCCAAATCGCTCGTGTTAAAAGATTGAGAAAGAACACGTTTCAAAAAAGCAAACGCTACAAAATACAGTGACAAGTGTTCTATTGACACTATGTTCATTTAGATCCACAATCATTCCAAACACATGTGACATATCACTTCCTCAGTGTAAGAAATGAAGGGTTCGGGTGTAAAACATAGTAAGTGACATTTTCGTAAACTTTAGTTACAATGTAAAGTGTGCCATCCTTCAATTTTCAAATTGTATTGCCTTGATATACAATTTGCATTGGACTCAGTGAAGCCTTCTGAAATTGGTAAACACAACAAGAAAACAATTTATCTGCAGTGTAGCTTCTAACAACATTTTCCTTAATGAACTCAGAAATTAGCAAAATGTCACTTACCATGGTTTACACACGAGCCCTTCATTAATAAGAAATGGAAAATGGTAAGCAAGAAAACGTATTCTCGACATTTATTTTGATGCTAGAAAATGTAAACACAACATAGGACTGTAGTTTGCTTGCAAAGAACACAAATGTAGAAATGCAGTTCGTCGTTTTAGAGGCCATAATATTAATTGTGTACCAATTTCTTGCACTCTATGCATTGCCCCGTGTTCTCCTCCACAGTTTCTCCGTATAGGAAGAAATGTCATTGCGTGTCAATTGCAGCTTTGATTTTACCTGGGCCACAACATTTCCACTTCTTAGATCTAATGTAGTGCTAATGGGATTCTTCTCTTCTGATAGTTAACAATTGTTCTCTCCCTTTGTAGTTCTGAAATCCTGAAATATAGATGGAGCTGCAGGTTGTTGTTTGAGTCCCTCCATCTGTTTCTTTGTGGATCTTTGCCTGCGACGAGGATGAAAGACCCTGTCTCTGTACAAACGCAAATCTTCGAGGTGTTTAGTAGCGAAATGCGGTGTGATTTGGGCAGACTCGTCGTGGTCCGATTTAGGAGTTCCCGGCATTTTGAAATAAAACATTTTCCCTGCCTCACTTCGTAAGGATCGCACAATGCGAATGTGCTCCTATATCTTTTGGAATGGTGCAAGAAATAGCATGAAGGGCAAGTGTTTTCTTCAAATGCGCATACAACGCCTAACACTTCACCAACAGCTACAACTCACCGGCGAAGTTCTTGAACATGCCTGAGAATTTATACTCTACCGATATATTTAATCAATGTCCAGTACACATTGGTTTTTATACCAGTGATATGATTTTGGAAACGGTGCTGTTTATAAAACTTTCCCCTAATGATTTAAATAAGTGAAATGTGGAAGAGAGAAATTTCATAATTTTTAAAACTGTTGAAGTTATATGTTTGGATGTTAAATTACTACTATTCTGTGTAGAATAGTTTACATATAAAATAGGAGAAGTCATCTTAACGCAACTCCGCATCGGACACAGCCGTCTCACACATCACCATTTGCTGCAAGGACTGGACCCTCCATTCTGCCTTTACTGCAACGTTGTTTTAAGTGTTCTGCACATTCTTCTCAAATACACCGATTTTAATGAGCTGAGACAAGATTTTTAAACTTCCCAACGATTTGTCATCTATGTTTGGTCACCATGACAACGTTTCCAGATTTTTGAGAAGAGCAGGTCTCTTTCACTGTTTCTGAGGTAGTTTGAAAAGTATACTTACCTTCTTTAATGCATTGTTTGTCCTATGCAGCTCCATTTGCAACCTCCATTTGTAATATTTTCCAAGTGGCTTTTACACCATGTATTTATTTTTGATGTAAGGGTTTTCGATAAGGGGATTATCTCTGCAAAAATGTGATTTGTGTGTGTGTGTGTGTGTCTGCATTTTCTTGGAAATATCTGTTATTAACTGACTGTCAAGTGAGCAACTATGGATGCATTTTCTGACATATGATCCCATCAAATAATATCAAATGGATTTTCTTGTGTTGTAGATTGACTAATCGGGATTGAACCTAAATTTTAAAGTGAGATCTGAATCAGTATGTTAGTTCACCGGGTAACAAACCTACGACCCCTCGATTATAATGTGACGATCTTATGAAAGAAACCCAGTCTGTGTGTTGTAAAAAAATAGATTTTCGATAGTCAATAATATGGGATAATGTAGGATAATGTGGATAATGTGAAAATTTAGGATTTTTGCGTCAATTCTCAGGACCTCGTCAATCTAGAAACTAAATGACATTTTACTAGATATTAAATATTTCACCATCATGCTATAGTTTGTATTTTAATGTACTACAGCTTTCGAGTTTAAAGCTGAAACGTCGCAACAATAGTGCACAATTGTGAGTGTTGTGTTCATACTTTGGGATGTTAATATTTTTATCTTGTTGAGGGCAGTCCTACGAACAAAATGATATCATGGGTGGACCGTAGCCCACGAACTATATGCATTGCCTAAAATATCGTAACTCTAAAGATAAATAAATGATGTAACGTACAAATTGAGAAATTTGTTTTAAATATGAATAGACAAGAGACGTGACAGATTTCCTTGAAATATTAGGCAGCAAAATGTAAAGTTGAGACTCCCCTCCCCTCCTCCTCTTTACATTCCGAAATCTTATTGTAGTTTTCGGAGGAAGAAAGGACTTCTACTTGTAAACCAAATGACGAAATTAGGAAGGCTCCTGCATAGATGAATATTCATGAAGGCCTCCATCGCCAAAATGGAGGATTAAGTCTTAACTTCGGAAGATATCATGCCTTGAGGGGAGCTTCATTATTATTTTATGACAGTGAAGTGCGATTGTGCTAATGAAGCGACAGGGCACAAATCAGAATAGTGCTCTCTGTTGAGCAGTGGGAGAATGGTTTTCTTCGGGAACTCTCTTGTTGAGTTTCGTAGAGGTATTTCCATTCACCTTCTCCGAACAAGGACATTTATTACGGAAGGACAAGAGAAGGACACGAGACCATGACATTAAATGTAATGAAAAGTTTCAGTGTTAATAATATAATGCATTACAATATCTTAGAATAATTAACACATAGTTAAGCTCGAGTTCCCTAGTACATTTGCAATTCTTTAAATAAATCTTGCTGTTATGCAGGGCAAAGACAATGTGTTCATTCAACGCCTTCTTGTCTTAGAAAGCATACTCAGAGACTACTTACTTAGATGTCACGTTATTGGTTCAAGTGTGTTGAATACGTGTGTAGAAATGAAAGTCAACATTGGGAAGTGATGGTGTGAATCACTCCATAAAATGTTTGGAGGATTTGTTCCTAAAATATGGTGCACCTAATAGCAAAACAGTCATGGAATTACTTAAAGTAAATGAATTGCTAAGCAAATATATTCTGATTTTCCTCCGCTCATCACACATAATGCAGCATCATGACAAACTGTTCACTTTGTTACATATTTTTTTAGAAAGAGAATACACTAGTGTCCAAAATTAAAGCAACAAACAGAAATCCTTTCCTCGTGTAATTTTTTTATTTGATAAATTTGCGAAGTTTAACCTGTTGCTATCGTGATTTTTTTGTTGATAAATCCTGGCACATTAAGGTTAGTTTATTTTCTATTTTAAACCAGTTGTATATGACATCATAAATATTACTATCACCTGATCGTATTATGTGGTCAAATGAACATACGGGAAATACTTTCCGTTTGTTGCTTTAATTTTGGACATTAGTATATATTAACATCCAACTTTCGGCACTTGAGTACTCGCACGTTGTATTTATTATTTATACACTCACTATTTTCAGTCATACAATTGTAATTCTTCAATAAAGTAGTTTTCGTTCTTTATTCATGCATTTTACACTAATTTTATCAATCATAAATACTAGTAATCATTGAATAAAAGATAAAGGTGAAACAAAAATATACTGCAAAAACTCTGAGACAACTTTTAGGTAAGATGTTTCTAATCTCTACTGAACATTATCTATACATAGGATTTAATATTTATTTATGTTATTTAGACAGAAATTCTATGAATAATTAATTATATTAATCATTTAATAAAATAAAAAGCGTAAACAATGAACATTTTTTTAAAAAACATTCAGATAAGTTTATAGACCAGATATTTATAATGTCTAATGAAAAAGTACAACAGAGAAACATTCACTGCTTCATTCTTCTGTTGCAACTAAACGAATGACTAACAAAACCACATATTTAGAAGTAACTATGAGGATGGACCAACAAACTAATACTTTGGTGGAATCCATTGTTGGTGACCAATCTTTTCATTTTACTTTTAAAAATTATACATTGTTGTATAATTTACAACAGCGCGAGTGCCAGAAGGTTAACCCGTATGACGACGGGAAGTAATAAGTCTCAGTTTTCGTGATGTACGTCCTATATATTAAACGCAAATTAATAATTACGAGTATTACACAGCTAACCACCCGTATGTACACACTTTCTCACTCGGAAGTAACCTCGAGCCACTGCCACAGTTTGGTGTCTACCGATGAGCTGTTCTAACTTCCAGCATTTCCTCTTTCTTATCTCGCCCGAGCCGCGAGGCGTTGAGGAGCTCTGAGGTCAGTCCTTGGTTACTATGTCACAGGGACGCTCCTACCTCAAGGCCATTTTCTTTACGCACAAACTCAGTATACTTAATTACAAAAATATTCAAATTATACAACTATAATTTACAACTGTCGTACCCGTTAGATGAAGAAAAGGGAGAATTTTGATTTCATTTGATTTGCTTTATTTTACTTCGCATTTTCTGCCACTTTTTGGCTAATTTGCGAAGATGGGGATGAGTGATCATAAGATGAAATTGATGAATGGACACTCACAAACATAAATGGCCATACCAGGATTCGAACCCGGACCCCTGGCGTCGTACCGAGATGTGCTTACCACTCCGCCACAGGTCCGGAAAAAGGAAGAATTTGTGGGTGTGGGTGAGGGTGGGGGGCGGCAGATCAAGTAAAGTGTTCAGTAAATCTGAGAAAAGTGACCTTTTTTAACAGAATACTAATCTACAAGCTGTTGTAATGATATATTTTGTGAATATTATGTCATGATATTGGGGGACGTGTCATTGGTCTTTGGGGGATGACCACCCCTGGGTGTGGAGAAAGGTGAAAAACTAATATTTCTTAACGCAGTGTTTAGGTTGATAAAATGTAACAATTTCAATATGGTGTTGGTGTACTCATTCTGTTTTACGCATACAGTATGATGAATCTAATGATCTACATATGTTATCATTTTGATGCGATATGGCTCATAATTAAACCTCCGATTTTTAGGTTCTAGAAAGTGTGTTTACGTTCCTAAAATAGGCTTTAAAAGTCCTAAAATAGGCTAGAAAAAACATAAAATAGGTTCTAAAAATCCTAAAATAGGTCCTAAAAATCTTATGTTAGGCTCGAAAAATCCTGAAGTAGGTTTAAAAAAACTTAAAATAGTTTTAAATTCCTGAAAAATGCTGATTAGTTATAGTCACCGGCAATGAAAATGGGACACCCATATTCTGAAATACGAACTATCTTGCCTAACGTTATGTGTGTTGCCTAACCCTACGGCGATGGCAGAACTTACCATTGGGAATTTGCTATTAAAATCCACTCTTCGCCGTATAGTTAGGTAACAATCCTTTTTCATGTTATCCACAGTCAAACTGCCCAATTTTGTCGGTGAGGATCATCTTATATGCTGAAAATAATATTTCAACAAAAAACATAGTCAGTGGTGCCAACTTCAATGCTGAAATGTTAGCTTGCCACAAACACAAAGCACCAAGGTGACGCGAAAGTGAGCTAGACCATACAGATCAGACCACTTTGGGTTGCACAGGTAACAGTAGCACCAGACATTTTGCTTGTTTAGAGTTTTGAAAAATCACCATGGACTTGAAGGAAAGGACATCGACAGAGAGTACCTTTGAAACACGTTCGTCATTGAATCTTTTCGTGACCAAACAAAGCAAATGCCTCTGTTTGACATAAAAATCCTGTAAAACCTTCAAAAATATATAAAAATCTAAAGAAAGGTTTGATTAGGCGCATAAACCTAAAATAGGTTCTAACAAGCAAAATAGTTTTTCCAGGCACTATAAAACTTCATCAGTTGTTGCGTTTTTTAACGAAACTCTGGCATAACTTATTATTTCTTACATACCTGTAAAGGATAAAATAGGTTAAAAACCTAAAATCCAAGGTCTATTTATAATAAACATAATAAATGAAAATAATTTCTGCAGAGGCTTCCCAGTTTATTAAGTATTAAGAAAAATGTCATCAAGATAATAAATATGACATTTGTTACGAAACATTATGTGCCGACCACAGTAGCAACTCTTAATTATCCTGCTTACAATAACAGGACAAAATTGAGAATAGATATTATTTAAAATTACAAGTGTTGCAGGAAACAAAACAACAGAAATCTAAGATCACATCATGTTATAGTTTATAAGTAAATTGATGTAAATACAATTTGTGGAGACAATATGAACGTGAATAGTTTTGCATACGTTTGCATGCCATAATAATGCCATAAAGCAATATTTTAAAGGTACCCCTTTCAAATTGTAACATGCCATAAATGCACATAGGGAGAAGTGGACCAACAGATAGAACGAAAAAGAACTCCTGAAGACGTCTAACCCCCACCGCATACAATCAGGGGTAGGCGCTTAGTGCCCTGGTGCCTTAAAATAAACCAGGGCATCAGGCCAGAGGAATTTCCGTCGCCCCGTTCTCCATTTCTTCCTTCTCTACTGATGGTTTCAATTATACATGTTTGAGGCGAAACCCACAACTGGTTAACGTCTCATGGGTAGTGTAGACCAAGATTGTTTCGGCGTTCCAGAAACAAGCTTGGTTCACAGTTAAGATTTATGTGCTAGTAGTGTAATAAAGTTAAATATATATATATATATATATATATATATATATATATATAATGTTTGTAAGAGAACAATGGTGTAATGTGTTAGGACAGGGGGAGCGGAAGGAGTGTTAATTTTTGAAGGATTTTAAATAAGTTCAAGTCTCTAAAATGTGAAATTTTGAAAAAGAAAAGTTAACAAGAAAAGAGAAGGAAGATATAGCATTATATATAGTAAGAAAATAATAATAATAAAGAAAGGAAAAACTATATGGCTAAATAAAGAGATTGAATGGTGAAGTAAGGTGATAGTATGGAGAATAGAGGTGATGTTTCTGAGATGCCAGCAGGAAGTAGTCGTACTGGGAAGGACATCAGTAGAGGAGATGGCTTTCCTGGAAACATCAGGAGGGTATAAGATTCCCGTGATACTTAGGGAAAGATTAGTGAAGAAGAAGGCGATTAATAATAAAATAGGTTATATGAGTTAGAACACTTGACGTGTTAAAGTGGAAATAGTTATTATGATTAGTGGTTAATTACGCGGTCGAATCCGTTCCATAGATTCTCTTCTTTCCGGGTGAGCTTGTGGGAAGTGGAGGTAGGGCCCGGCACATTCACGATCTCGGCCATATGTGGAGGTGATGTGATCAGTAGACCTCGGATTATTAGATTCTAAAAAGTGTGCTTTTAGGTTCATAAAGTAGGCTCTAAAAATCCAAAAATATGTTCTAAAAATCCTAAAATAGGTTCTAAAAACCTTAAATTAGGTTCCAAAAATCCTGAAATAGGTTGCAAAAATACTTAAATTTGGTACAAAATTTCTGAAATATACTGATTAACAATCGTTAAAAACAAAATTTCACAAGAACCGTAATAACCAATTATAAATTTTCTAAACAAATTTTCATTTCTTTATATCATTTTCAAACGTATCTACAAATTATTATAATACTTCACTTCTACTGTTAGAAAATGTTAGTTCATGTCTTCTACCATGCTACCAAATTTCTTGAAAATATGAAATTATCTGTTTGAAAAGTGAATTTGTTGTAATAATTTGACATTGAATGACCCACATACATATACAGACAATTTGTTTTCATGAATATTTTTTTTAATAGAAGCAGTACAAATGCCACTAATTTTATTTTATAGTCTGTCAGAACATACCTTAGACCTCAATTTGAAAAAAAAAGTTTGCATGATAACGGCTCTGCCTTTTAGTGATAAAGCAATTTCGGTAACGTCAACCGTTAACACAAGATAATCGACATTTTTAAAATGGAATTTTTTATGCCTCTCGGTGCGAAGGAATCTTCGTGACAACTTTATAAATAGAATGCGCGTATATGTGAACTTTATAAAAAATGAAACTGATATGTCGGATTGGCTATGAGATATAACTTTTTCTACTAATGACTGCACCATAGCCTCGGAAATGACCGATCCGTGCAAAATTCTGAAGCTTCAGTGTTCTGTTTCTCAGTAACAACGAGGTGTAGAAAGAAAGAAAAGTTTTGTGTTTATACCTTGGTAGTATTAATAGCCTAATAGTTTTAACGAATAAATCAAGTTTCATTGAAATGTGAATCGGTGTGTGTCATTTTGAAATATTGCTTGATGATTTGGGGTGGAATAAGTCATTCGTAAACGACTATAGGTATTCCGAATAAGAATATTTTCTTGCTTACTTCAAACCTCTAATTAGAATGCGATATTATGTCAGTATAATAAATAGGAAAACCATGAACAGTTCGTATCAGTCAATATAGGCTACTACATCCGATCAAAATATCGACGTAAATTTACTCCCAGTTACACAGCACGACCACTCTCATTTTCTGAAACTCATTCTTCCCAGAAGGTCAGTGTTTGTCGCGAGGCTCTCCTCAAATGCCAGCTGCTGATTTACGAGGGCGAGGGAAGACGACTGAGCATCATTCTCCTCGGTTTCCATTCAAGTCGAGTGGCGGTGGCAGAATGACTGAGAGAGGAAAGGGAAAGGAAAAAAAACATTTCTTGGGAGAGCAACTCGCATATACACTTTGTTCCAACCATCTCTGGAGCAGGCCAACGAAAACAGATCTCTGCGCAAGTAGTGACGTCGAGAGTGCTCCACCGATGAACACGTGAGAGGTACGGGATTGCGTGGAGGGAGTAAAGCGGCTGCTGTTACCAGCCTTCCCAGCAGCTTGTACTTCTTCATTCTGCCCACTCGATGTTGTCCCTTTCGGCCGATATATGCAGCCTTGCTCCAGATATAACTCAGACAGAGTTATATTGTTCACTTAAGGAAAGTACATAAAATAAGTACTGGGGCGGAAACAGCATTCTTTCAGGGAGGACTGAGGTGAATGCCCTCCGCAGATTTCCACGTGGCCCCGGAATGTTTTTCTGTATTTCTATGGAATGTTTACATTGAAGACAAATGCAGCAAAATAGATCTTCGATTAATTTTGATTATAGTTTCAGACACTGATCTCGAATTCTCGCGTACTTTGAATTGTTTTGTTGTGATGGTAGGAGATGTGGCACTGTTTCAAGCCATCTGCAAATATCCATAAATGGTTGGAGATACCATGGGTGAAAAAGAATGCACCACTAAAATCATCAATTTTTAAGCTAGGTAAGGAGATATTAGTCATCAGTGTCATTATTGTTTTAGTTCTTGGTAAGTAATGAACGAGATATTTAGTTCTAAAAACTGAATAAGGAAGTTTTTAGCAAACATATGCTATTTTGTGTTAGGTGTCTGTCCTCAACCTTGTTTTGGTTAAGGAGCGTATACCCGTATTTGGTGACGTTTAAAAATAGCCTATGTGTTGATGTGCTCATAGAATAAAAATCAACCAACCACACAAACAGCAAATAGTTTGATATTAATGCATTAAGTATCTTGCAAATTACAAAATGTTTCGATGGTTCTGAAATAACCTCCTCTGCACTTTCACACGATTTTAAATCCGAGTTCTCTTCTAAAAGCTGAAAGCTATTCCTAACAAAGTTGGAAACTCTGAGGTTGTATCATCTGCAAATTTTTTGTGTGAAGACTTTACGGGACGTTACCTCCCTACATAAAAGGGAAACGTTTCATCTCCGAGGTTTACACTCGGTTCAATTCTAGAAAGAGAACATAAAGAAAGGTAAGAGCCAGACCTGGCTACCTTTCATCATTTTCTCTTTTGCTTCTTTGTGCTCACATCACATTCGTTGAATCCTTACCTCATAACATGCTATGCTTTCAGGGCTTTGTTACCAACGTTCTCTACACCACACATATCCATTGAAGTTTGCTTTGCCTTGAGGTGAAAACATTTGGATCCCGCTCCCGATACTTTTTCACTTCATTTTCATCGTTTTCTGAATCATTGTTCGAAAAAAGAACTAGACGATGTAAATAGAGACCACATAAAGAGGATCAAAGTAGACGGAAAGTCCATCAAAAGATTATATGTATGTGTATGTATATATATATATATATATATATATATATATATATATATATATATATAGAGAGAGAGAGAGAGAGAGAGAGAGAGAGAGAGAGAGAGATAAAAGTATATTTTATAGGTCATCTGATTTGGTAAAAAAAACTTCAATTTATCTTCCAGATCTTTGTTAGACAAACTCAATGGTGAGGTAAAAAAAATAGCACACAGGAAATGCTAACATAAAAGGCAGAAATGTTAGAGATTGTGCTTTCAGGAGAAGGGATTTGAATATGGAGGATGTTGCACAGATTTAAAACTAAGCTTTGGATGGTTTAGAGATTGTGTATCGAAATGAATTATGGCTATAATAAGAAAGTTAGGGCTGCGTTTACTTTTTAATCGTGATAAGTTCCCCTGATAGTGCTAAGAACAATTGATATCCGTAATCTCAAGAATAAGTATAATATAATATTAATTAAGTCCTAACCTTATCGAATATATACATAAATATGTTAATTTACACTGCAAATCTCAACTTTAAAATATTATGGAATTGAAATTTTTGTGCAATTTTGTGTAAGTGTAATAATGACGAATTTTTACGTGTGTAACATACAGGTATAAGGACACTTTTAAATACCGGATACCTCAAAATAACGGACATTTCACCGACTGAATACTATGTTGTCGCATGTCAATATGCATTATACTTTCAGGAGATCTGTTTGAAGTTTGACGTATGAATAGAGTACAAGATTTGGGAAAATATTTTATTAATGTAAATAATAATTTACAACACTTGACATCCAGATACGTCACTTCGGAACGTGGCTCATTAATATGCACGGAAAACGATAACGTCATCAATTAACTTACAACTAAAAATTTATATACTAGAAAACATAATTCAGCCTGCGATTCCCTAGTGTACATGCATGATAGGATATTCTATACCCTGTACCAGCTATCTGTAGACCAGGCGAACGAGAACAAGTCTCTGCGCAAGTAGTGACGCGAGATGGCTCCACCAATAAAAAAGTAAGAAAATCGGGATTGCTTAACGGGCGACTGGAGTTAACGCTTTCACCGCTTCGCTCTGTAAGCGTTGCAAACTTTTGAAAGCGACAATACCATACGCACATGGCAAACGGACAGTATTTTTGTCTCCAGGTCCGTTCGCTTGGTTTAAGAATTTCTTAGGGAAATATTAGGGATAAAACAGAGAGTGCAGATTTTGATAAGCAATACATTTAGCGTACGGACTAAGGTCTGGACCGTACGTCCGTACATGCCACGAAATTTCCGTAAATGTACGATTAGGACCGTACGGTTGGCAACTCTGCGCTTTCACCACTCGATTTCCTTCCTCCTCCTCTGCCACTATGCGCAGCATACATAACAGGCGCGAAAGTTGAAAACTATACCACCGCACCGACTGAAAACTTTCAAAAACTCATAGCATAAAAGAGTTGCAATTCGTGGAGTTTGAATGTATTAACAGTGTTACAATATTGAACAAAATGAAATTGTTTTTGAAATGTCGAAATCAGTCTTGTTTACGACAAAAAGAAACTTAATGTTCAATCCATGGGTGACAGTTTCCTGTCGAAAGAGACCGAAGGTAAATGACATAATATAGAGCATTTCCTTTGAAATGGTTGTCTGGAAATAAAAATTTTGCTGGAGAATATTGATTTTCCAAGAAACCTGACTTCAAAGTTGAGAACTTAACTTCGAATTGTTTTGTTGATCTCGTAGAAAATATCTCACTATTTCAAACCATGTACAGTCAGAGAAAGTACGATATCGTAACATCTTAAAGCCTGTTGTCTATACATCCCGAATAACAAAATCGTCAGTTAGGTTTGCCTGGTGAACCTGGATTCTCGGGAACGATTGAGTATTGATAGCAGCGTGGGTCATACCACATACCACAGACTAGCCATAACAAACAACAGCTGGCTGCCGTGAGAACTCCAGAAAAAGTTTCCAGAATTGATTTCTTTACAACAACTACTCGCAAGGAAATATTTTCTTTACTGATATTAGAGTCATTGTCAAGAAAGTTCACTGAATTGGTGGTTTTTATCAAATCATCATCGCGCAACACATGCTGCCATTCCTTGAAAAAGAACATAGTTAAAAACAACTACTTGACAAATCATCAGACGAATCGATATTCATTAGTCCTAACTTAGAATTTTGTGTAAGGCATGGATCATCATGTCCTATCATACATTTCATAACTTCATTAATCATCCTCATCGCCATTTGACGCAAGTACTTGAAAACCAATATGAAATTATCAAAATTAAGAAATTAATAAATGACATTTTCAGCGATTTTACGCAGAGACTCAGTTGCATGTATAAAGAGTTTCATTAATCAATAACCAAGCGCACCCTCGTTTGTTTTTCATTGTCATATTCCCTCCACTTTCACTGTCGCGATTAACCTGATGTTGATTAATGCAAAATTAATTAAAACAAACAACAACGAAACAATCCACCAAGTGCACCAAAGCGGCCACATTATGAATAGGTAAACTATGTGATGACATGATAATCTTGAATTTAGTAATAAAATTGGAATTTGTGGGGGATCCAGTTAAGTGGCTGCATGATTCATGCACATCTATTATGAAATCGCGATATCATCAAATTGTACGAAGCGTGTCTACACCTACGTAAAGTGCCAGTCCCCGTGATGTAATATGTAGCGCAAAGCCAGGGCTTTAAGATCACATTTGATTTGTTATTGTTTTTATTAGCAATTGCCCATTTTTTTCCTCTGTGGGATAATTATTCATGGCGACGATTTATGATTACATTAAACATTACATTATACAATACACATGAATGAACATACACAATGAACCCCTTTTGGTCTGGACTCGAACTCGGAACCTTGTTCGGCAAGAAATTCAAATTCTCCATAAGGCATAAGTGTTTCATTGGAGTTGTTCCCCTAATTCCGTCATTTTATCACTAATGTATTTCTTTAATATACAATAATAAATCACAACTACCTAAAAAAAAATATTGCATTTTAACATGCATATGTTTGCTGACGGTTAGAGTGCGAACAGGAACATGTTTATTTAGATTGATCTTTGTGTATCGTGTGTAGATAAATATAGGAAAAATTGTTGTGGAATGATTAGGTCTATAAGAATTCCGAGCGTGACGGACTGGTTAGCACAGTGCGCTACGATTTCTGGTGTCCTGGGTTCGAATTCCGCCCTGGGTATGGGTGTTCTTTGTTAATGACCCTTTAACAATTTCATCATATCACTCATCCTCGTCGTCGCGATTAGCAAAAGGTGACAGAAAAACGATGCTAAATAAGAAGATATAAAGGGTCTATCAGAAGCATTCTTATTAACGGAGGTATCCTACATTTTAGAGTTGTGTCTAGCCTACGGGAGAAATTTGAAAGAAATCACAAATGTCTTATATTTTGGTCATCACGTAACTTCAAATCAGATGGAGAAACAGAAAATCTGAGGGAAGTCTGAACTAACATTGTTCCTCGGAGAAGTATGCTTAATACAAAGAATGTGCACGGTTGCTACCGGATATTTGGGGAAAAAAATTCCAATCCCAGCTCAGAAACTATTTCCCAATTTTCTAGATTCGGAAATGTCCGGATCGTATGTATAAAAATTCTTACTTTCTGAAGTTTTATCAATACTATAATTGTCGGAAATTTGTTCGAGGTAACGAGTTTCATTCCAGAAATTACATAGACAGTCATTTGAGAAATAAGGCACACAATTATGGTTTCTTCCAGTGTATAGTAGTCTTTTACATTTCAATAAGAAAGAACTTTCCGACTTTGTTTACGAAATTGTGAACTTTTTCCTTCCCGAATTCATGGATTATTTTCTTTTATTACCCCGTCTCGATGAAAAAGTTTCGTGTGGCATACAGAAGTTGAAATCACATACGGCCGTGCTATTAATTAGGAATTGGGGAATTTTGAACTCAATAGTTCACTTGAACATTAATTTTTGAGCTGAAAGTGTCATATTCTCCTTATATGCTAATACATCCTAGTAACTTAATATATTTACTGCAAATGGGTTCATGTTTAATATTTTGAGACAATATGTCCTACTTTCCGCTGAAGAGTGATCTGATAGCCCTATGTATGATGAAAACTGTTTTAACTCTATTTCTAATATAATTTATTCCAGCATTTCCTTCAACTTCTATTTCCTTGTTATTTCCTCCAATACATTTTCTTCGTTCTCGACCTTTGGGTTCAGATATGTTTACAACACTCTCATCAAATAGCAGGCAACAACACTCTGGAGAAGGACCATAATGTATAAAATTTGTTTAATACATATTTTACGAAAATATTAGAATGTTAGCTTGATATAACTGTAGATTGGAACAATATAATCAACAAACTAAAAAAAAACAAAAAAAAAAAACTGCTGTATACGCACACTGGAACGACCGCAGGCCTGGTTTGAGACACTCTGACAGTGAAGGTCACTGATCAAAGGAGTTGGGGAGTTGGTGCTTGCACCTTATCTCTGCTCAAAGAAACACGGAAATCTTCGTTACTTTTTTTTCGCCAGAATAGTGAACATTTACAGGAATGTGAGGAGTAGTATCGTATTCTATTGTAATTAGATTTCGTGACGTTTAGAATATATCATGAAACATATAAATTTGTGATCTACACTGAACTTATGTTAAAGTTTTGGGCCTTCCCGAACTCGCAGTGGTAACGTCCCGGGTTCGATACCTGGTGGAGGTACTTGGCACAGTGGTTCGGATCCCACTTTAAACTGTAGGTCCAGTCCCGATTAGCCTTAATGTGTATAAAGTGGACTTAAAACACCACATCAATAAGAATGATTATTATGTTAAAACTTCATTAACATGTAATAAAAATAATATCCCATGGGTCGACAGCCCTCGGAAGTCCTGCGCCTATCTCCCGGCTGCCAGTCAACCTCCCACGATCCTACCTAGAGGTGTGGAAATCTTCAACCAGAAGTGGGGTGTCGTGGGGTTAGCACATCGAAACCCCAGACTTTATAGGAGATTTCCGAGACCAGGTTACGCTACTCACTCATAGCCAGGGTTTCGGAGTGGAGTGCGGAGCGTACTAAAGGAGCGCTCCGGAGCGACTACGAAGCGTTGCTTCAACTGCGCTCCTCGCTCCGGAGCGGAGCGTGGTACGACAGCACTCCGATCCGGAGCGGAGTGCTTCGACTTCTTGAGAGACACGCTCCGCTCCGGAGCGGAGTGGCTCAGATTTTCAGACGTACGCTCCGATCCGGTTAGGAGTTTTTTTACACGAATGCTGTAATGCAACTATGAATAATGGGAATGTGCAGTACATTAAAGTCGAGTTCCGTGACGGAGTGGTTATAGTGGAACCACATGGAAAAGAGCCTGCAGTCCTGTTTCCACGTACTCTAGTTGTTTGTCTGTATGAAAGCCCTCACTTGGAGGGGAGGGACAGAATGGATCATGCTTCCGTATGGCCCTAGTCGAACGGGTGAAAGGGAAGGTGCGCGGGGACTTACGGCCGAAGCTTTTTTGTTTGTGGTCGCTCTACAGCACAGCGCCCTACGACGTCAGGGATCCGTGGGGCGGTTCAAATCCCGGCATTGACTTGTACAGGGTCATTGAAGTTAGTAATAAGTTTATTTTATAGAGCTTACATTGATACACTTGTGTGTTGAATTGTATCTTCTGCAAATATGCTGTATAAAGAAACAAACTGCCGGAGTACTAAGTGAGGCGAGTGTACAATCTTTGTGTGTATCGTTCATTAATTTAATCATAACATCGATCGTCCCCATCATCGCGATTAGCCAAAAGCGACGAAGAAGAGAAGTAAAATGAACTAAATCAATCAATCAATCATACACATTAAACATTGGTAAAACAATACAAGAATGTTGTTTTGGCTCAATAGAGAGAGAGAGAGAGAGAGAGAGAGCTATAGTACGTAAATTGTTCATTTGATGTAAGTTGAAATATGAATTACGTAAATAGTATTTCTGTATTGAGATGTACTATATTGTATTGGAAGTCTCAGATATAAGAGTTTGCATGTTATGTGTTGAATGGGTTACGAATAATTTCAAGCAATCAGATTTTCTGCTTTGCGGATTTGTCCAACCCACCTCCCTATACAACTGTAACGCGACGTCTACTTATTTAACGTGCCTGACGTCATTCTGGTTCTACGCTACAATGGTAATGTCAAACCCACAAAAACAATTAAACAAATAAACAAAAGGCAATCATTAATAACCTATTTACCTTTTGTCCCAGGGTAAGTGCCATCAGTCGGAGCCCAAGAGATTACATAGGGTAGAACAAATCACACCACAGGGTTAGTTCTATATACACTGTAATTTCTATAAAAGAGCACATGCATAAACATTACATCATTGCCCCTTTCATTCTCACAGTCACACTCGCATTCATTTCTCGGCAATCCAATACACATGAGTAATTAGTATAAAATAGTTCGGCGGCATGTTTAAAGTTAGCTACATTAATTTAAACTGTTCTTAATTTGACATTTACTTTTGCATTTACGGAAAAAAACATTTTCCGGTAGGAGCTTAACCTGCACGACAAAAACACTACTCCTTTTATGTTGTTGTAATTGAATGTTAATCTTTATATTGTTACTTTTGCAGTTAACTAGGATCACTGTTATATGATTATATCGCACAACCTGAATGTTAAATACTTTGGATAATTGAATAAATGAAAGTTGTACGGTTTTACATGTTAAAATATATTTGATGCAATTTAATCACCGTAATAAGCAATGTCTTGGTAATGTTTACGTAATTAGCGAGTTCATTGGATGTCACGACTGGGCTAACGAAGTTTATCCATTTTCACGTCCATTCCGGCTTACCTTTGTCGGCTCTGACTGAAGTCCTCGTGGTGGAGTCGTGGATGTTTATCGGCGTGGTCAATAGATGGCTTCCGGGCGATAAGATAGGATCTCCGCATCTTCAAGGTGGCAACTGGGTCGGACGCCCCCCCAGCAGGGCCTTTCTCTGTCTCTACTCCATATTGATAGTACACAGACACGTGCGAAATAACACAACACGGAACGGTGCGACACACAAAGCGGATACTTTAAGCGGATGGTTCGCGAAAGATTGTGTACGATAACACGCCGAAGAAAATCTGAGTAAAACTGGTTGATAGCGCGTCGAAGAAAACCCGAGTAAAACTGTGTCTTCCGCTTCTCTGCTCGTCTATTTATTTGCTATTCAAAAGGTTCGTTACGGTACCCTCTCTTGCCAAGCGTTGATAAATTGTCCTCAAATCGTAGGCTCTTGTCCTGCTATCTTCGCCCGTATATTTGGAGTTCTTTGACCTTTCTCGAGCAGCACCTCGAGTAGAGGTTACACTAAGACCGGGCCTATTGTAACCTGCACGTTCGTTCCGAAGACAGTGCCAGGGAGTCTGTAGCTATTGTTATCCAGTCTAGCTGTTTAACCTTTAATATCGGGCTTAATTTATCTCCTATCAAATTCTGCTTTGGGGATTTCGTCGATGATAATCTGCTGTTGGGCTGTATTTAATTTCAGTTGAATCTGACCATTGGTAATAAAGTTGTATTTTTATATTTCTTTACCCGAGGCTCGGCCTCTTCTCTCGGGAAACAGGCTAGTCCTTCGCTCTCCGCCGTCCAACTCCCGGTGAACAGCCACAATCCAATGCATATTATTGCTTATTACGATGATTAATTGATTTACCTGATAATTAGCAAGATTTTATCGTTATACAACAGACAGCTTCGTTTTGTGCCGTATTCCGTGCTCCTTGCAGGTGACTCAGTGCAATCGGCTAGCGCATTGGTCTTGTGCCCGTTTCAAGAGAGGAGGAGGGTGAAACTGCTACATAGCTTGTTTGTGTGTGCTTTCGGGGTTGAGAACTTCGTTCGCTGCGCTGTACGTTGCGTTCGACTTATCTGTTCATGGTAGGGACATCGCCTTTGCCGGACAGATCCAGTGTTGCCAGTTGTATTAGAATTATGCTACACAAATTCTGGCTGGATTGTTCTCTCTTACTTGCACGTGTTGTTCTTCTCTTCACTGACACAAACTGAAGCCTTTAAAATCTGTCTTCTCTTGTATCATTACATGCATATTATGTGTTCTTGTCAACGGTGATGTATGGACATTTAATGAAATTTTTAACGCCGCTGATACATGGACGTCTTCAGGATTTTTTCCATCTAGGGACAAGCAAGGTATTTTTCCAAGAGAGGGGGGACGACGACAATGAGGCAGGATTTTCCCAAAATAGTATTAGTCCCTTTTAAAAAATCTGCAGTTTGAAGTTATCATGTTCCTGCAACGCCCTTGCAATAATTAACACATATTACTGTGACTGAAATGAAATTATATGAGTGAAATATGTACTTTTTGATTGACTTTAATTTCCTGGTGACGTGGCCCCCTCCTTTCATCACGTCCATGCGTATGGAGAAATCATTCCAACCAGTCTCGGTTAATAGAATTATAAGGTGACTAGATTTGTTAAATCAATATACAAGAAGAACAAAGAAAAATCCGTAATTGTTAGTTCTATGCATCATAAGCAACGAGAATCATGGAAGATCTATACTGTAATAATGAATTGAAGGAAATCATGCCGGGGTTTTATTTATAGTCTACTTGTTCAATTAGGAATGGAAAGGTGTACAAAAAGAATTACAAAAATGTATGTAAAAGAAAACCAAGTATTTCGATAAAGTTATTTCTTTAATTGTAATCAACACTGACCAATTGTCCTATCAACTAAGTGTAAGTTTCAATTTGTCTTTTCCGAACTGTTACCTTTGCCTTGCCTTTAATAGTATATTTATCATGATCCGTAATTTTAATCAAATTCTAGATAAGTCGGTAAAAAATAGGACACCGAAACTATGTAAAAGACATGTACTGTGATAAAAAAACAAACACAAAGTAAACACCAATGACATTAACGCGGGTCAAACCAACACTATTTGTCGTTGAGAGCTGAACTCATATCCACGAACTCGCAGAAATATTAACGTGGAATTTGGAAATGAATTTCCAGGTTGTATTTTTATGCTCTTGTGAATAGATGTAAAGGAAAGTGAAGTCTCTTATTGTTAAACAGAATTACAAATTTATATTTGCTTAAGGATTAATTTATCACAATATACATTGCAATTATGCATTCAACATATGTTGAAACAATGCCTTTTGTTATGGGCTTCTGGTGGATTTAAGACTCAACAATACGCTATCTATAATAGATCTACAGTTTAAATCCTACCTAAAGTGGGACTCGAGCTACTATGTCCCTCCACCGGGTATCGATCCCAGTGCCCCTTCATTACAAGGCGACGTTGCTACCACTATGTTATCGGTGCACAGCGCACTACTTTTTTTTATCAGTACACATTTATCAATTCTCTTATTATCATCGTTGCGATTAGCTAAAATTCAAAGCTAAGTAACAAAAATCAAATCAAATGCCATCAGTGAGAAAAGCACGTATTGCTCGCAGCCCTGTTTTTCAAAATGAAACCATAAAATTCAGGAAATGCCCCTATCCAAGTAGGTAATATTAAATTTTGTGTTTATGGCGGTTATTAAGGGTTATACATCTTGTTTCGATTTATCTGCTGAATACACATTGTTCATTACTGAGAACGTGCTTTCAGTTTGCTGTGTACAACGTACTCAATACAAAAATATATTAATTTTATACGTATCCGTTTTGTAGCTTTCTTGACCCAGAAAGTTAAATATAGCATCATTCCATTTGTCGTTTTTTCAAACATTTTGAAATTTTCTTATAACCACCATGCCTATTTCCAGTTCACTGTTTACAAAGTTGAAATGTTAGATATGGCAACCAGACATTTCTGTCTGTTATAAGTTCCCTATTTTGTAATTTTTGCAGTAGTATACGTATGTAGCCATTAAATACCTAGTTTAACTTCCTGCCTTTAAAATTGGGAAAAAGAATCGATATGACAACCCTTTATTTCATACTATTTAAATTCCCCTGTTTGGCTGTATACAAAAAGCATTCCGATTTTCGACTTTATACCTTCATAAAATTAAACCAAATGTGGCAACTTACATTTTTGGATATGTCGGTTTTCAACTTTCTAGTGTCAGGATTTTAAAAAAGTTAGATATGACAACTCTGTACTTCAAATTAAAACGTTTCCTAATTGGCCGTGTTTACTGTAACATTAATAAGCACGGTTCCGATTTTCAACTTCATACATTCAAAAATCGAAAAGTTAAAATTAGCGACCTGAATTTCCAATTACTTTAAACTTTCCCCTTTCGCTACATTCAAAGTATCATACATAACCAGCGTAAAATAAAGTTAGATATGGCAATCATGCACCAGCGAGTGTTTTGCATGAACACCTGTCTGCCTTTTTATCTTCTTCCGTACAAGTTGCTTCGCATTTCCTCTTCGCGCTCCTAGCCTTTAGAAGGTCGAATGGATTCTCTGCAGTAGTTTCGCCAGTGTTACTCGAACCAATATTCTGGAATAACTCACTTCTCCCGCGGCGTGGACTGTAAAGTCGGGCCGATATGCCGAAGTGCTTAGCCCGAACCAGGAGTTGAACCGAAATGAGTTTCAATTGCGATCCCTGGTGGCAGGAAATGAGAGTGTGGTTCCATTCTCTCTCAACTTATAACGCCACAGGTGGCACACCTGCTATTGAAATATATTGACCCCAGAAGTAGGAGTAGAGTAGTAATAGTAATAATGAAAATAATAATAATAATAATAATAATAATAATAATATCGCTCTCTTCACGAAAACAGTCCAGTGAAGTTCGAAGCTTCCCCTTACCTCCTCCACATCTTTGGCCCTCCAGGTTTGCCACACATCTTCTACGCTTCACAGTTGACACATTGCGCGTTGTACGTATGAGGTTGATTGTGCCTTCCATTGGTGTATTGTGTAAGGATTATTCATTGCTTATTGGCAACACTGTAGGTGAATGGCATGATCTTGATTGGACTGTTTCCGTGGGGTTAGCTTTAGTAATAATCAGTTTTATAACAACAATAACGGCGATGTTCAAATGCCGTACAAATTCCACAAACAAAATTATTAATGAACTCGAAACTTTTGACAGTTAAATAGTTTTCTGTATACACTCGTATTATCTAACCTCGGAGCGCTCGGGAGTCTCTCCGGAGCGGAGTAGGCAAGATCTAAGAATATTGCTCCTCGCTCCGGGACGGAGCGAGAAATTTTCCAACTTCCTCTCCTCCGATCCGGAGCGGAGCGTGTCAAGGTAGCGCTTCGCTCAGGAGCGGAGTGAACCAATTTCTAAAATTTCGCTACTCACTCCGGAGCGCAGTGAGAAATTTTCCGATTCCCGCTACTCCGCTCCGGAGCGGAGCGAACCATTTCTTAGAATCTCGCTCCTCGGTCCAGAGTGTGGGCAACAGTCGGAGCGTTGATCCGCTCCGCTCCGAAACCCTACTCGTAGCTCCACAATTTCCTTACGATGGTGGGTTGCCACCGGCCCTATACACAGAGACTTAACCCAGGCGGACTCGAACCCATGGCGTTCCACAGTCGGAGCCCAAAGCACAGCGCCTTAGGCCGCACGGCCGCGGAGGAGGACTTCATTAACATGTAAAAGCGGACATTCAGAGATCCTTCTTCCTTACGATTTCTAAACAACCGTAGAGTGTGGTGAACGTGAAACTACTTATTGTTCGCAACAACGAAATGTATTATATATATAGTATATATTATTTTAGCGTTTCGTTCAACGTTTTTAGTCGAATCATTTTCGGACATATAACGTGTAGCTCTTGTTAGTTCTGCGACATGGCTTAAGAAAAAGACGTTTTTTTGTTGAACAACATTCCACCTGACAAGTCACGTGACATTCCTACATTTCCTGTGTCTTTTGACTATTGCATGAAAGATTAGTTTCTCTTGAGACAGACAGAAACGACCGAACACCTAAACGTGCAATGTGTGTTGCCTACCCTTCTGCATTATTTACTGCCATTAAAGTTCTATGAGGAAGAACTTTTTTCCACCACTGTACACCTATCCAAAAATAGTTGGAGAAAACATGGCTAAAAAAAACTATGTTATTATAATCCTATTCTAGTGACTGCTGCTAATTTCATTTTTCAGACATCGTAGGGTTTCAGTCTTCGAATCCACTTGTGTATGGCCGATTTTTGTGATTATCTTTGTGACACTTGGTATCTTGGTATCTCAACCACTATTCAGAATGTCTTCACCAGGGATCAAATCAATGACCATTTGATTAAAATGGAACCTAAATCGAGAAGACCTTTTCAATATCTAGGCCACAAGTGAAGTATAGGCGGTAGAGCGGTGACAAATTGATATCGTTCGTCCTTTGCTTAAACAAATTCATATTGAATTTCATCTTATTATTTTTACTAGCAATCGATGTCGCCCAATGACACTAGTAACTTCCAACTTGTAGCTGCTTTAAGAGGTCATTGTTTGACCTAGATAATCGTAAGAATTTTGATATTTTGCATGTTAAAATATATTCAATGTCAATGACCTAAAATTGTCACCAGTATTGGCAGTGTTCGGTTTGGCGGGTGATGGGACGGTTCTGCTCAGAACTAGAAATGGCATCATGTAGTGTGCATATTGTAAGCTGTACATTTTCTAGGAGAATTCTTCTAACCACAGATTTTATCAATACTATTTATATTTCCAGAGAGCCGACGCCCTGAAATGCTTCCAATTGTTATTGGCAGCTAAGGAAGTCCTCTACGCACATCAACTGAGTGGTTGAGTTATGCTGATATATGATTCCATTTTGGAAGTTGTAAGGACCCTAACTGGTCACCACGTTTAGCGATCCTGCGTTATCGCCATATTCTTTAATGTATATATTAATGCTTGCGAAATGCCCTGCGACGCTTACACTTTTGGTTTATCTTTTATATAATTTTGAGTGCATTCTTCTTAAGCATAAAACATATATTGTTGTGCATAGTTTATTGTAACCTATTTAGTTTGGCACACAAGGTTTGGTTGAAGAAAGCACATGTTAAATGCCCTGCAAGGCTTAAGCATTCAGTTATCTTTTGTGCAGTAATTGTTGCTTAATATTTAACTTTCATTGTTGAATCTCATTGTCTTGTAAACTCTTTAATGTAACGTGTTTAGTTTAGCACACAAGTGTTAAGTTTGTATCGTCACATGTTAATGGTTTTTACAATGCAAAACATCATAATTTATAACGCATGAGTTGCATCTCGTAAATTGCGTAACGCAACTCCCATGCTGCGTTTAGGATCGAACCAAGAACCTCTAGATTTAATTGGGTGATGTAGCTATTCCTCATTCATCCCTCAGGTAGTTATCACTCGCTTGGCCTAAATGTGATAAATGCAAGAGGTTACCTTTTAAAGGAATGGCGATAGAAATTAGCTTAGATTAAATATGGGTTTTATACTCTCCATGACTGAATCGATATGGATTGGTTAATGAAAGGATATTACTTGCCTTACAAATGTATGGAGATTGTTCCTAGCTTGTCCTCTCAACTATCACTTGTCTGACCTCCCTGTCAGACATCGAATCTATCACACACCATCGTCCAATAATCGTTCTCCACTTTGCTCCTCTCTCACAATCCGCAGACCTTACTCTCTCTCCTATTCTCGCCAACTGATCACACCTCCTGACAATTCCAACACTCATGCCACATACGCCTTCCAAGTCAATCACCCGACCTTTGCCTGATTACTTATTCAGCATTCCTTTCTCTGATACCTGCTATGCTAAGACTTTATACTTCTTGCCCAATACCTTGGGTACGATACGATTGAATGGAGTTTGCAACACTGCAGCGAGCTTAGTTCCGATCATCTCCCCCATTTCAGTGCTGCGACTAGACAGTATATAAGCGAATCAGCGAAGCCCGAAGCTGAGTCGACTGCCAGATGCCGACTGCGAATGACCTGGTTCCTAGATTTAATCTGGATACCCTCGGCCAGGTTTTAATATCCAAGCAGCCGGAAGGAAGAAAAAGAAGATAAGCAGATAACCTACCTGCCAGGTCTTCCCAACACGAGCTTGGACGGTTTTCCTTAGGTCGTGGCGGCCTAAGCCCAAGACTCATGGGTGCTCCGAGACCTATCCTTTATATCCTGCCGTCTCTTGCTACTGCCTGAACATACCAACGGACATGTCCGTTCCCTTGCAGTAGTCCTAGTGACCCTCGCCATCCTTTGTTCCCAATACCTTTGCGATTCTACGGGGCCCCCGGCCCGTCCCTCGCAATTCCTTGGATGACTCCCGCTGGCCCACGCAATTGACTTGAGCACCTTCGTGACTACTACAAAGGCGTCACGTTACCACTGCAAAGGCGGCTATTGGCTACACGCACAAATTGATGCTCTAAATAAAATAAGGTTCCTAATACCCCCCCAGGCACCTCACTGCGAGGAATGAATGAATGGTCCCTGCCCTCCTTTATCTTCTAGACCTTCAGAGCAGTGATTACATCTGGTGTAAGTGTGCTAAACAGGTAATTTACAGGTTGGGTAAAGATAAATAAAGTTCTACTGGTTGACCTTTTACCTTTCCTTGCTAAACCCCGCAAGCCCTGAGATACTTTGAGTACATGTCTACGGCTGGTGACAAGCTAGCGTACGTGGATACACTTTTGCATCGTCTACTGGTGTAGTGTGTAGTGTGCAGTGTGTAACACGAAGGTAGAACGTTGCAAAGTGAGGTAAAATATATTTTCTCTGCAAACTTGTTTCATAGGTAATTAAGAACGAGCTCAACTCTCTTATAAGCTTTTCTCTAAGAAAATGTAATAGGTTTGCAAATAGGACGAAAATATTGAACACTTCCAGAATTTAGAACCTTACTTGACTAAGGTAATAAGGCAATAACCAAGTATCGACTTGGAGATATTTGATAAGATAATTTAATAATTTCAGAATACAATGGTCAAGGAAATGTCCATCCCAGACGCTCTCTTAGGAGCAAGTTTGAAGATTATTCTCGGAACATCTGGTGGGGTGGTTAGTGTCGAGATCATGGTCCAAATTACGCGGGCCATTTTTACGAAACTTGTGCAACCCCTTCTGTAAAGTCATCGTCCTGAGGTCTGTCGTTAAGAGATAATTTCAGCTCAAATAGCCATTTGCTCGACTTGTACTTAGGCGTCAGAAACGAGTCCGCTACGCTTTGGGCATGTAGAACCAGAATTTTGTTTCAAAGACTCATTCCTATACTATACCCTGTTCCAGTTATCTTTGGAGCAAAGCCGAACATAGTGTCAGAGAAGGGTAAAAAAATAGTTGGCAGAGCAAAGCAGTACACGCTGCTACGAAGGATGGTAACTACAGTCGCTCCTCCACGCAATTCTGTTCAATCTTAAGTGTTCATTTGTGGAGCCGACTTGCGTCACTACTTGCGCACAGGCTTGTTTTCGTTCGCTTGCTCCAGAGAAAGTTTCGACAGGGTATATGGCCCGGTAATGTATGGAACTTTGATGATTCATTCATTGAGTTGTCCACTTTATGCAGAGTAAGTCTAATCGGGATTGGACTTACAGTTTTAAATAGGATCCGAACCACTATGTGCCTCCACCGTGAATCGAACCCGGAAACTCTTGATTGCAAGGCGCCATAGGGGAGGCCAGCATGTATGGAGCGAACGAACGAAAACAAACGTGTCTGTACGCAAGTACTGACTCGGGAGAGCTCGACCAATGAACTCGTGAGATGGGAAGTAAGTGAGTGCAGCTACCAGCAGCAACGTGCAATGCTTTATTCACACAACTCGCTTTCTCCCCTTCTCTTCCTTTATGCGCGGCCTTGCTCCACAGACGTCAGGGATATTACTATAATGAAAATCGTGTTACTCTCCAGGAGTCAGCAGGAGTACGTGGAGTGTTTACCATAACCTCATTTGAATTACTAAAATTCACTCTTCTTTGTTATATATCTCTAAATCCTGTGCATAGCCGTTTGTCACACAAGTTTATATAGCGGTACAAAATAGGATGGAATTTCTTCATGGGTCGTTTCCAAAGATTTGCAACATACAACAATGAGTTTAAACAACAAAACAGCTAAAATTAACAATATGCCGTTTTGCGTGAATCGTAAGTCCTCCAAATTACAAATTCGTCCATTTATAATACCTTTCACTGATTTCTCATCTCTACTAGAACAAAGAATCGAATTGACAAACTACCACATAATAATTTATTATAATATCATTTAAATATATGATTGAAGAATACTATAAGGTAAAAACATAAGGTAAAGATCCCAGTGCACATAGCACCGTGCCATGAAGGCTCATTTAACGGATGTGGGAGTAGGCCCCCACGCATTCTCGACATCGGCCATTTTGAAGGTGATGTGATCAGCACCACTCTCCGGTCTGAACCCAAAACCTGACCTCTGTGACCACACATCCACGCTGGGGAAACCAAAGAGTACTAGTCTCAAATAACATGTATTTACATATATTTGACTTAATATGATTTTTTTTAAGAGTACTATAATATTATGAAATTCATACCCTCCGTAACCCGTGCGGCGGAGGTGAGTGCTGCTTTCTTTAATACTTTGAATTATTTTCCTTGCCAGTGCAACAGTGGTCGGGAAAGCACTAGGTAACCTATCAACACTATTCCCAGGAAAACATAGAGGCGTTCGCGCCTATTTGCTGGTGTTCCTTCAGTTGCTTACACGTTTGGTGGCACTCAGTGCCAGCACGGGAATGTTTCCTACTTTAAATCATAGCACGCAAGCCATGAATTTGGCGGAAATAGGAAGAATAAAACTACGGTAAGTTGTTCGAAATGCGAAATTATTTGTTTGCATAAACCATTGCAGTTCGCATACGAAATGTCGGATTTGTAAAAATAAAAATATTGAAAAGTGACAATTATTCGAGTCAGTATGTCTTTTCTTAATTAGATATATCTCGTAAGAGCGAGAGAAACATATTGAGATTTGAACATTCTACATTTGATTGCTTTTTCTACAAGTCAGTAAGATTTTGACTGAGAATTTTGGAAGAACTACGTACTTTCATTCTAAGCCCATATAAGTAGTACTATTACAATTCCTTTCGAAAAATACGTTGAAAATTTTAGAAAATACGTTGTAAGTTTTGTGAATAGTGAGGTCATTTTTTAGTTCAATTTTTTAAAAAATAATATTTTGGTGCATTTTCTTCAAGAGTCTAAGATTGTAATTCTGAAATCCTAGGAACACTTTCACTTTTGTACTTTATTTCTTTTAATAGCTACAAAAATGTCTGAAATGGACATGTTTGCGTTCATATATATTTCTCCTGATTTCCAGTAAGTGCTAGTGTAATTCAACATCTATTTGTATCAATAGTTCTTGTAAATATTGTTGGTCTCGATTGGAGGGCGGCACTGAGTGCCACACGCGGGACATTTGTGCTACTATGAGTACGCGGATGACGGAGAGTTAAGTCAACTTTATGTACATACAGGTTATTTGCGACTAGACCTAGAAATTACAGCGAGATCTGAACCATTATGCATCAACCGGAAACCGAATCCTGGACTCTTTTGTTAGAAGGCAACGACGTTACCACTATATATTCGTGTAGGTCTATCAAAGGATACGTAAAGGTATATCAGGTTTCAATTTTTCGTTTCGTACGTAGAATCTGGAACATACTCAGTAACCATATCTCCATCTGACTTCAGACAACAATGTGGATAGTACATTTAACAAATAGCCTAATAAACGCCAGTTAACAATGCATCAGGAACTATGACCCATTTTAATGTGGTTATATTGCCTGATTGAATTGTAAATTGCCATTACGGATTCTGTTTATAGCGCCGTTAAATGTCAGGCAAATAAATGGGATGTAAACCAAAGATTGTCCTGTTTATGTGCAATTGCTGTTCAAGCCGTAGATTATATCTCCATCACCTGTTTCCCACATTAATCTACCTCGCACTTAATATCGTGACATTAAGCACGGCATTAACAATAATATCTTGCCTAACACGTTCATATGGAAACTAGTAACCTATTAGTCTTTACCATTAACAGCCATGAACTAATCATCATTTCATGTAAGAAACTTGAGATTATTATTTTAGCTTGAAGGGTTTGCAAAATAAACGCGTATATATGTGGATCTGAAATTAAATAGTGGCAGCACTGCTGTATATACGTCACGAAATCTAACCGATGCTTCTCACTCATACCTAGGGATACAAATTTATGGTAAATAAAAACTGAGGAGAGCGGTAAATAAAATGTTAGATCAGCGGTGGAAAAAAAAATTGGCACACACTTTTTCATTATGAGAGGAACCAACATACAAAAGAGCTATAAATTGATAAACTACTTCAAACATACACAAGTACTAGCTGTCCAACCAAAAAGAAAACATCAACACAAAATCAGTTCATTTCTAAATTGCATATCTCAAGTGATTTATTCATTGTATGTATTTAAAGGATATCCTTGCTGTCCAACAAATAAAATAACCACTACTGCACATACGCTAACACATGTTGAAAATCACATGATGATGAACAAAATTCATTCATGACTGAACACAAATTACACCATTGTTTCCCTTGATGTGCGTGAACATACTAATCTTATCGCTGCTACAGCTAGCAAGTTCAATTAAACTGGAAGTTGAGTAGACATTCGGGGGAAGAAAGAAATGCAGCATGACAGGGAACGAAGTTTTCTAACCGAGATTATGTACATCGGAAATCCCAATTTATAGCGTCTTCCTGATGTGATCGAAGCTAAAACGTTCTTCAGCTGCAAATGTTAGGAAACTTGAGGCAAACGTTTCGTTACAAATCGACAGTTTGCGCGCACAACTTCGATTGTCGGTTTTTGTGTGTTTTCTACTTAATTTGATGATATTTCACGGTTATTTCGCGAAAAAGCGTTCATTTCGTGGAAAAACACATATTTCGCATTACTTCGCTAATAAAACTCCTGCATATTTCATCATTGGGGGTGTAGTTACGTGCAGAATGTTCAAAATTGCATATATTTTTTTCACATTTCGCGATTTCGCGCATCGCGAAAATTCAATGTCCCTACTCATACCACATGTTAGTTTGAAGCCTAAGCTACCTCCCAGTAAAAGGACTCTTCCTTCCAACACTAGGCGCATGCGCAGTGACGAGAGGAATAGAATATCGTTGGAGTTGGCGGTCTAAAGTTGTCAGAACCCCACTAATGTGAAAGTTCTGGTGATTCTCGCCGTACCTCCAGGACAGACCGTCACTGCTCAGTATTACTGTTCATTTTTGGAACATAACCTGGAACCTGCATTGCGAAAGAAGAGGCGACACTTTCTGATGAATCCTCCATTCATTTTGCAGGACAATGTTCGGGCGCATGTTGCACAACCTGTGGCCGATTTGTTAGCTCGATGGGCCTGGTAGATGCTCTAACAGCCCCTGTAACTTTTATTTGGTCCTTAAGATGTAGCTTCAGAACTGTTTCAGAGATTTTTCAGACAACAGACTGTTCCATTCAAACCATCAACAAAACAGTCTCTGCTACAGAAGTTCTACAACTTCCACATCGCTGGCAACGGTTTTTACACAATGCTGGTGAGTACATCGAAGGGCTGTAAAAGTTTCACAGAAGTATCTCTTTTGTATCATTTCAGAATAGTTGCCACTATTAAATTTCCAACCCGTATATCAATGATCTGTGTCTTGCATATACAGAATGTCTAAAATGTCCCCGTTCCCCTGCTTGCATGTATCCTGTTGCAACCGTGTTGAAAATTTGTCCGTATTCGGTTGCTTGGGAATGATTACGTTTTCGTGGTTGGTACGCCTGCTCTGAAGGTCACATGGAAAGCTCGGTCGATTTCGTATGTCAGTTATTGCACCGTGCCTAATGTCAGCTGACGCAGTTACAGGGCTGAAGAATGGCTATAGTGACGTGCGGGTGGTTGCACGAACAACACACGGGGAAAAAGATGTATTGTGGCGTAAAGTTCCCAACAATGTTACGATGGCGGCAAGTAGTGTGCCTATAGCTGTTGGGCAGTCGTGCATGATCACTAGAGCTAGGCTTTTTATGACCTTAAAGTTGCCAAAAAATGACCTTTAAAAAATGCATTTATTACCTAATACATGCAAAAAAAACTATAAACTTAGAAAAATGACCTAAAAGTCTTGAAAGATTTGTAAAACAAATTTATAAACTACCAAGAAAAATTCAAATTGCAAATCAACGTTACAGTATCTATCACATGTTCATTGCGTATGGTAGTACAAGTAAGAAAATTCACTTTTTGTCATCATTTACACTTTAAGTACTGAGTTGCACTACACAAAGAAAATCATATGAAAATTTTCAAAAGTGAAAGATTGTCGGTCTTCGGACAAGAGAGCCTTGTACACTTCGCAACATCTTATTCTAAGTCCCGAAATCGTAAACTTAGCAACATTGCACTTCAGCTCCAGGTGAGAGTAGCCAACTTTGAGTAGGTCCTTCCACTAGACGAAAAACGCTGCGGTGAGAGGTTTTCAATTTAACACTTTCCATGAACTTAGAAACTATAAACCGCTATTATAATACACAATCAAACAGAAATAATAAATTGGAAAAAGAACCTTGAAGGATATTTACGATTCTGCTTGCTCGACTTGAAATTTGGAGGGTTTGAAACACTGAATAGAGTTTTTCTCCACCCTGGAGGAAATTGCCATCAAGTTTGTGCAGAAAGAAGCAAATTTGTGAGGAGTTTATGCGACATTTTATTTACAATACCTTGCATAATATCGAGCAGTTCTCAAAAACATATATTTTACACGAAGTGTCGAGAAAATGTGCTTGAAACACAGGAAGGTGGGAGTCTTCATAAACGTCAACATGTTTTTAAGGGTATAATGTCATAAAGTTAACGTAGAGCAGTTGGTTAGGCGCTACTATCCTAATTTTTCATCAAGCGTGAAAGGTCGCGGGTTCAAATCCCACCCTCTCCTCTTTCTTTTTTTTTTCTTTTTTTTTTGTTTGCTGAACAGTTACCGTTGATATTAGAATATTTTAAAAAAATGGATCCGATGCACACTTGAGGGACGTCCCTTCTGCGCATATTTCAACTTAGAAGTTGGAGATTTCCAGGATTTAAAGTTAAAACTTTTCTTTTTAGTTATTGTTCATATGTTGTGTTAACACACACATCATGATTAATTCACAAATCACATACATGTATTCAGGATGCAAAATGTAATGTTATTTAAGTTATGTATTGTTCTTTTGTTCTTCACTGACATCTAAAATATTGATTATTTGATTTCGATATACTAAAAAAAGATATACAGTTATGTTAAGTAGTGATGTAGTGCAGTACTGTAACATAGGAGAGCGTTTAATGAGTTCAAATTGCTAAGATTTGTAATTTTATGTCCGTTCCTTCGTAATGACTGTTGTCAATCCCCTCACCACCATCTTACCATGCGTCTAAAACTAATAGTAAATCGCTAATTAACATAAATAAATTGTTATTGCGACGAAGGCCGATTCGATAAGAAACTACTAATAAGTATTTATATAGTGAGTGACAAACAAAAAATTCAAAACCTCATAATGATCGTTAATTCGTCACTGCTTTGTATCTAAAATGTTTGTCTTCTTTGAAGAGAAAGTACGAGTATCAGATATAACAAACGTACCCAGCTAACTTTGCAATATTCGAAACCACCATTACAGACTTAGCTCTATGTAACTTGATTCTGCTCATTCTCTCCTCTCATCGAAATAACTTTCTCTTACTATTTCCTTTCCTCTCGTGAAATACAGAGACCAATGTTAACTTCTTAGCATGGTGGATAAACTTTACACCCAACGATATACTCCTGAAAAAAATCCTGCCTAGGTGGAGAATCGAACCTACGACCTACCTTGCAAGAATCAAACACGTTACCTCTTCTCCAGGTAGCTCATGTTAAAATTTGTTACCAGTTTGAAGAAACCAATTCCCACAAAATGTCATATCTATAATTTCCTCATAGCAATTTTCATGAGGAAACGAATTCAGATAAAATCGAGAAACGTTGAAAGGGAAAAATGATGAACATGTCTATTGGCGTTTTGTCATATTTTGTAAATTGTGTAAAAATTCCGTGTTTTGAACAAGCAATCGTTTAGTTACGAAGTATTTTTTTGTTTGTTTAAAGTAGGAACAGGAGAGCGAAAATGAGTCATTTGAACCAGACCCCATTTGACAAGAAACTTCAGCATTTTTCCAAAGACTGTATGAAATATAAAATATGTGTGAAATTCATGATGGGTTAAAACAAGGAGATGCATTATCTCCATTGCTCTTTAATTTTGCCTTAGAATATGCTGTCAGGAAGGTAAAAGAAACTAAAGAAGGACTAAAATTAAATTGTATAACTCAGTTGTTAGCATGTGCAGATGATGTAGACTTATTAGGGGATGATGTAAATACAATTAAGAATAATGCTAAAATATTTTTTCAAAACTGCTAAAGAGATATGTTTGGAAGTTAACAAAGAGAAAACTAAATATATGCTTACAGGCCGAAACCAAGTGTTAGGTAATAATCAAAATCTAATTATTGATAACAACTCGTTTGAACCAGTTTCCAAATTCAAATACTTAGGAGTAATATTAACAAATGAAAATTATATTAAAGAGAAAATAAAAAGTAGGCTTAATTCAGGAAATGCATGTTACTTCTCTCTTCATAAACTTTTGTCTTCTCGTTTAATATCTAAGAAACTAAAAGTTAAAATATACTAAACGGTAATTTTGCTTCTAATATTATATGGATGTGAAACTTGGTCCCTTACATTGAAAGATCAACATAAATTGAGAGTATTTGAAAATAAAATCCTTAGGAAAATATTTGGACCTAAAAGGGATGAGGAGACAGGTGAATGGAGAAGGTTACATAATTTAAAACTACATAATTTGTATTCATGTCCAGATATTATTAGAATAATTAAATCAAGAAGACTTAGGTGGGCAGGCCCTGTGGCACGAATGGGAGAGGAAAGAGGAGTTTACAGGATTCTTGTTGGGAAATCTGATGGTAAGAGACCTGTAGGAAGGCCAAGACGAAGATGGAGGGACAACGTTGAGATGGACCTAAAGGAAATTGGTAGGGATGGAGAAGAGTATATAGATCTTGCTCAAGATAGGGATAGATGGAAGGCCTGTGTTGCTGCAGCCATGAACCTTCGGGTTTGAGAAGGCTAAAGGGTTAGTTGGTTAGTGAAATTAAAAGAATGGAAACCTTGAAAGATAATACTATCGAACTTCAAACTATGAAAAACATAATTTCGTGGTGGAGAAATCCAAGTCATTTTCGAAATATGAACTTGATGTTTTTCTTTATTATGAAGTGGATATATGGGACGATACGATCCCTCAGCAAGAGAATTTTAAGTAAGCTACCTCCAACTTTTTCAATGGTCATAATTACTAATTAGGGTCCGGAAGTTGATGAAAAATTAACTTTTTTTCTGACCCTTAAAAACAATGCTAAACCTGATATTGTGTCCGTTTCCCTTCAGTTAGAGCAGGGAAACACTTTCTGTTTTACATTTTTTTTTATTTTTTTTTGCATTTTTCGGCCTTTTTTGTCTTTTAGTTTATTTGTCAGTATTTGTAACAGTTTTTGTTGCATTTTTACTTATTTTTGAGGTTTATTTTTCTCTTTCCCTGTTGTTTCGTTCATTTTAAATGCATTTACTAGTAAAACTTACATATTTAGATTTCTTGACATGGTCCTTTTAGCAAATTCACCATGAATCGAAAATACGGTCAATGGAAAAGCATAATATTATTCGTAACTGAAAAGTTTGGCAATGGATTAAAATACTTTGTGTGAAGATCTACTTTGAGGTTCTTTTTCTGGACACTATTATCGCTCTAATCTGTAGTTTTAAAGTAAAATTAGTCACACTATTAAATGCAATTACACTCTGGTATACGCGAAGCAGAACTATATTTTCGGATGCTGGCCGACTACAGTATCATAGAAGGCCCACTCTGAAAGGAGATGAATTGGTTGATTTAGTGTTATAAGTCAACTTTATGTCAACTGGACCTACAGTTTAAAGTGGGATCCGAACCGAGTGCATAAAATAACGTGAACCGTGCTGTGTAGGGGGATCGTTTGCTTATGGAATGGAAGGTCATGGGTTCAAACCTACTTCTTTGCAAAATCTTTTTCGGGAAGTAAACGGCTTTGGACGAGAATGCTTATCTACGTTTCTTGGGTATTTCCGTTGATATTTATGCGATTTATGTCCAGCATTTCCGGATGCAGAAAGTTGACATGAAAGTTCTTATTATGTGTTAACTTATAACACGGTGGCAACCCACCATCGTGAGGAAATTGGGAAGCTCCGAATGAGTGAGCGGTAACCCGGTCGAGAAGACCTACAACGGCTGGGGGTTCGTCGGGCTGACCACCCGACACCCCAATACTGGTCTAAGATCTGCACGCTACACCAGGTGATGGAGGAACAGTGTGGGAGGGAGACCAGCAGTCGGTAGGTAAGCCAAGGCCCTCCAAGGTGCTGTAGAGCTGTGGGTTATTATTATTATTATTAACTTATAACAGCTGAATGAAAGGAAAAGAATTTCCTAAAATCCTGCCAATCACTGAAAGATTAAAAACATTAGTAGAAGCATTATTTGAGGCCTGCACAGTGGCGACGATTATGGAGTGTGGAGGGGCAGATGACCCAGCACTATGCTAAACATTATCTACCAAGGGAAAGAAACTGTCCTTGCCCGCCCCCCTTCCCCCACCTTGCCCCATCAGTTTTGAAACCCAATCGCCGCCACTGATAAATATTTACAGTAATATCATATAATATTATATTACGTTATTAGAACACTTCGTAATCGGTAAATAAAAAGCAAAAAATAATAAGGACAGCGTGGGATTTGAACCTACGATGTTTCCATCTTGACGAAAACAGTAAAAAAACGAAAGTGCTGTCATCTAACCAACTACTCCAGGAGATTGCTAATAGAAAGCTCAGTAAAACACATTAATCTCAGTTGAAGCAACATTGTGCCGGAGTTTCGAACCATTTTTCGCCAAGAACCAAGGAAAATACACACTTTGCAGAATCATTTGGTGTTGTGCAAGGTATCTTTACTAAACATTTCGCATAAAATCATCATAAATTTGCCTTCTTGCATTCAAATGTGACCGCAATTCTTTCCAGGTGGATGAGAACCTGTTCAGTGTTTCACAATGCACATACATTTTCCTATTTTCAAATTCAGAACGAAGAATCTTGAAATATTTTCAACATTCGTATTTCTACTTAACAATTTTTTGTCTACTCATATATTTTATTACTGCTTTAGGGTATCTTTTCTTTATGGAATGTGAAAGAATGAAAAAAAAGCACGAGCGTTTTCATTCAGGAAGAAGAAATGTTGCAAAGTTGGCTACTCTTAGTTGGCTCTGAAGCGCTATGCTGCCAAATTTACGAATTCCAGACTTTGAAATTTTTCAGGGCGGTCAAATAAGATGTTGCGAAGTGTACACGGAAAAATTTCTCTCGACTTCCACAGACACAAGTGGAGCGTACTTGAAATGAGAGTGCAAATTGATTCCCTAAGAAAATGTCTGATACACAGCACAAAACTTGTTAACAATAGTCCGTCTGATGACAATATATTTACTGACAGAGGCAAATCATATTGTTTGAGCTGAATTGTTACACAACAGATTGTGTCAACAATACTGCACAGAATTTCTTTGTTTCTTCAAAGACAGTCGTCCAGAACTGCGCTGAAGGCAATTAGACGAGAGTCGGGAACCTCTCTCCTTCAAAGGGTTACATTTTCATGTAAAATGCCCCTTCTTTCACCAAAACGTAGAAAAATGCATGCAATGACTTTTAAAAGGCCGAAAAATGACTTAAACGGTTTAAAAAGTTTAAAGAATGACCTTTACTCAAAAAATGGCCACAAAATGCAAACAAATGCCCTAACAAAAGCATCCCAATTAATTCACTTACGTGTAAAACACGTAAATAAACATATAAAATTTAATACAGAAAAATTTGCTGATGAAAGAATTAAGAAAGATTACCAAATTAAACTGTCAAATAGATTTGATGTTTTGCAGGATTTAAATGATGAAAATATAAATGAAACAGACGTAAATAAGAATTGGGAGCACATACGTAATGCAATAGAATCAGCAGCTAAAGAAAGTATAGGATACCATAAACAAGGAATAGTAAGAAATGGTTTGATAATGAATGTCATAATCTAATATAAATAAGAAATCAGGCTAGACTTAGGTGGTTAAATAACTCTGATGATACAAATTTAAGCCATTATAATAGAATTAAGTGAGAAGTTAACCGCACGTTTAGAAGTAAAAAAAAAAGAGATTACTTGAAAAGCAAAATTAACGAAATTGAAACAAACAGCAAAAACAAAAATATCAGAGATTTATATATATAAAAGTGTAAATGAATTTAGAAAGGGGTGGCAACCTAAAGTATACTTGATAAAGATAAAGACGGTGCTTCTTTGGCTGACCCAAGCGATATTCTAAATAGATGGAAGAACTACTTTAATGACCTTTTAAATGTCCATGTAGAAGATAAATCAGAAGTAAATGAAGTCCACACAGCAGAATATTTAGTTCCAGAACCTAACTTGACTGAAGTTAAAGATGCTATTAAAAGGCTAAAGAATAACAAAGCACCTGGAATGAATTTATTTAATACCAGTTGAGTTAATTAAATATGGTGGAAATTCATTAATATGTCAAATTCATAAATTAATTTGTTTAATATGGAATTAAGAAGAAACCGCTCAACAGTGGAAAGAATCCATAATTGTTCCTGTGTTTAAAAAAGGTGATAAAATGAACTGCAATAATTACCGTGGAATTTTTCTACTCTCAACAACATATAAAATATTATGTAATATTCTTTAAACAAGACTAACCCCATATGCTAATGAAATTATAGGTGATTATCAATGTGAATTTAAACGTAACAGATCAACTTTTCACATCAGACAGACACTTGAGATAAAGTGGGAATATAATCAAAATGTCCATCAGCTATTCATTCATTTCAAAAAAGCATATGAATCGGTCAAAAGAGATAAATTATATAATATGTTAGTCGAGTTTGGAATACCTAAGAAGCTTGTTAATATGATTAAAGTATGCACAAGTGAAACAGAAAGTAAAATTCTTGAGGGTATTAATGTGTCTGACAAATTTAAAATTCATGATGGGTTAAAACAAGGAGATGCATTATCTCCATTGCTCTTTAATTTTGCCTTAAAATATGCTGTTGGGAAGGTAAAATAAACTAACGAAGGACTAAAATTAAATGGTGTGACTCAGTTGTTATCATATGCAGATGATGTAGACTTATTAGGAAATGATATAAGTACAATTACGAATAATGCTAAAATATTTTTCAAAACTATTATTGAGATAGGTTTGAGGGTTAGATAAGAAGTGTGGCAACCCTGGAGGGCGAGGGGTGTGGAGGAAGCAAAGCAAAGCTTCGACCTTGACTGGTCTATTTCCGTGGAGAGAGCTGTAGTACAAATCTTCTCGTGGCGGAACACACAAGGACTTGCTAAGTGCTACATTACTCAGCCAAAGAAATCTATCTCGTCGATCAGAGGCAGCAAAACGCATCCTTACTCGACGTTTCGTGGCTTTTACTGAAACAAAAGTGCTTGAGCTTTAACACCTTCTGTGATTTCCTCCTTTGGACAATGCCTTGACTTGGCCTTCTTCTTGTCCTTATTAATATCCTGGGTTTACGCTCACATTATATCTTGCTTGCTCTTTCTCCTTCATTTTGTAGTTAATCCTCTCATTTATCTTTCTTTTTTTAAATTTATAATCTAACCACTAACCAACGCAGATATGCAGATTCTAACATCTTAGTGTCTACATGTCCATGTACTCTTAACCTTTCATTTTTATATTTTTATATTTTGTTTATTATTATTATTATTATCATTATCATCATGATCATCACTTATTTCTCCTTGTACTCTGTTATATGTTAACGAAATCTGTTCTGGTGAAGCCAGAACAGTTCTGCTCCGTTCTACTTTGTGTACGCTAATATATATATTATACAATAAAGAGAAAAAGGGAAAAAAAACTGGGCAAGCCGTATACATTTTCGGAAAAGAAGCCCATGGTGTATTTTAAAAGTATCTTGGTGTAAGCGCATACTTCCGAATGTATGTATGCCGTGTAAGATGGGCATCTTTTGGGGGGGGGGGATGTCACCTTTTTCACAATGCCGAATAAAGTTGCAGTCTTCTAATGACTGGGCTCGAGGTTCGATCCCGGTTGAGGCCCATAGAGGTAGGTTCAGATTCTATTTAAACTGTAGGTCCAATACAGATTAGCGTATCTGTGCACAAAGATAAATTAAATCAACACCTCACCTAAAAAATGCTGAGAAAAGTGATCCAAAAAAGGATTCATAAACCAATAATAATAAGTTAAAATATCGGACTCAAGAGAAATGTGCAAAATTCAAATGTTGACTTAAAATGTGTTAAATTGTATGTTTGTTTACATCTCACAACATTACATAGTAACAATGAGAAAATAGAACCTCGTTAACAATATTACTTGTGTTAATGGAAAATACGGGACAATAGTATTATGCTATACCGGGTGGTCCATTTATAATGATAGTATGGAATATCGCATGCAGAATACATCCAAATCGAAAAATTACACAGAAAAAAAGTTTGATACTATTGAGGGGGTAAGTCAATGCCGCAAAAATTTTGTCGCCGCAACCCACCCCTTACGGGGGGGTTGGGGATAAATGTGACATTTAAAATGGAACACCCCCATTCGTTTTACCTATTTGGATTCCGTGTTTAATAAGAAGTATTTTTTGTTCGAAAAATTTTGTAAAAATATTGCAACCTTCGAACATTTATAAACATTTGATAGTTTCAGTTTCATTTTGTTCCCTTTATGTAATAACAATTTTGGTTTCCGTTGAGAACATTGCAAAAACGAATTTTATTCAAAAAACGTGTACAAGGAATTTGGCAAAAGAAAACTGTTTGCAATTTATGTTTTTGTGTAATAATAAATAACGTTAATTTGTTCCAACTCTTTGGATTCAATTAACAATTTCATATGAATAACAAAATTAAGTATGTTACTACAAATTAGTTATCATTTGAGGTACACAAATAACTGTTTAAAGTAGCAAATGTTCAAAATGATGACCATTCTCTTCAATGCATTTCAAAACACGGTCTCTGAAGCTCCACACTGTTCGTTCCAAAATGTCAGGAGTGATAGAGGCACATGCATCAATAATTCGTTGCCGCATGTTTTCTGGCGTTGTTGGATCTTCGTGGTAGCACTTTTCTTTAAGTAGTCCCCAAAGGCAGAAATCAGGCGACGTGAGATCGGGTGAAAGGGCTGGCCAAGAAACGGGTCCTCCAACATGGCTCGAGCCTGAATGGAGTAGTGAGCTGGACAACCATCATGTTGATACCACATGTTGCAGCGTTGGTGCAATGGCAATTCTTCTAGCAGCCCTGGCAAAATATTTACCAAAAACTGTGTGTACTTTGTCCATTTAAAGTGCCTTCAATGAAATATGGTCTAATCAATCGGCTTCCAATTATTCCGCACCAAACATTTGGTGTTCAACTTCTCGAATCCAATGTGGATTTTCAACAGACCAATAATGCATATTGTGTTTGTTGATATGACCATGGTTGGTGAATAACGATTCGTCAGAGAATAACACCGATGAAAAAATAATTGTTCATTCATTTGCATCTGTTGCAGCCCCCAATTGTACAAATTTAAACGATTTTGAAAGTCTTCGCCATGAAGTTCCTGGTGCAAAGACATACGGTATGGATGGAACTTGAAACATCTCAGAATTCGCAGAGTGCTGGTTTTAGAAATTCCGGAAGCTAGGGATCAACACAAGGCAAATGCCTTGTGTTGATGTGGGGATTGTAAGCAACAGCACTTAAAACATTAATTGCTGCCTCTTCATGTGTAACAGTTTTTCTCCTGGTCTTAGATTTTGGATGAATAGTGCCAGTTTCCGTGAATTGTTTGGCTATGCGGTAGAAGGTTGCAATGCCTGGAGTATCTCTATCATCGAATCGATTGCTGTACAAAGTTCTTGTAGCTTCAACATTTTGATGTGTTTCACCTTAAAGCAGAATATCAACTTTTGCTCGTATTGACAGACGCAGCATTTTACAAACCTACTTCTCAAATCGACAAACGTGATACTACTAAATCATTGGTACCCTGCCAAGATACTGGAGAGAAATTTACATTATTTCACTCCAACACAAATATGGTACGGGAAATCACATCTCAGATCCTTCGTAGATTTAATAAAACACAAAGTCACGTTTTCACTAACATAACGGAAGTATGGTGTTGAACGTCTTTGAAATATTCAAAGCCTTATCCCTTCAAATCCATAGGTACAAGGGTCGTTCAAGGTTGACCGGGACTTTTATTTCTGCAGAGGAAATAGGTAGCAGAAGAAACACCAAACTATGTCAGTTTTTCAAAGTATTCTCCGTGCGCGCCGAGGCACCGTTGCCATCGTTCTGGCAGTTCCCGAATTCCTTTGGCGTAGAAAGAACTTGGTTGTTGTCGTAGCCACTGGAGGACATCGCTCCGCAGTGCTTCGTCTGTCGTGAATTTCTTCCCTCCCAGATGGTCTTTAAGGGATGAAAACAAATGATAATCACTGGGGGCTAAATCCGGACTGTAGGGGGGATGGGGCAGAACTTCCCAGCGCATGTCGGCCAGAGTTGTTGTTGTCACATTGGCCGTGTGAGGGCGGGCATTGTCATGAAGAAGAATGACATTTCCAGACAACATCCAAGGTTTTTTCTTGCGAATGGACTTTCGTACAGCACCACTCACCAATGTGGAGTAATACTGGGCATTAATCGTGCTCCCTTTGTCCAGAAAATCCACATGGATAACGCCCTTCATGTCCCAGAAGACACTTGCCATGATCTTTCCAGCGGACGGCTGCGTTTTGCTTTTCTTGGGGGGCGGGGAACCTTTATGCCGCCACTCCATGCTGCGTCTTTTGGTCTCTGGGGTTGAATCGTGCAACCATGTTTCATCACACGTGATGATGGATTGCAACAATTCATCACCTTCTGCTCGAAACCGATTCAGAAGCTGTTCACAGACCGTCCTGCGTGTCCACTTCTGATCGAATGTCAGCTGGCGGGGAACCCACCTTGCACAGATTTTGCGGAAGCATAAGTGGTCGTGAATGATTGTCTCAACACTCCCGACACTGATATTCACCTCGGCAGCAATATCCCGCACTGTTACTCGCCGGTTCTCAAGAATCATTTGCTCAACACGTGCGATATTCACTGGTGTGACTGCAGTCGGGCGAATGTGTCCATGCGCTTCATTTGTCACCAGCTCCCGTCCTTCGCGAAACTGCTCACACCATTCATACACTCTTGTCCGCGACATCGTTTATTCACCATACTGTGCTTGCAATCGTCTGAAAATCTCAGCTGGTTTCACTTTCTCCTTCACGAGAAATTTGATTACACACCGCTGCTCCACAGCCACAGACACACTGCTTGCCGCCATGTTCGCTGCAACTGCTGCGCATGCGCGAAATACGTCATGCCGGGCGCTAGTTACTCGCGAAGGAATACATTACGTCACCCGCACTTTTCATCATGATCCGGCTATTCATCGATTTTTTACGTACGAAAATCCCGGTCAACCTTGAACGACCCTTGTAATTCAAAATAAATAAGAGCACATCACAATTCACAATCCCCACAATTTCAATCTTCACGCCCGAACCTCCTGAAAAGAAAAAAAAAAACACCATCGTAATTTCCCTGGTAACCGAACATACAAGAAATGTACATATAGATTAGTCTCTATCTTGACATTATTGGTGATTGGACTGAACATTAAAGAAATCTCGGTACATCACAGAGACTAAGATTAAGAACAATAGGAATTGGAACAAACGAAAAGGTCATTATGAAAACAAAACAGTCAAATTTGTACAATGGGGAACGACGTGTCATACACATCATCACTTACTTCACAATTGGCAGGTCTCTCGATTTTCTGGTTCAACTTAACTGCCCACAGAAACATGCACACAGCCACAACCTCAATGCAACTTGAACGAAAGCTTACGCACAAATGAAGTATACCAAGCGAACTGGAATGCTGCCTGCATATCTTTCCGCAGCAGAACAGGATGACCTTGGGTGTGTCTACAAAACCCTGTTTTCAAACAATTTTTCCAACAACGCCAGAAAACATGCTGCAACGAATTAGTGATGCTTGTGCCTCTATCACTCCTGACATTTTGGGACGAACAGTGTGGAGCTTCAGAAACCGTGGTTTGAAATGCATTGAAGAGAACTGTCATCGTTTTGAACATTTGCTCCTTTAAACATTTATTTGTGTACCTCAAATGATAACTTATTAGTAGTAACATACTTAATTTTGTTGTTCATATGAAATTGTTCCTTGAAACCAAAGAGTTGGAACAAATTAATATTATTTATTGTTACAAAAATACATAAATTGCAAACAATTTTCTTTTGGCGAATTCCTTGCACACATTTTTTGAATAAATTTCGTTTTTGCAATGTTCTCAAAGGAAACCAAAACTGTTATTACATAAAGGGAAGAAAATGAAACTGAAACTACCAAATGTTTATAAATGTTCGAAGGTTACAATTTTTTTACAAAATTTTTCGAACAAAAAATACTTCATTTTCAACACCAAATCCAAATATGTAAAACGAATGGGGGTGTTCCATTTGAAATTCATATTTACCCCCATTCCCCTAAGGGGTGGGTGGCGGCGACGAAATTTTGCGGCATTAACTTATCCCCTCAATAGTATCAAACTTTTTCTCTGTGTAATATTTCGTTTGGATGCATTCTGCATGCGATATTCCATACTATCATTATAAATGGACCACCCGGTATATCTCCATGCTCTAGGGGTTCTAGAGCGCGCTTTTCTATTTAAGAAAAAAAATTCGAATATTCAAATCTTTAACTTCATATTCATTGCATCTACTACAGATATTTGTTTTATCATCAGATTTGCATATTACATTACGTCAGGGTATGCCAGCCTCTATGTGACGTACTCTGACCCACCATTGGCGTAGCACCTGATTAACATCTGTGATGATAGTACGAAAATTAGTCTGGAAGTAATTTTGTCGTCGTTTTGCGCTTTTGATTGTTGAATCGGATATGATTCGTTGAGTTATTGAAATATGTTACTATGCAACTTTTTGGATAATCGCAACGAAGAAGATAAGTGATAAGTGATAACATGATGAAATGAACGAACATTCAGAGATTCTAACCTGGGACATCTGCAGTCGCATAGCGATGTGATAATTGAGCACGATATAAGATTGATACTTAATATTATTTTTCAGTTTTCTGAAGATAAAATGTGCGTTTCAAGTGAAACATGTGTTGGGCTGTAAGGGTGACCTTTTATGAAAACATCCAAATGTTAACCTCACTCTTCGTAGTACATCCCTGACTGCATTGTTGCAAACTAACGGGCTCTGGCGACTGAACTCACGGCCAGTATAATCCAGTATTTGTCCCTTCATCAATTTCATCTCATCACCATTCATCTTCATCTTTGCAATTAATCAAAAGTTGCAGAAAAGTGAAGTAAACCAAAGGAATTCAATCAACCGAGCCTGAGAAATGCACATTTTAGAAATGTGCTTGAGATGAAAAAATAACCTGTGTGAAATGGAGAGGCAGGGTTTGAAACGAAACTTGTTACAGGTTATAATCCCAATGACAAGTATTAAACATAGTTCTTCCCAACGTTCTACCAGATAACACTTTAATTATAGACACACACGCCTGTGACTTTCTCTCTACACCCGCCTTCCCATTAACCTCATTGCTGTATACTTGTCAATAAGAACGAAAGTAAACGAGAACGGTACCAATAACGCTCATGAGAATTGAACATATTGAGAATTTAATCAAAATATTGATTTTTATACACCTAATTAAGTACTCCACAATTATGGACATAATTTGTAAACAGGAAAGTAGGAAAAATCTATGCTAGTAGACAAAAAGTCCTTTAATTTCTTATTCAAATTAAAATCATAAATTTCAGAAGTTACCCAAGGTAATGTACGAAATGAAATTACTCAAATGAAGGTCATATTTCTTTCCTTGGGATAGAGATTCACAGTTATAAATGATGAATTTACTTCGTTTTTCCAGGAATTCATCTTCGAGCTAATTAAAGAATTTCTCTCCACCCATCTGCTAGTTCCTTGATTAGTGCTCTATCTTCAGCGACACACTTTTCAAAGTTAACTCCAGTCAGTTTTTAATTCTTTTCAAGTTTGAAATCAAAGTCTTCTTTACTATAAATAGAATAACCTGTTCTTGAAAACACGTGAATTGACTTTATGTATTGTCGGGATAAAGCTACAGGTACCAAAAGAGAAAATGTGAATAAAAGAAGAAATCTCTCAAATTACAAAAGGAGACTTATTTTTCTTTACTCTGTATCACAAAACACAAAATTACAACTATTTGATATTTACAACGGAAAACCCCGTCATCTAACGTTACAACACGATACCTAAGAGCAGTAACAAAAGGGAATAACACTTTCGAGCATCAATCTCGTCAAGTTTATTTCCAAGGGATTTGTTTCATTCATTTGTTTTATTTTACTCCCTTCTTCCACTTTTGGGTAATCGAGAAGAAGAGGATGAGTGATATGATCAAATTTATGAAGAAACATTCTCAAAAACACCAATGACCAGGCCGGGGTTAGAACGCGTGACACTTGATGTCATAGCTCGCTGTGCTAACCACTCTGCCATGGATATAGGCGAAAACGTTTGCTGCGTTAGGTTGTAAATTCGTCATATTTAATCGCTTTCAGCGATTACTAGAACATTTAATTCTATAAAATTTCAGAATAAATTCCATCCTCCCAACAAGCACTATATTGGAAAATTTTCGTGGCAGGCATCCTGGAATTTTCGCCAATCACGTGTCATACCCTCCTACTGAAGAATGTTTATTTATTTATCTAACAGAGGATTCCAAATACAGCATTTACCATTTTACAATGGAATATTCTAACAATAGAGAATAACAACAAAAATATCAAAACAACAAATAATAGCAACATAAATTGATATTACATTCAATAAAGTGACTTGCATATTTTTAACCAATAGGATTTTAAAACTTCCTTCATTTTCAAAAATGTCCATTTGGCTATCTAAATTGTGTAAGAGGGAACGCAGGGTGACCATAACAGGTTCCCCTGATTAGAGAAAAGTAGCAAGCCAGAAGCAATAACCTCCTTCGTCGGCCGTTACTCTCTCAAGCATTCAAAGAATGCTAGGTCAGTATTAAATCAATCCTCCTGGTTGATTGGAATTAAATTGCTGATCAACTGGTATTAGAGAGCAATAACCAGCTGGTGGAAAAAAGGATAAGTTAGAGTGTAACGGGCGACGTGGGGTCTTTTGCTTTGAATCGAGGAACGAGAAACATCGGGGAGCTTTAGCGAGCCTGTATAGCGCAATTCTAAGAGTCTTCCCCGAGGAGCTATTCATCATCGAATAGACAGGTAACATCTTTCTCTAACCATGTTGATCTAAACTAAAATATATATAAACCCAAATTCTTAGTGTTGTGCCATTTCATGTGTGAAAATAACCTCTCGCCCATTACCATCAAGTTATCTGCCAAGGGCGAGTGCTCACAGTGAGGATGAATTAATGATAAAACTACATCACCCAAGCATAATCGTTAAGATTCTTGGTTTGATCCCACGAACCTCACAGTTCGTTACGAAATATCACCCAGGATGTAGATATTTTCGTATTGATTACCAATATCTATATCTGGGCTAAATCTTCTTTTGGTAGATTTCATTCTTTTATGAAGCACGTTTTCCAACTAGAAATTGATTCATCTGCGTGTTGTTGATCTGTGAGGAAAAATGCAGGATTATCTTGCCCCTGGAAAAGAACGTTACCAGGGACGTAAAAATAGGCCATCTTCACCCTTAAAAAGGAATAATTGAGTGATTTTTAAATATACTCCGTCTCTTATGAAAATTTCTTGGAAGGGGGGGGGGGTCTGTAGTCGAGCATTTTCCACCTCTGGGGCGTCCTTCATGGAGAACAGTTATTTCAGTGAGTGAGTTGTGGGATTGGGGCTTTATATACGTACATTGAATGGATTATTTGCCGGCTGGCTACGACGCCAGGGGTCCCGAGTTCAAATCTCGACCTGGGCATCGATGATTGTGAGTGTGCATTCATCAATTTCATCATATCATCACTCATCCCCATCTTCGCAAATTAGCCAGAAGTGGTACAAGAAGCGAATTAAAATAACGCAAATCAGTCAATCATGGCTGGATTAACAGTCTAAACATTGATAGTGATAAATAGAACTATGAACATTGAACATTATTGTACAGGGTGATTCCCTCGTTAGAGGCCCCAAACGTTTGTCTATAAAACTGCCATTTACATCGTTTTTATTGAAAATTTGTATGCACATACCTTGAACAATGTAAAATAATATCTGCTCATATCAGATTCTGAAAATGGTCCCCTTCCACATGCAAGCACTCTGGTACACGTCTCTCCAAATTCAGCAATACCTTTCTTAAAGTGGCGTCGGTAATGGCTTCAATCTCTTGACTTATAGCTTCTTTCAGGGCTTCAATCTCTTGACTTATAGCTTCTTTCAGGGCTGCGACTGTGCGGTGTTTATTTCTGTATACTTTTCCCTTCAATACGTCCCAAAGAAACAATTCGGGTGGTGTAAGATCGGAAGATTTTGGTGGCCAAACATTTTTTGAGATAATTCGGTCTAAAAAAAAAACTTTAATTTTCTGTCATGCTGACATTTGAAGTGTGGCATGTCGCACCGTCTTGTTGGAAATATCCATCAGTTAGTTCAAACTGATTGACAAACTCAGTGAATATTCCCAGGTAGACTTCCATGTTAACAGTTTGTTATTGTTAAAAAAAAAGACCTATAATTCGCCTACGAGACACTCCAATTTTCTCAGAATGCAAAGGCATGTATTGCACGAGGATTTTCTTCTGCCCATATACGCGTATTTTGAAAGTCTATATAGCCACTCAGATGAAACCATGCTTCATCCGTAATGCAAGTGAGGTCTAAAATCCCAGGATTCCGAGTATGAAAATTTTGAAAATATATAAAAAAAAACACTCGTTTTTCATGGTCTGTTGGTTGCAATTCTTGAACACATGACACACTGTAGAGTCCAGCGCAGATAATTCTGCCGTGCAATGCGCGACAGAACTAAAGAAGCAGTGTTGCTAATGGAGCAGATAGAAAAATCGCTGCGGTGCGCCGATGCACAGCTGTTACGTACAACAATAAAATTAGAGAATTCAGGTCTATCTAACGTTGAGTTTTAAACGTCATGCATTATACCAGGACTAGGATTAATATGTACTAACAAGTGACTATGTATGTAGCTACATACATATGGACTAAAAATTCGCAAAATATGAACTAACACATAAGTAAAATTACCAAAAATGCTGCAAAGAAGACTTCTTCATACGATTCCTTATTTGAGTGATTTCAAACAAAATAAAAAAATATATATATTATTTTTCATTGCATTAATGCACTGGTGGCGTTCTAACTTTTCACTCCCAAAACCCGTATACACTGGTATGGAACTGCAACGGCAGATAATAACATGCCAACGTGTTAAACCGCTACAATTGCACCATAACGCTCCTCCTGAAGCAGTATTATTATTTCCTCTCTGAGATCGGCGACAGTCGGTTGCCTTTGTTGTACATTTACAAAGGATGCCGGCTTCCACAACAATAACAAGTACATATACTGCCACTAGACGATAAGCTGCGCGGCTTTTTCTTTTGTTATGAACCAGGGCCGGCGCTAGTCATTTTGCCTCCCTGGGAGGTGGCGGCAGATGCCGCTCTATTTCGACCCCCCCGGTCATTACGCAGCAACGGAAAATTGAAAATCAATATATTCCTAACTAAAACATCAAAATATAAAATAAATAATGAGACTTCTTATGCTATTTCAATACTATTCAGCGCAAAAGAATATCTCGCTCGATCACAGTTTTCAATAGGCTTATTTTTTTCTTCTCTTCAAATTTTGCCGCTCTGGGCGATGGGACGGTTCGCCCTCCCCTTCCGCCGGCCCTGCTATGAACTTGGTCACCCATCAAAGCATGGCAATTTTAACACAGAAAACAATATGTATCGCATTAAGCAGCAAAAATGACAGCCTCCTCTATGCAATTTCTACAAGAACACGTGCCGGAGCCAGAGTTGAAATGATGTTGGAGCCACATAATTTATTTATTTTGAATAATTCCAAAATTATGAAATATGAACAATTTGTTGCTGCTGTTCGCTGCTCTCTTGCCAAAATGCTTTATTGGGATGCTAACACCATGACTGGCTTCCTCCTTCATGAACTCGTGCACGTTGCTTAGAATTTCCCGAGCTTGGCTATGCAAGGTTTTTGATTTCAACTTCGCCAGAACTGGAGGCATTATGGAATTTAACGTTCATTAGCAAACACACACTTTGACATAAACACACGCAATACACGCACACAACGTCAAACCGGTCAAATACTTAGTATAAAATAAAAATATGGTGCTTCCAATCCAACAAAACTCACCGCCACTTTACCTGCTTTCCCCTTCCGTGACAGAAATAGTGCTTCATTATTACAGTTGGCAACACTAGTTACTAGCTAGCCAATGAACATGCACTGCATAAAAGAAGCAACGACTACGCCGTGCTATATTGCCACATTGCCGTCCCTGCTGACCGGTGGGAACCGCGAGCTGGAGCGCTGTTCAATTGTTTTGAATGAAGTTTGCGCGAGTGTGTCCAGGAATGGAATGACAATATGGCAACAATAGCGAAGGTTTTCGAGCAGGGTAGAACACGTGATGCTAAGAGAGAGGGAGACGAAACGAAAATACGTTTCTACGCAACGGCAAATTTACGTGTGTGGCACTCTAAGTGTGATTTTTTTTGCAGCTTTTTGACACGTGGAATATGGGAGATTAGTTTCTTGGGAAAGTCTTCGCAATGGTTTTGATGGCGATGCCAGTAATTGCTCCTTTACATCCTGTTTTGTCTCTTCAGACATTTTCCGGCCTCCTGAATGCTGTGTGACAAGCCATCCCGTTGTCTCTAACATTATTACCAATTTCTGTATACAACACTTTGAAGGTACACGTCTCACACGAAATTTAGTTTGAAATGCCCTTTGACATGCTATAAATGAACCAGTTTGCCAGTATTTACGAACGAGGAACACACGCTCTTCGATTGTTTACATTCGAGCCAACACTACTGAGATGCATTGTCGCGGAACAAGACAAATGAAGGTCACTGGAAGATTCAAAACCTATTGCGAGGTGATAGATCCTGTTTTACATTGTAGAAGTTATGTGCATACCAAATTTCAAGAGAAAATTTCAGTAAATGTCAGTTTTATAGACAAAAGTTTGGGGCCTCTTGCGAGGGAGTCACCCGATACTATGATAACTAATTTAACAATTATCTACGCTTATGCTATGGGAACAGACATTCAGATAAAGCAGGTAATAATTGAAGACTAAAATTGGTAAACGCTGTAATTTCCACAATGATTCAAACACCGTTTTCCACGTTAAACTGTGAAATGTGCCATGCCATGTAGTAAACATGAAATTTGACTAGTAGCCCTCTAAGTAGTTCAAAGGGCGTGTAAAAAGGCACTGGTGTGAACGTTCGTACGGGCTGTTGTGCTGAACGATTTCGCTTTTGGCACTTACAACGTTTACCACTTTTAGTCCTCAATTACATTATTTTCAATGTTACCGTATTCAATTGCATATTTAGAAATGTAAAAGCCATATCACACTAAGAGTAATGCGATACAGAGGAAATAAAGAAAAAATAGAAAAGGATCTTATAAATCAGAAGAAATAAAGACATGATAAAATATTAAAACGAGAGTATGTAATGAAGATGTAAAGGAAAGTTGGAATGATGGAAATGAAACAATGAATGTAATAATGTTTTGGTAAGAGAAGGTACGAGTTATCTGTCGTTCGTATGTAGGGCTGTGCAATATTTCGATATATCCATATCGATTGATATTTTCAAAACATCGAAGCGTCGATATCATAAAAATATCGACGTCGATAATTCAATATCGATATTCGATACGCCGATATTCGATACATCAATATTCGATATCGATACGTTGATATTCGATATGTCAATGTCTATTGTAGAGATATGGTGATTGCAAGTACGAGAAAACCTCGTCAAGAGATTATTTATGCTTGTTCATTAACTGGAATTATCCTACCGCCGAGCAATCTCAAGAATGTGCACGCATCATTATTTTCTAAGAGCTTTGACTGAGAGGTGAATACGTGGATCTAACATTATCCAGCGCGTTTGAAAGGTGTAATAACCTTTCGAGGCTAAAGGTTATAAAAGCTAGCTCGCCCAATGTCTCGCTCTCATTTTACTTTATGTCGAATTGAACTCTAACAAAGGTGTACGAAATTTACGGCTGCATAAACCTTGCAGCTACTCGTGTGGGATTGCTCGGAAAAGTGAGCCGAGGGTCGCAGTACCGAACCTCGGCATCAGTCACAATACGGTCAGCCGGGAGCATTTGGACAGAGATACATCATCCGTCTACCAGGTATGAACAAGCGTCAATCGCCCAAATCAAACGTCCATATCTCCTTTCTCTCAGTCGAAGCAGGTTTGATAACAAGTGTTATAAGCTCTACCTAAATGTGTCATTGTTGCATCCCTGTCACCTCAGATCTCTGGTAAAAGGGTATTACGACACTATATTCGATATTGTTATTATTGACGTATGATGGTGTTGCATTCCTTACGTACAAGTTAAGTCAAGTATAAGGATGTTAAGATAACAAGTAATGCGTTCGCCACACGGTGATAGAATTGGAAGGTGAATAATGATAGATTGCCTCTGATTAACATGGAAAGCAAATACGTGAAACAACTAATAAAATGAACAAGGTTCCTAGTTTATAGACTTTGCTGGTTACCCCTGCGTGCCCAAGTGTAGGGATGGCATAGCACAAAATATTTTCTAATAACTTTTTTCTGTGTGACGTACTGTTTCGACGCTGCGACCAGGGACAGCTCGGGAAAAGGGCAGGGACGAAACTTCAAATTGAAAGATACAGATTTGTCGATATTGTCGCGATCGTCGATATCGGTATTGCCTGAATCGTCGATACCGATATTATCGGTGTCGTCGATATCGAAGTCGATGTTTCAATATTCGGTATATCAATATCGAAATTCAATCGATATCGAAAAATCGATATCGCACATATGGGAAGATGGCAACTAACCATTCTTAACAGTTCATTCTGGTCCCATACTTTACCAAATATAATTGATAATATTCACACAAATAACGGTTACTTCAGAGCATATAGAACACTTCTCACCACGTCAGCAGGACTCACACCATGACTTTACAAGAAGGGCTTGTCCATGAAATTCAACATTTGACTCTTAATAGGGCAAATTCTTCATATCTGACGGATTTCACCCAGCGATCAAAGAGACTAACGGTTCCTTTAACAGCTCTCCCTCCAGACAAAATATGAAACTGTTCCTCGTCCGTGTTCGAAGCACCATAAACCCTGCTGGCACCAAAGTACACAGTTACAGAAGCCGTTCTCTCCCCCTCCCCCCGTTTCCCTCACAATTTCCATCACTGGGGAAGGACATTCGCATTAGTCGTCGGTTGGTAGTAAAAAATGTCAGATTCGCCAGTTTCATTCTGCAACCAATTCCGGCCAAGTGTTTCCGGGATCGAGTTGTTCCCTCCCACCCAATCCTCATCCCGACGCCGAACGCACGACAATGTGCTCTTATAATGGCATGGACTAACAGAATAGGATTTTTATTAATGCTGTTACGTAGCAACTTTTGTTGCTGAACTTTCCCTAGTCAGACGGAAGTTTGTTGAAATTCTCGCTCTCTTTTCCTACGTAAGGGAAATCTATACTCTGTCCCGGTTATCTTCATAGCAAGCGATCGAAAGCAAATCCCTGCGCAAGGAGTGACGCGAAACGGTTCCACCATTGAACATGTGAGAGGGAATGTGATTCTGTGGAGGGGGAAAGCGACTGCAGTTTCCAGACTTTGCACTGCTTTTTTTTTCCACCCACTCGATTTCCTCCCCTTCTCTGCCGCTAAGCGTTGCCTTCCTCCAGAGATAAGCGGGACAGAGTATACAAATTGCATTTAGTATGCTATAATTAGCTATTCTCTGTCCCGGCTATATCTGGAGCAAGTGAACGAAAACAAGTCTTTGCGTAAGCTCTACCAAAGAACACGTGAGAGAGATTGCGGGAGGGGGAGCGACTGCAGTTACCAGCCCCGCAGCAGAGTGTACTGTTTCGCCCTGCACACTCAATTCCCCCCACACCCGTTCTCTGTCGCTATGTGTCGCCTTGCCCAACAAATTCCAATGATAGAGAATACCGAATTTGTCAAGCCTAAATTTCAATTACTCACAGAGCTCTGACAATACATTACTTACAATTTACTTTGTTTCGATTTAATTTTGTGCCACTTTTGACTAATTGAATGAATGAGGATAAGAGACGATATTATGAAATTGGTGAATGGATTACTAAGAACAGTCGTACATAGGCCGGGATTCGAAACAGGGATCTCTGGCGACTTATCATTTGCAATAATTGAAACTAAATTTTCCATATTATATCCTGGGTAATAATATTCCCTGGACATAGTGTAGGTATTTGGTAACCAATCAAAACCCTAATGGTTCATATATTTATATTTCCAGCGTTTTGGGGAAGTCAGCCTAGTAATACTATTAACAGTAACCAGAAAAACAAATCATTCGACACTGCAATATAGTCAGTGAAGAGAAATATACCAACAATAGTAAGGTAGAGGTAAAGTTCCCGTGCATGCCGTGAAGGCACATTTAGGGAATGTAGGTGTAGCGCCCCACATATTCTCGATCTCGGTCATCTTGAAAGTGATGTGATCAGCATCACTCTCCGGTCGAGTTTACCCCTGGGTTGCCCCAAGGTACTCATTGATTTGAGGCTGGGGGAGCCACAGAGCAGCTTTATGCGGCGACAAGTCCGGAAAAATTCCGATACCTTTCCCAGAATCGAACTCGGTTTTCTCTCGTGGCAGTCAGACGCCTTACCGCCTTTTTTTTAAGGAATACTCCTAAACGATAATATCCCCTTTCGCTTTTCGGTCAGTTTTTGCATGCAAATTTTTAGTAAATTCTCTATTTTCTCATGGCATACAAATTCAAACATTCATGACAGAACAGGAATTAGAACTCGGGATATCTGGTGTCGTAGTGCGTAGAGCTGACCACTCCGCCACGAAGACCGACGCCGACAATAGCCACCTTGTACCAAAAATAGTGCATTAAATTCTCAAAGACTGATTCCGTAAATATATAATACCTATTAATCTAAAGAGGATGTTAGAGGACACTAACTCACTTCTAACTCCAAGAGATTACTTTTTCTTGTCTATTTCTGTGCCGATGGCGAGGATCGAGCATATGACCTTTCATTTACTGATGCGTTCCTTGCCCTACTATCCTACACCGTATCTTAGAGTTATTGTACGTATCTGTTCTTGAGATGAACCAGTTTCGCGGTCCTACCCTTTCTGCGGCGCCAAATCACCGACTGTTTGTCTTCTTTATTTCTTGGCGGAAGTCTGAAAGAAATGCTTCGGAGAATCCATTGCTCTTCCGAGGGTACAAAGGAGAGCATCTGCGAGCATCAGTGCTTCGCAAAAAGGAATCTGCCACTCCTTCGCGAGAGGTTTTATTCCGCTTCCGCGAAGAAGACTTTCAGAAGTTCCATACTTTCGCGGAAGATGATCTTTACACAAGTCTCTGCTGGAACGAAGAAGACTTGCCAACTTCTTCACACCACTGTTTAAAACTTTGAACTTAGCCTTTAATTTCGTAGTTCAAAAAGTATTAAAACGAATTCAGAAAACGCTTCTTGTACCCAAAATCCTTCCAATTTTCCTATATTTTTCATTGAGAACATAATATAATAGCCTATCAATCCAGTAACCAATAGCACCCAAATATTCTGATCAAGTATTTTAGTTTTGCCTTCTTTACTTTTCAAAGTAAAAGTTGAAACAACTATTCTTAAGGTGGAGAATATCAGCATTGAAGCTAGATATTTTAGGGCCCTTGGGAGAATTGTGGTTTGGCAAAACCCTCAATGTACCTCTAATAACCTTTGAAACCTGTCCGGGAATAGACGATTGTCACAATTCGTTTTTTTGTAATCCAGAAAATTTGCTGCTTGATATGTTGACAGATGATGGACGTGAACAGCTTAGCATCCCAAAAATTTAACCTAGTTTACAACAACGATTCTTACTTATTACATATCCAAGGGTTCAAAAGAAAGTAATGGCAACACATCCATATATGACAAACCATTTTTTGCAGAACCTGCAGACTTTACAATCTCTCAATGTAGTGCGAGACCCTCTGCCACACTGCTAGAAGACACTGAACACCAGTAGCAGTGTTTTCTTTATTGATGTCCATAAAGGAGTGTAGTTGGCGTTTCTGGTGGTGTAAAACGCTGTCCTCTCAGTGGTTCCTTAGCACAGGAACAGTGATAGAAGTTGCATGGGCTCATGTAGGGTGAATATGCCAATTTGTGAATAAATACACAGGGTTGTTAAAAGAACAGGAATTTCAAATAAATTCAATTCCGGTCCAGGAGAGAAAATCAGTAAGCGTAAATGGGTTCTGGACCGTAAAGAACCTTTTTATCTGTAAAGTATTTCAATTCGGTCCAGAAAACTTTTGTCCGGATTAATTTAAATTAGGTCCAGGAAACTTTTTTACGGATTAATTCAAATGCGGTCCTGGAATTTTTCAATCAAACAAAACGCAACTTGTACCGAATATAATTGTGCGAGAGAAAAAGGTTCCGGTCCTGCAGCGGAACCCAATATAACCCATTAGAATTTATGTGTTCATGGACCGTTAACAACCCTGTAGCCGGCCACCGTGGCGGAGTAGTTACCACACCAGCGGTCCCGGGTACGAATCCCGCTCTGGGCATGGATGTTTTTGAGTATCCATTCATCAATTTCATCATATCATCACTCAACCCCATCTTCGCAAATTAGCCAAAAGTGGCACAAGAAGTGAATTAAAATAAAGCAAATCAATCAAACAGCTCTGTAAATTCATAAATTACAAGTATTTTCTGGCCAGCAACAAATGGTTGGATCTGTTGAACAAGTAGCCGAATCTAGTTTGCATGTCGCCTGCACTGAGGTTCATATTATAAGGACCATGAGCAAGGGCGCCTGCAGGAAGGGGCCAAATTGGCACCCCCCTGAGATTTCTGGAAAGAGTTAATGTTATTCAAATGGTGAAACTGTAGCGATATTTTACAATAAAAAATGTTGTATTCTGTGACTTACAGGCCGTAAGTTACAGCAACTATTACTATTATTATTATTTGAAGTAGGGTTGCATTTAAGCTTACAGTCTCTTTTACACTGATTACTATAAAAACAACTTTTTGTCAGTATACCGTAACACAAGCAGTATACCCAGTATCTCCACTACGTATCATACCCTACGGTATGTGGGATCGAACGGGGTTGATATAGCTCAGTAATCATTCATCCCTGATTATGGAGCAACTCGCTACTCATGGTAAGCTTGATGGTAAGGTGCGAGAGGCAATAACTACACACATAAGAATGGAAAAAAACAACACTTACGTTTTTAAACCCGCGAAGACTGGATCAGCGGTTAATGGAAAGAGATAAACCTGTCTCTGCATAGCAGCTGAAGTTCTGCGAAGTATGGTTATGGCCGTGACTGTACAAAGAGTCTCACTCGCGACTCGCTTCAAGACGTTCGTCCTCCAATCGTATTTCTGCCTCTCTCCATCTAATGCTCGTGACTCTCCTCTCAATGTTCGTTCTAAAACTCAACAATGACCTTTCTGCTCCCAGACATTTATTCCGATCGAATTTACTGACAATGCCGAATAAATTAATTGTAGTATCTTCCTTGATTGCAAATGTTTACACCTGTTTACAACGATAGCGATCAAGGAAGCTCGGCAATGTCTGACAAGGCATTCCTCAGATATTTCCTGTCTGGTATTTGGAGTTCTTTGTACTTAAACATTTTCAATGATATTATAGATTGTTACGATATAGTTATGAAAATTGTATATGGATATACAGAATATGGAAATTACAAATGTATGTATTTTTTAAAAACATGATTATTATTAGTAGTGGTAGTAGTAGTAACAACAATAATAAGAAAAATAATAGCAAAAACAACATTAATAATAATAATAATAAAGTTTCCGTGAGCCTGCCCTCCCTTAGAAAAAAATGATGCGGGAGCCCTTGACCATGAGAGTAACAGAGTAATAATTAATAACATTGAAATTGTGAAAAATGCATACACCAATAACATTAATGTGTATAATTGAACTTAAGTCTAACTTACCCAAGGGTGGTTGGTTGCAAGACTCACCACATCTTTCTTTTTTGATTTTTAAATTGTGAATGTTGTTATATATAAAATTTCATAAATTACATTATTCACTTTACAGTGTTCCCAATGTTTCTGCATTACGTTTCTTCATAAAATCATAAAGATAACGTACATAGGAGCTACATTCACGTGGTAGTGCCAATCAGCATTCACTCCTTTTGGATGACATTACAATCATACCTCAAACTGTTTTCTTAGTAATTATAATTAATATGTATGTAAAAATAACATCGATACAACATTATTATGTTCTTCCGAAGTTTAGTGAACGATAAAATATGTGTGAGACACACATGCAATAATTGGCTTTTATTTTCATTATTGTAACTATTATAATTATTGTATGACTGCACGCAGCTTTTATAAACAAGAAAGGAAGTAGTAATTCAAAAAGAAATGGTCTCCCCGATGGCGTAGTGGTAGTCTTGTTGGTTTTTTAGGAGTCCAGGATTCGATATCCAGTGGAGGCACATAGTGCTTCGGATCCCACTTTAAGTTGTAGGTCCAGACCCGATTAGCCTTACTATGCATAAAGTGGACTTACAGTACCAAATCAATCAATCAACAAAATGACTTCTTGAATATTAGTGAAACAAAAATGTGTGGCCCTCTGAGGCTCCCTTCAGATAAGCACGTTTTTTGACCTGCACCTTAAATTTCACAACCAACAATGGCTTTTATGTAACCCTCCACCATATTTTTCAACAATCACTCTACCAGGAGACAAAATACATGTCTCCGTGAACCTTTTGATATTCATCCAAGACTCATTTCGTCATTCTGGAATTAGCATCCATTACCTAAGAAATCCATTCGCAACATTTCTTAGTCCCTCCCTCCTTTCCACATACTTTTTTTCATTCCAGGCATAATATTACCAAGGGAGCGAAATGGAATCCCTTTGAAAGCATTTCCATTGATCACTCGAGCGGAAGATTGGTTTCCTCCAGAAGGAAAAGGAACTAAGGAAGTTGCCTCACGATCCTCAAGTAACTCCCAAGAAATTCCAGCATTGGTAACTCCATTTTGATTCCTGGAAGGTGAGTGCTGTAACGTGTTGCCAACGCTGCAAAACTTTACCATGTCCATCTAGTCTAATGGAAAAGTGAAACCTTCTTTAGAACTTCTTCACCAGAGAAACAAAAGAAATATTTTTTCTTCTGTGGAATTAAAGCATGAATATTGAAGAATGGTTAAAAGTGATTTAACATTAAGAATTGTGTTATTTATTTTGAATAAGAACAATTTCAAAGGATAGGTTGATTGATTGATTTTCTTTATTTTACTTTGCTTTTGTGCCACCTTTTTTTGGCTAATTTGGGGAAATGGGGATGAATGATGATATGATGAAACTGATGAATGGACACTTACAAACATCCATGCACAGGCCGGGATCAGAACTCTTTATTACAAAGCGACGACGCTACCACTGCACCATCGGAGAGGTCCCCAAATTAGTCGAAAAAGGGGTACATAAGCAAAGTAAAAGCAAATAAATATATACTTTGCAAATAAAAATAACTTGAAAATACATTTCGTCACAAAACACAAGACAAACAAAAACTACATAGGTTTTTTTATCATTGATATAATGACAGACTGGGTGAATTTTATACAATCTATCATCTTGTCAAATTTCTTTCATCTCGTTTAATTAATTACATTTCACTAGTTGTTGACCAACAGAGTATATTAATAATTTAAGGCGAAAGTCTGATAAATGACGTCAGAAAAAGAAAAGTAGAAATTACATTACTAGGTTAACATACTGAATACGTATAAATAAGAATACGTAATAAAAGTTTAGTGCTTTGTTTCGGACTTTCCTGTCAGCGATTTTTTTTTCCAGTCAACTTGTGAATGTGGTTTCATTTCTTGCTCACTGATTTGCTGTTGGAAAGTTACGGTGCTGTGATTGTGAGAATATCTTCTTTCCTATTTTCCAGCACAAATGTGTTGCTTTCTAACCTAATCTAATCTAACCTAACCTAACCTAACCTAACTACAGCGCAAATAACACATTCTCACAATCACAGCACCGTAACTTTCCAACAGCCAATCAGAGAGATAGAAATGAAACCACATTCACAAGTTGACTGGAAAAAACTGAGCTTCCTGTCAACATAAGACCCTGAGAGTTTATAACTGTACTTTCTGACATTCCTGTGTGAACCATGTTTTATATACACGAACACACCGCCACTTTCTCCTCACGAAGATGTTGTCAATTAAACTGAGTTAGCGTTATGATAATTTAACAAACGGAATAAATATGTTGGGCTCCTTTGTGAATTTAGTTAAGTGTGTAGGCAATAATGAAAAATGATAAAAAAAATGTAGACGTCATCTCCCGAACGATGTTGCATTGCTGAAACCCGATCGACAACAATATTAGGCTACAACACATTTAACTTCTTAGAGTACAAGATAGTATTTTAACTTGCAAACTTTTAACCCCTGGCAACCATAAACAGAAACAACAAATATTTACTAAAACGTGCCACTGTGTCTACACTAGACAGACAAACATTGCGATGACCGCCTTAAACGTTAATTACAGCTTTGATACTAATGTCGAACATAACAAAATGGCTGTCGCAGAGGATGCCATGATGGTCAGAGAGTTTTTTTCTTTACCGATATTACTTAGGTTAAAGATCGAGTACACTAGACTAAAGCTGTCGTTATATTTCATGGTTTACATATTTTAATCAACAGAACATTACATTTCACATGTAAGAAGTTGAACTGCTGTTATACCTCACAGATAGACTAAGATTTTCTATTTCATGTTTAGCACAATCCTGACTTACAATTAATCCTCAGACATTGGTTTGAGTTGCTGTTTTAAGTCCACTTTATGCACAGTAAGGCTAATCGCGACTGGACCTACAGTTTAAAGTGGGATCCGAACCACTTGTGCCTCCACCGGGTATCGAACCCGGGACCCCTTGATTACAAGGCAAAGACGCTACCACTGCGCCATGGGGGAGGCCCTAATCCTCAGATATGATATTATTATACATGCTATAACAAATATGACTACACATACTACTTTTATGCCTTTTCAGCCATTGCACGAAACAAGAAAACGAATGCACTACATCTGAGAGTTAATATATTCGCAGAATACGGCTGTTTATGTTACTTTACACTCTGGATATTTGATTCTTGTTTTATACCGTCGCTTTACTGATAGTTTTGGGTTCTCAAGACGATGAGGAGAGTGTTGATATGTTGAAATTGACGAAGGGACACTCACAAATAATATCCATGCCCAAACCAGGATTCGAATCCGGTATCCCTGGAAAATCATCGATATTCAACTTTCATCTGGTTAGTTATTTTGGGTCTTACATAAGAGACGTATAGTGTTAACCGAGAAGTCGTGGCTGTTAAGGTACAGAAAGTACACGTGAAATTTAAGGATTCTGTTGCATTAGTACAGAATCCCGTGTAGCCAAATCGCTAGCGCTTTCGCCTCTGGTGCGAGCGGTTCCGGGTTCTGTTCCTGTTGACACAGCACGGTGACAATGACGGTGAAAATAAATTGCTGCTTCCAGTGTCGCAAGTCAGAAAACAGCGGCGATGGTATCACGTGTCATCCAATCGCTTGAAAGGCACTGGTTTTCAGAAGGCTGTTACGCCACTGCACCAATAAAATATACGTTATTTTAATAAAATTTTGTATTTTAAGCCTCTTTATCTTCTTTGTGATAGTTAAAATTGCATTGGTTTTCACCGCTTGACTGAAGATACATTCGATATAATTTGTTTCTGAATATGCAAATACAGACTGTAATTAGGGACAACTTACGGATAACCGAACTTTGTCTGTGCGATCTTAATAATTTCTGAATAATACATAACATTAGATTGACATTAATTACTGATTGGAACAGTCAAGTGGTTGGATGAATATATATATTTGATACTCAAAATATTTTCAATACTGAACGTCGATTTAACTCCTACGAATTTTCATATTAATATGTTCGACAATTTCTGAACAGTTGGCATATCATATGTTGCAGTATTGTCGTTTTAGCTTATAATTTCACGGAGACGTAGGCATAGTTACCAGCATAGTTCTTATCAGATTAATTTAGCATTTGATACTCTTCACAATCAAAGTATGATTTTCTTACACTTAGTATGGTCCTGTACCAAAGGTTTAGTGTTGACACTGTCAACTTCTAATGGAGTACTTCCGAGTTCGAACCCTGGTAGAAGCACTAGGGAATTCCACAAATACCACTTCATACACGAAGAACAGCACCCGATTCACGTATCTTAGCATAAAGTAGACTTAAAATTATACTTAGACAAACTTTTCGGCATATGCACAGTAAGATCTTAATTGTCTACAGGTATTGATTGCACTTGAGAGAAAAGCAAATTTTCCTTGGTAGTGCCTTTTTCACATTGCAGACATTTATCTGACGTGAGTTTATTTCACGCAGTTAATGCTGTATTGATGCATACGGAAGGCAAGAACATAATGCACTGATAAGTTTAAGTTAATACCACCAAGAAAAAACGAATGAAAGATCATAAAATTGATTTTATGAGGTATTTTAGTTCACGAAATTTTACACTTACGAGTTTTGCAATTCTACTTTTGGTAAAGTTTACTTTAGATTAGATTAGATAGGATTACAGGATGCAGATTTTAAGAGAGATTAATTAATTAATTGAATTTATTCAATTGATTGAATTGGACATAAAAATTACTTCAAAACAATAAACCCTACTTAATTCAATGAAGTCACATGTTTGATACAAGCTAACAAAATGTAGAGGTTCCAAATCCAATATCATTTGGATGAGATAAATTCGGTCAGTCAATCAAATCGCCCAATCGGTGTATCTAAGAAACTATAGTTCTCTGAACAAAACGATTCTAAATTACAGGTGTCATAAGTCTAAATTGAGGTGTCAAAAGGTATGGTTTCCATTCAAAAATTAGAAGTTGATTTCAAGATGGCGGCCGTCATCGTCATACACACTATAACATTTTCCTCTACCCCTATTACAAAACTATAGTGTTAGTTTTGCGGAACAGTATGTCATTCAAATTTTATTCGGGTGTATCCATACTTTTGGACCACCCTGTATAATCATACAACTTAAGTGTCTTGATAGTAATGGATAGGGATGTGAAGTTTTCGTTTCAACTATAACACCAAAAAGTTGAGGACAGCAAAATAAAGTGTTTAAAATGTATTTGTGTAGGTAAAGGAGGCGAGTTTTCACTGTTTCGCAATTGCAAAATAACGCGAATTATGCAATTTTTCAGAATAGCACCGAATTTTTTACCTTTAACGCGAAAAACGAAGCAAAATATGCAATATAAACTGGAGATTTTATTTTATTAAAAAAGAACTACCTGAAGCGCTGTTCTGTCATTTGGAGCGTAGTTGGTGATACTTCGATTCTAAAGATATTATGACGCTTTATTTATTACAGTTTGGCGCAGTCATGACCATAGGCGTAGCTACGGGGTGTGCCTAGGCACACCCTAATGGGCTGCTTTATCAAAGAGAATTAAATACAGATATTTCAATAAGAGAGAAAATAAGCGGCAGTTAGTAAGAAGTTGAAAATGTCATTACTTGGTACAAACACGTGCATTATCGCTGATGAAATGGGTGTCTATAGATTTTCGATTTTTTGATGTCATTGGAGAAATAAGATATTTACTGCATTCTACTCTGTACTGCAGTGCCTTTCTTCTATACCTGTCACAAGCTGCACGTGTCAGAGCTTTCTCCAAGCTTACCCAAGTTAAAACTAAATTAAGAGCAACTCAGAAGCAGGATAGATTGGAAGCCCTACTCTTGCTATTTGTGGAACAGGAAAAAGCTTAGTCTATTAATGTAAATGAAGTTATTGAAGAGTTTAAGAACATTGTACCTTTTGACAGACGTCTCTTGTTATAGATGACCTGTATTTTGATGTATTTGTTTGTAACATTTATGAACATTTTGTGTGTGTGTAATTTCTGTGCAATTTGATTTTTTTCTACTACATATATTTATAAATTTTCAACACTGTCATTTAGTGAACTTATATTCCTTTACAAACATAAGTGCAGTTAAAGAGCCAAGTGATTGTGTTGCAAAATATGCTATTAAAAAGGTACAAGACCTCATTTTCTTTCCTTTGTGCACACCCAAATATAAAGTTCTAGCTACGCCTATGGTCATGACCGACAGTGTTTAACCTCGTCCTGAAATACAATTCGCTCAGGGGGATATCTTTTCGGAAGGGGAATTTCGTAGGAACGGGAATATTTTCAGAGAGAAGCACCTGTTGTGTTTCGGAGGGGGGAGGGCGTGCATGTGTGTGTGTGTGTGTACACAAAATGGTCGCAAAGTGGCATTGTTAGGGAAATGTGATGTGTATGATTGTGTTCAAAGATTTGGGTGTTATCATTCAATAATAAAATCATAATTGTGGCTGATGAGCAGGATTGTTTAAGGTCCAGTAACCCATAAATTCTAATGGTTTTATTGGGTTGCGCTGCAGGACCGGAACTTTAATCTCGCACAATTTAAATTCGGTCCAAGTTGCATATTGTTACATTGAAAAAAGGTTCCTTAACTGTATTTAAATTGATGCGGGAAAAAAGCTTCCTGGACCGAATTGAAATTCATTCTGGGAAAAAGGTTTCTGGACCGAATATAAATTCATCCGGAAGAAAGGTTCCTGGACCGTATTTAAATTGATCCTGGTTTAAAGGTTCCTGGACCGAATTTAAATTGATCGGGGAAAAGCTTCCTGGACCGAATTAAAATTCATTCTGGGAAAAATGTTTCTGGACCGAATTTAAATTCATCCGGAAGAAAGGTTCCTGGACCGTATTTAAATTGATCGGGAAGAAAGATTCCTGGACCGAATTGAAATAGTTTACAGATAGAAAGGTTATTTACGGTCCAGAACCCATTTACGCTTAATGATTTTCTCTCCTGGACCGGAATTGAATTTATTTAAAATTCCTGGACCTTTAACAACCCTTCTGATGAGATGAAATTGCTTTCCAAATAGAAGAAATAAGGTCATTTCTCACAAAGGTAAGCCATAGATTTTTTGTTATTAAAACTAAAATTTGTCCCAATTTTTTAGAAATAAAACAATGTAAAAATCTTAAGGATAGAAGGCACAGTAAAAATGCATGTAATAATAATTGTAAATTAATCACACGTAATTTTGCCCCATCCCGCGAAAAATAACACCGAATTGCAGTAAGACGTAACTTTGAAATTAAAGGAAAAGTAAAACGAACACTTCACGTCCCTTGTAATGAATCATATTACAATTTTCACGAATTGGGCCCATTCGGTGCGGCGTCTGACTACCGTGCGAGGAACGTGGGTTTGATTCCCGGGCTGGATGACCTCAGGGGGAATTATTCCTGCAACGCCCTTGTTTATCTATGCGCACAGACACATACAGCAGAGTCCAGAACATCCGAATTTACGGATATCCTACTTGTTGTTCGTCGCACACGAGAAATAGTCCGATACCTTTCACTTGACATGCATTAGAGTTAGAAATGAAATTAATTAGAACTAACGTTTAAAACACAGTTGTCATTAGGTGTATCTCGGTCATAACTTTTTCAAATCAAATAATTCTATTGTGATTACCATCCTGATATTACCATTCTGCCTTCCCTATAGCCCGCTTCAATTTGCATCTTTAAAAGGTTCATCTGATTACATCTATCCTGATGCGTTATCGAAAGGAATTATTTTCTTCCAGTGTATGTGTAGAAAAGTTGGACAAAATGGGAAGGTAAGGTAAAACGAGAAGGTTACACGTTCTGCGTAAACTAGTGATGACATCTACCGGATGAATAGCTAACTAATTACATTGTGAGTGCAGGGGTAATTTTTAGAGTTGTGGCTGGTTAAGCGTGCACAATGTGTTGTCACACTCAAATTGTTTTTCTTTGTAGAAATTGTACCAAGTTGACGTTTTTGGACTCTACTTGATGTGAAAATGTGTATCCAGTAATTCTTAAACAAAATCGGTAAATACAGTATTACAAACTACCATTATTAAGTGTAAGTTGGGATCTTTTTCTGATGAAACCTTTTGTGAAATGAATATTTGACCTGCAGCGCATAATAGCCAAAACTTTGACAAATCTACTAAGGTACACAATTGCATTTCAGATTGTTTTCCATTTCTTGGAAAAAAGAAAAAAACGTAGCCTTTCCATTTTGTGTAAAACTACCTGCGCAGAGACATGTTTTCGTTCACTCGCTCTAGAAATTCCCGGGAAAGAGTAGAAGCATGCTTTAATTATACTATGTCCCGGCTATCTCTAGAGTAGTAACGCGAGACGACTCCATCAATGAACACGTGAGCGAGAACGGGATTGCGTGGGGGGAAGGGGGTGGCGATTGCTGTTACTAGCCTTCGCAGTAGCTGGTACTGCTTCGCTCTGCCCACTCGATTTCGCCCCTTCTCTTTTGCTGCTCGCGGCCTTGCTCCAGAGTTAAACGAGAGAGATTAATAATAATTGTTTCTTCTTGTGGGGAAAAATTTCTTAGCACTCTCCACTTCGAGCGCTGATGATGCAAAATTCGAACAAATTGCATGGAGTTTAGTATATAGATCAACGATGGCAACAGTACTGCAAAAGAGTAATGCAGCACAGAAGAATAAGGGCAGAAGTGTTATATGAAACAGGCACCTTAAAATTTCCCCTTTATTCTATCTCGGACGAAAGATCAGCCAAGATTGATGCTTGAGAATTTGCTTTCGCGTTCCCAGAAACGACAGCCCACACCTCGAAGGAAGTTCCTGTTTCCTGAAGAACTTTGTTATGTCTACAATATATCATGCCTACTTCTGAGATTCCCTCGTGAGTAGTCTCGCTAGTTACGGACATAAAATAATTCTCCTTGAGCCTGGAAATTCATGCCTTGCAGAGCGAAATGCGCTTCATGCTGAAAGGACGTCGCGAGATTCAGCGGTGCGTCCTGTTTACCTCCGAGACTGAGGACTTGAAGACAAACAGCTCTCCAACCATCAAAGAAGATTTCGTGTTCACTACCTCAGCCAGTAATCCGTTGCATGCCATTTTGCAAACAACATCTCGTAATTAAAGCCATTGAACGAATCGCTAAGATTGACTATTAAACATAAGCGTGCGCAGACCCTCTGATCGGGGGGGGGGGGGGGGCAAAAGCCTTGATGAAAGTTCAATCGGGAGAAAGAAAAATCTCATTTCATATCACTGCTTTATTGTATTGAAGGGTATGGAACATGGGCGTATGTAGTGTGTATCAGAAGTCACCAAGTTTCCGTGGCACCAATGCCACCTTCCTTTATTTCCCCCCTCTGTGGTTCAGATACTATTTTACATATAAACATGGTTTCGTACAGCAGATTCAAAACAACAACACATAATTTATTCATTTCTAAAAGTAACACCGAGTATAGGGCGTATTTTATTTACCCCTCAGTTTGTGCCCTTAATACTAAGCCTCGTCTCCAAAGAAAAAGTAAACTGTCCTTTCCCTCCTGTCCACTTTTGTCACCCAACCGCCGCTACTGATTTTCAGTGTGTAGGCAATTTATTTTGTAAACACGTAAAACTAACACAAGTAAGGAATAAAGTGTGAGAATTAATAACAAGAATTTTGCTAGAGATAGTTAAATTTGATACAAAATAATACGCACCCTCCATCTCCATGGTTGCTTGGAATTTCGTCGACTTGAAAATACTTATTTTTTTTTTAAAGAGAATGACATTGTTTAATAACGGCAATAAGATTCCTCTCCACTAAATTTGTAAGTGAGAGTATTAGCGGGGTAACTGCCCCCCTTGCCCCACCGTGCGCACGCCTATGCTATTGAAGTGTTGTCTTCCGAGTGATTAACCTATCTCAGGCAGAGACGTCTCCTGGGCGCCAATTGTGAGAAAGGAATTATTACTTCCTTTCACTTCAGATCCAAGAAATGTAATATAAGCTTAGTTGAGCGCTTTCTTGTAAAATGAATACTTCTCCTTTATTAAGAAATTAGAATGTAGAAATGCTCATTAATGTCGTCGCAGAGCTAGTTGTTGGATGGACCGCATCAGCGAAGGAAGATTTTAAGGTGGGCAAGCACTTCTCGCGTGCTTCTTCCCTCCCCACTCCGCTTTTTCCACCTCACAATGCCTGAATATCGCGTTGGCTGCATGCGGAGAGTTAACAGCTACAGAGAAGAGTGTGCTTGTTGTTTCTTTCAACAAAGAGCAGTGGCAGCGATTAATTTTTCTCCTTGGAGGTACAGTGCAATGCACATTTAGTTTAAAGTTTGGTTTATTTTTATTTCTGGGCCTCTTTCAAAGTTCCAAATGACTTAGTGCAGTATTTTCTCGAAATATTAAAAAAAAAATATCGGAAAATAAAACAGAGGGTGTGATACAGGACCTAATTTAAAAAAAACCATTCAACTTTCGCTCTTTCTCGAAAAAACAAGAAATAGTTAACATTTATATACCTTGGCCTTCTTTAACCGGCCTGTGTAGTAATCATAAGGATAAATACAGGAGTTTGTAAGACATTGTCAAACTGCGCATGACAAGAAAACTAACTGATTAGCAGGTTGTGATGTTACAGAGAGGTTGTTCTGTTATTTGGTGTTGACTGAACAAGTGTGTGGACTAAGGATGGATTTAGCAATTTAAACGTACTATCGGTTTCGATTTCAAAACATGAAGGATCTCTCGGTCATATTAGAGCAAGTTTAGAGCTTTCGACATTTGGGCGAACAAGAATAGATCTTCAGATAGATCAACATATGAAAATATCTGTAAAGCTTTTATAATTTTATGAAAACTTACACATCAAACCTGGTGAGTTTTTAAACTTTTTTTTTATCCATATTTCATTACTTTATACGTTATTCAATATTTAGTAATGTTAATGTGCAAGTCGTCAACTACTGAATACTTATAATGCTATCCCCCCATTCCATAATATGTATGTTTCAAAACAAATTGTGTAAAGCATGCCCTTTATGAAATTAGAGGATACGCCACTGAATTCTCAGGAATCTCTGAAGCAGGGCTGCGCATAACGGCAGAGAATGGAAGAAAGCGAGTGCGTGAAGCAAAGCTGCTTCAAAATGCAAATGCCCAGTTTCAGAGAAAGGAGATGTGACATGATATGTGACAAGAGATGATCCATCTTCTTTTAATTGCAAAATTTACTTTAAAGGAATAATTGAAATAATATTTAAAAATGAATAAATGAGGATATTTCGTAAAGTGTTGCGTAAAATTTAAGAAAGTAAAGATGAAGACTAAGAATTCATCGATTAAGGGGAAATACGCACCATGAAGAGTACAGGCTGAGTCAATAAATGATGACGATAGCCTAGGAACCTATGTTGTGGGATCCTAATCTGACGAAGAAAACGTGAATTCCCAACTAGGAAAGGAATTCAAGTGTTTAGAATACTGGGAAAAGGCAACATCAAGAACAGACTATTAGAAGTACATGCTCATATTTTGTGTAATATTTGTGAGAGAAGGGGGAAAGTGAAGAACTATGAATAAGTCTGGGAGGAATGTGAAAACAGCTACTAAAAAAAATGTGTTTTATTTTCTTATTAAAAAACTAATGATCAATTTTGCTTTTGTTTATGTGTCATGTGATGATTGTAAACTATTTGGCTTCATTCAAAAAACGATTGCTTTTGATAATGTATATGTTTCTCACAATTGAACTCCATTTCAAAATATTTCGATTAACTTAAACAATATGGTCAAATACATCGTTTTATGAAATAGCCCAAATTTCAGATCGTATTTCGTTTAAAGATATTGCAACATGGTCCATCGAGACAAGACTAAATTAGGGATGGGTCTAAAGTATAACCAACCGTACCAGTAGACTAAGGAATGTAGGTTTTAAAGCCAATTAATTCTTAAGTGAGGCGCTCGAGTGAGCCTACGTGTGATCTGAAACAATTTGATTCATTAATTACCATCTAAAATGTTACTTGAATTATGATTTTGTTTCAAAATATTGATCTTACCCAAACCATTTTATGTCGCTTATATGTTTCGAGGATTTAAGGAAGATTGTTTAATTATTTAATTTCTATATTTCTCTGTCTCTCTCTTTCTCTCTCTCTCACACACAAACTCTTACTCCATATCTACCATTTCCTCTCACAGGAATACACAGAGACTCCAACATTTGACAATTTTACTCTGTGTAGCAATATTTAGGGGTGCAGTCCACTAGCGAACAAAAATGTGAAAGTTTGCGCTCGTGGTATATGAAAGGTGCCAAGAGCGTACAACATCCAATGCTGTGTTGCCACATCTATGATTGTGTAATGGCTAGATTAGGTTAGGTTAGATTAGGTTACATTCGACTATGTCTCTGCGGTATGCTGGTGTCTCCTTCCTTCTGCAGCGATACATTGCCCGTCTTACGAGGCCAAAGTCTTTATGAGATAGTGAGGTTCTTTAAATGGAATAGGGTGTTATGAATATAGCCATTCACATAATATGATACATAATATGTCAACTTATAAGGACCCAGCCGGGTTCCCCTGAAAGGAAAGAACAGTTGACACAACGTGGCAACATCGCCATGGATTTTGTGCACTCGAGGTATACATTTTTATCCACAAGCGCAAGCAGCCTTTTCTTTGTGCGCTACCGGTCTACGGCCCTTTTTAGAGCTAGGATGTATTCAGAACAGGGAAAGCATAATCACAGTTAAACTTAGTGTTAGTATAATCCAACTGCAATTAACATGTAAAATGTGCATTTCGCAAAGCACTCGAAGAACGTAATTACCCCTTTAATGCAGGATCATGGGAAACACGTTCCGCCTTAATATATTCAGCATTAACGCCAAGCAACACGCTCAAATATCAGTCACAGAACTTTTGTCACCGTTTGCAAATTTATGATAACATGATTCCTAGTGACGTGCATGCATCAGCAATACTAATTTTATAAATCCAACACCACATTTTTTTCTTATCTGTCTTTATGTATGCAAGAAGGAACATGACTTGTTTGGTGCCAGAAAGGCGATAGAGGAATGGGTGGAAATTTCTCGCCAGCGAAAAGATTACCCTGCAACCAAGCAATGTAAAAATAAGCCAGTTAATCTTCAAAATGTAGTGTGGGGTGTTGACATATCTTGCATCAAAAATAAGCCTGCGGGAGGAAGAGTCAACAATCAAGGAAGAGTGGATTTGTGACTTTGTTTACGTTTCTCGTGTTGTGGCATTCCTGGCATAACAAAAACTTTCTAGTTTCAGGAAGAATATGCTTACAGTTTTTTCTTCTGAAGTATTATGCATCTGAGTTGAGCTTAATCGAAGAATGAAACATTGGATAACGTGGATAGAAGTACACATGCAAGCATGGTTTGCCAAGTTTGAATAAGGTACGTGAGCCAAAGGTGGCCATAGTTCCCAAACTAGGCCGCTTCACGAAAATCATATTTGTATTTAACACAGCTACCAAATGGCACGTCAATGTACTCAGTCCACCTGTGGTGCAATATGCGGAAAACGAACTACCTAGGGCTGCAGGCAGCCATTATATGTAAGTTATTGTGTCAGGGATCGAGAAGATTATTTTACGTTGTTCTTTTCAGGTGTGTGTGTGTGTGTATGTCATTTAACTTTTTTTAATATTTTATACATATTTTGAAATCTCGTTTAATTATCTTTTTGATCACATAGTTACATTGCAAAATTTTTTATTTGTGCCAGAGGAACGGTACCTATTTTTGTTGAAAAACGTAGTCCAGTGGCGAGTTCCTATGGCTGGCCACCTTGGGAACACGTTACACTCGCCTCTAGAAATTACACTTTCTTACATTAAAATAAGTCTTATTGTTAATTATCTAATAATGATAAATATGCACAGATTTTCATGAATCACTAATTGTTATTAATATGTTGACACTATATGTTAAATACTTCAGTGATTTTTTTTATTTTTTTTTTGCGGAAGTGTTTCTTTTATTTATTTTGAAGACAATTAGTATGGTGGAATTAGCTAAAATTTTGCTTCAACCCGCAATTAAATACTACAGAAAATATTTTTCGCAGGAATGTACCGTAATGTTATGACAACTAAAATCCAAAATGTCAAGAGACTTCCCCAAGATCATTCTACATACAAGGGTTGGTCAATAAGTAACCACTCCGCCACGGAGGTTGGTTATGTGTCGTCACTGTACATAATGCATGTCACCAATAAAAAGTTTGAGACTAACAATTTCTCTAATAAATTATAAAAAAAATGAAAACATGAACGAATATGTTTCTTGAACACAAGCAAAATTTTCTACGAAACTATAAGCAGTATGACACCTTTGGTACCCATGGTAAACTAGAAGCAATTTTTTAAAAAAATATTTATACTGTACATGTTCCTAATTAGTTATTAGAGTTATATCCTAAAATTTCAGAAATTTATCTGTCATTGTATATTGCCCTAGAATCTAAACAACGACCACCTTTGGCCCACATACCTTATATCAATTCTGGGAGATTCGTAATCAGATTAGTTTGATGATCTGCGACATTTTTCACTGTTATTTGTGTTTTCATGTGTATCGTTGGTTTATTTATTGATTTAGTTTATTTCACTTCGCTTTATGACACTTTTCACCAATCTTCAAGATGAGGATGAATTAATGAAGAAAGAATCACAAACTCAAATGGACAGCACGAGACACGAGCCCCACAGAGGAATATACTGGCCGTGAGTCAAGACCCAGAGCCTCGCTAGTTTCCAACAATGAAGTGCAGACTGTTCTACGTGGAAGGGATATTGGCACCTTGGCGTCTTTTGATTTGTTTAAGCTACAAACTCATACACCAGTGGTTCCCAAAGGGTGCGCCGCGGCACCCTGGTGCGCTATGGATGGGTTTCAGGGGCGCCACGACATGTTCTATTATTTCCACTGAAATGATTATATTGTTCCAAATATTTGCTTATTTAGTACTTTTTATACGTAAATTGTTTCTGAATTTGAAATGTATATATATTTTAACTAAGGGAAGAGACCTAACCATGCTAACTGAGCGTTGCAAGTCTTAGATGGGCCCACATTCTGACTAGGGTGCCGCGGAAAAACCTAAAACATTAGGGCCTCCGTGAAACGAAACATTTTGGGAACCTCTTTCATGCACCTTGCTCTTCTGGTTCTTCAAAATACCAACTACTGTAATGATGCTTTGAAACTGTTCTAAGCAGAAAAATCTCATGGATAATGAGTCTAGCCATAAGTCTAAGGAAAGCATAAGTTTCTAAAACGTATTTCCATTTTGAGGGAAATGGACCATGTACCATGTACACATTGAAATATTCGACGAATTTCTTCTTCACCTCAAACATCTTGAGCCGCCTTCCGTGGCGGAGTGGTTAGCACATCACGCTACGACGCCAGGGATCCCGGGTTCGAATTCTGGCCTGGACATGGATGTTTGTGACTGTCCATTCATCAATTTCATCATGTCATCACTAGACCTTGGATTTTTAGGTTCTAAAAAGTGTGCTCTTAGGTTCCTAAAACAGGCTCTAAAAATCCTAAAATAGGTTCGAAAAACCCTAAATTAGGTTCCAAAAATCCTAACATAGGTCCTGAAAATCATGTTAGGCTAACAGAAATTCTGAAGTAGGTTCCAGAAAGTTTTCTTAGTTCAAAATTCCTGAAAAATGATGATTAGGTATGGTCACTGGCAATGAAAATGTGACACCTATATCCTGAAATACGAACTATCTTGAATAACGTTCTGTGTGTTACCTAACCCTATGGCAATGGCAGTACTACCATTGGAAATTTGCTATAGAAAACAACTCTTCACCATGCAGTTAGGCAACAAATTTTTTCATGACATCCACAGTCAAACTCTGCAATTTTGTCTGTGAGGATCATCTTACATGGTGAAAGATAATCTTTCAACAAAAACATAGTCAGTGGTGCAAACTTCAATGCTGAAATGATAGTCTGCAAGGCGTGAATGCCACAAAACAGTAACAGTGACACCAGACATTTTGCTTTGATTAGAGCTTTGAAAAATGACCATGGACTTGGAGGAAGGGAAATCGACAGAGTTCACATTCGTCATAGAATTATTTCGTGACCAAACAAAGGAAATGCCTCTGTGTGACTTAAAAATCCTGTAAAACCTTGAAAAATGTTTAGAAACCTATAAAAAGACTTGATTTTGGCACGTAAACCTAAATTAGGTTCTAACAAGGTAAATAGTTTTTTAAGGCACTACAAAACTTCATCAGTTGTTGCATTTTTTAACGAAACATTGACATAACCTAGTATTTCTTATATACCTGTGAATGAAAAAATTGGTTAGAAACCTAAAAACGGATGTTCACAAACTAGCCAAAAGTGGAACAAAAAGCGAAGTAAAATCAAGCAAATCAAATAATAAAAAAAATGAAACATCTTGGACATATCGTCGAACTCTTTACAAATAGTTTTTAAATTACACACTGTCTCAATTATCTCTGGAGCAAGGGAACGTATAGCATCAGAGAAGGAGAAAAAAATGTGTGAGCAGAACGAAACCGTACACGCATGTAACCGAAGTCGCTTTCCCCCTCCATGCAATCCCGTTCCCTCTCACGTTTTCATTGGGCGAGCTATCTCACGATAATACTTGGCGTAGAGACTTGTTTCCGTTCAGCTGCTACAGTTAGGACAGGGTATAGTACCTATCTTAGGCTCAATATTAGTTAATGACAGAAAGCTAAATACTAATCTTATCGACACGTAAATATGGATGCACGAAAAGAATCAAAATTGTTGCAAATAATTCTAGAGATATAATGTGTTTCTAAGACTTGTCTATCTTTAATCGTATTGGATTTTTCTACAGCAATTTAATTAACTCACATCGCTTCAATATTTCTAAATCTTGGGTAATATGAATGTGAAAGTCGTATTAAATTCTGAATCACGTGGAATATTCAATCCATATCATGTATTTAATTAAATGATCTCGATAGTAATCAGTGCCCGAAAGATCCTGGAAATCTTAATCGATCGTCAATTTGTGTAAAATTGCAAAGACATCTCACCAATGCCGCACCAATCAGTTTTTTTGGAAAGACGAGGCAATTGAATTAAACTTGGAAACGATCTTTGCAGCACGTAACTTTGTACGGGTAAAACTTTGACAACGTTTTAACCATGTGCTAACTACTGTCTTGAGGTTTGAAAATCTTACCTGTTTAAAGTCCGGATAATCTAATTTTAAAGCCGTAAAATAAGAGAGTTCTTTCATTCGTTAACTTCAGTAGTATTTTACATTTAATGCGTTCACTTCTGGTAAACCAACTTTTCCATATATTTTTTATACATTTAGCATAAATTTATATTATATATGTATGTTATAAATACATATTTCATTTTACATTACATTGTATATTAGCATTTTATGTTAATATGTATTATATTTACACACACACACACACACATACAGATATATATACACGGTGTTTCATAAGCAGTAATGCAAATTGACACAGGTGAAAGTACGCTATACTACTGTAGAAGCAAAAGAGTCTCAGTTAATATGGGTCTGCAAACGAATCGTTTTCGAGATAATCCCGAATGTGTGATTATAAGCCGCCACTGACTTCATTGTTCGTAAACGTCGTCCTAGTTGGCAAAATGCTAATAATGAGTGCGAATGTGTGGGCACAAGCCGTACCACCTCTCGGAAATGTTATTTTTGATTGCAACGCCATCTCTTGGAAATGTTCTGTTTTGTAAACAAAGAGCAAATCTCGGACCGCGCAAGGAGTAAAGCACTCGGTGTTTACAAAATGCAATCAATGACGGCTTGTAACGACACATTCGCGATTATCTTGAAAACGGCTCGTTTGGAGACCCATGTTTACTGAGAGTTTTTTGCCTCTATTATCGTGTACTTTCACCTGCGTCAGTTTGCGCTTTTACTTTTGAGACACCCTGTATGTAATACACACACACATACACACACACCCACCCCACACACACATATATATTATTTCATGAAAACAAATCATCGAAGACTTAAAACACGAATTGAACTAAAGTAGTTAAAGAACTTGTAGACTTGCTTATCTACGCCACTGAACGTTCTCCATAGCACCCTTCTGATGACCAGAAAACCAACCGATTTACTAGGCTTATATTGATTAATTGATTGAGTTTACTTATTAAACTTCTCATTTCTGCCACATTTCGCTCATCACGAAAATTAGAATGCAAGATGATGTAAAAAAATTGATGAATTGTTCTCACAATGGACACCCGTGCCAAGATCGGGAGGTGCACAAGGAGAATGTGAAGTTTTGCACCCATTTTAAGAGAATTCGCTTTAACAGGAAATATTTTAAAACAGGAACTGGTATGTGAATGTTAGATTACCATATATATGTTGTTTCGTATAGGACGCCAATTAGAAAATTAAATAAAAATAGGTAAAATATCATGACAATAGTTATATTTCACATATGTGTAAGCAGTAACATCTTCCATTTACGGATGAAAGACAATGTCAGGCATATGTCCACCCCTACTGAGTCTGCATACATTCATACGCGGCACAAAATTATTGATAACCCTCTCGCAGATGTCTGTCCCGATGCCTCCAATCACTCGTATTATTTCCGCCTTCAGTTCCAAAAGGGTTCGTGGTTTGTTGGTGTACACCTGTGATTTCACTAACCCCCATAAGAAAAAAATGACAGGGAGTAAGATCGCACTCCACCTGCCAAAAACCCACACCACACAGTCATTCTAAGAGGATGGATGGATTTCACGCTCCAGGATAATTCGAGGATTTTCGGAAGGAAACCACAAGAAACGAGTCAAAACAATTGAGGCTACATTAATAGGCATGACAACAGATGTCCACATTTGTAAGAACAGGTCTGCCAACCTCGAAACAAAACAATAGCACTCAATTCAAATTCGGCGTCCTATGTCGAACTGCTGTTAAAACATGGATAGGCACCACGTTTATGGTTAAAACTAACTAACTCTATGTAATATGCATCCTGGAGTGTCAACGTCCAGTAGGAGTCAAATTACACCTTAATCCAGCCCAAAACTGAAGAGAGTCGGAAATTTCGAATCAATTATTCTGTCTAATAATCTTATAGCTCATTTCCAGTCTTATGGCGGGCGCTCTACATCTTGGAAAGGGAAGTGGGAAGCGAGGAAGCGACCAATCCAGAGCGATAAGAAACACAACAGCCTGTAGAACGAGGAGGGCGTAGTACTCCTTCCCTCGACGTCGTAACACTCGGCATCACGCTGTTGTCTGGTTGGTCTGCTGCGTATTCCCCGCTCCCCACTCCTTGCCAGCGTATAGAGCGCCCGCCGTAAGAATAGAAAGTACCTGTAGTATAGTCATGCCTTCAATTTCTGAGTAGACCCGAAAGAGAACTCAGAATAGTCTGCTAATCAGCCCAGAAGGTAACCTCAGTTCCGCACAATGTGATTCCTGAGTCTGAGACAGGCAGTGAAATTTTGATCCATTATTTCTTCTGAAAAATGTATAACCTGTTTGTTGTCAATTTGAAATAGGTCTACGTTAATGTCCAAATGATTATGTTCACCACAGGAGACCATTGTACGTACTTCTATCGTATTGCACAAAACACGCCAGAATGATTAGGGAAGTACCGTTCGACGAATCTGCTCTTCTGCTGCGACGCATGCAAAACAAGATAAAGTAGGTGAAGATGCTCCGCAACTACTATGGGTTCAGTAGCACAGAAAATCAGATTTCTGCGAAACACTGAAATAACAAAAGTTGGTACGTGCGATTCAAGGCCAGCTCCACACACGACACGACGCATGCAGTCATTTTTGTTGTAAACCGTCTCCAGCCTATTAAAGACCTTTACTTTTGTAGGGAAACTAGAAAAAGGCACTTTGGGTGATGAAAATGTAGCAGGAGATTGCATAAAGTTGAGATTTAGAAGGAAAATTAATTTAATTAAATCCGTAGTTGAACGGATACAACGATGGATGAACAAGCTTGATTGGGCTAGACTGCACAATTAACCCTTGTGTTTTACCGTGTGAAAGTAAAAAAAAAAATGTGCGCTAATAGTACGTATTTAACATTTCGAATTGCCACTGTGCATTTCTAAATTTGAAGTTACATTTCTATGAAATAATAAAAAAAATACTACTACATTACTTGCCATAGCTGTTTCCTTGAACCTAATCCATGTTGTAAACACACAGTATTGCCAGGTCGAACTTTGGTTTCAACGTGAATATACGTATGTGGGAATCTCCACTAGGATTCAACTTTTTTACAATTATGTTTTCATTCGTATTTTTTTCATTTTTTATCCAAAGGGACTCTATAGAAAAAGGTGAGGCCGCGGTAGCGGTAGGGGGCGGTAGGTCAGTCACCCCAGGGGCGGAGCCCGGAATCGAGGGTCAAATAACACTACTTTTTCCCACTTCCAATTGTTTCCTCTCCTTAAATTTTACATGTCTGGAATCCTTGATTTATACCCTTTCCAACGATGTATCATACATATTTCTATTACGAAGGGTCGATTCGACATCATTACCCTTGATTGTTTTGGAATAACGAAAAATAGATGCACACTGTTGTTGCAACTGGGAAAAGTTTAAATGAATTGTGTATCGCTCTTTTAGGATTGTATTGAACAAATATGTAGGAAAAATATCTTTAAATAATTTGTCTTTATATAATAGATCATCATTAGCGAACCGATTTACATGTAAATACATATTTATGTATGAAGCTGAAATCAGTTATATTTTGTATTATCTTTTCGCATCATGTAGATTCGAAAAATTCACTTTTAATTTTCCATATTTTTACATATATTTGGTTTTGGCTTATATTTTTCATATTTTAGTTATTATTACATATTTCTTCCATATTTCACAACATTTCTCAACATATACTCCATATTTGCGCATATTACATGTCTCCGTGTTACCGAGAGAGTTGGGTGAATTTCTTGCAATAACTGACAAATTTCTAATACACTCCCATTACTTCCTGCGATACTGAACACTTTAGCTTTAGTCAATATAAATTCATCTTAAGAGACAACAGAAGGAAATTCACGTTCGAACACTTACAACAAAATTATGTTGTTCATAATTTTGGAAACAGAAAATAAAAACCCATTTTGTGTTGTTTTACAATTAATGTCAATGTAAGCGTACTGTTTTTTATGTAGCTCGGGTAGTGTCTTATATATTAAGAAGGTAAATATTTACAATTTTAACTCCACATTTTGATAAAAATAACTAAATATGTATTTACATATCTAGCACATTTTTATTTAAATCCGTTCCCTGGTCGTCACATAAAATGTGCAAATTTAAGAGACAATGATAATTGAATATGAGAAGAATAATTAACAAGTAAGATCATGTATAAACGATAACAAACTAGAAAGAATTATTGCTTACTGATGTACTTACTCAGTATCTACCTTTAACTTCTTCATGGTATAGGCTGGTTACTTACCTAAAAGAGACGGAAAGTAGATAAGAATAACTTATGAATATACATACACCATATTCATTATACAAGCCACAAATCAACATACTATAACTAAACACGACTACTATTGTTTCATCAGGCCTAACAACATAAAACGTAATCTTTGGTATAACCTCTGATAAGGCAGCGGATAACAATTTTACCTCCATCCATGTGTAGACTACATTTTAAATTAGTTACATGGAATAATATCGGAGTAAAGTAAAATTGCAGCACTATGTCTACTAATAATGGATGCTATTATATGTAAATAATTTATAGGTAGAGCTGTACTCACATTTCAATATTCAATTGTGAAAATATATAACCTAACTCTTTGTATCAGATTAATAGTATGAGATACTTCGAGGAAAACAAAATTGTTATTTTTAAAATAATATTCTACATGTAACAAACTCAATTCAGAATTGTATTAGGTGCATTATACATTAAGAATTTAACAAACGTGTTTATACCTTAACATGTCGAGAGATGTTATCGTACTTTGTACAATATTTTAAATGTTTACAAAATCTTATGTTTATTTCTGCTTTACAATCATTCCGAGGAAGTTTTATGTATTCATAAAATTTACATAATATTCAATGTGTCACGATGAGTATGATGCGCACTTGCTTTCAATGTTCAATGGTTATGCGAAACATTGATAATTGAAACTTTCAGTTTGTTAGTGAATCAATTTACTATGTTAGTCCATCACATTATACTTACCTGGAAGTCCATTTTTCAACATAAGATGGATTCCAAGTTCATGTCCTCTTCATGTCACGAATTTCACATTTTAAGTTCCCCGATTTACCAATGCGGGTTTTTTCTCGATACAAATTAATCATGGACTTACAATATTAGCGTTGACAACATATTTTGTCAAATTATATCTTGTTTTAAACAAGATGCAGACTGATTTTTCAGCCTAAAAAATTAACGACATTCCATTACAAGTCGTTCCATCCTATAGATGACAGTGTATCTAACTACACACTCTTTACACCATATGAACAGAATATAAACTTCTAAACATTTCATAAGTGAGAAATATAATTTTGTACATTTGTAATTTTGTAAAATACTGTTTGCATAATAAATCACATTATTTGTTACTCAGTTGTTTGTTTTTATTTATTTTAAGTTAATAAATGTTGGACAAACTTTAGCGGGAAAAAGTTTTTCCCGTGGGACATAGATTTTTCCCTCACCAAGGGTTGGCAATAATTATCAACTTTTCCTACTCAGGATTAATACGTAAGGCGCTTCTTATATCAAATAGTAATTTGTAATACAATTTTGAGTTTAAAACAAATTAATTTATCTAAAATGCAATGTCAAATCCTATGGAATACGTGTGCGTAACCACATAAGTACAAAAAACCAAGTATATCAAAACTTACTGATTTTTTATGCTCATAGGAATCGCACCGCAAGTACATTGCTGATCAATTGCAACTAAAATTACTTGTCCAATCTTAGCTATTTTTAAAACACTTGAAGTTCAGAACTGTACTCCGATTTATACAATTTTTGAAAGTTTTAAAATTTAGACTTCACTTTTTCCGAACAATAAATATTTGCTCAAATATGAGTGTTTAAGCTTTTTGCATATTTTATTTATAAGGGTACGTGGAGCAAGTTGAATACAATAATTGGAAATAAATTTACTCGTCCATGGAGTCATCTTGCTTAATTCTGTACTGATTTTTTAAAAATATTTTTATAATACCTGCAAAAAAAATTATAATTTTCTTCGTTATCTAAGTCTGTAAGCAACAGCTATGTTACAATTAGCCAGTCGTCCACTACATACATTGTAATTCACAATTATTATGATAATTCCTCTTCTCAATATGCTTTACCATAGCCGCTATGATCCTTCGATAGTAGTGGACTATGGTTTTACTATCTGAAGCAAACACTCTCTACGTCTGACATAAACCAATCTCTGTCCCGGGAACCTATGTAGCAGGCGAAAGAAAACAGGTCTTCTGCTCAAGTAGTGATCCGAGAGGCAAGACCAATGAACGCGCATGAGTGCTTGGAGTGGAGAACATGGCTGTAGCTACCAGCTGTTTGCAACAGCGCGTATTGCTTCGTTTCCTCGACTCGCTTTCTCCCCTTCTATACCTTATGTGCGACCCTGGTTTATAGATTTCCCAGAAAGAATTCGTAGTCGAATAACTCTTGTAAGCAACAAATTACATAGAGTTACGCATGATGCGTCTGCATAGCACTATACCTGTTCTCGTTGTAGGCTGTGTCGTTGAAGTGTGTCAATTTTTTTTTTTTATTTGTAATGTGATTTTATTGACTAACTTGACTGACGATAAAGATGCTATTCAAAGGCTAAAGAATAACAAAGCACCTGGCATTGATTTAATACCAGCTGAGTTAATTAAATATGTTGGAAATTCGTTAATATGTCAATTTAATAAATTAATTTGTTTAATATGGAATAAAGAAGAAATCCCTCAACAGTGGAAAGAATCCATAATTGTTTCAGTGTTTAAAAAAGGTAATAAAATGAACTGCAATAATTACCGTGGAATTTCTCTACTCTCAACAACATATAAAATATTATCTAACATTATTTTAACAAGACTAACTCCATATGCTAATGAAATTATAGGTGATTGTCAATGTGGATTTAAACGTAACAGGTCAACTACAGATCAAATTTTTCACATCAGACAGACACTTGAAAAAAAGTGGGAATATAATCAAAAAGTCCATCAGCTATTCATTGATTTTAAAAAAGCATATGATTCGGTCAAAGGAGATAAATTATATAATATATTAGTCGAGTTTGGAATACCTAAGAAGCTTATGAAAAATATAAATATGCTGACCAAGGCAGTAATTTATTTTATTAAAAACATAAACTAAACGTAACGTTTCAACCTTCTAGCAAGGTCTTCATCAGACTCTGTATCAAGTACAAAAGTAACAAGATACAAAAACAGGGCATTATATATACACAAAACAATACTCCCTCCAGACTATTAGAAAGTTGTTTTGGAACTTTCTAGCAGGTGGCTTTCACTTGTGAACTGAACTTTCACCTAAAATACTAAACATATATACTTCCATATAGAATGTGGTTGGGCTTTATTTCTCATGCTCTTTTTCCGTCATTTTCTTCCTTCTCCTCTCCTCTTTCTCTCTTGTCCTTTCCATTCTTTCTAAAACCTTCTTCCATTCTTTGTTTAACTTCAGGCCCCTATTCCAGTTCATTGTGTCTTCTTCACCTTTCTTCTCTATTTCCTTGGCTTCCTTCCATTTTCTCACTAGCATTCTCTTCTCCCTTCCTATCTGCTTAGCCTCATCCCACTCTATGTCATGTCCTGTTTCTCTCGTGTGTTTAAATATCGCATTTCTCTCTCTCTTAAGTCGTACATCATCCCTATGTTGTTTCATTCTATCTTTCAGTCTCTTTTTCGTTTCTCCTATGTACACACTCTGACATTCTTTACATTTTACTTCGTAGATAATCCCTTCCTCTTCCATTTCTCTGTTTTCCTTTTTCTTGTTTGTATTCTTCGCTATTCCTAAGATGCTTCTCCCTTTCTTCCTGTAAGTTTTAATGCCCGCTTTCCTAAGCACTTTGCATATCTTTGCATATAAATTACTGCCTTGGTCAGCATATTTATATTTTTCATAATCATGGAAACAAGGCTTAATGGTGCTAAGAAGCTTGTTAGTATGATAAAAGTATGCAGCAGTGAAACAGAAAGTAAAATTCGTGTGGGTCTTAATGTGTCTGACAAATTTACAATTCATGATGGGTTAAAATAAGGAGATGCATTATCTCCATTGCTCTTTAATTTTGCTATAGAATATGATGTTAGGAAGGTAAAAGAAATTAAAGAAGGACTAAAATAAAATGGTGTGACTCAGTTGTTAGCATATGCAGATGATGTAGACTTATTAGGGGATGATATAAATACAATTAAGAATAATGCTAAAATATTTTTCAAAACTGCTACAGAGATAGGTTTGGAAGTTAACAAAGAGAAAACTAAATATATGCTTACAAGACGAAACCAAGTGTTAAGTAATAATCATAATCTAATTATTGATAACAACTCGTTTGAACCACTTTCCAAATTCAAATACTAAGGAGTAATATTAACAAATGAAAATTATATTAAAGAGGAAATAAAAAGTAGGCTTATTTCAGGAAATGCATGTTACTTCTCTCTTCATAAACTTTTGTCTTCTCGTTAAATATCTAAGAAACTAAAATTTAAAATATACAAAACAGTAATTTTGCCTGTATTATTATATGGATGCGAAACTTGGTCCCTTACATTGAAAGAGGAACACAAATTGAGAGTATTTGAAAATAATATCCTTAGGAAAATATTTGGACCTAAAATGAATGAGGAGACAGCTGAGTGGAGAAGGTTACATAATTTAGAACTACATAATTTGTATTCGTGTCCAGATATTATTAAAATAATTAAATCAAGAAGACTTAGGTGGGCAGACCATGTGGCATGAATGGGAGAGGAAAGAGGAGTTTACAGGATTCTTGTTGGGAAACCTGATGGTAAGAGACCTATAGGAAGGCCAAGACGAAGATGGAGGGACAACGTTGAGATGGACCTAAAGGAAATAGGTAGGGATGGAAAAGAGTATATAGATCTTGCTCAAGATAGGGACAGATGGAATGCCTGTGTTGCTGCACCCATGAACCTTCGGATTTAAGAAGGCTAGAGAGTAAGTTAATTAGTTAGTGATTTTATTGATTATATCACAACTGCTTACGATACGCAAAGAGCGATGAAGTGTAATCTTCAAATGTCAATGTACAGTCATGGGAAAAAATACTTCCCCCATTCAACTTTAAAACTAATAGTCTTATAGAAGTATTTTTTTTCACAGCTGTACTCACCATAGACGATCAACATTTGCAGTCGCCCGAGGCAGATAGCTGCAAGGGGCTCCTAGAATTTTTCAGATACCATAAACTGAAGAGACAATTTATGTTGCTTACATACCTCTTAACCTTTTCCGGATGGGTTTGAAAACATCGAGTTTTCCCAGGAGACTGTTTGTCGTGTGTCATTTTTGTTGAGCTCGCCAATGACCAAAAAGCAGAAACGTAATTGGCCGATATCTATATCTATCTTCTTCTATATATAAGAAAATGATGTATGTGTGTGTGGGGGTGTATATTTGTTTGTTCCGGCATAACTCTCGAACGCCTGGAGGAATTTAAACCAAACTTGATACACGTATCACTTGCAATCTGGAAATAATATTTTGGGGTAAGATACCTCTGGCTCCCCAAGGGGTAGGGTGGGAACTGGTCACATGTAAAAATAATCGAGAACCACCGATATTAAATTCCGCGCAAACGGACATCCGTGACTCTATGCAAGCTGCACAACGACAGTGTTTCTCGGGTTGTCTAACATTCAGGCCGTATTGTGAATGGAATCCATAGTTTTCGTGACACTCTCAATGCGGTTCAGCTCCAAGTTCATCACCTATCGGCATGGGGGGGGGGGGTGAGAGGGGGTGAAAAATAAAATGCCACAAATGACCTAGATTAGTGTCGAATCCATAGTTTTATGGAGTCGCTAAGCTAATTGGTGACATTCAAGATGACATTTAAAATTAGTTACATTTTACACAATAGTTAGAATTCATTATTTTCCTGTCTAATACAAGATTGGGATAAATAATCACCCGGGCAACGCCAGGTAATCAGCTAGTTGGTAAATAAATTTCAGCCGATACTTTTCCATACCGGTCCACTGGTATCGGCAGATATCGATATATTTGGATCGGTATCATCCCAGACGTACTAAATAGTATGGTCTCTGATAAGTTACTTCCTATTTTGAAATGATTTTAACTTCAGTATTTGAATAGCGATTGCAACTAGCGTCATTTCATTAGACTTTCCAATGATTGAGGTCTTGAGTAACATGACGGGAGATGAGGAGACATATTATATTAATGAGATTCATTGAGAACAACACTTTTGCCGGGGGATTCACGGAAGTGAACTCTCACGTTATGCAACTGCAACAATTCTTACGAAAGGTGTCTCTTTTAAGCCATAGAAGCCAAATGACATTCAGAAATTGTTTCATCACGACTATGACAGGAAGATGGAATTTGGAGAAAGTTTTCTGTGATGGCATCTTGAATGGCCCAAACTGTTTTGATATGTTGTTGTCAGATGGGGCAGTATAACATATTGAGGACTTCATTATAGGTAGAACCATCTATACTGCGTAGCTGAATATCTTAGCATTTGTGTTGAGAAGGTTAACACCTCCCCCCGCCCCATTTCATAGCTGTAAGATAAACTTGGCTACGCTACATCACATGCTCTGATGTCACGCTACGTAATCTCGAGGCCTCGTGTTCGAGCCAGGAGAATCGCTTGACCACTTGGTCTCGGGTAGCAAAGCTACACACGCACACACACACTGGAGGAAAGTTCTACTGCAGTTAAGTATTTGAATTAAACTATGAATTAATCATTATCATAATTCGCGTTAGTCTAATTATCGGCCATTAGGTCTAAAACTAACCTACTTAAAATGGGGGGTTTATTCTTTTATTCTATTTTCTTAAATTAAAGTTCCATAGCTTATTATGGCTGAAAATGTTACGCGTGATAATGTAAAGAATTAATATCGCCCTATGACTATACCACATATACAGGTGGGTGAATGCTCAATTTAGGTGCCAATACGTCAAGGTTATTTACTGTTTATTTATATAAACGTTAGTGATTTTAGAATTCTTGTTATTAGTAATTACTATTTACTTGTTAATGCTTTGGTTGTACGGTAATAAACATGAAATTGAAAATATACATTTGCTTGTAATTTACAATTACTTCATATGGTCTATTGCTCTCACTACTAGGAACGTAGTTGTTTGGTTCTAGGAAAATGGGGGCCGAGTCTAACTATCCACTGCGTGGTACGATGTTCGCACGTAATTTCCTTCCTATATAGAGGCAAACTCCGTTGGAATATCATAAGGCACGGGGAGTATGGTGCAGTATCACATCTTCCGCAGTTTATGTACAGTCACCGCTATTACAAATGAAAACTTCAATCCTGAAACACTTTCGTTTTCAAACTTTACTTCGGAACAGAAATTGCCATTGCTAGTGAAGTTCTCTCAAAGCTGTAGACTTAGGCAACCAAGATAACATCATACAGGAAGCGGGTATTTCAGAATAAACCTGTCCCATTTTTATTGTCTGTGACTGTACATGTTTCTATCATGAATATGTGTTGAGAATGTTTGGGTTTATGCGGAGTTTTGTATTATGCCGAACAAAACCTCAAGGAGTGGATTATGTAACGACACTAGTTGGAACAGAGTTGGTTTAGTGGCTGGATTCAAGGGGTGATATTTTGAGAAGCCACCCGAACGTCAACCTTACTTCCACGTAGTACATCCCGGTAATTGCAATGTTGCAGATCTCGACCAACGACTAGTATAATAATATGTAGGGCTGTGTGTTGTCCTTATATATACTGAGTGCCCCTTTACAGCCTCGGCTCTTAACCACAGACAAAGGTAATAGGCAGACATTGAGTTCAGGCAGGAAACCTATTGCGGTTTCTGCAAGAAGTTCAGAGGATCCACCGCTTGGAGGCGCCCGATTTCACTTCTCGTCAAACTCGCAAACAGCAGGTGGCGCTGGTAAATTTCAAGCAACTGGGGAACGTGACGTCATGGGAGGCAGGTGCGCGAGACGTGTGCTTGCAAAGAAGCTGTCACACGGGCCATGGCATTCAATAAAGGAACTCATCGCTGAGGGGTGACTATGATTACAGCGTCAACAGTTTGGAAACAAAGTGAAAGCGGGCGCCTCCAAGCGGACAATGTACGAACTTCTTGCAGGCACTTTTTTAAAAACGCAACACTTTGCTGCCTAAGATCAATGTCTGCCTATTACCCTTTTGTGTTTCTTAACTAAGGTAAGGAGCTTTTACCCACACAGCACACAAATGTCCAAAACATATCCAATGGATATCTTTTGGATGTTTGTGTCGGAAGTTCTGGATATCCAGGAATATCCAAAATACATCCATTGGATATCTCCTGGATATCCATATGTCCACATACGTGATATCCAAAGGATATGTTTTGGACATTTCCGGATCACTTTTGGACATGTTTTGCACATCAAGTGGGACGTAATCTTGTCATTATGCTTTGATTTAGACCTTTTTGTACGTACTTTGGATATCGTATGGACACGAAAAGTACAATTTTGTGACTAATTTTCGATATTATTTTGATATGAAAGGAAGCATGCAACAGTCAACCACCAATGTTTGTTGTTAATTTTCTTTCACCCCCTTAAAATAGGCACTAGTCAAGTTGGATAGTTCATTGAACTAACCTATCTGTAACTACGCACTGGTAATGAGCAGGTAGTTAAAACACATTTTTTCATTATATTTATTATCAAACATACCATAATTTGTGTTACGAAAACTTAAGTTTATTTTATACCTTTTGCCAGTGACATCTAGCGACGGAGGTAGCATCAACATCATAATGTACCCACAATTCACTTCATAACACTGTACTTCGGTTTTATTTTATTTTGTCATTATTGTTTATGTCTAATGAGTATCTATATTGTTATATTTTATATTAAATAGGCGTGTATCTTGTTATATTTTTTTAAAAAATGTACCCACCCACGCTAACTAATAATTACTTCAAGCTTCCGTCCATCTTGCCATAACATGTTTGTGTGCTATCTGAGAATATTCCTTGGAGATTTGTGATGCTATAAGCGAGCATTGGTCCGATTCTTGTATGCAGTGTATTGAAGCGCTTCTGATTCTAAGATTTTAAAAAGTTTCAATCGCTAATAGTAGCAAATAACAAGACGCTCACGATCAAGGAAAACAGTCACAAGCTTCTGATTCACTCAGTCCTCAGGCGTAGAACACACGAACTGAAAACATGTGTATAGCTATTGTCCATGATAAATAATATATAAGGAACGGGTTTTCCCGGTTGAGCTAAGTAGGATTTACTCCATTTTAGTCTCGATTATACTGAAGCGTTTAGTAAGACTAAATCGAAATTTTCTGATTCTAAGAAGAAAAATATTAAATCACTAATATAACAAGTAAATAAGTTTAGAAACGCTAATGCTTCAATGCAATTATTGTTTCAATTCCAAGATAAAGTAAAAAAAAAAGTATACACAACGGAAATAATGACCATTTTCTTGGGGTGTGCGGGACGGGATTTTTTTTTAATCCCGACATTCGGGAAGGAAAAGAAATCGCAATTTCCCGACAAAGACGGGAAGTTTTCGGGACGGCAAATGTTCACAATTTCCCCAAGATCTAAAAAATCTGGAATTCTCCACGTCATTTACACTTTAAGTGATTCTTTTTGCATTTCTGGTACAAAAACGAACAATTTTCGATAAGTTCCAGACATTTACAATGCAGAAAACGTCGAAAATTAACGACTTTTAAAACTGACCATTCGGAATTTTCCGACTGCTCGGGATACCAAAAAGTCGGGAATTCATTTCCCGTAGTCGGGATCGGGACGGAATGTTTTTCCCCGATACCGGTCACGATTATTCGGGATCCCGCACAATCCTAGAATTTTCTAATAGTCGAAACATGTTCATTGTTGGATAACAAGTTATGGATCAGTTCTAGACATGTACTAGATATCCAAAATTGTATGTATTTTGGATATCCAGTTTTGGACGAGATCTAGATATGTTTTGGATATTCAGTTTTGGAAGAGATCTGGCAACGTATTTGATATTCGGAATTGGACAATGTTTCTTAAAACCAGTTCTACACACGTTTAGGCTGTGTATTAGATATCAAGAATTTGTAGAGTTTTATATGTCCAGTTCTGAATATCTTATAGTCGTCCAATGGATATCCATAATTGGATATCTTGAATTGGATATCTAATGGATATCCAATGGTTATCCATAATATCCATGGATCTGATCTGGACATTGTGGATATCCAATGGATATCCCTGGGAGATTTGTGCTGTATGGGTAGTCCTCACAGACAATTGTTCAGTTTAGTTGTGGTAACGGGTTGAGCTCCGTGTAATGGTGCAAATAGCTTAAGTGCTAACTCGCTAACATTTAATTAAATCAATTCAGAATTGGTTTGCAAATCATTTTAAAAGCGGTGATCTATTAGGTCGGGTGTCTAACTGCCACGCGGGAGACCCTAGTTCGATTCCCGAGATGGATGATCTAAGGTCGGAATTTTTCTGGAGCTCACCCAGGATACTTAATTTAAACCGACGAGCGGTTTTCCCAAATAATCTCGCTCTCCGCCGCCACCTTTGCGTGCGATTTTTAAATTTTTACTTATTTCAGTAAAGCGTTATATCTCGGAGACTATTTGAACAATCTACTTCAGGTAACTTTTGTTTTGCAGCTAGAACATCAGTGCATGCAACCATTCAGAAATGAAAACGCCAAAGCCAATAAGAGGGGTTGGGTGGGCCGCGGCCCCCAACTTTCAATGAAAAAAAATATAAAAATGGGGAGTTTTTTTCACATATTTTATAATGTAATGCACCCAAATATATGAAATGGTTTCATTCAGTTGAGAAAGGACGATTCTTTGAAAATAAGGCTAAAGTTTGCCTCCATTTCTAAAAATAGTGGGAGAAGAGGGGGAAAACTTCCCTTTTTATGATTTTTCCTTGAATGTTGAGAGCCGAAGCCCACCCAACCCCTCTTATTGACTTTGGTGTTTGTTTTTCTTCACGGGTGCATGCCCTGATGTCTTAGCTGCAAAACAAAAGTTACCCGAAGTAGATTGGTCAAATAGTCTACGAGTTATAACATTTTTTTATCAAATAAGTGTATAAATTTTAAATTCGCACCAGCTTCCATACGTAACTTTGGAGTCGGGGGGAAAGGGGATCCTGAGTGTTTTGGTTTTCTTCCACATGACATTTCAAAGTTTTATCTCAACATCTGTCAGCGTTTACAACCTCAGATACAAGTATGAAGGTGCTAAAAGCACATGCACTTTTTAATCAGCACGAAGGTCCACTAGACCATCGGCGGACTACGCCTATTTTTTTTTATGGTCCACGAGTGGACCCTTGGCCCACTAAAGGTAGGGTCAACCCTGGTTGGTAAATATGGCCAGAACATGGTGCTGAACGCATCACCTCCAAATTGCCGAGATCGAGAATGTGTGTTGCCCTACCCCCACTAAATTTGCCTTCATGGAACGGTGCTATATGCACGGGGAACTTTACCTTTACCTATATTTCTTTCAGTTCTAATGTGCGGTTCAAGGACATCCACCCAGCTCGGCGCTTTCCTCTTCCTCACTCCAAGTCCTATGCATTCCACGTGCAGCACCCAATGAACAGGCAGAAGGCGTGTCTTGGTTGTGTTAGGAGGGGAACAGGCGACTGCGAGGGCAGATGATGCCGTGACCTTGAAGATCAGTTTGGAAATGAAAACAGTTATAGTGAGTTATGTGACTTTCTGAGAGAAATATACTTACATCTAGAAACTGCCTTCGAAAGGTCTCTGAAAAATATGAATTCAAAATGTCAGCAAGTCGTTCTCTTGATGTCATTGACAGCTCCGGATAATGAGTTTTCAAATAAAGAAGAGGGCATCAAAAGTGCCATCTAGGAGAAAGTCTAAACTGGCCTTAATATCACTTGAAAGTTTCACCTACTCAATGTAAATAGGGCGGGGGAGAGAAATAATTTAGGATCCAATAACCCTTGCACTTTGTTAAACAGAGCAGTGTCGTCGTCAGTCGTGGAAATCCGCGCGTAGGAGAGCCAATAAAGGCTGATTCCAACAATTCTCATTAACTCTAGGTTGTTTGAACTCTCACAATTTATCACTGCCCAGCTTCCTTCGCTGCAGGAGATGATCCTCCTTGGTAACCTGCCCTTTCTAGGAAGCAGAAATACCAGGAGGAAGGAAAAACTCTTGAGGGTCTCCGGAACATCGACTCCCGTTGCCCGGAGGAACGCACCGGCAACGCGCGAATTGCTTTCGGTGTCTGATTGATTTTTTTCCCTCCTGTTGAAGCAACGAGTCGCGGAGTCAATTGGATCGTTCCTTTTTCTCGGTGTCCTCATAAAAACAAACAACTCCATTGTTACGTCAGATGAAGTGGGAGAATCAAAACTAGACCAAACAGCCATTCCTTGCAATCAGGTTACCCCTTCTCTCTCTGCCTCTTCTTCTCTTTGATACTTCACTTCCATTTGTGGAGCTCTTTTCATCCTCTAGAAGCGATGTTGAGCCACTTTTCTTGTTTCAGCACCAATAAATCAGTCATTGAAGCAGCTCTTGCAAAAAGAGAAGCAGGTCTGATAAACGTAAACAAGAAATCAAACAATTTCTCGGTTCATTTATTCATAAAAAAATACACAAGAGCGTTTTCCAGCTTGAAGGGGAGGGGGAACCTATTCCCCGCTTCATTTGCACATTCCACATCTCAGATTTGTTTTCAACTGGCAAAAATCCTCCCTATGGAATTTCGTATTTTCTCATCGTCACTTTTCATTATCTACGAAGGATTTCCTGTATTACAACTTACTATCAAATTGGGAAAATTATAAAAATTAAGGGGTGTATGGAGGTGGGACCCCACACATTCTCGAACTTAGCAATTTCTTGGGTGTTGTAATCAATACCATGCTCTGCCCACCTTTACTCCAAAGGAGCACATCCCAACCCCATAACCCGCATCACCAGGTACAAATTTATTTGAAGCTGGGTGAGCCACAATGCCATTTCTTGCAGGTCACTTGAAAAATAACTACCTCAGAAATCGAACCCTAGTCTCCCGCGTGGCAGTCACACGCCTTACTGATTATCTGTATTAGGATTAAATTTACCTTTATATCATCCTAAAACATTTACACCTTCCCAATTGAAAATTCTACGACATAATTCTTGAGTCGCTTGTGGTGTGTACGAAGTTGCTTTAAGTTGTCTTAAAGGGTAGCTCTATGTGAAGTGGGGAACTGTGTGCATCCTCAAATGACACAGGGTTCCCCAAACCAGCTAATACATACATAATAGTACAGTACTGACACAGGTGAAAGTACACGATGATAGAAGCAAAAAAAGTCTCAATGAACATGGGTCTGCCAACGTGCCGTTTTCGAGGTAATCGCGAATTTGTGATTACAAGCCGCCACTGACTTCATTGTTTGTAAACATCGCCCTAGTTGGTAAAATGCTAATAATGTGTGCAAATGTGTGATTACAAGCCGGCACTGACTTCATTGTTTGTAAACTTCGTCCTAGTTGGTAAAATACCAATAATACAGTATGGAAAATCAGGAGATCTCATTGCTTTTATCTTTTATTGAACATTCATTCTACTTACTTTACTTGTACGTATATTCTACGTTACAATTACTGTAAACTCGTACCTGTTAAATGAGGTGTTCGAAGTGTCGTCCTTCCATCTCAATGAAATACTGTACGCGAATCCGCATTGAGTTCCGAATTCTTTCGAACACCCCCGGATCATTTCCGAATTGGTCACAAGCTTTTACAATTCTCTGTTCCACCGTGTCAGCGGAAGTGTTGTACACTATGCTTTTGAGGTGACCCCAGAGACAAAAATCCAAACGATTTAGATCCGGTGACCTAGAAGGCCACGGTACAGGCCCGTCACGACCTATCCATATTTGATGATATCTGCGTGTTAGATATCGTCTCAGAGCAGCAGCAAAATGTGCCGGTGCTCCATCATGCATGTACCACATACTCTAACGTGGATCAAGAGGAACATCCTCAAGCAAGCCTGGAAGATCATGCCGCAAAAACCGAAGGTACCTCTGTCCATTGAGTCTTCTTGGAAGAATGTGTGGTCCAATGAGACGATTGTACCCCTAACCACGCACTCAATTAAAAACATTGCTGATGTGGTGCTTCATGAACAGCATGTGGGTTTAGTACACTTCAAACATGTGAATTATGAAAATTAAAAATACCCCGCTTCGTCTGTAAATAAAATGTTACTTGAAAACGAGGGTTCAGTACAACCTGTTGTTCAATCCACTGACAAAACGTCAGTCTAGGAACACAATCCGTATCACTGAGACACTGAACTCTTTGGATGTGGTAAGGGTCGAGTGAATTGCGATGTAAAATTCCCCATACACTACTGCGGTTTACTGACTCATTCTACTCGTCGAGGTACCTGGAGAGTGTTCTACTGCTTCCAACACCATATCCTCAACTTCTGGCGTAATACTTGGAGATCTACCTGCTCTCCTACCATGCTCGAAGCTCCCATGTTCATTGAGGTGCTGATGTATCCTAGTAAATGTGCAACTCTCGGGGTGCCTTCGAGCAGGGTATTTTTCTTGGTACAAGCATGCAGCCTCCCGTGCATTGCCGTTAGCCAAACCATACACAAAATGCATATCCGCATACTCTTCGTTGCTGTAAGGTTCCATTTTCACTACGCAGTCCAGCACAACTGACGCGACTCCCACAGTACGATTTGACTGTGTATACTGCTTGTATCCATACAACGACACCTCTCGGAAATGTTCTGTTTCGTAAACAAAGAGCAAACCTCGGACCGCGCAAGGAGTAAAGCACTCAGTGTTTACAAATTGCAATCAATGACGGATTGTAACCACACATTCGCAATTATCTCGAAAACGGCTCGTTTGCAGACACATGTTTACCTAGACTTTTTTGCTTCTATTTTCGTGTACTTTCACCTGTGTCAGTTTGCTCTATTACTTATGAGACACCATATATATATATATATAATATATATATATATATAATATATATATATATATATATATATGTATATATATATATATATACATACATACACACGCCACACACATACAACGTACATAGTCACCATAGATGTACTTATAAAAAGAGAAGAACAATAAAAATACAAGGTAAAATATTGAAAAATAATATAGAGTAGAATGGACGCACATAGTTCAAGTGTGTTTCAAAAATTTGATTTTGATGTTTGTACACATGCAAATTTGTGGGGGATTAAAATCCACCTCTTCTTGTGATATATGGTCGTGTGTGTAAGATATAAGATTTTTACATTATCTGTAAAATTGAAATTTCAAAAGCATTTGTATTAAAAAAATTGCTTCGATTCGCCACAATAGAACAAAAACTTACAATAATTAGTAGAAATGTGCTAACTGTTGCTACTTAATTATTGTTGAATACCTGAACACTGGGCAATGTGATATTGTCTGAATTACAAGCGGATATTTACTTTGTTTTCAGAGATGAAAATGTTTATTCTTATTTATGTGTCATTAGTATTTATTATTGGTGGTATTATTATTATTCGTAGTAGTAGTAGTAGAGTTGTGGTTGTGTTAGTAGCAACATTAATTTCTTCAAAACTTTACTATATTAACTCGCAATTAATATATTTTTCTCGCAGAAATTCCTTTCCCAAGAATTCACTGTTTGCTCAATTTTTTTCACGAAATGATATTGTGTTATGTTTATTAGCAGTTTGCTTCTTCTGGATGAATTTTAACTGTTTTTACATAATCTAAATTGAAATAAGCCTGCCATCTTGGAAAAAAATCAATGTTGTATTGCCAGCTAAGAATGTTTGTAATATTCAGGATTTTTCACTCTAATATAAGTCTTACATTCCGATTTGAATATACAAAATTACTCCAAATGATTAGCTAACAATAATTTATACTTACAATATTGGTGGATATTTCGTGATTATAATCTGGGTATACAATGTTAGTTTCGCGACAGTTAGTTCAATTAGCGATTCACAAACATGTTACGACCTTACTTATTTTGTAACTTTGCAATGCCGTGTTAAAAAGAAAAATTGATATAGTGTTAACTCAAGTCATTGTTAATGTCCGTGATACTACATGTTGTGACGCAAATATGAACGCGCCAATCAAGGCTTTGTTGAACTAATGTATTCACCTTTCTGTAACTATCTAATGAAGACAGCTCGCTTAAGACAACGAGCATTTATTATGATGTAAATATAGATTTGCCAATCAAAGATTATCCATGTTTGATGAACTAACCTAATTGTAATTAAATAATGGCGGAACATTTAAATTTGTATATTTCCAAAATGTAAGATTTTATCAACGTTAAAGAAATAATTGTTAACTCAAATGAATATGTAAACTTTCTTTGTAAATTATTAATTGCCAAACTATGTATTTTTCAAATATCTTTCTGTTATAATTTAGAGTATTGTAATAAGAAATTACCTAAAGACAGGTGTTCGAGGCTGGAACTTCGGGTATAAATACGAAGGAGTTTGGTCCGTAAGGAGGTCTGTTCTGGTGTCAGTCTAGGTAGAAGTGAATAGGTGCAAGCCGCTCTTCTTTAAAGACCTAGACTGGCCAAATAGGAACGGTCTAATCTAGGAAGAAGTGAATAGATGTATGCCGCTCTTCTGTAAAACCTAGGTTAGCCGAATGGGATATAAGTTCCAATTTAGGAAGAAGTGAATAGGTGCAAGCCGCTCTTCTGTAAAAACCTAAATTGGCAATCTCGGGTGATAACTCCAAGTCTAGGAAGAAGTGAATAGGTGTATGCCGCTCTTCTGTAAAACCTAGGTTTGGGCCACCCTAGTTTGACCTTTCTAGTAAGTTCGAAATTATCTATTAACAATTGACCTCCAAGTTCCAGTTACGAGTTACCTAACCACTGGCTGTAAATACTCAAGCAGTAAATAAACTTTTCATTAAAACTTCACGACGTTGGTTGGATTTGTTCTGCACCTACCCTGAAGATAGGTTTCAGTGTAGACCCTTAGAGACTCCATGCTCCCGACTATAGGAGTAAAGGGTGAGGAAAGTTGCTAGGAACGTAACAGATCCTTTTTGGCGCCCATCGTGATGGCCACGACAGTTTAGAACTTTTTAATGACACGTTACATAAAGGAGCTTAAGTTGTAAATTATATCTAAAGAATTGCTATAAATATCATTGTTATTTATGTCTCCGTCAAGGAAGAAAAATTCATTTACACTGTTGTTCTTATCTTGTCTTACGGCGGTCGGCCTACATGATTCCATGGTAAGTGGGAAGCGACAAATCCAGCTCGATGAGAAACACAGCAGCCTTGCGTTAATTTGCTGTAGTACGAGGTGCGGTAAGCTCCTCCTCCCGCAACGTCGTAACTCACGGCGCTACTGCTATTGCGTGGTTGGTCTGCGGCGTATTCCTTTGCCAGGACGTAGGCCGCCTTCCGTAAGAACGGACAAGAGCCATAACAGTAATCGTTGGCCCTTTTTGGGAGGAGATGTTGTATTCGTTTATCTCGTATTATTATCTAAGAGCAATTAGGAGAATGTGTTGAAGAGAGGCCAATAAAAGTTTCTAATGTGGAAGTGTTGCTTTGTTCGTCATATTTAATTACAAAGTTGTGTGTGTTCAAAGTCAAAACCATTATTTTATTTATCGAAGTGGCAAATTGTAATGATATTCATTAACATTCTATATCATAATTACCTGATGTTTACTTTTCATTAAATGTTGACGCTGTAGGGAATTTTCATTGTTTCATATAAAATAATATTTTCACATCCTTGGTTTCATTCTGTAATGAAATGAATAGTGGATATTAAATATTTTTTTATTATTCATGATTTTTGTGTAGGTAACTGTTTGTTTAGAATGTGGAATCCAAAATATTTGGATAATTGTGTCAAAACAATCCATGAAGTAAGGAAAAAAGCAGATGAGTTGCTTAAATGGAAGCCTTGGTGTCATACTATAAACTCGTATACCGCGTTTGTTAGAACCTGTTCCGTTTCCCGCGCTAGGGATAGCTCGACAGTTTCGGTGCCAATGAGAAACCAGGAAAAAATCGTCTGCTTGAAGCGAGGAGCGAATGGAAGCCACAAGAGAGGCGCTTACGTAGACGCTGTTGCCACGTTGCGTATTTTAATTGGCTGCCTGGCTTTGACTTTCCCCAGCACCGAGAAAAGCCAGCCATCAGCTAGCGCGGGAACCGGGACAGGTTGTAACAAACGCGGTATAGTAACCATACTAAACAATAATTTTTATCTGATGCGGGTGGTATTCTACACGCAAATAAAACTCGGTACTATTATCGTATGGGTGAAACATCTACGAATCATATATTTCGGACTTCTTTACATTGCTAACGTGTTGCGGAACATTTCTTAAGGCGAAATAATGCATTTCTAACTAAGATAATGTTTATTTTCTCTATTTACGAGTACTTACTGTTACTTGTTGTTTCGAATCTGTAACACATTATGGCCGTGATAGCATACTGGTTTAGGGGGCGTTCTGAGAGTGTTTTGTCGATTTATGCAGTGGTGCAACCTCGTTCACTGAAAAATATCTACTTTCGTGCCCCTATTTGAAATTATGCTAATACGTCGCATTTACGTGTAGAACTTGTAAAATAACCTTGCGATTTACCACGTTCATTGTCCATACACAGCAATTCGGAACCATCTTTCTTTCGCAGTTCGGAACCATCTTTCTTTCGCAATTCGTTAATGCTCTTCCTTTACGCACAACACTCTTGCAACCTTGAATATTGACGTCAGACGAGGAATGCCTACGTGGTTAGGTTAGGTTCCATTAGCATAAATACAAAGAAAAAATAATATTTTCGCTAAGAGACGCGTTACCTTTGTATTGCCTAACATGAAAAAGGTCTCTCCTGTGACGTCAGAACACAATGTTGCTAGAGTGTTGTGCGATAAGTGACACCCATTCGGGTCGGAACCATCTTTCTTTCGAAATTTGTTAATGCTCTTCCTTTACGCACAACCATCTTGCAACCTTGAATATTGACGTCAGACGAGGAATGCCTACGTGGTTAGGTTAGGCCTGTTGGGTTAGGTTCCATTAGCATAGATACAAAGAAAAATTATTATTTTCGCTAAGAGACGCGTTAGCTTGTATTGCCTAACATGAAAAAGATCTTTCCTGTGACGTCAGAACATAATGTTGGTACAGTGTTGTGCGATAAGTGACCCCCATTCGGGTCGGAACCATCTTTCTTTCGTAATTCGTTAATTCTCTTCCTTTACGCACAACAATCTTGCAACCTTGAATATTGACGTCAGACGAGGAATGCCTACGTGGTTAGGTTAGGCCTGTTAGGTTAGGTTCCATTAGCATAAATGCAAAGAAAAATTGTAAAAACAGCTCTCTCCTGTGACGTCCGAACACAATGTTGTGCGATAAGTGACACCCATTCGGGAAAAATGGCTTGTTCCGAACTCGACAGGTGGTTCTAGTGAAAACACGGCGAGGCTGAAACACTGGCTACGGGGTTGCATCGTCTTAACACACGGAACATTGCACTCTCATGCAAAAAGCAAATGGCGGGAGCAGAAACAGCGTGTGGGACAGAGATTTTCGCAGAAAACAAAACGCATTCACATTAAAATGAATCAAATCTACATTCAGGAACTTCCAAAACGCTCAAGAAAATGATTTCCGTAAGTACTTTCTCCTGTAAATTTGAAGGAAATTTGAAGGAATCCGTTTTACCCATACGATAATGTTACCTAAAACTCATTGCGTTTTATTTATACTGGAGGTGCTTAAACCGTGGCGTATCATTTCGTCCGAGTTGCGCTTCGTCCGAATTCCAGTAACAGGCAGCGGACCGAGTAGCGTTTCGTCCGAGGGCTACCATCCTAATAGTGTTTAATGAAGCTTTAAAACCTATTGTGTTGCTTAGGTTTACAGTGCGATAAGGTCCATTGTTAGCGCCAGCCAGGACTGCATGCCTTCTTTAATTGCCATCCACCTCTATGAAAATAGAGGTGGGCCTGCCGTATAGCCTCGCACTCGGCCTGCACGACAGGGGGTCATAAGTGACCCATGGACCCGGTCTGATTTTCCATGGATATCTTAAGTTATTTTTAGAATGTTTAAAATGCTTAACAGCTCCATGGAATTACCGCACTCGACAGCTGTCGCTTTGCCAGTTAGTTGATACAAATATAGATAACATCTTAATAATAAACTATAATCTCAAGGTATTTCAATCCATTTGGATAAAGAAAGAGACATTTCTTAAAAATTTAGCAATGTCTCCTGACTACTTCATTGCTCGAGTGGCTCTTACAATTCTGCTGTCCATCGAGACATATTTCTTCTTCCTTTTCACCCCTTCTAAATTCAGCTCCATTCTTACAATCTTAGCATCTGAATGTTCTGCTTCTTTCTTCAACTACATAATCAAATCTTTCACTCGGGGTGTGGTTTACCCATGACTGAGTTCAATCGGTGTTTCCACCCTTCAACCGCGTTGTTTGTCCTGTGTCTCCTTTGGTGGCAGTTCCACATGTCAATTGAAACCTGTGGATTTTCCAACCACTGGTCCATAAAGTAGTCGTTAAATTCAGTCAATTCTTCATGTCTTCTGCCTGACTGTGGATATGAATGCTTCCTTCCTCCACTTCCGTTGGCTTTAAGAATGCTAAGGCAGCACACATCCTGATGGAGTTCCGAACTTCCTGATTGGACTTTACATATTTGTAAGCAAAATGTTCTGCACCTTCTTCCACAGACTTTGTGAGAAATGGAAAAGACAACCTTATACTTTAGCTCTTGGGAAGACATGTTTGATTGCTTCAATAGCTCCTGCCTCAAAATCAATGTTCACTGTTTCAGGAGACCATTCTGGTACTACTTTAACGATAGCTTCAAATAGGTGAATGTAGGTAACCTTTTTCTTGTCAGTAAGCAACGCAAAAACTTCAGGGGTAATAGTGCTTCCTAAATCTACGTGAACTGTGTAAAACCGAGCAAACTGCTGGCTAACACTCTTGAATCTTCCATCCAAAGTAGAGTAGTGTCCCCGGTTCAACGCCCGAAAATGAGGCTCGGTGAGGCTCGCCTTAATGGATTTCTCTCGTAAGGCATGAGCCTCATTTTCTCGCAGTGTTGCCAACTCGGGCGAGGCGTAGCCTTTTATGGTGTATGTTAACGGTTTGCTCTCGTAAGGCATGAGCCTTATTTTCTCACAGTGTTGCCAACTCGGGCGAGGCGTAGCCTTTTACGGTGTATGTTAACGGTTTGCTCTCGTAAGGCATGAGCCCTATTTTCTCGCAGTGTTGCCAACTCCTCACTCGAAAAAATCACCAAGGTTTTTTTTGGGTCTAACCTAACCTAAAGCAAGGAGCTGGCAACACTGCTTGAGGCTTGCTTTGCAGCGTTGCCAACATCTTACTCGAAAAAATCACCAAGGTTTTTATCTTGGTCTAACTTAATCTAAAGCAAGGAGCTGGCAATACTGCTTGAGGCTTGTTCTGCAGTATTGCCAACATCTTACTTGAAAAGTCACCAAGGTTTTTATTTGGTCTAACCTAACCTAAAGAGTAGAGCAGTGTCCCCGGTTCTGCGCCCGAAAATGAGGCTCGGTGAGGCTCGCAGTGTTGCCAACTCCTCACTCGAAAAAATCACCAAGGTTTTTGTTTTTGGGTATAACCTAACCTTAAGCAAGGAGCTGGCAACACTGCTTGAGGCTTGCCTTGCAGTGTTGCCAACTCCTCACTCGAAAAATTACCAAGGTTTTTGTTTTTGGGTCTAACCTAACCTCAAGCAAGGAGCTGGCAACGCTGCTTGAGGCTTGCCTTGCAGTGTTGCCAACTCCTCACTCGAAAAATCACCAAGGTTTTTGTTTTTGGGTCTAACCTAACCTAAAGCAAGGAGCTGGCAATACTGCTTGAGGCTTGTTCTGCAGTATTGCCAACATTTTACTCGAAAAGTCACCAAGGTTTTTTATTTTGGTCTAACCTAACCTAAAGCAAGGAGCTGGCAACTTTGCTTGAGGCTTGCCTTACAGTGCATAAAGCAATTTGCCAACCTACTGGTATTTTTGCCATAGCTTTTTACAAAAAAAAAAGAGAGAGGAAAAAGAGGGAAGAATTAAACAACCGACAGTGTTGCCAACACCTACCTACAGCTTTTTTTTACTTGGCAAGGGTTTAGTCAATTTATACACTGGCGCAACATACACACACTGGGCAATAGAGCCGGCAACAAATATATACTGCTGTAAAAAAGAGAGATGGATGGATGGCAACACAGTATGTGTGTGCGTGTGTGTGTATAATATGTAGCATTATTAACTAGATTGTGTTGGCAACCTACTTGCAACTAAAAAAAAAAATAAGAGATGCCAATGTTGCTGTAAGATAAAGAGGGGGAGACCTATCGTGACCTTTGTAAACCTCTCTCGCGGGAACGATGTGCTGCACACACGTGCGCCTGCTGGCGCCTCTCATTATTTTCGTATTGTGACGCAAACAAACAAATAAATAATTGTTTTTTTTTTTTTAGGATTCCTGGCCCCTATAACCTCGCCAGGGTGCGTGGTGCCCAACCAAAAAAGTAAAAGGTTCTAACGGCTGCGGTTGTAGATAACCGCACCTCTGTAGGGTTTCACGTGTTTTTTTTTTTCCCCCAAACTTCCATGAAACCCTACAGAGGACCTCCGTAATGCATGCAACGTGTACTAACGACTCTAGTGTTATTTGATGTTGTAATATTTTGGATATAGAGTTTTATTGTGTGATAGATAAAAATAATTATGTTTATTATAATATTTTTTTGATGAAGATGGAGAATGTATGTGTGTGTTACAAATAAAGTTGCATGCTTTTTTTTTTAGTGTGTTTGTATGTGTATGTGTTTTTGATGTTCGACAGCATCTGAAACAATAAAAAAGAATTTTATTGTTAATTTTCTCATGTAAAAACAACAACAACAAAATTTTTGTGCAAAAATTTCTGATTGTCTCGTGCTATAGTGCAAAAACTGATGAGAAAAAATATATTGTAACTGATAACTGATGAAATTGATATTGTAACTCATCTTGAACTAGTGAAATTTTCGTATTGTGCTATTGAAACTGATTGTGCTAGTACAAAAATTTCTTATTGTGCAAGAAAAAATGTTAAAAACTTGTTAAAACTGCTCTGTGACCCTCTCGTTCTTCACGTCGTGGACGAAGGACTTCTCTGCAATCAGGATGACGCTGCACACGGTGTCCTCGGGCAAGGCTTCGTGGAACTCGCAGACGACCTTGATGTTGGTTCGATCGTTGACCACCACCTGCTTTCTCTTAGATGTGTTGATGACGAACATGGGTCTGCGGGTTTTGAATTCGCTGGGCGTGTAGTACATGTCCATGCTTCCCTCGGTCACGCGTTTGAAAGAGGTGTAAGCTTCGTAAAGTTTGAGGTAATCGTCTTTGGTCATGTCGAGGTTGTAATTCTCGCGCGGGAAGACTTCGTTGCGTCCATTCTTTAGATAAATGTTCTTGATCTTGCAGTCGTCGAACTTGCTGGAATCTTTTTCCTGGTTGTTATCGCGACCGGTTTGAAAGAGCACCACGACGAAATCTGGCATGTCGAACTGTATGTTGTTAAACTGCGTTGTCACGTCGAATTCCATGTGACTTCCCGACGCCATCTTCTGCACGCACTGGTAACCGTGAAAGTGAATCGCTACCTGCGGACTCTTCAAGATCTCCGCTTTGTACTTGAGGGCGTAGTTTGTTTCGTATTCCACGATCGGCATTCTCAATTCCATGCTCCGGATGACGCACTTGGCCGCTTCGGGTAATGTGTTGGCTATCGGCGTGCCGTCGGCGTTCAAGTTGGTGTATCGCATCAGTGCGTCGTTGTCGTTGGCCGCTCTTCGAAACGTGACGCGCAATCCTCCCTTCCACATGATCTCCTTGTAGTCCGAGAAGAATCCCGGCAGCAGACGCATGGGAAAAAGCACCGTGTGACTTTTAGTCGATATTTTGGTCCCCGCTTCGAATCCTCCCGCCTGGTAGTATGCTGCGTCCGTTTTGGATAATTTCAAAGTTCCCACTGCCGTCGACGTGATGCCTGGATAGTCTATTCTGTCGATGACGGTGTTGTGTTTCCTCACCTCCACCTGCGAGAACAGGTGAGGCACGAAGTTGTCCACGAGTATCAAATTTGCATTGGGCGGAAACGCTTCTCCGCTTTCTTTCTTCACCACGTCGAATTGAAGGTAGAGGTCCGCTCTGTGAGGATGAACGAACCCATCGCCTACGTCCACGTCGTATTCGATCTCCCTGTTCGCTTCGTTGAGATTGGCGAACGTGCGACGGTTGGGAGGGAAAGATTGCAATTCGTAACTTTCGATTTGCTCCATTTTCACTATGCATGTTATTTATTATACGTTGATCTCCACGATGGCAGTGGTCGTTGCACCTGCGAAATCCACCACGTCTTCTTTCTCGTTTGTCACCACCAACTCTATGTCGTCTATGCGGTTGCGGCATACTGGAAAATAGATCGGCGAAGAGGGTGTGTAGATGATCGGTTCCATGAATTCGGAACTGGGTTTGAACGTGGCTATGATTCCCGTCTGCTTGTGACTTCCCAGCAACTCCCCGTCCGAGGATTTCGTGATCATGCCTTCTGCCACGTTACAGTGAACGTTCAGAGTCTCTATGGCCAGAAATTTAGGAATGTTGGTTGCCGTGTGCTTGATGCCAGCTTCGAGTTTGGTGTTGTTCTCGAAACCTAAAAGTTCTCCCATGGTGCCCAGGTCCACGGTCTCCGTCGCCGACACGATTTCCACTCTGTGCGTGACCGAATTTTGAGAAAGGTACGTGCCTTTGGGTAACTGAGCTTGCAAAGTGGAAAGATTATATTGACCTGGCGTGACGACGATGTGTTCGCTTCCGACACTAATTTTGTTGTTGTGCTGCGTGACGTTAGGTATGAGGTACATGCTGTAGAATGCACGCAGAGCTACAGATTTAGGATAGACGATGTCGTCGTGCAGCGTGAGTTTCAAGATCGAAGATTCGCTCGTGAGATGGAACACGCCCATCGTGTTTAAGATTCCACAATGCTTTCTGAAAATGTTCCACCGACGGGTTATTTATTTTAGACATGTATGCGAGAACGGAAAGGCAAAGGTGGCCGCAGTTAACATCGGTGAAACCCTGGATGCGTTTGTCATTGTAGTAGAGGTTGGCAACACTGAGATACTTCATCAACCTGGCAGGTGGTGTGCCACCGAACGAATCGAAAACAAATGCATTGTTATCGTCAATTTTGAGGTAGCATATCCAATGTGTACCAGGATTTTTGTAACTGTCCAGGTTGACCACGCCATACTCTTTTTTCTTCACAGCAGAGGGTAGAGAATCGGACATGAAAACACCCCTGAAGTTTTTTATTCCCAACAGTTCGATCAGAGATTCAATATCGAAGTTGGACAGGGCTTCTTCTTTTTTTATATTTCTTCAAAGCATCGAGGTTGCTTTTTTGTTTTTTGGTTATACCTTTCCCCTTCTTCTCCATAGCTAGGTTGTGACGTTTCTGTTCTTCCAACTCGGCCTTGTTCTTCTTCGAGTCGATGACGGTTTTCGCGATGGCGGCACTTCCGCCGGCCAAACTTCCAACGGCCCCCAAAGCTGCCAGGATGGCTGGGATGCTGAATATGAAACCTCCAATCTTTTGCTGTTTCCGCGAACGCTGCAAGCGTCTCAATTGAGGTGTGCTGAGAAGTAATTTCATTCCGTGTCCTTTCGTTAAGCAAGAACGTTTCTTCTCGCGTTGTTTCTTGGTGAGTAAACCATCGAGGGCACCTAGATTTTTCAGATTGGAGTATGGTATCTGGTACACGACACCTTTGGGCTTCATGTTGATGCTCTATATGTTATCTTCACGGTATGTTATTTATATATATGTTCTGAGATTTTTTTTGTTTTGTGTAATTTTTTTTCGGTATGTTATTTATATATAAATGTTCTGAGATTTTTTTTTGTTCCGTGTAATTTTTTTTTCAAGGATATACTCCGCGCAGAGCCGTTACACAAATTCTATTACGTGCTTTGTTTTCTTACCAAGAAGTTCCTTTGTACCCTTGTACACGATTCGAGTTTTGTTCTCGATTAAAATAGCTAGCTTCTCGTCGGATAACATGTTAGCGTATCGATCTGGTAAAAATAGACTGTATTGTGCGTTGAGCAACAGACGCGCCTTGGGACCATACTGGGTAGAAACAATTGAACCGGAAGTTATCGTGTAAGGTTTGTCCACTTCCAATTCCTGAATTTTTACATATTCGACTGATGAATTTAGCATTTGTTTTAATGCTTGGGCGTCTAGTGATTGTTCACTCATTTTTATAAGATGGCAAACACAACTGGAGTTTTTTTTTTTTACGTAGTGTTATTTATATACCGAAGACATTTTTTTCACGGTTCGAGAAATTTTTTTATTTCTACACACCCCATCCAAATTTTTGTTTCGTGTTCATGGCGATGGTAGTGCCCAGTGCTGCAACTCTTTCTCCCAGCGAAGCATCTCTGCTAACGAATCTTTCGAAAGCTGCGTGCTCTAACTTTCTGTCTGCTTCGTGACGTGCATCCAGATCGGTGCGAGTGGTGTTGTAGGCGATGTCGTGATCTTTGCATGCGGCGTCCAACGGATTCACACCCTTGTCTCCTCTCTTCAATCTTTTCTCGAGTTTGGTACCCGGTCCGCAGAACTGGTAGCCGGGTAAATGCATCTCGAAAGGTAACTTGTTGATGATGTCGTTCACGAGTCCCTTTCCTTCGGCCACGTTCCAGAATCTCGGAGGTAGCGTGTTGATAATTTTAATAAGGTAACCTATGCCCTTGTCGTTGTTCACGATGAAGTTGGAAAGTTTTGTGCTGATCATGTCCACAATTCCTACCTTCTCGTTGTAGAAATTATGATTGCCTGCATTTTCCTCTCCTGCAATAACCAACAACCTGTCTATGAGCTTGCGCACGTCGTCCACCCACACAAACTCTTTGGGCAACGTGTTGTAGAGTTTGACGCCGCTGCCTGTTTTCACCTGGTTCCATATCGGCTTGATGAGATTCCTGTACTTCTCGCCGCTGCTGGATTTGACCCTATTCTGCGAGGCGTCGTTGTTCTGGTACAAGTCATCCGTCATGATCAAAATTTCCTTGTAACTCTGGTAATCTTCGTCGGTGTAATCTTTCGGCTGTTTTTTGGCAACGAGTTCCCACAGTCCCACCGTACCCGGATACCTGTTCCAACTATCCTTCTCGCCTAAATTAACTTTAATGTCGTTGCCTTCGAAGCTCACCTTCGATTTTCCAATCTTCCAAACCACACCGCCGCCTTCGTTGCTCTCCATGCTCGGATACAATCCGAACACTTCATCCTTGTCGAATTTCCCTGTGCTCAGGTAGTCTCGTGCCAAAGGTCCCAACTCGATCTTATCCAAAGACGACGGCGTGCTACCTATGGCTCGACGTCGTGCCGGTACGTCCTTCAGTTCGAACGGCGTCGAAGGAATGCTCGAAATGGGCGTGGGTACGGTGTAACTTTTAGCTGCAAGTGGTACGAGTTCGTTGATCAAATTTTTATTTTGTTCCGTGACGCCTTTAATTTCTTTACCTAGATCGCTGATGGCGTCGATCACAGGTTGATCTTGACGTTTCTTCTCTTCGTAGAATCCGCGATTCTCGGATTTCCAACCTTTGAAACGTTTCGCGAGGTAATCGCGAAGCTTGAGATTTTCGTCTTCGATTTTTCGTTTCGTCATAGCGTTATTTATACACGTCGTTTCTCACAACGTTGCAACGTTTAGAAAGTCGTTGATTTTGTTTCTGTATTTTCCATCGTTGGGTTTTCTCGTCATGTCGATCGTCGCGAATCCGAAATCGTCACTGTTCCAACAGTGGGAGCAGCAGCGTTCCGAAAATTGATTGTAGTTCATGTCTCCGCCTACGTAGTCATCGTACGCGTGCTTGAGGTTGGTGTGATCTTGACGAAACAAACATATGAAATTAGCGTTGTCGCGTACTAACTGTTTTGGAATTTTGGAAAACGTTTGAGCTAAGAAGAAGCAATCTATTCCTTTGTGACGACCTTGCGTGAAAAAATTGCGAATTTCATTTTGATTTTCCAGGATAACATCGTCGAACACAACAACTGAATTTTTACGACAATCGTCGAGTGGTTTTATTTCCGAAGAGAACGTTGCAATGTCCAGACCATCGTACAGTTTCATCAGTTGCTGGTATTTCGCTTGCTCCAAACTTTTCGAGAACACGTACAGGTGCCTGTTTTTCCAATCTAACCAATTCGGTGCGAGGAGAAAATTGTCCACGAGCAGTGTTGTTTTCCCACACTCTGAAGGACCTACGATCAGACAGCGGATGCTGTCGGGAAGCAACTTGCCGTTCTTTTTTTTTGTTTGACTTTCCGAATCAGGTAGACGTTTCACAACATTCCATGCACTCATAGAATCACTTCGTTCGCGTTGATCCAACTCTTTTCCGGAAGTCCCAGCCATTTGACAAACAGTTTGTCGCCTTTTCTACGCAATACTTTCTCGATGAGGTACGTGTCGGGATGTTTTGTTTTAGAGAGTTCCTCTTCGTAAAATCTTCCTTTCAAAATCTCGCCGCTTCTATCTTTTATTATATACGTGTGTCGGTTTCCGGGTAAAACTCGAACCACCGTAAAAAGTTCCGTGCTCCAATTTTTTGTGAACCCCTTCTCGAAGGTGCGTTTGAATTTGCTGATTCTCACCTGGTCTCCAATTTTGAATTTTGATTTCTTGGTAGTCGTGGGAGTGTACTTTGGACAGTAAACTGTAGAAATTAAACGCTGCTCGTCAGATTTCGTAACGTCAGCTGGCTTCATGCCTATTGTTCTGTGTACTGTATCATTATAGGTGTCGACGAGTTCCGGTAGTATGTCGACCCATTTGTAATTTCCTCGAAGCGTGAATCGTTTCCACATGTGTGTTTTCAAGGTTCGATTAAATCTTTCCACGATGCTGGCTTTGATGTGACTGAAGGTTGAATAATGTCGAATGTCATGTTTTTGAATAAACTTTTGGAATACGGCATTGTAAAATTCCTTCCCCTTGTCTGTTTGCAAAAACCGAGGTCGTCTGTTGCTTTCGCAAAAAATTGTCTTGAATGCTTCCGTGACGCATGTCCCCGTTTTGGCTTTCAAAGGTAGAGCCCATGCGAATTTCGAAAACGTGTCTATGACGGTGAGGAGGTACTTGTTGCTCTTGTTCAATTTATGCACATTTTTTAGATTGCCACTACTCATCTCCACGAGGTCACTTTGCCAGAGGTCATCGATCCCCTTGGTTACCACAGCTAAACGTTTGTAGTTGCGGCGTGCAGGTTTATGCAATTCTTCGACGATGGCTTGCCTAGACATTTTTTAGAGATTACGTTTGAAGAGAAGCACCAGCGTGATGGGATTCAAAGAGGGTGGCACTTCGCTCGTGTTTTGAATGATCAGCTTATCGCCGGCACTCACGTCAAAAACGGTGAGATCTTCGTCTTCGTGTATTTCATATACGTTGCGCGTTTCGTTCCAACGTGCCAGAGGAATGTTTCCTGCTTTCTGGACACCACGATTCGATATCAAGGTCATGGTGGGAACGCTAGCTTTTCTGCCGTGAGACCAGTACGAAAATTCATTTATCTGAATCGTGCCATCGAGGAGAAACTTGTAGTACGGATGATAAGGATGTAACATGTACAGTTTGTTACCTTCGACGAACGTGGAGATTCTCTGTTGATTGGGTACGCTGTTGATTTCGATGGCTTGCAGAGAATGCAGTTTAGCGAATTTAGTATCGACGCTAACGAGGTTGCTGTGAAGCTGTCCCAGTGTATTTTGTACGGGCAACAAATGTTCGACGATGGTATCCGTTACTGTAGAAAATGACGGTTTGATTTTCACTTCCACGTTCAACCGCTTGAAGTTTTCGTTGAGTTCTTGTAATTTGGCACCGAAAGAGGTCAGCGTCGATTCCTGCGTGGATTCCAGCACTCCAACTTGATCTCTGATGTTGACGACGATACTCTGAAGGTTCTCGACTTGATTCAATTTCGAACTTTTCTCGGTAAGATCGTTCACGATGCTTCGCATCTCGGTAAACTGCGTGTGAAGGTCGGCGACGCTCTGCGAAGTGGGCAGCGTCGACACCAGCGAAGCAAGTTCGTCTCGAATCTGTTCCACGTTCGCCGTTTCTGTTTCTAGTCGTTTCAGCATACGTGATATGCTCTTTTTCAAAGCGTGTAATTCTTTTGAGGTGGGGAGATTGGCCACCCTACTCTCGAGATCGCTCAATGAACTTTTGACGTCGCTCGAATCGGATAGTGCCGTCACCGCTGTTTTCAATTTTTCCAAATCTTCGCTCGAAGGTACGCTCGTCCGTAACGATTCCAAGTCACCCTGTATGTTGTCCAGTACGTGATGAAAATGAGCAAGATTCGTTTCGACGTTCAAATTTTCTAAATATTCGATCTTCTGCTGAACCGTGCTTAACGTGTCTTGTATGCTCGTCAACGCACTTGCTTCAGCGTGAATATTTTTAATTTCTTCGTTGATCAACTCCAGAGACGCCTGAAGCGTAGCGATGGTGGTTTGAATGTGTTCGAAATCTTGATAAGCCTCCAATTGAATTTTTATGTTCGCGACGCTTTTGCCGATGACCTGCAGTTCGTCTGACGATGGTAGGTTCGTCATGGTATCTTCCAAAGTCTGTAACTTGGATTTAATTTCTTCCAACGTGTCGGCAAATTCTTCTTGTAATTTGGAAACGACGACGTGCAAGCGTTCTACATCAATATCCTTCACGACGGTTTGAAGTTCAGAGAAATTCTTTTCGATTGCCGAAGTTCGTTCTTCGATTTCGAGTTTCAATTTTTCCAAATCTTCATTTTTCGATTGAAATTGCTGCAATTTGACCAAATCATTTTGAAGCTTATCCACGCTCAACTGTATATTTTGAACGTTGTCATAAGAAGGCACGTCGACATAATTTTTTATGAGCGTTTTCAGTTCGGAATCGATTTTCAGAATGGGGTCGAGACATTGCGTTTGGAGCGTAGCGATCTCCGACTCTAAACTTTTGTTTAAGGTCTCCTGCAAAGCGATCAAATCGCTCCTCAACTTTTTAATTCGGACGTCCAACATGAGAATCTCTTCTGCGTGGTCTACACGCTTGGTGTTGCCGAAAATATCGTTAGGCATTTTGGTTAACGGTTATTTATAATAGGATAGATGATTCGTAATTCTACGAAGAGAGGAATGAGTTTGTCGTAATCTCCTAGGAGTTCCACGTATAAACAATCTCCTGCAGAAACATCGTATGTAATGTTAGAAAGCATCTTGTCGTGCTTGATTCGAAAAATGTTCTTGCCGGTAGATATTTTGATTTCGCCTACGTTTTCCGGATTCACGGTGATTTGAAGTTTTCCATCGATTGGAATTTTGTAAAAATGTAAATTGTTGTTGAAGACGTAAAACATCTTGCCTACATCGTCATCCAATTTCGTCCAAATGCTGTTAAGGTGAACAATCAGTAGACCGTTGAGTTTAGTTAACATGGAAGGTAGAAATTCATGATCTGTCGTCGCGCGGTGTACAGTCTCCATGTTGGTTTGTTTTCGGAAACCAAAGAGATTCATAGGTATGCTGGTTATTTAAAATACGGTCAAAGTTTTTTTTGTAATAACAGTCAGTGTTTTTTTTTTTGTAATAACTAACAAAATGATTTTTTTGTTGTTTTTTTTGTTTTGTTTTATGAATCTTCTGTTGAAGATGGGCATATGTTGCAGGTTTCGCTTTCTGCTAAGCGATAGTGCCCCCACGGCAGTGTGTGGATTCCACATTGGAGAACGTACCTCTTGTCGTCGTTGGGATCCAGGGCAATCTTCCTCACTTTGTTGGTGGTCAACACATGGTCGACGCTCTGGATGCGCTGTTCAGCTCTTAGAACAGACGACCTGGTCTTGAGGCAATCCACGAAGTCCTCGAATGTGAGATGCTCCCGAACCACCTGTCTGCCGACACCCTTGGCCTTCTTGGTAACGCTGCCCTCGGCTTTGATGGTATAGGCCTTGGCGCGAAGACCTGCAAACTCAAGAATCACGTCTCCGTCCTTCTCATCTTTGAGTTTGCCGGGCTCTTTTTTGTTGTGGGCCAGGATATCGTACTGGTTCGGCTGGGGATAGCCCGAGGTGTCGAAGAGTTTAACCAAAGATGGAACTGTGGCTATATCCCCGTATGCGTCGGCTGTGCGAACGTGGTATACCAAGCTGTCCGTGTCCGTGTAGAGAAGCGAGATGTCGTGACCGTAGTGTGGACGTAATATGTTGTAATACGTCTCGAACATGTGAAGCTTGCTCAGATCCAGAACAGTAGCTCCGACGTAGATGGGCTTGGTGAGTTTCACCACACCTTGCTTCATGTGAATCAGAGCCAGCTGCTCGTTATAGATTGTTCGAGACTTGAACAATGGACTCGCGACAAGCTGACGACATCGCTCTTTCCTCGTCACCAATTTTATGTCCACGCGATTCCGTACATTCTCCATGGTTTTGCCAAACACTGCATTATTCATGAGCTTGAAGAAATCCTTATCAAGCTCGGACGTGGCTGCGGTGCGGTGTTCGGTGTTGACTTCAATATATGGACGCAACCACGGAGAATGCTCGAACTTGAGGATGTGGTGAACTGTGCGGACTGTGACCCCTTGCTGCATCAACCACCGGAGATTCTGGTAGTGAAGAACGTAATTCTTCTTAGGTTCAAAATCCATGACGAGCTTCTTCTGGTTGGAATCGGGTGGACACTTGAACTCGGGTGCAGGGGGAAGATCGCAGAACAAATCCTGCAGCTTCTCGGAGAACTCAAGGTCCACCTCGGCAAAAAACCCATGTTCCGAATCGTCGAAGCTTTCGATGTCGAATTTTGAAGGATCGGCCCACTCGAACCCTCTAAAGGGGAGTGGCTGCATCATGGAGTGCCCGTACAAGTTATTCACGTCCGTGTGCATGATGTAGCTCGACGGTTGGGTGGAGTCGTAGCCAGTAGCCATGTGATGGTTGTTGGCGCGTGCGTGCCGTTGCGACACCTGGACCATTCCACCCCGCACGGCGCGTTCCACAAACAGCACCATGTCTACGTCCGAAAGAAGCTCCAGCTTGATTTTCGTCACCAGAAACATGGCTGACCACGCCAGTCCGGGGAGACTATAGAAGTAGGCGGGATCCAGGTGGTAGATGTTCATTGCGGTCGCCCGGAACGTCTGGAACACGTCGGCGAGGAGCGTCACATCAAGTCTGAGGTAGGCGTCGTGGTAGTCTCCGAGAGTTCGACAAGCCAGCTCGCGCCACATGGACTGGGCGTGATGATATTCTTCGTCGCTGATGTTCGAGCCTCGTAGCTGACTGTAGAACTTCGCCTGGGGAGGTAGCGACGTCTCCGCAAACTTGGTAGGGTCTGTGACGTATTCATAGGGGTAGACCCCCTTACGCCTGAAGAGACCGGCGTTCAAGTTTGGAAAATTTGCAGAGGTGATGCGCATTTGTTCGTTGCTCAGCTTCCCTGCGAGAGCATCGAGGCTGGCCGGGAGGAACCTCAGGGAGTCGAGGAAGCGAAGCTCGATGCTCCTGCTTTTTGAGTTGGGGATCGGCACCCACTTGCTGACGCTAATATAACGCTCCTCGTTTTGTGCCAGGATATTGATTCTTGCATTGTCGTACCCAAGATGCTTGATCAGGTGGTGAAAGTCGTATCCCGAGCCATTGTGAAAAAACACTGGGATGAAGCGCGGGTCCCAGGCCATACGGTTGCAATCGTTGCACCAAGGACCAACGTACCTACCGTTAAAGTGATCGTGGTGTCGGACTTTACAGTTTTTGGCGGTGTACTCCTCGGCGCAGACAGGGCAAGCGATGGACTCGTCGTGTCTATGTTGATCGTCAGAAGACAGTGGGAGCATAGACTTGGGGGCCAACAGCACCTTCCCTATCTCGATGGCCTCGACAACCATCCTCTCGAGGAAGTGTTTGGCAGCATCGGGACCGCGATACACGTAGGGCTCGGGGGCAATGTGTTGGTCTCGTTGCACCACAACGTATGCGAAACTGGATGCCTCGTGGAGTTGGTAAGGGGTGGTGGAGGAAACTTCGGGATCGGGATCGCAAGTGGACAAGGGTTTGAGGAAGGCCTCGAAATCCGCGATGATGATAGCGGGGTGTTCCACCATGGCACCGTGCATGTGGAAACACTCCACGGTACCAGGTTTGGGCAAGTCTGCCACCCCAGGCTCGTTGGCTTTGCAGTAGAGCTTGTGGTTAGCGAGCTTCTCGGCAGCGATGTTGCGACCTCTGATGCGCTGGTAATCCTGCCGTTTTCGATTACGAAATATAGACAAGCACCTGGGACAAACTTCTATGTGGTGACTATCACTGCTCAGCTGGCTCGAAACAAGCCGAGAGAGGGAACGGATGAGGGTGTAATGGTGATGGGTCTCGTCCTTGATGAGCAGAAGATAAATTTCCTGCACACCATCGTCGTCTACGTCGCTCACCCGGATAGGGTACACCACATTTTCGTCAGTGAGGCCATAAACGTTGATGGCCAACCGAGGGTTGCGTGTACGGGGCTCGAACTTGCGAATGTCCGAGACCTTCACCGGGTAGTCGATTCCAGCCATCGCATCTTCCAGCTCTGGCTCGTAGGGTAGGTAGTGGTTAACTCGGTGTGGATGGTTTTTCCAGTGGACAGGGTGTAACGCTGCAAGCACACACCATACGAAGCACTTGGCGTCACTGTTCTGAATGTTCACGACGGCATTCTTTGCATCAATCGTAGATGGTAAGCGGACGTAGCTGGAGGCGGAGAGAGGCACAAACTTGCAAAGTTTGACGCGCAGTTCGTGAGGCTCGCCACACAGCGAACCCCCCGAGCCCTTAGCTTCATGTTCCTCCTGCTTTGCCACCAGCTCCTCGACAAACTTGTTGTAGATGACCTCGAGGTTGTCAACATCCGCCAGATGCAGCGTCTTCGCCTTGGTGTTGTGGCAGAAGCTGTAAATTTCATCAGACGGCTTCTTGTACCAGCAACAAAGCGATGCGTAGAATTTGGTGGAGTGCGTTGCAAGCGCATCGCCGAGGATGGAAATAATTTGGGCTTGCACGTTCTCCAAAAAGCTACGCACGTCGCATGAGCCCTCCGAAGTAAGGGGAAAGTCCTCTAACAAACGCTGGAAAGCAGACTGGTTCGCTTTCGCCACAGTCTTGATGCGCTTGGCGGATGGTGGCGAGTCGGCTTTCGCTTTCCTCTTGGTTGAGCTGGTCGACGGTTGAGCCCCAGCTGTACTTTCGCTTAAACAAGTAAGCTTATGCTTCCTGGCATACGCAATTGTGATATATTTATTGCATCCGGAACATAGTTCGGTAGCAGCCAAATGCTTGCCTGGCACGCAGGTGCGACAATGTCTTGCAAAATTTTTGCTTGATATAGTTCTTTTGCACACAGGGCAACTTTTCATGGAGCGCATTTTTTTTCGGGGTATGTTTATTTATATGTGATCTGTTGGTGGTAGAGTGTTTACAAAACAAAAAATGCCTTATGAGAAAAATTTTGTAAGCTAATTCTAATTGGTGTTAGTTTGAGGGGTTTATTTATATATGGGTAGTGCTGTCTTCCTCAAATATGTGCTTTAATCAACCCTATAAAAAAATAAAAAAATATATAAGAAAAATATGATTGTAGATAGGAAAAAAAAAAACACGTGAAACCCTACAGAGGTGCGGTTATCTACAACCGCAGCCGTTAGAACCTTTTACTTTTTTGGTTGGGCACCACGCACCCTGGCGAGGTTATAGGGGCCAGGAATCCTAAAAAAAAAAAAACAATTATTTATTTGTTTGTTTGCGTTACAATACGAAAATAATGAGAGGCGCCAGCAGGCGCACGTGTGTGCAGCACATCGTTCCCGCGAGAGAGGTTTACAAAGGTCACGATAGGTCTCCCCCTCTTTATCTTACAGCAACATTGGCATCTCTTATTTTTTTTTTTTAGTTGCAAGTAGGTTGCCAACACAATCTAGTTAATAATGCTACATATTATACACACACACGCACACACATACTCTGTTGCCATCCATCCATCTCTCTTTTTTACAGCAGTATATATTTGTTGCCGGCTCTATTGCCCAGTGTGTGTATGTTGCGCCAGTGTATAAATTGACTAAACCCTTGCCAAGTAAAAAAAAGCTGTAGGTAGGTGTTGGCAACACTGTCGGTTGTTTAATTCTTCCCTCTTTTTCCTCTCTCTTTTTTTTTTGTAAAAAGCTATGGCAAAAATACCAGTAGGTTGGCAAATTGCTTTATGCACTGTAAGGCAAGCCTCAAGCAAAGTTGCCAGCTCCTTGCTTTAGGTTAGGTTAGACCAAAATAAAAAACCTTGGTGACTTTTCGAGTAAAATGTTGGCAATACTGCAGAACAAGCCTCAAGCAGTATTGCCAGCTCCTTGCTTTAGGTTAGGTTAGACCCAAAAACAAAAACCTTGGTGATTTTTCGAGTGAGGAGTTGGCAACACTGCAAGGCAAGCCTCAAGCAGCGTTGCCAGCTCCTTGCTTGAGGTTAGGTTAGACCCAAAAACAAAAACCTTGGTAATTTTTCGAGTGAGGAGTTGGCAACACTGCAAGGCAAGCCTCAAGCAGTGTTGCCAACTCCTTGCTTAAGGTTAGGTTATACCCAAAAACAAAAACCTTGGTGATTTTTTCGAGTAGGAGTTGGCACCACTGCGAGCCTCACCGAGCCTCATTTTCGGGCGCAGAACCGGGGACACTGCTCTACTCTTTAGGTTAGGTTAGACCAAATAAAAACCTTGGTGACTTTTCAAGTAAGATGTTGGCAATACTGCAGAACAAGCCTCAAGCAGTATTGCCAGCTCCTTGCTTTAGATTAAGTTAGACCAAGATAAAAACCTTGGTGATTTTTTCGAGTAAGATGTTGGCAACGCTGCAAAGCAAGCCTCAAGCAGTGTTGCCAGCTCCTTGCTTTAGGTTAGGTTAGACCCAAAAAAAAAACCTTGGTGATTTTTTCGAGTGAGGAGTTGGCAACACTGCGAGAAAATAGGGCTCATGCCTTACGAGAGCAAACCGTTAACATACACCGTAAAAGGCTACGCCTCGCCCGAGTTGGCAACACTGTGAGAAAATAAGGCTCATGCCTTACGAGAGCAAACCGTTAACATACACCATAAAAGGCTACGCCTCGCCCGAGTTGGCAACACTGCGAGAAAATGAGGCTCATGCCTTACGAGAGAAATCCATTAAGGCGAGCCTCACCGAGCCTCATTTTCGGGCGTTGAACCGGGGACACTACTCTACTATCCAAGAAAATATACATATTTTTTGTTTTAATATTTCTTTCCCTCTGGAACTTTCAAATATTAATAACCTCTCACCTTCACAATCGTCAGCTAGTAAGAAAGTGTTGCCATCTGCCATGACTAAAATTTCTGGATCCAAGCTGGGACAAAACGCGACTCATTAAACCGTCGCGGACGAACTGTAGCATTTTCTACGAATTTCGCTTTTGCACGAACTGCAACTCGGACGAAACGTTACTGGACCTTTAAACTTTACCTTTTTTTTCACTTTCAATTGTTTCCTACCCATAAATCCTGCATTTCACCTTTATTCAAAATCTCTTCTACATATACTTATATCTCAATAACACATGGAAATTTTGATTTCAGTCAATCACTTACTTTCTTAGTAAAATCATTAAGATCAAATTTTGAAGCACGCTAGATACATGTGAGTTCATTCTACTGTGCATTATTTTCCATTATTCTAAAATTATTGATCCCTCTAATTTCCTTATTCTTGGTATGCATCTATAATGTCTACGTATCTTCTACTCCCTCTGTCCATAATTATTGTCCGGTACACCTTTGTTGGTTGTCTCATAATATTTGCCCGATATTCAAACTGTGACATTGGTGTATACAGAAGAAGAACATGAAACACGGCAATGAGTCGTACAACTTTATTACTCAAGGATCAGTACAAATTGTGCTTTCCATCTGCCTCTTCGTCTGTCATTCTTGTATTACCATTTTGGCATACCGGACTATAATTATGGGACAGAGGGAGTAATATATAAAAATGGATGTGTGTGTGTGTGTGTGCGTGTGTGTTTGTTCCAGCATAACTCTCGAACGCCTGGAGCGATTTCAAACAAATTTAGGACACGTATCACTTGCAATCTCGAAAGAAATACTGTGAGGATAAGACACACCCTTGCACCCCTAGGGGTAGGGGTGGGAGCAGGGTGACATGCAAAAATAATCAAAAACGACCGATATTAGTGTGGAATCCATAGTTGACGGGGTCGCTGAGATGAATAATGAAACTCCCGATGCCGTTCAACTCCAAGACACCCTGGCACCCCTAGGGACGGGGGTGGGAAGGGGGTGACATATAAAAATAATCGAAAACGACCTATATTAGTGTGGAATCCGTAGTTTTCGGGTTCGCTAAGATCAATAGTGACACTGACAATGCCGTCCAACTCCAATACATCTCTGGTACCCCTAGGGGTGAGAAGGGGTGACATGTAAAGGACCGATATTAGTGTGGAATACATAGTTTTCTGGCTCACTACGATGAATAGTGAAACTCCCAATGCCGTTCAACTCCAATACAACGCTGGCACCCCTCGGGGTGGGGTGAGAAGGGGGTTACATATAAAACGACCGATATTAGTGTGGAATCCATACTTTTCTGGGTCGCTAAGATGAATAGTGAAACTCCCAATGCCGTTCAACTCCAATACACCTCTGGTACCGATAGGGGTGGGAAAGGGTGATACGTAAAAATAATCAAAAAAGTCCATATTTTTGCGACATCACCATTTCAAAATATATCACTAATATATTATTTTGTGAAAGATAGCGTAATTTTTGTGTTATTACATGTAACTTGCACCTTATTTGTAATGTATATCTCTTGTTTAATATTTATTGTATTTTATGTTCTCGTTTTGAGTAATTCAATGTATATTTGAGAAAGTCCATTGTGAGTTATGTACTTGGAGAGCCATATGAACGTAAGGTTTATTGAAGTGAGATATAGATGGCAGCACAGAGCTGAAATGTTTAAAATTATTATATCTGCTTATAAAATTGTTAATAAAAATATAAAATACGGTAAATAATAAAGCTAATAATAATTGCTAATGTAAAAGGAAAAGAATGGACAGAACAATAAGTATACAATTGTGTTACTACATCAATTAAAGTTCTCAAATGTAAATATGTATAAAAGTATAAGAGGTTGAGAAACCATTACAAATCTGTATCTACTAACAGATTCTAACTTTGTCTTATATTTACGAATCCTGTGTGGAAATTTTGATATACACCAGTGGGCGCGCCTAGGTTGCGCATCAAAATCATGGCACCGGGTACTAACATTCTGGTTGCTAGAAAGTTTAGTCGGCGTTCCAGCCGACGTCCCAGGGGTTAACAAACTTTAGTTTATCTAAATCTAGATGCCAAAGATTAGAGGAAAGAGAGTTAAGGACTTCATAACGAGAAGAAGAATACAGAACGGAGAGGAAGAGAAAATGCCTCCGGTTTCCTTACAAGACCCATTAGGACTTGCGCGAGATATAGAATCAGAAAATATCAAGTCAAGACCGCAATACACATTGAAACCTTTGCATTTAAGTTACGGCGGAAGTAGTATATACAAGATTGACGCTCGTGTGTGTATATATCACAATCCAGCCAAGGAAGGAAGTATGCCTGTTCCAGTGAAGAAAGGAAGGAGTGAATTATCTACCATGGCGTATAGAGACTAATGTTGTCTATAAGTGAATCTCTCGAATATAAAGTACATATAAAGATTTAAAAAATAAGCATATAATATCGATATATCAGAAATTAGAATAATATAAACTTGGATTGTACAGAAAGTTATAATAACATAAAATGTTTAAAATCTCCATTGGAAGATATTTGCTGTTCTGATTCACAATTATAAAAACAACCCATTTCCCTGTAGATTAAGTTGCGGAAAAGATTTGCTCCCAAAAGGAGGTGACATTCGTAAATTCGAGATGTAAAGTTGTGTAAATGTCATTTTTGTTTCTAACATGCTTTGTAATTAGTAAGTGATTCACCTGTGTTCAATCTGTGATCTTGAAAATGTATAAAAGTGAGTATCTTGCATGAGAAATAAATATTCCCCGCAGATCGTCGACAGAACTTAAACTCGAAAGAACTGCTCGGTGTTGTGTATACATCTTGGTGTGGTAGCCAATAGACAATAGATGATATGTACAATACTACAACTATTCTTCGTTAGCTACTAAAGTCAACCCAAAGTCTAATTTGGAATCAAGGGCTAAAAGCAAACATTGGCTCAGTTATTATTATTGCATACTTCTTGGTGTGGTAGTTCGGGGTATAAGATAGGCCTACGTGACCATAGGTACGGCGATAGCCACGCTTTGTAGTAATGTGTTATAGTTGAGCCAAGACACCGTTAAAGCGAAATCCTCACATTCGTTCGAAGTATATTTGCTTTATAATTGTAATAAGTTAATAATATATCATTTCATTTCATCAACGGCAGTAATGTGGTTTTATTTCTCTGGGCTGTGAAATATTGTAGTTGACTAACACACCCCTGTACCTGAGAGGAGTCTATGTACTTCAGGGAGTCTCACCGTTCACCGCAGAGCATTATTGAGTTGTTATTATTAAATAAAATTCATCCAATGAGTACCAAATATAATACATGACCGTACGTATCAACGTGTTAGTTGAAGCTGTTGGAACAGAGGATTATCCTGTCCGTGGATCCAAGCGGCAGAGCCACGTTGGCCTCCAAGAAGTACGTATTTACAGGCGTGGGACACGTTAGGGTGACTTTGGGTGCCTTACCAGAAGGTCACTCATTACACCTCTGGATCGGAACTTGCAACCTCCCGAATATGAATCTGTCCACTTACGCAATTACAGAGACTCAGCTTGTGTTTTCGTATACATAAGTATACAAGGTTATCGCAGTCAATCCACCGACCAGAGTTTCCACAAAATATTTGGATTCTCTTTCCGTTCCACCTAAAGCCTGTCTTGAGGCTACACTTCCATTGGCCTTGCAGCCATCTCCTTTAAATCCAATACTTCTGATTCGACAATGTTTCTCTCGGGAAGAAAGCAGAGTCAAGATTGTCGAGCAGAATGTGCGGGAGGAAACCGAATCTCCTTTCTCGACCACCAACCCAGTTGGAGCGTGATGTGAGGGAGATCTCTTCTGTGGACACATGCGATGCTGCGAGCGAAGAGGAAATAGAAAGAGTGGCTTATGAATGACGAGAAAGGAAAGTAATACAGAAGTGAAGGTAAATCCAAACCGCATCATCAAAGGTTGATCAGGAAACAGAGTTTCGTGCATTTGTAACTCTGTCTACCATGACATTAATCCACCAACTGCGCTGCTGAATCTGCCCACCACAGTATGGTAGAGAGAGCCATGTTCGAGTCCTTGTCGACCTCGCGGTTTATTTCCCTTAACTCTCGAATAGAAACTATCCTTTTCCTTCGCTGATTAAGACTGACTGGCTTTCTAGTCTTCTTTTGTAAGAACATTCACAGAAACTCGGAATACTTTAGACAAAATATCGTGGACAGTCCACCTTCCTTACTGTAACCAAAGCTTCTTTAACGTTTTCTCCCTGTGCCTGAAGTAAGGCCTGGTGATACTTAGCGGACGGAGCCTCGCGCGTATCTCTGCCCTCTCCGGACGGGAACTTTTCAAGAGCGCGCTTTTCTAACTTGCCCCGATGTACATCAACAATACAAATCTTAGTTCGGGAACTAATTGCGGTATAGAAATGAAATATGTTTTTCTTTTTCTTCGGAATGACAGACTTTTTATCGAAGGTGATATTTATAAATTGTATCTCCCAATAATCATAGATAACACAGGCCTGCGAAATTGAAATTGTTGAAAAATACAAGAGAGGGGTTCGCTGAGTTTTATGTTATTCGGTGTGCTGATTTCGAAAATTACCTCCATTTTTTTTCCATCACGTCAGGATTTTTTGTACAATCGATATCGATATTTTTGCTAAAATCCTATGTGAAAAGGAATTTTCGCAAACAATTTTTCATGCACTATCTGGCAACAGTGGTTTTGATCCATTTAAATCTTTGTAATATCGATGTCTGGTGATGCAAATTGATTTATTAGCAATTGATTTTATTTTTTATAGCTTTAAATTTAAGAAAACCACTGTTGCCACATCGCACAAGCCGCACAAAGTTCCCTTGCCTTTACACTTTTAACATCCCATTATGGTGAAGTTTCTAGAAAAAAAGCACCAACGTATTATGTTCATTTGTGTTTATTAAGGTAACGTACATAAAATAGACGATTGACCATGAAGAGCAATGTATGTGTACATGAACGTTTGACACAAATTGTAAACTGAACAAACAACAAAACCAAACACAAACAACCCAACGCTTGAAATTTGTCCAGCATATTCATAACAATTGCTTTATAGTCAAGATCCTTGTAATTCCCCAGAAATTTACTGACCACATCTTTGAAGGCAACCCAAGCTTCTTTCTCCTTTGTTGTCATGTTAGTCTCAAAGTCTTTATCCTTCATGAGCTTGCGGATATCTGGACCAACAAATATCCCCTCTGTCAACTTGGCTGCGGAAAAACCTGGAAACTTTTTGCACAGGTATTTGAAACAATCGCCATCTTTTGGAATAGCCTTGACAAATTGCTTAATTACACTTAATTTGATATGCAACGGGGTAACAATACTTTTTGGGGTCAACTAAGCTGTTCCGAATCACATTCTTGGTGCCTGGTTCAAGATTTTGTCTTTTAGCCCATTCTTTCTTGACCCAATGTTGAGTCTTTGCACGGTTGTCCCACTCACAAATGAAACATGGGAACTTTGTATATCCGCCTTGTTGACCAAGAAGCATGGAGATAACTTTCAAATTACCGCAAATGGTCCAACTGTGGTCGGCATATTTTATTTTGTTGAGGTCGAGAGCCAGGTTTTTATAGCGTTCTTGTAAATGTACCGAGTGTGCAACTGGTACAGATGCATACTGGCTTCCGTGATGAAGGACAGCTTTCATACTCCTTGTCGATGAATCTATAAACAGCCTCCATTCATCTTTATCGTAGGTGATACTAAATTTGCTCATCAATCCGGGAACATCAGAACAATAGACCAGGTTCTCTGCTTCCTCAAAGTACTGAACAAAGTCCTTTTCTCGATTCCTGTACCAATAAAACGTGGTTCTTTTGGCCAATAAATGTTTCTCTTTCAATCTGGAGCCCAACAATTCAGCTGTCTCTTTCGAAAGGCCCAGATCTCTAGTCATATCATTAACTTCAACCTGAGAGAAGGGCTGAGGTGAATCGCCTCCAGAGGGCTTATATTCGGTATCGGAGCCTTGACCATCTGGATGTTCCGAGTCTGAAGACTCTGAAGAGATGACTGGTAATTCAGTTGGAGGCAAAGGCACTGGCACATCAGGTCCATGAGGAACGGGGCGTATGGCCGATAGAATGTTCTCAGGATAAGAGATTAGCTTGTGATTTTTTCGGTTATACCCACGGACATGGCAGGCACAAAAGTAACAGTCATCACAGTGGTTCCTCGGCTCCCTCCATGTCATAGGAATTCCAAAGCGTAAAACAGTCTTCTTTCCGTTGAGCCATAAGCGTAGATCATTGAGACGCTGCACACACACACTTTATGAGGAACCAACGATTTGTCCTGGTCTCCGAGTGTCATGCCAAAATACGCAAGATAAAGTTTTCTTACATAGTTTGTAATGCTCCTCATGCAATGTTTAAGAACACTATATTCGCCGCATACGTAACAAAAGTCATCTGGCACATTTTCACAACGTCTCGAACTCGAAGCCATGGTTCACGAAACGCACAGAGGAAAGCACCAGTTACAATTGTTTTTGTGATGCAGTTTCCGCTTGTTACTGTCTCAGCGCACGAACGACACTACACATGAAAGACAAATTGAGACGAACTTACAAATTTCCACGTCTTTTATCTTACTACGAACACGGTAAGTACATGATCTGCTGGGTTAAAGAGCGATAAACTGAGTCCCTCATGAGGACATCTGTGTTATATCGTTTCTGCTGCCTCCAGACAAGTCGCGAGAATTCAGTCTTACGAATAACACGTTCAGGATCAATCCAAATAAAGCTCGACACAACTGGAAGGTGACTGCCGATTACGCTGGCTTAGCGAGCGTTCCTGCGCAGTCGGCGAACCAAGATAAGGATTTGCGCGACGCTATTGGTCGAGAGCGATTGCGACGGGGAGGGAGGGACGTCGACGATGGGGAGTCACAGAGGGGTATCGTTTCACCACGGTAGAATGATGGTCAGGCAGAGAGGAAAGATATTCCACGCCGAAACAACATATTTATGGTAAATGTTCATACAAATCCACGTACAATTAAATTTTTCAAGAAAACGTGACGTGATAGACATTTTTCTTTATTTTTTTTTTAACTCAGCACCACAAAATACATAAAGTTCACCTATCACTTCCCTTGTATTATTTTCATCGCAGGCCTGTGTAATGGAAGTAGATTTTCGAAAGTCGTAATTTTCTGGAAATTTTTAAAATTGGCCTTTTGCCACGGAACCCCAATTGTCGCACGTTCTTACATTGATATTTTTTTTCATTATTCCATGTAAAAGTTTAATATACTAGAAAAAAGCGCTCATTGAGGAGTTGCAGCTGATTTTACAAGACCTATTACATAATACTCAGAAGAAACAAATCACTTTTTCAAACTACGCTTCTTAGTAATAGTAGCAATGGACACACTGCTTTGCAATTCGAGTCGGTCATACATTCGTATATATACTACTGAACAAAATATGCAGAACTGATGTACCGTGTAGAGTTTTCAAGAAATGGCGCGTTGATTGATGCCACAACATGTTTAAATTGAGCGTGAAGACCTTTTCCCTTCCGTCCTTTAAAAGGTTGCCTTTACCTCAAATAAAGCATTGCAGTTCTGAAAATGACCCACAGAACAGAATTCATTGCAACTATAATTGACTTCCTGTGTTATCACATTTTCTAAAAATCTCCGTAGGTAATAATCCTGACGACGCAGCTTATAGAACGAAACCAATTGGGAAATGATGAATGAGGGAAATTGGAATCCAAGCAGTTTCTCGACTTTGCAGCCCAATTCCTCCCGAACGACCGCAAAATCATGGGCATATAGTTCCTCTGATTTCAGCCACAAAGCGACGCCATAAACTTGTCGACGGATATTACGGTTCAACCAATTGGACTATCGTGTTTATGGTGTCCAGTTGTCCTTCTTGCTTGGCTGCAAACTGAATATCTGACCTGTTTCTTTTTTATTTCAAGCTGAAACGTTTTTTTATTTTGCTGGTATTTTATTTATGTTCAAGGAATATAGGTTACAATCACTACGGTTTTGAGTCCATGGTGTGTTATGGCCGTCATAATTATTTAGGGTTGAACAGATACAGAGGCCGATCTCCTTGAAGAAAGTGGTTATCACCGCCATGTGCTCCGGGTGTTCTTTGTGAATGTTCTTTTATCAGGCCATGGGATGGGTCCACCACGGCCACACCAGCGATCGTTGAATATCCCATTAATATGATCCCGCACTATGAGAGCCCAGTGTGGCAGAGCACCGTCCTGTTGAAAGATAATGGTGCCCAGTATCCCAATTTTGCAATACGACGCACTGAGCGCGCTGTTGTGGCGTAAACAGCATCTTGTCTTCCATGCACGTACGTTAGCACCGCCACGCGGTTGAAGTCTGCAAACCTCCGCTCACTCGAAACTTATGACCTTACTGCTTAGATTACCGCAAACTGTTCAGAGATATGTCATTAACCTTGTGTGTATAACACTTTACTTTTATGATATCCCAAACGGATCACTAGGTAAAATTATGCGAGAAGTTATCCGTTTCTCAGATATTGATTACATCATTACACAGGCTCAAACAATATAATTTTTAATCTTCTACATGAAATAATATAAATCACAAATTGTATTTTCCCAAAGGGTTGAGAACAGAAATCAACATTACGATGTCTCATTTACAACACCAGTTCTCTATTGCGACTGATTCTCACTAAATAAATACTTTTCTGTTTTTTTATATCATTTGCAGTTTTGTCGCAAGGATTTTCAGGGTTTTATCTTCTTTTATGATTATTTTATTTTAATCTTGAATGGAAGGAAGTAGTATTTCCTTTTACTTTGTGCAGCAAGTTAAATATATTTTTTTGTGTCACCGTGTTGGCTCTCTTTACATACGAGGAAGTAGGTGTTGTCAACTTAATGACACCATCAAGTATCTTGCTTGATGTTGGTTGAAATTTGTCCGGTTGCGAATCGCATGTACATTTATGAAACACGTTGCCACGGTATGTCACAGATACGGGTATACGAAATCTAGTTAAGACCTTAAATCTCGTTTAACATTCTACGTAGCACATCTCTTGTCTCTGCCATAACATAAGGTAATAGTTTATATTCCTCTGGCATTAGATCTAAATGTCGGTTTCCGACGAGTTGTATACTGACAGAAGATATGTGTATCATAGTATTCAGGTTCGAATGTAACGAACCAGGACTAAAGTTCTAGAAAGAATAACTTTTCATTGTGTGCAATCTCACATATCAAAATAACACTAAAATGATTTTAATAGCACAATCTTTCTCACTCACCAGTGCATCTATCCTAAATTTAATATGTGTTTGCAAGTCCGTTTTTACATCCAAAAATTGACTATTATTCAAATAGTGAAAGATGATAAAAAGTATCACTTTGTTATCTTAACAACTTTTTTTTTTAATGAAGGTGATAAATACTTTTAACTCCACTGCATCTTACACTTCAGGGTAGCAATTTGACGGTCTGCTACCACAGCCAATTAACGGTCATAATTGTTACAGGACTTCGAGTCTATGATGCTCCTTTTGTATGATCGAGCGTTATTCACTCGTGACGTAATAGCGAGCGTAGAGACCGAAATTCCGTACGCCATCTAACGTCGTTCGTGCAAACTATTGGGCGCTCGAGCGAAACCCTATCGTTCCAGAATTATAGTGCCCGATATCGCACCCTGGTGACGTCGATAGCATTGGATATGTTTTCATGTATCGATCGGCATCACGATAATCTATGGAAACAACTTGAATATTTTCAGGGTTTGATATACCACACGTTAGGCATACATATTGGTGTTATGAACGATCTGTAAGCACAGAGGCGATGCATTACTCTCAATGAAAACATGTTTATCTCAGATTGGCACGTTCTCAGCTATATTTCTGCACATTATAATAAACATTACACATTGCTGATCCAACTTTTCTATCTCTCACTCTGCTTTCCCGGTCTGCACTTTGTGAAAATCTGTCAGTATTGAAAATACATAGTAGCTGATAGGATATCCGATGTATTATGTGAGCCCAACAATTGAATATCGTTATACCCAGTCTCCCCCTTTTGTTCCATGATGTATTTTGAATGACGTAACAAGGAAAAAATGCAGCACACAAAGTGAGATCAGAATCCATTATCTCCCTTTCATTGAGCACGGATCTTCATGAAAATTGAAGCAGCCATGTGTGAAGGAGTGGAAAGAGGGAGCCGTGTCGAGAACATTTTGGTGCAGGCAAAAGTGTCGCATAAACGATGCGGGCTCAGCAACACAGTGATGCTTGGTGTCAGGGGACATAATTACGAAAACGTCTGCCGGAGTTATTTACTCCTTTGAGCACAGAGATGTAGGAGGGCAACATTTTTCAGCTACAGTACCTCCCCATACAACAGGGCAACATTTTTTTTTCAAAGTATGGAGACAAGAGTAAATTCGTGTTCATGTTAAGAAAAAATGCCATTGGAACTAAAACTGCAGAAAAAAAACTTTTTCAGCTTTTTGAAGCAAACTTTTTCGCCATTGCTATAATAAAAGTTGGCCCAGGTAGTACCAGAACGACCATGGTTGGCGCATAATAAGCGCTTCGTGAATATTCAGAGAATGTATGTGTAAGGAAGAAAATTTATTTTCTGATATTATAGCAAAATCATATAAAATTACTATACCATTCCTTTTTATTTTACTTTATTGGTAATTTCCCTCCACTTTAATTTACTTTACACTCTATTTCGTTGGAGATATTTTGGATAAGGCGTGGACCGATTAAATATTAGAAAAGTAACATGCACAGTGTGAATGAACCGATTTCAAATAATTATATTAAGTAGGCTAATGACAATGTGTTACGGGTTACAAGCAAATTACGAAGTATTTATTATATCATGCTGTATGTGCCCTCAACCTGCTGCATGAATAACATGAAGGTATTAAGACGATTGCTGGATTCTTTAAAACGCGTCACTGCGTCTGAAGCTAGTGTCTAATTCCACAGAATTTACTGCATCTGTGATGTGATTGTGTTCTTGAGCTCATCCAAGCCAGTGGGTAATGGTGAAGGATAAACACGTTGTCTTACGTATCCGAAAGAGAAAAAGTTCCAGTTTGCTGCATTGTAGAACACAGAACGCCAGCTGTTGCATAGACGCCATCTTGTGAACGAGTACGACAGGCGTCTGTTTGGGCGCTACTAGTCGCATCTAGCGGCAGTCATTTAAAACTCTATGCCATCGCGGGCGGTTCAAGAAGTGAAAGATTAATTCACTGGCAGTGCGTAAAGGTTTTGAAATCGGCTGAATCTCTTTTAGACACACTGTATATTTAAGAATACAAATAAAGGTCTCTCAGAAGACGTTATTGCAACCTTATTGCCCTGTTACCAAGGAGTTCCTGACTTCGATCCCAAGTGAAGGCACATTGTTTAATGGTTCAAATCCCACTTCAGACTGCCGGCCCCCGTGGCGGAGTGGTTGGCACATCGCGCTATGACGCCAGGAGTCCTGGGTTCGAATCCCGGCCTGGACATGGATGTTTGTTCATTCATCAATTTCATCATATCATCATGCATCCCCATCTTCGTAAATTAGCCAATGTGGCCCAAAAAGCGAAGTAAAATAAAAACAAATAAAATCAATCACACGTCAAACTATGTGTCCAATGAAAACTTTGAGAATAGAAAAGCACATGCTTTATGTGAAATTCTGAATATGTTATTGTAATTTATTTTCTTGTTGATATTGCTTTGGTGAATTATCAGTTTAATAATACTGATAATTACACGAAAAGTGAAAAGATTGGAAAATACTTACATAGAAGAAACTAATAAATAACCGAAGACGCAATAATTGAACTGAATTTCAATAAACCTCAATTCTGGCTTTAACGATTATAGTCAGCAGCCAAGACAAGAGCATTGTTGAGACTTTCGCATGAGACTTACTCTATACTTCGAAACTTCAAGTCATGTAAAGTCAAACTTCTACATTAGTTATTAGTACAAAATACTGATCTCAATAAGCTCACTGCAGGTATGGCAAAATTTCATAAATAAATGAAAACGAAACGAAATTAGGAGGTGTAAGAGTTGTAGGTGAATAGTAAGCATACCGAGAGGGCATACGGCGTATTCCGCTTTATACCCTTGACTAAATCCCTGGTTATACTATATACTTTACATACGAGTGTCGGGGCATAAGTCAAGGCAACTATTTGTTTTTCTCTAGGTTTCAGGACCGTCACAAAAATCGAAATATACTAATAGAAGAGGACCCTTTATGAAATTGAACAATGTATGAGTAAGGCAGGTCATTTGTACCAGGGGTTGGTAGGAAATTGCCAAAAGAAAATTACAAAAATTTCGTTCCACATGCGTGGATTGGTCACAAATCTACATTGACAGTACAACAACAAAGAGGCGCAAAAGTACCAAAAAAGTACTCCCCCAGAGTGTCCACAACAATATGGGAGGAGTCGAATGCCATCCGCCTCTCGTCAGCTGTTAGTCGGGGACCCCATTGGATATTTTATCTATGGTCGGGACAATCCATCTTCCACCACCAATGTGGGAAACGGTTTCGGACTCGAGAAGGCATTGCCATCGCCGTTCAAGGTACGTTGTCCCGTCCATAGTGTTGTAAGCCCGTTTTACCTGGGCTCTGAGGTACAGGGAAGTTTCATTTAAACATTTTAGGTAGAGCTTAATAATGTTTGATGGCTGAACCTGCTCCGTAGGAGGGTAGAGATATGGAAAGTTGGTGTAAAAGGTTATTCACGCTTGTTCATACCTGGTAGATGTGTGTGATGTCTTGTCCTAATGCTTCTCGCAGACCGAATCGTGAAAGTTCCAAGGTTCTATCCAGCGATCCTCAGTTCACCAAGCCAAGCGATCCCTTGCGCCTTGTAGCATGCTAGGCAGCGGTAACTCCGTGTTCCATCGTCGTAGTTAGCAGTGTAACGTGTTGTAGAGTAATCGGACTAGTTATCCATGTAGCGTCGATGAGTGTCAGAATCAAAAGAGAGCGAGCTCCGGGTAGGAGCTTGCTTTTATCATTTCAGGCGTCGAAAGGTTGTTAAACCTTTCAAACACGATAGATCCTGTTTAGATCCACGCGTTTGCCTTTCCAGTTCCTGGTTTTACGGAAGTTACAAGCTAGCGCATTCTTGGGATCACTCGCTGGTCGGACAAGTTCAGGAAATAAACAAGTGTGAATATTAACATGACGAGGTTTTCTCGGTCTAATGGTCTCCATATCTCTACATTCCCCTTGTTGAAATAAGCGAACCACTCTGTGATGGTCGACTACTTCATCTGGAGTAGGTTATATTTAAAAATTAGGATTTATTAACAAATCAAACTCGTAGATAACCAATACAGTAAATCACTAGAAGAATCGCATCACCATAAAAAAAAATTGAAATCACCAGAAGAGTCATATCATATCGTGGCACCAAACCGTTGAGAAAAAAAATAGAAGAATACGTAGAATAATAAAAAAAAATTAAATTGTAGGTCATAGCCTCGTATAAACTCAAAAAGTACGAGCACAACAACTAAGTCTTGAGGCATGGATAAAAATAATTACATAAGTGCGACACTGAACTAGTTTTGATTGAGTGATGACAGCACAAGAAAAAAAAAACACATGTCAGCACAGTGTGAGGAAACGCCGGGAACCGCAAGCGGTTGTATTTACTGTTTGCTGAGTTCAAAGTACACTCGGCGGAACATACACGATGCTGGGCGGAGCCTTGAGGTATGTTATTATGGCAACACTGTAAACTGCATGCCGCCATAGGCTGGACGTGCTGTGCAGCTGACGATAAAAAAAAAAAACACAAAAGAAAGAGACGTATCTCTAATCCAATATGGGTAGCATTCATGGGCACAAACTTTGGCACTGTAAATGACTTATGTTTGTACTAATAGCGTGTGCCTTACGGTACTTGAAGCAGCTGAGCACCGGAACACTTTGAGCCGATGAAAAATAACAATAAGGATCATGTGTCGTCAGTAAACAAGAGCAGGATGCACTCAGTGGGCGGGGCCTGTCGATGAAGATCGCCGTGACGTCAGCGAAGTTGAGTCTGGCAGTCAAATTTGCGATGGCGCTTTTGGGTCAAGAGACGTCCTGGGTAAAGCGCTCCACATCTGGGTCGCGGCGTGGGAGATGGAAAAATCAGCCATGGGTCCAGACGGGAACGGGTCCTTGTTGGTGCTGGAACTCCACAAGATCGTTGTTGGTCTCTGCGATGAGCCTAGGTCTGTCGCTCGATGGTACAAGCCGGTGGTGTCATGGGTCCAGTAACATCCGTGGCGATGAGAATGAAACAAGCGTAAAAGGAAAAATTAGGAAAAAGCAAAAGGTAGTGGAGCAGATTTACAATAAGTGATGACGGGTTATAAAATCGATTGAAAAGGGACTTTCAGTTAAAACTGGTGAATTATTTTGGGGGGGAGGGGAGGTAATATCTAATTTGAATGACGGCGAAGGGGCGTTATTACTTATATGATGTAGAGTTTTGAAGGGGGCCTGTTTATGATTAACAGGTTTACCTGAAGAAAAGTTCGCCGGGGCAACGGGGGGAGTAGGCGGAATAATTCCATGTTGTAAGGAAAGTTCGCCGGGGGGGAATGGGGGGGGAATAGGTGGAATAATCGGCCTAGCCGGATTAGGGGCCGGGGGCGACGGTGGTTTGACCTGAGGTGCCGGAAGTCGGCGTCCTTTCGAAAGAATGGTGGTACATTGAGTGGAAGTATTTATTTGTTTCGTACCAGAGATGAAAGGGGTCGGTGGAAGAGGGGGTGGTGTGGGAATGACTGTTGTCTCCGGGGCATGTGAAAGTGATTGTAAGGCAATTGGGGCACTGATGGAAGATTTCGCTAATCGTAGTTGGGGTGTGGTGACAGGTGATTTGGGGGAACGACAGCAAGATATAATTAATAATGCCAATAAAATAAGTATGCCAAGAAGAGCTATTACGATGGATGCGATAATAGCGTAATGAGCTGGAGACATCTTGTTTGTAGGGGTCTGAAATGAGAAAAGAAAGGGAGAATTCAGCGATAATAGAACGAACTAAGTGATTACGAGACATTTCCTTCTGTAATATGTGTAAATGTCGTTTATAAAAGCAATTGCAAGAATTTTACGTGTATTGTGGACAAAGGTTTAAGCGCCTTCGATTCGCTGCTAAAAAAAAAATTGAAAAAGAAGTAAAAAAGAGTAAGTAATATATTTGTGTAACAGTTCATTGAAAAATACAGTAGGTTTTTAATTTCATGGGATATGAGCTATACCATGTTGTATGCTATCAATATTTGAATTATAAAATTAAAGAGAGAGTGGGAACATTTGCCTATATGTATTATATGCTTTATTAACATATTTAGTGTATTGCAGCTTTCAAAGAAGCAGTTCGCGGTACACCTGAGCGTAAATAAAAAAATTGCTATGTCCAAAAAGCCAATTGTTCAAGCAAGTTCTACGCAGTTCATTTGTTCTTTAAATCATTGATCTTGTTCTATCTTAGTTCTTTCGTTCTTTATTTCTTTATTTCTTTGTACTTTTTTCTTCATTTGAGCGTATATGTACCAGCAAATGGGGGAAAAAAAATATTTGCTAGTTCGGATCATAAACACACTAAGTACTTATTAGTCAAATCAGCTAAGTGATATGTTCTGACTATTACCATGCGTTTAAACGCAAATTATAAAATATCATTAAAATATCTGTAAAAATTAATTATTAGGCAATAGATGTATTATAAATGTTCCGACGATTGAGATAGCATTCTGTAATCCTGATCTTGTTAAAATTAAAAATAACCATGTTGTATTAAAAATAAAAATGAGTTCGTTCTAACGCAGAAATGCAGTGCGTGCACGAGAAGTGGAAGGAGGGGTGGGGGAGGTGGATGAGCGTGAGAAAATGCTGGATCATGCATGTGCAATGTACGCAACGAGGAGCAAGGAGGCTAAAGCGAGTGACAACGGAATGGCGTGTTAATGAATGTTAGTGGGGTTATCATGGCACTAGTCGTAGCGGGCTTTAAGTCTAGAAATAGTAATATTGTCAGTCTTTTGTTTACTTCTCCCGTCGATGTAAGTTACCTCGTAGGAATTCTCGTTAACTTTACGAAGAATAGTTCCTTTGTACTTATAAGAGGACGCAAAAGCTTTTGACACGCCTGGAGTTGGAGTGGCATCTAGAATCCATACATGTTGTCCTGGTGAGTATTGTATTTTCCTAGAAGTGCTGTCTACGTACCTTTTCTGCTGTTCGTAACGCTTGTTCAAGTTGTCATGTGCTGTCTTTCGTATGGAGGTCAGGAGTTCAAGTCTCTGTGCGTTCGTCTGGGAAACATTGTCGGGGTTCGAAGGAAGGACTGCGTCAGCTAAGATCCTTGGGTTGTAGCCAAATAAAGTAAAATACGGGCTCTGGAGGGATCCAGAATGGATTGTAACGTTGTGGCTAAACGCTGCGCTAGCTAGATAATCACACCATGAATCCTTCTTTTCTAACACAAAGACTCTCATAGCTTTCTTTAAGTAACTAAATGAACTCTCAACTAATCCATTCGTGAAATGGGCACAAGTATCTACGTATTTTAGTTGTACACCTGTAATATTGGCTAACTCTCGTAAGAGTAAACTTGAATTGGGCGTTGAACGATCTAAATAGATCATTTCCGGGATGCCATGGACTAAAAAGACTTTCTCAACTAGGGCTGTTGCTATGTTTTGTGCATCGTGATTAGCCAAAGGAGCTGTAATTACATACCTTGTACAACTATCGACTACTGATAGGAAATATTTGTATTTGTGCGTTTTTGAAGAGACTAAAGGACCACATACGTCAATATGAATTCGTTGGAAAGGAATTTGGGCTGGTTGGAACGTTTGCAGCGTATGCGGTTTAGAACCTTGTGGTTTCTTTGAGATCTGACAAGGGATGCAATGTTGAACCTTATCGTACACAAATTTCTTCATATTGGGGAGAAAGTAGCGCATAAGCATTAAATTATATGTCTTTTGTGCACCTTGATGACTTCCATTCATTTTGTGTGCATGAATAAGGTCGAAAACTTGATTTCTTAATGCATGAGGAATACAAAGTCTATCCCTATTACCAGTTTTGATTTTATTAGTCCTGTATAAGACTCCATTTTTGAGTACATAAGAATACGAAAGCTTTTCTAGTTTAGGGTCACTAGCTTTATCTTTGTTTTCTAATACGTCAATAATGTCTCTGAAATAGGGGTCTTTACGTTGTTCTGAACTAATATCAAAATCTGCTGCTTGTGCATGAAATACTTGATGAAAAAATAAGTCATCATCATCATCATCATCTTTCTTGTCATGATTAGTCTTGTCAAGCGGTAAACTTGCACGGGAGAGTGCATCCGCAAGTTCATTTTTACTAGCGCTGACATGTCTTATTTCGAAATCAAAATTCTGAAAATAAAGGGCTCTTCTTCCTAAAATAGAACTATGGTGTTTAGTTGAACGAAGATAAGATAAGGCTTTCTTGTCTGTGAGAACCACAAAATGTTGATTCATAAGAAAAAATTTGAAAGTTTTCAATACATAATATGCACCTGCAATTTCGAGTGAAAATGTGTCAGCTCTTTTCTCTGTGTCTGTTAAGGCTCGTGAACAATAGGCACATGGATGTAAATTTCCTTCGTCATCAGGCTGTAACAGCGATCCTCCGATGCCAATTCCGCTCGCGTCAATGTATACATATGAGGGGCGTTTAGGGTCATAAGGGCGGAGGATAGGGGCGGACGTGATCATTTCTTTCAGTGTTTCGAAGCTTTTCTGGTGTTCATCAGTCCATTGAAACTTAACATTCTTTTTAAGAAGCTTAAATAAACATTCTGTTGGTCCTGCAAAACCTTGCACAAATCGTCGAATCAAATTGACAAGTCCTAGAAAACTACGAAGCTTGCGTTTGGTGGTAGGGGTGGGATATTCCAAAATAGCTTTAAGAATGTGTTCTGAAATTTTAACTCCCTTTTGAGATACCAAGTTACCAAGGACTTTTACTTCGGTAAAAGCTAGCCTACACTTAGAGGGTGATAATTTAAGGGATGCTGTTCGTAACTTTTGAAACACTCTGTCCAGGATGTTAAGCATGTGTGGGAGATTTGAACTGTAAATAATAATATCATCAGTGTAAACAGAAAGTTCTGAACTGTCTATTCCACTAAGGGCAAGTTCGCTTACGCGGTTCATTACGCCGGGGGATGTTTTCAATCCCTGGCATAACCTAGCATACCTAAAACTACCCAGATTGTTAATAGAAAAGGCGGTAATGTCTTTAGAACGTTCTGTTAATCCAACCTGAAAAAATGCACTGGACATATCTAAAATTGAGTAATATTTCTTTCCAGCCATCTCTGTCATGATGGTTTTTATGTCTGGGGATTGCAAGGAAATCGGAGCTATTATGTCATTAAGCGCTCTCAAATCAGAAATAAAACGGTAAGTCCCATTGGGTTTCTTAACTAATAGGACTGGGTGTCGATAGGGACTCCCTTCACAGCGCTCTATAACACCTTGGTCTAGTAATTTCTGAACTTCCTGTTTCATGGGTTCTCGGTAATGAAAAGGAATAGGGTAGGTTTTGGCATACACTGGGGTGTCATCTGTCAGTTTGATATCGTATTCCAAAACATTAGTTTTCGTCAATTTGTCCCCTGGCCAGAGAAAAATATCTGCATACGTGTATGCGAGCTTTAGGATTTTTTCTCTTTCTTCTCGGGGAATATCAGGGTTAACTGTGAGGAGGGAGGGGTCAAATTTCTTTTGACTTTCACTAAGTTGTTGCTTTACTGTATTATTTTCATTACAAGAGTATGAAAATGCAACATCTTCACTTTTATGTTCCCGAACGGAAGTAACGTCAGTTAAAATTTCACATGTCGATATTTCGCCTAATATTGTGTTACTTTCCAAAGTGATTGTGGTATCCGTAGGGTTGTGTATGTGAATGACAGGTGACTGCGGGTTTACTGCAGCATTGGGAAGGACTACTGGATGCTGGCTCATAAAGGAAGCAGATGGTGTAAAAAGTACAGGCTTATGGGTATTAGGTGTTGTAGTGGTAATGTTCAAATTGATATAAGTCTTGGATCGTGGACTTAACTGAACTGTGTTTGAAAGGGTAGCTTTTCCCTCATACACATTTGCATTTTCAATCTGGGTAAATATGTCATGGGACAGTTGGTGAGTGTTGTACTTTGATCTTAAAATACTATAATTAGGAGTACGTCCTAAATGACAAAGAGTTATTGTATTGTCTTTTAATGACATTTCGCACCTCTGCGTTCGTAAAAAGTCATTTCCTAAAAGGGGAGGGACGTTAGTTGAATCTACTATTCTAAATGGGTGCGAATATTTACGCTTTCCAATTATGATAGGAAGAACTACAATTTCAGACACACTCAGTTTCGATCCGGACACACCTTGGATTGTGGATTGTACTTTGTATGTTTTTCTTTCAGTAGGGAGAAGATGGGAGGGATAAATTGAGATTTGGGAACCCACGTCAATAAGTAAATCTACCTGTTTTCCTTGTATACTACTATTAATAAAGTATAGGCCATTTCTCTCAATTATAGGAACTTTATCTAATCTGGTATTATCTTCGATTTCGTTCCTGCAAGTCGAAGACGATTTTAGTTTAAATCACTGTCTCGTTGTGGCTTGTAAAAGCAGTTGTCGCTTTCGTGATTATAACGACCACAAAACTTGCAGGCTGAGGTATTTGCATCGTCGCGATTAGCCTGATCTCGACGCTGAAACCTGTTGTTACCATTACTTCTGAACTGGCCTCTTGAGTTCGATCGAAAGTTACCTCTGTGATTAGCTCTAGAATTATTATTATTTCTGTAGGAAGAGGACTTATTATTCCCCTTGTTGAAACCTCTGTTATGTGCGTTTTGATTAGCCGTCTTCGCAAATTCCAGCACATTTGAGCAAAGATTGACGAGAGAACTGGCGTTGATCTCTTCGTTCGAGTGCAGAGTTAAGGTCGAGATTTGTGACGAAAGTTTGTTTATTTCGTCACCAGAGGTAGCACTTGGAGCGTGTTCTACTCTGGGTACGGCTTGTGTCGCCGCGCAGCGGGCACTATCAGAACTCGGTATATGATACATTCCTTGATACACTGTGTGGGAACTATTTACGAGAGCCGGACTTTGGACTTGATGTGTCAATGGTGGGAGAGGAGATGGACACTGGTTGTATGGTACAAAGTGCTGAGTCGGGCTGAGTGCACTACTGGAGAGGGGGGAATAGACCTGTGCATGCGAACAGCTGTGAAGTGGTGACGGGTTGAATGTCTGGGGTAAGCTCGCTTGAGCGATGGCCTGATCAATTTCCAATTTCTCTTCCAACATACGGGAATTAATTAATGACTGCTGGCGTTCGAAATTCTGTAGGTGGGCAATTAATTCTTCTGTTCTAGCAAAATGCTTGTTGGTTAAACAGCCAATGTATTTGGCTCGCAGTCCCGTGATGATGTAAGAGAGAGTTTGTTCTTCAGTGGCGTTCGGGAAGTATTGCTGGACTAATGCCTTTTTAGCAATAACGTAGGTGTGAATGGGCTCGCTTACCACCTGTTTTCTCTGGAGAATTATCTGTACAGGATCTGCTGACAAGTATGATCCCTTAAATAGCGTACTTAGCTCGTCTTTGATATGGGTGTATGTCAAGTCTACAAAATTGGGTCGTTTCTGTATGTCATGAAAATAAGTTAAAGCGGTGTCCGTCAAAAATAAAGGTAACATCTCTTTACGCTTAGCTTCCGTCCATCCTGCGGCGTGTGCTACATTTTGAAACTTAAGGAAAAATGAATCAATGTGCTTAGGGTCATTTCCGCTAAATGGTGCCGGGTATAATGCAGTTGGAATTGGGGTAGCCATGTTAGTCGTGGGAATTTCTACAGCTACGTTACCAGAACTATTAACAGTGTTAGAGGAAGTTGAAACGGGAGCCGGGGTACTCGCTAAGGGCTGGGGTTGGTTTTTGTTGGGTGTTTGTAGTCCAAGGACAAATTGAGGGTAATTTCTATTAGCAGACCTTAACCGTGTTAGTGGAGGGGAGGGAATTGGGGTTAAAGGTCGTGAATTTATTGGATTTGCCGTGATTGCAGTTGCTAACTCTATGATTTGGTCGAGGGAGGAATCTAGGTGTTCGTGCAACGCTATCTGTGACGTATTCATAAACGAAGGTTCGTCGTGCTGACCAAAGAACAAATGAAAGTATGGTTATACAGTTATTTATGTCATTAATATATCGCTGGTCAAATAAATATAAGCAAGTGTTCTCATTCCTGTGTGAATGATGCTTGAATACATGTTATGCAGAAGAACTAGATTTTTGTTGAAAAAGGGGGGGGGGCTCGGCATAAAAGAAAAAGAGGGGTTGTTTTCCATAGGGTAATACACAAAATTGTCACTGGGTCTGACGCATCTTAAGCGTACTGTGGGAGTATGAATTGGAATTACTAAAAAAAATTACTTTAAAAATGCTCCCAAAGTGGGAGGGAGGGGTGGGAGGGAATAATTTAATGTAAAGCAATTCGTACAGGAGGGTACTTAATTGCAAAAAGGGCCTGAAGCACCTCCACCATGTTGTAAGCCCGTTTTACCTGGACTCTGAGGTACAGGGAAGTTTCATTTAAACATTTTAGGTAGAGCTTAATAATGTTTGATGGCTGAACCTGCTCCGTAGGAGGGTAGAGATATGGAAAGTTGGTGTAAAAGGTTATTCACGCTTGTTCATACCTGGTAGATGTGTGTGATGTCTTGTCCTAATGCTTCTCGCAGACCGAATCGTGAAAGTTCCAAGGTTCTATCCAGCGATCCTCAGTTCACCAAGCCAAGCGATCCCTTGCGCCTTGTAGCATGCTAGGCAGCGGTAACTCCGTGTTCCATCGTCGTAGTTAGCAGTGTAACGTGTTGTAGAGTAATCGGACTAGTTATCCATGTAGCGTCGATGAGTGTCAGAATCAAAAGAGAGCGAGCTCCGGGTAGGAGCTTGCTTTTATCATTTCAGGCGTCGAAAGGTTGTTAAACCTTTCAAACACGATAGATCCTGTTTAGATCCACGCGTTTGCCTTTCCAGTTCCTGGTTTTACGGAAGTTACAAGCTAGCGCATTCTTGGGATCACTCGCTGGTCGGACAAGTTCAGGAAATAAACAAGTGTGAATATTAACATGACGAGGTTTTCTCGGTCTAATGGTCTCCATATCTCTACAATAGATAAAATATCCAATGGGGTCCTGACTAACAGCTGACGAGGTGGATGGTATTCGACTCCTCCCACATTGCTGTGGGCTTTCTGGGGAACTACCTTCAGGATTAATTGGGGGCTTTGTTTGCACCTCTTTGTTTTTGTACTGTCAATTTAGCCTTGTGACTACTGTACACGCATGTAGAAGAAAATTTTTGTAATTTTCTTTTAGCATTTCCCTGCCAACCCCTTGTACACACGACTTTCCTTTTTCATACATTGTTCAATTCCATAAAGTGTCCTCTTCCATTTGTATATTTCGATTTTGTGTGCCGGTCCTGCAATCTCCAGAAAAGTACCATCGTAGTTATTTTTATTTTTTGCTGCGTGTGACAGTGTGGAAAGAGTGGGAAAATCGAGACAGTAGGAAAATATGGCCGTGATCGCGCTGATTGTACTGTGATTAGGATTGAACTAGAGCATCTTGTCGATAAGATGTCGGTATAGGGAGAACTATTTTTCAAAGTTACACCCTGCAGTAATGATAAGTGATAGAAACTTCCAGTCTTTCGTTATTAAATAGAGCTTCAGAACACTTTTAAGTTAATAATACAAAATCAATTTTAGAAATTTGTTGAGGCACTGAAAAAATGAAAACTCTTTTTTTTTTTACACTTTTCAAAACAATTTACTAAAATAAAAATAAAAAATATCAGTAATAGTGGACTTATAGTGGATTCTATCATATCGTATTAGTCTCGTGTATTAAGCCAAGTGCGTTAAGTGTATTTAAAATACATTTAAACATTACAAGTTTAAAATAACGAAATATAATCAAATTATTGATTGATTGATTGATTTGGTTTATCTTACTTTTGGCTAATTGCAAATATGAGTATGAGTGAAATTAATATGATGAAATTAATGAAGAGACACTAACAAAAGACACATAGCCAACCTTCGTGGTGGAGTGGTTAGCACAGCGAGCAAGGACACCACAGGTCCCGGGTTCGAATGCAAGCCAGGGCATCAGTTTTCATTATGATTGTCCCTTTAATTTTTTAGGAGCAATACCTAAGCTGTGGTTTCCCGTCAACATCTTTTAAATTCTCTCCCATATCAGGTTTTACTCAATGTCTCTAGTTTCACATTCAGGACAAACACAAACACGCATACGTAGAAATATTCAGCGAAAAATGCAGGCTCGAACAGAACTCAAACCACGTCTCTGGCATACCGTACGTGTCACTGGTAGAGGAATGACATGGTATGCCAGACCTCTGGATTTGAGCCCTGGTCAAGCCTGCATTTTTCGCTGAATATTTCTATGTAGTACATCTCCTGTGTGTGCCTAATCTTCAAGAACAAACACACATGTCTTATACAGGATTCGAACCCGAGACCCTTGCGTCGTAGCGTGCTGTGATAACTAGGGCTCGGATTTTTAGGTGAATAAATATTTTATTCTGCGAGTAGATATGACCTGGTAAGTGAGTTACAAATTCCGATCATGGTAATTGGAGCCTATATACCAAATTTTATTTGACATAAAAACACATATTTTCTAATGTTTTTGTAATGTAACTATACATTTCTTAATATTTGCTCACAAATGCATAAAATGCATGTTTTGTCACATAAATTCCACATAAAATTTCATATCTACTTAAATTTTCTTATTTTGTTTTAAGATTTCCCAGAAAGAAAATCATTCTGTAACATTTCAAATGTATTGAACGGTAAACAGGAAGAAAATATTTAAGTGTGAGTGAAATATCATGCCTTACGTATGCGAGGTTGACTTCGTGTGACATGGAACGAACATTTTCGCAGTATAAGGCACTGTTTAGGGACAATCGTCACTCCTTTCTGATGGGCTGATAACCACTCCGTCACGGAGGTTCGCTGTAATCAGGTCACCAAGTAAGTTTTAAAGTAGCACCATTTTATATTTTCGTGGTATCCACCACATGACTTCCATACACTCCATGAAAGGAAAACAAAGGACCTCTGTGAATGTAGTCAAGATCCAAATTCTAAGCACCCTACAGAGCTCACTCCAGTAAGGTCTCCTTACGTCATGCATTTCTGAAGTTCTCTATTTGCCTAATTTCAGTTACTATTTTGTTTGAGATGGTAGAATAATATTTGCTTTAACTCTGCGCTACGATGGTTGTCTTGCTGTGCTTTGGCCCACGCCTGAATGGCACTTGTTTGCTTAGCTTTTATTTTCATTCCCTTCCCTTGATATCATGTTCTACTCTACTAGGGGATAGGGTTTGTTTCTCGCTTTCGTGTTTTATTTGTATTCATCTATAGTCTTTCATAATTATTTTATGTATAGTCGTAGAAAGAAATACTTCCCCCATGAGACTACTGTTATTAAGGCTCGATGGGTGAAGAATTTTTTCTCATAACTGTACATTTCTCGTAGACGTACATGGGTTTGAGTTGAGCAGACCTTTCAAATTGCGGTTCGCGAACCACATTCGGTATCATTTCGCTCACCTTAGTTCTTACAAAACTTACAATTCACTTTTCAGGGAATTACGACAAAAAAATCTATATATAGATGCAACCTCAAATTCGTGTCATCGTAAAGAATGCCAAAAACCAACTATAGAAAGACTTGCCGCAAAATGAAGCTAACGAACACAATCTATATACAGGGTGTGTCATAAGTAATAGCGCAAACTGAGACAGGTGAAAGTATACGATAACAGAAGCCAAAATGTCTCAGTAACTCGGAACGCGCAAGGAGTAAAGCACTCGGTGTTTACAAAATGCAAGTAGTGACGGCTTGTAACCACACATTCGCGATTATCTCGAAAACGGCTCGTTTGCAGACCCATGTTTACTGAGACTTTTTTTCTTCTATTATCGTATACTTTCACCGGTGCCAGTTTGCGCTATTACTTTTGAGACACCCTGTATAGAATCTACCGCAAATAAACATTCAATATAGGTAAGGTCAAAGGTAAGGTTCCCCCTGTATACAGCACCATGCCTTGAAGAAACATATTCTCGATGTTGGCCATTTTAGAGGTGATGTGATGAGCACCACGCTCCGGCTGCCTTTACCATCCAGGGTTGCTCCCCAGGTTCACGTTTATTTGAGGTTGGGTGAGCCCCAGAGTCGCTTTATGCTAGTCCGGTAAAATTCTTACCTCAAAACACTCACACCAGGAATCAAACCCAGGTCGCCCGCATGGCTGTGACACACCCTTACTTTCCATCGCGCTTCTAATTCCATATTTTCAAGAAATATATTTTAGGAATTGCAAAGTATCAACAATGGATTTTTTGATGGCCAATAGATCGCTCACATAGACTAATAATAGCACGAAAAAGTGGTGTCTAGAAAAATGCCTTGCCGCAATACAAGGACTGTTAAACTTTGATATACCGTTTATTTATAGACGCTGCGGAAAAAAGGTCCAATTTTAGAGAGTCTATATATAGCTCCGCCGCTGTTAATGAATTAATGTAAATAAAACGTAATATAACGCTCACCTTTTATTGCTCTTCATACACAAAAATGTGAACCCACTCGATTTGAGAGAATAATTATAAGTTCTTACATACTGCCACTGGCGTGCACAGGATTTCTCTGAGGCTGGAATTGTAAAGATGGATATCCTACAACACAATACCCCAATTGATATCCATTGGATATCCATTTTGTCCAGATCAGATCCATGATATTATCGATATCCATTGGATATTAATTAGATATCAAGTTAGGAATATCCAATTCTGGATATCCATTGGTCGTCATTCGAATTTCCAGAACTGAATATCTAAAACTCATCCAATTCTCGATAACCAAAAGGTTACTAGAAAGTGTCCAAGACTGGATATCTAATTACGGATATAAACAGAATGTGTTTCGTATATTAGAAAATGAACATAATGTTTTTCATACTTTGTCGTGCAATTGAAACAAAGATTATACCCGTTCATTAGCGTTTATAAATTTACGTAATTATTATTTACTATTATTAGCGATTGAAACTTTTTTGTCTCAGAATCAAAAGCGCTGCAATACAATGAAGGTGTGCGAGGGTCACTATTTATATTTTGAGCCTTGGCAACACTGATTGAAGTTAGGCGCGATTTGATGTTTGCACGGAATCGTCTGGCATTATTGACCATAACGTACTTCAAATGTTTTGTCAATAGCTTCATTTGTGTTGTTTATGTTGCCTTGGAGATTGCACGACAACAATAAAATGGAATTAACTCGTGAACATTTTCGTGCGATGATTTTTTACGATTTTCGACGTGGATTATCAAGACAAGAGTGCATCGATCAACTTACTTCCACATTTGGCGATGAAGCCCCATCCTTTTCCACTGTGAAACGTTGGTATAACGAATTTAATCGTGGCCGCCAATCGCTCACCGACGAGATTCGCGAAGGTCGTCCAAAATCAGTTGTTGTTCAAGAAAACATTGATGCTGTGCAAAACCTAATACCGCAAGATCGTCATGTGACATACTGTGAGATTGAGGCAACCATAGGCATTAGTTCCACCAGCATATATAAAATATTACATGATCATTTAGCTATGAGAAAGGTACCGTGAGTCCATTTCGATCTGCAGCCGAGATATCGGGAGAAGCGTGGCGGGCGGCGCTGACGGAGAAGCCGACATTTGCGGCCTGTAATGCCCGCTTATTTTTATAGGCATATGCAGACATTTATATAAATATTGCAAAACGATCACTAACCTGTGTTATAACACGCAAAAGTTCTTCTGTAATTCATCCAAGTTCTGCTCTTATATACACAAATAAATACGCTATAGAAACGATGTTAAGAGCCACACATAAAAAAGCATTTTAATCATGGTTTTGATCAGTAACGTCCTGCTTAAGTTTATATCCTTGAAAGAGTTTTGTGGCGATGGGAATCGTTTGGAGGTTTCGAATGTGAAACACTGTATCAGGATTACACTGCAGACGAAACCGATAAAAGTGAATGGTTTTCGTGAGCTTCCTCGCAATCCGAAATATCCGAGCTTGAGTTTTTTGTTCCTTCGCGACTAGATGAAGACAGAGTTGTAAATATAGTGGCGAGCAATGTAAACCAAGAGCGTGTTATTTCGTAATGTGCGCAAGAGTGTTATTCTTGGTTACTTGCAGTTACTTGTTTGTGTTATTGTAGTGTGTATGTGTGACGTGTCAGTGAGACGATTGGAATGCCAGCCGCAAGATTCACGTTAGAACAAAGATTTTTTATGTATGACACGTACCTACGTGAAAACAAACTCGTGTAGAGACGTGTGTAGGTAATTTGTACAGAAATTCCCATGCGTTTCAACTCCACACAGAGATACGGTTAGATATCTTGTCCTTAAATTACGAGAAACTGTATCGTTAAATTTTAAAACACCTAAGCAAAATCGAAGGATTCTAACCGAAGCAAAACTCGATGTTATTGGTGCAGCGTTAGAACGTTCTCCAAACAAACCTCTACGCCGTGTTTCACAAGAGGTGGGCGTGTCAAAATCATCGGCACATACAGTCACTAAGCTACTAAATTTAAAACCATACTCTTATAACACAGGTTAGTGCTCGTTTTGCAATATTTATATAAATGTCTGCATATGTCCATAAAAATAAGCGGGCATTTCAGGCCGCAAATGTCGGCATCTCCGTCAGTGCCGCCCGCCACGCTTCTCCCGATCTCTCGGCTGCAGATCGAAATGGACGCACTGTATGTTCTCGTTGGATCCCACACAATTTGATAAAAACTCAAAAAGACGCTCGCGTCAATTGGTGCAAACAAATGCTCAATAAATACAATCGTGGTGCTTCAAAAGACGTATATAAGATTGTAACAGGTGACGAATCATGGATATATGCATATGAGCCGGAACGTAAACAGCAGTCGACTGTATGAGTGTTTCAAGATGAACCCAATCCAACAAAAGTTGTTCGCGCTCGAAGCACATCGAAACAAATGGTCGCCTGTTTTTTCAGGAAAACTGGTCATGTGGCAACTGTGCCTTTAGAGGAACGTAGAACGGTCAACTCTGAATGGTACACAACAATTTGTTTGCCAGAGGTCTTCGGTCAAATACGAAAAACTAACAAACGCCGTCGGATCATTCTTCGTCACACATCTCGTCTAACAACCGACTTTATGAACAGCCAAAAAATCGAATTGATGGGTCATCCGCCGTACAGTCCTGATTTGGCACCCAATGACTTCTTCTTGATCCCGAATGTTAATAATAAATTGCGTGGACAACGATTTTCGTCGGCGGAAGACGCCGTTGATGCGTTCAAAAACCATATTATGGAGGTGTCTCAAGAAGACTGGAAAAACTGCTTTGACAAATGGTTCGAACGAATGCAAAAGTGAACTGACCATAAAGGAGAATACTTCGAAAAACAATAAAGCAGTTTTCAATGCCAAATTCCTGTTTTTTCATTGTTAGGCTCAAAATATAAATAGTGACCCTCGTAGCGTCACAAATCTCTAAGGCATATTCGTACGATGTAAGTTCCATGTATATAATAAAAATCCATTTATCGTCTATAGGACCTCCCGGTCTGGATATTCAGAATATCACTCGTGTGACCATTATCTGTGTCCAAACCGAGTCATGCATGCGCGCAAGTCAAGGTGAAAGTTTCTTTGTATCTCCCTCGTCGTCGCAAGTTTGTAATGCCCTGGACATACCATTGCAATTTTTTTGTTATTTAGTTAAAATAGCGTATCCGTTCGTTTTTTAAGTTTGCAACTATTTATGATGCTATACACAACTAGTGTCAGATAGTCCGATACACTAACCTTCATGTGCCAGGATCTGGCAACATTTATCAAACTGAGAGATTTATCAACAAGCAAAAAATATCATAGCAACAAGGGATATGGTGAATAAAGATGTCGTGAAAAATTGTAATATGTGTTTTGAAGTTTATTTAATTGCTGTTAAGTGTGTTTTTCCAAGAATAAACCTTTTATAAAGGTAAAATAGTAAGATTTTGTTTTCCACGCCTTGTGATTGCTAGAGTCTTGTGACAAAGGCATGAGGAACGAATGGATAAATCCTGTTTGACTGAAAGGTACGTAACAAGTTTGAATTTATGAAGTTGCGATACGTGCACGAGGAAGTAAAGAACAAACCCAATACTACGTTTACCATCAGACCCTTACCCAGAATTTTTTGAAGGGGGGGAGACCCATAATCTGGGATGAGATGGACTTATTCATGTTGTCCGAATACATAGCACCTACATGTTTATTCAAAGTTGCAAATTTGGATATGTAATTAATCTGGAACATCTGAGAGTGTTTCTCATTAATTGAAAACTCTTCCTTTACGACAAATACCATATTATTCTCAATAACATAACGCAACCGTCATTCCACAATAACTGCGAGTAGTTAAAATATTTATATTTTAACCCAAGCTTACCAAGGAGGGAGTTCTCAGCGGCCTATTTGTGTTTTTAACACTAAAATTGAATAAACCATTTTGTTATTAATTACTGCTGCCTTTGTTATTTATAGAGGTACATGAATTTAATAATAATTGAAATAATTACAAAAGTTGTCATCATTAATGAGAAACAAGAACCAATAATTGCATGAGTGTTACACAAATATTTTATCAGTCACAAAACTTTTAATTCTTCTTTTTGCTTATCTAGGTGTAGTTACATTGTAATTATCTAAATTAATAATACTTATAATAATTTTCAAGTAATTTCACAAGGTCAGTGGCATACGACACTTGAAAATTCGAAGAAGCAATAGGTAGTGGATCTGTCAGTCCAACCACCCTCACCCCCTCACCCCCACACCACTCGGGGAAGCTATGGTTAAGGGTCTTAAAGTTTATGAGTCAAGAATTGCCATCTTCATATGCGCTCAATACTGAAGGCAAAAAATTGACACTTAAACTACAAGAATGAATAATGCATACAATAATGCGAATACGAAAGTCTCACAATTTTAATGTTTTAAAAATTGGAACTCTGTGTGTGATCCTCGAAAACACATTTTTTTCTTATTCAGCAATATTCAATTCGTCTCTTCTCACAACTCAGGAATTTGCAGCACAGTAAAATAAAACCACCACGTATATGCTCCTCATGCAGATTTCAAAGGAAATCGAGGCTATGCTAATCCTTACCCCACTGCACTCACACGAAAAATATCCACAAAGGCAGGAGTGGATCTCAAAGCTCGGTTCCTCTTGTGACGAATAGCCACAGCTCTGATATGCACTCGCCACATCGTAACACTCTCCCTCTTGCATGGAATTCTTAATATATATCGATTTTGTTTTGAACCACAGCCAAACCAGAAATGAATTCTTAACGAATATTCGATGCTGATTTCCAGTGCATTGGAGGGAAAAGCAGATAAGGACATACACGGCTTTTTCTAGCTTTCAAATAAGAAACTGTGACTCCAACATTAACATTAACACAACTGACAGGAATTGGATAAACAAAGTATTATTTTGTTACTTTTTCTGATATTTTGAACTAAATGTAAGCTTCAGTTTTACAAAAACTTATTTGAAATTTGGCGATGATAGAATATTAGACACTCTAATTCTATCCCAGTTTCGTTGTTTTGCTTATATTAATGTAGCGCATTAGGCCACTTTCTACACGAATTGATAAATCTGATGAGCAAATACACATTACTTCGAATTGTGACACGGGCCGTCTAGCGGCGCAATGCCACGGCTATTACGTAGATGTGTTGACCACAAGTATGATTAGGCAAGGTGGGAGTACGAAGATTACAATACTTGTCTAATTTTGCGGATCTCCCCGATGGTTTTGAGTTGACTTATTTTACTTCGCTTTTCTTCATTTTTGATTAATGGCGAGGATGAGGAGGAGTGGTAGCATGATACATTTATGAAGGGACACTTACAAAGAACACAAATGTCCTTGCTAGCCTTGTAATCAAGGGGTCCCGGGTTCGATACCCGGTGGAGGCACACAGTGGTTCGGATCCCACTTTAAACTGTAAGTCCAGTCCCGATTAGCCTTACTTTGCATAAAGTGAACTTCAAACAACAAATCAACAACAACAACTAATGTCACACTACGCTAACCACTTCGGCACAGAGGCTAAATACTTTGAATCTGTTAATTTTTATTTTTAAGTGCACTTTACGTACGTAAAGATAATGAAGATTGAAAAACAGGGACCCTTTGATTACAAGGTGATGAGTACTTCACCTATGGTTGGTTCGATACCCGGTGGAGGCTCAAAGAGGTTCAGATTCCATTCGGAATTGTAGGTCCAGTCCCTATTAGCCTTACTGTGCTCAAAATAGACTTAATACCAGAGCTCATTCATTCAGTATTGACTCCTCTTTCAAGGTGTTTATTTGCACTGTTCTCTTGACGTACTTGTAATGTGTGATAACCATAAATACAAGGCAATTTTTGACGCTGAAGGTTACGCATTTAGCGTTTTTTCGTTCTAGTTAGTAACAACAGAAAAGCATAATTAAGAATTACCCTCTGCTTTAATATTGTTTCAGTAAAGTTGGCTATTTTGGCACGTTAATAATCTGTAGAATGTCGTCGTACGTTTTGGCCTAAGTATTCAAATACTTTCATTCTGTCATTGGTCATCGTTCTGTTTTCTGTGAACATTATCGAACTCTTTGGTATTGGTTATATTGATATACAGTATGGCCAGAAAAGAGGTATACCGAATGTTGGCAACATTGTACACAGTCGGTAACAGTGGAGACGCAGGGAAGAAAGAAGTATACATACTGTTTTCTTTATTTGTTAGGTATTAATGTAACTTACAAGATTGAACATGAAAACGTATATCAACACACTGAACAGCACCGACCCTGTATTGTGACAATTGGCAGCGTCGCTACGAGAAATGTTTGGTGTTGCACGGAGGGCATTTGGAACATGTACATACGTACAAGTAACTTAGCCTTCTGGTCTGCTTTGTTGGAGGAGATTTCCGAAACTCTTGCTCGAATAAGGTTAGCACTTGTTTCCCACTAGGCCCATCACTATGACGACTTCCGTACGAGCGGAAACAATGCTCAACAACAAAGGCTTTCTCTCTAATACTCAAGGATATTACGTCCGCTGTTCACTATTCCTGTTCTCTACGAGAAACAGGAAACTGAGGCTTTGCTTCCCTGCGTCTCTGCTGTTACCGATTATGTACAATGTTGCAAACTTTCGGTATACTTCTTTTCCGGCCATACTGTGAAACTCGTGAATTTCTCTTCGAATAACAATTCTCTTCATTTCAGTTGCTTTCGCGAGCTCGGCGGTCGAGCGCGTTATGTGGTCGACTTTTGCCATCGCCACAGAAGATCAAGGGTACGAGTAGCGGCCTGGGCAGAATACTTTCATAATGAAATTCACTAATATTCTTCTGTCAATTTTGTGGAATTTTGCTCTACTGTGTAAGATTATGCATTATTGTATGTTTAACATATTCTCTCAATAAAATATACTTTTAGAGAGTTTTGGATTGAACTATTTTCTTCAAGGTGGACACATTTTCCGACACGATTCCCTATTTCATAATTATCTGACGATAAGCCATTTATTTCTGATTCATGGCGTTGTTGTAACGTTTGTGACGTCGTCGCCATTGAATCAATTGACCCGAATGTTACGTTAAACTATAGTCCCAGTCCCAATTAGCCTTTCTCTCCAAACTCAATTCAAATTCAAGTATGACATTTAATATTTTCGTTTTCAGGTAAATGCACCTAATTTGTAATACTTCAATTTCAACCAAATTTTCAACACGGTGCAAGTTGAAGAAAATGCTGGGTTTTCTTTTTACGACTTGTGGTACGTCAGGCTCTAGGATTCTGTAATCCTCAATACATTGGGTACATACGGTAAAGGCAGTTGGAGAGTGGTGGTGATCGCATCATCTCCAAAATAGCAAAATCAAAAGTATAACGAGCTCTACCTCATATATTTAGAAACCTTTACCTAGTATAACAGTAACAAAACACGCAGCAAACTCTAAAATAAACAAACATTCCTACACAACAGGCTTGGTTGGTTGATTTGGTGTTTTAAGTCCACTTTATGCACAGTAAGGCTAATCGGGACTGGACCTACTGTTTAAAGTGGGACCCGAACCATTATGTGCCTCCACCGCTACACAACAGGCATCACCTGACCTAAATAAATACATATAGAAATACAAAACCAAAAATAGCATAGTGAAAATCTGAAAAGTGTACACCATAAAAAAAACTTTTAGCCAAAAGTACTTTTTCTTTAGTGTTTTTGAAATGATTTAAATAAATAAAAAACTTTTTTAATGTAAAAAATTAGTGAATATGGGATACTAATCCTGTAATAAAACTTGACAAAACACATTTTGTGCGTCCAAAATATGTTAAATTGTGCTATTTGAGTAATAATAAGCCTAAACTTGTAAAATAAACAGACAAAACTTGACAAGACACATTTTGTGCGTCCAAAATGTAATGAAAAACACGTTCAAATTGTATTATTTTGGTAAAAAAAAACTTGAAAAATAAACAGACAAAATTTGACAAGACACACTTTGTGCGGTCAAAATGTAATAAAAATCTTGCCTTAATTGTTAAAATCGTAATAATCATAGTAAAAAATAAGATACATTTGGAAAATAGCCAGGTAAAACTTGACAACACACTTTGTGTGTTAACAATATAATAAAGGCTTTTACCTGAGTAGAATAAATCGTCTTATTTTGGTAAAAATAAGTATAAACTTGTAAAATAAAAGGGAAAAACTTGACAAGACACACTTCGTTTGTCGAAAATTTATTAAAAACTCTTTCTTGAATATAAAAAATCGTGTTACTTTGGTAAAAGTAAGCCTAAACTTGAAACAGAATCAGGTAGAAATAGACAAAACACACTTTGAGTGTCCAACATGTAACAAAAACTCTTCCTAGAATCGTTTAAATTGTGTAATTTGAGTAAAAATACATGAAAAGTTAAAAAAACTTCCGTAAAAATTAACTCAATTTTATAATTAAAAAACACGCTGAAACATAAATTTATTAGCTAAATCAATAATCAAAGGGTCAGGAGTTTGACACCCCGTGATAAAGGCAAATAATAAAAACTTTAAGCCCAGTCCCAGATAGCTTTCCCTTCTTCCTAATTCGGATAAAACCCTTACGCTTCTTTCTCCTTGTTCAGGGTAAAATTCTCGCTCCAATCTAATTGGATATCCCAAAATCCTTTTTTCTTCTGTTCTGGGTAACCTTGGGCTACTTTGACAGAAATATATTCTAACAAGGGAGCATTCTACCCTAATCCCCATGCTACAGCATTCAGTGCCCTGGAGGCAACCGTGAGCGGAATATTAATTCGCTAAAACCGGTTCTACAAGCGACGCATAGTTTCAGAGATTTGACCTTGACCGCGCAGTCCAAGACATCCTTTGTTGTCTGGTTCAATCCCTCCCTTGTGCTGTGTTACGACGTTGCATAACTTTCCCCTGTTGTTGCGTTCTTGTTACCCTTGAAAAAACCGATTCTGAAAATCTACCGACGCGTTTTCTAATTGGTCATTCGGGTTCTTTCTTTGTTCTGGCATTCTGACGTCATTTGACTTTGACCGCACATCCCCCAAATTACTTTGTCGTCTACCTGCACGGAGTTCACCGTCTTCTGTCTAGCGTGTCGGACTACCGTCGTTCATACCGTATAACTTTATTACATAGTACACTATAATCATTATCATTACATATCGCGTATTCGAGTATCGTGGCCATCCTAAATCGTAATCGAACCTTTACCATTACTCATTACCACCATTCCTAGCGTTTCATATATCTCAACATCTTATTTTCAATATTATAATCATTAATTATTATCGATTCATACATTACATACTTTACAGTAATGAACATAAAATCATGTGCATAGCATTTAGTAACACTAATTACCTTCTATTTACATATGTTTCATAAAATAAATATTCATATTTTCATAAAAGTTATAAATATGCAGATATAATACATAAATGTAAGGTATTGTAATGATATGCAAATTTATTCTAAATTATGCAAATGAATTCTAAATACATACCAATAAATTCTAAGCACATGCAAATGAATTATGAATAGTAAACACTGACTGACTTTATCGCGTTCAACCTCTACTGGTGTCTGGGGGAATGGTCCGAACTCCTGAGACCCACTAAATACGTTCTGATTTGGAAAATCTTCACGGACAAAACCAGGGAGCAAATTTCTAGGACAGAGATTAAAGTAGCATATTGAAAGTAGACACGTCGCATTTAGTATTACGAGAATATAAATGTTTGGGAAGCGTCACGCAACCTTACTCTACCAAGCACACTGATTGGTCTGAAACCCTTTCAGAATTTTCCAAAATGAGCCCTGGAGTCGGTTATTTTCCCAGCAACAACAAAGGCAGGATTTTGCACGAGCTAGCAGTCACCTGTTCCCTTACACCCTCCTGTTAGACGTTCGCCTATTGCAGCTCGAAAAGCCGGCGTTCACTCGTAAAACCGTCTAATCAGGGCTCGCAAATATGGATGTAGGCCGGAGCCAGGCATTCCATAATTACCGGAGCTAAACTTCTTTATATTCCGGATCCGACGACCCGGAATGAGTCCGGGAAGGAGCCAGAAGCGGCTTGGGAGGAGACGTCGCCCTGAATTCTCGCTGCCTTTCGCCGAACGTGACGCGAATGTCATGCATTGTTGCCACAATCAGAGGGAATAATTCTCCTGTGCAAGGAGTAAAATTTTTCCATTTTGACCAATTTTCCTCACTTCACTAATGAAATCAAATAATAATAATAACAATGATGATGATAATAGTTAATTTTAAATGCTGAGCAGAGTGCAGTGTGGCGGGAAACTCCATTTACACTGTACTTTACCTGGTTGTACAAATATCACGAATATTAACCCTGGAACCCTAACATGAAATTAGCACTCTTTAACACTAACATCGGGTTACCTGTAACGTCACTTAAATCTATCTAATATATAAAAGTGTATGTATGTGTGTGTGTGTGTGTGTGTATGTATGTTTGTTCCGGCATAACTCTCGAACGCCTGGAGCGATTTCAACCAAACTTGATGCGCTGTATCACTTGCAATATGGAAGGAAATACTGTGGGGGTAAGACACCTCTGGCACCCCTGGGATTGGGGTGGCGAGGGGGTGACAAGTAAAAATAATTGAAAACGACCGATATTAGTGTGGAATCATAGTTTTCGGGGTTGTTAAGATGAATAGTGAGAGTACCAATGCCGTTCAACTTCAAGACACCCTTGGCACCACTAGGCTAGGGGTGGGAAGGGGGTGACTTGTAAAAATAATCGAAAGTGACTGATATTAGTGTGGAATCCATAGTTTCCAGGTCGCTAAGATAAATAGTGACACTCCCAATCCCGTTCAACTCCAAGACATCCCTGCACCCCGAGGAGGGGTGGGGTGGGAAGGGATGATATCTCTGAATTTACTGGGAGTTTATTTTCTTGTTAAGGTTACTGATAACCCCTGTTTGGGTTCCAGGGACTCTTCAAGGTGGCACCACTGACTACGGTGCTGTCATTGGAGGCAGAAAAACTACGGGAACATTCCGGGCGAGTCAGGATGGCGGACACAAGTGCTTTTACTGTGGACAACCATTGTGTGACTTTTTTCTTGGTCCACATACGTCGAATCACTAGAAAAACAGTGGAGGTCATCATGAACCATGAGTGTGCGAATTACCACAGCTCACGCAATTGGGATATATTTTTCTCGTCCTTAGATGTTTGAGGAAATCGAGCACAATCCGCCCGCCTCATGTTAATGTTTGAACAGTGATGGCAGGGCACAACTACCTGGTCCTCCTATTTTTCTATGGCTCTGCTAATGAGCACAGTTATCTGAGAGTGACCAATGTTAACTGACGGCAGAAGGTATCGCCAACATCGTTCGGTTTCAACCCGACGATGCACCAGCGCATTTCGCTCTGATCATCCGCAAATGCCTGCACGAAATTTTCTCAAATCGTTGGATCGGACATGGTTCAGTAGAATGTCCGTTTCCATTGCCGTGGCCTGCAAGAAGTCCTGATATCATCTCACCAGACAATGCACTCAGTGGTCTTGTGGAAGAAGAGGTGCGGAAGCGTCGATACTCCAACAACGAGAAGCTGAATGACGCTGGTCCTGCAGCATTTCAAAATGTCACCCGTGATAGGGTCTTTCCGCCCACCCTGTAAAGTACTAAGCCAAGTAAAGAATTACAAAGTTATAGGGATGAAATATGTAAAGCATTTCAAGTTACTGTCTTTGACAAGATCTTCTACTGTAACTGTAATAATTATATCATGAAGATCAGATAATATTAATAATAATAATAATAAGTAGTAGTAGAAGTAGTAGTAGTAGTAGCGCATATTTTTTGGTCCTTGTTTCACATATGAAAAATGTTAAAAAAATAAATCACATGGGCCACATGGGTTTAACCGTACTAAGGCATGATGATAAATTATCTTTGTACCATTGCCCATTTCATAACTTCATCATTCATTATCTTTAATAACTGAAGATGTAGGAAAGTGACTTAAATAAATAAATTATCAATATAAATAGATATCTATACTTGTACTCAAAGAAATGGAAATAAGAAAGAAGAGGACACAATTGTGGTCCGAAATTAGAAACTGACACAATCTCTAATCATACTGACTCCGATGCCTTCTAAATATCTCTGAAATTTTGATATTTTTCATCGATATTAGACTACATTTTCCCTTTTGGCTTCAACTTCGCTTGGAATTTTCCTGAAAAAGGGGAAATGTCCCATCATGTGGCAACACTGATGCCACGTCGCGGGTGACGTGTCGAAATGCAACATGGGAAGAACACGTCGTGACTCAGTAGTGACGATGGGTAGTTTGGCGAATGTGCTTCAATCTCCTGGGGATTCTGAGGAAGATAAAACGGATTCGTGCTTCCAACGGATATGAACATAATGGAAACGGCTAAGGGTAACTCGGTAGGTGCGTGATTCAGGTCAAAGGTTGCAACTTTCGGGAATCTTGTACAAGCAGCTTGGTTTTAAGGTACTGAGGACAAAGTCGTGAAGTAGTGGACTTTAGATGGCTGTCTGCTCGTGACAGTAGACATCAATAAAAACTAATTGATCTGTGAAGTTAAAATTATGTGCAAGTACAGAGGGGTGTCCATCCCCCCAAGGCCTATGACGCACTCCCCCCAAAAACGTAGAATTTTCGCCCCGTCCCCCTTATGCCGAATTATTAACTCCAATTATTTTGGTCGGACAAAATTTGCGGAACAATATAATACAGACATATTTAAGCAATACATGTTTATTTTAGGCTCACTTTCATTTTTGCTAACATAAGTCGTACAAAAATGCTCAGGCTCAATGCCATTGCTAGTGTACTTAGCAGTTTGTCTACTGGACTAACCTTGTATTAATGCGAACAGCACGTATCCCCATCTAAACTGATTCAAAAGGCACAGATAGGTAGAAAGACTGTACATAATAATCAAAACTAAAAATCAATAACAAGTCAATCAAACGAAAGGAGCCCCCCCCCCCATTTTTGTGTGAATATATAGAATTGGTATAAAATGTTGTCCCCCAAAAAATTCCGATTACGCAGGCGCGTCATAAAACCCCCTGTGGACACCCCTGAGTGCAGGGTGCGGTAATGTATCTGGCGATTTTGCAACACTGAATATAGCTAGTTGTTGAGTCAGAGGCAACACGTGACTACTGCCATCTTGAAGGCCATGTACAACAGGATCTGTCTAATTCGGACAGAATTCGATTGGCTTTTAGTTATATAGACTACATTGACTAATCGCGACGATGAGGATGAGTGATAATATGGTGAAATTGATGAAGGGACAATCACAAAGAACACCCATGCCCTGGCCAGGATTCGAACAATGGTCGAACACGCTGTGCTAACCACTCGACCACGGAGGTCGGCTTCAGACACAATTTATCACTTTTTAGCAGTGTGCGAATTCACGAGGGTGGGGTTGACTAGGAATCCCCCTCCACAAAATATATATATATACTGTATATGTAATTCCCGGCAAATGAAAATTATTTCTATCCCTGCCACGGATGTATGTATCTTCCCATGAAAGAAGGTGGAATTGAAAGTGTAGTGTACCATTTCTTAACATTGTAACAAAAACAATTGAAAAATCATTCGTATCCATTAATTAGCCCAATTATAAAAGATATCCTTATCGAAAAGTTTCTGTAGCTGAATTTGGGTTTTCTTAGAATGTAAATATGCTGTTTGTAAATTACGTTTAAATGTTATCATACGATTTAATGACCAACGTTAGAACCAATGTTTTTAAGGTAAAAATTAGACAAGGCAATAGCTTCGTTTTCTGACTGGTAACATATACAAGTTTGCATAGCTTATCCAAAAAGAAAAAAAATAACTCCCAAAATAAAGTCACAAAGACACTACAGAGTGGACACTCCCCCCCCCCCACCAAATTAAATAACCGAATCGCACAGTGCATTTTAGTACCACTTTTAAATCATTTGAGCGAGCCAAACGTCCATATTACATAGCTATTATTACAGCTCTAAAGCCACAAATATTGGGCGCATTGAAAGAACTAACGAATAAGAATTCAATCTTGTTTCTATTACCTCATGCCGTTACTGTATCGGGATTGCTAAATTATTATTTTTTCTTTCCTGATTATTCATGTTCATCTCTGGGAATGTGTCTCCTTTCACCGATTCTATTTTTACAATCAATTCTTGAAATCCATTCCTTGGTCTGTTGCTATGTCTTCTTCAAACCTTTCATCAAAAAACTGGTTATTTTCCTTCCCTTTGCATTCTGTCTTTTAACTATTTGATTTTCAATATATTTAATTATTTAATTATTGTGGGCTCAAGGCGATAAGCACAGTTTATACAAGAATGTTTTCATTCTCTGAGTAAAACAATCAGCATATGGTGCGAACAAACATGGCATTCATGTGAAGTTTACTCTTTTCGTCTACCCTACTTTGTGCAGCTGGACACCGTGCAATTTTCCAGCGCTTGCTGTTATTCAATTAAAAAGCAAATGGAAACAGTCAACCTAGTTGCTCTGTGGACACGAGAGACGAACATCAATCTGTCACTGGGGACTTCTTCAAAATTACTGTTCACGTTACTCGGAGCAGAACAACGGACTGGGTGGAACAGTCAAAGAATCAGAAAGAGAAGGGAAAAAATATCACAATAATATATTGTTATGTCACGCTAGAAATAAATCATAGAAATTAGTTTTTCCTTTTCCTATCACATGTCAAGTGTTGCGTAGTTGTAGACAAGACCATATTTAGGAGGGGTGACCAAGGGGTCCGGACACCTCCCCCTACCGAAAGACTTAGCAACTTGTAAAAATAAATGATGAAAATATACTTGTTTATCGATTATTTTATAATTAATGGTTATAATAAATATCCTTTGAACTTATTGGAAAGTACAGATTATATTAGAATCCTACGGCTTTGAAGGACAGTTCCAAGGATTTAGGTTTGCACACTACTATTTATGATGGGAATTAAATATTAATTAATAAGGAACTTTACTTTTCGTCAATTGGATCTAACATTCCTTTTAGTTATTCAATATATATTCAATTATTCATGAATTTAATATTCATTTATTCCCCAAGGCAATTGTTTTTTTATCCAAATAATGCCGATCTTAACTATAGATAAGCTAGATAATGAATACGTGCTGTTATATCTATATTATTTGTTGGTCTTCTTTCCCATTCTTGCAATAATAACAATATAATATTAATTAATTTGTATTTTAATTAGTATAAATTGAATTTAATATTGTTATAGTATAAATAAATTATTTTAAACATTACATATATTTAGGATTACAATTATTACTCCTGAGACTAGTTTCGAACCCCCTTTGCGAAATATATTTATAGAAACGTGCCTGGTTGCAGAGGCTCACAGATTGGATCTTACCGTAACATTCTATAGAGTTCGGAAATCAATCACTTCCGTCATTCCTAGGACGCTACGATGAAGAAATGTTTCTTTTCTTGATTGATTTTTTTTCTCTTACTTCGCTTTTTCCGAGTTTTAGCTAATTGCGAAGATGAAGATGAGTGATGATGTAATGAAACTGACGAAGGAACACATACAAGGAGAATCCATGCCAAAGCCTGGATTCGAACCCAGAACCCCTCGAATGTTGTATCGGAAGAAATGTTCTAAGGCATCAGATTTAAACAGATGAAAGAGAGCATGCTTTCACTGTATGGGTATGTGGGTGGTTATAAAAAATGCAACAATTTCTATCAATTGCGTTTTTCTAATTGAAAACGTAAAGTCCCGTAACAAACAAGAAATATACAACCTTGGCGTCATTTGGATTATATGTAAACAAATTTGTTGTATAAAAGGGGCAATTTCTATGGAGGTTATTCCTGAATAAACAAAAAATATATCGCAGGTACAATGTGAACTTTCGGTTTGACCAAATTCCTAATGTAAACAAGTGGGATACAGATTACCTTCGAGCTTATTTTGTTACACAAGATGAAATACAGACTGGATCGCTTGAAATTTGAAGGCGATATAGAAAAACAAAAGTATCTGGAAAAAAAGGTAGGTAGCTGCAGATATAAGGAACAATACTAATATTTTCCAAGACAATGTTGCTCTTCTACCAACAGTTTCGTGTTAAAACTTCAGGGGTTGAAATAAAGCTTACATAAATTATAAACATTGAAATACTTCAATTTTACAACAGAAAAATGTATAATTTTCGACATTGTGTACTTAAACATAGCCCTTTAATTTTATCACATGGCTTAGAGAGAGCGTCGTCGGAAATTTTTATAGGGGGTAAAGGCCATTAATAAAAGTAGAATAGAGAAGAAATAATAAAAATAATAATTCCAACTGTTATAAATGCTATTATACCGTAAATAACTACTAAACTAATTAAATAAACATTTTTTTTCGAAATTTATTATTAGCTATTATTTATTTATTAATGCAATTCGATCCACAAGCCGAGTGCATATCCAGCACAACAGTTACAATAATTAAATGCACAGTTATTGTATTATAATATTAACTTTTGCAAATATTGTTCAAGAAAATGCTTTAGAAGTTCGTAAAAATTTTACTAATAAAGTTTACATTGATTACATTAAATTTACTTAAATTTATAATTTTTGGAATTCTGAATGATTATAAGCAGTTCCAATTGTTAATATAGTCAACACATGTGCGTTAGACAAGTATAATTCTCGAAAGACGTAAAATATTTTTATTTGATTTATTCCGGTGACGTAGTGTCGACTATAGAGCCCATTCCCTTGCATTTGTGCCCACTGATTTTTGCGTATGGGATGTGTCTGAAAACTATGCATAGACACCCGAGAAAAAATATTTGTTCCCAACCTCGTGTTGTAACCAAAAACCACACAAACTAAACAACAATAATAGAAAAGTTATTTAAAATAGTATTCAATAACCATGGCAAATTACGTTAAATTGAAAATACCAAAACAGCAAGTGCACAGTTCAAAATGAAAACAGCTGTCTAACAGTACCTCTCCATAGTAGTCGTTCTGTTATCAAAGCCCATAGTACTAAAGGGTAAAAAATATTCTGCATGCCGGCCATCTCCGTTGTGGAGTGGTTAGCAGGGCACCCGACGACACCATGGGTCGAGATTCTAATCCTGGCCTGGGCATTGGATGTTCTTTGTGTTCATCAATATCATCATTCATCCTCATCTTCCCGATTAGCCAAAGTGGCAGAAAAGTTGGTAAAATACACGAAAAAGTCAAATAAAAACTTATGCATAAGAAACCATACAAAGAAAGTCGTTCCATATTACCCTTGCTATCGGACTAAAAAAGAGAGAGAGAGAGAGAGAGAGAGAGAAAGAGAGAGAGAGAGAGAGAATGTGCGTGTCAGTAAATAGCCAACGGAAAAACTTCAAATAAATGACCGAACTATTTATACATGCTGCTAATAAACAAATGAAGAAGGCAAGTATCAGTTTACTGGAGGAATAAAAACACAAGAGGAACAAAAACCTGTCAATATGCTTGTCAGAAGTTGTCACTTACACAATCGCGAAGCATCCTATTAAACCTGATAGGAGAATCCTCTACGCGGACGACCGTTCTTGTATTGCTTTCGAAAACACAGGTGATCGTAATTAAATGTCACATGTGTCCAGCGCCCGATTGTCCTCGTCGAATGAACACGCAATTAGCAGGAGACAACTGTTTGCGATCGTAATTAAAACGAAATGCCCCGAGCACTGATGCGCCGTGTGCCAGGGGGGCCGATGTCATGTGGCGCGGAACTAATTGAGCCGGATGTCCACTTCTTCAAAGCAGCAAAACATGGGAAGATGGATATTTCCAATTCTGCTAAAAGATTAAATAACACAGGCTGTCTTGTCGATTTCCATTCCTGTACAACGATTGTCAACGACAGGCTTTGGTTCGTTAAATGAATACTGATTACAACAGTTTGGGTTATGTCGCGACGATTTGCGTCATGTCCCATGACGAAATGCAGTAACGTCTGTCAGCGAGGTGACAAACCTTTGTCGTATGTCTTTGTTATTAGTCCCCATAATGTTTGACAAATATCAGTGCGTGTTAAAACTTTTCGTGAAAATTTTCTACCTTGTTAACATTTATATAGCCAAGAAACTGGCATTCCTAAATTAGCAATATCAGTCTTCTATGCGTACCTCTCATAGTGGAGACCAATCCATTTCTGGCAATCATTTTTAAATTTACACCAGGTACATTTCAAATTTCCTTTCAGCCGTCTTCTTAAATTACTTACAGTTTCTCTACTTTCAGGTTTTCCACCAAATATTGGAAAACGTCAATTTTCTCTTCTGCATTCATACTTGGTTGCTAAGTCTCAAAATGCATCGAACTCGTAATTTTGGTTACTTGTAAGTATATTAATATTAGTATGAATACATTATTTCCACTGGAAACGTGGTATAACGTATGCTTCTAGTAAAGATATGACGAGGGCTAGTCAAAAAAGAGTGAGATTGAACACAGTGAACATGCAAGGGTGAAAGGAATTTGCGCGAGAAGAACATGTCGTGAAATCGGCAGATAAAATTGCAAGCGCGTATGCGCATGCGTCTGGCAAAAAGCGCAAACAAAACGCGAATGGTCAGAAGTCTGATACGGAAAATGGAGTCTGTTCGTGAGGAGCAGTATACGGCTTTGAAATTCTGCGTCCGTCTGCAGAAATCCGCCACGGAGGCATAGGAAATGTTGCAGCAGGCATAAGTCGAAGATGTCCTACAAGCAACCGCATTTGGGTGGTTCAAACAGTTTAAGGAGGGCCGTGTTTCAACCACAAATCAGGGCGATCCGAGCGCTCCGGCCACCGCAGTGTACGAGATCATGCTTAACCCAACTGCCGTCATTTACGGTAATGTTACACATTCACCATTCTGTAGGACTGCTTGCACATGAGACGCATATATGCAAGATTGGTGTCGAGATTGCTAACGTCTGAACAGAAGCAGGTGAGAGTAGAGGTGTGTCGGGAGCTTCAGTGTCTGGTAGCGGAGCATGGCGAGGCCTAACTGAATTTCATCATAACTGGTGACGAGAGTTGGCTTCACCACTACAATCCCGAAAGCAAACAGTGTAAACATGAAAAACCATGACATAAGAAGAAAATATGAAGGAACACACATAAAATATTAGTGCTTGGTAGTGCAATGAGGTCGCCAAACCACATTCCTGCCTAAGGCGCCAAAATATCTAGCTACGGGGCGGTCCGTTACACCCTTGTTTGCATTGGGAAGCTCCTGCTTTACTGTTAAAAGAAATAAATCAGCAAATACGAGGAACTTTCTACTTTATTCTCAGAAATGAAAACACGGCGACGCGTTCCTTGGGAGGCACAGGCAACTCTTAACAGCGGAGTTACAGATTGACTGATGAGATTTGAAGAGTTCATTTCTAAAAATTAATGTGATAAGGAGTTATTCTCCTTTGCCGATTATACAGGGTGTATCATAAGTAATAGCGCAAACTGACAAAGTTGAAAGTACACGATAATAGAAGCAAAAAGGTCTCAGTAAACATGGGTCTGCAAAGGAGCCGTTTTCGAGATAAATGCGAATGTGTGGTTACAAGCCGCCACTGACTTCATTGTTTGTAAACGTTGTCCTAGTTGTTAACATGCTAATAATGTGTGCGAATGTGTGGTTAGAAGCCGTCAGTGATTGCATTTTGTAAACACAGAGTGCTTTACTTCTTGCGCGTTCCGAGGTTTGCTCTTTGTTTACAAAAGAGAACATTTCCGAGAGGTGGCGTTGTAATCAATCAGTACAGAGAATTTTACATGCTTGTGACCAATTCCGAAACGAGCCGGGGGTGTTCGAAAGAATTCGAAACTCAATGCGGAATCGCGTACAGTGTTGCATCGAGATGCAAGGACGACACTTTGAACACCTCCTTTCAGGGCAGGATTAACCTATGGGGAACTGGGCCAATTGCCCCGGGGCACCCACCAAAAGGAAGCTGTGAAGGACCTCCACCAAAAAAATATTTTAACCAGCTGGCTATGCTTGTGAAAAATTACATAAGAAGTTGTATTATAAAAATAAAATAAAAAACACTTCAATATTGTCGTATGTCTGCACTATTCTGGATCCAATTGTACCACAGCTCTCAGTCGATCTGTGTGTAGATATCTGAAGCTTAGTATACTTTATGCTCGTATCATGGATTGATTTGGCTGTGGTGTAGAAATAAGGCATGTCAGTGGGTGAGAAAATTCCGACTGAATCCTCTCGACTATCCAAATGAACCTCAAATCCACCTCTTGCCTAGTGAACATTTCAGAGTGGAAGGTTTTCTACCAGTGATTGATCAAATCACCTCATCACTCGCAGACAGTATTTTCCCTCTGAAACTGTCGCAAAGAGGTTCAGTATTCTAAATGAACTTGCAGTGGCAACTCTATCACAAATTACATCTGCAGCTCGCGAGCTTGTGAGCATCTACGAGGAGGATCTGGAACCCTCGCTAGAGAATGAACTGATACAGGTTGCACACCTAGTAAGCAGTAGCATTGTCAAACATCAGAAAGACATCCCAATGGAACTGTCTATGTATAATATTGTATGTAAGGACCCGTTCCGCAGTACATTTCCCAATGTCGAAATTCTCTTTAGAATGTATTTGGTTATAATGGTAACAAACTGCAGCGGAAAATGAAATTAGTGATAAACAGGCTTCGTGCTGCCATGGGACAGGATCGCTTATCCAATCCTTGTTTATTAAACATTGAACATGAACTTCTTTGTGAATTGGACTTCGATGGCATAGACTAGTAGATGAACTTTCGGCGAAAAAGGCAAGAAAAGTGTGTATAGTATAAGTGTTAAGCCTTTGGGAATTTTCTTGAAGAAAGTGTAGTTACTACAATTTCCACAATGAACCTATCGGTACTTGTCCAGTAGATGGAGCGTGCATAAGTAGTAACATATTTACTCTTAATTGTAAATAATATCAATTATAATAAATTATGTACGCAAGTACAGTCTACTGCTCAGTTATCTGTTTCCGTCTGAACCCCCTTAGTATTTACCATACATTGTAGTTACGGTGTTCACGCTTCAATATACTGTAGACATTTAGACGGAGAATTGTACGTACTGCTGCATTGGACTAAAATTTTCTTCCTGTAACTTTATTTTACTGCAAACCCATCTGCGATATGTTCGATTGTGAATGACTACTGATACGAAAATCAGGTCTAACATTTCAACTGCTGAAAATTGGTAGTTAACATATTGAGCTAATAAAGCTCCTAGTAAAAAAATAATTAAATAATTGGGGGCCCCCACAAAACATTTTGCCCAGGGGCCTCCACGCACTTTGATACGGCCCTGCCTCCTTTAACAGGTACGAGTGTTGTAAGCCCATAGTGTAATATTGCTCATGAATGACGGATGGAGACTCAACAGACAGGTGACTCTGGAAGGTTCTGCCATTGGCTGGGCTTCTGCGCTGGTCGAGCGAGAAGTTTAGCGTGGTAGATCCTTGCCGACTACGAGAGACTTCTGACGTACTGGACACTGGCTGGACAGGCTGAGTTTAATATTGCATTACAGTCTATCGCCCTTTATAGGCCCTCATGGCCGGGTGTAATTTACCTAAAGTCTATTGATTTATTTTGAGTTCTTAAAAGTGCAAGAAAAGGAAATTGTTTTAGTTTAGATTTTTTTGGTGGATTGCTCCGGGTCATGTTGGCTGTGGGGGGTTTTGGGCTGGGTTGCGATTTGCTCTGACTCGTGTAGCCTTTACTTACTGACTGCTGACTATCAAATGGGACAAATTAAACTAGGTTAACTGGGAGATAATCCATAGACATTTCTGTTGAATTAATTGTATTTGGAAAGTATAAGTACTAATGTGTTTTGTAATAAATATTGGGTTAACGAATATTAAGTTCCAATTGTATACTTTAAGTACCTAATATATGATCATCCACTGCGCCGATAAGACAATCCTCGTCTCACTTCTTTGGTATTAAAGGGGAAACAAGAGACGTAGAGGATTATAAGAGCAGAGCATGGTTTCATGCTGGTTCTGTCTCTGGTACTTATGTACAATTGGCTATCAATATATCTATATGTCTAGTTTGGTTAGACTGTAAAATGGTGCGGTAATATGGCTACCTCCCGGAATTATTATACTGTAGATATTACGGGAACAGTGGATGGGAGGAATTTTGTTCCGCCTTTTCCCCCACTTTCTTCAACTCGTAGAGAACATTCTGCTTCGCAGTTGTTAAATGAATTTGTAGGACCCTTACCACACACCCCAGAAAATGCCCAAGGACGACAAAGGGAGGGGGAAGATGTAGAAACGTACGTAAAGGTCCCTTGTAAACCTCGGTGGGTGAATAAACGCCCAAGTAAGCCTTTGGAAAGTTCGTCGTCGTCTGATGAAGACGAGCGAGTATTATATAATAGGTCCGATTTGAGAAAGTTAAATATGGAAATGGCCAAAGAAAATTTGACTCAATTAATAGCTACCGTACCTATAGTTAAGGAAATTAATGCTGAAAGCCTGTATAGATTTCTGTATGTATTGCAGGGTATTAAAGACAGAAAAATGTTTCCTTCTCACGAGATTATGCTCGCAGTTTTACCAAAATTAAATACTGAAATGGGTAAATTATGGATGAAATGTATAATTGAAAATATCCCTTGGAATGATGTAGTTCAAATGATCTTAAATAAGTATGCAACTTCTATTGGGAGACAGTATTTATGTAATAAATATGTACTGGGTAATCAAAGAGATAATGAAACTCACTTAGAGTATTTAGAAAGTAGAGTTCGAGCTGCTAAGATTTTACAGTATGATATGGATGAATGTACTTTTGTAAGTTATCTTGTTGATAGACTTAAACCTCAGTATTCCCAAAAATTGTATCTAAATGGGATACATACTACTTTAAATGACTTACAGAACGAGTTGAAAGTTTTAGAAAAACTTTCTTATTTGTCCAAAGATTTTTGGGGATTGCCTAATATGGAACGACAATTCAAGGTTAAAGGTCATGCATTCAAAGACTATACGCCCAAATATTGTCGTAAATGTTCAGCAAGTGATCATTTTGAGCGATGGTGTCCGATGCATGTGAGAGGTGCTCAATTTGCTTTGCAAGGATTGCGTAGTGACATAGGACCCAGACAAGGTGGTGAAACTAAAGTGACTGCTGTGTTTGTTGACTGTAAAATCAATAATCTGAAATTTTTGGCCTGTTTAGATTCTGCGTCAACATATAGTTTAATTAGTGAAAGTCTCTTAGATCGAATAAAGACTAGGGGAACTGTTCGAGAATGGGATTTGGATATGCAAGTGATAGTTGGTAACAACAACCTTATGAATATTAATAAAGGAGTTATGTTAAATGTTGGTCTTGGAAATTTATCGTGGACCACAACTTTTCATGTTTGCAAAAACATACCTCTAGACTTAGTGCTTGGTGTGAGATTTCAGAAACAGTGCCACATGGTGATTAACTATTTAGAACAAATTGTTGGTTTTTCCGGAAGTGATGAGAAAATCCCTATTAAATGGACATCTGAAAGCTTATGCAAAAATTTTCGTGTTTTACAGAATATAGGTCAAAGACAAAGACAAGATCGTCCTTCGTTTCCTGTACGTTCTCCTGCCCAGGGTTCAGCCAGCACAGGCCGAGGTGTCGGAGCTCGGTCTTATCAGCGCACGAGAACTGACCAAGGTCAACCTGTAGCTTTCCAGCAGGCAGCAGGTGCGAACCAGGAAAACTTCGTCAGAAATGTAAACAATGGTGAGAACTCCTTTCGGAGCCAGTCCAGGACTTCGTGGAGGCCACGAGAGAGAAGGCGTGGACTCGAATCCAGAGCTTCTGATGTTTCTGGCGCATCTTTTGGACAGTTTGCATTAGAGGATACTGAACAACAGTTATGTAAGTTGAAAAGTGAATTTTCTGATGTTATTACTTCTAAGCTAGGACGTTTAAAGAACTTTTCGTATAAAATTAAATTATATGATAATGTTCCTGTACATCGGAGTCCATATTTTGTTCCACCATCTAAACAACAGGAACTAGATGGAGTGATTACTGAATTATTAGAACAAAACATTATTGAAGCATCTTCGTCACCGTACGCAGCACCTTGCTTTGTAATTCCTTCTTCAGGGGGGGACTAAAAGACTTATTTGTGATTATTCTGCAGTGAATAAGAAAATAATCTATGATGCGCACCCAGTGGCTAATATGGAAGAAACTATGGCTCAATTGAGTCAGGGGAAAGTATTTTCTGTTATTGATTTGAAAAGAGCATTCAACCAAGTAAATTTGGATGAATCTAGCAGAGATGTAACAGCCTTTGTAACTCCCAATAATCAGTATAGATATAAGGTCATTCCATTTGGCATTAGTATTGGGCCAAGTTGCATGTCACGAGTTATGAACCAAGTTTTTCATGATTATAAGGGAAGGTTTTTACATTTATTTTGTGATGACATAATTGTTCATAGTGCTAATGAGAAAGAACATCTGGAACATTTACGTTTAGTACTGCAGAGATTACGAGAATATGGGTTAACGATTTCCCCCAATAAAAGTTGTTTTTTGAAAAGGAGAATAAAATTCTTGGGATTTATTGTGGGGCAAGGAAATTGTGAAATGGATCCAGACAGAATTGAAGCTATTCAAAATCTCCCTTCGCCGAGAAATTTAAAAGGATTATTAAGATTATTGGGTACCTTAAATTTTTATTCTAAATTTATTCCAGAGTATTCTACTGTGGTAGCTCCCTTAAATGAAATCCGGACACCCAAAATAAAGTTTCATTGGGGTTCTAGGCAACAAGAGGCACTAGAAAAAATTAAAACTCTATTTAGAGAACATGTAATTTTGAAATTGCCTGACTTAAATAAACCGTTTGTTATTCAATGTGATGGGTCCTTGAGAGGATTCGGCTCTTGTCTTTTGCAAGCTGATGAAAATAATAATCTGAGACCAGTGGCGTTCTTTTCTAAAAGATTAAAAGAAGTTGATAGAAAACGAACAATTTATGAGATTGAACTTATAAGTTTAATGCAAGCCATATCACGTTTTGAATGCTGTTTGAAAATTCAGCCTTTTATTATTCAATTAGATAATATGAGCCTTAGTTATATGGTTAAACAATCTAGGAAATATTCCAAATATGCGAAATGGATGGAGAAACTCTCTTGTTATAAGTTTGAAGTGGTGCACATACCCTCTAAGCAAAATGTGACTTCTGATTTATTATCTCGTATGTATGATTGGAGAGATTATCAAACGGAAGAATTGGATTCTGATTATGTTAGTAATGTTAATTTGGCCATGTTGGTAAACCCATTTCATGCCGATACCTTGAAGAAAGAAATGTTGAAAGATCAGGAATTGGCCAATATTATGAGACAAATGGAGCAAGGTATAAATTTCCCAAATTATAAATTGCATCGAGGTTTCTTATACAAAAGAACTAAAGCCAAGAATTTTCCTTATAGGATATGTGTACCAGATAATTTGAAACATCCTTTAATATTATATTATCACACTAATATGCGAACAGGATCTCATGGTAATTGGTTGAAAACACTTAAGCGTCTACAGAGACACGTTACTTGGGAACATATGTCTCAGGATGTTAGGGATTTAGTTCAATCTTGTGATGTATGTCAACGAGCTAAGTGTAAAAACACAACACCTGAAAATATATTAACGTCTGAAATTGTAACAATTCCTATGAAAAGGTTGTACATAGATATTTGTGGACCATTACCTGTATCTAATGGTTATAAATATATTTTTGTTCTGGTAGATGGAGCATCAAAATTTTGTATATTTGAGCCAATTAGGAAATTGAGTTCAAAGGTATTGATTGATAAATTAGATCATATTTTTATGACTTATGGCTATTGTTATGAGATTGTATCAGACAATGCTTCATATTTTGTATCAGATGCATTTACCAGTTATTTATTTAACCATGGAATTCAACATATTAGATTATCTGTTGGCAATCCTCAGGCCAATTTAAGTGAAAGATACATACGTACTTTGAAAACTGCCTTGAGATGTTATTATTCAGCAGATCAAACTAAATGGCATGAAGGTTTGAAAAGGATACAGTATAGTTTAAATTGTTCATACCATCATACATTGAAGTATACTCCGTCGGAATTGTTTTTGGGACGACAATTGTGGGATCCATTGGAAGTTCAATGGCAATTATCTGATATGGATTTTAATGTAGCAGATGGTAATTTGCAAGATAAATGGAAAAACGCTATCAGAAATATGCAAAGGGAATGGGAAAAGAGAAAACAATTGTATAAGAAGCGATATGCACCCATAACGTTTCAAGTCAATGACAAAGTATTAGTTAGGACTAAGATTAAATCTTCCTTAGAGGACAAGATAACTAAAAGTCTTTCTAATATGTACGAGGGTCCATATTTTATAAGTAAATTTCTAACAGAGAATTCAGTTCTGGTTAAGAAAGTTGATGATGACAAGGTATGTTCCAAAGTACATGTACATAAATTGAAAAGATATTTGGAGCCCAGGAGAGGCAATAATAGGTAATTTTATACATGGATCAGCAAGATCTCTGAATATGTAAGGTTAATTAAGAATTCTCCCATTATATAAAGGTAAATTATTGTAGATTTCGTGTATGTTGCCTGTATTAGAGTAAGAATGAATGGTTTATGTTTGTAAACTTGTACTGGTACCAGTTTGTTTTCTTTTTCTTTTTGAATATTTACAGGCGATGGAGTTGGAGGGATGACATGCGCAAACCCCTATAACTATTACGAAACCTCGCTCTAAAGCTTGAAACTTGGTTATGTAAGAAGAGTATGTTTGTAATGTGAATTATAAAAAGATATGTGTAACTAGTAGTACACTATGTGCTAGAAAATTGTAATTTTTGGGGGAGAGGTTGTTTTGTAAGCCCATAGTGTAATATTGCTCATGAATGACGGATGGAGACTCAACAGACAGGTGACTCTGGAAGGTTCTGCCATTGGCTGGGCTTCTGCGCTGGTCGAGCGAGAAGTTTAGCGTGGTAGATCCTTGCCGACTACGAGAGACTTCTGACGTACTGGACACTGGCTGGACAGGCTGAGTATATTGCATTACAGTCTATCGCCCTTTATAGGCCCTCATGGCCGGGTGTAATTTACCTAAAGTCTATTGATTTATTTTGAGTTCTTAAAAGTGCAAGAAAAGGAAATTGTTTTAGTTTAGATTTTTTTGGTGGATTGCTCCGGGTCATGTTGGCTGTGGGGGGTTTTGGGCTGGGTTGCGATTTGCTCTGACTCGTGTAGCCTTTACTTACTGACTGCTGACTATCAAATGGGACAAATTAAACTAGGTTAACTGGGAGATAATCCATAGACATTTCTGTTGAATTAATTGTATTTGGAAAGTATAAGTACTAATATGTTTTGTAATAAATATTGGGTTAACGAATATTAAGTTCCAATTGTATACTTTAAGTACCTAATATATGATCATCCACTGCGCCGATAAGACAATCCTCGTCTCACTTCTTTGGTATTAAAGGGGAAACAAGAGACGTAGAGGATTATAGTGTACAGTAATTGTAACATGTAACGGTTTGTTAAAGTAAGTAGAATGTTGAATAAAAGCAATGCGATCTACAATGACTTTTCTTACTGCATTTCACCAACTAGGACGACGCAATGAAGTCAGTGGCGGATTGTAATCACACATTCGCAATTATCTCGAAAACGGCTCGTTTGCTGACACATGTTTACTGAGACCTTTTGCTTCTATTACCGTGTACTTTCAACTGTATCAGTCTGCGCTATTACTTATGATACACCCTGTGTTGTTTACACTGTATACAGAAGTTTCCAGTAGAAACATTTACATAAATTATGTTGGTTTGATTGATTTAATCTACTTCATTACGCTTTTCTGCCACCTTTGGCTAATCGGGAAGATGGGGACGAGTGACGATATGACCAAAATTGATAAAGGTATGCTTACAATGTACGTCCTTCTCCGGGCCGGGCGGTCTAACGCGCTGTGCTTTGGGCTCCGACTGCGGGACTGCATGCGTTCAGTCTCTCGGTTCTCGGCCTGTATAGGACCGGTGGCAACCCACCATCCTGTGCAAATTGGGGAGCTACGTGTGAGTAGTCACGGAACTCTCCCATAACGGCTGGGGTTTCGACGTGCTGACCCCACGTCGCTCTGTTACTGGTTAAATATCTCCACACCTCTAGGTAGGACTGTGGGAGGTAGACGGGCAGGCGCAAAATAAGCAAAGGCCCTTACGGGCTGTAGAGCCACGGGGTCTTATTTATTACTAACAAAGTACACCCAAGCCCGGACCGACATTTAAACTTGTACCCTTGGCGTCTTAACGCACTTGCGCCACGATTATCTGTAAACGAGGTTGGAGCAGACCAGGTCGCTGCAACAAAATAATCACAGTGTACGATAAGGGAATGAGACGGCCTTCGTGGCTGAGTGGTAGCCAGATTCCGACACTTATCAAGATGTGGACGAATCACTGTGTTTGTCAATCATCAGTTCATCATTCACTCACATGGTCATGATTATCCCAACCGGCAGAAAAAGTGAAGTAAAATGAACACTAGAACCTCAACGCCTAATTATCCTTAATCCAACCTTTACGACAGTACATTTTTTTGGTTCGGGAGAGTTTGTCTCCAGATTCGTGATTCAGATTTGTAGGACTATTGTACAGTCACGGACACTTCTGGGTTGTAACGACCCTATTGAAGAAGCACTGAAGCAAGCCATCCATGTCTGACCACCAAGCACCTTGTGACTAGACAACCCAACCAACAGTGCAATTCTGCGGCTTGTATACCAGTCACGGGTATACATCTCTGTAAATTGAGTAGTGATGCCGAAGAGAAATACGAGATGAAGATTGTCGATCGTAATGTCTCGTGTTCTCGACATGGAATAATACTCGGTCCACGTTACGTTCCATTATTTAATGTTGTTTGGGAACGAACCTGACGAACTGGGTTTATATTTTCACTCCTTTCATTACAGTAAATTCCATATTTTACAATTATATTAATGCTTTGAACAAAAATAATACCCAGAACAACATCGAACACACGTTCACATCATTCTTCTCACACACATGCACGTGAAAACAAACACACAAAGCTAAGTTTTAACTTCGAAGTGAATGTCCAAATAACAGTAAATGGAGAAGCACGATGTGCGAAACATGGGACTTTTCACAGAAAGAATGCGTCTATTTTTGACATACGTGGTTTCTATTAATAGGCAATGAAATAATTATGAGAGAAATTAAGATGCATTATCGTTTTCAGGTGTTGAGGAAAGAAACAGACTGACTGGAAAAAAGAAAACATGGTGTTATTGATAGAGTGTTGGTTAGCATACAGAACTTTCACCAGTGAGATCTAGGTTCAATCTCCAAGGACAGTTTTTTTTATTCTTTTCTATTAGTGAAGAAGTAATTACTATTGTTTTCTAGGCATTTTGACGAAAGGATACACATCAAATTTGTTCGTTTAATCTGTATTTTCATTCTTCTAATAAGTTCTCTATCACAAGGGGATATAGAGATTCTCTATCTAGGCGATAGATATCTTCTGAATGGTTCCGTAGCTACGATGCTCCAGTCCCTTCCACCCACTTGTCTTATTTATTTACTTTATTCATATCAACTCTTGAAATACCATGAATCTAACGAAAACACACAGATATAGTTAGAACAAGAAACATACCTCGCGTCGAAGGTTCCAGACTCGAGTTCTGGCTTTTTTGCGAGGGTGATTATTCCTGTGTGTGTGTTTATCATCTTTGTCTAAAAAATATTACTCTTTATTGCCGTGATTAACCTAGGGAGAGACCAAAGCGACTAAAATAACAAAAGTACAGAAAATGCAAGACACATCTGCCTAGGCATGATATACCTTGGGAATTAGCAATCTAAAAATTAACTTGCGTTTCAGTCGGCTACTTGCGAAAGAGTTTCGTGTTGTCTCGTTTGGAGTGTTGGTTATCGTGTCGGACTAGCATGCGAGCAACCCGAGTTCGAGCCCAGCGGAAGGGAAGTTCTTTCTTTGGCTAATTTCATCCAATCTTATTTATAAAACTGAGGTTTCTGCAAAACCTTTTGAATTGCATGCCACTTCGTATGTTGGTAATCTGAAAGCAGCAAAGATGAAAATTTGATGTTCCGAAGCGACGATGTATTTGTGTATGTGTTGAAAAAACGCAGTTATTAATTAGTGAAAAGCATGCAGCCACGTGATCATTGAGAACGCTTCCTAGTTGTCAGTGCTGATATGGCAGTAGCTACATTCTGTCAACACACACCAACTTTCACATTCACCGTAAAATTATTACCTTATATATAGGTCGGCTTATAGTCAAGGGTTACCTGTTTCGATAGACAGTGTTGGTGCATAGTGTTTCGGATTCTACTTTAAACTGTAACTCCATTCCCGATTAGCCTAACCATGCATGAAGTGAACTTTAAACAATTAAAAAAAATACTTCAATTTTATTTCTAGGTTCTGTTATTATTTACGAAATCAACTTTTCAGTAAGGAGAAAGTTTAATTAATAGTCTTCACCACTGTCATTACTTACACTGTCGGTGGTTGTAGTGTGTTGGTTGTTTTCACAACGAAAACTGGCGGGAACCCCCAGAAGATGTCCGCTTCCACCCGCATACATTCGACGATATGCTCTTACGTTCTGGTACCTTAAAAGACCAGAACGTCTTTCCCACGGAATATCGGTTCCCCCGATTTCATTTCCTCGTTACTTTATTTGGTTCAAAGAATACATATAAATACATTCCTGCAACTTACAATGTAATCCGCAGGATCTGGTACCGAGCTTATTCTTCGGGAGTCCAGAAAACACGGTTTACTACGTTTTAATGTTTTCACAACCAGTAATTTTTCATTTGACTCAAAGTAATAATGCACGAAATAATTTTATTTGATTTGTTTTGATTTGATTTAGTTTTTTTTACTTCGGTTTTTGTGCCATTTTTTGTCTAATTTGCGAAGATGGGGATGAGTGATGATGTGATTAAACTGATGAATGGACACTTACAAACACTCAAGCCTAGGCCGGAATTCGAACCCGGGACCCGTGGCGTCGTAGCGCGATGTGCTAATTACTCCGCCACGGGGTCTGGCGCACGAAGTAATTAAAATTATTCACAAGTAAACATAAAATATAAGAATCCGCCATCCGGTCTTAGAGAGTTTCCCTTGGTCTGATTTTGCGTGATTTTGAATATGTTATTCGGCAAGGATTTCTAAGGGAGAAATTGTTTAAGGAGCTTCTGTTGTAATTTTGCCCAGGTTGAAGGGTTATAGTTTGCCTGTACCACAGCCATATGGAAGGGAGTTGGAAATCCGCTTATTGGAGCTTCAATGCACATCTTCATGCACTCGGGGTGAGTTGAGATTAGGAGCGTGTAGTGTCGGAACATACCTCAGTCTCGCAGAACTCAAAGTATTTCACAAGAAACTCAACGCTTGCGGGGAATGGGGTGAAACTTTACAAAGTCGCAACAATGACAGACCCTGAAACTCCAAACGTCATTTCCTATCCTAACGTAAGTTGCAGACGTGGCGAAGTAATAAGTATGGCTTTCTAGGTTTGAAGGCTCAATAAGGCGTTTTCTTGTTCACTAATCAATTTTATCATTTTAATATTCGTGCTCATCGCCCCGATTACACAAGAGAAGTGTAAAATTTACGTAAAGAAAAATAAAGGTAACAGTGCGATCTCCGCCGAACGGATTTCTTCATTTTTACAGAAGAAACTACTTACGGAAATGAGTTTCTGTAGAATTCTGAAAGTTCGTGGAGGTATTTTCTTCCATCGTGCCCGACCCTGTGGCCGAGTGGTTAGCACATCGCGCTGCGACGCCAAGGGTCCCGGGTTCGAATCCCGGTCGGGCTTGGTTGTTTGTGAATGTCCATTCATCAATTTCATCATTTCATCACTCATCCCCATCTTCGCAAATTAGCCAAGAGGCACAAAACGCGAAGTAAAATAAACTAAATCAAATCAAATCAAATCAAATATTTTCTTCCATCGTGGAATCTATTCGACCGGGAATTCATGTATTTTTGAAGACAAATATATTTCCGACGCACAATGACCGTTGCTTCCTCTACATGAGCTGGATGTTCCGAACGTTTCATGACGTAACACCCTGCCGTTGTTTTGCAAGAAGTGAAGGTGATATTTTTTTCAAAACTGTATCGCATTGTTTTACGAACAAAATTTTAACTATGCTTGCCTAACCTAACAGAACCTAACCTAACCTTGCCGGAAATGGTTCGTGGGGCTATCCGTAAATGGTTTCGTGGCTATCCGTCAATGGTTTTCGGGGCTATCCATCAATGGTTTTTGGGGCTATCCGTGAATGGTTTTTGGGGCTATCCGTGAATGATTTTTGAGGCCATGCGTCAATGGTTTGTGGGGCTTATTCAGGTATTTTCCAGTTACGAAGGTTGGGAACACTGCATACCCACATGATGAACGACGCGACTCAAGCTGTACCCGCCATATTGTGTGTTACGGAAGCGAAAAAAGGAAGATCAATAATTACTGTTAATGTGAAAAATTGAAATTATTTTCGTGAAAAAAGCAAAATGCCACCTTAAAGAATCTTTCGCAATGAAGTAAGTACGAATGTTAGAAATGACGAAATAAAAAAAAATGAGAGGAGTTCGGTGGAGATCAAACTGTCCGTATCAATTTAGTGAACAAATTGTAGAGAATAAAAGACCGTCGACTTTCTACGATTCCAATGTATTAACTGTTGTAAATATACAACAGAATCTATTAAACGGACATTTGCAAATATAAGTTCCTCCATTGCATGCCACCTCAAATGTTCTGAATTTCATACTTCTCTTCATTCTGTACTGAACGACCGTTAAATATATAATATTTAAAAATAAACATCCAACCTGTGGAGCGACCACAAGGAAAGAACCTTAGTCCAAAGTCGTGGCGCAGTTTCCCCTCCATCGGGAAAATTCGCGCCACTCTGTCTTTCCACCAGAGGCGCAACCAAAAATGTTTGCCTGGGGAAGACAAGCACCAGAATAAACGTACCAATAATAATAATAGTAACAACAACAATAATGATATTATTATTATTATTATTATTATTATTATTATTACTTGTGGTAATATCAAAGACGTTATTATCCTCACAAATTACTCAAAAAGGGAGTAGAGGTCGGTGTTAAAGCATTTGTTTGGAACAAACTATTTGAAATATTTTTTCAACACCGTCAATTTCACATTAGGTAATGATGGAAAACCCGTATTTCTGATTGGCAGAAAATGAATGATAAATGCATTCCGAGGATAATTTTTTTTGTACTTATAACATGTATCTTTCATGTAAAACATACTGTATGTTTTACACATATGCAACATGTAGCGACAAAAAATAAGAACATACATATGCAACATGCTAACACTAAATTGTGTACGTATTCAAAGTATATTCAATACATAATAACACATATTATTTAGGTACATTACATTACAGACAATATTTTTGTTGCAAGCAAAAAGAGTAAGAAAAATTTTAGATCTAACTTTTACAATTGAAAACAATATTGATTTAATAGGGTGCAAATAATTTCTCTTGACACTATGGCATTCTCTCTTTTACTACTTTTTTCCTATAGATCGCTCGGAGTTCAGGGCCGACTTCCACCGCTAGTAGCTACCTGCGGCTATGGGCTTGACGAGACTGAAAAAAAAGCATTGCGAGCGAAAAGAACAATAACATTTTGCGAAATGTATTGTTACTTGAAATCGAAAGGGACAATTGCTCCTCTGTGCACCCTTGCAGGTGCCCTTCACCGTCAATGTTTGCGCCCCCCTGCCCCCTAGACATGACTTCCGTCGAAGGTTTGGGGACAATGTTACCCACCTCAACTCTGTTATTGCGCCATTGCCCTACACTCAACGCAGGAGTAGCGTATCTGTGTAACCTCTTTCGCCTATGGTTTCACTGCAGTAACATATGTGTCACATCGTCTTGTGCAAGCCGTGCAGAAGAAATAGTTAAAATGTTACTAATAGTAATGTCAATAATTTCAGTTACTTAACTTCCGACTCCTAGTTCACCATCTGTTATTTCTAGTCTTAAAGGTAATAAAAGAAATGAAGCCAAAATTTTAAATTACTAACCATATTAATCTCTTTCCTATTCTGTAAGGAATTACTACTGAAACATAATATTAAAAGCTAGTTCTCTAGAAATACACATTATAATTACGATTACTCCTTCGAAGAGGAAAACAGGACGTTTCAAAACCTAATCTGAGGATACGTAAGACATGGATAAACTCTAAGGCTTTTGATGAATTTGTAAGCATTCCTCACTACCTGTCAGTCAGCGGTCAACACAACGTCTACTGCACAATATCCACTAGCTAGGAAAGCTCAGAATTAATATTGAAAACATTTCTACAATTACACTATCGATATAATACCGGGTGATCCGTTTGAGATGTCATAAACGTAAAGTGTTATACACAAAATGTTAATTTACATATCTCTGAACAGTTTGCCGTACTCTAAACTGTAAGGTCGTAAGTTTAGAGTGAGTGAAGGCTTGCAGACTTCAACCGCGCAGCGGCGCTAGTGTGCGTGCATGAGAGATAAAATGGTGGTCACGCCACAACACATTGCTCAGTGCGTCGTATGGTATGCAAAATTGGGATCGTGTGCACCATTATCTTTCAACAGGACGGTGCTTTGCCACATTGGGCTCTCATAATGCGGGATCATGTTAGTGGGATATTAAACGATCGCTGGTGTGGCCGTGGTGGACTCATCCCATGGCCTGCGAATAGCCCGGACTTAACGCCTCCAGATTTCTTTGTGTTGGGTACGTCAAGTCATTGGTGTATGCACAAAAACCACAGACTGAAGCCCACCTACGATTCCAGATTAGAGCAGCATTTCAACAGATCACTCCAGAAATGCTGCACGCCACGTGACGCAACATGTCTGCGCGGTGTGAACTGTGCCGTGTCCGAAATGGCGGACCTGTTGAATGCTAATGTGCCGGGGTACAAAAACTGTAAACTCTCCTACACATGTACGCATGTACCATTAACATGCAATAAATTTGAATGGTTTCTGGTATATAACACTTTACTTTTATGACATCCCAAACAGAACACCCGGTTCATTTAATCAGCTTACATTATCCATTCTAATGAACAACTAATTTCACGTATACTCTGTTCGGATATCTCTGGAGCAAGCGAACGAAAACAAGTCTCTGCGCAAGTAGTGACGGGAGAGAAGTCCACCAATGAACACGTGAGAGGGAATGGAATTGCGTGGTGAGAGGACACGACTGCAGTAACCAAGCTTCGCAGCAGTGTGTACTGCTTTGCTCTGTCCAGTAGATTTTCTTCTCCCGCTATGCGCAGTCTTGCTATAGAGATAAAAGGGAGAGAGTATAGGGAATGGAACCGAATATTTCAAGCTAGTCATTAACCATTCGACTAACTTTCAAAATTGCGTCAAAATAAATCAGACGGTATAATTTTACAGTGCGTCCATATCTTTGCGAGGCCGAGAGATCGTGAGAAGTGGAGATCTCAGCGCTAGCTGAGATGTCGACATTTTCGACCAGTAACATCCCGCTTAAGTTTACCCTCGAAAGCGTTTTGCTTCGCTCGGAATCGTTTGGAGGCTTCGAATGTGCAACACTGTATCAATATTACGTTTCAGACTAAATCGTTAAAAGTCAGTGGTTTTCGTGAGCATTGTTTACAGCCTAAAAGCTCCGAGCTTGAATTGTTAATTCTTTCGCGACTACAGGTGCCCTGGACAGAGCTGCGAATGGAGTGAGGAACAGACCTTGAACCAAGAGCGTGTTAATTTCGTACCGTGTGAAAGAGTGTTTTTTTTTTTTTGTTACTTGCCGTGCTATTTCTTTTTGTAATTGCAGTGTCTGTATGTTGTGTGTATGTGAGGCGATTGAAATGCCAACAGCAAAGTTCACGTTAAAACAAAGAATTCTTATGTAGGTGGACATCACGTTGAATAACTCTTATAACACAGGTGAGTGCTCGTTTTGCAATATTAATATAAATATCTGCATGCTAAAGATACGTCCATAAAAATTAGAGGGACATTACTGTTCGAAAATGTCGGTATCTCCGTTAGCGCCGCCCGCCACACCTCTCCGGATCTCTTGGCCTCGCAAAGAAATAGACGCACGGTATTACTTTTGCCTTTGTCATTTTAAACATCACATTATTGAATCACGTGGGGGGTTAAGAAATTTGATATGAAAAATTGTTATGAATTCTCAGTAAAATCGTTACAAATAAATTATTACTTGGGTTTATGCAAAGAAATTGTCAAGTTTTACATTGGGGCAAAAGAAGCTATTGGTAATTTCTCTCACTATGATATGTTAATACAAAAGTATTTCTTACACCCATTGCCGACCTTACTATTGTTAATTGCTAATTACTCTTGCTGCGGTCTGCATCTAATCAGCCCCACTGCTAATTGAGCATTCTAGGAAAGGCAGGTAACACTAATCTAGACTAATTAGCCCATGTGACCTAAATTACGACTTCCAGAGACGAAGAAAGTTGTTGAAATCACCTGCTTCAACGCCTAGCTCAGGCCATTAGTTTGCGTTCCACCTCAAGTCCAAGTTTCAACAATGCTCCGTGGAACTTCGATAACTTTCTCACACACCAACAACGAAGCGCACTGGAGTGTGAAGTCCGACATGTCGTCACGGTGGGGACTTGAAAAGTATACAAATCCTAATTTTATGAGTTGAAGCTGTACTTTGGTACAGTTGCCATTAACCCTGAAGATTGGAACGTAACGGGAAATAAATACAGGGTGCGACAGACTTAATAGGGTAATTTAAAGTTGCAATGATATGTAAGGGAGTGTCAAATAACCTTAAAAATTAGATAAAATTACAAGATAGACAGTAAACAGCTCAATTGAGGTATCGACTCTTATTAACGAAACGACATCAAGGATGCAGCACTGATCGAGTGAGCTTCACCATTTTTGCCATTTTAAAGATGCCGCCTCCTGCATACAAATGCACCAGCGAAGAGCTTCCCTCTGGAAGCCTAAAACTTGTAGACATTTTAGGCAAATGAAAATTCAATGTCTCTATGCATGCTTACCATGCCAGGAAGGGTACAAATAGAGGAGGAAGTTCAACAATGGCCTCAGTCCGCTGTTACTTAAATTAATTCAACCCTGCTTGAAAAAATAACATTGTTGTGTAATATGTATGGCACATTATTACAAATAAAATTTACAAAATTTTGCAAAGCCAGATTGATATCTCAGAAAGAAAATTATTAGAATGTAACCTTTCTTGCTATTAATGAAGCAAAATTGTGAATTATCCTATCTAAATTGTCCATTTTTCAATTTATTTTTCAAATGACAATATTGAGAAAATATTTAACCCCTTCCTGATCCATTGTCGATTTCAGGTACCTTTTATCACTTTTAGCTGGCCGAAAGGCCTTTCACAGGACGCACTTGTGACATGCTTGATTTTACTGTGTTAAAAATAGAAAAAAAAGAGAGAGAGTTTTGAATGGGGCCCCAGTATTCAGCCCCCTAGTTACCTCTCGCTACTGGCGTGGCACCCTCCGACCCTTTAATCTGCCTACACACTCTTCTACTTTGTGGGATTCCAACATTTTCACTGATATAAATCTTCATCTTTGGAAAGTAATATTTTCTCTGTGCATACTTATAGATCTACGGAAAGCCAAAGTTAACCACTACAAGGAAGGAAGCGTTACTGGTTGAAACCAATAACTTCTCGCCATTAACCTTATAATTTTCCTCTCATTCGTACTCGGAAAAAGTGCTGATGTTCCAACTTTTGCCTGAAAATAGATTTCATTGTTGATGCAGAAATAGGTTGCCACAAAACTAGATTGTTCTGAAAACTTTTACAATTGAGTTACGGAAGTTGCTCGTTCGACGGTAGGCTACTGTTTTTACATCGAAGAAGTTCCGGAACAATGTTACGAATGATCAGTTGTTTTCAAACTTATCTGGGATTCTTGCACCGTCTCTTGCTACATGAATCTAACATTAAAATGTGAACTGATGCTAATTATAAACAATCTTCGGTCGTACATTTTATTTTTATGTTGTAATCTACATCCTGTGAAATCCTGAAACGCTTCTGTTTCTGTTCGTATTTAGATGACGACCATGGCAATAGGTGGAGACACTCTCAAAGTTTTCCTTCGTAAAAGGCAAGGACGTATTGGGGGGGGGGGGTTCATGGGGTCCGGACACCCCCCCCCCCCCGAAAGAATTACCAAGTATTCAAATTAAATAATGAAAATATACTTATATAACATTTGTTGTTTGCCGGGAACTTATTGGAAGGCAAAGATTATATTCGGATCATAACTTTGAATGGCAGTACCAAAGAAGATGCACACCACATGCATCTTCATGAACTTACTTTTTGTCAACTGGATCTACTATTATTTTTTGATTAATGAATAGATATTCAATTCTTTATGTATTTTACATAAATTCCTTACTTTTGGCAATCTAAACTATATGTAAGCCACATAATGAATACGTGCTGTTATTTAGGTATATTTATACCGTATTTTTACCTACTTATGTAATAAAAATACATTATCAATATACGTACATATTTAATTAATTTAATTTAATATAATTAATTTAATGCAAACAACTATTATTATGAGACATTTGGTTCAAACCCATCCCCGAAATATATTTCTAGATGCGTGCCTGGTAATAGGCAGTGTCTTGTACAGTCAAAGAAGTTAGTAATAGGGAGTGTTTTATACAGGGAGTCGTAACGTAACGAAATGGAACGGTATTTTCAATTACGGTTTCCGTTACGTTACAACCAGAAACAGAATAACTTTTTTCGTGAACAGAAACGTTACCTCAGGTATATGAACATTACGTTACAGGTGTGCATAACGGTACCGAACCATAACTGATCTCTAAAGGAGTAGGTCTTCACGTGACACTTTAACGTTACATCCATTGCCGGCAACCAGTAACGTTACAGGGTAAGAAAGAGGTTCGTCACGTATTAACTAGTAACTTTAGTGTATGTGGAAAGTGATAGTAACGTTACAATTAACCAGTAACTTAATTGAGGTCACGACTGTAAAAACGTTATACTCCTTTTTTCAAAGCAACAACTTTATTTATAGCTGGTATCATACAGACGTTCCGATGTCCGATGCCGTGTTCCGGAGAGAATAACATAGGTCTCTCGTATAATTGTGCTCGTTACTTTTGTAACGTTACAGTTCTTTTCCTCCACAAAAGTCTGTTTCGAAAAAGTGATACACATATCCGTTACGAATAGCAAATACCGTTATCGAAGGCGTTTTCGAAGAAGCCTCATAATTATGATCGGCAGCATACTAACATTACAGTACTTTGACCCCTTGAAAGTCACTAAGTTATAATACGTATTTTCGTTTTGGATGTCAGTGAAAAAATTAAATTGTAAAACAAAACGTTTGAAAACATCCGTAAACAAGATTTGGAGTGACAAAAGTTCTGGTTATTGGAATTTACTGATTAACTATGTATTTATCACAAATATATTTATTTTCTGCATACTTAATCGCTTTATGTGAATTTGTTCTAATTTGATTATTTATGCAAGATGAATTTTAACATGTGCGTTCACTTTATACGATAGAAAAACAATCGTTTGTTGAGGGAAAACGTTTATCTCTCTCTCTCTCTCTCTGTTTACATGTGTTACATCATTTTTTTTAAAAAAAAATCCGTTGTTTGGCGATGAGAATGATTCGTGCTTAGATTAAGTTGCTGAAGGACGAGACATAAAGGACCAACCATGGTCGAGCCAAAAAATCATCCGTACCGCGCGTTCGTCCACCTAAGCGAGAGGCAAGCTTTCTCCTATCGGAAGACGAAAAATAATTGCTTGCTGCGCGACCTTGAGAAGGCGAACAGAACTGATAGCAGCAGCACCACGCAAAATCTGAATCCTGAAACTTTGTACACGTGACCTTCGAACACGAAGCATCCGAGTAGACAACGCCTTGGGGCAATATGAAAGGCACTTCTGGCAAGTAGAAAATACGTAGAAACGAAATGTTAGATGTAATTGTTGTACGAAACAAACAAAACCGCGTTTGTGCAACTGGTCTGTAGCTAGACAGGGCCATTGGACTCTCAAGAAGGCAAGAATTGTATGGAAAGTGATTCTCAAAACTAAGCAAATAAAAGGACAGTATATTTTATCATTTACAAGGGCCCTCATCCGCTTACAATTCCGCTTATAATTTTGAAAATTACTTTCAGTAATTCTTGTCTTCTTGGACAGGAGGTGTATTAAACTTTTTGGTGTAGAAACAGACAGAACGCCCGCCTACCTACCACGTTTGAAAGAAGAGCATAGACAGACAAGAAAGTAATTTTCAAGAACGCAAGAACGGCAGTCGACATGGACATTTAGCAACATGTGACTGAGAAATACAATCGGAACAAAGGACAAGATTCTTCAAGAAACAGTAATTTTATAAAACTTCCTATCATTAACTCAGTTCATCCTTTTATCCTCTTTTGTTTGTTATACTGTTGTATTATTCATGTTTTATATAGCTTTTCTGCCACTTGTAGATAATCGCGACGATGAAGATGAATGATGATCATATTAAATCTATGAAGGGATGCTTACAAAAAAAAAAAACAGCCATGCCCAGATGTCTACTCGAACTTGAAATGTTTGGTACCGAGTGTATGAGTGGATCACTAAACGACTTCGGCCTTCGAGGCTACGGTTTCAGTTACAACATGCAGTATAATTACGTTTCTACTACTCTGAATTGACCAAAGCATGTGGTATGTATCCTTCATTTTTCTTAAAAAGCCCCCTTGATACATGAGATACTACAAATAATTTCAGGCATACCCTCGAATTCTGATTCCCTGGCAATTTTTTTTAACTAAGTAATGAAATGACGTTTATATTCATATTAGGCCTACGACTAGCTCGAACTAAAAACTCTTGTGAAATAATGTGTATATGTTATCCTTGTGAAGTGAGGAACTTCATATTTTGCTAAGAAAATATGTATGAAAAATTATATTTGTAGCTACTACTTGAAGAATTCAAATTATTATTATGATGGAATTTCAACTTACGTATACTCTGCATATAATGTGTTATCGGAGAGGAGTTTTTGTCTCGCAGTCAATTTATTTTTAGTTGAGGAACTCGAGAGTAAGTTGGAAATATATAATGACCCACGTTGTGGTGTGCTGTTCGATTAATCAGAATTGGAGTGAGAGAAATCTGTAGTTCATTCAACACGTCAATTTGTAACTGTGAATGCAAGTTTTCTTTGATTTAGCAGGAAATCAGTCTGCTATTGTTGTAAGTAATAAATGGAAATATATATATTTTCTGCTCGAGTAGGAATCCGCAGCCGTTATCCAATCAATCAGTTTCTGTGTGTGAAACTTCTGTCTAGGAAAGCTACATTCAATTTGCTTTTAATAACAGCAGCTTCAAAATAACCTATCCATTCTTGTCATGCCAGGTAATGTTTGATTTTGATTTGTTATATTTAACTTTGGTTTTATGCCACTTTTGGCTAATCGCGAAGACGAGGATGGGTGATGAAATGACAAAATTGATGAAAGGACATCACAAAGAAAATAATGCACAGGCTGAGATCCGAACTCGTGACCTGTGGCGTCGTATTGCACTGTGCTAACCACTCCGCCATGGAGCTCTGCAAAGTAATGTTTGACCATACATTGTTCATGAAATAAAAACATAACATATACAGTGGCTCACATCAGTAATCGAATACGTAGCATTTTGCTGCATTTCTTCACAATATTTGAAAATTAACAACATGTACATAAATATAAACGATGGTGAAATATTTATACGCATTTCTTAAAGTTATATGTAACTTTTTTTTAATTTTGGGTGCGTCAGCACTTAGGCTATTTAGCACCCGCCACGTTATACGGGGTGCAGCCCCTTACCATAACAAATAACATAACTGTAATGTCGCATAAATGAAATATTAAAATATTCTGACTTAGGTTAAAAGCTGAGGCTGTAAAGAGGCACTCAGCACACATGACAGAAAGCAGGGGAACACACAGAATTATACTGGCCATAGGGACAGTCGCCAGAGTCTCGTTAGTCTGCAAAGAGCAGTCCAGGGTGTACTACGTGGAATGAAGTTGAGGATTGAGTGTACTACGTGGAATGAAGTGGAGGATTGGGTGTAATACGTGGAAGGTCACCCCTTACACCCCTGTTACGTTTTCAAATCTGAAAATAGTTATTTATGTTTGGATGTGAAAAATGAGATCACTTTAATATTCAGACAAATCGTGAAAGCCTTCTGTTTCTGTTAATCTACGTTTCCATTCTGACAAGTTCCAGACCCATGACCCGCAACATGTGCCGGCGCATGTTGCGCGGCATTTAGTGCACTGTTTCCAATTCAAAACTACTTCTGCAAAAAACGCCCGCAACAACACCGGAGTGCAGGACCTGATTGTAGCGTTGTTCCATTGTGCTTTAGAGTAGTCAGTGTTTCTTCTCTTGTATTGTAATAATTTGGTGGTGATTTAACTTGTGTAAAGATGAACAATACAACTATGGCGGGTTTTGTGGTTATGGCAGGCGCGTACCATGAACTTCTAAAAAAAAAGAGGCGAAAACGACCTAGATGGTGGATTAGAAGTTTTCTAGCGAAAAGAAATTCGGAAGGAACGTATAACTCGTTAACGAGAGACTTACGTCTTCAAAGTGGATACGAAAACTTTGTAAGAATGACTGCAAGTGATTTTGCATTGTTATTAAATCTTGTTGGACCACAGATTGTAGTCGCGTCGTCTGTTTCTACTCTAGTGCGCATGCCCCAGGAACTTGCTGCAGGCTGTTTCCATTGTCCGCGGCGCATGTTGTGCGTCTTAATCGTTTGGGGCAATTTTGTCCCCGGCACTTGCGCCGCGGCATGTTCCAGACAGTTTGCATTTCAACAAATGCTGGGCACATGCAGCGTCGCATGCCGCGCGTCATGTTGCGCGGCAAATTTGTGGTAATGGAAACGGGGCTTTACATAGTTTTTTACCGGTCAACTACAGTTCGGGGAAGGAACAATTGATGCTACTTCCTGACTACATTTGTTACCAGTAGCTGCATTGCTCCCTGACTGAAGTACGAGAAAAATGGGTAACAAAAACAAAAATACAACATTTGACGAACGGCAGCTATTTATTTTTACCGTACCTAACCAAAGGGTGCAGGTACAGGGAAATTGAAAATGTTAAGTACATGTAAGCGTACCGTGGGTGACGCAATAAAACGTAATGAAAAGGAAAATGAGGTAGATTCCGTATCTCAGAAAATTCAACCAAGAGAAATAGGAGAACGAAATGAACGAGCTTCAGTATAAAAAATCAAGACCCTTTCCTCATCCCCACCCCCTTTCCAAACCAAGGGCTCCGAAAGCAGCTGTGCAAGTTGGAGTAGGCATTGGGACAGCTGTACGGTTCAGTAGCGTTTCGTCCGAGTTGTAGTTTGTCCGAAAGCGAAATTCGTAGAAACATGCTACAGTTCGTCCGCGACGGTTTAATGAGTTGCGTTTCATCCGAGCCTGGCTGATGATGAGTCACACCTTCACTAACCGGTGGCAGCGGTGGAATTGGTGACCAGGATACCTCAGTTTACAACTTTTAAAACTACATTGCATAGACAGCGCAGGGAGTGCAGACTGAGACAAATTGTCAAGAGAGAGGTCCCGGGTTTGATACCCGGTAGAGGCACAAGTGGTTCGGATCCCACTTTAAACTGTAGGTCCAATCCCGATTAGCCTTAATGTGCATAAAGTGGACTTAAAACAACAAATCAAATCAAAACAAATCGTCGAGAGGAAGTGAACTTGGATCTAGAAATTTTAGTCATGGCAGATGGCAACACTTTCTTACTATCTGACAACTATGAAGGTGAGATTTGCAATTTCCAGAGGGAAAGAAATATTAAAACAACAAAAAAAAAAAATTCTTGGATGGAGCATTTAAAAGTGTTAGCAAGAGTTTGCTTCATTAAACACTATTAGGGTGGTAGCCCTCGGACGAAACGCGCACATCGCGCTGCGACGCCAAGGGTCCCGGGTTCGAATCCCGGTCGGGCTTGGTTGTTTGTGAATGTCCATTCATCAATTTCATCATTTCATCACTCATCCCCATCTTCGCAAATTAGCCAAGAAGCACAAAACGCGAAGTAAAATAAACTAAAATCAATCCAATCCAATCGGACGAAACGCTACTTGGTCAGGTAACCGTAAGCTGCCTGTTCCTGGAATTCGGAAGCGATACGCTACGCCATGTGTTGTACACCCGAAATGGTAATCTGGTGGTTCAGAAAGCGAAGATGAGTATGAGCGACGAATGCTGAAACTGATGAAGGGACACTCAAAGAGAACACTCATGCGCAGGTCGGGATTCGAAACCTGGACCCCTGGCGTCGTAGCGCGCTGTGCTAACCACTCTGCCACGTAATATTTTTTTGTATTTACTCATTTTTAGCTACTTCCTTTTAAACTAACTAACTCTCTAGCCTTCTTAAACCCGAAGGTTCATGGCTGCAGCAACACAGGCCTTCATCTTTTCCATCCCTACCGATTTCCTTTAGGTCCATCTCAACGTTGTCCCTCCATCTTCGTCTTGGCCTTCCTATAGGTCTCTTACCATCAGGTTTCCCAACAAGAATCCTGTAAACTCCTCTTTCCTCTCCCATTCGTGCCATATGGCCTGTCCACCTAAGTCTTCTTGATTTAATTATTCTAATAACATCTGGACGTGAATACAAATTATGTAGTTCTAAATTATGTAACCTTCTCCACTTACCTGTCTCCTCATCTCTTTTAGGTCCAAATATTTTCCTAAGAATCTTATTTTCAAATACTCTCAATTTATGTTCCTCTTTCAATGTAAGGGACCAAGTTTCACACCCATATAATACTACAGGCAAAATTACTGTTTTGTATATTTTAACTTTTAGTTTCTTAGTTATTAAATGAGAAGACAAAAGTTTATGAAGAGAGAAGTAACATGCATTTCCTGAATTAAGCCTACTTTTTATTATATTAATATAATTTTCATTTGTTAATATTACTCCTAAGTATTTGAATTTGGAAACTGGTTCAAACGAGTTGTTATCAATAATTAGATTTTGATTATTACCTAACCCTTGGTTTCGACCTGTAAGCATATATTTAGTTTTCTCTTTGTTAACTTCCAAACCTATATCTTTAGCAGTTTTGAAAAATATTTTAGCATTATTCTTAATTGTATTTATATCATCCCCTAATAAGTCTACATCATCTGCATATGCTAACAACTGAGTCACAACATTTAATTTTAGTCCTTCGTTAGTTTCTTTTACCTTCCTAACAGCGTATTCTAAGGCAAAATTAAAGAGCAATGGATATAATGCATCTGCTTGTTTTAACCCATCATGAATTGTAAATTTGTCAGACACATTAATACCCACACGAATTTTACTTTCTGTTTCACTGGTGCATACTTTTATCATATTAACAAGCTTTTTAGGTATTCCAAACTCGACTAATATATTATATAATTTATCTCTTTTGACCGAATCATATGCTTTTTTTAAATCAATGAATAGCTGATGGACATCTTGATTATATTTCCACTTTTTTTCAAATGACTTCCTTTTACCTACGCTAAAAAAGAAATGAAAAAAATGAATGTTAGTCTTTTTTTTCAACATATCCATTGAGAATGTAAATGATCTGTCCGTTTTTCATTTTGTCAGGAAACCTTTTAAGTTTGACATTATAGTTATTGGACCTCTGTCGCCATTGCACTGAAAGTTGACATCATTGCAGAGGCTGATATATCTATCTACCAGATAGAACACTGGAATTGAATGAGATTAGGTAGTTGTTCTGTAATGGAGATAACACAATTCCATTATAACTTTGTCATTCGGTAAAATAATCGATTACTTTGATTTCACTATTATTCAAAATGTATCTATCTGTTAAAAGCAAAAGTAAGAACCGAAGTCCACCATGCCAGCAACACTACTACTTCTAAGCAGCTCCCACAAGTGCCTGAGGTTAGAATGAAAGTTTGTCTTGTTTTAAGTTCACTTGTATGCACAGATAGGCTAATTGGGAGTGGACCTACAGTTTAAAGTGGGAAATGAACCACTGTACCTCCACCAGGAATCGAACCCGGCTTGAATGCAAGTGGTTTCTCATACTCAAATGGCAATTGTAGTTGATTAAGGGAAATTATAGGCTGCAATTGTTTCATCTCTTATCGTCTGATGTCTACATACAAGCAATTTTGGTATATTGAGTGTGTTTTTCGTTCATCTACGCAATATGGCAGCTGCCACGAGAATGCAAACTCAAGACAGGCACACAAATTTGGAAGTAGTAAATACTGTATAGATGAATGAACAGGGCAAAATTTAAATAACACACAAGTATTGCTTTCGAATATCTTAGCATGCTGTGGAGCAAATTGTGGTTTTGCATTAAAGGGAAGACACGCGAATACCACTACTCACTCGTGCATGCAGTGATCGAAGTGGTAGTTTGTAGATAGGGTGGAACGAGCCTTGAAAATCGGTCGGGAAGTTGTTTGTTATTGTTTCACATAATTTGTAGGTAGTCACACGTAGTCTGAGAAACAGAAAAGTCACACTGTTCGGTGAACAATGTATATAATTAGTGTTTTTATCTTGTTTTCCATTTTTGTATATAATGTGTGAGTTATTCATGTGAAGTGTGTGGGAGTAAGAAACTGCAGAATCTCCCGTATTCTTGATTACGGGAACTTACACCCACAAGTAAATTCGGGAACGTCCCGAGAGTTGAGCCAGGCGCTTAGCTTGGGCGTTGCCACGAGAAAAGAACAGTCGTCATCAGAGAGTCGTCGTGAGAAGAACCGTGTCACACGCGCGCTGTTACAAGTGCGTTGTAGAGACAGTCTACAGCCGAATAGACAGTCCTTCGTGTATGTTGTTCAGTTATTGTATAGTCCTTCGTATATGTGTATTATAGACATTAAATGTATGTATATATCGTCTTTGTGCGTCTGTTACTTAACCAGACACCGTGCGGGAACCGACGCATTTAGGATAATTCGGGCCAGGGTGGAGTTCAGCCAGTTAGCCAATGTAGTGCGGGGCTTTCTGGAAACTGACACTCAACACACACATACAAGAACCTTGCTTGCAGGCCACGGACAATAAATAATCTTCATGGGTAAAAAAGTGTAGCTTTCCTGGCGAAGTGTTCTCGGCTTGCGAGCCAACTTAAATCGGTGTTAGCGTCCAATGTTTCGAGCGCATACATTGCTCCCATCGTAAGGTAGAGAGCATCCTGCTTAGAGCAATGTATGCGCTCCAAACGTTGGACGCTAACGCCGATATAACCTGGCTCGCGAGCCGAGAACACTGTTCGAATCTCCACAGGCATATAATAAGAATGTATCATACCCAAATGACACATCTGGCGTAATACCTAACGTGCCAAATTTTGGAAAATAGGAGCTGATAGCGTGTGTGAGAACCAGAGGGACTTAACTCCAATTTATCAAATTTATAGGAGAGGAAATAATGTATTCTTAGGAATATGACTCTTAAACGTGACTTACAAATAAGAATTAGAAGTGGAAAAATGTCGATTTACTCCAAATACTCTTCAGAGGATTTTTTCTAACAAAAGTGAAAACAGCATTATTGTAGTTACGTTCCTCTGATTCCCGTAGGACGATAGGTGAAATACATTTCATGAGCGATGTTTGAAAGAAGTTGTGTTAAGATGTGAAACATGTAGCCCACAGCCATGCTGTATGAAGAAAGCATAGAGGATAAGCTCCAGTCACACATAATGTAGGCTCACAACAAAGATAGCGGCTGAGTGACCTAGCGTAATGAAAGGCAAAGAGAACAGTTAATCATTGGAAGAAACAATGAGTTTCATGTTTAAGATCATTCTACCATGTATAATTAATGCAGTTGCTTATAAAAATAAAGATGGTCCAAAATGCTTCAAAGTAATTTAAAATATGAGGCGTTGCGGATACGAAGGGCGAACTCAACAAAGTGCATTGTGAGGGAAATGACTTTCAAGTTGCCAGACACAGTGCGAACTCCATAAAAAACTTTGAAAATCACGCATGAAACATTCCGATCTACTGTTACCAAGTTTTTGTGGAGCTCGAACTGTGCCTGACAACTTGAAACGCATTTCCCTCACAATGTACGTTTGTTGAGTTCGCCGTTGGTATCCGCAATGCCTCATATCGTCTCTAGGAAACACCATTCAAACTAAAAACCACGATTCTCATACTAAATAGAAGGCATTTTCACCACATACTTGAATTAGTTTGAGAAAATCTAAAATATGAGGAATTCCTATCCCTGTTCTCGTGTTGATATTTCCTGGCAAATAAGAGGCTGTCGCGGTTTATTGCCGCGCTATACATTATACTCCGAAGTCGATACCAAAGGATCATGGACGTCTGCAGGGTTTTTTTTCTAGGGAGGGGCAAGCAAGGTAGTTTTTTTTCAGGGGGTCAAACAAGGTGCATGTTCCCCCATAACAGTGCTGTCTCCTCAAAAACCGTTGCTTTAATTTGAAGTTATCATGTTCATGCAATAATTAACAAATATTATTATAGCTAAAATGCAATTGCGCGATATATATAATTTTTGGTCGACTTCATTTTCCAGGTGGGTCGTGTCCTTGCCTCTCTTTCGGACATTCATGCAAAGGTTCTATTTTTATTTCGCGTCTACCACTTTCGGTTAATCGCGATGATAAAGGATGTGATAGGTGATGGAAGTGGTATAAAGACAAAATGACCCATCCATATTTTCGAATTTAGGTAAAAATGGCAAAGGAAAAAATGGCAACGGAAAAAATGGCAAAGTGAAAATGGCAAGCGGAAAAAATGGCAAAGGGAAAAAATGGCAAAAGGAAAAAATGGCAATGGAAAAAATGGCAACGGTAGAAATGGCAAGAATAGAAATGGGAAATGCAATATATTCTGATTTTATGTGAAAATTGAGAAATTATGTCTAGCGTTGCATAATTTGTAATTAAATATAATATAATTTTTATGTCTGAACACTGTCTTTGAAGAGATAAATTTTATTTGATGTTCCAAAAATTATTATTATGCCGTTTAAATTCTTCATTCTTTAATGTGGTAGAACTTGCGGCTCCTATAAAATTACTATAAAATCACATGTTAATGAAAGGTGACCTTTGTGAATAATTTCAAGCATGTGAAATGAAACTTGGAGGGTAGCATAGCAGGTGTTTTAATTTTGACTGAAAACAAGTTTGCATCTTGCGCGCACCTGCTGACCAATCACACGTGTTTAATACAAGTATGACTTCACCCCAACCCTTATCTACCCCCAGTACTAATTTGTGTCACTCGTTCCGCTCAGGGAGACGAACTTGTTTACTTCTTCGAAATGGATATTGTTAGATCGCAGAAAGGTGGTGAGAAGCTCTTCTTCCTAGGATACGCGTATACAAAACAGTCTGATCTGAAGAATGTTATAAGGTGGAGGTGTGCTGACAGGAACAAATTCAAGTGTCGAGGAATTTTAAAAACAAATTCATGTAAACAAAGTCCTGTGTGTTCCTATGACCAAACGCATCCACCTGATTACGATGCTGTAAAGATAGCGAAGTGTCGTAATGATATGAAGAATCGAGCCAAACTCACGGCCGGCGTACCATCGCAAATATATGCAGATATTCTTCAAGGGCAAGAAGATTGAGTTCGTGCACGACTACCTCGGGAAGATACCTGTAAACGTACTATGAGAAATCAACGTCCGTGCAATCCAAGTGATCCAAGAACACTAGAAGATTTGATTTTGGACGGTAAGAGAACATTTCATTTATTTATTTATTGTAATTTCCAAGTTTCCTTGCTCCGTGTTTTATGTCTAGGCACTCTAAGGGACAGTTCGTGGAGTGGTATGTTGCATCTTACGTTTCCATTTATGACCTTATGTAGGAATTTCATATCTGCAGCGTATCTACTTGATTTTGGACATTTTCAATAAACTTCAAGCTTGCCTATTTTCTGATTATATTTCTTTATGCATTGTTTGTCTGTTAGAATATAAAGTCAGAGATTTAACGTATTTTCTTCTGTTCTTTCAGAGGAGTGGAAATTGACGAGCGGAGGAAGCAATGAACAATATCTTATCTACGATAATGGTGCTGACTCTGAAAGTCGGATCCTAATATTTGGTACGAGGGAATGTCTGGAGCTTCTTTCAAAATCCGACACTTGGTTCATGGATGGAAATTTCGCCGTTGCACCAGGACTGTTCAGGCAACTGTATGTTATACTGGTTCCATTGGGAGAGAGTTCTGTTTCTGTTGTCTACGCACTACTGCAAAATAAAACACAGGCAACTTACGAGGAGCTATTTGAGGTAAACATTCATTCCATTTTAATGTAGTCAGGTCAACATAAATAGGTATTTTCAGAAGTTAGTCAAGAGTTTACTTTATGACTAGGAACACAGTCCTTTCTTAGATGATTAACAGATTCCTTATTAATCATTTTTCTATCGAAAATATGTCTTCTTGGAATTATGTTCAAAAAGTTTATTAATTTGCTCTTTTTGTTTAAAATATGTTCTTGATTAAAACATAAAATCTCTGTTATGTTTCTTTTTAAAAAAAATCGCAAATGTTTTTTCTTGATTTTATTAATTTAATAGGAAATACAATATTGAAAGGGAATTTACAGGACAACTATTTTCTCTTTGCAGGCTTTACTGAGCAAGTGTCAGAGCTTCGGTTGCCATCTCTCCCCAGTGAGCGTTGTCTGTGATTTCGAAATTGCAGTTCACAATGCAGTGCACAACAAGTTTGGACATAGTGTTGCCATAAATGGGTGTTTCTTTCATTTGCGACAGAGTACTTGGAGAAAAATACAAGAACTTGGGCTCTCGACCATGTATAAAGAGAACGAGCAGTTTTCTTTATTTTGTTGTCAAATTGATTCTCTGGCTTTTTTGCCATGTCCAGATGTGATCTCCGGCTTGAAGTACCTTAAAGAAATTGCTCCTTCTGAGGCCGAAGAACTGGTAGACTACTTTGACGCGACTTATGTATCGGGAAGTTTCAGAAGAGTTGGAACACATGTTGACAACTCGTTGAGGCTCAGAAGCGTCCCTCCACGCTTCCCTCCTCGAACTTGGAACACTCACGAGGCCACGCTAACAAACAACCCTCGTACAAATAACATCTGCGAGGGATGGAACAATAAGTTTTCGCATTTGGTGGGCTACAAGCATCCTACAGTGTGGAAGTTAATCAGGTGCATCCAACAAGAAAATGCAGCAGTGAAGGCGGTTATTCTGCAGGCTGAGAGAGGACAACTGCCAAAGAAGAAAACCAGGAGAGTATATACCGACATGCAACACAGACTGCGAAATTTGTGCTTTGATTGCAGTGCTAACAAAAGAACATTGGAGGATTTCTTACGAGGAGTTTCACATAACCTAAAGTTGCAATGCATGTAAAGTGACGAAATCAATGGTGATACATATTGTTAGTTAAATAATTGTAAACTGACGAAACCTATGGTGAATATATACTATTTTTGTTACATACTGCATCAATGTTTTTCTTCCTTCCGAATTACATATGATTTGCTTATAACAATTATTTATATTTCCCTAGTTTTGGAATCCAAACGCAGCCACTGGATATGTACAATAAATAAGAATTGTTGCTGTAAACCAAGTGAAAGTTTCAGAATACGTGCCTATGACTTTTGCCTTTGTGGGTACATGCAGTCGTTCGCATTCTAAAAAGGAAGAAGAATAAGTCTGTAGTAGTCGTATTCTGATACTTTGTTATGTTCATGCAATCATGTAAGATTGATTTCGAACTGTACCACGAACATTTTATTAGGATTGGTAACCTTATTCGGTAATATAGTGTATAAATTATCATAAATTAATTTCACACGTATCAGGTATTGCATTTTTACTTTCGCCATTCTCACTTTTGCCATTTTTTCCGTTTTCCATTTTTTCCGTTGCCATTTTTTCCTTTTGCCATTTTTTCCCTTTGCCATTTTTACTTGGCCATTTTTTCCGTTGCCATTTTTTCCTTTGCCATTTTTACCGGACACCATTCTTAATCCGACATTAGACTTCGCTAACTAATTTGCCACGGGATCGGCTTCTTCGTGTTTGTCTGCTCATCAAATGATTGATTAGTTATTCAAACTATATACGCTGTAAAGCTATATAAAATAACGAAACAGAAAAAAAATCCACTTGACGTCTTGTAGTACTATCATCAACTTACAATTTCATGCTCTCAAATCCACACAGAAAACTTCTTGTGGCATTGGTTTTACGGAATGGCCTTGGGGAATAAAGTACGCCCATTTCCTGGTTCAGCTCGAAACAATTCAGGTGCCTTATCGAAGCTGCTCTTGAGCACGCAGGGTTTCTAACCTACTTCGCCGTAATTCAGTTGTTGTATCTTATTTAATATGGTACAGCCAACCGCAGATTAAATAGGAGGAAAAAGATTTTTCCTACGGAAAATAAGTTGGCAATGCTGAGAACACCGAGGCATTCTTGATAAGACGCTTGAGCAGGGTCGAGAAAACTTTCCTGGAAAAGCGCAACCCCAGTATCGAAGGTCATGCTACACGTGGATTGGCAACTTTCGGGAGCATGCTGTCTGTCTACACAATTCTACCCATATACCTGTTTGCTCACATTTTATTTTTCAAATGTAGTTCTGACATTGTAGTCATTTTGCAATTATTTTTATTCGTTCTTATTTTGCTTTGCTTTTATGTCACTTTTATAATTAATCGAAACTATGAAGATGGATGATAAATAGATTAAATTGATGAAGAGACACCTAAAAAAGATATTTACAGACCAGGACTCGAACCCGGAACCTAAAGCGGAAGACCGTCAATAACTCCCGGCCACGAACTGGCTTATAATTTTTGTAATTTCTCAGGAGTATTTTTTGTTCTGTTCATGCATAATGCCTGCTTTCGGAAACTTAATTTATAAGTGACACACTTCGTTCGGTGGGGACAAGCCACGTATTGTTTGAGAAGAGGGACACATCTCGTTCATATACTAGATACAATCATGGACTATACTTGAAATGGCCTCCCCGATGGCGCAGTGGTTGCGTCGTCGCCTAGTAATCAAGGGGTCCCGGGTTCGATACCCGGTGGAGGCACAAGTGGTTCGGATTCCACTTCAAACTGTAGGTCCAGTCCCGATTAGCCTTACTGTGCATAAAGTGAACTCAAAACACCAAATCAATCAATCACATACTTGAAATGTGACGTGCTAAACACTACTTTCGGAGATCAGATGGACAAGGCAATTTTGATATACAAGTTGCATTTTCTCTACTTAGATTATTTATGTCCAAATTTTATCCTAATAGATAATCTCGCAACAACGCAAAATGTTTAAATTAACTCGAATTCACAATGACTCATATACAGTGTGTTTATAAATGAACGGTGCGGCTTCAAAAAATAATAATAAATCTATTTATTACCTTACACGAGCAAAACTTACACCGTAAGCAGCAGCAACTATCCAAGTTTATATAACTTTATTTAAATTTGTATAAAGATAGAAATCGAGAGGGGGCAATTGCCCCTCTGTGCCCCCTTGCAGGTGCTCTTGGCCGTCTGGAAGAAATAGTGCACGAAAGACGTGAAAACTAAATCCATCTTGAGTATCCTTTTGTCTTGCTACTCTTAGATTCTGCAACCTTTCTTTCTATAGTCCAATGTTTGCCTTCCTTACCTCCTAGAATTCATTTCTGTACAAGTTTGAGGGCCAATCTCCCCTGCCCCCTGTGGTTGTGCCACTGCAACGGCGGACCGTTGTTGCTTTGTGAACTTTCATCGGCTTCAAAATACTTCATTTTCTTCAAGAGCACAATATCGTTTAATAACCGGCGATATGATTCCTCTACCCTAAATTTCTGGATTAAAGTATAATAATAAAGGGGCATGGAAATCTGCAAGGGGGGCGAGGATGGCCACCTCTCCCCTTTAGAAAACGAATGTCAGCTAAAAGTATATATTTCACACGTATAATTTGATTTGTCAAAGTAATTTACATTAATTACGTATTATAATGGGGATGCAGGAATGAGATAATTTCGAATACAAGTGGTGTTTCTTGAGGGGGCAACAATATTATCGGGTTAATATGCCCCATGGCATATTTCCCTGCTTCTAAAATATCGACAGATGTCCATGCTTAGGGGGGGCATTCCCCCCCTTGCACCCCATTCGCACGCCTATTGCTACTCATTTCTACACTAGTTGGAAGCTTTATTCAATTTCGAGCCAACAATGTAATTTAATATCAAATCTGGGTTGTTAAACGTCCACGAACCCATAAATTCTAATGGGTTCTATTGGGTTCCGTAACAAAACCGGGATCTTTTTTATCGCACAGTTTAAATTCGGTCCAAGTTGCGTATTCTTTCATTTCAATGTGGAACTTAGACAGTCTTTAAATTGATCCGGAAAGAAGGTCCCTGTGCCGTATTTCAATTGATCCGGAGAAAAGGTTCCTGGAACGAATTGAAATACTTTAAACAAAAAAAGGCTCTTTACAGTCCAGATCCATTTATGCTTGCTAATATTCCCTGCTGAACCGGAATTGAAATGATTTAAAATTCCTGAACCTTTAACAACCCTGGTTGAAATTCATTTTTTTACAAACAACCATATTTTTAACGGCTATTTCACATTAATCCCATACGATATACTGAGTTATTTTTCGCAATGTTCAAAAGAAAGGTAAGAGATTTGGGCTATTCCTTTTTCTGCCTTGATGTTAAATAGATTATATTCGTCACGCGCCTATAACGTTACTAGCTAACATTTGTGAATTGTTCTTTCCTTGTAACGTTAACATCTACCATACTGAATTTATTTACGTTCTTTATGCAGATGGTATGTACCCAACTGCATTTTGTTCCGTTCCGCTACAGTGGTTTACATTTTGTTACATTCCTATGTAACGTTAATTAACCATATTGCCTTTCACTTCATTCCGTTACGGAGGATTGCATTCAATTACGTTCCTATGTACCGTTATTTACTACCATGTTGCATTTCGTTACGTTTTTTGTAACGCTAGTATATGCCATATTGCATTTCGTTACTACGCTCCTTGTAACGGTAGTATATACCATATTGCATGTTACGTTATGTTCCAATGTGCTCATTTCGTTCCGTTCCTTTATAACGTTAATATCTACCATAATACATTTTGTTACGTTCTCTGTAACGTCAGTCTATAACATATTGCATTTCGTTACGTTACATGGGTACCAGCAGCTGAACCATACTCTTCCTCCTACAAAATGGAACGTACCGTGTAACGCAAATTGGGTACGTTACAACTCCCTGGTTTTATACAGCGTATATTGATACAATTGTAGGTTGAATTGTATCTTCTGCCAATATGTTGTATAAAGAAACAAACTACCGGAATACTACGTGAGCTGAGTGTACTTACGCATTTGTCTGATAGGGGGCAGGTTTTACAAGATGGCGGGTCACGGCTCTGATGAGACGTGTTTTGTGCTTGAGTTTAATCATAGTCAGTCAGTTGCCGTTGCCCAACGAAAAATTCCATTCGCCAGTGATACTCACAGCTTCATGAGACAGGGTGCCTGCATAACGGAAAAGACAAGAAGCAGAAGTGGACTACGTTAGAAAGGCTTTCCTACGGGGTTCTACAGGGTGATTCAAAAGTCCCTCAACACCGCCTATAAATGAAAGAAGTAATAAACAAAAATACGATTCCTCTTGATTACTAATAAAGTAATGTGTTATATAAATATAAAGATAATACAATAAATAAATTTTCTTAATAAAGTTACTAATAATGTAAAAGGGATAGACTGAATAGAATTGGCCAGGACAAAAACAGATTAGGTATAAAGGAAACCATATTGCTGCGTTCCAAGCGGACTTGCATCATATTGTTGGCCTACATATTGAATTTAAATCACATTTTTAAATGGGAAGCGGGTTATGTGAAATATCAAATCAGGCTAGAATTTCACGAGACATGCAATTGTGAAGGTTTCCAGTAAAATATTATGACAGCATGATACAAACATGCAAACAAATAATTCGTTTATTAGGTGTGAGAAAGAAAATGCTGGAATGCTCCTAACGCGTGAGGAACGAATCTAAATCGTAAGATTCCATGTACACGAGAACTAAATATATTTAAGAGTTGTTGTTAAATGAAACTTTTAGCCGACCTTCATGGCGGAATGGTTAGCACAGCGCGCTAAGACCCTAGGGTTCTCGGTTTGAATCCTAGCCTGGACATGAGTGCCCTTTGTGACTGTCCCAGCACTCAGCACCTACTCATATTATCATTACCTTGGCCATTAGCCAAGAGTGGTAGGAATCCAAGCAAAATAAACGAAATCACTCAATCGATTAAGCGAGAGATTAAGATTGATTGATTGATTTGGTGTTTTATGTCCACTTTATGTACAGTAAGTCTAATCGGGACTGGACCTACAATTTAAAGTGGGATCCGAACCACTATGTGCTTCCACCGGGTATCGAACCCTGGACCCCTTGATTACAAGGCGACGACGCTACCCTGCGCCATTGGGGAGGCAGAAAAGTTTAAGAAGAGTGCTGCTGTGGAGAATCCCTCGTTTATTTAATTGACATCTTGTTGATTGATTGATTAATATAAAATTGCGGGTGCGTCAGTGCTGATATTATTTGCACCAGTCAAAGTGTACGGTGTACAGCCCCTTACCGTAACTGATGTAGTGCCACTCTAAATTTTTTTTTTTATTATTTTTATAATTTTTGCTTTTCGTTTTATTTTATCATTTAGAAGTTTTAGGATTTCCTTGTTCTTCAAAGTCGCACCCAGTCCCTTGCTTGGCATGGCGAGGAGGAGAACCAAGCCTTGGGGCACGTGACATTGGCTAGGGTGTTCTTTTGTTGTTTCTCTTCCTTTTTTGTGTGTATTAGTGTGTGTGTGTGTGTGTGTGTGTTAGAGCCACTGGACAAGGCTACAAAAAGCCAGCAAAATTGCAAGGACACGGGGGAAGTTTTAGAGTCTTTGGGAGAAGGACAGGACACAAGGAGATAGAGGTGACAACAGTGAGGGTGTATGCGAGAAGGTCTGGAAAAACTCTGTGTATGTGCGTACAGGGATGCAGACCGGTGCTTTGGAGGGGACAAGTAGGCGAAGTGCGATTGGTGGACAGATGACAGCACCGTGCAGAGAGAGGAACTGTGTTTTGGTCTTTGGTAAATTGAACTACTTCCGTGTGATTACTGAACAATAATTATAACAAATCACACCATGTCGCCGGAACATGAGCCAGCCTAGGGGAAGTTAAAGGAATCCGGGACCTGGAGCCGTAACCAGAGCCCCCTTTACAGAACCCGTCCAACAACGGACGACAACCACCCCCTCAATCCAAAGGAAGAACAGTGCATGAGTGAAGAAGCGATTCTAGGTACAGTGCACCGCATAATTGACAAAAGTAAGGGATCGCTACAAACATTTACTTATGGCCATATGTTACATAAGGATTACTTATGTTTGTGTTGTATGAGCTATGCCGGATTATTATACAGGGTTATTCAAAAGTAAAATTAATTTATTTTTAAGTGAAAAGAGATACAAAAGCAATTCTGGTGGGAAAGAAGAAACGAAGGTTGTAAATTTACCTGGGCAATTACAAATGTTGGATATGAGCACCCTGGGTAACACGACAGATGTCAAAACGATAATCCATTTCTTGCCAGACACGTTCCAACATATCCTCGGTTATCAGTAGGGCTTGGAAGTTGAGGAAAAATCTTGTTTTTTCCAAGTGTCCGAAGACGAGGCCCAACATAATATATGTTCATTTTGGGTCATTGTAGGCCAGAAAAAGAGTGGGTTTATTTTGTCCTTTTTTGACTTTTTCGGCGTTTTTTGGCTTATTGGTCCTTTTTTAGCCTTTTTTACGTCTTAACGGCTTTTTTTTTTACAACATCACCTTCTCTCGACAATGTTTTTACTGCAATTCGAATCATCATCAGTTTATCACCTCTAAAACATCCTTTCTGTAGTAAAGAAATAAAAAAAGAAAGAAAGAAATATATTTGAACCATCCCTGAAACGAGAAAATCATTTTGGAGGACTGAAGCAGGTACGGTACAAGATGCTTTAACCGTAACTTGTCTGGAGGTTGCGCTGTAAGTGGCAACTTTCTCTTGTTTTGAAGCTTTCAGCACGGTGTATACGACCAGACAGCACGCGCCTGCAAAGATCTCATGGTGCCGCGCAGAGGAAGGGGGTGGGAGGTTAAAACTGAAGTTATTAATTAATTTGGATCACATTTATACGTCCTTTTTTCGTTTTTAGGTCCTTTTTTTATATTTTTAGGTCTTTTTATAGGTCTTTTTTTTGGCAATTTATAGGTCTTCAATTTCCGAGCCCTAGTTATCAGCTTCTGGTCGACCGGGAATGCTTCTACTGCACAGACATCCAGTTGATTCAAACTTCTGCACCCAGCGTGTAATTCAGTGTCTATGTGGTGGTCGTTTCTTGAATTTCGCACGAAAGTGTCTCTGAACTGTAATAACTGCGTCTGTTCGTGAAAATTCCATTACGCAATATGCTTGCTCTACCTTCGTTGTTCCCATTTTAGCTATCAAGAACAAGTAGCGCCTCTAGCGGATTTTACGTCAACTACAACCACAGGCTATAAATTGACAACCTTCCTTTATTCTCTCCCACCAGAATTGCTTTTGTATCTCTTTTCCCTTAAAAATAAATCAACCTTACTTTTGTACCATTATTTTTTAATAACGCTGTATATATATTTTCTTATAATCAATAATATTCTCTTCATGTTCAGTTCAAAATCATGTTCTTTACATATTGCCCACCACACTGAAGCCAATAGATATATCTGAGGACAAATCTCTTTACAAATACTTTATTTTTGGGATTGTCTGGAGCAAGGCCACGTACAGTAGAGAAAGGGAGAAAACGAGTAGGTGGAACGAAGCAGTGTACGGCGCTGCAAAAGGCTGGTAGTTGCATTTCCCTTCTCACCCTCCACGGAATCCCTCTCACTCATTCATTGGTGGAACCGTCTGGAGTCACTACTTGCGCAGAGACATGTTTTCGTTCGTTGGCTCCAGATTTTCACAGGATATAGTATAGTTAAACGCTGAGGCTGTAGAGAACCACTCTATATAGCAAAATATCTGGCAGCACACAGGCCTACAGAGGATTTTACTGACCATAAATCCAGACGCCAGAGCCTCGTTTGCCCTGCAAGACTGTAGTTACTGGAGTGTTCTACGTGAAACTGAGATTGATACCACCTGATCCATAACCAAGAACTGACACTACGCCAACTATAGGGTTAATACCACTGATGACTATAGTGCTCGAATTTGTATGTAATTACATATTCTATTCCTTTCTAGATACGTAACAGGAAAATGTCAACGAATTATATAACCGACATGATTTTGCATAAGTTTTATGTTACATATTTTTACATATTTGCCAGGATATTAAATATTTTACATATTTGCTAATTTAATTTACATAAAACAACATATTTCCGTATTTTTTCCTATCTTGAATCTTTTTCCTATATTTTCGATATCTGAAACATGGTGAAGAAAATTTGTAGCTAATGTGATGTAATAGTTTCTAATCAATGAGATGCTTAGTGCTTACGGTCACATAAAATTGACTGCCAAGTCAACAGACAAGCTAAGGATAAAAAAAAACGGGAATGGATATTCATCAAAAGATGCTGGAGTTTCTCCCCCTCTCCCCTTTCTCGTTACATATTTTCGTTTCGCTTTTAGGTTTAGGCAAAGTACCTAGAATCTTGGCAACGGTGGACAAGAAAGCTACTCTCCTGTTCGTAGCGAGTTACACAATATGTTCACTTGTAGTAAAGTATCTATACTATGTAGTTTCATTCGATTGTTCTTTCTGTAGATGCTTCTTTTTACAATTTGTTTCGAAAGTTACAAAGAGCTCTCTTGCATATTTAAATATTACAATAATTTGCGATGTGAAAAGTAATTAATAGTTGAAAAAATTTGTTTCTTAAATGTGTACATGTTGCTGTGCTTCCTTGAGTTTGTAAATATCATACAAATTTTAATTTGAACAATTCGTGTCCTTAAAATTATATTGGATATGTTCAAATAAAATAAATATCTAGCAGTTTCTTGAAATGGCTTGAATGTTCTATTGTTATTAATACTATTACATATTGTATAACCAGATAGGTTATCCTACTTTCTGTCTTAGTAATATCGTAGATGTAAAGAGAGAAAATAACTTGGAGTAGGATCTGGCAACACTCGAGATTGCCAATGGAGGACGGATCGGAGACGGTTGCGTGAAATGTTTAGTGTCGCGGACTTGTTCATAAATAGTTATTTCTAGTGTGCGATCTTCGGTGTAAGTTGGCTGTTGTTTGTATATGTGTATAGTACATTAATCCATCATTGTTCTATAAAACTAACTGTTGTTTCTTGTGACTTGACTAGTATTTTGCCTGTCCACGTGTGAGTTGTACTTTTCGCCATTTACCTCCTACTCGCTGTTCCGAGGTGAAACAAATCTGGTAAAGTTTGATTTAATATCACATGTGTTTGTGCCTGTATCCGGTTACAATTGTTAGTTACATAAGCTTTTGATAATACATAAAAATCCGGTGTCTGCTGATGACCGAAAAATGCACTCCGTTCAAAGGAACCTTAGGGAAAAGCGTAACGGTAGGGACAGAATTATGGGAACAAAAGAGAGCAATTAAGTAAAAGCAGAAGTGAAGGAAGCTACTCAGAAGCTAGTAACCATTAACAAGACGCAATTTCAAATGACGGGAGCTGACTGTAGACGTGAAGAGGACTTCATCAAGCAGACACTTTTCTGTCCTTTGATTAACTCACAGCGATGAGCTACAACGAAGTTTACGCTCAGGAAAGAAAGGGAGAATTTCTCCAAATGCAAGAGGCTTATATATTAAACAAGCTGGAAATAAGATATTGTGTTCCCCTTGCTTCCCGTGGGGATGTGGAAGTTACCTAAGCCAGCGACTCAAATTATTTCCACTCCATAAAAAGCAAGAGACCATTTCCTGGAGAAAGTCTTCCGTCTGGAATGTCGCTTGAAGTCATCTCGTGCAGAATGAAAATTTCTCTTTACGTCCACAAAATATTTCTCCCGCGGAAAAGGAGCTTATTTACTTCAATGCATTAATCATCCTTGCTGTAAAAGTAAATGTGGTTGAGGTTCTGTCCATCAATTTGTTCCTACATGCTCTGAACAAAATCTTCCAAAGAGCTAAGACTGATTGATTTGCTATATTTTAGTTCGCCTTTTGTGCCACTTTTGGCTAATTTGCAAAGATGGGGATGAATGATGATATAATGAAACTGATGAAAGTACATTCACAAACATCGATGCACAGGCCGGGATTCGAACCCGGAAGTCCTGGCGCCGTAGAGCGATGTGATAACCACTACTGGTCTAAGAGATAAGAAACTAACAAACTGTTCAGAAAAAGTCATATATTTTCGGAGCAATACCAAAAGCACAATGGGTAAATCTCTACCAAATGGTCCAAAAAAAAAAAAAATCGTTACTTGACCATTTTTCGATTTTTTTTGGCAACCACTATATAAAAAGTCATTATTTCTTCTAAGAATTCGTTTGAAAATGGCAATTGGCGGCCATTTTTGTTTAATGACATTAGGATTTTTTAGTATTTGTAGACAGTTGTGATAATTATGATAACTCAGCTAAGAAAAACGATAGAAACCTTGTTTTCACTACATTTCAAGTTACCTTTTACATTCTGTAGGTTCAGAATTCTTTAAAGTAGGGAAGTAAGCACTGGTGGACCATTTGGTACGGACTGACCCGAATGTGCTAACTCTGGGCTTGAGATTAAAGCATTTTAACTTTCAAAAACCTTGGCAAAACCATTGTTTATATTTGTATATATATTATCATCTGTAAAATGTTTACCTACTTGCAACTGTTTATTAGGTGATATAAGTTAGCATAGTAATGTGTCAATAAAAATAGTAACAAACTGCACTTCAGTGAAAAGTAAAAAATGCACAGTCGTGGTTTTGCCATGTGTGTGTGTGTCTGTGTCCAGGGCCGGATGAAGACGAAATTGGGCCTAATGCTTGAAATCTTCGGTGAACAATAAACACAATGACGTTATAGTTACGTCACAGCGCAAAGAATAATTGTGGCTGTATAATAAGTAACGCTGTGTCTGGGCTCCAAATTTCATTCTAAGATTTATTTTCAGGTTATAGGAAAAGAAAACTGTTTAGATTTCGGAAAATTCTCATCTGTTTTCATTTGGGCCTATTTCAGGAATGGGCCTAATGCTGCAGTATCAATAGCACCCACCTTAATCCGGCCTTGTCTGTGTGTCATTGTGAATAACAGTGTTTGCAAACTTACTTTTTATAAGGAACTAAGTTAGACCACTCCAGGATTGTAAAGTGGTCTTATTTTATTCTGTTAGTTGGTTGAGAATTTTACTGGTTAATAAAATAAATACAAATTGACGTCAGTCGTGTTACACTCTGATTGGTGTAGAGAAGAGGATACTTGAGCTTTCACAAGCAACCTGGTGCTCTTATCCACTTGAGTTCTGGGTAGCTCATAGGATACACCTCCACATCGAAAGTACACAGAAGATATTTCCATAAGGGTGTTCTTTATTTAAACAAAGTGTCAAATTTCTTGTTACTTACGCACAGATTACACAATACATTTAACACACACACTAAGGTAAGGTAAAGTTTCTCATGAAGGCACATTTTGGGGTTGTGGAGGTAGGGCACCCCACATTCTCGATCTCGGCCACGTTAGAGATGATGTGATCAGCACCACGCTCCGGCCGCCTTTACAACCAACGGTTGCCCCCAGGTACCCATTGATTTGAGGCTGGGTGAGTCCCAGAGCTACACACAGTACTAGATTTATACAGTCCGTCTGTGTTAAGTGTGCATTATATCAGAGTCAACATTCAATTGTTTGTAAAGTTATGGATTACGAGATTGTATGTTCAGCCATCTTAGAAAGAGTTTTGTAAGATTAGTACTAAATCGTTGTTTTTACAAATCCTCCCGATAATCATTGTATTACGAAGTACCTACGTGTGTGCATAATTTAACCTCTGCATTCATACACGACAGTCTTGTGATAATTGTTACACTTGTGAAATTATATTCAAGGTATAATCGTATGTCATCAATTTCAAGTGTTATAATCATAACTCGCGTACTTTCGACGTGGCCTTTGGCCACGTCTTGTACGCTCGCATTGGTGATCTTCGGCCACGTTGTGGGCGCAATCACGTTATAGATGGGGTTCTTCAATGATCTTAATGACTTTGAAAATGTCTGCATGTTGTATTGGATGATGGGGAACATATGTATAACTTTGAAAAGTTTAGAAAGTAACTTTATGTGTGTATGGGCTCTAATAAGGTACAAATATTCAAACTATTATTGTATATTTTCTTAATAATGAACTGAGTAAGTAATAACCGTTTGAAGTTTTGCATTTACGAATTAAATTGCGACACTAAATTGAAAATGTTATATTTACTTCTTTTGTCATTTTCACATTTTTGAACGTAATTGGATAATAACTGTTTTCCGTCATTCCCCTAAAATGCCTACCTTGCCTCTGCAATAAATTCTGATGCTCGCATTTTGAAATTCGAAGAGTTTAGCATAATTCCCTTACAGTAGTTTTCGGGGTGAAAATAAACATTCTTTAAGTTCCCTAGCAACGTCCGTTTCCATGGACAACAACAGGCACGGCAAGCTCTAAGGAATTGCATGTCATTATACCCCCTAAACATTTAGTTAAAACAAGCACGATGTAGATATTTACGCATTGAGTATAACGTAATTGTATCTGGGCTGAAACTCCTTATTATGTAGATGTCACCCTTGTTTCAGGCACCTTTTCAAAGCCAGGAGTTCATTCATCTGTGTGCTATTGATCTGTGAGAAATATAATGTATCTCGACAATTAAGAATTGAAGGAAACAATGTGTGCTGCAAAAAAATGTCCGTGGCAACGGTTGCTAAGGACGTGAGAAAAGGGCATTTTCACCCTTAAGGAAGGGCCAATTGAGCGATTTTTTAATTTTCTCGGCCTTTTGGGACGATTTCATGGAGGGTCGTAATCGGACATTTTTCGCCTCCGGGGCTTCCTTCATGGAGAACATTTATGTCAGTGAGTGGTGGGATTGGGGCTATATATATATTGGACTCGCGTACTTTCGACGTGGCCTTTGGCCACGTCTTGTACGCTCGCATGCTTGACCTTCGGCCACGTTGTGAATGCAATCACGTTATAGATGGGGTTCCTCAATGATCTTAATGACTTTGAAAATGTCTGCATGTTGTATTGGATGATGGGGAACATATGTATAACTTTGAAACGTTTGGAAAGTAACTTTATGTGTGTATGGGCTCCAATAAGGTACAAATATTCAAACTATTATTGTCTACTTTCTTCATAATGAACTGAGTAAGTAATAACCGTTTCAAGATAATTAGTTGGATGTTTTGCATTTACGAATTAAATTGCGACACTAAATTGAAAATGTTATATTTACTTCTTTTGTCATTTTCACATTTTTGAACGTAATTGGATAATAACTTTTTTCCGTCATTCCCCTCTTTTGCCTACCTTGCCTCTGTAATAAATTCTGATGCTCGCATTTTGAAATTCGAAGAGTCTAGCATAATTCCCTTACAGTAGTTTTCGGGGTGAAAATAAACATTCTTTAAGTTCCCTAGCAACGTCCGTTTCCATGGACAACAACAGGCACGGCAAGCTCTAAGGAATTGCATGTCATTATACTCTCTAAACATTTAGTTAAAACAAGCACGATGTAGATATTTACGCATTGAGTTTACCAATATATATACGTAATTGTATCTGGGCTGAAACTTCTTATTATGTAGATGTCACCCTTGTTTCAGGCACCTTTTGAAAACCATGAGTTCATTCATCTGTGTGCTATTGATCTGTGAGAAATATAATGTATCTCGACAATTAAGAATTGAAGGAAACAATGTGTGCTGCAAAAAAATGTCCGTGGCAACGGTTGCTAAGGACGTGAGAAAAGGGCATTTTCACCGTTAAGGAAGGGCCGATTGAGCGATTTTTTAATTTTCTCGGCCTTTTGGGACAATTTCATGGGGGGTCGTAATCGGGCATTTTTCGCCTCCGGGGCTTCCTTCATGGAGAACATTTATGTCAGTGAGTCAGTGAGTCAGTGGTGGGATTGGGGCTTTATATATATTGGACTCGCGTACTTTCGACGTGGCCAAGGCCACGTCTTGTACGCTCGCATGGGTGACCTTCGGCCACTTTGTGGGCGTAATCATATTATAGATGAGGTAAAATGTCTGCATGTTGTATTGGATGAAGGGGAACAAGTGTATAAGTTCACTAATTTGAAAAGTTTAGAAAGTAACTTTATGTGTGTATGGGCTCTAATAAGGCACAAATATTCAAAGTATTATTGTTTATTTTCTTAATAATAAACTGAGTAAGTAATAACCGTTTCAAGATAGTTAGTTAGATTTCTTGTATAAACGAATTCAAGAGCGACATTAAATTGAGAAAACAATATTTACGTCTTTTGACATTTTCACATTTGTAAACGTAATAGAAAAATAATTGTTTTCCGTCGTTCCCATCAAATTCCTACCTCTCCTCCGTAATACATTCTGACGCTCATGTTTTGAAATACGAAAAGTCTAGCATAATTTCCTTACAGTAGTTTTGGGGGTGAAAATAAACGTTCTTTAAGTTCCCTAGCAACGTCCGTTTCCATGGACAACAACAAGCACGGCAAAAACTCTAAGTAATTGTTTGTTATTATACCTCTAAACATTTAGTTAAAAGAACCACGATGTAGATAACATTTTCGCATTGAGTTTACCAATATATACGTAAGTAATTGATTCTGGGCTGAAACTCCTTATGTAGATGTCACCCTTGTTTAAGGCACCTTTTTGAACCAGGTGTTGATTCATCTGTGTGTGGTCTGTGACAAATATAATGTAGCTACACAATTAAGAATTGAAGGAAACAATGTGAGCAAAAAAGAAAAGCCTTGGAAACGGTTGCTAGGGACGTGAAAAAGGGCATTTTCACCCTTAAAGAAGGGCTAATTGAGCGATTTTTTAATTTTCTCGGTCATTTGGGACAATTTCATGGGGGGTCGTAATCGGGCGTTTTTCGCCTCCGGGGCTTCCTTCATGGAGAACATTTATGTCAGTGAGTGGTGGGATTGGGGCTATATATATATTGGACTCGCGCACTTTCGACGTGGCCTTTGGACACGTCTCGTGCGCTCGCCGACGTGGTTCTCTTATTTGGAAATTTTTGAACGGAAATTTATGTGTGTTTGCGCTGTAATATGTACAAATAATCAAAATATTATTGTTTTTTTTCTTAATAATAAGCTGGGTAAGTAATAACAGTTTCAAGATAGTTAGTTAGATGTTTTATGTAAACGAATTCAATAGGACACTAAATTGGAAAAGTAACATTTTACTTCTGTAGTCAGTTTTACATTTTTAAACATAATTGAAATAAAGAAATGTTTTCCTTCATTCTTCGCAAATTTCTAACTTTTCTCTGCAATGAATTCTGATGCTCACATTTTAAAATTCGAAAACTCTAATACTGTGCACAAAGTGGACTTAAAACACAAAATCAATCAATCAATCAATCGAAAACTCTCGCATAATTCCCTTACAGTAGCATTCGGGGTGAAAATAAACTTTCTTTAAGTTCCCTAGCAACGTCCGTTTCCATGGTGAACAACAAGCACGGTAAGCTCTAAGGAATTGCATGTCATTATACCCCCTAAACATTAGTTGAAACATGCACGATGCAGATATTTACGCATTGAGTATAACAATATATACGTAATTGTATCTGGGCTGAAACTCCTTATTATGTAGATGTCACCCTTGTTTCAGGCACCTTTTCAAAACCACGAGTTCATTCATCTGTGTGCTAATGATCTTTGAGAAATATAATGTAGCTAGACAATTAAGAATTGAAGGAAACAATGTGTGCTGCAAAAACATTCGTGGCAACGGTTGCTAAGGACGTGAAAAAAGGGCATTTTCACCCTTAAGGAAGGGCCGATTGAGCGATTTTTAAATTTTCTCGGCCTTTTGGGACAATTTCATGGGGGGTCGTAATCGGGCATTTTTCGCCTCCGGGGCTTCCTTCATGGAGAACATTTATGTCAGTGAGTGGTGGGATTGGGGCTTTATATATATTGGACTCGCGTACTTTCGACGTGGCCAAGGCCACGTCTTGTACGCTCGCATGGGTGACCTTCGGCCACTTTGTGGGCGTAATCATATTATAGATGAGGTAAAATGTCTGCATGTTGTATTGGATGAAGGGGAACAAGTGTATAAGTTCACTAATTTGAAAAGTTTAGAAAGTAACTTTATGTGTGTATGGGCTCTAATAAGGCACAAATATTCAAAGTATTATTGTTTATTTTCTTAATAATAAACTGAGTAAGTAATAACCGTTTCAAGATAGTTAGTTAGATTTCTTGTATAAACGAATTCAAGAGCGACATTAAATTGAGAAAACAATATTTACGTCTTTTGACATTTTCACATTTGTATACGTAATAGAAAAATAATTGTTTTCCGTCGTTCCCATCAAATTCCTACCTCTCCTCCGTAATACATTCTGACGCTCATGTTTTGAAATACGAAAAGTCTAGCATAATTTCCTTACAGTAGTTTTGGGGGTGAAAATAAACGTTCTTTAAGTTCCCTAGCAACGTCCGTTTCCATGGACAACAACAAGCACGGCAAAAACTCTAAGTAATTGTTTGTTATTATACCTCTAAACATTTAGTTAAAAGAACCACGATGTAGATAACATTTTCGCATTGAGTTTACCAATATATACGTAAGTAATTGATTCTGGGCTGAAACTCCTTATGTAGATGTCACCCTTGTTTAAGGCACCTTTTTGAACCAGGTGTTGATTCATCTGTGTGTGGTCTGTGACAAATATAATGTAGCTACACAATTAAGAATTGAAGGAAACAATGTGAGCAAAAAAGAAAAGCCTTGGAAACGGTTGCTAGGGACGTGAAAAAGGGCATTTTCACCCTTAAAGAAGGGCTAATTGAGCGATTTTTTAATTTTCTCGGTCATTTGGGACAATTTCATGGGGGGTCGTAATCGGGCGTTTTTCGCCTCCGGGGCTTCCTTCATGGAGAACATTTATGTCAGTGAGTGGTGGGATTGGGGCTATATATATATTGGATTAGTCAATGAATCAGTAAATTGTATCTGATAACACGTGTTAAATCTTGAGAAGTTTAAAATAAATTCAATGAATAAAAAGTAACGTCAAATACGTAATTATCTATTTAATTTAACTGCTTTCTGGTAGTTAATATTAATCTATTAATCTCTAAATTTATCGTGAATGCCTTCGAGACTTATAGTGGGACACTAGCTGTGGGTCTATTTCACTCTGATGTCACATGAGCCTCGATTCATTATGGGAGTCTTGTAATGAATCAGGAGTGGTAGAATTAGTTTCAGTTACTTGGTCCAAAAAAAGTAACTAAGTTACTGTCACTAATTTTTAAAAAGTAACTCAGCTGCAGTTACTGGTAAGTGAAAAGTAACTAAAAGTAACGTTTACAGTTCTTCCTTATGGAAATTTTCTTTCACGCTTACAATCAATTACAGTTCATTCCAATAAAATAATCACATGGAGGCTTACATGTGTTTCATTTATCGTTCTGACACATAATGTACGTCTTCATATATTTATATTATTTTGACAAATAAAATGAAGAACCAAGAATTCAGTTACATTTGAATGATTTTAATTCTTATCGTGGTTTACATGCTGACTACGGTACTTTTCATGTGGTAGCATAAATTCCACTTGCAAATATTTCTTTGTCTTCTATTACATGCCCAACAAGATCCATTCCCTCAACAATGATTTCTATCTAATGAATTCAGCAATCCACCCAATAGACTGAAGTGATCGCGTACAATAATTAGAAATGACGAATTACAATAAAGCGTTGATTTTACTAAATGTAGCACATTTTGTCGGCTTGTATTGAGAAACGCATGCATCGCATTGGAAGTAATAATACATACATGTTCCTTGCAAGATTCAAATATTTCATCTAACCTGAAATGCTGTTCCAAGGTATCAATCAATTGTTCCAAGTAGCAATTTATGTCAAATAGGAGAAATAATTAAACTCTAATATGTTGAAGTCAAAATGAACATTTTTCATATCTATTCTTATCTACTCGAAGGTAAATTTGATACAATGATTGAAAACACTTCTCTTTCAAAGAAAGGGTGATATTTGACATGAAACAGAAAGCGAATGAACATTTAATAACCTAAAAGTAGATGTTAACATATACAGAAAAAAGTGGAATGGTGAGCTCGTAATAATTCAACGAAGAAAATTGTAATAAGTTGCCTGGTCCTTTTCTGCTGGAGGTAATTTGAGAACGTATTTAAAATTGATAAAATCTCAGGTATCTTAATGAATATGAGTCACCTGAAAGAACATAGAAAAACATTATGTACTACAAAACTAACAAAGGAGAGAGAGCTGATGAAACTTAGTAGTACTTTAGCTCTGAATATTGTGTCAAAAATCAGACTTTACTAAATAAAAATATTTCAGACATAATAAGTTTCAGAGTGTTTCTTTTGTTGTGGTTGTTTTCATCATGGGAAGGAAGACAACAAAATTCAAACATTCCCCAAACTTCTTCCAAAAGTGTGTTGGAAAGTGTCAATTGCGAGAAATTATAATCCAATACAGGGTGATCCACTCTTAACATTTTGAAATTGCATTGAGTTTTTAGTTATTTCAGAAGGGAATTATCAGGTTGATGCAAAAATAATGGCCGAATGGTTTCCCTTTGTGTTTTGCAAATAATGTTTCATAATATACATCTCATTGATTATATTACATGTTATAAATCATTTTCAAGCTTATTAATATCTTAATCGATCTACCTTAATATAATTTTCCTAACGCTTGATTAACCTGGGTTATAGGCTATTTTCAAAGACGTTGTCAAAGCAAGAAATGCGCATCATTTTGTTTCATGAGTTCAAATTTGGTCGCAGACTCGTGGAAGCAACTAGAAGTGTCGCTAAAGCGTGTTGTAAAGAATACTCCACGAGCCAGGACCTCAAATTTAGGCGATCGGTACCACACTGGGGGACTGATTCTCATATGATTGTTTTTCAAGGTGTGGATGCCTGGAATTGGAAATGTGTGATAGTATCTCATAACTCTTTGCTCTTTATGTAATATTATTGAATTAGTAACCATGGCCGAAAAATAATGCTCTTTCATATTTTTTATACAAATCATATAAATTGATCACAATATTTTGAATAAATACATTTAATTTCATCAGACTTATTAAATTCAATATTATTTTATAATAATTATAACTATTAAGTGTAATAATATTAATATAATCCTTATTTTAATAACAAAACTTTATTATTGCTTATATACTGACATAAGATTAAATGCATAAGATTTACTTACAATATTCAATAATATTAGTGGCTAAATCTTAAATATGTATTGTATGTTATAATTTAAAGTAAACAAGATTTTATTATTTGCATTCATCATCATCATCATCTTCTGAATATGTGTCGTCACTCATTGATTATCACATTTGGGTAGTCTGCACTTGTCAGTGCAACTCATGTTATTTAGACAGAAGACGCAGTTTGTAATTTCTAATGGATTGGTTGGTTGATTGATTTGGTGTTTCAAGTCCACTTTATGCACAGGAAGCATAATTGAAACTGGACCTGCACTTTAAAGTGAGATTCGAACCACTATGTGCCTTCAACGAGTATCGAACCTGGGACCCTTTAATTACAAGGCGGTAATGCTACCACTGCACGATCGGGGAGACAGTTTCTAATGGAGTTGCGAACTAGTAGATCTAACAGAGTTTAAGATGCTGGCTGCCATTTAATCCAATCCATTACCAGCTCCCCTGCTGCATCGTGTGTTTCTCTTGTTCTTTTTCAATGTCCACCTTCTCTCACTTCGTCTATGTGTACGTGGATCATTCAGAAGACATATCTTGCTTATAGCGGATTGACAATCGCACGTGAAGCATGTCTCTTGCAAGTTGATAAATGTTTATCTCATCCTTCTTTACACAGTATAGAATACATGTCATGTCATTCACACAATGTACGGAAGATTTTGGAGCATACAGTAAGCACGAGAACTACAGTTTGCCAATTACTCTTTCATTGAGATCCAATTCATCTCTGAAGGTGCGAAAATCTTTCCTGTGTTGTCTGTTGGCAGGAAGGATGCACTTACTTTTCCTTTTCCTGCAAATGCATGTGGAGACTTATCATTTCTCGACAAACATTTTTAATAAGAATTGAAGCTATTTTTCTTAATGTCAAGAACCCAAATGGGTATTTTAGTACTGTAGGCCTATTTCAGAAAGAATTTAACCATGATTCTTTCATGGAATCTCAAACACATAATACGCACATCTGTGTCATCTGAGCCTCTAATTCACGCTTCATAACCCTCATGAGCAGAAGCAGTATTCACCAACAAATTACCATTGCTTCTTCATGTTTACTGTTGAGATTGAGCACTTTTGGGCTCCCTTCAAATGCGATGTTCCATCATTTATCTCCACAGTTCGCGAAATGTTTTATTCAAAAGTTTTACAAGATGCTCTGGTTTCCTACATTCGTTAAGAAGAGATGGAATTAAATTTGTTTTATTCATTACGTGACTTAGGAATTTCCTTCTCTGTGACTGATGCCAGAGTTCTTCCCATGTGATTGTTCTTTCGGTGTTCTTTATAGACGTCTCATTGTACGTATCAAACAGACATCGATTCTTGGATTAGTATTTCCTTCTGGAAAGCAATGGACAAGGTAGATAGACCTCACCAAACTTTGACTCCTCTTCTTTTACTCTCTGAATAATCGCCATGCCTGAATTTCCACATATTTCCTCAGGGGGAATAACATTTTTCTGCAAGCCCATTTGAAGATTCCGATTTGGTTCTGTCACAATATTTCGACCAAATAGTGTCTTGTCTGATAATTGACCTGCGATAACTATCCACCGCCTTCTTCTTGGATCAAGAGAGGAACAGAAAGAACTAGACGAAAACCATTTACAGCCGATATTTATGCAACTGAAATAACATTCAGAGAACAGATACAGTAGAGTATATATAGGTAACAGAATGACCCTACAGTCGCTTGAACCAACGCTCACATGATGTGATTCACTATAGAGCAATGTGTGTAGCAATAGAACAGTTCAGAAACGGACATGGTCACAGCAGAAACTCACCCCTAGTACAGAGTGCACAGGGGGTTCAGTCTGGTGGTCTGCTGTCGGCGCCATTCACCTCAACAATCTGTATGTACGATTACAACGTCAAAATTGAAAATCGAAAGAAAGTGTTCGTGGGATTACTACGACCCTAACGTGCGAGACTCACCGATTGGGTAGTATAAAATAGTGTACCGTTGTAAACAAGGAGTTCTGGTTTTACAACTCCGGTGAAAGTATATTGCACGGCGGTTTGATTCTCAACTTGAACCAGGACCTCCCACAAAGTGCAGTGGTAACGTCATTGCCTTGTGATCAAGGGACCCCGTACTCGATACCCGGTGGAGACACAAGTGGTTCGGATCCCACTTTAAAACTGTAGGTAAAGTCCCAATTAGCCTTACTGTGAATAAAGTGGACTTAAAACACCAAACCAAAACTCAACTTGAACCAGCATTTCATAAAAATTATGATTTTTATTTTAAATAAATCACTTTTGTTGAATTATTTTATTTAAACCGGATACTTTATTTAAAAAAAAAAACACGTTTAAAATTGCTTTAAAATATGTTTTTTATACAATACATGTAGCCTATATATTTTTATAGCAAGGTTTTTAATGGTAAACGGCCCTGAAAAATAATTTACCAGTTTGATTCGAGCCATTAAAAACCATATATTAGTATAATTTTTTCTGTTTCTGATACTGTATATGTGAACCTACTATAAAAATGTTTGTTGAGTGTGTAAATGAAACTAGAACCATTCCAGTAACTTTGCTTTCAGTGCAAATAAAACATCATGGATGTAGTCTACTATATAATTCTAACTTCTCATAAAATATTTTTTTTATAGTGTTTGTAGCTGAATTTTGGCATTTTTTGAAATGATAGTTTGCTAAATATCAGATGCAATATTTATTTAGAGTTTAATGATAATGACGCTATTTGCGGTTTAACATTATTAGCATTTTGTATAAATATTTTCACAAAGTTTTTGCTATAAAAATTATTGAATTTTAAATTAAGTTCATTTTAAGTGTGTTTACAGTTTACATATTACATGTATGATCTTTACACCATCAGTACATAGATTTTGTTTCCTTTCATTTCTATTCTTAGAACCTAATAAACACCATTAAATGACTAAGAGATTAATGTACTTTCAACAAAAGTGAATCTGATATCTACGAAATAATTATATAGCCTACATCATTCAATAAATTATTTCTTCAATGTGATTTAGAAAAGAAGCACTTGATTTAAATCACGATTAACATCAACCTGATTTAATGAATCAATCCACATTGCTTGGAACTGTTGCCCCAGTTCGATTAGCCAATATAAGTACTTATAACTAGATCTCGGATTTTAGGATTTTACTTTAAAGGTATGTAAGAAATAAGAAGAGATATCAGCGTTTCGTTTAAAAAAACGCAACAACTGGTGAAGTTTTATGGTGTCTAAAAAACTATTTTGCTTGTTAGAACCTATTTTAGGTTTATGCGCCCAAATTTATCAATTTGTTAGGTTTGAATGTATTTTTAAAGGTTTTACAGGATTTTTATGTCACACAGAGGCATTTGCATTGTTTGGTTAGGGAAAAATTCAATGACGAACGTGTTTGAGACGTACTGTCTATCGATTTCCCTTCCTCAAAGTCATGGCGATTTTGCAAAGCTCTAATCAGCTCTTGTGCCACTGTTGCCTTGACAATCTGTGTGGTCTTGCTCACTTTCGCGTCACCTCGGTACTTTTTGGCATTCACGCCTTGCAATTTGCAAACTAACATTTCAGCATTGAAGTTTGCACCATTGACTATGATTTTGTTGAAAGATTATTTTCAGCATATAAGATGATCCTCACAGATAAAATTGCTGAGTGTGACTGTGGATAACATGAAAAAAGATTCTTGCCTAACTATGCGGCGAATAGTGAATTTTAGTAGTAAATTTCCCATGGTAAGTTCTGCCATCGCCATAGGGTTAGGAAACACACGTAACGTTATGCAAGACAGTTCGATATATAGGTGTCCCATTTTCATTGCCGGTGACTATACCTGATCAGCATTTTTCAGGAATTTTGAACTATTTTATGTTTTTTTTTTAATGTTTTAAGATTTCTCGAGCATAACTTAAGATTTTTAGGACCTCTTTTAGGATGTTTAGAGCCTATTTTAGGAACCCAGAAGCACACTTTTTTAGAACCCAAAAATCTGAGGTGTAGTACTTATAACACACTTTGAGCTTTGTCAACTAACATGCGTAGTTTAAATAATGAGATACATGCGGTGAAGAACATTCCGAGGAAGCGCAATGTGCTACGGGTCATAACCGCAACTACTCCAATTTGACGACACGCATATTGAACACTGTTGTACTGACAAAACTCAAAATAAAGTTTTCCATATAGGTCTTCTGGTTGATATTATTTCGGGACACATTTCCAACTGGGTGTGAAAATATGAACTAATTATTTTCTTTCCATCAGCATTCGCTTCCCCATGGCCTTGAGAGACTCAATCCAAGAAGTTTCACCGGAGACCGTTCGAAGAATCGCTCTGAATTGGCGAACTTTAATGATGGATACACGGTATATACAGGGTGAGTCTTAAATATGGCTGCACGATATATACAGGATGAGTCGTAAATATGGCTACACAGTATATACAGGGTGTCATAAATATGGCTACACGGTATACATAGGGTGTCATACATATGGCTACTCGATATATACAGGATGTCATAAATATTGCTAAACGGCATATACAGAATGAGTCATGAATATGGCTACACATTATATACAGGGTGTCATAAATATGGCTACACGGTATATATATGTTGTCATAAATATGGATACACGGTTTAGTATATAGGGTGTTATAAATATAGCTGCATGATATATACAAGGTGTCATAAATATGGCTACACGTTATATAAAGGTTGAGTCAAATACGACTACACGGTATATACAGCGTGAATCATAAATATGGCTACACGTTTGAAGTAAATGTAGTGTGTTACTGCACAATGCAGATGGTATTTGTGAATGGTATATTAAACTTGAAACTACATTTTATCATTTCATTACGTCATTAGGCAAAGTGGCGCTGAACATGCAGCAGCAACTTGCAGTTGCAGCGTGGGCAATTGCATACCAGAATGATTGTGAGAGCCGTGAGCTACAATGGACTAAACAACAATTTTATGTAAGCAGTCGGTTTCTCCACTTGCCTACAACTGACGGCAACGATAACATGTTATCACATTTTGCCAGTCTCAAGATCATTCCATATGCGTGCAAAGGGGGGTGGGAGGGGGCAAGGTAGGCAGTTGCCTCTCCTAACACTCACACTTAGAAATTTAGTGTACAGAAATCTTATTACCGTTATTAAACAATATTATTCTCTTTGAAAAATAAAGTATTTTCAAGCCGACTAAAGTTCCAAGCAACTACAGCGGGTTTATTTCCTATGTAATTGGTCTATCTCTCTTTGTTCTCCAGCAAATTACTTGTTACTAAGACTCGCGCATTTTATTCGTTAGCCTAGTCGTGTTACACCTATGTGATCGCAGAATAAATTTGACACATATTTGAAATGAATAAATTATGTGTAGATGTTTTGAATTTTCTGTACGAAATCATGTTTATATGTAAATTAGTCTGAATCACAGAGAAGGAAAATAGAGGAGGAGGGGAACAGAGAACCTTTGTTCCATGCAAGCTGGAATCCTCTAATTGAGATATTTTTGGTGGCTCCGAACACACACTATACGTGCCCATCAATGAAATAAAACAGTGAGATGGAATGAGGTTTTAATTTCTCCGACTGAACTTCCATCAAGGCTTTGCCCCCTTGATCAGAGGGTATAGAATCGATCACTGCGGATGCAATATCAGCGCCATCTTAGGTAATGACGTAATCTCGGGTGTGTGACTGTTATCTGAATGATATAAGGAAGTTTCAAGTTTAATATACCATTCAAAATTTCTCTCTCCATTCTAGAGTAACATATAATTGCACTTGAGACGCGTAGTCATTCTTACGACTTCCAGCTGCAACTCAATTTTGAGATATTGCAAAATAACTTTTTATCCTACTGTAAAGAAGTGTATTTCTACTTTATACTCTAGATACAGTGGTTCTCAAACTGTGGTACGCGTACCCTCATCATCCATGGTGTACCCTAAAAAAGGAAGTACCTAAATAGACTAAATTTGAAGCCGAATCTTTGCTTGAAAGTTTTAGGTGCACTACCAGACATCAAAAACTGTGTTAGGCTATGCAGAAACACCCTTATCGCTAGAAACTCTGAGGATTTACAATAAAATCTCCAAAATTGTGTTTGAAAGTTTGTTTACAAACTTATTTTTGTTCCTTACTTTTTTAAAATACCTGTGGAAAACATTTTTTTTTACTTCTTAGCATACATGTGATTCACATTTTAATTTTTCTAACTAATCATAAAAGATGGTGAACGTAGGAACACCCAATAAAATAATGAACATAGAATTCTAATGTTTATTTTTTTTTTACCATCTTTCCACGTACAGCCCCAATGCCATTTTGCTCTATTGCAGATACACTTCACCCATACGCAGTCAAACAAATTCCCCAATAACAGCTATTCGGAGAAAACCAATGGTTTAGTTACGACTAAAGGGTACAATGAGAAAAAGTTTGAGAACAGCTGCTTAGAACAACCTTTCACCTTTACGAACTCTCTTTCTCACTTAATAATTCCACGAAGCCTTTGTAGGTCTTCAAGAAAAAGGTGTTGTCGATCGGCAAAGGATGTTTTCCACCTTATCACCTAAAGAATAAAAGGCGCTACCTTTGATCAGGCAGAAGACAACCGCTTCATTAAAAGTTGAGATTGCTTTGTACCTCAAAGGGGATCTCCTCCTAAAACATCTTACCAATATAAGAGGATATCTGCTAATTAGCGAAGGAAGAAACAACGAGAATCATATTCGCCTCTATTGCTTGAAACTTCGGAGGAGCTTCCAGGGAAAACCAAATATAAAACAATTAATTAAGCTCATTATGGAACGGAAAGAAGCCGATATTTAGGCAAAAATAACTACCAAATTGTAAAAGGTGGTGCAAAGAAATCTATACAAAACCCTTATTAAGAGCATTGTATTGGGTATAGTTTTGCTTGGGCCACCCTATATAATATAATATAAATCTCCATCAATATGTGACTGTTCCGGAATCTAAAGAGTTTTTGATTTCAAGCCGGCTTCCGTAAAGGAGGGGTTAGCACAGTACGATACGACCCCAAGGGGTTCCTTGTTCGAATCCTTGCTATGGAATTTGGGTTCTTCGTAAATGTAGATCAATTTCACTACATCATCATTCATCCTCATCTTCCTCATTACCAAAAAGTTGCAATATGGCGAAACCAAATAAACGAAATCAATCAATCAATTCGTTTCAATTCCACCTTTTACCCAGATAGGCAAATCGGTAATGATTGATTAATTGAGTTGGTGTTTTAAGTCACAGCAAGGCTAATCGGTACTGGACCTACAGTTTAAAGTATGATCGGAATCACTATGTGCTTCAACCAGGCATCGAACCAGGGATGCCTTGATTACAAGGCGACTACTATGCCAGAACGTCCGGAAGGCATCAATCAAATTTGATTTCAAGGAAGCAGAAATAACCACTTAGCTATAAAGCTGGTTCACATCTCACAGCAATCGGAAGAGAAAGACACATACTCAGGAATTTCCAACGGGATTGTTGGACACTGCAATGGACATTACTAACCTCTATCTCTCTCCTAAACTTTCTCTCTATCTCACTTACTATCTCTCTCTCTCTCTCTCTCTCTCTCTCTCTCTCCATCTGACCTTTCCACGACCATTTTATTTTTCTTCTGAAGGCCTCATTGAAGTGACTACCAGTCCATTCGGAAGAGATTAGAGGTCCTTATAAAAATAGTAATACCACTTCATTTTTTAAGAAGAAGTCCGAAATTTGAACAAAAACTACGTGTCTTTCTCCTCATTCTAGATGCCTTAACGTTGTGGAAATCTTCCACCGCGCTGAAAATATCTTCCTAATTCTCCAGTGTAGTCGTTTTATTGCAGAAACGCTTAAATTTCTTAGAGCATTCAAGCGTAAGGGATTACACGCTTCGAGCCTTTAGCAGAGGCTATTAGAGCCTTCTAGTAGGTGAATGTTAGCCCACAGTTCCCGCAAAGGCATTCCTAATCTGGAATAATCCAACCAACCATGCTCCTTTTAATACTTTATATTAGTCTATGTAGGCTCTAAGCAGGGCGACATGGATGAAAAGCCAAAGTGCCTACTTGGAGCTTCGCACCCAAACAAAATTCCCGTTGCATTAACTCGAAGTAATACTATTCAGGTCAGTAAGAATTAAGAAATTCTGCAACTATCTTGGGCTTCGTGAATATATATAACAAAGTAAAAGAACAAAGTGTTTCCCTGTGCTTTGCACCACGCCATGATGACTTATAGGAGCTGCGGAGTTAGAGACCCACACTTTCATGATCACGGCAGAAAGTGGTGATGTGATCAGCACCACGCTCATGGCCAACTTTACCCCAAGGAGTTTCCTCCAGGTACTCACTTTATACGACGCTGGCTGGCCGCCGGAGCCGCTTGATCAGTTGCAAAGAATCCCGGTTCTCCCCGCCAAGGATCGAACCCGGGTCTCTTGCATGGTAGTCAAACGCCATAACGACTTTTTCTTTGTCTTCTTAAAGGAATACCCCTAAGCGGAAGTATCCACCGTTTTTCACTTTTCACAATTTTTACATTTTTACATTTCCCAGTTTCCCTCAGTAGGACAAACACAAATATCCATATCTTATCCGGGATTTGAACCCGGGACCCCTGGCTTCGTAGCGCGCTGAACTAGCCACTCCGCCACGGAGGACGACTCGACTGAGCTACACATGACGTAGATATATATATATATATATATATATATATAAGAGAGAGAAAAACAGAATTACCTTCTATATATTGTGCGCTACAAGAGAAACAGCAAAAGCATTGTAATTTTATTATTGTACGTCGCATTTACGATTTTTTGTAAAATCTCGACGATGAGGAGGATGTCTGACATCGCCCGATACGTGCCAAGAATTGTTTACTTGCTACTGATATTGTCGGAGAAAAAACATTTTCTAATGCAAAATTCTTCTTTTGGGCGGGAAATGTTAGAACACTTCCCAAATATGGCCAGAATTAAATTCAACTTTAGTAATTGAAGGGTTTGCTGCGAAAAGGAGGTAGCTCCACTTTTGGAGGTTTTAGAGTTCTGTACCTTATCGTGTGCAATAAAACCGCCTCTTTCAGTTGTAGTCAGATGTAGCTCCAAGCTGTAATTCACGAGATTGAGCGGACTGTCTTGTTCATTTGGTGCAAGAAAGACGTACCCCCTGATCTGACAACACCGGATGAGCCAGATATTGCAGAAGGGAAATTGGATGACTGAAAAGAGTTATTTTCTGTTCTGACTTTACAACTGAATTCTTATTATTTCCAATTAAACATTACATATGGTATCACTTGTTTGGACCAATCTTTTCCCCAGAAATCAGCAGATCATCCGTTTTGTGGCAAACAAAGAGGTAGCTCCACCAACAAGACGTGCCAGGTCATCTAGAACATATATTTTGGGTGAAAATATTCTCCCCATTCTGAAGGAACGCCTACAGAATGTATTGAAACAGATTTTGTTCAAATAACTCTCCATTTCAGATTTCTAAACTTTTTTTCACTTTGCCAAAAAATTATCAAATTGGAGCTACCTCCTTTTTGCAGCAAACCCTTCAATTACTAATGAGATACGTTAAGGCTCATGTCGCACTTAAATCATATATCTGAACTTTACCTGAGTCATAGTATGCTCCAAAAGACACAAAACGCCTTTAAGTAAGAGAGAGAGAGAGAGATAGCGGGTAGCAGATATTTTTTGACCCCTAATCCCCTCCTCTCTCTCTCTTAGTGAGAGAGAGAAAAAGAGAGAGAGAGAGAGAGAGAGAGAGAAAGAGAGACCGGCGTCAAAGTGTTAAAAGGTGAAGACCTAAGACTGGCAAACGATCTACGATAATTGGGTTATTTATAATTTCAAATATAACCACCATCTAATAATTCATGTAATAACGTGCACTACAGGATTTTAATTTATAGCTGAATAAGTAACACAATATTAAGAATTAGCTATTTCACTCGATTCACACACTATTTTACATACAATTTCACATTCATTGTGCATAATTCATAAAGAACATATTCCTTGCAATGGAAAAGAGTTAAATAAATTCATCCTAGCATGAATAATAGATAACACTGATATATATTTTTTAAGGCTCACCCATAAGGCACGTTGGAAAAAACTACAGCTGCCTCAGGAAACTCACCTGTCAATAGAAAAACAAAGTCATGTTAGATTTCACGCTTCTTACAGTAAATTATGTAATGTTAAACATTGATTGAGCAAATTTTAACTTTTTAGCAAATGGCTAGCTCAAGATAAAATTAATATGTTGCATTGGGTGCAACGAACTTCGATATGTCAATGACGAAGACTGCTCAGGTAAACAAACCTGAGAATCAAGAAAATAATATATTTTCACCTGTGATTCTATCCGAAGTATAAAGAGACGAAAGTACATTAACTTCCGCCACTCGCGCTTATTTCTGTCACATGAGTACTCGCGCGTTGCATTTTTACAACACTCACTATTTTCAGTCGTACAATTGTAATTCTTCAATAAAGTAGTTTTTTTTTATTTTCTTAATATTTATTAATGATTTTTACAATAATTCTTTCAATCGTGAATACTAGTAATCATTGAATAAAATAAAAAGGTGAAACAAAATATGGGGATGAAATTTAAAAAAGAACACAAGAGAACTCACGCGTTGTAAAAGCTACGTACAACAGAGACATATTCACTGCTTCATTCTTCTGTTGCAACTAAACGAGTGACTAACTAAACCACATATTTAGCAGTAACTATGAGGAAGGACCAACAAACGAATACGTTGGTGGAATCCATCGTTGGTGACCAGGCTTTTCATTTTACTTTTAAAAATTATACAATCCATTGTTGTACTTTTTACAACAGCGCGAGTACCAGAAGGTTAAAACGCATTTGAAAGAAGGGTGATCAGCGAATAAAAGTACAAGTGGAACAATGGTGTAAAACAATACCTAGCTTTCATGACAGAATAAGACTTAGTAACATTTTGATTTCCTCTTTTACTGCAATTTTATAATTATCTGCATACATTGTCGTCCATTTGTTTGGAACATTTGTGCTCAGTGGCGGCGATTGGGTTCCAAAACTAGAGAGGCTAGGTGCTTAAACTTGGCGAGGAAGGACAGTCTATTTTTGCCTGGTAGATAAGGTTTAGCATACTGCAGTGGCAAAAGTGGCAAAGGTAGGGATCCAAATGCCCTCCTAGTCCCCCCCCCATCTAATCGCCGCCACTGTTTGTGCTCGATCTTTATTAAGCCATTAAGGACTTTCCCTTTGTTAAACTCCTGTAAAATATTGATATGAAATTGCAATGGTTTGGCAAAAGAAAAACGTTGAGGCCAAATAACAAAACAATGAAAATACATGACAGCAAGCTTGAGGAAAAAGAATGTACATGATTTGGAAAACATAGGACAATATATTTACTTGAAATCTGTAATAGCATTTATGCTACGTCTGCATCATGTAACATGGGCATGCTTTGACAGATCCAATGGCTACCATTTCCAATATTAAATCGTAATTCGCTATTCGGGAGCTTGATTGAACCATTTTGGTCAACCCTGTCAATATTAACAAGATTATAAAGTCAGCATGAGATGTAAGTTGGAGTGAATTTCCAGTGTTTGATTTGTGACGTGAGGGCCTTCAATTTAAGTCTGCATAGGTTCTCCAAACTTAAACACCTAAATAAGTTAGATAAAAAGGCTCCTTTCCAACATTTCTTGAAAATACTTCAACTCAAAGCATATGGAAAGGCTCTTTCTTATCTGCATAATGCCCGACGAACGAGAAGGAATTAGAAATATCTCAAAAAGACTAATATTCGCACTCTCAATTTAAGACGAAGGGCTTGGTGTAATAGTTAATCGATTAATTTACTTCGTTTTACTTCGCTTTTTGTGCCACTTTTGCTAATTTGATGGGGATGAGTGATGATTTGATGAAATTGATGAATGGACACTCACAAACATACATATTAAGGCCAGGTTCGAACCATGGACCCCTGGTGTCGTAGCGCAATGTGATAACCACTCCGCCATAGGGCCTGGCGCTTGGTAAAATGAGGAGCTAACACTGTATCACTATCATATAGATAAAACAATCCAGTTTTAAGTAAAATAAATTTGTATTTTCATAAACGAAACAAACAAAAAACCTCCATGTTTCAGGGTAGTGTAAATTAACACTGAATATATTTGCGTGTGTGCATCTCATAGTTCTGAGTGTTAGCGACAGTGCTTTAATATTAGCATGCATAGTTAATTGGACATTATGCATTATCTAGTGCTTTAAACTACATATACTTATTCTAACACTACGTTTCGAGAGAAGACCCCTTCTCTCGTCTTGTTAATTGTTTCCGGTGGTGAGAATCGAACATACGACAGACCTGCTATTTTACTAAAAATTAGATCATTTAATCAATTACTCCACACACACACCAGAATTCACCTCTTCTAAAAAATTAGACATATTAGCATAAATCGAGTAAAAATTAGTACAGAATTCTTGGGTGCGTCGTGGAGTAATTGGTTAAAACACCGTATAGTTCAAAAAGCACTACACAATGGATAATATACAATTAACATTGCATGCTAATGCATGCATCAACTTTAGGATTCACAGTATGTACAGGTCGTTTCAACCTGAAATTCGCAAACAAAGCATCAAACCTGCAAATTACGTGATAAGTACAAAAATATGTGGATGAGCTCAGTTTTTTTCTGAACGATTTCCCAGTATTCCTAACAAAAATACTACACTACTTGCCATTTCTTGTTGATTTCTTCGTTTTAGTGGAGCACAATTTCCATGTTCTTATCTTTGCCCAATACAACAATGTCGAATGCATTAGACGTTAAAACAAAACGGTTCGTAAAGCCAATGGTTCATAATTAGGGAGCGGAAGTTGATGACCTCAAATATATATAATTATATGACATAGAATTTCCTAAAAAATTGGAAAAAATTACGTAAAAAAATCAAAAATGATCATTAAATTTGTTAATTTCAGGTTAAAAATTGAAATGAAAAGGAAATAAAACAAAATGCAATCTTTCTTTTAAATAAGGCACCAAATTATACCACATGAACATTTAATTAAAATATGCAATGAGGAATTCCAATAGAAACAACCAAATAATTTTAAGACAATTGAATAGAAATGTCGTACACACTGAATGAATTGGTGTAAAATGCATTAATTTCCCGCATCTTTGCCTGGTGATGTAGTGTGGTGTGTGTCTGTGGCATTGTACTCGTAAAGAAAAATAAATTATCACGATCCACGTAAACCAATTTTTGTTTAGAAATTTAACAAATTGTATAAAAAATATGGAAACCTTTCAACCTCTCCTTATCTGATCTTAAATCTGAGTTTCCCCAGACGGGCACCTGGTTCTTTCCCCTGACACAACAAAGACTGTCACCAGTTCCGCATTTCTCTTCCTCGTAAATTGCAATCCTGCGAAATATATATAGGCCTATGTTCACTTTGGTGAAAAGACTCAAGAAAATTACCCAAATGAAAGAAGTGACAAGACATGACGAAACAATAAACTGAATATAGCGAAAAATGACGGGAAAGTGCCGAAAACCGGGGAAAATGACCTAAAACCTGAAAATTTGCAAAAAATGCTAAAAATGCACTTTAAAACTACCTTTTTTAGGTTCTAGACGATGTGTAATATTGTGTATATTTAATGGGCATCGTGTCCGAGATGTCAGAAAAAAGATGACATTTCATCAACTTCCGCTCCCTATTCATAATAATCCAATGTAATATACGAAAAAGAATGACCTGTTTCCCACAGTCAATTTACGGAAGCTTATAATACTCTTTTTTTTGTCAATCGAATGTTTCAATCTCTCTTTGTATTACAGGAGTAAATATTGGCTTTCATATTGATATTTGTAATCCATCTCTGTCTCTGATGGAGCAGCGGGAAAACTCTGAAGTCAGAACAGCTTTAAAGTGCAGTGGTTACTTCTTGACCTTACTTATCATTAGTTGTGTTCGTGAAAAGACGTTTCTTGTTGATGAATTTTAAAGCTTTAATGATATTACGCTCTGAAACATACAGAATACTATTATTTACTTAATACCTCTATCTGAGCGTACTTAAAATATCATGGATAGTACAGAAACAGGACACGTTCTTTCTCTCCTTGAATTCTGAGACTATATAGATCTTGTCCAGTCTTACCGCGGGCTGCCTACATGCTGGCATGGGAAGTGTGAAGCGGGGAAGCGATCAATTCAGCGCGATAAGAAACACAGCAGCCTGTAATATGAAATGCACGATGCACCTCCTCACGCGACGTCATAACTCTCGGCGCTGCCGAGGTTGTCTGGTTTGTCTGCGGCGTATTACCAGCTCCCAAATTCCCTTTCCAGCATGTAGGTCGCTCGCCGTAAGACTAGACAAGATCTATAGTCCGAGATCGTCGTTTACAAATCGAGACAATATTGAAAACAGGAATTTTGAGATATGCAAGAAAAGACTAAAAAATGAAATGAGGGAAATGCATTTGAGACGAGATCGAGCCTTTGTGCACAAGGCTGATTTATATTTTGAGATATTAGTAAAAGCATTTCAAAATTCAATTACTCCACACGTTGATTCATAAAAGGATGATATAAAAACACCTGTATCCAAAGTTATATAAAAAAGAAAAGAAGCGAACGGGCCAATCTATGAAGAAAAATAAAATATTGCAAGTTATATATAGTCTGTGTATGCACGTTTAGTTAGGACTTTCCAGTACTAAGAAAACGTTGTTTCACAAAACTGAAAATAACTTTTCTTAGCCGAATGTTGAAGAAGAAAAAAAAACTGAAAAATAAAAATTTTATTTAACACTGCCTTGGCCGCGCGGATAACAGCAGTGATCCTCTCATGTATATTCACATGCTACTGCCTCTTGACAACACTCTCAACTTTGCTTGCAGTGACCCTTCCTGGAACAGTCCAGGAAATCTGTTCGTTCCCCATTTATTTGAAAACTAAGAAAAAAAATGTTTCACAAAATTGAAAATTACTTTTTTTCCCCGGAAAAAAATATATACATTTTATTTAAGTCATTTCATTTACTTATGATCATGATACTGTCTTGACGATTTTGAACACTCACTACCACATGAAACTAACATTATGCAATGCACATGGAATCTGTGCGCTATCACTCCACGTGGGGTAGAGAACAGTTTTCTGCTTCAAACGTATTTAATCTTCTTCATGATCCGACCACACGTTCTTTATTTATCGAATTTTAAATAGAATGGTTGTTTGGAAATAAAAAACACGACTCTTTTGTCGTTTCTATGGCGATAAAAATGTTAAGATATAATCGAAGAAAATATTAACAGATTAACACAGAATTGAATCAGCTAAAGTTTGATGTAACTCGTTTTTATTTATGTCTACTGGTTAATTTTTAATTATGGTCCAAATTAGAGTCTCCATTATTTTTAATTGGAAAGTAACAAGGACATACTGAAATCCAAAAGGGACAGCTCAATTTTTGACAACCAGTAGATTAGCATCAAATTCTATCGAGCTCTTTATACGATACTAGCTTATTACCCGGCGTTGCCCTGGTATTTATTTATCCCAATCTTGTATTAGACAGGAAAGTAATGAATTCTAACTATAGTGTAAAGTGTAACTATTTCTAAATGTGGTCGTGAATGTCACCAATTAGCTTAGCCACTCCGAAAACTATGGATTCGGTACTACTCTAGGTAATTTGTGGCATTTCATTTTTCACCCCTCTCACTCCAATAGGTGATGAACGTGTAGGTGAACGGCATTGGGAGTGTCACGAAAACTATGGATTCCATGTACAACACAGCCTGAATGTTAGACAACCCGAGAAACACTACCGTTGTGGGGATTGCATAGAGTCACGGATGTCTGCTTGTGCGGAATTTAATATCGGTGGTTCTCGATTATTTTTACATTTCACCCCTTCCCACCTCACCCCTAGGGTGGGTGCAAAGGGTGTCTTAGCCCAAAAATATTATTTCCAGATTGCAAGTGATACGTGTAACGAGTTTGGTTGAAATTGGTCCAGGCGTTCGAGAGTTATACCGTAACATAACAAATATACACACCCACACTCACACACACATACATTTTTATATATATATAGAAGATAATGAGAGAAGGGGAGTACAATACGAGGCAATCAAGCTTTTATTTTCACTTCTGAATCTGGCGTGACGTAGCCTAAGAATTGCAACTAAAAGTTTAAGGATTTGAATATTCTAGTTACTCATATATAGAATTGTGTGCCAAAACTAGTGGGACAATAATAGTTTACTTCCTCTTAGGAGACAAAGCTTAGCATCAAGAGGATAAAGTATTTTGGGGGGGGGAAATTGGGAAGGGAAGCAACTGCTCCTTACGCCACCTTCTAGCTGCTATTGTTGAATTGCAGAAAACTAACAACCCATGTTCATAAATCTGTATGTATAGGGCATCTTTTACACAAATGGCTCAAACTATAACGTTTAGTAGTTAATATTAGGCTTACTTTCGAAATTTCCCGTTAAATAGTAAAGGTTGGAGTTTAAAATCTGACACGCTATTGTATGGAACTTAAGAAAAAATACTCAGAATGTTTTCTGTTGATATTAAGCATTCCCATCATTTTTGAATTATTTTTTGAAATCCACTTTAAGTACAGATAGGTTAATCTGGATTGGACCTACAGTTTAAAGTGGGTTCCGAACCACTTAAATGTGCCTCTACCAAGTATCGAACCACGGAATCCTTGATTACAAGGTGACGGCTTTACCACTACGCCGCCGCGGAGGGAAAGTGATTAGAACATGTAGAAATTATGATGGTGGACCGCTTGATTTCACGAATAAAAAGAATGTGTCAACTTACAGAAATGATACTGTTATGTTTAACATGAAACTGCAATTGGGTGATTACGTTGAATCTTATGAAAACTATTTTCAAGAAAATATGGACGTCGGCAGGGAATACTGTGAATAAACGTATAGAAGAGGAGACGTGTGTTGCAGCTGTACATAAAGCAATGAGAAGAAAATAACAGTAAATGATATAAAATATCACATAAAAAATTATCTACTCTTGAAGGTTCATAATAGTTTTATTTCATGAAGAACCAATCATATTTTGCTTTAAAGTATTAGTTGTAAATTTACTATTTTTTTCTATTGTTTTTCATGCTACTGGACGAATGTTTAACAGTTGCATGTTTTCCTAAAACAAAATAAGTAGTTAATGGATTAACTAGTTAAATGTAAACAAAAATAAAGTGCAAAAAGCAAGCATGGTATAGATTTCTTTGTAAACTCTGACATCAACTTTGCTTTAATATTCAATGTCTCGATCAAAAATGTAAACAGGGTGTGATGAAAAACGCAATATCCCTTATATTGTCCAGACATATCTTCTTTTTCGGATATTTTAATTTAGTATTTCATCTATTATAAACGCTTTCAACTGAAACTAACAAAAATTAGTTTTCAATACGTAAGAGTAATTTGAGAGAGGGGTTACAATGATAGAGTAAAGAGAGAAACACATCCATGACCTGGAAACTAATGCCTTTTGTGGTCATGAATACAGGTGTATTTCATGTGTGCCATAATATGTAATATGAAGGTCTATCTCTACAAAAGCATAATTATATTTACATATTATAACACCATTAAGCCTTGTTTCCATGATATGATAAAAACTCAATATGCTGACCAAGGCAGAAATTTATTTTATTTTAAAACCTAAATTAACGTAACGTTTCAATCTTCCTGTTTTGTACCTTGTTTCATTTGTACTAGATCCAGAGTCTGAAGAAGACCTTGCTAGAAAGTTGAAACGTTACGTTTAGTTTATGTTTTAAAATAAAATAAATTTCTGCTTTGGTCAGCATAATGAGTTTTTTCATATTTACACATGTTTTCTCCACGTGCACTAGATAGGGTCAAGTGCCCATATTTCGGATAGGTTCTTAATTTCGGATACCAAGAAATTTCCACCTTAGAACAGCAGCGCCGAAGTGCAGATAGTGCCAACTAACACGCTACTTCGTCCCAAAGTTTCACCCTTGTGCGTAACCTTGAGCAATGTTTCTTTAGTGTGTGGCTGATATTTCTGACTTTTCCGGAGTTTTGATGTAATATTTCACCATCCAAATTTAAGGCCTACAATTGGAAGGTTAGTATTTACTCACTTCTGTCTAAATTTTATATAATCTTGAGAGATTCAGCAAACATTATTACGTAGTTTCAGTCACATTATTTCAGAGGGGGAACGCACTGAATCACCATATTGAATATGCGACTGGGTTTCCTAATTTCTGATGCTACACGAGTACCTAATTCCGACTATCCGATATTGTAAACCCTTTCCAAATACTCATTAGTAACCCTATCCGAAATTAGGAAATACCCTATCCGACATTAGGCAACCTTCTTGTCAGGCTAAAAATATGCATACAATTCTTTGTTTCATAAAATATACCAAGTATTTCTTATAACTGTTAATGTAACTTTCAGAAACATTAATAAATATATGTTCAATGTTTATCAACACATTTATGGCTTATTTTGTTTACATTTACGTATTGAAAATATAATTTGAAATTAAGTATCCGAAATATGGGCACTTGACCCTATAATCCACAAAGAATGTAATTTTACCTTGGATATTGTGTTTTGTCTTTACACTTAGTTGAACAGATACTAATTCAGTAGCAATATTTCTGAGATACTTTCAGTTACAAACAGTACCATTGCAAAAAGAGAATAGCTATGCAAATGAAAAATTTCGCGAATGGCAGAGATGTACCAAAACAAGCTAGCAACGGAGGTGAAATACTTCTATTTTAAAGATTCCAAGTTTCCAACATTTTTTGGTTCTTTCATTCTCTGCAGAAATGTCGAAATTTAATATTCGGAAATTCTAGCAAGAATCATGGGGTCCTCTTCCCAAAGGTAGGAATTTTAATTTTGTTTCTTCCTTGCGAGCTTCAATCACTTTATTATTTCTCTTACATTTTTTTTTCCTGGACGAGCGAACTGCAAATTAAAGTTCTTTCCCACTGAGAGGAAGTGTCTCAGAGGAAATAATGAACGCAGGGAATTACGTTTCCTCCTGTTTCACGGAGTTTTTTCTCCTGGAGGCGGGTCTCATGTTCCAAGTGTCACATTCAATCGAGTAAGTTTCGTCAGTGCATTGAACCAGCGTGTAATTGTAAAATGAGCATTGGTAGAGGGGTTGGGAATTATATACAACATTCCGAAGTATGGTGATGAAAAATGTGCAAAAAGTTGCCACCGAGCATGATTACAATGTGGATGTTCATTTTTTGGCTTACGATGGGCAATTGCTTCATATATACGCTTGGGAGAAGTGGTGATGTAATTAGTTGAGTTGGACGCCTGACAGCCACGCGAGAGGTTTGGGTTCGATTTAAACTGTAAGAGATCTAAAGTTTTGGGTTTCGGCTTTGACCCTGCATAAAGCGGCTCAGAATTTCATCGAGACACAAATAAATTGGTATTTGGTGTTAAGGCGACCGAAGCGTGGTGGTGGATGATTATATATATATATATATATATATATATATAATTAAGAATCATGCTAAAATATTTTTAAAATCACTTAAAGAGATAGGTTTTGACGTAGTCAAGGAGAAAACTAAACATATGCTTACAGGCCGAAACAAAGTGTTAGATAATAATCAAAATTTAATTATTCATAACAACACGTTTGAATGAGTTTCGAAATTCAAATACCTACTTGTAATGCTAACAAATGAAAGTAACATTAAAGAGGAAATAAAAAGCAGGCCTAATTCAGGAAATATTTACCTTTCTCCTCATAAACCTTTTTATCTTCTCGTATAATATCCAAGAAATTAAAGTACAAAATATACAAAACAGTATTTTTGCCTGTAGTATTACATGGATGTAAAACTTGGTCCCTTACATAGAAATATGAACATAAATTAAGAGTATTTGAAAATAAAATCCTTAGAAAAATATTTGGACCTAAAAGGGACGAGGAGACAGGTGAGTGGAGAAGGTTACATAATATAGTACTGCATAATATGTATTCGTGTCCAGATATTATTACAACGATTAAATGAAGAAGACTTAGGTGGGCAGGCCATGTGGCACGAATGGGAGAGAAGAGAAGAGTATACATAATTCTTGTTTTGAAACCTGGTGGTAAGAGACCTGTAGGAAGGCCAAGACGAAGATGGAGGGATAATTTTGAGATGGACCTGAAGAAAGTCGGTAAGGATGGAAGAGATACGATTGATCTTGCCCAGGAGAGGGACAGACGGGAGGTCTCTGTTGCTGCAGCCATAAACCTTCGGGTTTAAAAAGGCTACAGAGTTAGTTAGAAACGTTAAGTATGAGTTTGATATTGGACACGCCATGTTTTGCAATTAAATATAATGAACATCGCACCAGTGGCACATCGGCACAATTGAAATGAAGACTGGTTTAGAATATCTTATTGGACTCCTATAATTCTTCGTTGTAGCCTCATCATGCTACGTGTATTGTTCTTAGGTAGTACGGAATATGTAAGTCAATTGTTTATTAATTGTAACATTGTTTATATTTTGATTACATAGGAAATCTGTTCACATGAAGGATGTTTCACACTTGTGAAAAGTGTTGATTATAGTTGGTTGAATTCAAAGTGTTAATATGGACTATTCGTTTAGTTGTACAATGAAATGGTGAAGTGAAAATAATTTTAGCACCCACCAAGGGTCTGCCGAACTTCCTGCGCGACTTTCGATCCACTACAACTCCTCCAGTTGTCTCTGCCACTGCAGAAGTTGCTACTTCCTCGACCTTGGGACTCCACATAGGCATGTTAACATGAAGTTACGAGACCTTGAAGTCGACTACGAGAGCACTCTTGCGACGCATCTATCGGCCCCAACCTCTCCTCCACCGGGACACCAGCTATCTGTTCTCATTGTCATATGAACGGGCGCAGTAGCACATACCAGGAGAAATTACTCTACTCGAGCAGCTCTCAATGCACCACAGACCAGAGGCGTCTCCTGATCGCATGCGGTGCATGCTGCGCATCTTGCTCTGCGACTACATTAATGAGCATTTCTACATTCTAATTTCTTCATATAGGAGAAGTATTTATTTTACCCGAGAGAGCTCAAGTAGTGGTACTTGTGCTATTATAAACTCAAGAAAGGAAGAGCTCTCCTCCAGCAGAATTGTCTACACTTAAAACTAGCTCAACATGCCCATATGAGCTTCTTGCTCTAGTGTGGAACCCCCTCTAATCTAAGAATTTTGTAAAAAAGCCCTCATGGATTCCATGAGAAAGGAAGAGCCCCTCAGATTGATATGCCTATACTTACAAAAAGGCACTTCTGTGAGATTGTTGTCTATAAACTTGTCAAAAATATGCCCCTCTTGATATTTTTTTGGCCACACTTAAAACTAGGCCAAGACACACACACATACACACACATACACACCAACACCTACACATATTTACTTCCAATTTAAGTTTAATTGGACCTCAGCCTCAATCCAATATTAAAACAATGCAATATGCAGAAACCCTCTAGAATTGCTCCGTGACTCTCTCATTTCTTACATCATAAACATATGATTTTTCTCCTATGAGAATAACACTACATATGGTGTCATCAGGTAAAGCCTCATGAAATTCACACATAATTTTAATGTTTGTTCTGTCACTCACCACAACTTGTTTTCTTTTTGAAGTGTTAATTACAAACATAGGTCTCTGTGCTTTGAATTCATCAGGTGTGTAGTACATGTCAGTATTGCCAATTGTAGAAAACAGTAAACAAAATTTGCTTGTTTTAGAGATATTCCAAAAATATATAAGCAACAACAACAGGGGCCATCTATGAGCAAATGTCTGAACTCGGTGAACACTTGGGAACAAGCCAACTTTTTTCAATACTACATCATTTTTAACTCTTTCTGTTAGTAATAGGGAATGGTAGTAAGCATTAGACAAAGTACTTTGGAGCCGAATATGCCTTTCTTAAGACGTCGTATATTACTAAAATATCTTTAATTCACATATTTCTCATACCGCCGTATCTCGTTCTATTAGGTCTCTTCAAGAAAATTGCCAATTAGTGAAAATTAATTGAGCACAACAGGTGCTAATAGGGCAAGCATACAATGATATGGGGATATGTGAATTGTTGGTTTCTTCGATTCAGATAAATGGATCGAATTGAAACTGGGATATTTTGCATTTTTTTTTTGTAATCCACTCTTATTTAGGGTCGGGCCTATACCTGTCACAGCTTGTTATACAAAAATCAATACATAACACTCAGTGCTGGGTCAGTGCCTTCTGGGACATGCATGTTCGTGCAGCCATTTGTGCTAGGTCAGTGCCTCTGAAGGCCGCTGCTTTCTTCTCAAGACCCGGTTCTCAACCGGCCTGGGAATCAATATATTGATTTGTTCTTTTGTATTCAGCAATTCCATTAGTAGTTTTATTGCCAGTTGGAGGAGCAGTTCCTCAAATTCCCGCATGGCGCTGTGAGCATTGGATTGCTGTGAGCATTGGATCAATACATTAGTACCTCGGATTCCCGAGGTGTGGGTGTATAGGGGTTGAGGCAGCCTTGATGGATTAGTTCCTGCGAGCGCCAGGGTATGGCGTGCAGTGCTGATTGCATGTACACCCAGCAGAAAAATGGGAGGTACGCACAGGAGAAAATACTCCAGCCATGCAGAGTCACCCACAAGTGGGGGATAGAACCTGAACAGGCTCCGCCAAAGTATAGGAGAATTGATGCATATAATTTGGCGGAATAACCCAAGTAAGGTCATAGAAACAATATACACTAATACAATAAAAGCCAAATTTTTGGCAGGGGGGCCAAAGTGGTTCCTAAATACAAATCTCAAGAACTAATTGACATAGAGCTATGCAGTTTTTTTGTCTGCACTGAACCCAACTGATTAAGCATAGAGATTAGATTTAAAACCCAGGAAATTTTATATAAATACCAAAGCGAGAAATATTAACACACATACATACATACACACATACACACAGCACAGTGCTGAACCCAACTGATCCAGTATAAAGTTTTGAATTGAAACCCGGGAAATTGTATATAATAAACAATAGCAAAAATGCCAAAACAAAAATATTGCAATCAGTGCAATAAAAATATATTTAGCTCTAATTGGGCTAGACACCAAAAGATTTGTAACCCAGACAAATGCAGAGCTCCCACAAAAATTTGCCCCAAATGCCATAGAAAATATAACATGCAATACTTCACATATACACATAAAAATACTTGTTCTGCACAGTCATCAATATTGCCCCCACAAGCATCTACATCTGGTCTGAAAAGAAAACATGAAGCACCTCTTAATGCCAGAGCAGCAAAGCAGTCACGCTATGAACCCATCCATAGCAGTTTTAATGGCCAATTAAGGGATTATCGGTTTGTATCAGAGCCAAGATGTGGTATTGAGAATTTTTTGAACAGTGTAAAACCTGATGTACAGGCAATTCTAAATGCACAAAATGGCTCTTATAAGCTGTCCCTCAAATTGTATACTCAATATAAGAAGCCAAATGGCACAAAATTTACACAGCCCCACATGACAGAAACTGTACCTGTATATTCAAATGCAAATTCAGACACAATAATAAACAGTTTAATAGATCAATTGAACATTAAACACTCTGAATTTGAGGCAAAAGAGTCTGGATGGAGCCTATGCGGCTTTCCGCACAAGTTATATGTTAATATTTCTGAATTCTGCCCATTACAAGGTTCTACATATTTGCCATTACCTGCCAATATTAAAAACAAAAGAGCCGTGGTTAATATAGAAAATACCGACCAGAAATGCTTTTTGTGGTGTATATTAGCTGCTTTGTTTCCAGTTTCAAGGAATCCTCAAAGAATAAGTTATTATAAACAATATGAACATCTTTTTGACGATGCAATGGAGGGTTTGGAATATCCAATGTCTGTACAGAATATTGATAAATTTGAAAAAAGGGCCAGGGATATGAATGGCAAACAATTATCTATTAATGTATATATTTGTTCCACTGGTCGTGATAATTGCTTGATAGATCCTCTCAGAATCAGTGCATTTGATGATGATTCTGCTGTTCCGATTAATCTGCTCTTAATTGAAGGGGATGGCACATATCATTACACTCTGATACATAATCTTGAAGCTTTAGTAAGAACACAACTAGACAAATCTAATAGAATATTCAAGTTGTGCGGAAGATGTTTAACTGTACTTGATGGTAGAAAAACAGTGAATGGGGTTTGTAAAGTGAGTGCAGAAATTGCCAAAAACAAATTAATTGAGCATCTGAAATACTGTGGCAATCATAAACCTGTTCATATGGTGATGCCAATGCCAAGTGAAAATTGCAAATTCAAAAAGTTTGAAGCCTTGTTGGAACACCCAGCATATATTGTCTGTGATTTTGAATCGAACCTCAAACCTCTTGCATTCTGCAATCCAGATCCTGAAGATTCTTCAATTACACCATACCAGCTACATGAACCTTCCAGCTTTTGTTATGTGGTTGTACAGGATGGTGTTGTTACCAAAATAGATTCATACATGGGGCCAGATGCCATCAAAATATTTGCACATAGAATAGAAAATGAGTGCCGTGACATAACATCTAACATCTTATTAAAATCAAAACCCATGTTGCCTTTAACAGAGAAACAGATTGAGGATTTCAACAATGCAGAAAAATGCCCACTATGTGATTGTGAATTTTCAGATACAAATATCAAGGTGCATCACCATTCTCATACAGATGGTCGATATAAACAGGCCCTGTGTAATAGCTGTAATATTAAGATCAAGAGACCAAGATTTGTCCCCATATTTTGTCATGGAGCATCCAATTATGATTTCCATCATCTGATCAGATATGAGGGGTTTGAGAAGGAGAATTTAAATATTTTAGCTGAAAATGATGAGAAATATATATCTATTAGCAAAACAATTAAAGTTAATGGAACTCCTATTCACATAAGATTTCTTGATTCTTACAGATTTTTACCTGCTAGCCTGGATACACTGGCCACTCAATTACCTGATGATCGATTCAAAATCACACGTGCAGTGTTTCCAAATCAGGACCCGAAATTAATTAGGCGGAAGGGTGTATATCCATATGATTATGTTACAGATTTTTCTAAATTTAATGAGTGTTCCCTGCCTCCACAACATGAGTTTTACAGCAAAATCAGAGGATCTGGAATTACTGATGAGGATTATCACCATGCCCAATTGGTGTGGGACAATTTCAAATGCAAGACATTTGGTGATTATCACATGGCATATTTGAAACTTGATGTGACCATCTTAGCTGATATATTGCAGGCATTCAGAAAATCTTGTATGCAAAATTATGGACTGGACCCAGTGTATTTTTACAGTGCCCCGGGCCTAGCATGGGCTGCAATGTTTTTAAACACCAAAAAGCAATTGGATCTGATCCAGGATCAAGATATGTACTTGTTTATGGAGCAAGGTATAAGAGGAGGGATGGTGCAATGTTCTCAGAGATATGCCAGAGCAAATAACAAATATATGCCTGATTATAATCCAGCACGGCCATCAAATTATATGGTGTATGTAGATGCAAACAGCCTCTATGGTCACGCAATGATGCAAAAATTGCCATATGCAGGGCTTGAATGGGTTGAAGATTTCAATATTGAGGATCTTCAGAACTATGATGACAGTAATTATGGCTTATTCTTAGAGGTTGATTTGACAATTCCAGATCATTTACACAACAAATTTTCTGATCTGCCCCAATTCCCGAGGTTCAGTGCTCACCTGGCTCTAAACAGAAGAAGCTCATGATGACACTGGAGCCAAAACAGGGTTGTGTCATATATTACAAGAACCTCCAGTTCCTGATGAAACATGGTGTTCAAGTGACCAAACTTGGAAAAGTTTTGAGGTTCAGGCACTCAAGATGGTTGAAATCATATATTGATACAAACACAAAGCTTCGAACATCTGCAAAGAGCGAATTTGATAAGACCTTGTTTAAATTGATGGTAAATTCTGTATATGGCAAAACAATTGAAAATGTCAGAAAACATACCAATGTTAAAATAATTACTGACCCCAGCCTGAGCAAAAAATTGGTTGCAAAGCCTAATTTCAATTACAGAAGAATTTATGATGAAGATATGGCTCTTTTCAACATGAAAAAAACAAGAATTAAGTTTGATAAACCTATTTATGTAGGGGCTGCAATATTGGAATTGTCCAAATTACATATGTTAACATTGTATTATAATGTGTTGAAACCTTTTTATGGTGATAATGTAAAACTGATGTACATGGATACGGTTAGTTTTATTCTTGATATTCAAACAGAAGATGTTTATCAAGATATGTCACAGCCTGAATTGTTTCAATACTTTGATACCAGTGAATTGCCAGGCCATTTGAATATTCAACCCCACAACAAAAAAGTGCCCGGCAAGTTAAAAGATGAGACACTTGGTGATGTTATTGTGGAATTTGCTGGGTTAAGTGCCAAGATGTATAGTTTTAAAACATGTAATGCTGTTGTCAAAAAAGCCAAGGGTATTGGCAAAGTAGCTGTGGAAAAAGAGCTCCAATTTGAAGATTATAAAAATTGCCTCAAATCCCAGAGCTTAATCAGAACATCAGAATCCAGAATCCAGAGTGTGGATCACTTATTGACTTCAAATGTTGTAAGAAAAGTGGCTCTGGACCCACATGATGATAAGAGACGCATTTTATCATGTGGCATACATACTCTACCATGGGGGCATTGTGATTTAAAAGATGGCAATCAATGCCCAATCACAGAGCATGATTTGAAATAAATAAACATGCCTATGAACTTATTTGGGTTCAAAAAACAAGGTATTATGGAGCTGCCACCACCACAACCCTCTCCTGATATACTGTCTAAACTGAGTGGCTTGTTAATTATTCATCTGAACAGCATACTTACAGATGTTGATGATGAAACAGGCAAAACATTGTACATATTTAACAATAATTTAAATCATTACCAATTACCTGTAGGTGGGCAATTGCAATTTATTACAACTCCTGAGGGTGATGTCAAAATTTCAGTAGGGGGAAATATTTACAGAATTAAGCACTCAAACATGGTTTCTGGCACTGTTTATACTGTTTCTGCTGGTGATTGCTTATATATTGAAGTCCCGGGATCTTATGACAAGCTTATACCTTTTTTTATAGAATTAAGAATCAGATACTCTATAATAAATAACTACTAAACAAAATGCCTAATGATATTTTTGGCCACACAAGACATGAAGATCACAGTGATGAGATTCTGATGCTTGATGTCAGAGTCAAGAAATTAAGAAGTGATTTACAAGCTTTACAAACCACACTCAATGCTAGTCTTCAATTAGAAATTACAAATTTGCAATCACAATGCATGGACCCTCTTCTTAAAATTGATTCTGAACTCAAGTTGCTGCTTCAGAAATATACTGACCTGGCGACATTAGATAATTTTCAAAGTTTAGAAGAGGCTGTTGCAGCTCTTCAAGCCAAATTTAAGACCCAGGCCACCAATTCTGAGCAATTGAAACAACAATTGGAAGAGCAAATAAATAATGTCCAGGCACAACTCCAAACAATTGTCAAAAGCATAAAATCACAAGAAGATTTTGATCTAGTGATTTACACTCTAAAGGAACAGATTCAGTCACTCCAAATACCTAATCTGGACCCTCTGAACAATGCCATAGCCGAGGTTAAAGAAAAAATTGAGACACTTGAAAATTTTATGAACAATTTGCCATCTTCTGATGCTTTAAATGCAATAACTCGGAGTGTGGCAAATATTAAGCTGCAACTTGAAACATATGAAGATTTTGGAAAAATTCAAAGTTCCATAACCCATCTTGAAGGTACAATAGCAGCAGTGCAAAGTGATTTGGCAAATGTACTTGAATCCCGATTGCCTGGGATTGTAGATACTCTTGTCAGTGTCCAGCAACAAATCACAAAGCTTGAAAACCTCAACACTGAATCTGAATTATCTCATTTTCATCACTTGATAGATGATATCCAAACAAAACTTGAAATTTTACAACAATCCACACCCTCTCAGGCAGATATAGCCCTGCTCCAAAATGCTATGCAAAATGTGGCTCATGCTTCTGAATTAAATGATGTGAAATTGGCACTTGAGTTTTTACAAAATACTGTATCAAATCTGCCCACATCACAGGAACTTAAAAATATTAAGAGAGCAGTGAATAGGATATTGAAATCAGAAGATATCAAGAATATCCAAGCAGAGATCAAACATCTCACTCAGACAGTGGCCACTCTACCAACCAATCAACATATTAATGAACTGCATGCCCTGTTTGAGGATATCAGAAGGCAGGTCCATGATCTTACAGCTCAAAATTCAAAATTGGCAGTTGTTGAAAATTTGCAACAAATTATAGCTAATATCAAGCAACAGCTAGGGACCATGGAATCCAATCAAGCAAATGCTCTGTCTGTTTTTGCTACACAGCTACAAGAAATTGTGCAACAATACAAGAAACTTGCTGTGGACATAAGAATCAAGCCTGGGCACGATGAGATTGTTAGGACCATCAATGAGCACCTTGAATCTGTAACAAGCAGATTGCTAACAGCAGAAAAAGAAATAACAGGCATAATTGAAAATCCTAAACATTCAGTAATTCTTGAATTGTACAGCATCCCCAACAAAGAATATGATTCTCCATTTACACCAGGTGGCAAAATATATATGCTGTCCCCTGCACAATTTTATTACCAATTTTTTGTTGGGGGCACATTGAGACCAATCAAGATCAAATATTGGCTTCAGCCACAGGCACACCACTACCCTACCTTATCAATAACAAATGCTGACAACAAACCAAAAATCACCAGTGTAGAATTGGAGGATTTTACAGACCCGAATACATTGGAAACAGCCTATGTTGAAGATGATGGCTCTCTGGAATTTAAAATACAGATAGGGGACAAATTATATTTAGAAAATCCTGCAGTATCAGCTGCTGAACACCCCATAGTTGCAATATTCTTGTTTACATATTATGTCTAGACAAATTATTGTTGATGAATTACACAGACAGGCCAGACATAATTTTAAGAGACTCCCAGTAGTCACAAAGGGCATAGATGATTTATGGCAGAGCGACTTGATTGAAATGGCAAGTGGACAGTTGAAAAACTTAGACAAAATCAACAAGGGCTACAAGTATCTACTCACTGTAATAGATACATTTTCAAAATTTGCCTGGGCTATGCCACTCAAATCCAAGACTGGGGCATGTGTTACAGAAGCCATGAGAACAATCATCAATCAGAGTGGAAGATCCCCGCGCTATTTGCAAACAGATAATGGCAAAGAATTTTATAATTCAATGTTTCAACAATTTATTAAAAGCCAGGCAATAAAACATTATTCGAGTTACAGTGACCTCAAGGCCTCAATTGTAGAGAGATTCAACAGAACCTTAAAAAATCTTATGTATAAACAATTTACACTGCAGGGTAATTATAAATGGATTAATATTCTTCCAGAACTTCTACATAAATATAACAACTCGGTCCATTCCACAATCAACATGAAACCCTCTGAAGTAACTTCATCTGATGAGCAAAAATTGATCAGTACTGTTTATTATCCTAGATACCAGCCAACAACAAGAAAGGCCAAATACAGGGTAGGTGATCAAGTAAGAATCAGCAAATATAAGCACTTATTCAAGAGAGGCTTTACAAGAAACTGGAGCACTGAATTATTTACAGTGGTTCAGGTTAAACCCGGGACCCTTAACACTTATATAATAAAGGATCACCGAGGAGAAATTCTCAAAGGCAGGTTCTATGAACAAGAGCTCAGCAAAACTAAACAGCCTGACACATATCTCATAGAAAAAATCATCCGCAGAAAAGGCAACAAGTTATTTGTCAAATGGCTGGGTCATCCGGAAAACAGCTGGATCGATGCAAACAAAGTGATAATATGAGCACCTGGGATGTTATAAAAAGGCTGCCAAAACCTGAACAACAGAATAAGAGAAATGGCAACTTGCTACCTGATAATATTAGGTGTCTTATTGTTGGGCCATCTGCTTGTGGTAAAACTACACTAATGGTTGATAATTTTTTATTAGCACCCAACTGGTTAGACTGGAAAAACAGGCACTTGTATATCTTCTCTAAGAGCTTGGAACAATTAAAATATCAGCAGCTGATGAAGCTATATGATGGATTGGATATTGCCACTTTTGAACCAGATGTTAAGCCACTTGATGAATGTCTCGATAATTCTGTTGTTGTGTTTGATGACATTATATTGGATAATCAAAACAAGGTTAGGAACTTCTTTACACAGAGCCGGCACAAAAACATTGATTGCTTCTACCTGGCACAGACTTTTTCAAAAATACCCAAGCAACTGATCCGGGACAACAGCAATTTTATATGTGTATTTCATCAAGACCATACCAACCTCAAACACATACATGATGAATATGTAGGTGGGGACCTGAGCTACAATGATTTTTCCAAGTTTTGCAGTAAGTGCTGGAACCAGGACAGTTATGGCTTTGTCACAATTGATATGACAAGAACACCCAATAGTGGCAAATACAGAAATAAAATCAACAATTTTCTAGACATTGAAACATAAATAAACATGAAAAGGCCAATCATTGATGATCATAAGTTAAGAGATTATCTTGTAAAAAGATTTAAGGGATGGAAATCAGAGAACCGTGGAATTTATGAAAAACACAAACAAACAGAACAGCCTGTAATTGATGCTATTAATAATTTAGGTAAGAATATCAAAACTGTTACAGAGCAAAATCAAAATTTGCTCACAGAGCTTGTACCTGTAGCTGCTAGGAACATATTAGATTATCCATTCACCCCACTTTCCAGTATTCATACACCTAGTCCTCCTAGAAGAATTGAGGCTAGTCAGGATCCTATTGAATTGGGTCTTCTTGCTCAAAAATATTTAACCACACCTAAAGACAATAAAGATGAGGTGTTTGGCTTATATGCTGACACAGAGCTTGATGGCAGCATCATACATAGAATTGGCAATTTCAGAGTAACATTTATGGGAGATGATATAATTGTATATTCAGAATCTCGACTTGGAGAAAAAGGTGCTTTTGTTAAGTACCCCGGCACACCTGGATTATGGGAACTGATGACCAGGAAGAGACCTGGCAGCTATACAGATCAAGATTATGAGGATTACAAAGAAATATTAATAAAATCAGATGCTCTATACCAGAACAATGATCCCACACAAAAAAGAGTCAAGTCGAGCAGTGGAGCAAAATACAATAATTTAATCAAGCCCATATGGTCTCAAATCAAGACTGGCAGTGGAATCAAACAATACAACACCCTGCCTAAAGAATTTGTGTGGGTTGATGATGTCAGGAAACTTGTAGATAGGTTATTGGTGATAGCTGGGGAGGAAAATGCTGGGAACCACAATTTTTACAATGAAAAGGTTGGAATTATGGACATGATAAGCACCAAATTGTCTAATTTTATAGTGAATGACCCTAAGGGGATTGGATATCTCATAAAAATTATTAATACTCTACCACCTAAATTTTGGAATATTTCTGAGGGTCGGGGCCTTGTTAATGACATTATAAACAAGCTGCCATTTGAACTACACATTCCAGGCTATCAATATTGTGGTCCCGGTACAAAATTGGACCATAGATTAAACAGAGGGGATCCTGGTGTTAATCCTTTAGATGCTGCTTGTAGAGACCATGATATTGCATACAACACACATTCTGATCTTGACAAGAGACATGTTGCAGACAAGAAATTAGAAGAGGCTGCATTTGGCAGATTTGTAAGCAAAGATGCTTCTTTAAGTGAAAAAATAGCAGCATTGGGAACCACCATAGCTATGAGCACCAAACAAAAATTGGGGTGGGGGTTGTGAATATGTATATAATAAACCTACAATGAGGGCTAAGGGTGTTATGTATCAAATACCTTATGCAGGTCTCAAATCTCTTAAAACTATTGACAGTCTTTTGACCAAAAAGCAGCGCAAGAAAAAAAGCTCTTGTCTTGCCAAGGGGCATGGTATGAAATTGTTGCTTAGTACCCCCCAATTAAAAAAATTACAGCAATCAAGAAAAAAATCACATGTGGGGGGATTTATATTTACCATCCCTGCCATCTTAGCTGCTCTCGGGGCTGTTGGGAGCTTGGCTGGGGGATCAGCCGCCATAGCAAAAACAGTAATAGATGCCAAGAAAAATAGGGCAGAATTAGATGAGCAGAGGCGCCATAACCTGGCCATGGAGAAACAGGGCAAAGGTGTTAAGAGAGCCATGAATAAGTTTAAAAAAAACAAGAGCCGCTTACAAACCAAGATATTGAAGCTTTAATCAAGCCACTGGGCATCAAACATTTTAGAGGTGTGTACATGTCTGATTCTTTACCGGAACAGCCACTCAACAAAGAGTGTGGCATTGTTAATTTGGATAAGTACAAAAATCAGGGCACTCACTGGATTTGTTATCTTAAATATTTAAAAAATGAGGCATTTGTGTTTGATTCATTTGGAGGTGTTCCACCTGAAAATTTAGTAAAATATCTAAATTCAGCTAATCTTTATTACAATAATGCCCGTGTTCAAAACTTCAAAGATGTTAATTGTGGACATTTGTGTTTATCTGTTCTTAGATATATGTCTCAAATAAATAAACCATCAATTGAAGATTTTCAAAAAGCCTTGTGGTATTTAAAACATCATGGGGGTATTCCATCTCACCAGCCAAAATTCAATATTGAAACTCAAATTGCATGATGACATAGTGTATCCCAAAACAATAGCTCTCAGGGCATTTTATGGCATGTACCTGATCCCAAATATTACACACCACAACAACAAAATTGCAGTAGGGGATGAAAAAATTGTCATCACTCCAGGGCAATATAATCTATCCACTCTAAATGCTCAATTACCCAGAGGTGTAGTGTTAAGTCAAAATTCTGTCACTCACAGAGTAGAAATTGTATCTGCTACAGAAACAGTGGATCTGGCTACTATAGGAGAGCTGTTAGGCTTTGAGAACAACACAAAACTTGAACCAGGCATCAAACACACTGCTATGAATATACCTAAATTCTTAGCCATAGAAACTCTGAATATTCACTGCAATGTGGCTGAGGGTATGATCACCAAATCAAATGGCATAGGCACTCACAAACAAACAGGCATTATTGCAACATTCAAACCTAATTCTGAATTCATGGAGCCCATCATCTACAATCCATCCCCAACATTATATTTTCCTGTGTGCCATAACAGAATAGATTACATTGAGTTGATGGTCACTAATGAAAAAGAAGAATTAGTTGATTTTGCTGGAGCCACAACAACTGCAATCATAGAGATTAACATTTAAATAAAAATACATACAATGGAAAATATTGAGAGTTATGAGCTACAATCATTCCCCCCAAACAGGAGGACATTTGCAAATTTAAATCAACCCAACACAGAGATTGAGGTTGATCTTGATGTAGGGGATGGCTTTATACACCCCCACAGAGCAGATCTATACATCAAATTTGATGTTGTAAAGCTCGATGGTACCGATTATCCGGCAAATTCAAATATAAGACTTGTAGACAATTTTGTGCCACATCTATTCTCTGAAATTGAGATCAGAAAACATGGCGTTGTTATAAACAGAGTGGATTATCCCGGCATTACCTCCACAGCTTTGGCCACATTAAAATTATCCAAAACCGAGGCTTCATACTACAAAATAGGAGGATTCGAGGCTGGTGATAAGATTTTATCTAAAAACCACACTGTACTGTTCCCCATGCGCCTGTTGCCAGGATTCTTCTCAGATTACAAAGAAATTATGTGGAAGGGTGGGTTAAGAATCACATTTAGAAGAGCTGCAAATGATAACAATGCTTTGATGAGGTACAGTGCATTAAACCCTGCAGGGGAAGCTCTGCCTAATACCCTACCAGATGCAGGCAAATGCATTATTCAGACTATGGAGTTAAGAATCCCTGTTGTTGAGTACGAGGCCAGTTATGCTCTTAAATACAAAGCAGATATAATAAAAAATCCACAGATTCCTCTGCAATTTTATACATATCAATGTGTACAGAAGCCCGCAACTGGTACATATTATGAGTTTGATGCCACAAATTCATTCTCCAGCATACAATATGACATGCCTGATTTTGTAGTGGTACTGTTTCAGACTGGAAGACACAATAATCAGGAAAAAAATTCAAGTAAATTTGATAGCTGCAACATCAAGAACATATATCTTAAAAATGGCAGAAATGAGGTATTTCCTAGAGAAAATTATAATTTAGACATGTCCAAGAATGATTTCCTCAAATTATATGAGGCTTTTTCGGCTTTCAAGAGAGTCACTACAGGCAATACTGACATGTACTACACACCTGATGAATTCAAAGCACAGAGACCTATGTTTGTAATTAACACTTCAAAAAGAAAACAAGTTGTGGTGAGTGACAGAACAAACATTAAAATTATCTGTGAATTTCATGAGGCTTTACCTGATGACACCATATGTAGTGTTATTCTCATAGGAGAAAAATCATATGTTTATGATGTAAGAAATGAGAGAGTCACGGAGCAATTCTAGAGGGTTTCTGCATATTGCATTGTTTTAATATTGGATTGAGGCTGAGGTCCAATTAAACTTAAATTGGAAGTAAATATGTGTAGGTGTTGGTGTGTATGTGTGTGTATGTGTGTGTGTCTTGGCCTAGTTTTAAGTGTGGCCAAAAAAATATCAAGAGGGGCATATTTTTGACAAGTTTATAGACAACAATCTCACAGAAGTGCCTTTTTGTAAGTATAGGCATATCAATCTGAGGGGCTCTTCCTTTCTCATGGAATCCATGAGGGCTTTTTTACAAAATTCTTAGATTAGAGGGGGTTCCACACTAGAGCAAGAAGCTCATATGGGCATGTTGAGCTAGTTTTAAGTGTAGACAATTCTGCTGGAGGAGAGCTCTTCCTTTCTTGAGTTTATAATAGCACAAGTACCACTACTAGCTCAACTAAGCTTATATTACATTTCTTGGATCTGAAGTGACGCATGCGTCAATTGTGGGAAAATAATTATTACTTTCTTTCACTTCAGATCCAAGAAATGTAATATAAGCGTAATTGAGCGCTCTCGTATAAAATAAATACTTCTCATATATGAAGAAATAAGAATGTAGAAATGCTCATTAATGTCGTCGCAGAGCATGCTGTCCTTTTTCCCATAATTGACGCATGCGTTCAGTTGAAGCCTCTGCCACAGACATGAACCGGATCGAAGTGAATATATTGCTGTAAAGAAACAAATCTCGCCTAGCCGAAACGCTTTAAACCCACTTCTAAATATTTTGAGAGAAGGGGTAAAATAATTTGTGCTTTTGGCTGTAATTTTTAAATCTTAGAAAGATTTCACACCAAAGCGACAGGCAGTACGCGACAGGCGAAAAGCGACGCGGAGAATTCACACCGAAGCGGCAAGCGACAAGAGCACATTCAGCCTGAAGGAAACATTCACCGCACGCGCGTGTCGCTTGACGCCTGTCTCGTGTCTCTCTTCGCTCTGGTGTAAAATGTCCCTTAGAGTTATGAAAGTTTTATGATATGAATTTAAAATAATACACTACTGCACTATGTGGAAGAAATTGAAATTACTGGCATCTTGATGAATGTTTCAACGTACAATAAACCGAATGTGCTCAGGTAGAAAGTTTTTTATTATTAATTTCATTTGCTTTTCTGTCCGCTTTGACTAATCAAGAAGCCGAGGACGAAAGGTGACAAGACGAAATTGATGACAGGGCAATTACAGGAACGCACTGGTAAAGCACAACGCGAGTCGCACGGAGAATCATACACATGGTTTTCTGTGTCCAGATATCAGTGCTTTGTAAGTCTGTAAAACGAAGGAAAAAATTCCCAACTGCTTATGCCCTAGATAATATATTTAAATACGCTGATCTAGAGTAAACACATGACGCACATTTTCATTGTATATGCTTCATTTTCCTTCTATGGATTATTCGGATATCATACTGCAGTATGACAATTGTATGATATATCCTGCTGGACAAAATAAACGGGACACCTAAATATTTGACATCTGAATTGCAATTACTTATGAATTAGGCTCTCAGTTTGGTAGATTTCTGTAACTTTCGTTTTTGTTCTAATTTAACTTATTAATGTATGCAGAACATCCTAAAAGTGTGTTTTCTGTTGAATATAGTTCCAATAATTTAGTTAGCCTTCGAATCTGAATTTATTTATGCGTTATCACAAAAATGCAAGTGTCCGTTTTTTTGTCCAGCAGTGTACTTTTCTGTCGCTACAACATTATTAATTTGGTTATTTTTTTTCTTTTTAGAAGACATTAGGTTCAAATCCTCTGACCAAACAATCAGTATTGTCCGCAGTCTCCGGCAGATATTCAAGTCATTGCTGGGATGGTAACTGCTAAATTTACCAGCTGACAATTGTACATCAGAAGAGGAATGTACGCCTGACGTTTCAAATACCGTTCCTTGTTACCTAATTTGTTGGTAACAGTATGTTTACCACATTCATGTGGAAAGATCCTGCGTGGTTGCAATTGCGTTAATTATCTATTATATGTGTTCTAAATGCTTAAAAAATGTGATATTTTCCTAGAGGAATCATACGCATTCAGTTAGCATAGAACGCTTACTTTTGAAGTAATTGTTGTAGCGCACATTTTATGGTCTTTGTCTTTATTTACTACTAGCTGATTGGCCGGCGTTGCCCGGGTAATTATTTATCCCAATATTCTATTAGACAGGAAAATAATGAATTCTAACTATAGTGTAAAATGTATCTAACATTATTTACAGGTATTTAAAAGTATAAGTACAGTATACAAATTATAAATTAAAATCTTTTACAAATTCACTATAATATTAATTTAACTCAAAACTTGATTATAAACAACATTTTTAGTTTCACCTCCAGGAGCAAGAATAAATAAATTGAACGGCATTGGGAGTGCCACTGTTCACTTTAGCGACCCCGAAAGCTATGGATTCTACACTTATATCTGTCTTTTTCGTTTATTTTTACATGTCACCCCTTCCCACCCCACACTTCTAGGGGTGTCAGGGGTGTCTTACCCCCACAACATTTCTTTCCAGATTGTAAGTCATATGTGTACCTAACATCGCGCTGCGGCTCCAAGGGTCCTGGGTTCGAACCCCACTCGGGCTTGGTTGTCTGTGAATGTCCATTCATCAATTTCATCATTTCATCACTCATCCCATCTTCGCAAATGAGGCAAGAGGCACAAAATGCGTAGTAAAATGAACTAAATCAATCAATCAATCAATCAATATGTGTACCTAGTTTGGTTGAAATTGTTCCAGGCGTTCGACTTATGCCAAACAAACCTACATCTAATCACGCATTCATCCATTTTTATATATATAGACTCGCGTACTTTCGACGTGACCCATGCGTGACCTTCGGCCACGTTGTGGGCGCAATCATGTTATAGATGGGGTTTCTTCATAGACCTTAATGACTTTGAAAATGTCTGCATGTTGCATTGGATGAAGGGAGCATGTGTATAAGTTCGCTTATTTGAAAAGCTTAGAAAGTAACTTTATGTGTGTACGTGCTCTAATGTTGTACAAATATTGAACATATTATTGTCTATTTTCATAATAATAAACTGGGTAAATGTTTTCCGTTTTAAAATAGTTAGATATTTAACATAAACGAATTGAATAGCTAAAATATATTGGAATAGCAGTATTTAGTACGTCTTTTGTCATTTTCACATTTTTAAACGTAATTTAAAAGTAATTGTTTTCTGTTATTCCGTACGCTCGCCGACGTGGTTCGCATATTTGGAAAGTTTTGAACGTAACGTTATGTGTGTACGGGCTCTAATATGGTACTAACATAACATTCAAAATAGTATTGTCTGTTTTCTTAATAATAAACTGGGTAAGCAATATCCACTTCAAGATAGTTAAATGTATTGTATAAACTAATTGAATAGTGACACTAAATCGAAAAAGCAATATTTTACGTCTTTTGTCATTTTCACATTTTTGAATGTAAATGAAAAAATAATTGTTTTTCGTCATTCGCCTTAAATTCCTACCTCTCCCCTGTAATAAATTCTGATGCTCATATTTTGAAATTCGAAAAGTCTAGCATAATTCACTTACAGTAGTTTCTGGGGTGAAAATAAACTTTCTTTAAGTTCCCTAGTATCGATTTTTAAGATAGCACAATAAATATGTACTGCACCAAACTTGAAACCTAACTTACGGTGAAGGTAATTCTAGTTATATCTAACATACTATCCATCAATCTTCATTTCTGTTTTCAACAAGAAAATTAAGGAAATATATGTTATCTTCACTTGATAGATACAGCCCATAATTTTCTACGGTATATTGTCAAAATCTCTTATTGTGCACACGAATAATTTTTAAACAACATGAGCCACAGTCTTAGTTTTCTTCTGGTAGTCAATTCTCCTCACAAAATTTATTTTTCGTAAGATATGGACAATCAATACGAGTCATATTTTACGCAATGTTATTAGAAGCATAGGTTGGGCCAATCCGTTGTTTACTCGTGATGACGAAACGACGGTAAGAGGTGAATTTATCCATGAAATGAATTCCAAATTTATGCGCTAGTGTTTCACTATGCAGATAGGAAACCATGCCAGAAACTGAACACACGAAATCGATTACACAAATGAGTATTTCCACCCATTTACATTTTGTGGCTTCAGACAAATTGAAAATAAATATCGATAGGTACTTATTGTTATGCGGGACATAATATTATTGATCGGAACGGTAATTTTTTTAAATCCAGACATTCGGGACGGGAATTATTCGCAATTTCTCGACTAGTCGGGAAATTTTCGTAAGGGAAATTTCCCGAGGATCTGGAAATCTCAAATTCTACACGTCATTTTCACCTTAAGTGATTGTCTTTGCATTTCTGGAATGAAAACTAACAATTTCCTAAAGTTTCAGACACTTGCAATGTAGAAAACGTTAGGAATTAATACCGTTTTAAAATGACCATTCGGTATTTCCCGACTGCTCGGGATCCAAAAAAGTAGGGAAGTCATTTGCTGAAGTCGGGATCGGGACGGAATTTTTCTTTCCCATCCCGACTTTTCGAGATACCGCACACCACTTGTTATTATTATTTATTTTAGTTCAGCACAAGATACACCTTCCAATTACGTTGAACATAATATACTGTGCATACCAGCATTTATGTACGCTATATTTACACTAGGCTATGCACTTGTATTTTTTTCTTCAGTGCACATGTTTCCGCGAATATATCAAAGTCTGCCCAACATGAAATGTAATACTTTTCAACTTTGCTTTCACGCAAACTTGGCATGAAGTAATATTTCATTCTCTCAGGCAGTGGCGTGCTCAAGGGGGGTTGGTGGGGATTATAACCCTCCCCCCTTTGGCCCAGTATTCCAAAAAAAAAGAACGTCAAATGTAGGAAAAGATGGGAAAATGAGGGATGAATACCAAAAATAGTGTACGTAACCCCTCCCTTTCGAAAATCCTGGGCACGCCACTGCAGTCTCAGGTTAACATGCAAGGGCACATTTTTTCCACCTTTCGATGTGTAGTCTTTAATTTCTGCAGCAGAAACCAAGTGTGGCTTCTTACCGATGTGTAAAATGATTAATACGACAACTTCCGTCTCGGTATTTTATAAGCACAAAATATACACGAAGTTTTGTTCAAAGCTAAGTTGCGTTACTGCGAAGCCGTAATTAGATTTTGATCAGCTATAGGAGTTTAGCTTAATGGTTTAATTTTTGCTTTGTAACTTGGCCATAAGGTAGAATTCAGTTGCAGAAGTATTGTATTTTTTTAATATCGCTTATACGTTCTATGAAATAAATATTACTGTGTCTGTAATGGTCTTACATAGTAGTATATATTTTTAAGAATACTTCAGTGAATTGAATACGTTGCCACAAATATTTAAAATACTATTACTAATTTGTATAATAAATTTTAAACTTCTGCTGTATAGAATCCTTAAAAATATCACCAGTATTTTTTTCATATAATCAAAAGAACATCACGTTATGAATCTCCTGCCTGTGATTGCAGAGTAATCAAACAAACGCCAAATTATCAATTCTTCCATTGCCCGTTAAGGAACAAACACAGACACGCCCTTTCTAACAGACTACACAGAGCCAAGATACCATTTCCTGTATCCATACCCTCCCTGTTATCGTCTCCCTCCTCTCGTACAATATGGATATTATATAGTTTTGCCGCCAGAGTGGTATTTAATTTTAACATTTGTGTGTATATGCAAGTTTGTGATCAGTGTTACAGTCAGTGAAGTGAAGTATAGTATTGCGATATCTACACGACCACAACTACTACTACTACGAATTCGATTCTGTGGTACTCCTCCACAATTACCATTTCTTTTGCCATTGGTGTACATTTCTCTCTCGTTTTTCCCTACATATTCACATAAAGCAATAAAATACAAACTGCTAATTTTTCATTCTATTTTGGTTATTTATTAAACTGTACGTGTTTACATTTATATTTGATAAATTTACTGATAAATGACCAATCACAGTTCCCCTTTCTTATAAGAGCGATCACAAAAAACGAACCTTCGTCGAAAAGTCCCCGCGCATCTTCCTCCTCTTCCGTTCAACTCGGGCTATAAAAGAGCATGCTCTACTCTCCCCCTCCCCTCCACACTGGAGTACGGTGCACAGGAGTCGCGAGTCTGCGCAGGTTTCTTTGCTTGTGGTTCCACTATAATAGTAATATAAAAATGTACACTCACCTCACTTAGTTTGCCGGCAGTTTGCTTCTTTATTCATCATATTTGGAGAAGATACAATTTAATCTACAGGTGTACACTGTATATAACACACCTTATTACTGACTTCCTTGACCTTGGATGTACAGGGACAAGGAAAACAAAGAAATGAGCATAATTTTCTCTTCGGAGATGTTGAACCTAAACCAAAAAGAACACAAATAATGAACTTGACAATGTAAAGTGATGAGATTTAGTATATCATTTGATGAAGTAAACTAATTCTGACTGAACTAATCACAAAGGACATAATCAGCTCAGATTCTATTACTTCTTCATGGTATGTGACGTAAAGTTCCCGCCCAACCATTTGACAACGTTAGTGGCTATCGTATCTCCTTTTCCACAGCCTGTAGTACACATCCTCATCTAGACATTGTTTTTGTTCTGGTATTTAATATCTGCATACTGCAGCACTGTCGTTCTGTCATTTCACATGACTTCACATTGAAGTGATGCATTCACTTGGCCGGTTACACGTCATCGCACGCAAAAACTTCAACCGTTACCATGGATATGGGCCAGGGCTGATTTTACGTGACGTCACAACTTGAAAAATATGACATTAAGGTACCATTTTCAACGTCTGTTTCCAAGTTCAATTACATGCATGGCTAACAAGACAGTATTACATGTCTAGTATATTTCATTAAAATAACCATGATGTATCGAATTTTGAGAACTAATAAAGTATGTTATACATGACTGTTTAGTTGTCTCTGGACTAAATCTTCTTCTGTAGATGTCACTCTTGTCTGATGCATGTTTCCTAACTAGAAATTTGATCATATGTGATGGTGATTATCTCGAGGATAATAAATATGTTAGAAGGCACTAAAAACTCTCAACTAAGCACAGAAAGATACAAAGTACAGTGGGATCCATGAGTATTACCGTGCAAATTGTCCATGACTATTTTCATTGTTATTTTTTTTTAAAACCTATGTGTTTTTAAGCGATGGATTTTTATGTATGCTGGTGCAGAAGTTGTCAACAGCTTGTTTTGAGTTTTCTTTTCATTCTTGAAGCTGTTAATGGGTCAAATAAAGTGCACGAGCATAGTGATGGACAATTTGCAAGGTAATACTCATGGATCCCACTGTACAAGTTATTTTAATTCTTATTATTTTCTTGGGCACCATGTGTCGCCTCAGTCGAATATGATCATGTACATTTTTAATCTAGCATTGCAAATCTGCGCTTAAATTAATCAGTGCGATTCAGAAAAATCCAAACATATGCAGGAAATTTGTTGTTATTTTAGATATCAAGATTAACTATTTTCCAATTTCGTTTGCAATTAGAAAAATATTTAAAGAAGGTATGTCAATTTCAAATTTAATTATTCTATGTAGAAGTTGTAAAAGCCATGAGGGGAAAAATAGCGGATTTTTAGACCCTGGACGGAAAAAGACGTTGTTAGGGAGTATGAAACGGGTATTTTCACACTTAGAAAAATGCTAAGCGAGCGTCTCGTGCTCTCGCCGAAGAGGTTCGCTTATTTGAAAAGTTTTCAACGTAATGTTATATGTGTATGGGCTCTAATATGTTACAAATATTTTCAATTTTCTTAATAATGAACTAAGTAAGTAATAACCGTTACAAGATAGTTAGTTGGATGTTTTGTATAAACGAATTCAATAGTGACACTAAATCGGAAAAGCAATAGAATTGCTACCTCTCCTCTGTAATAAATTCTGACGAAAATATTTTGAAATTCGAAAAGTCTAGCATAATTCACTTACTGTAGTTTTCGGGGTGAAAATAATATTTCTTAAAGTTCCCTAGCAACGTCCGTTTCCATGGTCAACAACAAGCACGGCAAGCTCTAAGGAATTATATGTCATTATACCCCCTAAACATTTAGTTAAAACAAGCGCGATGTAGATATTTACGCATTGAGAATAACAATATATACGTAATTGTATCTGGACTGAATCTTCTTCTTATGTAGATGTCACCCTTGTTTCAGGCACCTTTTCAAAACCATAAGTTGATTCATCTGTGTGTTGTAGATCCTTGAGAAATATAATGTATCTCGACAAACTCCGGACGACATTATATTTCAAACTTTATGAAACTTACATAGAACCATTTTTACAGGAATTGTACAGGAGTGGACATCAAGCGCCACTGACACTGCCTTGTTTACTGACTTCTCCTTCATCCTTGATAATCAATATTCTTACAAAATATCTTAATAAGTCGAATATAATTCTGTAAAAGTGTAATGAAATTTGGTAACTATTTATTATGAAAGGAATAATTGTGAGTAAATATTATGTGCATCCATGTATATAATACCAATTGATGAACTGTTAACTGGTGCATGGATTTTGTCCACAACCAATAAATATTTTATATATAAAGAAAAGAATTGAAGGAAACAATGTGTGCTGCAAAAAATTCCCCTGGAAACGGTTGCTAAGGCCGTGAAAAAAAGGGCATTTTCACCCTTAAGGAAGGGCCGATTGAGCTATTTTTAAATGTTCTCGGCCTTTTGGGACGATTTCATGGGGGTCGTAATCGGGCATTTTTGGTTTCCGGGGCTTCCTTCATGGAGAACATTTATGTCACTGAGTCAGTCAGTGAGTGAGTTCTTGGCTTAATACAACATTTACAGTGAGTCACATAATTATTCGGACACACAGTAAATTTCTAACGTTTAAGAGCGGGAAGGGAGTGAAATCTGTGTACAGCGTTGAAGTTGATTTTCTTTTAAAAAATGTCATGTTTAGTACAAAATTGGACAATAAAAAGTTAAAAAACGAACATCAGCAACAATATAACGAAGGATGAATCCCTACCGTTGCAAAAATAGTGCCACAAAATTATTCGGACACATAGTAAATGTTAACGTAAGTTTGCGATACAGTGACAATTTAGATTTACGAATTGATTGATACACTGTTCATATATATTAACTCTGGTTTCCTGTAGATTTCTGTAGCAATTACGATCGCGTTTTGTTTAACAAAGTTGTGATATAAGAACATTTTCTATGTAGAAATGGAGCGAAGAGGAAAGGAAAGTTCATTTGAACAACGTCAGTTAGTGATATGGCACCTCGCTAAGGGTAAAACTTACCGTGCAATAGCCTCAATGTTGAAAATGAAAAAAAGTATAGTTGCAGATATTATTAAGCGATTTAAATATGAAGACAGGATCGAGTCCCACGGTCATACAGGGAGACCAAGAATTTTTTTCCCCCAGAGAAGAGACAGTAATCGTGAGGAAAATTTAAAAAAAAAAAAAAACAAAGATGAGTGCTCCAATTGTGTGTGCTGAGGTAGCTGAGGAGTGTGGAATGCATAGTCATCCTGAAACTATACGAAGAGTGCTCAGAAGGGCAAACTATCATGGCCGTGTAGCCAGGAGAAAGCCATTTGTAAGTAAGCCAAACAGGACAAAAAGACTGGTGTTCGCAAAGGAACACTTAGGAAAGGATCAGACATGGTGGAATCGGGTAATTTTCACTGACGAGAGTAAATTCAATATTTGTGAGTCAGATGGGAGGGTAACAGTGTGGCGTAAACCAAATGAGGAGCTCCGAGGGAAACATTTGCAAGCAACAGTGAAGCACGGGGGTGGTCACGTAATGGTTTGGGGCTGCATGTCGACCCAAGGCGTTTGTAAATTGGCTTTCATCGAACAGACAATGGACAGGTACCGTTAACTTGACATTCTGAAGTCAAATCTAAAGACTAGTGCTGAAATGATGGGCATCCTTTGTAACTTTATGTTTTATCAAGATAATGACCCGAAGCACACTTCCCGCGTAGTACAAGAATGGTTATTGTACAACTGTCCAAAAGTGCTCCATCCTCCACCGCAGTCTCCAGACTTGAACGTCATTGAGCACCTCTGGTGTAAGTTGGAAAAAGAAGTGAGGAAAACACCTATAACCTCGAAGGCAGACCTCAAGGATAGACTTCAACATGAATGGGCCAACATATCGCCAGTGTACACCAGAAAATTGGTAGACATTATGCCAAATCGTTTATCCGAGGTGTTAAAAATGAAAGGGATGCCTACCAGATATTGACATTTCTGTTCGTTGCTTTTCAAGCGTGTTTTCCTGTTTGTCCTTCCATGTGTCCGAATAATTTTGTTTAACCCACAAAAAATGTTTGTTTTGTTTAATGAAAATATTTTACTAATATATTATATTAAACATAATTAAAGATAATTAACAGTGTGCTCATATTGAGTTTTATTTGTAAAATAAATATTAAACATTTATCATGGTATTATATCACGACTACGTCAGTAAATATTCAGAAACCTTATCTGTCCGAATAATTATGTGACTCACCGTAGCTCAAAAATTTTGAATTTGTATCAATTGTGTCTAGTGATATTTACGCTACCAATGCAAATATAAACACAATATTTTTCAGCGCGAAATAAGCAGCTCTTAAGATGGCAATTTGCAATGCTGAGCAGGTGAGTTTAGCCTCTTGCCACTCACTTATGCTGCAGCCGCAGAATATATAAACAGTCGCTGACGACAGGACCATTCTTTCATATAGCGTTAACGCTACTTATTCAAAAATCCTCATGCAACGCTACCTACGAGAATACGAAGAATGGTGTACCAAGTGGCGCATCAAGGCGAACCCCTTCAAAAATACCGCAGCAACCTAAAGCAGGCTTTAGACGGAAGAATAATCTTTAACATTTTTTCTAGCGTAAATGCTATGTAAATGCTTTAAGAAATCTTATGGCAGATAGTATTTTACACGGAATCATTTCATGTAACTATTCGGTTAGCTGGACCTCCCCGATGACGCAGTGGGAGCGTCGTCGCCTTGTAATCAAGGGGTCTCGGGTTCGATTACCGGTGGACTCACATAGTGGTTCGGATCCCACTTTAAGCTGTAGGTCCAGTCCCAATTATCCGTATTGTACATAAAGTGGACTTAAAACACCAAATCAATTAATCAATCTATTTGGTTAGATATTGTGATTACAAGGTAAAATATAGTACACATCTTGAATGGCAAGTCGAGTTACACCATATATGCTGAGTGCACAGTGTGTACAATTGAAACAACTAAAATATTAGTCCATACGTGTACAGTAAACGTTGTAAAGTATGTATTTAAGCAACGCCATTGTTATGTATCTAATACCGTTGTATACCGAACGTTACTCCTGTCGGTTGAATAGTTATCGACTTTTAAAAATGTGAAATGGTACATTGTTTATGTTTACATTTTACGCGGCCGCCATTGCATCTATACTCGTGACTTAGATGTCGTTTTGTTTCTAATTGGGTATGCTACGAAAAATGCTACGGAAATAGAACGGTCCTATCCTTGAGAATTGCCATGAAATATGATATGGCATCTGAAATGCCGTAAGATATTTTTACTCTACACGGTAGCATTTAGGTCATGGCATAAATGTTAAGGAAAATACTAGGAAATTGCTATTGTGTTAATCGGGCCTAACAGGCGCTTCGATCTGAAATGGTACACCATACTAGGTCTGCCCAGTTGACGTTCGGGTTGAGTTGAGTTGAGGTTTTAAGTCCACTTTATGCACAGTGAGGTTAATCGGGACTGGACATACAGTTTAAAGTGGAATCCGAACCACTTGTGCCTCCACCGGGTATCGAACCCGGGACCCCTTGTTTTCAAGGCAATGACGCTACCACTGCGCCATGGGGGAGGCCAGTTGACCTTCGGGTTGGAGTGAATTAAATTGGTTTGTTTTACTTGGCTTTTCTGCGCCTTTTGAATAAAAGAGAAGATGCAGATGTATGATGAAATTGATGAATGGATAGTCACAAACACACATACCCAAGCAGGGATTTGGACACGTGTCGCCTGTCGTCGAAGCGCGATGTGCTAACCACACTGCCACAGAGGCCAGCAGTTGACGTTCGAAAGCACCCTGGATATCACTCTAACCAAACGTCCCTCTCGACTGGTACTATCGGCTGGCCGTTCGAAGGTATTTCGGACACTTGTGTCGTCTAGTTTTGAATTCACACAGACATGTCTCGTTTCGTCTAGTGTCGAATGGTTTTTCCTTGTTCTCGTCTCAATTTTAGTAGGTCGGAGGGTGGCCAATCTAGAACCATCATAAAATTCAAGTATAATTCCCGGTTTTCAAGGCGAACTTTCCAAAACATCAAGGGCACAAACTCACACATTAGAAATACATAATTTAAGGTGTTGAGCTTACATTTGCTACTTCACATACCCAGAATATAGATATATCTATAAACTCAAGTAACAAATGTTACGGGATATACTCAGTTACAAAAAAAATGTTGATTGTATAAGAATTTGATCAAATTTATCTAATCAACTTCAACATATCTTCGTCTATAATAATTTTCAGTCCGTTAGATATATTGTTCAGCAATGGACACTAACAAAGTAATGGAATTGAGATAATTTTGTTTTATTTACCACGCAACTTTCTTTTCTTTTCCTTCCCAGATAAAAATAATGGCTACACTGCGAAAAACGTGCTTCAGCGCATAAAAAGAGTATGTATGAATTCAATACGGCTGGGAATAATAAAAGTTGCAATTTTTCACGTCTACGCAGGAAAATTCACGCAGTATTCACGCAGAATTTCCCGAATTCAAGGAATTCGCGGTGAGCAGCCATCCTGGGTATTCTCTGTCTTGTTTCGAATATCGAACTTGTATACGTAATATCCCTTTCTGGTTTAGAATCCCAAGAATTGCTAGCGGTTGGTGGTATGGTTCTCCACAAACTTCGACAAACTTACAACGAATTACTTCTGCTTCGAAGTACACTTTACTCAGAAGCGAGGAAAAGAATTTCTTGGAGCACAGACTCTACCAACTCGTGCATACACGCTTGTGCATGATAGATACCTCAAGGGAAGAAAAAAAGTTAGGGGATGGACGGAGTGCTACTGTCTATCCTACTTAGACCGACATCCATGAAGATATTCCGGAGAAGGATCTGAGGGATGCACTTTCCTGATTTTGACGAGCGCCTCGCGCTTAAAAGTTTCCACATGCGTTTTTTTTATGAGGGAATGACTGAGGCTCGAACAAGGTAACCTAGAAACGGAAGACTGAGGAAAGAAACAGCTGACACGACTGGACGTGACGGGAATCGAAGCGAGGTCTCTGGGATTCCGAGCAGCTAGTCCGGGGATAATTCCTTCCCTCCTGTCCGTGTATTAACTGTCTTCTGGAATTTCCGTGGCAACACCTTAAAGCGTAGAAATAAATCTTCAACTCGTGCTGTTCATAAAATATTCCGAGCCGCATTCTTCGGGAAATATCGATTTTGAGGACCAGGCTTTAGGATTCCTGGCCTGAATGCTTCCGTTCTATTCTCCAACAATCCCGCGAAGTGGTTCCTGGTGTATTTCACTGGTCAGCGAAATAAGTAATAACAATAAAAAGAAACCCCTTCGACGCAAGAGTGCTATTCGCGACGGATAAAAATTGCATTTTCAGAAAAACCTCGAGAAATGGTGTTTTTTCATCAATAATCTTACAACAAAGAAAATGCAAGAACTCAGTTTGGAGTCCTGAGCTCGTATAAATTTATAACCACCCATCGTCACCACTAAACAAATGTGCCAGAATGAAACGTAATTTTTAATATATGTACATATACCGTAACATTACCGTCATGAGCTTATAATTTTCACAAAACCTTGATTAAAGGATAATTAAGTTCACGTTTGTTCCAATTTCTGTAATGCTTTCTTTGTCTCTCGGTGGCAGGGCACGTTGAATGACGATCTCGTTACCAAATATTACAGTTCAATTCCTGGATTGCGCGTGTGAGTGTCCCTTCAACAGTTCCACCTAATAATATTTCATCTTCATCGTCGCGATTATATTAATGTTGCAGAGGGAATGTAAAATAACATAAAGACAAAAATAAAAAGTATCATGTTAGCTTTATTTCCTCTTTCTGTTATTATTTGCATTTCTATTCATGTTTTTCTCGTCTGCATCTCATTCTTCTGGGTCGACAAGTTCGTTTAATCCAGCAGATGTCTCAATGAGTCCTATTCCTTCACATGTTTCAGTAAAACAAATTGGCCAAGCTGAGGTCGCATTGTCCATATATTTTCACATAGTTTTTGAGAGTTTCCGATATTTATTGGTTGTGGAATAATTAGTTTTTAAACTTTAGAATAGGGAGTATTTGCAAGAAACAACTTTTGTACATTTGTCTTGCGCAATTATATGCGCAATTTAATAAAGCTGATTTGTTATTTTTTTATTTTTGGAGGGGAAAAATCGAAACGAATCCCAAATATGACTTTTGTTATTTTTTAATGAAATAGATAACATCGAATGTGAAGTAATTGAATAAAAGTTGAAAACCAAAGTTGGTTTCTTCAAAATAATTAGAGCTAAACTTCAAGGGATCAAATGGAAAAAAAAACTCTTCCACATTAAACAATAATAATTCAAATTTTCAAAGCAAGTTCCATATTAACGGTCTTAATCTTCCACATAGTCCGAGTTGAAGAATTTAGCATCTGTTTTTTGTCACAGCAGAATGTTGTCGTAGAAGCTCTCATATCCGCATGTGTAATCCAGATGAACATCGTATAGGTTCTTCCTTTTTGTGGGGTATCTGGGAAGAATTTTCGGCTTCTGCAAATTGAACGTTGAGTAATTGAGCCAACGGATGAACCGCTGAGCTTCAACTGTTCTCTTAACGTTAGGTCTCTTGCTGAAGGAGAAGTACTTGAAGATTGATATCTTGAAAGGTTGCGTTGTTCCTTCGGGATACCTCTTCCTGATGTTTCATCGGATTTGGTTGTTTTCTTGTATGTGTGAGGCCACTCTTATTGAAGGGACGAATTTCTCCAGTTTGAACTCTATGAATGGAGAAACATCCAACTCGGCTTTCCTTAGATATCAAATCAAAATTTCAAAGCAGTACATAGGCTACAGATACACAGGCATTTGTTGAATATTCTGAACTTGAACACCGCTTTCGTCTACTAGAACGTCATTTGCTTTCACCAGGCTGACAACGGGATACACCTGCACTACACCGAGTGTCAAAAAAGTGCAGCGAACTAGACGGGACTATTAAAATCGAGTTGAGCTCTTCTTTTAACTACTGGTAAAATGATGGGAAATATTTAAAAAGTACATTTCAGTAGGAACGCGTGTGGCTTTACTGTGCGCTATTCCGACTATTTTTATTACTATATTTTTTCAGAAGTAAGCTTCCAGGAAGCACAAGAAAGTGTATTTAATTTCTATGTATTAAAAGGCAATTATTTACATATTATTTTTATTGTTTATTAATAAATCTTATGAGAAAGTTTAGGAACTACAAGCAAAGTTTGATAAAAAAATATACTTCGATAGAAACCACTTTCAAATTGTAGTAGCAGCCATTCTTCTTGCATGGCAAAATTTCTTCAAATGTATTATCCCAGCACTATATAAAAACAAAATCCAGGGTAACAGACTAACAGAATTTACGACCTAATAATCTGGATTTTCTGATTCAAAGTTAGTGCAATAGTACTTGATGAGGTATTTGTTTTTGAAGACAAGTTTTAGAGATTACAAATACGTGTATTAAATATTCCCAATCTAAAGATGTTCCTTCTGCTTTAAAAAAATGTAGAACCCATGGCTCTTCACTGATTCGACATATTTGGACATCAAGGTTGACATTTTTCTACAATTGCTCCATACTGGCTTGTACGTCCAGATGCCGGAGTCTCGTTAGTATGCAAAATTAATTTGATTTTGAGGCGGCAGCTGTAACAAGTAGGCTACAAATCTGTATTGATATATCAGGAATCCTAGCTGAGAGAACAATTCATTGGAATTTCATACTGGCTCGTTAAAACTGGAGTGGACATTACGATCTCTCTTTCCTCAACTCCCCCCCTCTCCCCCCTCTCTCTTCTCTTCCATAACAACTTTCTTTCTCTTCTTATAGATTCATGGAAGTCCCTACCAGTCATTCGGAAGAGATTAGAGGTCCTTAAAAAAATAATACTACGACTTGAATCTTATTGTTCTTGTTTTAACGAATGAAAAGAGAGATAGAGTTGATAGAGTTAGTTTTTTAAGTCCACTTTATGCACAGTAAGGCTAATTGGGACTGGACGTACAGTTTAAAGTGGGGGGGGGGCAATCCAAACTGTGTGCCTCCAAAAAATATAAGAGAGAAATTTTGGTAAGAAAGAAATTCTTTTCATACAAGAAAGCTGAACGTTATGTGACGTCATACAGTGTGGTGGAATAGGTAAGGATGAAGTATATTATCAATAAATGTGCGGTTATCTAAAACCTGACCAGATTTTTTTTAAAAAAAAACAAAACAACAAATATCTGTTTACGCATTTCTTGTCCAGATTTATCATCCGGAGTTTGTAAATGTCAAGCTGGTAAAGATGTTGAAAACACAGGAATTGTTTTTAACACATTAGTTAAATTTGTAAAAATATGTAAAACATATAAAAATCAATCAAATAAACTGCATAGAATGTGGTTGCTTTTACCGTCTATTTACATATGGAAGCTACACATAGGTATAGACTGCAAGCGTTTGTAGTTTTCCGCACATGCATCCACATTCTTTCTAGTGTAACCTAGCGAATAGACGTAATACGCATAAAAACAAATGAGAGTTAATAAATTCCTGAAGCTACAAATCCATTGGACTTCCTTACTCTGAAAAAAATCAACAAAATTATGCAGCTCAGCGTCCTAGTACCGTATACCTCGCTAAACGCTTCTCACAGTTCGTCTATGTTTTATCTTTTGGGGCGTTCGGAGTGAACTCTTTCCTCGCAAAGAGAATACCTGCACGATTATATAGTTATTGTATCGCAAAGGATGCTTGCACGAGAACACTTTTATGAGAATTTAAAATAGTTGCAACACTGAGTTCTGGAGGTAACGAAGATATATTGCACGCTGACCGTTCTCCAAAGTGGTTTGTAGCCATCCGGTGTAATAAAAAACAGATATAAACCTACATATCCTGCGCATGTTATAAACGTTGCCTTCCCTGCTTTTTCCAAAGGCTTTACACATAATTATTTCCAAATCCGTGAATTAGTGACTTTCCTGTATCTTGTGCTACAATGTGCAGTAACTAATAAACATTATTTGTAATTAACGTTTCGATAACGCTCAGATATCAAGATATAAATGGATCCTTTGGACGAAATGAAATATAATATGTATTCTATTCTTAAATGTTGTGAACAACCAGCGGCTATGAGGGGTGAAATTCGCTATACTCTGTCTCGGGAAAAAGTGCAGCAAGGCTACGTATAAGGGTAGATATGGGGAGAAAGCGATTGGGCGGAGCGAAGTATTTCGCGCTGCTTCTAACCAATGGTAGGTTCAACCACATTTTCCTCTTCATGCATTCCAATTCTCACTCACTCGTTCATTGGTCGAGCCATCTGGAGTCACTACCAGCGCAGAGACTTGATTTCATTCGCTAGCTCGAAAGATTCCAAGATTAGTGCTCAACTTGTTGTTATTAACGGCTATCAAACTCTACTTTTATTAAAAAAAAAATGTGAAATTTGCTTTGCAATTATGTAGAGTGGTGGTGCCGAATATGAGATCCTTCCGAGACTCCGGCCTGCAGGCCGTAGAAAGTGCTGCCGCCAGGCGCCAGTCGCGTGAAACAGTAGTATATGACGTCATCAGCCATCTGTGAGTCAGTTGAGTGTTTACGCGTTCCCAGTAAAGTGCAGTATTTTTGGTTGTGTTTTTGTGGTTGAAAAGTTTTTGACACCGTACCATTTAACTTCTGTTTGCATCTTGAAGGTAAGACTCTTTATTAATCCGTTAGTGTAGGGTAGGTAGCGAGTGATATGTAGTGTTAACATGCTGGGTTTTTGATTGGCTAAATGAAGACGTAACCTCAACCTTTGTTCGCGTTGTTGTCCACGTGGTGATGCCTAATATGAGACCTCATAGTATGCCTAATATGCGACCCTCACGTGAGGGGTCTCATATTAGGCATATTTTTGCAACCGTCAAAAGCACGTTTACATTTTATTTTTATTATTATTTCTAGATGCCTCCTGAAGCTAAACGCAAAAAGTGGGACCCAGTTATGATGGTGCAAGCTGTAAAGGTTGTCAGATAGCACGAAATGGGTTATAAAAATGCTGCCATATATTTCGGAGTTCCAAAAGGAACTTTGGAGCGTTATGTGAAGGATTCTGAAAAAACTGCCGAATCGTTGGTGGAGGTTCCTAAGGGACGAAGGCCTACTTTACCACAGGACATTGAAAACTTGCTTGTAAAATACTGTGTTGAAATGGATTCAAAATTTTATGGCTTAATAAAAAAGGATATTAGAACAATGACTGGCCATATAAAATGGTTTAAAGCATCCGTTTTCTACAGACAAACAATGCGCTGGCAATAAGGGGTTAAGACAGTTTCACAAACTCCACCCAAAGCTCACTTTGAGAAAACCTCAAGCAACATCGTTTGCAAGGATTAAGGGATTTAGCCCTGAGAATGTCCAAAAGTTTTTTGAAATTTATGAACCTGAGCGAAAACAATTAAGAGTCAAGCACATAGGTTGTACAACGTTGATGAAACGGGGATAACTATTGTACAGCACAAATTAGCTAAGGTCATCTCGGTGAAAGGCAAAAAAAAAAAAATGTTGGTACCTTAACTTCCGCCGAACGGGGACATCTTATCACGGTTGTAACGTGCATGAATGCTGCAGGATCCTATGTTCCTCCCTTGATTGTTTGGCCTTGAAAAAATATGCAGGATGCTTTAATATAGGGGACACCTGCAGGATCGATCTTCGCCTGTCATCCATCTGGATGGATACAGGCCGACATTTTTACATTGTGGTTCAACCATTTCCTAAAGCACGTGAAACCATCCGAGAGTGATCCAGTACTTTTAGTGCTTGATGGCCACAATTCACATACCAGGAATACGGACGTTATTGACAGAGCCAGGGAAAATCATGTGACGATTGTGTGTCTCCCTCCCCATTCCACTCATAGAATGCAACCCCTCGACGTTAGTTTCATGTTTCCCCTGAAAACATTTTACGCCCAAGCAATTGAGGATTGGCTGCATTCAAACCCTGGTAAGTTCGTTACCAATTTTCAAGTTGGCCAACTGTTTGGCATCGCTTATAATAGGGCTGCTACGATGAACAACTCCATTAATGGCTTAAAAAAAAAAACAAAAAAAAAACAGGGTTGCTCCCTTTGAACAAAAACGTATTTGGTGAGGAAGACTTCCCTATTCATTCTCACAGGGTTAATTCTTCAACAGATAGGCTTAATTCAAGTCCAGTAACGCCGAGCACACCACAACCAAGTTGCAGTACCGCCAATGTGGAAGTAGACCAACCGTCAAGTTCCAACCGGCTGTTAGTTACTCCTGAAGAAATACACTCTTTCCCTAATTTACCAGAGAGAGACCCATCAAAGCCAAGTAGAGCCCGTCAGGCCTGTATCATTACATCAACGCAATATCAAAAAGAATTGACTGAAAGCAGTGATAAGAAAGCGAAACAATCTCTGACAAGACACCTCTTTCCTACTAAGAAAAACAAACTAATGAAGGATAAGAAATCGTCAAAGGATGACACAGAAAGAAAACTAAATGAAGATAAAGGGAAAGGAAAAGGCAAAGGGGTCTCAACGGGAAAAGGCAAATTTCAAAAGAAGAGAAATGTCAGTGACGATGACTGCAGTTCAATGAATGACGAAGAAAACATTTCCTTCCACGATAGCAGTGATGATATTGACGACGACAATGACCCTGAATGTATTTTTTGTGGGTGTCTTTATTCACAGGACAAAGGTGGGGTGCAATGGCGACAATGCCGAAGGTGTTGTAGATTGGCACATGAGGACTGTGGGGCGGATGGCCTGTTCGTTTGTAAGCAGTATGCAAAAATAGAACGTAAACTCAAATAATAATTTCAAAACAATTGTAGTAACTCAACTTTTTTTTAAAAAAAATGTCGTCTTTTTTGTTAGTTATTAAGTGCAGAAATGAAACATTCAGTACAATGATGTTTATTTTTTTCAATTTTACAATGTGATCGATAATTACAAACATTTACAGTCAGACAAGGGTGGTCTCATATTGGGACCACTTTTTTTCACCCCCCCCAAAATGTAACACTCTAAAAACAATGTAAAACAATACAAAAATAAGAGTTGTGTTATATTTCTTTATATGTTCTAGATAGGTAAATATATGACATAAAATAATATCCATTTGCTTCTTTCATACATCCTTTAGTTGTCTAGTGGTATATGAAAAACAAAAGGGCTCTCATATTCGGCACCACCACCCTAATGTTTCTTTTCAGAAAAATTTACCATTGGAAAATGTGTCCATTATTTCACCTGTTTCACTAATGAAATTAGTATTAAGATGCATGCTGACAAGAGTAATTGTTATGTTACGGCTTTGTGTGTCACGTATTTCTAGTTAATAGATGATAGTACGTCTTTTATTTTCACAATATATAAATGTATTTTTTGCAATAAATTGAAATACGACCCTGAATTAAAGTTAGGCTTTAATATTTACACAGCTGTTTTAAAAAACGAGGAATTATTTACCTTAACGTAATATACATGTATATCTGGTCAAATATTCTGCACATGTTCCATTTAGATCGATTTATTTTATTTTAATGTTGATATTTTTAGATTATTTGTTTTGATATGATAAAAAAATTATCCTTTATATCACTACCACAAAGCTTGCACTTGTTACACATGTATATTGCCAAGTCGACCTAGATGTAGTACAAAATTACAAATTTTAATAATTATCTTTAAAAGTTTACACGGGTGAACATATGTTTTGTTGCGTTGCAATTATAAATTGTTGTAACCTAATTTAGGGATGCTGATTTAAATCTAAATTTAGTTTTTCACTGTAAGCTCTCTATTTCTTGCAATTCAACACGTTAATTTTTAACCTTTATTTTAAATTTTCCAAATGCAAATGTTTTAAAGTTTGATGCCGGACCCCGTGGCCGAGTGGTTAGCACATCGCGGTGCGACGCCAGGGGTCTTGGGTTCGAATCCCGCTCGGGCTTGGTTGTTTCTAAATGTCCATTCATCAATTTCATCATTTCATCCCTCATCCCCATCTTCGCAAATTAGCCAAGAGGCACAAAACGCGAAGTAAAATAAACGAAATCAATCAATTAAAGTTTGATGCCATCATGGCGAAGATATTATTCATTTAATGACAACTAAGTGTAGGTGCTCCAAAATATGCATTGCAGGTTGGAAATATAGTAAAATGAAAGTACTTTTTAAAAGTTTTAAACATGTATTTAATATAGAGAAATATGAATGTAAATGTAAAGAGTTTTTCTTTAAACTAACATGTATGTCTACGCACAGAAAGCATGTAATGTAAATAAAAATATATGCATGGCATGCAAAGTTCAAATAGGTTATATTCAGGCAAAAATTTGCACTTGTAGCCATTGACGTCCGCAGGATTTTTTTCCAGGGAAGGGCAAGGAAGATATTTTTTTTCAGGGGGTGCAAACAAGGCACATTTTCTCCAAAAATAGTGTTGTTCCCTAAAAAAAAACATTGCTTAAACTTGAATTTATGGTGTTCATGCAATAAATAACACATATTATTGTGGCTAAATTGAAATTATTTGTGTGAAATACATATTTTTTGGTTCACTTTCATATTTCAGGGGGGGCACAGCCTCCCCTTGCCCCCCTTCCGGACGCGTAGCTTTTATGTGGACTTTCGCAGGGCAATCTGATTTGATGCCCCAGCATTAGTCTGCCATCATAATATTGTCCCCTAGCCAGAGGCGTCTCGTGAACGCATGCGGTGCATGCTACGCAAGCGTCAATTGTGGGGAAAAGGACAGCTTGCTCTGCGACGACATTCATGAGCATTTCTACATTCTAATTTCTATATATAGGAGAAGTATTTATTTTACACGAGACCGCTGAACTAAGCTTATATTACATTTCTTGGTTCTGAGGTGACGCATGCGTCAATTGTGGGAAAAGAATTATTACTTTCTTTCACTTCAGATCCAAGAAATGTAATATAAGCTTAGTTGAGCGCTCTCTTGTAAAATAAATATTTCTCCTATATGAAGAAATTAGAATGTAGAAATGCTCACTAATGTCGTCGCAGAGCAAGCTGTCCTTTCCCCACAATTGACGCATGCGCATCATGCACCGCATGCGTTCACGAGACGCCTCTGCCATTAGCCCTTTGGTAGCACTTTTCCATCGTTTTCTGGTCTTGATGAAAGCTTTTCCCTGTTCATCGCTAAAAATTCCAAGGGTCTCTGTCTGTTCAGGAAATGAATCTTTACACTCATGTTGCACCCAAAAATTGCGTGAGGCCAGCAGCATTCAACCACAACCTCATGATTTGTTCAACCATTTTTTTTTGCCGAAAACATCCATGCTGCCTTCTTGTAATTATATTTCTGCCAAATTCTTCTTCATATACAACGATACGAATTTGAGGTCCATCGAACGCACCTACTTCGAGTGAAACGCCCTGTATAACGTGGAAACAGGAAAGCCTTAACGGTAACTAAGTCTCATTGGTCCCTTGCTAAACTATAAAAGTTTTCACCCGATTCCAATTTCTCCAGATACATTACTCTCTGACATATTGAAGGGAACTAACGGTAACCTTTCTATATTCTCTTCCACGATTCTGTGGAGAAGCACCACACATAACGAACGAGAAGGGGAAAAAGCGAGTGGGCGGAGCTAAGCAGTACGGGCTTTTGTAAACAGATGGGGCTGCGGTCGGGTTGCGTAATTTGTCGAGAATGGTGATCTTTTAGAATAGGAAACTAACTAATTAACTCTATAGCCTTCTTAAACCCGAAGGTTCATGGCTGCAGCAACACGAGCCTTCCATCTTTCCCTATCTTGAGCAAGATCTATATACTCTTTTTCATCCCAACCGATTTCCCTTAGGTCCATCTCAACGTTGTCCCTCCATCTTCGTCTTGGCCTTCCCACAGGTCTCTTACCATCAGGTTTCCCAACAAGAATCCTGTAAACTCCTCTTTCCTCTCCCATTCGTGCCACATGGCCTGCCCACCTAAGTCTTCTTGATTTAATTATTCTAATAAGATCTGGACATGAATACAAATTATGTAGTTCTAAATTATGTAACCTTCTCCACTCACCTGTCTCCTCATACCTTTTAGGTCCAAAGATTTTCCTAAGGATCTTATTTTCAAATACTCTCAATTTATGTTCCTCTTTCAATGTGAGGGACCAAGTTTCACATCCATATAATACTACAGGCAAAATTACTGTTTTGTATATTTTAACTTATAGTTTCTTAGATATTAAACGAGAAGACAAAAGTTTATAAAGAGAGAAGTAACATGCATTTCCTGAATGAAACCTACTTTTTATTTCCTCTTTAATATAATTTTCATTTTTTAACATTACTCCTAAGTACTTGAATTTGGAAACTGGTTCAAACAAGTTGTTATCAATAATTAGGTTTTGATTATTACCTAACACTTGGTTTCGGCCTGTAAGCATATATTTAGTTTTCTCTTTGTTAACTTCCAAACCTATCTCTTTAGCAGATTTGAAATATATTTTAGCATTATTCTTAATTGTATTCACATCACCTCCCAGTAAGTCTACATCATCTGCATATGCTAACAACTGAGTCACACCATTTAATTTTAGTCCTACTTTACTTTATTTTACCTTCATAACAGCATATTCTGAGGCAAAATTAAAGAGCAATGGAGATAATGCATCTCCTTGTTTTAACCCATCATGAATTGTAAATTTGTCAGACATATTAATACCCACACGAATTTTACTATCTGTTTCACTGGTGCATATTTTTATCATACTAACAAGCTTCTTAGGTATTCCAAACTCCACTAATATATTATATAATTTATCTCTTTTGACCGAATTATATGCTTTTTTGAAATCAATGAATAGCTGATGGACATTTTGATTATATTCCCACTTTTTTTCAAGTGTCTGTCTGATGTGAAAAATTTGATCTGTAGTTGATCTGTTACGTTTAAATCCACATTGATAATCACCTATAATTTCATTAGCATATGGGGTTAGTCTTGTTAAAAGAATGTTAGATAATATTTTATATGTTGTTGAGAGTAGGGAAATTCCACGGAAATTATTGCAGTTCATTTTATCACCTTTTTTAAACACAGGAACACTTATGGATTCTTTCCACTGTTGAGGGATTTCTTCTTTATTCCATATTAAACAAATTAATTTATGAATTTGACATATTAATGAATTTCCACCATATTTAATTAACTCAGCTGGTATTAAATCAATGCCAGGTGCTTTGTTATTCTTCAGCCTTTAAATAGCATCTTTAACTTCAGTCAAGTTAGGTTCTGGAACTAAAGGTTCTGCTGTGTGTACTTCATTCACTTCTGATTTATCTCCTACATGGACATTTAAAAGGTCATTAAAGTAGTTCTTCCATCTATTTAGAATATCGCTTGGGTCAGCTAGAAAATCACCGCCTTTATCTTTTATCAAGTTTACATTAGGTTGGCACCCCTTTCTAAACTCATTTACACCTTTGTGTAAATCTCTGATATTTTTATTTTTGCTGTTTGTTTCAATTTCGTTAATTTTGCTTTTCAAGTAATCTCTTTTTTTACTTCTAAACGTGCGGTTAACTTCTCGCTTTATTCTATTATAATTGTTTAGATCTGTATCATCAGAGTTGTTTAACCACCTAAGTCTAGCCTGATTTCTTTTTTCTATTAGATTATGACATTCATTATCAAACCATGGCTTACTTTTTCTCGGTTTATGGTATCCTATACTTTCTTTAGCTGCTGATTCTATTGCATTACGTATGTGCTCCCAATTCTTATTTACGTCTCTTTCATTTATATTTTCATCATCATTTAAATCCTGCAAAACATCAAATCTATTTGACAGTTTAATTTGGTAATATTTCTTAATTCTTTCATCAGTAAACTTTCCTGTATCAAATTTTATAACTTTTAGATTTTGTTGCTTATGATTTATCATTGAGAGTCTTTCTCGTAATTTAGCAATTACTAAATAATGGTCACTTTCACAGTCAGCACCTCTATGTGTACGAACGTCAATTATACTACTATGCCTTCTCTTATCAATGAGAATATGATCTATCTGATTATGAGTTTTACCATCTGGAGAAGACCAGATATATTTATGGATATATTTATGATTAAAAGTGGTACTTTTCACAATTAAATTCTTTGAGGTTGCAAAAGTAATCAATCTTATACCATTATCGTTACTTAATTCATGAAGACTTTCTTTACCAATCGTGAGTTTAAATGTCTCTTCTTTGCCAATCTGTGCATTACAGTCATCTAACAGAATTTTTATATCACACTGAGAAAATTTATCAAAGACCTGTTCCAACTCTGTATAAAAATCAAGATAGGTAAGGGTTCCAAAAAGTAAAGGCAAACTATAAATAACTCACTAGCGCAAGAAGTTTGGGGTGGATAGTTTAAATATTTCGTTGAGTGGTAATTGAGCTTCAGTGTGTTAATACTTTCTTCCTAATAGCGTTCTTTTACCCGTTCCTCTTGAATTTTCACTTCTGTATAAAATGTTTGAAGTTACTCAAATAAGCGTAACAGAATAATCTGCCTTACCTGAGCAACAGACACACAAATTTCAAAACAAAATTAGTGCTTTGGTAATGCGATGCTATTGAGCTAATTTCCTGAAATCGTGTGCCATTATGAACCGTGCGGCGAAGAGCGCTCGTCTCTGGATGTGAATTCTGAACAATTCATTAACTTATGGGATGTGGGAAGGCGCATTTGCCCCAGCAGAAGCTCTGTCTCAAATTATTCAACTACTCGCTGCGTTGAAGACAATGGAGGTAGTATCTTGTTCAAATTAATTGCGGTGCACTCCCTTCTGTTTCGTGTACCGAGTACGCATTCATTCTTCAATTGCATTCTCTTTGTACCCCGCCGTAAAGTCATTAGTGAGTGCAGACGGTAAGAGCAATGTACGTAGCACAGGTACTATGCAAAACGCTAAGGTCTCTTAGGGCATGTTAATTGCATGAAACAAGGTAATAGCGTTCGTATACAACATTTTCTACGTTTTTCTGAGTCTGGCAATTTCTAAGAATGGAAGTGGGAAGAAACTTCCGTCACATTTATTATACTCATAAATTTCGCACGTGTAGCACGTACTTTGAGTAAATTAACTTAATCTCCCAGTTTTATGTTCAGTATTAGTTCAAGGGGGATCTGCATCCTGCCGCCCCCTTGGTGGAGTGGTTAGCACATCGTGCTACGACGCCAGGAGTCCCGAATTCGAATCCCGGCCTGGGCATGGATGTTTGTGAATGTCAATTCATCAATTTCATCAAATCAGCACTCATCCTCATCTTTGCAAATTAGCCAGAAGTGGCACAAAAAGCGAAGTAAAATAAAGCAAATCTATCAATCTGACGACTCTCAAAAATTAGCTTGTTATACTGATTGAAGTTATGAGTATTTGGAGTTTGAGTTTTAATTTTAAGTTCAATTTATGCACAGATAGGCTAATCGGGAGTGGACCTACAGTTTAAAATTGGATCCGAAATACTCTGTGTCTCCACAGAGTATCGAACCCGAGACCCCTTGTTTACAAAACAACAGTGTTACTATTGCGCCACCGGGGAGGCCCAATATTGGTTGAAATATTTTGACAACAATAGTAGTTGTTTGTGTGAGAACAAGAGAGATGTAACTCCAATTTATAAAATTACAGGCGAAAGGAAATTGTGTATTCTTAGCAACATGTCTGACTCTTCAAAATACTTGGTAAATTAGTGATAAGTGGATACATCTTTGGAGTTAAGTTCTTTTTGTTCCCATACCACGAGTTATAATGTGTGTCTCAAAAATTTGTTTCTAATTTTATTTGCAAGTTAGATGTTTTGATTTTATATCCACAGTGATACTTGAGTCAGATATTCCTGCATTAATTAACACCATTGCATGTTATCGTATCAATCCCTAAGATTATATGTTTATTTTATAAAAGCCTCTCTGAATGCTTCATGTTGACCAGGGCATTCACTTGTTTTTCTCAGTTGTCTCAGCCTCTGAGGCATGTAAACAATGCACAGTGTTGTGCTATGCAAACCTCCTGAGCTATTCAGGAAACAGGTAGTTTCTTCTGCCTATGGAGTCAGCGGTTTGCATAGTGGCAATTAAAAACACGATTCGTCATGGAGGAAGAGCTCCATGGCCTAGGGATATAGAGGTGAGACAAGCTGAGAGGGGACTGACTTTTGAATTGGGATTGAGAAGAGAGAAGAGGTTAGGAGAGCAGTGGGGCAGAAGTGAGACGACGCTCTGATCAACCGATAGAGAAGCCAACAGAGGACTTCGTATATCTTATTCATCGTAATTATCTTCATTCGTCAGATAGACAGGCACCTATCCTAAGACCCAGCCATGATTCAGGTTCAAAGGTTCAGAAAACCCAACGAGTGACCATTGTCTTTTCTAGTTGAATAATTCCTAAATCTTATTTGTACCTTTCGTATTGCCAATCGTTTACTCGTCCTGCCAATGACGAGTGCTCTGATCAGATGATGAATGATGAATAGCTTACATCAAGCAGCAATTAATTGCAAAGTGACTGGTTCTGATCCCATCATTCTATAGAATGATACGCTATGCCTAACAAGGGCTTCGAATGGAGACTTCAGGGTTCACATTGGCCCTTGCTAAACATCCCTTCCCGCGGCAACAGTCGGTGGTGCGTTTCTATCGATGTAGTGTCTGAAATAAAGGTTAATGTTTGGGTGATATATCATCCAGGCGATATGAACAAGACGATATCGTCAAATTATTTGGCGATATATAACGTGTCGGCGATATAACGACACGATATCTGGCGATATATATTGTGTCGGCGATATATCGTCTCGATGTTTGGCGATATATCGTCTCGATGTTTGGCGATATATCGTCACGAAATTTGGCGATATATATCGTAGATGAGGATATGACGATACGGAAGAAACATCGTATCGTATCGTCTATAACGATATTTTCTTGACATATTACGCGGTATCAAATTTGCGATATCGTTCATCCCTAGTTCTCGCACCTATCACGGACGGTTACCACCCCACAAAGGAGGACGACCCTTAGGCTGCATTTACATCTAAGCTGAAGCAACGATAACAATCAAGTGGAGAGAAGATTTCGCAAAAGGATAAACGAGGCGAACATTGACCAAGTGTAAAACTGCCAAAAAACTGAATTATAGTATTCATTGTTTTACAATCTTATCTGCGCTGGTGCGAAAATTTTGGTAAGTGAAAATAGTTATTTTGAAAATTTGAACACTTTCAAGCTATTTGTAAACTATATAGTTATCTTCGTTTTTTTTACTTTGTGTGTTTCATGCATAGTAATGAACACACATTATTATGTTATTGAATTTTTCTTACGTTATAAATACTACGAGATTTTCCATAGTTGAAGTGGCAGCACAGAATTACGTGTATTTCTTTATAAAAGACCCATTCTCTTTTGTATGCTTTTAAAAGTAGCAAGGGATGTTCGAAAATTCTTTAAAAACTATCTGGTTTTGTCCAATAGGCGAGGATGGAGGGTATAATCCGTCTGTCTTGCATCTAATTCTGTCTTGCGTCTAGCACTAATCGGATGGACCCAAAGCTGTTTCCGTTTTCGTAAGACTTTCCCTCTTGGGTCATTTCCCTCTAACGCCAATGCTATATCAGCCAAGCCTGTCGTTACAAAATTCCTTAAACATTGTGATTACAATCTGCAGGAACTTTGTACCTGAAAATTAGGTGTACGTACACTGCCAAGCATCCACCACCAGGGTAACGATGAATGTACCTTGAAGGGAGCGAAGCCTGACCGCTAGTGTGAATACCCCATGACCCTGATGGGACCGTCACCTGAGAGTTTCTTGAGCGTATATGTGAATGTAGCTTTAGACGACGTAATAGCAGAGCTCTATGCTGCCGAGCGCATTCCCAGGTTGCGGATAGGGGAACGGCCTACAGATATGTAGGCTAGCTGCGACAAATAAGCAGTTGTGGACAAGAAGCGTCAGTGTCAACAGGATGTGGAGAGAGTTATTTCTGGCAAGGATAACTCTCATTTAAAAACCACAAAAATCCAGCGACGACACTGAGACATGGCGAGTAAGTGCCGCCATTAAATAAGCACTGCCCCTGCTGCCTTGCAGGTAGGAGAGGGATCTCTAAAGGCTAAGGGAAGGAAAACCCTGACAGAAAACCAAGGGGTAGGAAGAGCCCTTAGGCGTGGTGAAGCCAGTCTTCCTAGGGGTAGGAACCTCGAATACAAATCCCTGGTCCTCCAGGTAGGGGGTTGGGCGTAAGGCCGGCACCCTTACCCCGTAAAACAACCTCCCGCTACGAACTCTCAGACAAGCAAAGCCGGACGGATCTATAAGAGACGACCCAAGCAATGTAAAAGGCTAAGGAATGTGGATATTAATGTGGCAACCTGGAATGTCTGTACCATGCTCCAACCAGGCAAAATGAATGAAATTGCAGATGAATTAATAAAATATAACATGCAAATAACAGCATTACAAGAGATAAGATGGAATGGGGATGGATGGATCAAAAAAAAGAATTCTCTCTTATGTATAGTGGGCATCCAACAATTAAAGGAAGGAATGGCACAGGTTTTTTAGTTACTGGAAATGCGAGGAAATGTATACTCGGATTTGAACCAATAAATGACCGAATATGTAAATTAAGAATAAAAGGAAAATTCAACAATATGACCTTTATATGTATATATGCACCAACTGAAGACACAAACAAAGAAGATATTGAACATTTCTATAGTGAACTGTCAGATGTATGTGACAGAGTACCAAAACATGATGCATTAATTCTACTGGGGGATTTTAATGCAAGAATAGGTAATGAATCCAGCAGCAGTGGAGTATCAGGCAGATTTTCCCTACACAAAGAAACAAGTGACAATGGAGAAAGGCTGATTCAACTAGCACAATTACAAAACCTTGATATCAGTAGCACCAGATTTAAGCATAAAAAAATCCACAAAGGGACTTGGAAAATACCCGGTGAACAACGATGTAATCAAATTGATCATGTACTGATCAATAAGAGGAGAGCTACATTAATAATTGATGTCAAAACATATAGAGGACCTAGTTGTGATACGGATCACTATCTTGTTAGAACTAAAATAAGACAAAGGATTAGCATGGTTAATGATGGAATATACAAGAAAACTAAGAAATGGAACATAGAAAAATTGAAGAAATCTTCTATACAAAATACATACAGACAAGAAATACAAACAAAACTCGATGAAGCAGGAGAAGAAGTTGATGTAGAAGTCGAGTGGGATAATTTAAGAAACATCATAGATAGTACTGTTAATCAGGTTTTAGGAACCAAAGCATATGAAAAAATTAAGATTGGTATGATGAAGAATGTAAAAAGGCGGTTAAAGCAAAAAATGAAGCTAGAAATAGTTGTCTTAATAGAACTACAAGATCAAATAGAGAAAAATATGAAAATCTGAAAAAGCGTGCTAAGAAAATGTGTAGAGAAAAGAAACGCCAAGCAGTAAAAACACAAATAGAAATGTTACAAGAACTAAACACCAAAAAATAATATAGAAAATTCTATCGAACCCAGAAAGTTATAACACAACAGTATAAACCAAGAACTAGAAACTTAAAATCCAAAGACGGTCAAATCCTAACTGAACAAGCAGAAATAATGAATAGATGGAAAGAACACTTCCAAGGAGTTCAGCACAACCAGGATTTAGAAGTGCCCTACTGGAATACGATGAATCAGCAGGATAATGAAAACATATTAGTTGATGCACCAACATACGAAGAAGTGGAGACAGTAATTAAAAACTTTAAAAAAATGAAAGCACCAGGAAATGACAATATGAACAGTGAACTTATACAAGCAGCTGGAAAAAAAATGTATCGTAGAATACATAAACTTATAATTAATATATGGAATCGAGAACAAATGCCAAATGATTGGAACATAGCACTAGTGTGCCCTATACTTAAAAAAGGAGATAAAACAGTCTGTGAAAATTATAGAGGCATATCACTACTAAATAACCTATATAAAATACTTGCAGCAATAATTAACATCAGACTAACTGATTATGCCGAAGATATTATAGGAGAGTATCAAAGTGGATTTAGGAATAACAGAAGTACTACAGATAACATCCTGATGATGCGTTTGATATTCGAGAAATGCTATGAATATGATATAGATTTGCATGTTTTGTTTATTGATTTCAAACAAGCCTTCGACTCAATATATAGACCAACAATATTACAAAGGTTACAAGAAATTGGAATACCAAATAAATTAGTAAGATTAATCCGAATGACAATTCAAAACACTAGAGCCTCAGTTAAAATTGAAAATGCAAGATCGGACTTTTTCGATGTCATGACAGGAGTCCGCCAAGGAGATCCTCTTTCAGCAACATTATTTAATTTGGTTTGGGCTCGGTGATTAAAAAATTAGATGTGAGAAGAGACATCAGTACTAGACTAAAACAAGTCACAGCATATGCTGACGATGTAGCTATTGTAGCAAGAACTAAGAAAGCTCTTTCAGAAACGTTTATAAGTCTAGTAGAGGAAGCTGCAAGAGTAGGACTCCAAGTCAATGAAAAGAAAACTAAATACATGCATATTAACAGAACAAACATGAATAATAACAGATCAATATTAATAAATAATTACTCTTTTGAATGTGTTAGTAACTTTACATACCTTGGATCTACACTTAATGAAAACAATAAAATAGAATCTGAAATAGACGAAAGAATAAAGAAAGGTAATAAGGCCTATTATGTAAATGTATCCCTGCTAAAATCGAAACTTCTGAAACGAAATACAAAAATGAAGATATATCTTACTATGATAAGACCAGTGGTTACATATGCTGCTGAAACCTGGACCCTAACACAGAAGGATAGAAACAAATTAAGTATATTTGAGAGACAAATTTTAAGGAAGATCTTTGGCCCGGTACAGATAGAATATGATGTATGGAGAATAAGAAATAATGTGGAACTAGAAAAATTAATCAATGGTGCAGACATTATACGATATATCAAAAGTCAACGAATTAAGTGGTTAGACCACATACAAAGAATGGATAACATGAGAACTATAAAACGTATACTAGAATGGAAACCTATGGGAAGGCGACCAATTGGAAGACCTAGGATGAGATGGATTGAAGATGTATGCGAAGATTTAAAGTCAAAGTTAGAAATTGGAAAGAAATGGCAAAGAAGAGGAAAGATTGGAATGATTTGTCTGAGAAAGCTAAAACCCACAAAGGGTTGTGATGCTAATGGAAGAAGAAGAATTGCGATGTAATATTTTTTCTGTTTTGGAGCTTCTATATTGCCTTAGATACACTACGAGCATTTCCATAAGACAAAACGATAGATAGATAAAGCTATGGAAAGAAAGAAACCGATAAATATACGAGGGTCGGAAAGAAAGTAGTGACAAAACTGTCGTCAGGTCGCGTTGCTGTCCTCAGTATGTCTAGAGGTAAGGCATGTCTATACAACGCACTCATTATTGCCATTGCAGTAGTTGCAGACGGACGAATACGAAGTTGTGAAGTGGTTTGAAATTTGACCGCTCTGAGGCGATGTTTTCAAAGAGTGAGCATTGTTCTTGGATTACGATTGTGGTGGAGCGTTGCAGAAACGCAACGGCCCATTTGGCACGTTACAGCGTGAAAAGTCGCGAGTTTCGTTACAGAATCATCTACATAGAAGAAAATTTTGAGCGATCTTACGAGCCGGAGCTGAAACTCTAGTCCAATGAATGGTTTTTCCACCCTAAACAAATGCGCGAAGAGCCTGGGAATGTAAAAGTGATACTGATAATGGCGTATAATGTGGAGGGTGTGACTTGCCATTATGCAGTTCCTCCGGGGGTACACTGTGAATGTCGATTACTACTGAAGATTGTTGAAAAATCATCTTCGTCCTGTTCTGCGGAGAACATCGAAACACGTCTGCCCATTGTCCATCATGGCAATACCCGCTGTCAAAATGCGCTTCGTGAAAGGCAATTACTCACACGCTGAGAGTGAGAGGTACTGAAACATCCTTCATATTCACTAGACATGAACCCCTGTGACTTCGATCACTTTCTCCGTGTCAAGGAACCACTGAGAGGGCATCGTCTAGCACCACCGGAGACACCATCCTGCAAGCAATAGGGCGCTCCTTCATGGACATTGGAACAGTTCTTTTCTATCACTGTTCATATCTATACTTCATTTATAATTATTTTATCATATCGTTCAAGAATTCTATCATTTCTTCTTATTTCTAGATCTTTCCAGCATTTCTCCGATTTTGCAGCAACTTCTTGCCAGTATTGCTGCAAGATTCCCCCTCGCATACTCTAATTCGCCACACGTGTCCCATAACGGATTCGACCCGAGTCTAGCCTCGCATCACAGCCATCTTTACTTCTGAAATACCTATGTCTTTACACTTAACTTTCTTGCGAATATCTTATATCTGGCAACTATCGGCTAACCCTAGCTCTCTCTTATATTCATCTTTCCACTAATGGCCCAGAGGAAGCCACTGCTATTGTCAACTATGTCTCTTTCTCCAGCCATTCTGACGACACAACTCATAGAACTCATTTCCTCACAATAACCTCTTTTATACGTCCCGATCATCTGGTCTGCATCCTCCTGTACTGGTTGCAAACTCCAAAGATGTGACACTAGAATTATAGTAATATAATAATATGGTTGGATACTTTGCTTTCGTGTAACGGGAATATATTGCCTGAACTCATAGGAGGTTTGACATCACTGCAAACTGTCCTTTGCTGCTTGTAACTTTTCCCTCCAAATTTCCACCAATAGAATTCGAAAAGTCAACTCAATTTCGGCATAACCATAACCTTCTAAATTTTGTGGAAACAGTTTTGACTCGAGTACGGATAAGGACGCAGGTGTCGAGCAGCATCGAGATCCGTCGGTCACCACTGAGCAGTTCTAGTTCGGACTCACCAAAGAACAGTCCCGAATGTACGAAGTATTGTTGTGGACAGTGCTATGATATACATAAGTATGTGAAGTGAGATAGACAAGTTTACGTCCAAGTTGTTGTGCTTGCTTTCAGCACCGAATGTACTAAGTATTTTTGTGGACAGTGTTATGAAATACATAAGAGTGTGAAGTGATATAGACAAGTTGACGCCCAAGTTGTTGTGCTTGCTTTCAGCACCGAATGTACGAAGTATTGTTGTGGATAGTGTTATGAAATACATAAGCATGTGAAGTGAGATAGACAAGTTTACGTTCAAATTGTTGTGCTTGCTTTCAGCACCGAATGTACGAAGTATTGTTGTGGACAGTGTTATGATATACATAAGAGTGTGAAGTGAGATAGACAAGTTGACGTCCAAGTTGTTGTGCTTGGTTTCAGCAAGGAACTAAACGCACAAATGGATCGGTTTGAGCAATGCAGAAACGGTGTTCCAACCAATGACCATAGGACACAAGAATAGGATCTGCACCAGGGCAGTGTCCCCCATGAACCCATGGAGTGGGAAGATTACAAAAGTAAACAACAGTGCGGTAGCCCAGGTGATGCAATAATTATCCCACTTTCAAACATTTCAATGGGAAAGAACTGCAACATCTGTACTTATAAACTTTGTTCTTTTCTTTTCATCTAAATTAAACTCAGTTAAATTGTTTCCAATTTTTTAAAGTATTTCTCTTCGTTTTGCAATGAAAACCTTCAGTGGTATCCCACCCGTATCGACTAGCTAGCTGTAGGCGGACTGTGGTGATTGTTTCATTGGTATTTGGTTGTATCTACCGAAGGATTAGTTCTTAATCCTGAAGGTGGCGGCACCCTAATATCCGTGCATCATCGGCACTGTTCGCCGATGCAATGGAAGAGACCATTGCATCTAAGACTGTTAAGTTGTACCATCTCAATATGAATAAAAAACTGCACTGCTACTTACGTTCACTGTCTTTTTTCAGTGTGGCAGAGGATCATAAACATGGCTCTCATAAACATTGAGAGAACGAACGTGAAAGTTTGCACTTTCTGCAATAAATGGTTTGTCATGTGTGTGTGTGTCTCAATACCTTCGTTTCAACCCTCGTATTATGTTAGAACCCGTATTCGATAGATTCTGAGAATCGACCACAGAAGGTCCTCGGCCATCAAAGCGACCTCTAACCATATAATGTAAAATTACTCTGTCTTATTCTACTTTTCGGTTGGGATTAATCCATTCTGTGCAAGACATACTACCTTAGATAATACGCCTCCTACAGTCTTATCAAACTGTCCGTTAATAGAAGATTTTCTGGAGCTGTTCTGCTTGTGTGTAAACAAAATATATTTTCCAGGAAGAGCTTACACGAGACATTTTACCATTGGGGCTCTTGTTTATCGTCGCACGGAGAATAAAAAATATAGAAAACACGCAAGTAGCACATTCTTATCAATAAAACCACCCAATGATAAGCCGAGTTAACACGGCCCCAGTGTGCGCTCCCTACAAAACCAAAACCACCTCTGTTGAAGCTCACGGGCAGTGCAAATAGGGATAGTATGTGTTGTCTTGATTCTCCCCTCTAGCTGACTGTAGTTAATTACGCATGTTTCATGGTTGGATAAATGCATAAAGGCGAGGTGCTTGTTCACACCCATATTTGCATTCTCGTCTGCAAATATGTTTTTCCTGCATCGTTCAAATACAAAGTTCGTCAAACAGCGCTCTGAAAATTAGATATTTCCGGTAAACAAATGAAGCTAGATATGCAGCTGAATTGAAGCTGTGCCGACATGTGTTTTTTGTTACAGGGTGCCCGAAAAGTTTTAGCATCCGAACCTTGACTGAGATTGTAATGGAATTAGACTTCATTAGAATCGTAAATGCTTCTGAAATTTTACATGAAATTGGAAAATGTGATACATTTCTGAACTTTTCTTTAAAACTTACATGATTCGTTGATTGATATAATTTATTTTACTTTGTTTTTATGACACTTTTGGCCAATCTCGAAGATAAGAATGAGTGATGATATTATGAAATTGACGAATGGACATTCACAAAGCACTCCCACGCCCAGGCAGGGATTCGAACCAGAGATCGTTGGCGTCGAGGCAGCTGCGCAAACCACTCCACCACAGAGGCCTGATTTAGTACTTAAATTTGCGTAAAAAGTGTTTAATTCATTACGAATCGTATTATACAATTACCGTGTTATTCTTTTAAATAAATAATAGTAATCCTTGCATAAAAAATTGTAAAATGTATTTATGAGTTTTTTAAATATAGATTACTATTACTCTTTTAAAGAATATTACTAATTTAACATATGGTAGAAACAAAACAATGTCAAGCAATATTTTGTCTTCCATTCCTTTAGTTTATCATTCATCCTCATAGTCGCGATTAATTCAAGAGTTTGAAACACAATGTAAAATTTATGAGTAAAAGAAAAATATAAAAAAATATCTTCTATAGTCATAGCTTTAAGCTAGGGTACGTTTCTCCTGTATTTACCTTAGTTTCAAGGTACAAGTTATACAGTCAAGTAAATGCCTACAAACTTGAAAAAACAATTGCATATATTATGAAACTTATGAAATCCATCTAAATTCAAAACTCCGTGTGTTCTGCATTTTCATTTTTAAATTAGAGAAATATAATTATATTGTTCAAATTTATAATCATAATTGGATTGAAAAGTAAACCAAGCAGCCTTAAGAAACTCATGTATGTTCAACCATAGTATAATTATTTCTTTTAGAAATATGCTCATTAAACCGGCATTCAAGAAACTTCATTTTTGTAATTTATCTGGAATTCAAAAGATTTCTTTAATGAATGAACGAAGTGCTACGTAGGTACACCTGTTAGCTACTCACCTCGGAACCATCGGAAGTGACATTTCAGAGTTCCAGTTCTTAGGCTTTTGGTCGAACCCGAAGTTAGAATTAAAAGTTCCTCTTCCTAGATCCCACTGGAGCCAGTTCGAAGAAACAGATTCCCTTGAAACTTTGTATAGAGGCTATGCAGCCCATGAGAAATGAATGCCGACGAAAAAGCTCCACGTTTCACCACCAGGTGGATATGTGGCTCTGAAAAACAAACACAAGTTGGACATGCAAGCCTTAAATTTCAGTTGATGTCAGTACAGCATTGTTCATGTTAGCTTTCAGCCCTGACAGAGTCCGTACACGTTCCTCAGCTAAACGCCGTATGGGTTCAAGTCCGGAAATTTGGATGGCCAGAAAGAAGAAAAATGGAGATGACACCATAATCGCTAAAGTTGGCACGAAGCACGTTATTCTATTTTCGGACAACATTCGGGGATGTTCCATCTTGCACGAAGACATGGATATCTCAAAATTAGTTTTCTTTGAGGCAGGAACCACATGGTATGAAAGACGTTGAGCGTAACGTGAATTCGTAAAGGGTAGCATGAAACGAATTTGCGGTGTCAGCTCCTCAAAGCAAAGGGGTCCAGAATGAAATCAACTTTGAATCCACATGATACAGTGACGTAATCGGAACCCAAAGTCTGTTTCAGAGCTACATTCTCACCTGCTGGGGAAAATATGAACTTTTTCGTCAGCATTCGCTTCCAAATGGTCTGCATTGCCTCTACACCAAGTTTCAACGCAATTCGAACGTGCTCTAGGGAACTCTGAAAACAGGAACGTTAAATCTAACCACGCTGTAACTAATCTCGGAAACAAACAACGAATGCAACAGAAGGTGTTGAGGTGAAGAGGAACTGTAGGAAAAGAAACTGTAGTCTGTCTCAGCTATATTTTGAGCAAGGGAGCGCACAGCGGCAGAGAAGGGGGGATCGAAAATGAGCAGAGCGAAGCAGTACACGCTGCTGCGTAGACTGGTAGCTGCTGTCGTTTTCCCCCTTCAGGTACATTCCCTCTCATGTGTTCCTTGATGCAGCCGTCTCGCGTCTCACTTGTTTTCGTTTACTTGCTCCAGAGACTGCTGGGACAGAGTATAAGTCGAGATAATGTCATTGCAAAGAATCTACGATCTTCAGATTCGAAATATTAAACGATGTGAAGTGAAAGATATATTTGAATTCGATGGAAGCAATAACGATTCGAAGATTCTATTCAAATCATATTTTTCCCTTGTCAACAGAAGTCCGTAAAATGTAGCTTTCTTTTTCTTGTTAAGACGAGACCTGAGCTTCAATTGTATACAATAGTCTGAGTATATCTGAAGACTTATACGTTATTGACAGTATCGCTTCTGCAGGGAATCGATACGGACGTCTGATGCAGCGACTGTTTTTTATCGCTAAACTTTTATTTTGTTCGTGCCCAGAGGAAACTAAGCAAGCGCAGTCCGAAAAAGGATGCTGGAAGGAAATTTCGAATTGAAAACGAGAGGCAGCCTCTGCAGAGAGAAGTACCAAGCATCCATGCTAGACCGGTTCGTAATTAAGTTGGCACATCTGGCGTTTAATTGAAAACAAGGAATTGTGGTAGAAAAGGACGCAATAGAGGTGCATTAATGAATAGATTGCTGCTACTCAACGAACGTTTGGAGTAAAAGGATGTGACACTTCCGGAAGGCACCTAAATTCTAACACTCTATGCTGAATTTAGAAGACTAACGAGGCTCTGGCGCCTGTACCTGCAGCCAGGATAATCCTCTGTAGAAATTGTGTTGTATCGCCCATATGTTATTGACATTGCCCCTGCACCCATGGTCGTCGGAAAAAGAGGGGGGGGTCGAACGGGTCGTTGTGCCCCCTGGAAATTGACATCGTTGATTTCAAGATACAAGAAAACCGAAAGTTTGTTACTCTTATTGTTAAGAACAGAAATAAAGCTCATTTTGTTGGTATTCGAACAGAATAATCAAAGTAAAAATGCATTGGATCGAAAACATTGAGTGAAAAATACAGGAACAAGGTTATATTCTACCATTCCATCCAAAGAACAAATGTTTCCACAGTTTTCAAAATTTTATGAAAAAAAATCCCCCTATAATTTAAATCCTTATCTTGAACGATACGTGCAAAAGTTAATATCAAAATGCATTTTAGATACTAACTGCATAAAATGCAAAAGAAATAATGAAAAACAGTTGTGCTGGTATTCACTCGTTTCGTGGATCGAATCTCCACATTTATATAATAATAATTATTATTATTATTAATTTTATTTCGAATAAAATGTGTTTTTAATAGTTTATAATATTTATTATTTTATAATGACATTAATAACCGTGGTAATAATACTCATTGTTATTTTTTTCTGCATTTCTACTTTTATCATTTGCCCGAGCCCCCTTGCAAACATTTCTGGCGACTGCCCTGCCTGCATCAACATCGTCGTATCATCATTCACCCACATCTTCGGCATTAGCCAAAAATTGCTAAAAGCGAAGTAAAATAAAGCAATGCACGGTCCCCTACCATTGAAGGGTAAGACATTATTGTTCCGTATGTTACTCGAATTATGTCTTGGGTATTACAATAAAGACATTTTTAGAGAATTCACTACAGCATAGCAAAACATTCCAGGGAGGAAGAAGAGAGATACATTGAGAAAGGTGTGGTTTGTTCGTTTTCAGTCCACTTTATGCACAGATATGCTAATCGTGACTGGGCCTACAGTTTTAAGTGGAATCCGAACCACTGTTCCATGTACCTCCACCCTTGATTGCAAGCTTGCCTCTATGCCATCGGGGAGGACCAGAGATAGAAACACAACGAATCCCACGATTAGGACACGTAGAGATTGAGATAGCAGAACGAAATAATACAAGAGAAAATGGACAAAGAATAATGTGAGAAATATCAAAATGGAAGTCGTAGGTTGTGATGTAGAAAATTAGAATGGTTTGGAGACATGGACTACAGTGGATAATAAATATCAAGCCATAACTGAAGTGACTTAGAAAAGAAAAGAATGGCTGGAGGAAAGGGGAGGGGAGTATTAATGGAACATATGGACACTAAATGGAAATGGTAGAACTGAAACATTGTTTTTACACAAATAATTATATCTAATTAATATTCAGAACAGAATAAGAGAATATCACTTTCAGGATCATACATAGAAGCCTCCTGAAGTGATATTGGAAAAAGCTTTAAATCCATTTGGCATATCTCTTCAGGCGATCCAACAATTTCTTCACGAAACAAAATATTTTACTAAAGTAATTCTGCATTACAATAGAGACCACCAGACATTCTGTGTAGAAATTAATAATCCCCCCCTTCTTTAAATTAAAGAGAATATACAACTATAATTTCTGTTTTCTTTATAAAATTGGATACGTGTGTCAATACTGGTTGAAGGAAGTACAACGCGGTAGGATGCCCGGGGTCCAGGTATCGAATCTCTACCTGGCCATGAATGTTATTTGCGAGAGCCTCTTCATCAATTTCATCATATCGTCACTCATCCTCATATTTGCCATTAGCCAATAGTGTTAGAAAGGTTGTGTCCTGATTGTGAACAGTCCTAATTGCGAATAATGCCTAAATCGTCCTAATTTCGAACACATAAATGTGAGAAATAATTCAATGTCCTAATTGGGAACACATGGAACTGATAAACCTGTTTGCATAAATAAATTAAGGTAGTGACTCAGAGAGACAGCTGCCATGACTAGCAGCAATCTGGTCTTCACGTTTCGCCCATTCCATTATCGTCCAGTACCGAAAAACTTGTTTTATTGACCCGAGTGATAACGTGCACCAGAACCGAAGTACCGTTTCGCCCATAGGAAATTTTTAAAAGATGATTTGAATGTGAAGGGAAATGTGGTGTGTGTGTGATGTGGCTTCCAAAGGAGAGTCTTGTCGCATTGTTTAATGCATTAATAACAGAAATACAGATACATGTACAGTCACAGATACTGATGGCTTGTAACCATTCCATTGAAATTCAATGTATTCGTTACAAGCCGGCAGTGTCCGTGACTGTACATAAGAATACACAGTACAAACACAATGTCAATAATAGTGTTAGGTTAGTACGATTTGTTACACATGGCTCTACACGATTGGGAATTTTTACTTTCACATTTCCCTCTGGGCGAAACGGTACTTCCGATCCGGCGCGGGCGGGTTATCACTTGGACCATTAAAACAGGTTCTTCGGTACTGGGCGAAAGGGGAATCGGCAAAACGGTCATGAATCAGTAGCAATAACGAATCTGATTGACTTTTCATGATCTTCTACTCTCTTAATCATTTCACCCCTTCAGTCTGTCAGCATAATCATAATATTGAAACCCCCTAAGTGCCAAGAGAAATGCATATAATACAGCGGAGGGAACAAAACATACAAAACAACAGTGAGCTAGGTAGGAGTGGAAGACCTTACAAAAATCTTAAATGCTGAGCAGAAAAGTCTAATGACATCATTCTTCAGATGGAAATGAACCTGGAAAGCGTAGAGAGGAAGAATGTTTTATTGGAAGAATGGATGCAAGGAGCACTAACAAATATGAGAAAGATTGGTGATATTCCAAATTTTATAAGAACAGTGTTATAAGTTTTGAATTTGAAGTTTAGGTAAAAGTTACTAATTATGTTATGAATTGACCGCCACGATGGCGCTGTAGTAGCGTCGTCGCTTTGTAATCAAGGGGTCCCGGGTTCGATTCCCGGTGGAGGCACATAGTGGTTCGGATTCCATTTTAAACTGTAGGTACAGTCACGATTAGCCTTACTGTGCATAAAGTGAACTTAAAACACCAACTCAATTATGTTATTAATTCACGAAATTAATGCAATATTAATTCGCAAAGCTCTTTCCAGTTAAGAATTGTGCAGTATGAAGTTCTATAAAATTAAGCAGCACTTTTATTATTAAATTACATATACTTTAACGACTACTTAATCATGTCGCATTTTCTATGTTCCAACGGTGACAAACTCAACATAGATCTGAGTTACTTTTAAAAATTCATTAAACGGACATAGGAAGTGTCAGAAGATGTAGGTCCCAAGGCAGAAAAAATGTGTTCGCAATTAGGATAGTTCGCAATTAGGACGACACCGGTAGAAAAGCAAAGGAAAATAAACCAGATCATTAGTCAGTTAATCAATATTGAAGGTCAGAGTCAACTTTCGTCAAATGTAAGGGGAAACTATTTTTTATAAATTAGGTCCAATGTACTTTAACAAAAATACTCCTCGTTTCATAGATGATGTTTAATGTTTATTTAAATACGTGTCCGTGTATACTAAAAATAAACTAAATGTTCCTACATCTAAAAGTTTTTGTTCATATTAATTTGGCAGTAGAGAATTATAATTACGTAACGTAACTTTGTCGTAGGAACTGTATAACTGAAATACAATGTTTTGAGGCCAACCTGAAGATATGGCCGAACATCTATCATTTTCTAACTCCCGAAAGGGAATCAAGATACATCATGTGAATAATTGGAAGTGGGAATTGTATACTAGTATAATTAACAAGTTCATCCCCAGGTATCAGGAACAAGCGTGCCCGGATTTTTACCCCAGAAAAGGCTAGAACTCTAATAGTGGATATCAGAAAGCTGAATTCTAGGCAGGGGCGGGATACATTTAAATTACTTCATATTTGACATTTTGATATTTGAAGGTTCTTCAAAGTTTAAAATGGGAATTGAGGCTCATTTTAAGCCTGGTTTGCATATACCACTTTGATTTTTACGATGTCATTTACTGTTTTTGTTTAAAATGTTTATATTCTCAAAATATCGGGAGGGGTTATGGGACCATCACCTAAGGGACGTGCTGTCCAAATTATGGTCGAATAACCACAGAATAAACAGAGCTACAGCATTTGGAAATGCGCTTAAAGAAACAAACATTTATTTCCACCTCTGTTGATTTATCCGTACGACTACTAACAATGATGCTGCAACAAAGGAAACACATTGGTTTCCTTTCGTGTGTAACGCTTCATCAGAATTCCACAGGGTCATTCCATGCCAATTCGATGACTTTCAGAAAAGTTTTGAGGTCATCGTTTTGGATATGGATTAAATTTAGCTAATGATGATTCAATCGAGTCTGGAAGGCTTACATTCCAAATAGTAAGTATCCCCGAGAAATAGTGGTGTGAGGCAGAACATCCAACACAACTCTGATAAATGAGCCTCCGAGTTATCTTCAGGACTCATTAACTTTGGGGCTATTAATCATAACCCAGAGGCGTTTACACACCAAACAAACCTCCGCACAACGAACACAAAATTGTATCAAAATACCCTGAGCATACTTACATTAGCAATTAAAAATTCCAAAATATGCCTTTAAAATTCTTACATGCCAAATTATGTTCAGTTTGTGTGCCTAAAATACAGTCATAATACAAGGTGTTCCGTTCAAACCTCCCACATTTAAATTCATCATTGCTGAACAGTTATGAAACATAATAGAATGCGATGGTACTACAAGAAAGAGAAACTCACAGAATTTTATTGCATGAAGCACTAAGCACGAATACCTCAATACACCTCTACATTGAGCTCTAATACACCTCTATGTGTGCACCGTTAGCAACACGAATAGCCAATGTGAGAACCTCCTGATTGTTTATTAACACTTCCAGTTGCCAAAAGATTCGCCCACCATGCCTTAATGGTTTTCCCACCAGATGCTTCACCTCCATATTCTCTCCGGTAATTTCTTTGCACTGTAATGATTGATTTGGTCTCTGCATACCAGAATACAGATTGTGCGCGCCGCTGCGGAGTCGCCATTGTGGCGCTGCATAGTGTGAGAACGGTGAACTTCGAGGTCATGCATTAGTATTCGTTGAGTTTCTCTTTCGTCTAGTACCATAACCTTTTAGCAATGATGAATTGAAATGTGGGAGGTTGGAACGGGACACCATGTACTATGACTGTATTTTTAGGCATACAAACTGAACATAATTTGACATGTAAGAATTTTAAAGACATATTTTGGATTTTTTATTTGCCAATGTAAACAAGCTGTGGGTGTTTTGATACAATTTTGCGTTCTATAAATTCAGGAAAGTGCTATTATTCTGTAGTGACTCTGATGTGTGCTCAAGAGACACACATTACGTTGCCTCCATATCTATCACCAAATCCATGTTACATGTGGCTGAAGATACAAGAAATTGAAATATCACCGGAAATACAGGACTTTTGAATGGTGTGGCGCAGAAGGAACAGGTGATATGCAATCCAAGTTGCAAACGCAACATAATCAGGCATTTTCCAAATGTAAGCTAAAATATCAAATTGTAATTCCAAGGCACTTGTGCACAGTAAAATTTAGAAACACGTATTGAAATAGGTGACCATATTTTGTAACAATATTAAACTTGGGCCTTAACCTTGCAGAACATAACTAAAAAAAAGGAAAGGGTGATTTTTGTTTATATACTAACTAATGCATTTATCTTTCTGTACGATAAATTTCAACTCCTTTCTATCAAGTGGGCATTGATTTCAGCACACCTGCTACTACCCTCTGACATGATCAATGTTGCCAGTATAGAGCTTTAAATTTTTTCTAAATCATTTTTAAATGAATATGTCATAAGTGGTCTGCAACGCATAAATGTATAATTATTTACGTTTTCTAGAACTATTTATCTGGAGGAACCTAATATTTGGTTTACAAGCCTTCCAGACATGATTGAACCTTCAAGACAAATGTCATCCAAGTTCAAGGCCATGAGCTGCAGGCTCTTATTGAACGGACATGGAATGCCCCCACACTAAGCTGCAGGCTATAAATTGCTTCACGCAGACACTAAAGGGAACTTAGCCTCCAAGTTTGTTATCCCTCATTCGGCTGCCAGGGAGCATTCCAAATTCCACCACAGATTTGCGAGTGATGCGAATTCACCGAACCATTACGTAGCAATGTACCCTGCGGTGCTCTCTCACTGGCCTCGGGTTTTTACGACCGCAAAATTAAGGACGGGTAAACAGTTTCATTACGACTCACCGCGAAATGAGCGAGCGGCATAAATTTAATTTGTTGGGAAGTTTCCCGCGACACGATACTTGCAGGATGGGTAGCATGCACGGTTGGAGCAGATTGCCACGTATCCTGCGGAGTTCGAAGCAAGCACAGTATCTGATTCAGCAGAAGAAAAGGTTTGTAAAACGTTATTCCACGTACACTCTGTGCTCGCTTAAGCAATTAGGAACTGGGGCTGCACTTTAAAGAGACGTATGAACCACTGCAATGCGCACTAACCTCGAATCGAAAGTTGGACAAATTTATTACAAGGCAACAGACAAACCAGGACTATACCAAGGATAAGGATAAGAAACTCCCGTAAGCCATGGCGAACTGAAGTGGCTAGCGCCATCAAACCTATTGGACGAAAGCTATAGCCCCAAAATGATGGATAATTAATCGGATCTGCCCTGACAAGGTTAGCAAAATGGCCATGACGAAAGTTTAAGTCATATAAAATGATGGTATGAAAGTAAAGTATTATATTTGTATTGAATTTTATGTAATAGATGACTGCCTTACTCCGTGCACGTTCAAGAACTTATTTATTTATTTATTTATTTATTTACTGAACTCAACAGGTACATACCTAATTACAGAGTCCATATGATACATAGTGAATAAAATTACATATATTTCTGTAATATAGAGATAGAAATTATATATATATACACATGCATATGTATAAAAATATTTTTTAAATTATATATATATATATACAGGGTGTCGCAAAACTCTTTCAACAACGCTTGGGAGCTGGTAGATATCATAAAAACAAGTAACTTTTCCCTATAAAATTTACCTCGAAAGCGCTTAGTTTCTGTGCTATAAGCGCTTAAAGTCTATCCTGTACGTATGCAACCCAACACAGCAAACGCTTGCTCTGACATAACTAGCAGGGGCGCGTGGCAGGTTGCCACTAGCGTTCCTCGTTAAGAGAGACGACTTAAAAACAACAACTTGGGAGTCTTGCTTGAGCAAAATCCAAAACATTAATGATACTTGCGATGTTGTAAGAAGGATTCACAGTATTTATAAACTGACCAAAACAAATAATGGGCAGACTGAAATTCAAGATTACTCATTCTAAAATATCTCCATAATTGATTGATTGATTTGGTTTATTTTAATTCCCTTTTCTGCCACCTTTGGCTAATCGCGAAGATGAGGATGATATGATGAAATAACAAATGACATCAATGTCTAGACCAGGATTTAAACCCGAGACACCTGGCGCCGTAGCGAGCTGTGCTAACCACATCACCACGGAGGGTTTCGTACATCATGCAATATCAACAATTGCAAGGGACACGTGATATAGGGGAAATCCACGAAATAACAAATGTAAGCATGATGTGTTTGCTGCCTCGTTTCGAACACGCAGACTGAAATGTAGAAATTTTCAGCGAAAAATGCAGGCTCGACCAGGTCTCGAACCCGGGTTATTACAATTTATTTGAAAATTATTCCTATCTGTAATAGCGTTATTGCTAATCGTGTTTGTCTCATAAGGAAATAATTGCGAGGCTCTTTTAATTTAATGATTGATTGATTCATTGCTTGATTGATTTGCTTTATTTTACTTAGCTGTTTGTGCCACTTTTGGCTAATATACGAAGATGGTGATGATGATATGATTAAATTGATGAATATACACTCACAAACATACATGCCCAAGCCGGGATTCGAACCCAAGACCCCTAGCTTATTTTAGAAAACAGTGGCAACCTATAAATTTTACCGACAACTGATATGCATGTAAGAAAAATTATGTGTTTCAAAAAATGGTATCAAGAAAATTACAAGGATTATTTGCAATACTAGGAACATGCGAATTAAAAATTTTCTCTCTCCCCCCCCCCTCTCTCTCTCTTTCTCTCCAGTCAAACTGGTTAATCTTGAATGCTCTATTAAATAAGTTGTAGGAAGAAATTAATATTTCACTGAAAGGAATTACATTGAGTTCGGTGCATACTTACTGCCTGTACTAGTTTGTTCTGCACTTCACGATATCGTTTGATATTGGTACATCAAGAGAAATCCTCGTAATTTACACTCTTTTCATGTGTGCGAATTAGTTTTCTCATTTTGTGTCTTTGCTTAGCATTCTTATCATGGAACGTGAAAAAAAATAATCAAAAGGAAACCATTGAGTAATTGAGTACACGTCATAAATTGTACATATTTATCATTCATTGTAGCAACTTGATATCAACATTGAAATGTAAGAGTAATATTTTCGGAAGGCACCAAAATGTCAACTTTTAGTTCACCCTGGAAACAACGTTTTGTAGCAAACGAGCGAGATTCTGACATCTAGATGAATTTCCTGAATAATTCGTGTGAATTTATATTAGTCTCATTGTACGTAATTTTCCTACACTTTCGGGCAAATAGTAAATACGAGGACATAAGATTCAGTGACATTTTGTCCAGGTCGAAACTCGTTTCCGGAACATTCGGTAGAGAGGGATCATGTGTTGATCACTAAACGTACTCAGTCACCGAAATGGCTCAAGAATATTCATCTGCCGGTGATTTTTGTTTCTTTTCAGCCTGCTTTTTATAACGAACTCGATTTGCAACAGCGCTAGTTCACTTTATTTCTAATAAATAAATTGTAATTACATTTCAGTCTGCGTGTTCGAAACGAGGCAGCAAACACATGATGCTTACATTTGTTATTTCGTGGATTTCCCCTATATCAAGTGTCCGTTGCAATTGTTGATATTGCATGATGTACGAAACCCTCCGTGGTGATGTGGTTAGCACAGCTCGCTACGGCGCCAGGTGTCTCGGGTTTAAATCCTGGTGTAGACATTGGTGTCATTTGCTATTTCATATCATCCTCATCTTCGCGATTAGCCAAAGGTGGCAGAAAAGGGAATTAAAATAAACCAAATCAATCAATCAATTATGGAGATATTTTAGAATGAGTAATCTTGAATTTCAGTCTGCCCATTATTTGTTTTTGTCAGTTTATAAATACTGTGAATCCTTCTTACAACATCGCAAGTATCATTAATGTTTTGGATTTTGCTCAAGCAAGACTCCCAAGTTGTTGTTTTTAAGTCGTCTCTCTTAACGAGGAACGCTAGTGGCAACCCTGCCACGCGCCCCTGCTAGTTATGTCAGAGCAAGCGTTTGCTGTGTTGGGTTGCATACGTACAGGATAGACTTTAAGCGCTTATAGCACAGAAACTAAGCGCTTTCGAGGTAAATTTTATAGGGAAAAGTTACTTGTTTTTATGATATCTACCAGCTCACAAGCGTTGTTGAAAGAGTTTTGCGACACCCTGTATATACCGCGTGAGGCACCTAAAAGTATTACCTGAAATAGCGAAGAAACCAGAAACAGTAGCGATGTGAGGTTTGCGGGAAAGAATAATATCAAATGGGGCTCGTAATTCGGAGGTATGGGGTGGGTCGAAAAATATCGACAAATGGGGCATCTGGAGCAAAGTCATATTTTTTTAAATGGAACGATATGCAATAACATGCATAATATAAAAGAGCACACGCAGAGAAACACAACGCCGTTGGTCTCATGCATCTACTGCACATAGGAACGAAGATATGGCCACGTGAAAATATGTAAACAAACTAACAAGTGGCCCACTTGACCGTCAGTACCACGGCATGTACAAGTATGAGATGTCGGAAGCCTTTGGAGAAGATGAAGACAGAACGTGTTAAAGGAAGAAAAAATACAGTAGACATCGTCAGCACCATGTATTTTACAGTGTTACAGCATAATGAAAATGACCATGACAGAATGTCGAAGAACCACTGCGTAAGAAGCGAAAACCTGTCAAAGTGTGTGTTCAAAGTGGTGGCCGTCAGCTGCGATACAGGCAACGAGGCGCCCACGCAAAGATCGTTGCACAGAATGTATCATATCGTAGGGAATGTCCCTACAGGCCGCAGTAATGCGGTGTTGCATATCCTCTGGAGTTGTTGGCACATCCCGGTAGACAATGTCCTTCAGCTTTCCCCACAGGAAAAAGTCTAACGGGGTCAAATCTGGGAAAGAGCCGGCCATTTGACAGGCACTCTACGTCCAATCCAACGATTTGGAAATGTATTTTCCACACATGCTGTAGCGCGTCTTGCACTGTGAGCTGGGCACCCGTCATGTTGGTACCACATTTCCCTCCTTGTCTGAAGTGGTATGTCCTCCAATAGTACAGGCAGTTCATGTTGTAAAAACTGTATGTATCGGTCAGCATTCAGTGTCCCTTGTATAAAAAAAGGGCCAATGAGATGTTCACCCACTATACCACACCACACGTTCACACTCCATGTGCGCTGGCGTTCCACTTGGCGAAGCCAATGTGGATTTGTCACCGACCAATAGTGCATGTTTCTTAGGTTGACATTTCCATGATTGGTAAAAGTTGCCTCGTCAGTGAAGAGGATACGTGACAAATCGGGTGTGTCGTGTCGTAACATCCATGCGCAAAACCGAACACGGTCCACAAAATCATTCCCGTGAAGTTCCTGATGGAGGGAGATATGATATGGGTGAAACTTGTGTGTGTGCAGAATGCGCAATACACTTCGCTGACTCATCCCAGCATCCCTGGCAATTTCACGGGAGCTAACGTGCGGATTCACAGCAACAGCGGCGAGAACATTTGTTGCACCTGCCTCACCTGTAGTTGGCTTCTTCCGCACACGTGCTCGTGGTGTTACACTTCCGGTGTCTCTTAATTTAATAAATAACTTACCAAACAGACGTCGAGATGCCTGTTGTCTGTCCGGATATCTCTCTGCGTACACACGGTAGGCTTCTGAGACATTCTTTCGGCATTCCCCATAAATCAGGATCATGTCCGCTTTTTCTATGTTTGTGAACACCATAATCTTCGCTCTTACCACTACGACTGCTTGCTATGAACTAACACGATCTCGTGGACCTGCTATCAAAACTTGCTCTGCGTAAAGGCAGTTCTGTCAGGCACCTGAGAAGTCTTACATGCCGTGGTACTGACGGTCAAGTGGGCCACTTGTTAGTTTGTTTACATATTTTCACATGGCCATATCTTCGTTCCTATGTGCAGTAGATGCATGAGACCAACGGCGTTGTGTTTCTCTGCGTGTGCTCTTTTATATTATGCATGTTATTGTATATCGTTCCATTAAAAAAAAAATGACTTTGCTCCAGATGCCCCATTTGTCGATATTTTTCGACCCACCCCCATACCTCCGATTTACGAGCCCCATTTGATATTATTGTTTCCCGCAAACCTCACATCGCTACTGTTTCTGGTTTCTTCGCTATTTCAGGTGGTACTTTTAGGTGCCTCACGCGGTATATTTTATCACATCATTTCATTAGGAAAGTATGTGATTAAGCTCAGGCCATTGTGTTAATAGTGGTTTTACTGAGGTATCTTAGGTTCATAGAAAAGATGTCAATGGTATTATTCTTGATTAACAATTTATTGTAACTGGTACACATTCTTCACAATGGAGATTTCTTTTCAATTTCGGATCTAGCCTTCTTTATAAGAAAAACTCCATTCTTAAGTCTAGTTTTCGACGACGGGATTCGAAAATTAATCTGGCAGAGTAGATGTTCAGCATCTACTTCGTGATTTAACAACTTCCACAAGAATAATATTTCCTGTAACGTTCTTCTGTGACACAAATTAACCACACAACTAAACCGAAATTCATATATTAGGTTCTCGTAGTGTTCAAATGTGGTTTAAACTTTCTGAAATTCGTATTTTAAAAATTTAAGAAATCTTGCTCTTTCGATTGCTTCACTGTACTTTGCTGTGTCTGTATTCCATATAACAGATGTATATTTGAGTTTCGGTCTTAAATATGAATAATACAAAACATTTTGTGTCTCTGTACTCTTGAAATCCCTCCCCATTCTAAGAATAAACCCAAGGTTCTTGAACGCTTCACTAATTATTTGTTCTACGTGTTTATTAAAAGTAAGATTTGAATAAAAAATAACCCCTAAATCCTTGACTATAAAATTTCTTGCTAGAATATGGTTGAATATTTGATAGTGAAATTCAACTGGGTTTTTCTTTCGAGTATATATTACAAAATGGCATTTTTTGATATTTAGTGTTAAATCATTGTTTATTGTCCACGTTTCTAACTTTGTAACATCATTTTGGAGTTGCACACTGTCATCTTGTTTGCTTATTTTCCTGTAAAATTTCAGGTCATCTGCAGACAGCAATTTGTGTGAATTTTCAAATGAATCAGGCAAGTCGTTAATATGTAATGTGAAAAGAAGTGGCCCAAGGTTAGACCCCTGAGGTACTCCTGAGGTGACTTATCTCGTCGGATGTGTGGCCTTTATACGTCACGTACTGCTTACGGTTCTGCAAATAGGAAGCGAACAGTTGACGCAGTGGTTCAGAAATATTGAAGCATGCTAATTTACTTAATAGAATATCGTGGTTAACCAAGTCGAACGCTTTGCAAAAGTCGGTATATATTACGTCAACCTGACCTCCTTCGTCCAATGTTGAACTAATAAAATTGGTAATATCGGAGAGATTGGTCAACACCGATCTACTTGGTACAAAGCCATGCTGAAACGATGATATTACAGGTTTTACGTGGGTAAATATGTAACAGTGCATGATTTTTTCGAATATTTCTGCTGGGGCTGATAATATACTTATTGGTCGGTAGTTTTGTACGTCATTAGTGTTATTGGTTTTGGGAAGTGGACAAATTGCAGTGGCTTTTCATTTTTCAGGAAATTTGTGTTTTGCAAGAATTAAATTGGAAATTAGATATAATGGGTATTTCAAGATATCACTGCAACCTTTAACTATATAGGGCGGTATCGTGTCCTGTCCGATGGTTAGGCAATACTTTCATGACATATCTAGGTGGATCTTTTTAATACACAGACTGAAAATGCTGTGCAAAAGCTTCGACTACTGAACGTCGGTCTGACAATACGTTACCTTTGAACTGTTCAGGATCTTTGTTGCTTTTCCTGCGTTTATTTGTAACAAACGACCAAAACTGGGTGCTTATCTTTTGCAATATTTATTTCCAAATTGGCAACATAACTGTTGTAAGCATCAATAATTTCCTTTCTAACTATTGTTCGAAATTCGCTTAATTTATTGTAGTGGTATCGAAAGTCTCCCGCCTGTTTTTACCACTTCATGTGGTGGTAATGTTTCCTACTTATATTTTTAATAATCCTGCTCGTAAACCAACACGGGTACTGTTTGTTGTGGCTTTTCTTTAAGGGGACACATTCATCGAATATTTTATATACAATTTTATAAAACACATCTTTAGCTTGATCAATGTCATTCTTTGTTTTCAATATATCTCAGTTCGTGTTAAGCAGCTTGTGATGGATGGATGGAAAGTCGGCCTTACTGAAGTTGTACTGTAGCTTATGACAAGTTTTATCGCGGGTTTCTTTGATATGATTAATCTACTAGCAGCGAGTGATGGTGTGTGTCTTCAGGAACTAGTGTATGTGCGTTTCGTGTTACTGTTATTTCCTGCCCATTTGTCAAAGTCAAATCCTGCGTTTCCCTATTGCTATTTTTAATGTTGTTCAAGCTTTCTAGTTGATATACATTAATGAAGTTGTTTAAATCAAAATATGTTGTTGATGATGAACTAGTTAGATTGTAATTGCTGGCAACTACATCTGTCAGATTAAAGTCTCCGACTATCAGGAGTTTAGCATCACCAGGTTGACAGTGCTTTTCTATAAAACCTGAAGAATATAGTGGAACTTTAATAACAAGATGTTGTAATAGGAACAAATTAATAATGTATTATACATTTCCTCATCATGGCGTCATTGAAGAGTGTAATGAATTTTATTTTTCTCAAACTAGGTTAAGGACTAACTTGTGGTATCGCACGGAGAAAAAAATAATTCCTTTATGTTAACTTCGAGAGAGGAGAAGTCGTGATTGCTTCGTTTCGTTATTAAATCATGTGATATATTATGTGTCACGCTTTATAACAAGCATAAAATAGAAATGAAAGAACTCGTAGCTGGGTGTTCATGTTCTACGTAGACATATCTCTGTACAAAACGTTTACGTGAATTATTGACCTTTGAGTATCGTGTGCGATTACCCTAACTCTTAATTGTGGTGTACACTGAGAAAATAAATGTGTTTGTTGTAGGTTGCAAGAGAGAAGTAAATAGCTTTTTAATTTTGGTGAATGTAATCCTAGCTAAGTTTAAAGCATTTTCAAATAAAGAACAAATTTTTACTGTGAGATTTGTAAGTGGAAGGTAAGTTATGGCGAATTTAATCCATAACATATTTATTGTCAATCTTATAAATTCTTACATTTTGACATTATGTGACTATGTTCTTCCTCTCTCTTTGTATTTGAGTTTTCATTGTAACTCCACAGTACTTACAATATTTCTTCTATGGTAAATATTCTGACTAAGTTCTGACAGTGCAAAGGGAATACAATTCCATCTAATTCTTGTTTATCTCATTGCATATCACGCGGATTGGAATCTTTAGACTCACGTTTTAAACAAAGAATTATGAAAATATATTACAATACACTAAAGATATGATTTTTAGAGTAATAATCACTAATGTTTCTTGCTTGCATCTGACGAAAACCGGTAAATGGCATATATATTACTAATTAATTATATAAGAAGTTAAGATGTTTCAGGCCAACGGAACATTTTCAAATCATATTGCATTTTTAAATTATATTTCCAATATAAAGCATATTCGCTTTAGTGTATCGAGCCTAAACATCGATGTAGGTACTAATCGATAGTCCTAATCTATTCGAGTGCGTTGCCTTCCTCAACTAGATGGTTCTGCTTGTACGTACTGGGGTATAGTAGCCTGTGGTCTACAAAAGTATTCGCTGAAACCAATGGAAAGAACGTCAGATGTACCATCCTGTAGTATGTTATCGTTGACTATACTCTATGACGGAGATATCGGAGTGTAGCGAACGAAAACAAGTCTCTGCGCAAGTCGTGACGCGAAGAGGCTCGACCAATGAACTCGCGAGGGGCGAAGTGAGTGCAGCTAATAGTCGTTTACAGCAGCGCGCACTGCTTCACCCTGCCAACTCGCTATCTTCCTTTCTCTTCCCTAATGTGCAGCCTTACTGCACAGATTTCAATGACAGATTGCATCAATATAATAGTTTTTTAGGTCATACCCATAAAATGGAAAAAAGTCAAATATATATTATGTATATGCATATATGTTTGTGTTGGGGAGAGGGTGTATGTGCGGGTACATGGGGAGTCAGATTTGGTAAATTGCTATCGTAATATTGGAGAATTTCTACGGAAGTGAGTTAAATATTATAGTGCAAGGTTGAAATTGTCCTTTTAATACAAATACTCCAAAAGACGGTTCGACATATAGATTCCTAAGAATTGTCTCTGTGGAGTAGGCAGTGGAAGTTGATGAGGGCTACATACCCTCTACTTTATACAAATGTACTAAAAAATAAGATAGGTGATAATAAAGTTCAACAGAACGTAAATACTGGAAATCTAGCTAGACTATAGCAAACAAATGAATGATATTACATAATATAAATTTGCATATATCTGAGGTTTTTCGATTTTTTTAGACGAAAGCTTTTTTCTTAGCATACTGGACCTACAATTTAAAGATGAATCCGAACCACTCTATCGAAGCCGGAACCCCTTGACTACAAGACGACGGCGTTATTATGAAGACCTCCACAGTATTGTCTCCATGGATTGGACTTTATAATGCAGAAAACCTTATGTAAATATGTACTACTTTTTATAACGTTCTCATATTACATGCTTTGAAAGTTTGGGTTGCGCGACTTTTGAATCACACTGTAGAATTCCATGAAAGCATGTCCAATTGCACATCTGGTTTCATATCGGGAAGTGAATCCATCCGCCGATGAAACAACCGCAGTATGTGCTGGTGGAGTTTTTGTGCAGAACGATGAGTTTGTATCAGTGCAATTGCGACTCTCGTTCAGGAAACAAGGCTTAGTTTCCCCATTCCACGCAAAAGATAGAGGGAATACGAATTTCATTGTTTGCAAAGTTTCTTGCGGCGATCCTAGTGTAATTGTGGTCGGTCGAAACTTTCCTCCGTATTGCAATAAGAGTGGGGAGTTGATGCCGCCAGGGACTCATATTACTGGCCATTGTCTCGATAAAAGCTAAACCTACATAAAAGTAGGAACTGCGATTACTAAAACAGATACCGCACTGAAATCCTACGTACAAATGATGACATGCTAATATCTGTTTACTTATACAGGGTGCCTGCAAAAGTTCAGACACATTTTAACCTTGTGCAGTTCGCGCCATCGCTAGTTACGGATGTGCGGTTCTAATGTTGAAAGTTGTGAAAGGTTGTTTTGTCCACACCCTTCCTCTGTGAGTTTCAGGCCTTTGTCCAATATCCTGAAATTGTATTTTCAGTCTTAGGCTTGCTTTACATTTATGCTATGACCAAAACGGTACCCTGTCAAATGAAAAATCTTATGGCATTTAAGATGCCATGGCATATAACATGGCATTTGTCAAGGAGAGAAACGATCCTATTTCCGCAACATATCTTGTAACATAACCAATCCGAAGCGACCTCTAGATCACGAGTGCAGTTGTAATGGCGGCCGCGTGAGATGTAAACAATTTTTCACTTCACATTCTTGGAAGTCGACGACTCTTCAACACTCAGAGAACTAAATGCATCATATCGATTGATGCAGCAGAATGCATCGATTGATACACTAAAGTATGTTTTATGGCTTCTTCAAATAATCAGATTCACATTGGATGCATTTGTGTGCATTTTTTTTGTCGTGAAAGAAACACCAAAGTGCATCATTTGATTCAAGTGAGGATTCCTTTCAGTCGAGATGCACTTCAATGTATCAGTTTATGCGTTTTGATGCACCTTGATGCGTTTAGATGCACCTTCCTGCCTCTTTTTTCATGATTTACTTAAACGTTTCGTCTGAGGCACATAAGATCTGTAGCTCAGACCAAACGTTTAAGTGCATTATCCAAAACGATGCAGGAAGGTGCATCAAGGAACATCAAATGATGCATTGAAGTGCGTCTCGACTGAAAGAATTCCTCACTTGAATCAAATGATGCACTTTGGTGTTTCTTTCACGACATAGAAAAATGCACACAAATGCATCAAATGTGAATCTGATTATTTGAAGAAGCCATAAAACACACTTTAGTGCATCAATCGGTGCATTCTGCTACATCAATCGATATTCAGCATTTAGTTTTCTGTGTGAACCGAGAGGAATAACGTTTCATGTAAAACGTTATTAGGTACAAAACAATTGCGCTGCTTAAATACATACTTTAAAACATTTACTGTACACGTGTGGAAGAATATTTTAATTGTTTCATTTGCAAACACCCTGCAGTCAGCATAGATGATGTAACTCGACGTTCATTTCGTGCTGTATACATATTATACATTGTAATCGCAAAAGCTAACCTAAATTTTACATGACATGCTTCCGTGTAAACTACTATCTGCCTGAAGATCGATGTCCTGGCCTCTGAGTCAATGCGCTATCCTCATGTTTCATTTTCTTCAACCTGCAATTTCAAAATTCCTCACTCTCACGAGTGTATTTTGCACATTTTGCACATTAAATTCTGAATATTATACTTCCCTAGATTTATCACGAAGATGAATGATTAATAAAGCAATGAAAATATGTAAAATAAAATAGTAACGATTCTGAATTTAATCTGGTAAGCTGTGTTCGAACTTAGAATACACAAAATAGCTGATCGTAATGATAGCCACGCAATGGTCGAACCCTATGGAACAATAATGTGTTTTTCTAATAATGTTTTTATTTTCTGAAAAAATTAATTTTATTTACCTATCGTTAATAGTGAATATAGGAATAAATGATGCGTGCATAAAGTTGATGAAGAAATTTCCATGTTGTTAACTCAGAATTTTAGGCTGCAAAGGTATACAGGAACATAGGAGACAGAATCGACGGTGTGAGTTACATTATAATGTACGTTATTAATGAATCTTCAAATGTATTATTTTTATTTTTATTTTAAGCAGCTAATAAATTATTTTCTTATGGTGATATATTAATTAGTAACTCAAGGGTTAGTAACAACGCTTGCCAAAGTCAAATTCTAATTGAAAAACGTTGCTGAACATGGAAATGATAAGCTACAGGGTCTCTTCGATGGCGTAGCGGTAATGTCGTTGTCTTGTTATAAAGGGGTCCGGGTTCGATACCCGGTGGAGCAACACAGTGCTTCAGATCCTAATTTAAAATGTAGGTCCAGTCTTGTGCATAAAGTGGGCTTAAAACCAAAACTAAAAAAAAAAACCTGCAAAAGACAACTGCTTTGCTGAATTGAAGTGTCAAATATGTGATACAGAATGAAGCATGCTGTATAGTATAGTAGAGCGTCCTCATGGCAGGAAATGATGCCACTACTTCGCTTACCACAGAATATTGCATATTTTTTTCCCTGACTTAATACATTCATAACTTTTACATCTCTAATTACTTTGCATTTCCAACTCTAGTTGCGACTTCTTGAATGAAGCTATATTAAAGTAAATTGATTAAGGAACACACACAAACAACACAAATACCGAGGGCAGAAATAATATCTGTGATCTCGATAATAAGATGAAATTTGCACCATTAAACGCGCTAGTGCACAAATAATGACAAAAAGTAACTTTATTAAGTTGCTTTGCTCTAAACTATTACTCTCATTAATAATAATCCTGTGCGTAACAACCCATGAAGAGCCTTGGCTTACTTACCGACTGCGGGTCTCCCTCCCACGCTTTCCTTCGTCACCTCTAAGCGTGGAGATCTTCAACCAGGATTGGAATAGCCGGATGGTCAGCCCGACGTATCCCCAGCTGTTATAGTGGGTCTCCTCGACAGGATTACGCTTACTCATTCGAAGCTACCCAATTTCTTCACGATGGTGGGTTTGCCACCGGCCCTATGCACAGGCCGAAAATTTCCGGAGACTGAATCCGGGATCGAACCCATGCCGTCCCGCAGCCGCCGTCCAAAGCAAGGTGCCTTAGAACACACGGCCACGGAGGAGGACATTACTCTCATTACATAGTATAATTATAAATTATTATGTCACGTAGTCTTCTTGTAATCCAGGGGTCTCGGGTTTGGACACCCGGTGAAAGTCCAAAATAGTTCGGATCTCACTTTAACGTTGCTGAACATGGAACTCCAGTCCCGATTAGTATATCTGTACCAAAATCAGACTTAAAAGAAGATCAATAAAGTTATTATTAATGCATATATAAATATGGTTCTCTCAGTTTAAAATCACATTATCTTTTACAAAGTTTCATTTCAGTTTAATATGCAGAGAAAGTCTTTCAGATCTTGTAGAGCTACCACCCATCGACCTATTTCTGACGTTAAAGTAAGGTTTCAGAACACAATACACTGTCTTCATCTCAATTTTCGTGGTTGAGCTTCGAAACTTGTAACTTTCATCCGCAACTGCCACTATCGGTTTGCTATGGAGTCGTTTGAAGTTAGTTCTGTGGCTGCTGTCGGAGGAGAGGGCCTAAAGCGAGAGGTTGACAAGCGACCAATTAGCTACACCCTCAGAGCAGACGCTGAAGTTTTCCTCGAAAGAAGTCTGCAACTCCACCGGGAATAAGTTCAGACGTAAAAATGCGTATATTATCATCCCAGCACAGTCGCAGTCGGTAGGGGGTCTACCTGCCACCCGGGAGAGACGGCTTTCCCCTTCCGGGGTAGGCGATTCCGGTTGGGGCCTTTTCTACACTTTCCCAGTATCTCTGGAGCAGTCGAATGAAATCAACTCTGCGCAAGTAGTGAAGAGAGACGGATCCACCAATGAACACTTGAGAGGAACGGGATTCCATGGAGGGTGAAAGCTACTGCAGTTACCAGCCTTCGCTCTGCCCACTTTATACCCTTCCCCCCGTCTTCTCTGCCTCTATAGGCGACCTTACTCCAGGGATGGTTGGTGCAGGGTATAGCAATTTTTCCGCGTGAAGCCGCTGTAGGGTTCATTCAGCCTCTAAGGAACGGGTGCGTAATTGCAGCTCTGAGTGTTAAAGGACGTTGGAGCGTGGTGCTGATCTCATCACCGCTTCTAATAGACCATGTGGGGATTGTGTAAATCTCTACCTCCACACAATCCTTATGACTTCATGACTGATTGATTTGTTGTTTTAAATCCACTTTATACACAGTAAGGCTAATCGGTATTGGACCTACAGTTTATTTATTTATTTATTTATTTATTTATTGAACTCAACAGGTACAAACCTAATTACAGAGCCCATATGAAGGTTACATAGTGAATACAATTACATATATTTCTGTAATATAGATATATAAATTATATAAATATATATATATATATATATATATATATATATATAGACAAATACATATAAAAATATATTAGAAATATGTAATATATATATATATATATATATATATATACACACACACACACACACTATATCACACAATTTCAATACGAACTTATGTGTTTAAGCTTAGTCCATTGTGTTAATAGTGGCTTTACTGAAGTCCCTTAGGTTCATAGAAAAGATGTCAAAGGTGTTATTCTTGATTAGCAAGTTATTGTAACTGGTGCACATTCTCCACAATGGAGATTTCTTTTTAATTTCGGATCTAGCCTTCTTCATAAGAAAAACTTTATTCTTTAGTCTAGTTTTCGACGACGGGATTCGAAAATTAATCTGGCAGAGTAGATGTTCAGCATCTATTTCGTGATTTAACAATTTCCACAAGAATACTATTTCATGAAACCTCCTTCTGTGACACAGCTTTGTAAACCGACATTCATATATTAGGTTCTCGTAGTGTTCAAATGTGGGGTAAACTTTCTGAAATTTGTATTTTAAAAATCTAAGAAATCTCGATTGGACTCTTTCAATTGCTACACTGTACTTTGCTGTGTCTGTATTCCATATAACAGATGCATATTCGAGTTTCGGTCTTAAATATGAATAATACAAAACTTTCAGTGTCTCTATACTCTTGAAATCCCTCCCCATTCTACGAATAGACCCAAGGTTCTTGAACGCTTCACTAATTATTTGTTCTACGTGTTTATTAAAAGTAACATTTGAATAAAAAATAACCCCTAAATCCTTGACAGTAAAATTTCTTGCTAGAGTATTGTTGTATATTTGATATTGAAATTCAACTGGGTTTTTCTTTCGACTATATATTACATAATGGCATTTACTGATATTTAGTGTTAAATCATTGATCTTTGTCCATGTTTCTAACTTTGTAACATCATTTTGAAGTTGCACACTGTCATCTTGTTTGCTTATTTTCCTGTAAAATTTCAGGTCATCTGCAGACAGCAATTTGTGTGAATTTTCAAATGAATCAGGCAAGTCGTTAATATGTAATGTGAAAAGAAGTGGCCCAAGGTTAGACCCCTGAGGTACTCCTGAGGTGACTTATCTCGTCGGATGTGTGGCCTTTATACGTCACGTACTGCTTACGGTTCTGCAAATAGGAAGCGAACAGTTGACGCAGTGGTTCAGAAATAATGAAGCATGCTAATTTACTTAATAGAATATCGTGGTTAACCAAGTCGAACGCTTTGCAAAAGTCGGTATATATTACGTCAACCTGACCTCCTTCGTCCAATGTTGAACTAATAAAATTGGTAATATCGGAGAGATTGGTCAACACCGATCTACTTGGTACAAAGCCATGCTGAAACGATGATATTACAGGTTTTACGTGGGTAAATATGTAACAGTGCATGATTTTTTCGAATATTTCTGCTGGGGCTGATAATATACTTATTGGTCGGTAGTTTTGTACGTCATTAGTGTTATTGGTTTTGGGAAGTGGACAAATTGCAGTGGCTTTTCATTTTTCAGGAAATTTGTGTTTTGCAAGAATTAAATTGGAAATTAGATATAATGGGTATTTCAAGATATCACTGCAACCTTTAACTATATAGGGCGGTATCGTGTCCTGTCCGATGGTTAGGCAATACTTTCATGACATATCTAGGTGGATCTTTTTAATACACAGACTGAAAATGCTGTGCAAAAGCTTCGACTACTGAACGTCGGTCTGACAATACGTTACCTTTGAACTGTTCAGGATCTTTGTTGCTTTTCCTGCGTTTATTTGTAACAAACGACCAAAACTGGGTGCTTATCTTTTGCAATATTTATTTCCAAATTGGCAACATAACTGTTGTAAGCATCAATAATTTCCTTTCTAACTATTGTTCGAAATTCGCTTAATTTATTGTAGTGGTATCGAAAGTCTCCCGCCTGTTTTTACCACTTCATGTGGTGGTAATGTTTCCTACTTATATTTTTAATAATCCTGCTCGTAAACCAACACGGGTACTGTTTGTTGTGGCTTTTCTTTAAGGGGACACATTCATCGAATATTTTATATACAATTTTATAAAACACATCTTTAGCTTGATCAATGTCATTCTTTGTTTTCAATATATCTCAGTTCGTGTTAAGCAGCTTGTGATGGATGGATGGAAAGTCGGCCTTACTGAAGTTGTACTGTAGCTTATGACAAGTTTTATCGCGGGTTTCTTTGATATGATTAATCTACTAGCAGCGAGTGATGGTGTGTGTCTTCAGGAACTAGTGGTTGTGCGTTTCGTGTTACTGTTATTTCCTGCCCATTTGTCAAAGTCAAATCCTGCGTTTCCCTATTGCTATTTTTAATGTTGTTCAAGCTTTCTAGTTGATATACATTAATGAAGTTGTTTAAATCAAAATATGTTGTTGATGATGAACTAGTTAGATTGTAATTGCTGGCAACTACATCTGTCAGATTAAAGTCTCCGACTATCAGGAGTTTAGCATCACCAGGTTGACAGTGCTTTTCTATAAAACCTGAAGAATATAGTGGAACTTTAATAACAAGATGTTGTAATAGGAACAAATTAATAATGTATTATACATTTCCTCATCATGGCGTCATTGAAGAGTGTAATGAATTTTATTTTTCTCAAACTAGGTTAAGGACTAACTTGTGGTATCGCACGGAGAAAAAAATAATTCCTTTATGTTAACTTCGAGAGAGGAGAAGTCGTGATTGCTTCGTTTCGTTATTAAATCATGTGATATATTATGTGTCACGCTTTATAACAAGCATAAAATAGAAATGAAAGAACTCGTAGCTGGGTGTTCATGTTCTACGTAGACATATCTCTGTACAAAACGTTTACGTGAATTATTGACCTTTGAGTATCGTGTGCGATTACCCTAACTCTTAATTGTGGTGTACACTGAGAAAATAAATGTGTTTGTTGTAGGTTGCAAGAGAGAAGTAAATAGCTTTTTAATTTTGGTGAATGTAATCCTAGCTAAGTTTAAAGCATTTTCAAATAAAGAACAAATTTTTACTGTGAGATTTGTAAGTGGAAGGTAAGTTATGGCGAATTTAATCCATAACATATTTATTGTCAATCTTATAAATTCTTACATTTTGACATTATGTGACTATGTTCTTCCTCTCTCTTTGTATTTGAGTTTTCATTGTAACTCCACAGTACTTACAATATTTCTTCTATGGTAAATATTCTGACTAAGTTCTGACAGTGCAAAGGGAATACAATTCCATCTAATTCTTGTTTATCTCATTGCATATCACGCGGATTGGAATCTTTAGACTCACGTTTTAAACAAAGAATTATGAAAATATATTACAATACACTAAAGATATGATTTTTAGAGTAATAATCACTAATGTTTCTTGCTTGCATCTGACGAAAACCGGTAAATGGCATATATATTACTAATTAATTATATAAGAAGTTAAGATGTTTCAGGCCAACGGAACATTTTCAAATCATATTGCATTTTTAAATTATATTTCCAATATAAAGCATATTCGCTTTAGTGTATCGAGCCTAAACATCGATGTAGGTACTAATCGATAGTCCTAATCTATTCGAGTGCGTTGCCTTCCTCAACTAGATGGTTCTGCTTGTACGTACTGGGGTATAGTAGCCTGTGGTCTACAAAAGTATTCGCTGAAACCAATGGAAAGAACGTCAGATGTACCATCCTGTAGTATGTTATCGTTGACTATACTCTATGACGGAGATATCGGAGTGTAGCGAACGAAAACAAGTCTCTGCGCAAGTCGTGACGCGAAGAGGCTCGACCAATGAACTCGCGAGGGGCGAAGTGAGTGCAGCTAATAGTCGTTTACAGCAGCGCGCACTGCTTCACCCTGCCAACTCGCTATCTTCCTTTCTCTTCCCTAATGTGCAGCCTTACTGCACAGATTTCAATGACAGATTGCATCAATATAATAGTTTTTTAGGTCATACCCATAAAATGGAAAAAAGTCAAATATATATTATGTATATGCATATATGTTTGTGTTGGGGAGAGGGTGTATGTGCGGGTACATGGGGAGTCAGATTTGGTAAATTGCTATCGTAATATTGGAGAATTTCTACGGAAGTGAGTTAAATATTATAGTGCAAGGTTGAAATTGTCCTTTTAATACAAATACTCCAAAAGACGGTTCGACATATAGATTCCTAAGAATTGTCTCTGTGGAGTAGGCAGTGGAAGTTGATGAGGGCTACATACCCTCTACTTTATACAAATGTACTAAAAAATAAGATAGGTGATAATAAAGTTCAACAGAACGTAAATACTGGAAATCTAGCTAGACTATAGCAAACAAATGAATGATATTACATAATATAAATTTGCATATATCTGAGGTTTTTCGATTTTTTTAGACGAAAGCTTTTTTCTTAGCATACTGGACCTACAATTTAAAGATGAATCCGAACCACTCTATCGAAGCCGGAACCCCTTGACTACAAGACGACGGCGTTATTATGAAGACCTCCACAGTATTGTCTCCATGGATTGGACTTTATAATGCAGAAAACCTTATGTAAATATGTACTACTTTTTATAACGTTCTCATATTACATGCTTTGAAAGTTTGGGTTGCGCGACTTTTGAATCACACTGTAGAATTCCATGAAAGCATGTCCAATTGCACATCTGGTTTCATATCGGGAAGTGAATCCATCCGCCGATGAAACAACCGCAGTATGTGCTGGTGGAGTTTTTGTGCAGAACGATGAGTTTGTATCAGTGCAATTGCGACTCTCGTTCAGGAAACAAGGCTTAGTTTCCCCATTCCACGCAAAAGATAGAGGGAATACGAATTTCATTGTTTGCAAAGTTTCTTGCGGCGATCCTAGTGTAATTGTGGTCGGTCGAAACTTTCCTCCGTATTGCAATAAGAGTGGGGAGTTGATGCCGCCAGGGACTCATATTACTGGCCATTGTCTCGATAAAAGCTAAACCTACATAAAAGTAGGAACTGCGATTACTAAAACAGATACCGCACTGAAATCCTACGTACAAATGATGACATGCTAATATCTGTTTACTTATACAGGGTGCCTGCAAAAGTTCAGACACATTTTAACCTTGTGCAGTTCGCGCCATCGCTAGTTACGGATGTGCGGTTCTAATGTTGAAAGTTGTGAAAGGTTGTTTTGTCCACACCCTTCCTCTGTGAGTTTCAGGCCTTTGTCCAATATCCTGAAATTGTATTTTCAGTCTTAGGCTTGCTTTACATTTATGCTATGACCAAAACGGTACCCTGTCAAATGAAAAATCTTATGGCATTTAAGATGCCATGGCATATAACATGGCATTTGTCAAGGAGAGAAACGATCCTATTTCCGCAACATATCTTGTAACATAACCAATCCGAAGCGACCTCTAGATCACGAGTGCAGTTGTAATGGCGGCCGCGTGAGATGTAAACAATTTTTCACTTCACATTCTTGGAAGTCGACGACTCTTCAACACTCAGAGAACTAAATGCATCATATCGATTGATGCAGCAGAATGCATCGATTGATACACTAAAGTATGTTTTATGGCTTCTTCAAATAATCAGATTCACATTGGATGCATTTGTGTGCATTTTTTTTGTCGTGAAAGAAACACCAAAGTGCATCATTTGATTCAAGTGAGGATTCCTTTCAGTCGAGATGCACTTCAATGTATCAGTTTATGCGTTTTGATGCACCTTGATGCGTTTAGATGCACCTTCCTGCCTCTTTTTTCATGATTTACTTAAACGTTTCGTCTGAGGCACATAAGATCTGTAGCTCAGACCAAACGTTTAAGTGCATTATCCAAAACGATGCAGGAAGGTGCATCAAGGAACATCAAATGATGCATTGAAGTGCGTCTCGACTGAAAGAATTCCTCACTTGAATCAAATGATGCACTTTGGTGTTTCTTTCACGACATAGAAAAATGCACACAAATGCATCAAATGTGAATCTGATTATTTGAAGAAGCCATAAAACACACTTTAGTGCATCAATCGGTGCATTCTGCTACATCAATCGATATTCAGCATTTAGTTTTCTGTGTGAACCGAGAGGAATAACGTTTCATGTAAAACGTTATTAGGTACAAAACAATTGCGCTGCTTAAATACATACTTTAAAACATTTACTGTACACGTGTGGAAGAATATTTTAATTGTTTCATTTGCAAACACCCTGCAGTCAGCATAGATGATGTAACTCGACGTTCATTTCGTGCTGTATACATATTATACATTGTAATCGCAAAAGCTAACCTAAATTTTACATGACATGCTTCCGTGTAAACTACTATCTGCCTGAAGATCGATGTCCTGGCCTCTGAGTCAATGCGCTATCCTCATGTTTCATTTTCTTCAACCTGCAATTTCAAAATTCCTCACTCTCACGAGTGTATTTTGCACATTTTGCACACTAAATTCTGAATATTATACTTCCCTAGATTTATCACGAAGATGAATGATTAATAAAGCAATGAAAATATGTAAAATAAAATAGTAACGATTCTGAATTTAATCTGGTAAGCTGTGTTCGAACTTAGAATACACAAAATAGCTGATCATAATGATAGTCACGCAATGGTCGAACCCTATGGAAAAATAATGTGTTTTTCTAATAATGCTTTTCTTTTCTGAAAAATCTTATTTTATTTACCTATCGTTAATAGTGAACATAGGAAAAAATGATGCGTGCATAAAGATGATGAAGAAATTCCCATGTTGTTAACTCAAAATTTTAGGCTGCAAAGATATACAGGAACATAGGAGACAGAATCGACGGTGTGAGTTACATTGTAATGTACGTTATTAATGAATCTTCAAATGTATTATTTTTTTTTTATTTTAAGCAGCTAATAAATTATTTTCTTATGGTGATCTATTAATTAGTAACTCAAGGGTTAGTAACAACGCTTGCCAAAGTCCAGTCAAATGAATTCTAATTGAAAAACATTGCTGAACATGGAAATGATAAGCTACAGGGTCTCTTCGATGGCGTAGCGGTAATGTCGTTGTCTTGTTATAAAGGGGTCCGGGTTCGATACCCGGTGGAGCAACACAGTGCTTCAGATCCTAATTTAAAATGTAGGTCCAGTCTTGTGCATAAAGTGGGCTTAAAACTAAAACTAAAAAAAACCTGCAAAAGACAACTACTTTGCTGAATTGAAGTGTCAAATGTGTGATACAGAATGAAGCATGCTGTATAGTCTAGTAGAGCGTCCTCATTGCAGGAAATGATGCCACTACTTCGCTTACCACAGAATATTGCCTGTTTTTTCCCCCCTGACTTAATACATTCATAACTTTTACATCTCTAATTACTTTGCATTTCCAACTCTAATTGCGACTTCTTGAATGAAGCTATATTAAAGTAAATTGATTAAGGAACGCACACAAGCAACACAAATACCGAGGGCAGAAATAATATCTGTGATCTCGATAGTAAGATGAAATTTGCACCAATAAACGCGCTAGTGCACAAATAATGACACAAAGTAACTTTATTAAGTTGCTTTGCTCTAAACTATTACTCTCATTAATAATAATCCTGTGCGTAACAGCCCATGAAGGGCCTTGGCTTACTTACCGACTGCGGGTCTGCCTCCCACGCTTTCCCTCGTCACCTCTAAGCGTGGAGATCTTCAACCAGGATTGGAATAGCCGGATGGTCAGCCCGACGTATCCCCAGCCGTTATAGTGGGTCTCCTCGACAGGATTACGTTTACTCATTCGAAGCTACCCAATTTCTTCACGATGGTGGGTTGCCACCGGCCCTATACACAGGCCGAAAATTCCCGGAGACTGAACCCGGGATCGAACCCATGCCGTCCCGCAGCCGCCGTCCAAAGGAAGGTGCCTTAGACCGCACGGCACATTACTCTCATTACATAGTATAATTATAAATTATTATGTAACGTAGTCTTCTTGTAATCCAGGGGTCTCGGGTTTGGACACCCGGTGAAAGTCCAAAGTAGTTCGGATCTCACTTTAACGTTGCTGAACATGGAACTCCAGTCCAGATTAGTATATCTGTACCAAAATCAGACTTAAAGAAGATCAATAAAGTTATTACTAATGCATATATAAATATGGTTCTCTCAGTTTAAAATCAAATTATCTTTTACAAAGTTTCATTTCAGTTTAATATGCAGAGAAAGTCCTTCAGATCTTGTTGAGCTACCAACCATCGACCTATTTCTGACGTTAAAGTAAGGTTTCAGAACACAATACACTGTCTTCATCTCAATTTTCATGGTTGAGCTTCGAAACTTGTAACTTTCAGCCGCAACTGCCACTATCGGTTTGCTATGGAGTCGTTTGAAGTTAGTTCTGTGGCTGCTGTCGGAGGAGAGGGCCTAAAGCGAGAGGTTGACAAGCGACCAATTAGCTACACCCTCAGAGCAGACGCTGAAGTTTTCCTCGAAAGAAGTCTGCAACTCCACCGGGAATAAGTTCAGACGTAAAAATGCGTATATTATCATCCCAGCACTGAAACTCTGCCGTTGCGCAGTCGGTAGGGTGTCTACCTGCCACCCGGGAGAGACGGCTTTCCCTTTCCGGGGTAGGCGATTCCGGGTGGGGCCTTTTCTACACTGTCCCAGTATCTCTGGAGCAGTCGAATGAAATCAACTCTGCGCAAGTAGTGAAGCGAGACGGATCCACCAATGAACACGTGAGAGGAACGGGATTCCGTGGAGGGGGAAAGCTACTGCAGTTACCAGCCTTCACTCTGCCCACTCTATGCCCTTCCCCCCGTCTTCTCTGCCGCTATAGGCGACCTTACTCCAGGGATGGTTGGGACAGGGTGTAGCAATTGTTCCGCATGAAGCCGCTGTAGGGTTCATTCAGCCTCTAAGGAACGGGTGCGTAATTGCAGCTCTGAGTGTTAAAGGACGTTGGAGCGTGGTGCTGATCTCATCACCGCTTCTAATAGACCATGTGGGGATTGTGTAAATCTCTACCTCCACACAATCCTTATGACTTCATGACTGATTGTTTTTTTGTTTTAAATCCACTTTATACACAGTAAGGCTAATCGGTATTGGACCTACAGTTTAAAGTAGAATCCTAACCACTATGTGTTTCAGCCGGGTGGACTCCTTGGTTAAAAGGCGACGACGTTACCAACACGTCATCATGATGGCTCTTATGGCTTCAGAGCAAGTTCAAGGTGCAGAGAATAGCCTTATCTTTAACTAGCAATGAGATTTTTTAAAAAATATTTTTTTGTAATAATAACACGTTAGCTTCACGTCCTAATATTATTTGAGAAATATCCAAACCTCACGCTATACCATGGGTACAAGATGGCCCAACAACAACACATTTGATACAAAATGTATTTTCTCTAGTTGCCGGGTTGCTAGCCAACAATCAAAACGGAAATGCATCTATTCATTCGTCACAAACTAATAGAGAAATGAAGAAATAATTTGTATTCTGATGGTTTTTTCTAAAATGTTGATGTAGCATTACCAACTTAGTCAAACAATTGATACTGACAATGATACCATATGAGAAATTTTAATTTACAAAAAAATGTACTGACAGTCCTGTAGGCTCTAATTTGACACTGCGTGAAGTACGTAGGTCGTGTCCAGATATTATTAGAATAATTAATTTAAGAAGACTTAGATGGGCAAGTCATGTGGAAGAGGAAAGAAGAGTTGCAGGATTCTTGTTGGGAAACCTGATGGTAAGAGACCAGTAGGAAGACCAAGACGAAGATGGAGGGATAACGTTGAGATGGACTTATACTGGATTTCAGTGTAGGAATCGAGCACTTGGATGTTTCTCGGAATTTAGAGGGAGCGCCCTTTCCACCCCTCACAGGTCATCAACAGGCAGGGTTGGGTATTGCCGTTGCGCCCAAACAATATTTCCAGCTCTAGTAGTTTGTGACTAGGTTGAAGAACGATCGCTTGTGCGGCGGTAAACCGCATACGCAAACAATTACAAGTGGTCTCGAATCAGAGCGCAAGACACTCTAAAATAAGTATAATGATGGCGGGGTGCCTATGTAGATTATGATATCTCAGGGCAAGCGGCCGCGGTGGCTCAGTCAGTGTCGACCTCCGTGGCGGAGTGGTTAGCAAAGCGCGCTACAACGCCAGGGGTTCTGGGTTCGAGTCCCGGGTAAGGCATGGGTATTTGTGTTCGTCCAGTTGATAAGAAACAAAGAAAATGTAAGAATTGAAAAGTGTAAAAGTGAGAAAAAGAGTGAATGGTGGGAGATACCTCCGTGTAGGGGGCATTTCCTTTTGAAAAAAAAAAACTCTGTAACGCGTCTGACTACCATGTTAAAGGTCCCGGGTTCGATCCCCGGCCGGTTCAAATCCGGGAACTTTTCTAACGTTAGAAGCGGCCCCGGCGCTCACCCAGCGTCGAATAACATGGGTACCTGGGGGAAACCCTGGGGGGGTAAAGGCGGTCAGGGGCGTGGTGCTGATCACATCACCCCCACTCATGACCGGATCAAGAAAGTGTGGGGCGTTACCCCCACACCCCCTGTACGCCTTCATGGCGTGGTGCTAAGCACAGGGGAACACTTTACTTTATTTACCTTTACCAGGGCAAGTAGTATTTTTCGCAGCAAATAACTATTCTACTATTGAAACAGCCTAAAACACGCAACGTGTTAAAAGTAATTATCTTCACAAACTGTACGATTTCTTGAGTCGCACATTATTTTTCTCGATTTCGCGAAGACCTATTTTCAGAATCCTCCCTAGCAAACGATACCTCCGCTATGGCGCAGTGGTAGAGTAGACCGGGGCAAGAGCCCCCTTGAGGCTAATTCGTAATAATAGTATGATAAAGAAACACAGTTGGCACCACTGCAACCCACCAGAGGAAAGTGCCATGGCCGCCTTGTATTCCATCTTCACACAGTTCGGCATCCGGAAAACCTTATTTGTCTGAAGAATTAGAACTTGCAGTGTAAGGAGAAAACTTAAATTTCGATGCTACCTTCAACTTTGGAGGCACAACTTTGATAGGATACTCACTCCTCACTTTCATTGCATCAGCTTTGGAAGTTTCTTGCACGTTCTCCTTTCCTGCGTTTCTGGTAACTGCCTTTTCGGTGTGGATGCCGAAATTTCTAAATGCTGATAGTTTTCCTTACTCCTAGCCCTGAAGTGGATGGCTGAGATGAAGCGGCTTAAAATTCAAGTGGGATTTGTCTAGATAAGTGTGGATTTATGGAATAGATTGAAACCTTAGCAGAACTTTCAGAGAGAAGCTGCTCTCAAAAATACTTTTTTGAAAAAGAGTGGGATAACTTCCAAACTGATTACTTGGTACAGATGGGATGCCATCCACATATCGCATTCACTGTTCTAAGGCTACTTAGAAGTTTGGGTTGCATGTGTTTTCCAACATTTTGGACACATTCGTGATTTTACAGTTTTACGATAGAGTAGGCTGAATGATGTTTGTCACAGAAATACTGCCTTGGACCATAAAGCATAGTGTTGTGGATGAAATGGTAGATGAATTAAATATTTTGTACAATGTATTCCTGCCTTCTCTCTTCTCCATTTCAAACATTTATAATTCAATTACGTCAAGAAGTACATGTTGGAGGAAGACTGGATGGCCCAGAGCAACTAATATTGGCTGACGATATTCAGACCAGTAATGTCGTCTGCTTCTTTCGCGACTTGCCGATTGGGTAATGAAAAAGTTATGTTTTTAAAAAAATATAAAATTTTGCTTCATAAAAAGTAAATTTTCACTTCTAATCTGCTATATATTTTTGTTTGGACAGCTTTGAAGTAAGAATCTAATTCACATAAAAGGAACAAAAAACGTGTTCTGAATATTACATTGTCAAGAACTATAGTTTCACGTATACGTGATATTGGGTGCGAGAAAAATTTAGGCAGACTCCCACTTAAAAATAATTCAAATTACTAATGTTGCAGATGAAGTGCGCAGACTTTCAGAATATAATTTTTACCTGACATATTTTTCCCGATTTAACTCTAGGCTGTCGTAAGTCATTCTGTACAGTTTGGCAAAAACATTCTTCGGGGTAGAGCTCTGCCTGGCGTCTCTTGTTTTATTGACGACTTGGGGGTAATTTGTCATTGGGAAATTGGCGATGGTCTGGCTTGTGTCTGGAGTTCATAATACCTGGGTATATGATTCAGTTGAACGCTGGATTCACGAACAAAAAATAATAGTTTCTTCTGTACGGAGAGGCAATTATGATATTTCAAGATACACGAAGGTCGCATGGAAAGTCACGTAAAGAATCTCCACGATTAAATTGTAATCAAAGTGTACCGGGTTCGATATCCGATGCAGCACATGACACAGTTGTTCGGATACAACTTTAAACTATAGGTTGAAATCGCTTAGTCTGGCTCTGCATAAAGCGGACGTAAAACAACAACTCTATGAATCAAATATGGAATGTCACTTAAGGTTCAGTGGAGTAAGGAAAATAGTCAGATGATTAACCTATGATAACACTGTCTATTCTCATATGAGGAGCATTCATACGAGTTGTAGTATGAGTTCCCATCATTCTTGTGAAAGTGAAGTTACATGTACCGGGTGCTCCATTTGGGATGGCATAAAGGTAAACCATTCAAAGTTATTGCCTGTTAATGGTACATACATGTGTAGGAGAGTCACAGTTTTTGTATCCCAGGACATTAGCACTCAACATGCCTGCCGTTGCGGACAAGGCTCAGTTCATACAGTGCAGACATGATGCGCCACGTGGCGTGCAGCATTTCTGGAGTGATCTGCAATCGCAGATTTTGTTTTACCTTTAAACACCCATGCAATATTCAGATTTTCCCTTCCTAGGTCAATTATGTAATTTTAATATTATGCTGTGTATTATGCATACATTTGAAACGTCTATCTATCGGTTGACTTACTTGGTTTTGTAGAATACCCTACTGGGGATGACTGATTATATGATTGAATGACAGTTAGAAAGGATACCTATGCCAAGATCGGGATTCGATCCTGGTATCCATGGTTATAGCGTGCTGTGCTTACCATTACAACACAGAGACTAAGTTAATGCCTTTGTAGTGCACTGCATAATCGTAATGATTAATGTAATGGGATAGGAAGGGTCAAATACTGTTAAAATTTGTTAAAATTAGACAATCTGCAAATTAGTTATACCCTAATGGTAATGTGTAGTTTGGTACCTTGTGTCACTAAAAAGTATTTACAAATTTATGATTATTATGTTGTTTGGTGTGCTCACTTGAAATATGACTTCCGTTTTTTACCATCACATAGAAGTAGTAAGGAGGCACCTGAGCACAAGGCCTCTGATTGGTCGAGACGTGTCACGTGACTCTTCGGGGGGCGTGGCTGTGTGTGTGTAGTCTTGAAGGGTCTAAGTTAACCTAACTTTTGTGACGTCACGTGTCACGTGACTCTACGTAGGTTTACGGGGGGCGTGGCTATGTGTTTGTAGTCTTGGAGGGTCTAAGTTAACCTAACTTTTGTGACGTCACGGGTCATGTGACTCTACGTAGTGTTTATGGTGACGTGACTATGGATTTGTAGCGTTGGACGGCATAAGCTAACCACGTGTATGCTGTGGAAGACGGTGCGTTGACCTTTGTATGGAATGAGGCAAGTGTGTATTTGTATTGACAAGGGTCACTGAAATTTTCCAGTGGAATTTGATTTAATTTCGGCTGGGGATGTTCTGTTGTGTGTGGATGGGGTTGATAGTATTGCTGGCCTGACGTATTGTTTTGTTGACTATGTGATAGATAAGAATTGAGCGGAGTGTGTTTTTGGTTTGGTGGGGTCAACCTGTCGCCCGGACGTCTGTCGATGATGGAGCCAAGTGAAGTCTATCTCTTGTTTGTAGACAAAGTTATAGATAAGGCTGAACTGCGGAGCATGACAGATGTATGTATGTAGCAAGGGGGTTGAGGGTTAACGTCCTAAAGTTTGATAGATTTGGTGACTCTACGTGAGTGTTTGTGGTGTTTGACATCATCAGGTTTCATGGACTTAGTATGGGGAATTGGTCAAGTATGTTTGTTGGGTTGAAGTTCAGCAGTTGCAGAAAGGGTGGTTTTGTCGGCTCCAGATAAATCTTGTTGATCATGTTTTGATAGGAAGTATGTGTACGGTGAATGAGTCTGTACGAGCGTCTATTCGGGGTCAACGTTGGAGAGGTCATTGGCATCGATGGTCATAAGTAAAGGATGAGTGTATTTTTGAGGGCTACATTGTAATAACAATAAAAATAATGATTCTAATAATTATGGTAATGTTGTATATTTCCCAAGTTGTTTTATAATGCGAGAGCGTTGCTAAAAAATGCAAAGCGGGGGTGCACTTCGTATTTACCACTGTGAACGAATATCGTAAGGAAATTTACGATTTAAACTGTAGGCCCAGTCCCGATTTGGTTTACTGTCGTCTATAAAGTGAACTTAAAACTTGAAACTGTAGGTCCAACCCCAACTGGGCTTACTGTCTATAAAGTGAACTTAATACAGAATGTTGATTAATTAATTGGTTTGGATTCAAAGCAAACTGTAGGCCCAGTCCCGATTGGCTTTTCTGTCTATAAAGTGAATATAATTCAGAACGTTAATTAATTAATTAATTGCTTTGGATTCAAAGAGTCCCGGGGTCGATACTCTACGGAGACACAAGTGGTTCGGATGCGACTTGAAACTGTAGGCCCAGTCCCGATTGGCTTTCCTGTCCATAAAGTGAATATAATACAGAATGTTAATTAATTATTTGGTTTGGATTCAAAGTGTCCCAGGGTCGATACTCTACGGAGACACAAGTGGTTCGGATTCGACTTGAAACTGTAGGCCCAGTCCCGATTGGCTTTCCTGTCCATAAAGTGAATATAATACAGAATGTTAATTAATTATTTGGTTTGGATTCAAAGTGTCCCGGGGTCGATACTCTACGGAGACACAAGTGGTTCGGATGCGACTTGAAACTGTAGGCCCAGTCCCGATTGGCTTTCCTGTCCATAAAGTGAATATAATACAGAATGTTAATTAATTAATTGGTTCGGATTCAAAGTGTCCCGGGGTCGATACTCTACGGAGACACAAGTGGTTCGGATGCGACTTGAAACTGTAGGCCCAGTCCCGATTGGCTTTCCTGTCCATAAAGTGAATATAATACAGAATGTTAATTAATTATTTGGTTTGGATTCAAAGTGTCCCGGGGTCGATACTCTACGGAGACACAAGTGGTTCGGATGCGACTTGAAACTGTAGGCCCAGTCCCGATTGGCTTTCCTGTCCATAAAGTGAATATAATACAGAATGTTAATTAATTAATTGGTTCGGATTCAAAGTGTCCCGGGGTCGATACTCTACGGAGACACAAGTGGTTCGGATGCGACTTGAAACTGTAGGCCCAGTCCCGATTGGCTTTCCTGTCCATAAAGTGAATATAATACAGAATGTTAATTAATTAATTGGTTCGGATTCAAAGTGTCCCGGGGTCGAGATTAATTAATTGGTTTGGATTCAAAGCAAACTGTAGGCCCAGTCCCGATTGGCTTTTCTGTCTATAAAGTGAATATAATACAGAACGTTAATTAATTAATTAATTCGTTTGGATTCAAAGAGTCCCGGGATGGATACTCTACAGAGACACAAGTGGTTCGGATGCGACTTGAAACTGTAGGCCCAGTCCCGATTGGCTTTCCTGTCCATAAAGTGAATATAATACAGAATGTTAATTAATTAATTGGTTCGGATTCAAAGTGTCCCGGGGTCGATTCTCTACGGAGACACAAGTGGTTCGGATTCGACTTGAAACTGTAGGCCCAGTCCCGATTGGCTTTCCTGTCCATAAAGTGAATATAATACAGAATGTTAATTAATTATTTGGTTTGGATTCAAAGTGTCCCGGGGTCGATACTCTACGGAGACACAAGTGGTCCGGATTCGACTTGAAACTGTAGGCCCAGTCCCGATTGGCTTTCCTGTCTATCAAGTGAACTTAATAAAGAATGTTAATTAATTAATTGGTTTGGATTCAAAGTGTCCCGGGGTCGATACTCTACGGAGACACAAGTGGTCCGGATGCGACTTGAAACTGTAGGCCCAGTCCCGATTGGCTTTCCTGTCCATAAAGTGAATATAATACAGAATGTTAATTAATTAATTAATTGGTTCGGATTCAAAGAGTCCCGGGGTCGATACTCTACAGAGACACAAGTGGTTCGGATTCGACTTGAAACTGTAGGTCCAGTCCCGAATAGTTTTGCTACGGGGCTGTACTGTGTATTAGCCATTTCGAATGAATAGCGTGAACTGAATTACTTGATTTTTATTTGTTTCTATAAACTCTGGATGATCCTGAGGTGTTTTATTATGCGAGAGCGTTGCTAAAAAAAATGCAAGGCGGGGGATCCACTTCGTATTTTACCATAATGAATTAACAACATGAGAAATTTATGAATATTAATGAAATATACAGTATATATATATATATTGAATGTGGTTTAAAAAAAAATAGAAACTTCCCGTTGAACGGCAAGGAAATAAGAGGGGCTGACGATTTACTTGCTCCGAATCAGGCCCGGCAACATTGTTTTAGATAACAATACCCGATGTTCTATTTATTTTACAAAAGTAAATAGGGACAAAGTTGACGCGAGGTTTGTAGTATATATAGTTCCGAGTAGAAACTGTTTGGTATGATTCGTGGTTGTGGTTTTCAACCGTTATAAAGTATCTGTAGTCAACGTGAAAAGAGCAAGAAATTTACAGTGTCGAGTATAGTTTCGAGTTTACGTATCCGTCTGTTTGCGGGTGGTTAAAAGTTTGACTCTTGATCGATAGTTCATCGTGTTAAGCGTGAATTTATTCTGTATTTGTGCGAGGTGAAGACGAAGAAGAAGTAGTTTACAGCATCTAGTGCATACTAACGAGATACATTTTATATTCTGGTTGTGGAAGTGAAGAATAAGGATGGGTAAGTAACTAATATTTTTAACTGTTTTTATGTAGATGATGTATTTGTTACGTCATGATTTTGTAATCAAGGGTCCCAGGGTTTTATACACCGGTGGCCCATGGTTTTATACCCCGGTGGATGTACGCGGTATAGTGGTTCAGATTACACTTTAAAGTGCAGGTTTAGAAGTTCGAAGGTGTGGTGGCATTAATTGATTTTGTTTTATGTGAATAATTTTTCAAGGGTGGAAACTCAGAAAGGGTATTTTTTTTTGTATTCCAGATCAATCGTCTCCCTCATCATCATCTATGCGAGGTGTTTCTAGTAATACCGTTGGTAATATGAACAGTGATACTGAGTTGATTAATATATCTACACAGGAAATTTTGCATAAAATAGAGTGTCAAATCCATTCCCCACAAGATTTATGTGATGTATTCGAAAGTCAAGAAGGAGAATATATTTTGTCTACCCAGCAAATATTAAACAATATTAACAACTTTGCTGGGTATTCAACCGGGGAGGGTTCGATGAATTCAGGTTTGCACCAGATTAAATCCGAATCTACCCGAGTGCCCCCCGACGGCGGACAGACCAGTAGGGAAAACCCGAAACAATCAAGAAGACAATTGGGACAGAAATATAACTACCCAGGAGATACTGATGGACATTAACAAACATGTAGAACTTTCCACAGACACAACAGGGGATGTTCCCCGGTTAGAAATTTGCACCTCTCAACTGACCTCGACAGTGACTCAGATGTCTCAGAATAATAACGTTTGTACCCAGAAAATAATAGGTGATATAGATGCTCTTCTTGGACCTCCAACGCAGAATCAGCCGACGGAAGTAGATACAACCCAATTTTTCCAAGTTATTCAAACAGGCGGTGGGGGCACACGGAAAACGCAGGAGCAGAATGATGAAAGTAGAAGTGAAAATAAACATTTTGTGGTAATTCAAGAATTTGATCGTCAATATAGAAGGTTTAATCTACAAGGTAGGCAGATGAATGTACGTCTTCGCCCTGTTCCGGATAACAATAACCCTGTACAGTGGATCCATGAGGGTGTAAACGAGGTAGTGGAGTTACTAACGAGGGATGTTGATGACCGAGACCATGTGGGGTTAACGATTAGGAATGTTAATTCCCCCAGAGACCCCTTCTGGGTCAGTTTCCGACTAGGAAGTGAACTAAATGCAGATGTTGTTTGGGAAAGCTTCGAGAAACTACTCCAGAGTAACAGCACCTTCCTAATATCTGATCAACTGGTTTTCCATCTCCACAGAGTAAAAGTACCTTTAGGAACTGGACGTATTAAGCAAGGATTGGAAAGTTTGGAGTAACTTTGCCGAAGACGTTCTGGGATTGTTTGCATAAAAAACAAGGGTTCTATGTGTCTCCCACGTGTACTTGTTGTTGCTCGAGCATATGCTGAAACTAAGGATGATAATAAAAAGAAGAAATACAGAATGGGGCGTCCGATTGTAAAAACAGAAGCCTTACAACTATGTGAGCAAGCAGGTGTAGTTATTACAGAACATGGATGTGGTATTTCGGAGCTGGAGAAATTCCAAAATATTCTTCCACAGTATAGAATTGTGGTCTTTGCTGATCTTACTGGTGAGAATGTCATGTTTGAGGGTAATACTGACATGAAAAGAACTTCTCTTTTTCTTCTACACAACGAAAATCACTACAGTGTTATTACATCATTAACATCTGCATTTGCATGTACTTATTACTGTGAACACTGTAAGAAAAAATATGCTTCTATTACAAAACATACACAATGTCCACGCGTATGTACGAAATGTTTCCAGCCCCACGCCGAGTCACTAAACCTAAAGGAATGTTTGGATTGCCACAGACAATTCCACGGTGAGGAATGTTTCAATCACCATAAACAGAAAGCACAGAATGGAAAAAATATTTGTGAAAAACTCCACCAATGCCCCAAGTGCCTAACAGTTATTAAAATGGACCAGAGAAAAACAAAGCATATTTGTGGTGAAGTCTATTGTAGAATATGTAACAAACACTACCCGAATGGTCATCTGTGTTATATTCAGAAATCCACCCCACCGGATATGAAAAAACCATACATCTTTGTGTTTTATGATCTCGAGTGCACGCAAGATGAGAAATATGGAGATTATATCGATAGAACAGAACACAAACCGAATCTGTGTGTCGCGCAACAAGTATGCAACGACTGCAGACATGTTCCGGATGTGTCAATCCCCTGCAACACATGTGGACCCAGAGAACATATCTTCAAAAAATCGCCAGTAGAAGAATTTCTTTCCTACATTAAGAGACTACCCCACAAGTTTGACATATACTGTATATGCCACAACATGAAAGGGTATGATGGACATTTTATGCTGCAAGCTATGATCACCAAATTCAAGGTTTGCCCGGAAATTATCATGAATGGTTCGAAAATTTTGCTGATGCAAAAGGGTCACATACGGTTTCTAGATTCACTCAATTTTCTACCTATGCCTCTATCAAGTCTACCTAAGGCATTTGATTTACCAGAAGGGATGAAAAAAGGGTACTATCCTCATCTTTTCAATACAACCCAAAATAGATTCTATATTGGACAGCTACCTAATATGGAATATTACGCACCGGAACAAATGAAGTTGGAAGAAAAGCAAAAATTTGAGAAATGGTATCACGAACAACAAGAGAAGAATTATATTTTTAACGCTGAAACTGAACTTGTGGAGTACTGCATCAAAGATGTTGAGATTCTTCGATTGGCTTGTATGAAGTTTAGAGAGACGTTCCTAGGGGAAAACGGTATTGATGTTTGGAGAGAAGGTGTGACTATCTCTGGTGCGTGCAACCTTTTGTACAGAAGAAAGTTTCTACATGAGAATACAATTGGCGTGATACCGGCCAAAGGGTACCGGTGGGGTGACAAGCAATCCATTGCAGCTATCGAGTGGCTTGTGTACGAGGAAAGAAAAAGAAAAGTATTTATCGAACATGCCGGGAAAGGAAGAGAAAGAAAAATCTTAGGAATTAAAGTGGATGGATATTATGAAGATGCTGAAGGAAAAGGTCATGTGTTACAATTTCACGGATGTTACTACCATTATTGTGAGAGATGTTACGGTAACAAAAACGGTGGAGAGCAGTTAGGTGGGGGTGACACAATGAATGCCCGAAGAGAGAGGACACAGAGAGTTACCAGTCGTCTGGAGAAAAGTGGTTACAAGGTCGAAGTGATGTGGGAATGCGAGTGGAAAAAAATGAAAAAAGATCACCCTGAAATTGAAGATTTTGTGAAGCATCATCCGATGACCATCCAGAAGCCTTTGGACCCCAGAGCAAGTCTTACTGGCGGTCGAACTAACGCTGCAAAATTATACTACAAAGCTGGTGGCACTGAAAAGATAAAATATATTGATATCTGCTCTCTCTACCCTTACATTTGCAAGTATGAAAAGTTCCCAGTAGGCCATCCAACAATATTTCTCGACAAAAACTGCCCCAATATTGACCAAATCGAGGGGCTTGTATTATGTACTGTTTTACCCCCAAAAGATCTCTACCACCCGGTGCTACCTATGAAAATGAAAGGTAAATTATTTTTCGCGTTATGTAGAACCTGTGTGGAAGAAGATAACCAGGAGGACTGCTCACATACCCTAGAAGAAAGGTGTTTCACAGGTACATGGGTTGCAGACGAAGTAAGAAAGGCAGTGCAGAAAGGGTACCAAATTGTAAAGATGTACGAGGTCTGGCAATATAAAGTAACAAGTTTCGATTCTGAAACAGGTCAAGGGGGTTTGTTTGTGGACTACATAAATAAGTTTCTAAAAATGAAACAGGAAGCTAGTGGGTGGCCATCTAATTGTATAACCGAACAAGAAAAGACTAATTTCAGAATATCAGAAAAAGGAAGGAATTCTACATTTATGGCCTGCAGATGGACTAGAAGTGTTCTTTAAACAGCTGACTGCTACGTGCTTTAACAGAAACTTCTATAAACTTTAAATCTTTTTTTTAATAAGAATATAGTGTTAAAAATTCAATAACTCCCTTGCACAATAATGTTCTTCAAAGTTTTCATAACCTTTGTTGGCTATTACAAAATAATGTTACTATTAAAGTGATTTATATTGTGCTGTGAAATTTCACCCTGGATTGAAAGTATTAATTTTTTGTATACTGTTTTGTGGAGAAAAAAAAATACATGAATATTATTCATTGATGCATTGTCACAGTTCATATTTGACTTGTGTGAAGAATCTAAAGTATATGACAAGGGCTCAAAGATAGATGAAAAGTCATTATTTTTTGGGACCTTGAATACCATGCTAATCATAATACAAGTCAGTTTCCTTTCAGTTGGAAGTAGAAAATATTGTTTTCATTTTTATTTCCATCTCGCAGGTAACATATATCCATTGTATTTTTTGTATTTCCATCTTCCAAAATTATACGATGGACAATCAATATTTTGTTCCAGTTCAAATATGAAGTTGTGGAAGAACAGCTGTCTTCTCATTGTCCTGTCATACATAATGACATATTTAGGGAGAAATGTAAGATTTAACATTGCAAGCAACTACAAATCGAGAATACAGTTGCAATTAACATATTTTACCTTTCTCAGTTTCAATAGTCGAATTAATTTTCTTGTAGGCTACAGTTATTACAAGCATAAAAACACAGGTTTTCGTTGTGACGTTTCAGGAGAACACACACTCCCTTCATCAGACATTTATTTTTAGTTTGATTAAAGATACAGTTACACCAATGGTTAAAAAATTTAAACAAAAAAAGAATCAGTTATACAATGGATGTTGTCAATGTTACATTGTTGCAATATAGCAACTTAACTGAAAACAAGCAGCCTGTTTAATTTTTATTTCAGATAAAAATTTTGATCACATTATTTTTTATTTAAAAATTATGAAACCCAAATATCATCATGCAATTCAAAATCATCATTGCTTTCACAGAGTTTCTTGATGTGTTCCATTACATTAAATTTTAAAGATGGTGGCTTGGCCTACTCCACTTGTGAAAATGAAAACTCCATAGTCAGACTAAAAATAAATGTCTGATGAAGGGAGTGTGTGTTCTCCTGAAACGTCACAACAAAAAACTTTTGTTTTTATGCTTGTAATAACCGTACTCTACAAGATAAATAATTCTACAATGCAAGCAATGCGTACATACAAGAAAAACTATCAATAGTTGAAACCTTGATACATCCATTTGTGTTGAATTATTCAGGTATTACCAACTACATGACGCTTTTCATCATCGATGAAAAATGTAAGCGTACATATTAATATCTAGTTGTTTTACATTTTTAGGTCATCATTTACCAAGTTCTAATTATGATTGCTATTGAAATTATCAATTATTTGTGATATTTGTGCATAAGTAATTGTGATCTGTTTTCCTACTTGATTCTTGATAATTGTTTTTCTGTGTTTTTGACAGCTAAAATCAAGAAAGAGAAGACGCTTGGGAAAAACATCCGAACGTTCTTCCCAGGACAGGGTCACACACTTGGTAGCGGAGAAGGATTGAAACCAGGAAGCAGCTCAGTCTATGGTTCATTAAAACGCCATTCTGCAGGAAGCGACAGTGGTACAGTTGCTGCAAAGCAGAGACCCAAGAAAAAAGACCCGTCTATCTCAGGCATTACGAGCATTGGGAAGAACGAAGGTAGTTCTGCAAAAGTACAAAACGGTTTTTCCTCCAGCTCCAGTCAGAGATCAGGTGGTGGTGGGGGAATGGGTGGAACAAGATTAGCAAACAGAGGTGGGGGAACAATAGTAATTACCTCTCGTAAAAACAAGGACCAAGAAGTGAAAGAATATGATGATAATACAGACAGCAAGCTGACCCTAAACATTGTACCCTTTTCTGGCAAAGAATACACTTTAGGTGGAATAGGAGAGACACCCGGCTGTTTGTCTCCGAAACGTACAGTTGTGTTTACACCAGATCGGAACTACAAGAGCAAAACTCCAGAAAAAATTCGTATAGGCAAGTATGTTGAGCGGTATTTGAATGTTATAGATGGTAATAGGACACCAAATAGAGCAAGTCAGAACCTGAACCTAGACAAACCTGAAACATCAACTAGGAGTGAGAATCAGCCAAGTACAAGTTATCAGAGTAGGACTCCGGAGAAGCATGTACAGAAATATGTTGATAAATATTTTAAAGCAATCGGGCAAAATCCAGGAGATTCTGATCAACAACAGACAGTTGGGAACAAATTTGAAGTGCCCCATGCTGGTGCTAGTCACGATTCGGTTCTAGACTCTGAAACTAGCGAGAGTTTATTAGCCGAAAGATCTCGGGGAGTAAAAACAGAAACCGATGTTGAAACATATGACCTAACAGGGGATAATATTGTGTCTTGCCCGGTATGCTACACTGAGCTTGAAGTTACCGATCTGAATAGCCACTTGGATGTTTGCGTCAGTGTAAGCCCAGTGAAATCCCAACCTTTAGTGAAGGAAGATGATGATAGTGACAGTGATGCTACAACCATTTCCTTCAATGGTCAGTGTTCTGGATTTCACCCTTGTCCATCGTGCAGTGTGCTTGTAAAGGAGAATATGATGAACGCTCATTTAGATGCTTGTCTGCAATCAATGGCATGGGATGATTAACTGTACTGTGAAATGTTAGCTTTTAAAAGTGTGTTCAGGTTTGTTAAGAGATAAATGTGATATATTATAGATGCTTTTATATGAAATATGTATATAATGCAATAATCTATAAAGTAAATTTAGTAATTTATTTTTTGAAAATACTGGAAGATTAGATCTTAATGGTGTCATAGTTTGTCTTAGTAATTTATTTTTTAAAAATACTGGAAGATTAGATCTTAATGGTGTCATAGTTTGTCAGAGGATGATCATATGATTTATTTAGTTCTTCAATATTTTAAAACATGTGCCAAAAATTGTAACTTGTAGATCATGTTGTTATGAATTAATTTTATAAATTTTCTATTTCCCATGTACCATCAAATATGATGGAGAGGGACTACTTTCTTTGTGAACTCTTTTTTTTTAAAATTGTGCATTCTTTTTCTTTTTAATGTGTTAATTTTGTTCTCTAATTTTTACCAATTATTGTATATTCTATTTCACAAAAATAGTTCTTCAATATTTTAAAACATGTGCCAAAAATTGTAACTTGTAGATCATGTTGTTATGAATTAATTTTATAAATTTTCTATTTCCCATGTACCATCAAATATGATGGAGAGGGACTACTTTCTTTGTGAACTCTTTTTTTTAAAATTGTGCATTCTTTTTCTTTTTAATGTGTTAATTTTGTTCTCTAATTTTTACCAATTATTGTATATTCTATTTTACAAAAAATAATTTTGAATATACACCATGCTTTATTTAATTTAATAAATAGAGTTGTAGAATTATATTGAAATAGTGTTTGGTCTTTTATGTATTTTCGGAATATTTGAAATCAAAGTTTTTAGATGTGTTGTCAGTAACATTTTTGTGGCATATGCTATCAGTTTTCCCGCACTATTTTACTGATAAATTGTTGTATTTATTTGATAATCCTCTCGATATGAAACTACATAATACGGGTTTTAGTGTGCATGTTTAAAATATGGGAAAGAAGTGGGGTGTAGTCTGTTAACAATGCTTTCCCATTTGCTTCCAAATTTTAAATATATAGTAGCACCTACAGCTCTCTCTGCATATTGTAGTTTGAAAATGGTGAACTCTGAAATATACAGTCCTTTTCCAAGAATATTTTTGTTTACTGATCTACTCTTTCATCATGTACTGTGTCTGTGTTTCTTCCAGTCTTTTACCTTTGGTGTTAAAAAACATTCCATCACATGCAAATGTCTTAACTCTTTTCTGATGGTATACAACAATAACGTCATCTCAAATAGAAGTATAAAGAAAGTATCTAGATGTATGTATGTATGTGTTAATAGTGCATACATAGTTATGAATGATGTACATGAGCAGTTAAGGAAAATATAAAGGTCAATGTTTTGATCTTCCAAATGAAGGTTGAAAGTCGTGAGTTGGATAAGATTAAAGGCATCTTATAAAGACCTTCATTTAGAAGATCGAACCATTGAACATTATCTTTTTATTGACCACTCGATTATGTCTTTTGGGGTCTAAGGTGACCTTTGTACTACAAATCCACATAGTATACTTTTGAAACTACAATGTTGCAATCCAACGAGGCTCTGGCATATGAACCTCCAGTCAGTATAATTCTCTGTAGGACAGTGTTTTGTACTTATATGTGTGTGTGTGTGTATGTAAAGTTTGATATCGAACAAAAGACATTTTTTTTGTCCTGAACAATGACCAGAGATTCGTCAAATATATAATTTTTTTTCTTAGTGTACATATATTATTATCATTATTCTGTGTAATATATAATATACTATAATCTTATTTTCTTCTCATGTAAAACAGAAAAAAATATATAAACAATATGTTTTTTAAGATGTTAATTTTGTTCTGCTCAATTAAATATGTTTTTCCAAACTTGTATCAAACTTGTATCAAGCAGATTACTGTTAAATTTATGACAATCTAATCTTGTAGAAATAATGAACAATAAAATAATATCAACATTATCTTATATTTATTATTATCACCACCTTTTTTAAATAGAAATATTCTCTAGAATACTCACAATTTTTCAACGTATAATAATTTACTAACACAAATACGAAGTGGGGCACACATGGTAATTTCTAGCACAGCTCTCGCATATTAAGTCTTTTTTTTTCCAATATACAAGCACTACTCTAGAAAATACCGTACCTACTATGTATCTGAATTAGTAACAAAATAGAAAAATAAGGTACTAAAATAAAAAAAAAAACATATATTTTAGAAATTTATTTTTTCATTTTTTTTACATATATTTGTAAACATTTCCCCAATATTCTTACAAATTTCAAAGATTTTTCTAGTTAAAATTGAAAAAATCAATTGTTCTTGCAGAAGCCAATAAAGTAGGCGCCAAATTGTCAATAATCATATCCTTGCAAAAATATTCCACTTCAAGCAATAATCTTTCAACATCAATACTAGCACTGTCAATTCCAACGGGTTCAGAACCTTTATGGCTAAGAATAAATTCCGGTTCAATACATCCATGAATCTGGGAATCATCCCGACAAGCATTACAACTGTCACGTACATTCTCTGCACACTTTGCCAGATAACGCTGAAACCATTCCGCCACAGGTTTCTCATTTTTCTGCACTTGCTCTAACGCATAATCAACACACGGACGGAGATTCAGAAGCCCTTCCCATCCCTTTTGGGCCAGACATACACATAAACTGTATTCCACATTACAAACAGGCTCCAAACTTATCACCTTGTTTCCATGGAAACGCCAAAAACGCACATTCAGATTTGCTCCAAGTTTTATACCAGGAAGACGTTTTGAACTCTCGTTCTCAAAATAATTATCCACAATCACTTGCACATTCATTAAAGTTTTCCACTCGTCCACGTTCAATATTACACCATGCTGACCACTTTTGAATACACGAACAAAAGAAGAAAAGTTCTTCACCGGATCCAAACCAACAACAATATGTTTCGATCCTCCTCCTTCACCCAGATTATAGCATACCTCCAATAGACCCTGTCGGATTGGTGTACGTTCAGTCTTCTTCTCTGTTCCTTCCTCATCCTCCTCCGTCTTATCCCCTTCATCCTCCACTTGTTTTTGTGCCTGCTTCAGATATTTTGATCCATTCTCCTCCACACCCTCCTGTCGTCGCTTCATACTAGGACGTTTAGGAACAATTCGCCCCAATGCAGAATTCATGACTTACTTCTTCCACAACTTGCAATAAACTGATCTTCCTCGTCTTCACCAAAATCTACAATGCCGTTATCTTACACGTCACAAAACATGTATAAGCCTGTTCCATGGAAAATTCCAGTGACCCTTGTCAATACAAATACACACTTGCCTCATTCCATACAAAGGTCAACGCACCGTCACATCCACGTGGTTAGCTTATGCTGTCCAACGCTACAAATCCATAGTCACGTCACCATAAACACTACGTAGAGTCACATGACCCGTGACGTCACAAAAGTTAGGTTAACTTAGACCCTCCAAGACTACAAACACATAGCCACGCCCCCCCGTAAACCTACGTAGAGTCATGTGACACGTGACGTCACAAAAGTTAGGTTAACTTAGACCCTTCAAGACTACACACACACAGCCACGCCCCCCGAAGAGTCACGTGACACGTCTCGACCAATCAGAGGCCTTGTGCTCAGGTGCCTCCTTACTACAAGACTACAAACACATAGCCACGCCCCCCGTAAACCTACGTAGAGTCACGTGACACGTGACGTCACAAAAGTTAGGTTAACTTAGACCCTTCAAGACTACACACACATAGCCACGCCCCCCGTAGAGTCACGTGACACGTCTCGACCAATCAGAGGCCTTGTGCTCAGGTGCCTCCTTACTACTCATAGAATTTTTCAGAATCAGCAAGTCCGTTGAAAGTATGAATAAAGGGTCCATTGATGTATGTGGTCATTTCATCACATTTTCCACATTTTATTTTCATTTATGACAATCCAAAGACGTAATATAATGACAGGGTCTGGTGTAGAAATCATGTAAAAAAAATAGATACAGGTGAAGAGTTAATATTCCTAGCATTGTAATATTTCCTGCAATTATAACAGGTTGGACACTATATTTTGATGAGTTCAAGTGTATGATAAACCTCTCCATCAGTGCAGGAACATTGCTAACGTTACCAGACGAGGTTTCATGAAAATGTCAAGGAGATAGAAAGCAAAAAATTTCGGTAGGTGAAACATCAATATCGTGGCGACTACCGGCTAACACTTTGGAGAGAAACTTTGCAAGCTGTCTACGGGTGGCAAATTGCCAAATTGAGCCTTCAGGCGAAAGGAAAGGGCAGTAGAGACTTCTCGTTACTAGTAAGTGCCAACAGCGGATTTCTATCAGGAATATATTTTTTTTAATCAAATTTGTTAAAACTAGTGCTGAGCCGATACTACTTTGAAGCGATACCGATGCAACGCTCTTACCGAAAGCGATACTTGAAAATTATAATGATGATAATAATTGATAATGTTAAGATTAACAAACTATAATATTGCGTAAGTTTTATACTCCAATTTTAAGCATCAATTTATATACAGGGTTATTCAGAATTCCTATTACACACTTCTAGGGGTTGTAAAGGGGACTTAGTACATCAAGTTCTGATAAGGAACCCATGTCCGGAAACGTACCGTTTTGGTACTACACAGAGAAAAGATCACATAATTTCAAATCTCCCGCTTCACGGTAGGCAACCCACATGACGGAGGGCGACGTCTTCAGTCACCTGATGTCATGTGTGCTGCTTCCAACGTCCTCTGTTTACAATCTGGTGTGCTTCGACCTTCACGTCAGTTGCTATTCAGTCGTTGCGGAAGACAGTACAGTATGGTTGAATACACGTTTGCCGAGAACACCGACATGTTGTTAATGTACGGCGAAGCTGGACGTAATGGTAGAGCTGTGCAATGTCTGTATGCAGAGCGTTTTCCGCATCGTGTTACTCCATCACATACCATTCTTGCCCGATTAGATGATGATGAAAATGTGAAATTATGTGATCTTGTCATCTGCGTAGTACTAAAACGGTACGTTTCCGGACATGGTTCCTTATCAAAACTTGATTTACTAAGTCACCTCTACAACCACTTGAAGTGTGTAATAGCAATCCTGAATCACCCTGTATATCGTAACGCAACTTCCATTCTGCGTTTGGGATCGAACCAAGAACCTCTAGATTGAATTGGGTGATGTAGTTATTTCTCATTCATCTCTCAGATGGTTATCACTCGCTTGGCCTAAATGTAATGAATGCAAGAGGTTACATTTAAATGAATGGCGATAGAAATTAACTTAGATTAGATATGGGTTTTATACTCTCCATGACTGAACCGATATGGATTGGTTTAGAAAAGGATATTACTTGCCTTACAAATAGATGAAGATTGTTCCTACACTTGTCCTCTCAACTATCACTTGTCTGACCTCCCTGTCAGACATCGAATCTATCACACACCATCTTCCAATAAACGTTCTCCACTTTGCTCCTCTCTCACAATCCGCAGACCTTACTCTCTCTCCTATTCTCGCCAACTGCTCACACCTCCTGACAATTCCAACACTCATTCCATACCAATCTCCCAAGTCACTCACCTACCGTTTGCCTAATTGCTTATTCAGCATTCCTTTCTCTGCTACCTGCTATGCTAAGACTTTATACTTCTTACCCAATACCTTGGGTACGATACGATATTATGCAATTACCATATAAGGTGTTTCACACAATACCCGTGTAGAATAAAAATAAAATTAGAATTTTGACAGAATAATTAGACTCCGCGAAAATGTGTCATGGCCTTTTCGCGTACAACATGAAATAACAAAGTGACAGAAACGTATGGGCTGGTATCGTAAATAAATTCCAACCAATACCGATACCACAGGTATCAGCCGATACTGATACATCGGTATCGGCTCTGCCATAGTTAAACTACTAGCATGAACTATAGCTTTATTTAGATTAGATGAAAAGCTGCCCTTTACGAATATTCTTTTGATTTTACTTATGTGACAGAGAAAATAGAAGACATAATTAAAATTTTCACACACCCAAGAAAATAACAATCAGTATAAATTTTATACACAATTTTAATTGACACAAAATTTGAAGACGTCTGTAAAAGTGCAGTATCGGAGTAAAGTAAAGCCGGGATTATAAACTGGCATAATCTTGAAAGTTGAAGCAAATAATGAGGGAAACGTAAAAGTAACAGCTAAATAAAGAGAAACCACATTTCTTTGATCTTCAACGGAATTTGGTTTGAGTTTCTCATTTGCCCTGCATACATTAAGACGGCATTGGCAGTATAGCTTGCGAGTCTTGCTCGCACAGTTCTACAAATATCACAAGTCGTAAGATCTGGTCACCACGATTGCCAGGCTTGAACCTCCTCTTCGTACTTCTGAGCTAGGAAGTGTCCTTCGGATAACAACATCATGTGGAATGGTGTCATCTGATTATGAAGCATTTTTCGTCTTTTCTGCCACGTCGTGACATACGAATTACATACGCAGGAAGTTGTGTGTTCGCAGAGTTTGACAATAAACGAAAGGACTTCGTCTCTTGCAAAGGTGCACAACGCAAATTTACTTTGTGGCTTTTGATGTGATGTTTGGTTAATGCCCCAATTATGGGGATAGCGTCGTTCCAACATATAACATGTTCTCACTGTTAAATACAAACACTGAAGCTTGAGCAAACGAATCGGGTTAGTCATACCTTCACTATATTCACGCACACCGAAAAATTGAAGAGTTTCTCTTCTTTTAGTACTGAATTCTAAGTTTTTACAATCATTTCTTCCCAATTTACGACTATAATCAAATCATTACTTCAGAGACGCACTGTGTTATGATTCACGTAGCCCAAGTCAAAGATATTAGATGAAAATGTGCACCCATTCAAAAATAACTAACATTGGTTAAACTAAGCAACAACAAAATTCTGATCCTCATTTGACAACGATTCATTTGCTTCTTGAAGAAAGGAGAGTAATTTTTAAAATAAATTCAAGTGGCTTTATTGTGTTTTTTATTAAGAATGGCAGATTTAAAAAGGAACATTAACTTATTGTTTAAGATATCATCATGAATCTTTACATCATAAATTATAAGATATTCCTTTAGCTCAGCTTTAATCTCTAATGCTTATGGGTAGAAACTGCAACCACACCACGAAACACCTAATGTGATTCTGTTTCCCGATGATACATTTCCTAATAATTACACACACATATATACATACATACATACATACATACATACATACATATATATATATACCTATATATATATATATATATATATATATATATATATATATATATATATTAGTTAATAATTAATATTGGTAATTAGTATTACGTAGTGGATTATGTTGCTTAGCTCTCTCCGAGGATCAGTGCCAGATCTACACGACGCAAAACCCCGCAGTGCGGGGCGACCCTGAGGCAAGTAAACCTTTATGGGGTCCTCAGCCATTGACATAGTAGAGGGTTCATATATGCGTAAGTAAAAAATAAATTTAGTTACTCCGGGGTGCAGAAACGAATACAATATATACAGGTAAAGATAAAGTTCCCTGTGTATATATCACCGTGCCACGCATGAAGGCAAGTTTAGGGTATGTGAGGGCAGGGCCACGTATTTTCGATTTCGGCCGTCCTGGAGGTGATGTGATCAGCACCACGCTGCGGCCACCTTTCCTCCCCCCGGTACCATTTTACTTGAGGCTGAGTCCTAGAGCAGCTTCTTGCGCTGACAAAGCCGGAAAACTTCCGAACGTAGATCACCCACCCCGCCTCTCCAACGTGGCAGTCAGATTAGAATCAAATCAGGCTAGAATTTCATGAGAAATGCAGTACTGAAAATTTCTTCAACCTATCTTTAATCAGGAGAAAGTTATGACTGCAGGATTGTAACAAATGAAGGACTCGGTGCAATAAGAAATTAACCCTCACTTCTGTCAAAATTGAGATACACCGTGCAGTACGTGCGGCATGAACGTCTGCTGCATTCACCAAGAGGTGGTGATGGTGCTGTGTCACATTCGCGCGCAATCACATGGTACCCTTCTTCGAAAGTAACGTACGAACGGAAAGTTCTGTGCAACAAGGTGTCAAGCCACAGGAAAATGTCGGATAACGAGGAAGGTCTGGAGAGCACCTCCTCATATATTTGTGATTCTGATGAGGAAAATGGCCCTCTGTGCGGTGACAACAGCTTTGGTGACCCAGACTATGTGTGTGGAGTGTCGAGCAGCGAAAGTAGCGACTCTGAGGTAAGAAAGAAGTTTTTATTTTTGGTATTTTTTGAAAATGTTGGTTAACACCTTATTGTCTCAGACTTGGGCACGGTGAAAACGGTTGGTAAGTGTGCGTCGTGATGTGCATGTTAATGCGCAAATCAGCTCACTATGCATTCATCAGGCCTCTTGCAAGTTGGTACAGTAAAATCATGAACTTATTCTGATGACAACTGCTGCTAACATAATGCATGTAGCTTAGCATCATATTGCTGAAATGATTAATCACGAAGAAATCGACATGACGCACGTACATGGTTCCCTAATAATGACAAATTCTGACAACGTACCATCAAGGACATTGCGATAAATCGTATAGAATAAGAAAGGTGGCCTCCCGGATGGCGCAGTGGTAGCGTCGTCGCCTTGTAATCAAGGGGTCCCGGGTCCAATTCCCGGTGGAGGCACGTAGTGGTTCGGATTTCACTTTAAACTGTAGGTCCAGTCCCGGTTAGCCTTACTGTGCATAAAGTAGACTTAAAACAACAAATCAATCAATCAACAGGAAAGGTATTGTAGAAATGATGTAAAGATAAATAATCATAATTGTTTGGTCATTTGCAAAAATGATGTGTTTCCAAAATTTCTGTTTGTCGAGTGGATTGGACAGTTATTGCTTCGTGCTAGTTTACATTTTCAAATAAATTTGTTACTCTGATCCATTTCAGAATGACCTTCACATCACAAGGACGACAGAGCGATCTCCTGTGAAACATCCTCCAGCCAGAAAGAGACGATGCGACCAAGATAACTGGGAGAGAGTGAAACGTAAGAGAAGAAGAAATAAAGGGGAGCAGTACACATCCGGGAACAAAAAGGATGTTTTTCCAGCCAGGAAGATAGGTGATCCATGTACTTGTCCAAAGAAATGCTGGAACAAAATTAAGGGGGATGCAGAGTTACTTTTTTCACACATTCTAGGACTTGGCCGATTGTGCAACACAGAACACATACCCCATGAAAAATATTAGAATTCAGAATACGAAACGTTCCTACACAAAGGGACAATCTTCCAGGAGGTCATTCACGTTTTCCTATAATTTGAAAATTAATGGTGTAGATATGTGCAAGAAGGCTATGATTGTGATTTTGGTCGCATAGAGCTGTACGCAAGGAGGCATCATCCCATCGTGTATACAACAGATGAATGGGCAGATGTGATCAGCAGTGCAAACAGAAAGAAGAATTTTCATGTAACACGCACGCAGCAAACCGACTTCAAGGATCTCACACCACTTGTGGTATCAATTTCCAAGAAAACCACCACAGTTGGTAAGGTGCCCCTCAAGTTTAAAGAGGCTGCGGTGTTCATGATGGAATCCGCTACTTTCCATATTTTGCATGTAAGTTATTCATACCAGAAAGAAGCGCCAGTAGGTGCGCCCTAAAGAAAAGAGACCATCCACTGCCAGAGGTACCCGTAAAGTGATTTGCCATGCAAGTACAAGGAACAGATTCCCATAGATGTCTGGAAATATTCAGATATAATGTCCCTGTTGGAATGGATCCCTCCAATATACCATAATTTTTATCTCAGCCTTGTTCCGACGGAAGTAACTGCCGAGGAGAGTGCAGAAATTCTGGATGGACTTCATGACTGAAACATTAGGAGGGCCTGCATCAGTTGAATTCAGAATAGTTGGTGCGACCTGCATTCATATGCCACTATTTGGTGTTAGTGCTGAGAATATTTCGGTTGACACTGCATATGAATTAAAATTGTGTCATTTTTTTCTCCCTATAAAATTAACTTCGATTTTTCATTCTTATATATATATATATATTTTTGTTCACAATATAATGGTCATGCATTCCTGTTTGTTGTTATTCCACAGAACTGACACCGAAGATTGTGATGCAATAAGCATCTAACCAACAATGGGAAATAATAAACTGAAAAAACAACTAATTTAATCATCTTTGCAATAACTGTACCACATTTGAATGTGTCCATGTAAACTGGAAACTTCAGACATGCTTTTGAAATCAACTATACGACAAGACAAACAATATTCAGATTTATGGATTTCTTCAAACTTTCAAATGCTAATATCTCGAAAACAACTTTTTGAGGGTTAGCTCCTTCTTGTACCGAGCCCTTCAAATGTATAATTCTCCGTGTGAGAAAACAGTGTCATATATGTCACATCACCCTCTTCCTATTTATAATATTGATTTGAATTCAATATGGCGGACGTCCGCTTGCAACACACCAAAGTGGCTTCTCCTAAGCCTAACCTGTGTATATCATGACCAATTGTACCCAGCCTATTTCCTTTTTTTTTATGGGGGGTGTTAAGGGACTTTTGAATCACCCTCTAGGCACTTATATATGACTCTGTCAACATGAGATCAAGAATTACACACACACACACACACACCCACACACATACACATACATTATGTATGTGTATGTATGTATGTATGTGTGTGTGTATGTGTGTGTGTTGTGAAGGTAGTAGGAAAGGGAGGCCTTTGGTAATATTTTGCGGGTGGGACCAATATTTGTAGATTCGGCTCTGTCGAGGATTAAAAATTTTAAATCCGGAACAAAACAAGTATAATTTTCTTGTTGTCCCTAACTTATGAATCAATATATGATTCTGATCACTACGATTCAGTGGCGGCAATTAGGGGTAGAGGATGAGAGTACTTGCCTCACACTTTTTTTACTTTTTGTACCGTGACCTCTTAATACTAATCTTTGTCTACCAAGAAGAAATAAACTGTCCTTGCCCCTTCCCCCACTTCAGTCTTGCACCCAACCGCCGCTACTGCTACAATTATATAAATTGATGCAAGCGAGCAAACACAATGCAATGATGAGGGAAATAACGATTTAGCGCAAAGTAGCTTATTCAAGTATCACGTAGTTATGTATGGCAACTCGATACTGGAGAAACTGGAACGGAGCAATTTCCAAGCAGGTGATTTTAAGAGATATGAGATTCCACGGGGAAAGCAGAAGAGCCAATAAAATCAATACTAATATTCCGTGAGAAATTTTACTAACAATGGATAGCAAACACAGCTGCTCCAAGAGCATATAATCTCATACAACACATTCAATTTTCGTTTCTTGATAATGAAACGTAAACATTCCTGGAGTATCACACGATGGAGATGTTCCACCCTCGGGTGAGTATCAATCATGACAGAAAACCTTATTCAGGCCAATCCTAGCATGGTATGAAGAGAGCGTGTTGGATTTCATATTACTTCATAAAGAGAGCGAAGGCGGTAGAGCCCTGATTAATTAAAGAAAAGTTTAAACTTACTGCTGTGCATAAACACAGTTTTACTAAATTAGGTACAGAGAGAATTAACCTATATAATATATCAATCAGCAGCAAGATTGCTGCGCGAAACGTCATCAACATGTCTATTTCAATAAATTCACGAAATCTATATAAATTGGCAACCATTCAATTAATACACACCGACACAGAGCCGACCGTCATATCGGAGTGGTTATCACAGGGGTCTTGGGTTCGAATCTCCGCCTGGGGATGGTTGTTCATTGTGAGTACGCCCCTTAATCGATTCTTATCATCACTCATAATCATCTTCGCAATTATCCAAAAGTAATAGAAAAGTGAAGTAATTGAAACCAAATCAATCAATCAGAAGGAATGTTAGGAGACTATTTTTTTTTATTTGATAATAGAATGTGATGGTAGTACGAGGGTGGACCAAAAAGAAATCAGAATATTGAAATAAAAATTGTGTATTTACTTTTAGGTGTTACAAACTTAATCTCCTTCAAACTATCCCTTTTTCATCAGTCTAATCGTGTTTTACACTTTTCGAAACCGTCCTGAAATTCTTACAAAGCGATGCCATCAATGCCTCCGTTGCACGGAGAGAGAGATCGGGTGAATATGGCGGGTGGATAAGTTGGGTCATGCTGTTTTTAGTTAAAACTTGTTTCACACTCAAGGCTTTTTATGCTATCGCGTTGTCATGGTGAAGCCACCACTCCCCACTTTGTTACAACTCTGAGCGTTTTCGCCTCACTGCGTCATGAAAACGTTTCAGAACTTCTTGATAAAATCCCTAGTTAACAGTTTGACCGTTAGGAACGAATTCTGCGCGAACAATGCTGTTTGCATCACAAACAAAAGGATCAGCATTGACTTGATATGTCGCCCTGAGCGAGGTTGGTGTGCAAGTAACAATTCACCATTCCTGAAGGGTGAAAACCACTCGTAAACTTCTGTCTTCTCCAGAGCAGATTCCTTGTAAGCCGTTTCAAGTATTACAACTGTTCCTCCTGCCTTTTTTTCTAACAGAAAACAGAACGTTGTTCAAACTTTTCAGCAATCACAAAAATCGACTTAAAAGCGAGAGGTGCCTAACAAAAAAATACTACGTGGCACCACGACTTTACTCGCCGACGCCGATTGGCAGACAGACTGATGCAGAGGCGTCCCCACCAAAAGGCATCTAGCGGCGATAACATGTACTACAACGGACTTGCCCACAAGACAACCATTCCGGTTACTTTTGGGTAGTTCCACATATATTCGCCTAATCATATTCAGTAATATCAAATACATTATGTGTAATTTACATAGCAATTTGATTTACTGATCATACGAGTCAAATATGATCAAAATGACTTATAAACGTAGATCTAACTCATATAATGTAACAGAGATAGATCATCGGTCTGGATGGATATCATGAACTTAATACCATGTACTTATATTCATAAGGGGAAATCCGAACCATACTCAAAGTAGAAACAATCGAACTTCAATTTGAAAGTCGGAATACGTACATTCACTGTAATGGATAATTTTAGTCATCAGGCTTCAAATGTAGATACATTTTAATGCCGTGCGATTAGAGTACAACAAACTTGAATGTTATTGGCAAATACGTATATAAAAAGGTTCTGAAAGCATGAATCCACAATAATTTGGTTAATAGGGTGTTAAAATCTTGTTCAACTATTTGAGCCATAACATGTTTCATTTGACTAAAGAATCATCAACTCGAATCATGTACTAAATTTCTTATAATGCAGTGTCACATATTAAAAGTTACACTGTCTTGGAGCTGCCAAGTTGGACACAACCTTGAATAATTGAAACTTATAGAGAATTATAACGTGGCAAATGAAGTATTTAGTCAGGACGAAAAACAATTAATATTACTTTCTTCCATGCTCCAATTTTAAGTTCTGCTTAAAGCAATCAGTCTGATGCATTTCATTATACGTAGCATCTCCTTATGGATATTAGTGTCTTCAATTATATATGGTATAAAAAGCTGTTATAGTGAGTGTAGTAAATTTGGAAATAATTTCAACTAATGACATATTTTACAAATGAACATTAATGCTCATTCTATGTTTACTGAAAATAAGAACACCAGCAGCTGATATTAGAACAGTGCGGTAACATCAGTGCTTCAAATTCAATTCATAATTTCCAACGTTTGATGAATATAACTCTTGTAACTTTACCTGATAAACTGTAAAATACGTAACTTGTGATTATAACACCATTAAGCCTTGTTTCCATGATATGAAAAACTCAAAATGCTGAACAAGGCAGAAATTTGTTTTATTATAAAACATAAGCTAAACTAAACGTAACGTTTCAACCTTCTAGCAAGGTCTCTTCAGACTCTGCACCAAGTACAAACATTTGTACTTGGTGCAGAGTCTGAAGAAGACCTTGCTAGAAGGTTGAAGCGTTACATTTAGTTTATGATTTATAATAAAATAAATTTCTGCCTTGGTCAGCATTTTGAGTTTTTCATAACTTGTGATATTTTGCTCCATTGTTCTTAAACAGTACATCCAATTGTATTTATCGGAACGAAAGCGATTATTAAGTAAGACATTACGTTTTATTTGCATGCTTAAGAAAAATTATTCACATTTGCTTTTCCTTAAATATCTGTTCTTTTATATCTTGAAGAAGAAGTTAAGTGTTTGGGAGTCTACCCGTTGAACTGTGTTTTCTTTCACAATATTTCTTGTTCGCTTAACATCGCTTTGCCTTCAAAGTTTTCGTGAGGGAGGGTAGTTTGTCCGTGGGCGCAGTATCGACACCCTTAACTTTAGAAGGTGTACGTGTTCCGAATAACAAGATGGCTGGTTTCCATTTTCCTATTTCTTAGCAACATATTCTTTCCTTGTCCCTTTCGAGCATCAAATAAAATTTGGAGTGACTCTTCAACATACAAGCGTTTGGAATCCCACTTTAAACTCTGAGTCCAGTACAGATTAGTTTTCCTGTTCATAAAGTGAACTCGAAACCAAAACTGAACCAAAACTCTCCAACACATGAATATTTTCCTCCATCATTTGGTCATGTAGAGACAAATTTCTCAAATAATTTATGAATATGTCCCCTTATGTAATTTGTATTTTAACGAAGTAAAGATTAAAATGAAGCAATCTTCTTCTATGTATATAAAAACAGATGCGTGTGTGTGTATATGTGTGTATTTGTTCCGGCATAACTCTCGAACACCTGGAGCGATTTTAATCAAGCTTGGTACACGTATGACTTACAATCTGGAAAGAAATACTGTGGGGGTAAGACACCCCTGGCACCCCTAGGGATGGGGGTAGGAGGGGGTGACATATAAAAATAATCGAAAACGACAGATATTAGTGTGGAATAAATAGTTCTCGGGGTCGCTAAGATCAATAGTGACACTCTCAATGTCGTTTAACTTTAAGTTCATCACCTATCGGGAGGGGGTGAATAATAAAATGTCAAAAATGACATAGATTAGTGTCGAATCCATAGTTTTCGAAGTCTCTAAGTTAATTGCTGACATTCACGATGACCAAACTTGGTACACATATGACTTACAATCTGGAAAGAAATACTGTGTTGGTAAGACACCCCTGGCATCCCTAGGCGAGGGGTGGGATGGGGGTGACATGTAAAAATAATCAAAAACGACCGATATTAGTGTGGAATCCATAGCTGTCGGGGTCGCTAAGATGAATAGTGACACTCCCAAAGCCGTTCAACTCCAAGACACCCCTGGCACCCCTAGGGGTGGTGGTGGGAAAGGGGTGACATGTAAAACGACCGATATTAGTGTGGTATCCATAGATTTTGCGGTCGCTAAGATGAATAGTGACACTCCTAATGCCGTTCAACTCCAAGTTCATTTTACACTATAGTTAGAATTCATTATATTCCTGTCTGATAGAAGATTGGGATAAATAAATGCCCGGGGAAGGCCGGATAATCAGCTAGTTGTGTATAAAAAGAAAAACACTTTGAATGCACATCTGATGCTGATAGTTGGTGCATCTGAGAAAATATCAAAACAACATAATTGTTTCATTCCCTTCATGACGTTTGGCCTTGTCTATTCACGAAAACAAATATGTATAAATGTAAGAATAACCATGAGTTTCAAGATGTGGAAATCAAGAAGCCTAATGTTCTTTCATATTTAGATAGAACCATGTAGTGGTATTCTTTCCTGTAGACCATTTGCTCTAAAATCTCTTCGATTAAGAAATTAAATTATTTTCATAAATTACTATATTTAGTTCAGTGTGCTTGAAAATATTTTTTTGAAATGCATTGTATCTAAATTCAATGTAGTAATTCTTTTCCAAAATAGACTAAATATAAGTCCTAATTCAATCGCTTTTCTTTAAAGAAACTTGTAGTTGCTAAAATATATAAACTAAGTAGCTCTCTAGCCTTCTCAAACCCGAAGGTTTATGGCTGCATGAACACATCCATCTGTCCCTATCCTGGGCAAGATCAATCCAGTCTTTTCCATCCTTACCGATTTGCTTCAGGTACATCTCAACGTTATTTCTCCATTTTCGTCTTGGCCTTCGTATAAACAGCTGTAAAAAAGAAAAAACTTTTTCTACATGTTCAAGTTTTAAGTACCCTCATGATTCTTCATTAATTACATTAAAATCTCATATAAAACAATTATAATATGTGCAATATTTCGGATATAATAAAATTAAAAGATGTAAAAATAGGTTTAAAAAGTAACAGTAATTTTTATTTATTTTATTCTTTCTGGACTTCTCTTTCAATGATGGCAGTGTATATTTCGGTATTGTGTATCTTGGAGAATTAGAACCTCATTCCCAATTTTATTTCGTCAAACGAATGTTGTTTTGTGTGGTGGTATTAAAATATATTCCGTAGTTTAGAAAATAGAAACCAAATCTGTGAATTTCACTTTTTTCAACTTTGTAATTCGCCTCCGCACTATCCAATACATTGGAGGCATGGGCGTATATATAGCTCACGTAAGGAGGGGGGATGGGTCAACTTTGGGTTCAAATTGGGTTCCTATTTCATAAGTGAAAAATCCGGGACACTACTGACCGGTAGCTTGATAGGGACCGGGGGGGTGGGGGGCTTGGGGGCTGGACCCGATGAAGTTGTATGTATGTACAACGTAATTGTCATTTACATCCACATTGTGTGGGAACTTTATTTGAAAACTGAGGACTGAACAGATAGGCACCCAAGCACTGATTTTTTTATAGTAAGCAGGTTACTATACAATGGAAGAGAAGCTAGCTATCTTGCACTGCATTCTTTACAACCGAAATAGTTTAAAACGATTGATTGATTTATTTGCATTATTTTACTTCGCTTTTGTGCCACTTTCTGCTAATTTCCGAAGATCTGGATAAGTGATGACATGACGAAATTGATGAATAGACACCCACAAACGCCCATGCTCATTTTGGGTTTCGAACCTGGGACCCACGATGTCCTAACCACGGGCGGGGGGCGGGGAGGGCTGCTCCTTTGAGAAGACTCGAGGGGATAAAAATATAACTGGTTTGACAGTCTCAGTATCGCAGAAAATCCACACAAATGGGCAATAGCCAGGGTTAAAATATGTGCTGAACAATTTACAAAAATTGCTGTTTGACACTTCTGTCAAAATATCTATCTCACCCACATAATTCTACCACCCATTAAATCAGCACCATCACATTCTTCACCAACTATTTTTTTTTTAAATCCACACCCACTCAACCCAGAGAGAGTAGAAGTACTAATAGCTGAAGCTAATCCAGATGCAGTTACAATCTCCAATAGGGACATGTTTCCCATTCCGATCTAGAGTTTGGAAAATGGTTTATCATCTTTCGGGATTATCAAACTGTTGGAAATTTGAAATTATCAAAAAATTAGAACCTGAGGAATATTTAAATCTTGTATGGTAACAAACCATATCGGGAACTTCTAATGATATTATAATATTCGTACTATAAGTTCACAAACAGCTGATTCGGGCAGAAATTACATGTGTCATTTGCCATTATACCTAGGTAGAATTTGTGAATTTCTGGTTATATTCCAGAGAAATTCTGAAACTTTTAGGAAATTGCAGACGTTTGCTTTGCAGTCCCATCTGGTGCGTGGAATTAATTTCTTTCCCATCCGTATTCTGTTCTATACGCTTGTAATTTATGAGAACAAAATAAGTCTGATGAAATTTTTACGAACAAGTCTCTGCGCATAGCGGATAGAACATGTAATATGGTAATTTTACTGAACCTAAAGGGGGGACAGAAGGATGAAAACTTCTCGCTCATGTAAACAATATATGGAAAACGATGCAATTCAATATGTGGAAGCAGTTGTACTAATTAAACGCATGTGTACTGCTTATCTTTCAATGTCCAATGTGGAAACTTCCAGGATACTGCTAGAATTAATACAAAGTGTAGGATACTCCAATAATGCAGAAAAGTCTCGGACATATTAAAGAGGGACTAACGCTAAGCAATTTTCTCCACTATATTATGACATCCATTTTTTCAAGAAAACATATTAAGCTTGGTATCAGGTAAGAGGTATATTTTCTAAATGGTCTGAAAAATCAAATTAGAACTACTTCTCTCTCTGTCAATAACCCCAAACTTTGCTATTACAAGTGCTAAAATCAACACAAATTTTGGAAGCTTCACTTGTTTACACAAACAGAAATGTGACTATACCATATGCAGCGTGACTTACAAGAAAGAAGGAAATGTAGAGGTGTTCTGCTCAGCACTGACAGAGAAACAAATTTAATTGGAGTTCATATCCAAGCTTATATCTCAAAATACCGCTTGTTATTAAAATAACTTTTGTTTGGTTTGAAGACTCATGCTTCATTATTGTACTAGCTATTCAGAGTAGATATTGTCTTCTGTTTGGAAAATATTTATTTTCCTCATATCCTCATGTGAGAGGTGGTTGTTGGAAATAGAAAGAAATAAGTTTGTTCAGCGATGAATATATCTGCGCAACTTGACACTAATATCAAAATATGTAGGGTGTTTCAGAAGACACATTTCATGTTTTGGAGGATGTTTTGGCGGCTTAGAAAAATTTTAATTTATCTTTATATTTGCATAAATTAAAATTTTAAAACACAAACCGCTCTGCCGAAGTGGTCATCACAGAGCACTGTAGCACCAGGTAGCCCGGGTTCGAATCCTGACCTTGTCATGGGCGTTATTTGTGAGTGTACGTTCATCAATTTCAAGGCATCATTACTCATCACCAAAAGTGCTGAATACCGACACTAAATAACAAATCAAATCAAATTAATGCACTGTGGGTCCAGTTCCGGTAAGTCTGCCTGAGCCCAAGGTGAACTTAAAAAGACTTTGATATCATTTTTTATGGTGTTCAAAGACTTCGGAGTTCGATTCTAATGGTGGCGGAGGGCGGAGCGATTTCAGATTTCACATTAAGCAAACAAGTGTGAAACGTTTGTAGATTGATTGACTGATTTACTTGATTTAATTCGCATTTCTGACACTTTTTCCCAATCGCAATGATGTGAATATCCACGTCGAGGCTGAGATTCGAACACGGGACACACGGGACACTTACTACTCCACTTCGAAGGCTGACAAAACGTTTCTAGAGAAAAACACCTCCCGTGGCGAACAACAACGGTAGATAGACTTCCTGAACTGTCAACAATCCAGTTACAATACCTCAGCCCTGGCCCAAAACCATGGTAACGGTTGAAGTTTTTGCGTGCGATGACGTGTAACCGGCCAAGTGAATGCATCACTTCAACGTGAAGTCACGTGAAAGGACAAAACGACAGTGTTGCAGTATGCAGATATTAAACACCAGAACAAGAACAATGTCTAGATGAGGATGTGTACTACAGGCTATGGAAAAGAAGATGCGATAACCACTAACGCCGTCTAACGGTTGGACGGGAACTTTACGTCACATACCATGAAGAAGTAATAGGATCTGAGCTGATTATGTCCTTTGCGATTAGTCCACTCAGAATTAGTTCACTTCCTCAAATGATTTACTAAATCTCATCAATTTACATTGTCGAATTCATTATTTGAGTTTTTTTTTTTTGGTTTAGGTACAACATCTTCACCGAAGATAAAATTATGCTCATTTCTTTGTTTTCCTTGACCCTGTACATCCAGGTGTGTTATATACAGTGTACGTACAACTATAGATTGAATTGTATCTTCTCCAAATATGATGTATAAAGAAACAAACTGCCGGAGAACTAAGTGAGGTGAGTGTACAATTTTATATTACTATTATAGTGGAACCACAAGCAAAGAAACCTGCGCAGACTCGCGACTCCTGTGCACCGTACTCCAGTGTGGAGGGGAGGGGGAGAGTGGAGCATGCTCTCTTATAGTCCGAGTTGAACGGAAGAGGAGGAAGGTTCTTTTTCTTGTGGTCGCTCTTGTAAGTAAGGGGAACTGTGATTGGCCACTCATCTATTTTATCACTTCTTCATAATCTCAATTGACTTAAATGGCCGGAAGAGCAAAGTAAATTTATCAAATATAAATACAAACACGTACCGTTTAATAAATAACCAAAATGGAATGAAAAGTTAGCAGTTTGTATTTTTATTGCTTTATGTGAATATGTAGGAAAAAAGCGAGAGAGAATTGTACACCAATGGCAAAGAAATGGTAGGCGAAGTATTTACCAGGATTATACTCCCTACATTCCTGCTCATAATAAGGAGTCGAAGGTATCTTGCTTAAGGATCTTTCTTCGATGTAAACCTAAAAGTTGACTTTTCAGATTACGTACATAATCTTCTGGGCAGAAATGCGCACTGCAGATTCTAGCATTAGCATGATTCACGTTAGCGTTTCCACACGAATCCAAAGCTCGGTGACCGAAGAATCCTTTTGAAAAACGTATATAACGTATATATTATGTTCAACGTACTTGGAAGATGTATCTTGTGCTGAACTAAAATAAATAATAATAACAAGTGGTGTGCGGTATCTCGGAAAGTCGGGACCGGGATAGGAAAGAAAAATTCCGTCCCTATCACGACTTCAGCAAATGACTTCCCTAAATTTCTGGATCCCGAGCAGTCGGGAAATACCGAATGGTCATTTTAAAACGGTATTAATTCTTGACGTTTTCTACATTGCAAGTGTCTGGAACTTATCGGAAATTGTTAGTTTTCATTTCAGAAATGCAAAGAAAATCACTTAAGGTGAAAATTAGAATTTGAGATTTCCCGACTAGTCGAGAAATTGCGAATATTTCCCGTCCCGAATGTCGGGATTTAAAAAAAAATCCCGTTCCGATCAAAAATATTCTGTCCCGAATAGCAATAAGTATCTATCTATATTTATTTTCAATTTGTCTGAAGCCACAAAATGTAAGTGGGTGGAAATGCTCATTTGTGTACTCGATTTCGTGTGTTCAGTTTCTGGCATGGTTTCCTATCTGCATAGTGCAACACTAGCGTATATATTTGGAATTCATTTCATGGATAAATTCATCTCTTACCGTCGTTTCGTCATTACGAGTAAACAACGGATTGGCCCAACCTATACTTCTAATAACCTTGACAATACCTCGTGTAACCAATCAAAGCAGATGCAATCAAGTATTGGCACTCTGTACATCGCGCTACGACGCCACGGGTCACGGGTTCGAATGGGCATGGATGTTTGTGAGTGTCCATTCATCAATTTCATCATGTCATCATTCATCCCCATTTTCGCAAATTAGCCAAATGTGGCACAAAAAGCGAAGTAAAATAAGGCATATCAAATCAAATGAAATAATAATATGTACAACATGGCAAATAGCACACACTGACAAAAATACCCACTTTTCTCGTGGTTTTACAATATTGCAGCGTTTGTGACATTTATTCACTAACCGTAACACTTAGACAGCGACAAGTTCATAACGGCATTAGTTTAAATGCCGGAATTTGCTAACCATTTGTAGCAGTTACCATCGCTTGAGGATAGAATAAATCACTTCTTTTGACACCTCGTGGAAAAGGCAGGCTATTTGACTCTCCTAATTGATACGGTTTGTTCCTAGCTGGAACCAGGGCTTTGTTCGCATCCCCCGTTCATTACTTCAATTAGCAAGCGTCGGCAGTCATTCGCTGGAACCATAAAACAGTGTTAGAGTGCTCACGTCGACAACAATGTGCTATAATAGGGCCTTTCTCATATGCTGGTAAACAACCAAGATTTATCTTGAAAGGGATGGAGATAGATTGGAAGAAAGCAAGACAAGTGTTGTGAGTGTGACGATGCACGAAGTTTTGAAATTTAGATTTCTTGTGCATAATGTTGTTGTATGGTGGGATGCATAAGCATTATGAAGCAAATTGTAAATCACATTCTTTCTTCTCTTTATTCTTCCCAGTGAGAGCTTCAGGAATTATAAAATAATACACAAGTTCTAAACCAACACACGTAAAAGAAAAACAAGTAGGATGCAAAAAAAAGGTAGACAGTTTGCCGGGCAATACTTGTACACCACATTGTACGACGATGAAAATTGAAATTTGGTAGAAAATCGCAGATTTAAAAACTGTTGTTACTATTTCTTTTTCTACAACTTAGCACGCTCTACGAAGCTCGATGTTCCAGGTTGAGTTATTGTCGAGCATGGATGTATCCTTGCGCTCGTTCCATCATCAATTCATCATTCATACTCATTGTCACGTTCGACACCAAGAGGTAGACAAACGAGATAAAATGACCAAACTAGAAAATATGGTAAGAGTATGAACATATTTTCAACTTACCGAATCTCAGAAACATTGCTTTAATCAAAATCCAAGTCGACGCTTGACATGAGCATATATTTTGTCCGCCTAACGACATTCTAAAGTCCATGAAAACATAATGTCCTGGAGACATTGTCAAGGCGTCAATGGAAGCTGAGCTCAATGATGATCATTATTGCGTAGCTACACTGTGTCCCATCTATCTATGGAGCAGGCGAACGAAAACAAATCTCGGCTCATGTTGTGACGTAAGACGACTCTATCATTGGACACGTGAGAGAAACGAGATTCCGTGGAGAAGACGATTGCAGTTAGAAGCATTCCGAGCAGCGTGTACTGCTTCGCTCTGCCGTACGTCTCTGACGCTCTGCGCGAGCTTGCCCCACAGATAGTTGGGACAGAGTATTGTATTCTTATTTTTCCATTGATGCCACGTTTTCTGACATATCTTGGCTAAATATCGGCACAGTGATATCTACAGATTGTCACAACCTTCGCTCTTTGCATTGGAAAGTTTCTTACTTAGAAACAAAACCGAAATGGCAGTCAAAACGTTTCCCAAATTACCATCGCTTTCCGCCCCTGGATGTTGATATACTAGTATATTTCCTTTCAATAAAACACAATCATTTCTCTGTATTATATTTGACCAGTGGCGGCTGGTGGTCTGACTTTAAGGGTGTGTACTTGAGCCTTGCGTCTAGAATAAATGTTTTAACATCCCCTCTCAAATACTCGCTCCCGTTCTTGCGTACATAATGTTGCTAAAGGTATTGGCAACCCAAGATATGAGTATCTTTTACTAAAAATGAGGCTATGGGAGAAGTTTTCTTTTCATAAAAATGTAAAAAACATTAATGAAATACCTCGGTAAATTTTCCGTCGATCACGAGAAGAGCGATGTTATTGGGTATAGATAATTCAACTTTCGATAACCTGACAAAAATCACTAGAAACATAGAAATACCTATCTAGAATATCCAGTATTATTCTCGATATGCAAAATATTTACTAAAAACATTCTCCATCGGTCCACTTATAATAGGGAACAAGAAGAAGAAGAAGAATTTTTGCATACATCTAACAAGCAGGGCCGGGCGACTACCCGGGGAATCCTCCTTCATTAGAGCCAAATTCTAACCGTGGCTTTTTGTTTCTTTGTTTCAGTTTATTTTTAAGTTCGCTCTATGCACAAAAAAGCATTTAGAGAAGGCCTACAATTTAAGGAGGGGTCCGAACCACTATGTGCCTCCACCGGATGCGTGGCTATTGGTTTTTAAAATAGTTGGATTTATTGTTGACAAGAATTAATTGAAGCTACTACTGAATAACTTACTATGTATATTGCAACAGCATGTAGCAATTTAAGCTAAGCTATTATTATTCTTTTGATGTCAAGGTATTAAATAAACACACATCTACAATAAACACCTTCTTTAACAGCATTAAAGTATTTTTCAAAGAAGGCTATTATTTTTCGTCATTTAAGCCGTAAATATACCTATAACACTGTTAAGATTTATATTGGAGGAAGGTGGAAAGTATGAGGATCAGGGTAGAAAGTAGGGGGCGACAACATTCCACATCACCAGGGTGAAAATTTTATCTTGAGCCACTCCTGCAAACAAGGTAGCCGGTGCAACGTCCACATTCAGAAAATCAGTTGCAATCTACCTAGCAGTTGTTTATTTCTAATGATCGACTGACCAAACCAACGAAATCAAGAGAATAATAAATACTAAACAAAGTGATAGTATTCACTCAGCCGCACTGCACTGATTCGTACTTCAGAATTGTCTTTCCCTTCCGCCTTATCTGTCTTATTACTGCAGTCGCTGCGCGCTTTGCTAACTTCCCTCAAAATATTCAACAACGTTAAATATTACGTCTCTGCTTTTGCTATGTACAGTTTTCAGGAAATCAAATATTTTGGAATGAAACAGGAACGAGCTCTTGGCAGTGTAACAAACAATTTTGACACACAATGGAAACAGCTGACTAATCCATGTCCCACCCTGCGCGGGTGGATAATTCGACTACAGCGCCACAAGAACAGTTTATTTTGGCCAAGCTCCAGTAATAAGCAAAGGCAACGCAAGACGTTGCTTAATACATGAGTTTCACTTTTTCAGATGTCCCTCTCCCTCCCTCCCTTCATTCTTGCCCCTGCCTTTTCCATGTTGGGAACAATGTTGGCGAAGATCCCATAGAAATTCCCTTTTCCAATAACAAATCCCTCGATTTTGATGTGTTGGTTGCCTCTACTCTACACACGATCTCGAATGGAATAGCCGGACCCTGTGGCCGAGTGGTTAGAACATCACGCTGCGACGCCAAGCATCCCGGCTTCGAATCCCCCTCGGACTTAGTTGCTTGTGAATGTCCATTCATCAATTTCATCATTTCTTCACTCATTCACATCTTTGCAAATTAGCCAAGAGGAACAAAACGCGAAGTAAAAGAAACTAAATCAATCAATCAATCAATCGAATGGAACAGGATTGCAACACTGCATTTGGAACACGACGCTAGCAGTGCGAGTTTAGCCCATAATACTGCGAGCTAGATGAGCGAACCCCTTCTCTTTCCTTGCGTGCTGCAAACAGCGGCAGACGAGCACACGACGACTTGTGCGAAGCTAATGTATCTCAGCGGTAGGCGCTAGTAAAGGGTGATACGCTTTGTTTATTTTGACGATATGTAATATGTTATTTGTTTTCTGTTAATTTCACAGAAATCTGTTTGATTTATTTGTTAGTTTCAATACTGTTGTTTGATATTTTGATATTGGCTTAAATTTGTAATTTTTGCTGTACATTTGTTACTCGCAATATCGGAAGCGGAAGTCATTTCCGGTTTGTGAAGATGTGTAGAACTGTCCAATCTTTATTGATTCGGTTGCGAGGACAACAGTGCAAAGAGGAAAAAAGTTGAGTTGCGGAAGATGACGTCTATTTTGTGAAAAACGCTGTTTTAAAGGAAAAGCAGCAACTTAATTCAAAAGTGATTGTGTTGGTGAATATTGTTATTAATTTGCAGTGATTGTTTAAAGGTAAAATGTTTTATTAAATTTGTAAAATAGTAAGAAGCGAATTTTTTGTTCAAATCGTTTCGTCCTGAGAACCAAGTGTAGTATACATTAAGGTGAGTCTCATAACTCCGCCGCACAGGGAGATTGGGTAGCTACCGTGACGTAGTAATCCGTGATCCAGTGGCGAACACCAGAAAGGAACGTCACAAGGGAAGCCGATATGGGGCGATGTGGCGTCGGACGTTTGATGTTTTGAAGGAGATAGTGTCCAGTTAATAAGTATAATAAAATTAATTGCATTACAGATTTATTTGGGTGTGCACGTGCGAATGTGCGAATAGACAGAAGCCGCTACTGGATTTCACGTTTTTCTGATTTTCCTCGAACAAAGAATGCCAAGGCCAACAATTCACTAGACCCAATTCAAACTGTAATCCATATTCCTTATGAATTATAAAACAACTGATATACGGAAATGTTGATTTGAGTACATAATTTCGTGTTTTCAATCGCCTGACACTTTTATATATTTGCATATTGCAACATTTCTTTCTTGGATAAATTCGTCTTCTACCGTCATCATAAGAGAAAACATATTCCCAACCTGTAAACTTTTTATAACCTTGTTGACATTATTCTATCTTAACATTACTGATCACTATTTATAGTTACGCAGCTTGTTAAAGTTGAAGCTGCAGAGTGTCAACCGTTAAACTTATATATCAGGGTGAGTCAAAAGTTATTTCGTTTTTGCACATGGGCATTGAGACTGGAGAGAGAGCGGATTTATTCGGCAGCCATTTTATTGTATGGTATTCTGACAAGGTTCCATGAGAGCCACGATCCACGACGATACCATTCGGCTGGTTTGGAGGCCAAATACTCGTCCACCCCTATTTCCACAGAGTTCAATGTGTCATACTGTTATCCTTGAGTAGTGGTATTTACGATAGGATAAGGACCACTTACAAGTGTAGAAAGGAAGAGCTCCCCCCAAGCAGAATTGTCTACACTTAAACCTAGCTCAACATGAGCATATGAGCTTTTTGCTCTAGTGTGGAACCCTGCCTAATCCAAGATTTTTGTAAAAATGCCCTCGGGAATTTCTCAGAAAGGAAGAGCCTCTCCCAAGCAGATTTGTTTACACTTAAAACTAGCTCAACATGAGCATATGAGCTTTTTGCTCAAGTGTGGAACCCCCTCTAATCCAAGAATTTTGTAAAAATGCCCTCTCGGAAAGGAAGAGCCCCTCAGATTTATTTGCCCATACTTACAAAAATTGCATCAGCCAGATTTTTGTCCATAAACTTGTCAAAATTGATATTTTTTTGGCCACACCAGAAATTAAGCCAAGACACACACACATACACACCTATATACACTCATATTTACTTCCAATTTAAGTTTAATTGGACCCCAGCCTCAACTTGCATATCCAATATTAAAACAATGCAATATGCAGAGACTCTCTAGAATTGCTCCGTGACTCTCTCATTTCTTACATCATAAACATATGATTTTTCACCTATGAGAATAACACTACATATGGTGTCATCAGGTAATGCCTCATGGAATTCACAGATAATTTTAATGTTTGTCCTGTCATTCACCACAACTTGCTTTCTTTTTGAAGTGTTGATTACAAACATGGGTCTCTGTGCTTTGAATTCATCTGGTGTGTAATACATGTCAATATTGCCAGTAGTGACTCTTTTGAAAGCCGTAAATGCTTCATATAATTTAAGGAAATCATTCTTGGACATGTCTAAATTATAATTCTCTCTAGGAAAGACCTCATTTCTGCCATTTTTAAGATATATGTTCTTGATGTTGCAGTTATCAAATTTACTTGAATTTTTTTCCTGATTGTTGTGTCTTCCAGTCTGAAACAATACCACTACAAAATCAGGCATGTCATATTGTATGCTGGAGAATGAATTTGTAGCATCAAACTCATAATATGCACCAGATGCGGGCTTCTGTACACATTGATATGTATAAAATTGTAAAGGAATCTGTGGATTTTTTATTATATCAGCTTTGTATTTAAGAGCATAACTGGCTTCATACTCAACAACAGGGATTCTTAACTCCATAGTCTGAATAATGCATTTGCCTGCATCTGGTAGGGTATTGGGCAGAGCTTCCCCTGTAGAGTTTAATGCACTGTACCTCATCAAAGCATTGTTATCATTAGCAGCTCTTCTAAATGTGATTCTTAACCCACCCTTCCACATAATATCTTTGTAATCTGAGAAGAATCCTGGCAACAGGCGCATAGGGAACAGCACTGTGTGGTTTTTAGATAATATCTTATCACCAGCCTCAAATCCACCTATTTTGTAGTATGAAGCCTCTGTTTTGGATAATTTTAATGTGGCCAAAGCTGTGGAGGTAATGCCGGGATAATCCACTCTGTTTATAACAACGCCATGCTTTCTGATCTCAATTTCAGAGAATAGATGTGGCACAAAATTATCTACCAATCTTATATTTGAATTTGCCGGATAATCTGTTCCATCGAGCTTTACAACATCAAATTTGATGTATAGATCTGCTCTGTGGGGGTGTATAAATCCATCCCCTACATCAAGATCAACCTCAATCTCTGTGTTGGGTTGATTTAAATTTGCAAATGTCCTCCTGTTTGGGGGGAATGATTGTAGCTCATAACTCTCAATATTTTCCATTTTTTTCTTGTATGTATTTTTATTTAAATGTTAATCTCTATGATTGCAGTTGTTGTGGCTCCAGCAAAATCAACTAATTCTTCTTTTTCATTAGTGACCATCAATTCAATATTATCGATTCTATTATGACACACAGGAAAATATAATGTTGGGGATGGATTGTAGATAATAGGCTCCATAAATTCAGAATTAGGTTTGAATGTTGCAATGATGCCGGTTTGTTTGTGAGTGCCTATGCCATTTGATTTGGTGATCATACCCTCGGCCACATTACAGTGAATATTCAGAGTCTCTATGGCTAAGAATTTGGGTATATTCATAGCAGTGTGTTTGATGCCTGCTTCAAGTTTTGTGTTGTTCTCAAATCCTAACAGCTCTCCTATAGTACCCAGATCCACTGCTTCTGTGGCAGATACAATTTCTACTCTGTGAGTGAGAGAATTTTGACTTAACACTATACCTCTGGGTAATTGAGCATTTAGAGTGGACAGATTATATTGCCCTGGAGTGATGACAATTTTTTCATCCCCTACTGCAATTTTGTTGTTGTGGTGTGTAATATTGGGGATGAGGTACATGCCATAAAATGCCCTGAGAGCTATTGTTTTAGGATACACTATGTCATCATGCAATTTGAGTTTCAATATTGAATTTTGGCTGGTGAGATGAAATACCCCCATGATGTTTCAGATACCACAAGGCTTTTTGAAAATCTTCAATTGATGGTTTATTTATTTGAGACATGTATCTAAGAACAGATAAACACAAATGTCCACAATTAACATCTTTGAAATTTTGAACACGGGCATTATTGTAATAAAGATTAGGTGATTTTAGATATTTTATTAAATTTTCAGGTGGAACACCTCCAAATGAATCAAACACAAATGCCTCATTTTTTAAATATTTAAGATAACAAATCCAGTGAGTGCCCTGATTTTTGTACTCATCCAAATTAACAATGCCACACTCTTTGTTGAGTGGTTGTTCCGGTAAAGAATCAGACATGTACACACCTCTAAAATGTTTGATGCCCAGTGGCTTGATTAAAGCTTCAATATCTTGGTTTGTAAGCGGCTCTTGTTTTTTTTAAACTTATTCATGGCTCTTTTAACACCTTTGCCCTGTTTCTCCATGGCCAGGTTATGGCGCTTCTGCTCATCTAATTCTGCCCTATTCTTCTTGGCATCTATTACTGTTTTTGCTATGGCAGCTGAACCCCCAGCCAAGCTCCCAACAGCCCCGAGAGCAGCTAAGATGGCAGGGATAGTAAATATAAATCCCCCCACATGTTATTTTTTTCTTGATTGCTGTAATTTTTTTAATGGGGGGGTACTAAGCAACAATTTCATACCATGCCCCTTTGCAATACAAGAACTTTTTTTCTTGCGCTGCTTTTTGGTTAAAAGACTGTCAATAGTTTTAAGAGATTTGAGACCTGCATAAGGTATTTGATACATAACACCCTTGGCCTTCATTGTAGGTTTATTATATATATATTCACAGCCCCCACCCCAGTTTTTGTTTGGTGCTCATAGCTATGGTGGTTCCCAATGCTGCTATTTTTTCACTCAAAGAAGCATCTTTGCTTACAAATCTGCCAAATGCAGCCTCTTCTAATTTCTTGTCTGCAACATGTCTCTTGTCAAGATCAGAATGTGTGTTGTATGCAATATCATGGTCTCTACAAGCAGCATCTAAGGGATTAACACCAGGATCACCTCTGTTTAATCTATGATCTAATTTTGTGCCTGGACCACAATACTGATAGCCTGGAATGTGTAGTTCAAATGGCAGCTTGTTTATAATGTCATTAACCAAGCCCCGGCCCTCAGAAATATTCCAAAATTTGGGGGGTAGAGTATTAATAATTTTTATAAGATATCCAATCCCCTTAGTGTCATTCACTATAAAATTAGACAATTTGGTGCTTATCATGTCCATAATTCCAACCTTTTCATTGTAAAAATTGTGGTTCCCAGCATTTTCCTCCCCAGCTATCACCAATAACCTATCTACAAGTTTCCTGACATCATCAACCCACACAAATTCTTTAGGTAGGGTGTTGTATTGTTTGATTCCACTGCCAGTCTTGATCTGAGACCATATGGGCTTGATTAAATTATTGTATTTTGCCCCACTGCTAGACTTGACTCTTTTTTGTGTGGGATCATTGTTCTGGTATAGAGCATCTGATTTTATTAATATTTCTTTGTAATCCTCATAATCTTGATCTGTATAGCTGCCAGGCCTTTTCCTAGTCATCAGTTCCCATAATCCAGGTGTTCCGGCATATTTAACAAAAGCACCTTTTTCTCCAAGTCGAGATTCTGAATATACAATTATATCATCTCCCATAAATGTTACTCTGAAATTGCCAATTCTATGTATGATGCTGCCATCAAGCTCTGTGTCAGCATATAAGCCAAAAACCTCATCTTTATTGTCTTTAGGTGTTGTTAAATATTTTTGAGCAAGAAGACCCAATTCAATAGGATCCTGACTAGCCTCAATTCTTCTAGGAGCAATAGGACTAGGTGTATGAATACTGGAAAGTGGGGTGAATGGATAATCTAATATGTTCCTAGCAGCTACAGGTACAAGCTCTGTGAGCAAATTTTGATTTTGCTCTGTAACAGTTTTGATATTCTTACCTAAATTATTAATAGCATCAATTACAGGCTGTTCTGTTTGTTTGTGTTTTTCATAAATTCCACGGTTCTCTGATTTCCATCCCTTAAATCTTTTTACAAGATAATCTCTTAACTTAAGATCATCAATGATTGGCCTTTTCATGGTTATTTATATATGTTTCAATGTCTAGAAAATTGTTGATTTTATTTCTGTATTTGCCAGTATTGGGTGTTCTTGTCATATCAATTGTGACAAACCCATAACTGTCCTGGTTCCAACACTTGCTGCAAAACTTGGAAAAATCATTGTAGCTCAACTCCCCACCTACATATTCATCATGTATGTGTTTGAGGTTGGTATGGTCTTGATGAAAAACACATATGAAATTGCTGTTGTCCCGGATAAGCTGCTTGGGTATTTTTGAAAAAGTCTGTGCCAGGTAGAAGCAATCAATGTTTTTGTGCCGGCCCTGTGTAAAGAAATTTCTAACCTTGTTTTGATTATCCAGTATAATGTCATCAAACACAACAACAGAATTATCGAGACATTCATGAAGTGGCTTAACATCTGGTTCAAAAGTGGCAATATCCAATCCATCATAAAGCTTCATCAGCTGCTGATATTTTAATTGTTCCAAGCTCTTAGAGAAGATATACAAGTGCCTGTTTTTCCAGTCTAACCAGTTGGGTGCCAATAAAAAATTATCAACCATTAGTGTAGTTTTACCACAAGCAGATGGCCCAACAATAAGACACCTAATATTATCAGGTAGCAATTTGCCATTTCTCTTATTCTGTTGTTCAGGTTCTGGGAGCCTTTTTATAACATCCCAGGTGCTCATATTATTATTTTGTTTGCATCGATCCAGCTGTGTTCTGGAAATCCTAGCCATTTGACAAGTAACTTGTTGCCTTTTCTGCGGATGATTTTTTCTATGAGATATGTGTCAGGCTGTTTAGTTTTGCTGAGCTCTTGTTCATAGAACCTGCCTTTGAGAATTTCTCCTCGGTGATCCTTTATTATATATGTGTTAAGGGTCCCGGGTTTAACCTGAACCACTGTAAATAATTCAGTGCTCCAGTTTCTTGTAAAGCCTCTCTTGAATAAGTGCTTATATTTGCTGATTCTTACTTGATCACCCACCTTGTATTTGGCCTTTCTTGTTGTTGGCTGATATTTGGGATAATAAACAGTGCTGATCAATTTTTGCTCATCAGATGAAGTTACTTCAGAGGGTTTCATGTTGATTGTGGAATGGACTGAGTTGTTATATTTATGTAGAAGTTCTGGAAGAATATTAATCCATTTATAATTACCTTGGAGGGTAAATTGTTTATACATAAGATTTTTTAAGGTTCTGTTGAATCTCTCTACAATTGAGGCTTTGAGATCACTGTAACTTGAATAATGTTTTATTGCCTGGCTTTTAATAAATTGTTGAAACACTGAATTATAAAATTCTTTGCCATTATCTGTTTGCAAATAGCGCGGGGATCTTCCACTCTGATTGATAATTGTTCTCAAAGCTTCTGTGACACATGCCCCAGTCTTGGATTTGAGTGGCACAGCCCAGGCAAATTTTGAAAATGTGTCTATTACAGTGAGTAGATACTTGTAGCCCTTGTTGATTTTGTCTAAGTTTTTCAACTGTCCAGTTGCCATTTCAATCAAGTCGCTTTGCCATAAATCATCTATGGCCTTTGTGACTCTGGGAGTCTCTTAAAATTATGTCGGGCTTGTCTGTGTAATTCATCAACAATAATTTGTCTAGACATAATATGTAAACAAGAATATTGCAACTATAGGGTGTTCAGCAGCTGATACTGCAGGATTTTCTAAATATAATTTGTCCCCTATCTGTATTTTAAATTCCAAAGAGCCATCATCTTCAATATAGGCTGTTTCCAATGTATTGGGATCTGTAAAATCCTCCAATTCTACACTGGTGATTTTCACTTTGTTATCAGCATTTGTTATTGATAAAGTAGGGTAGTGGTGTGCCTGTGGTTGAAGCCAATATTTGATCTTGATTGGTCTCAATGTGCCCCCAACAAAAAATTGGTAATAAAATTGTGCAGGGGAGAGCATATATATTTTGCCACCTGGTGTAAATGGAGAATCATATTCTTTGTTGGGGATGCTGTACAATTCAAGAATTACTGTATGTTTTGGATTCTCGATTATGCCTGTTATTTCTTTTTCTGCTGTGAGCAATCTGCTTGTTACAGATTCAAGATGCTCATTGATGGTCCTAACAACATCATCATGGCCTGGCTTTATTTTTATGTCCACAGCAAGTCTCTTGTATTGTTGCACAATTTCTTGTAGCTGGGTGGCAAAAACAGACAGAGCATTTGCTTGATTGGATTCCATGGTCCCTAGCTGTTGCTTGATATTAGCTACAATTTGTTGCAAATTTTCAACAACTGCCAATTTTGAATTTTGAGCAGTAAGATCATGGACCTGTCTTCTGATATCCTCAAACAGGGCATGCAGTTCATTAATATGTTGATTGGTTGGTAGAGTGGCCACTGCCTGAGTGAGATGTTTGATCTCTGCCTGGATATTCTTGATATCTTCTGATTTCAATATCCTATTCACTGCCCTCTTAATATTTTTAAGTTCCTGTGATGTAGGAAGATTTGACACTGTATTTTGCAAAGATTCAAGTGCCAGTTTTACATTGTGTAATTCAGAAGCATCAGCCACATTTTGCATAGCATTTTGGAGCAGGGCTATATCTGCCTGAGAGGGTGTGGATTGTTGTAAAATTTCAAGTTTTGTTTGGATATCATCTATCAAGTGATGAAAATGAGACAGTTCAGATTCAGTGTTGAGGTTTTCAAGCTTTGTGATTTGTTGCTGGACACTGACAAGGGTATCTACAATCCCGGGCAATCTGGATTCAAGTACATTTGCCAAATCACTTTGCACTGCTGCTATTGTACCTTCAAGATGGGTTATGGAACTTTGAATTTTTCCAAAATCTTCATATGTTTCAAGTTGCAGCTTAATATTTGCAACACTCCGAGTTATTGCATTCAAAGCATCAGAAGATGGCAAATTGTTCATAAAATTTTCAAGTGTCTCAATTTTTTCTTTAACCTCGGCTATGGCATTGTTCAGAGGGTCCAGATTAGGTATTTGGAGTGACTGAATCTGTTCTTTTAGAGTGGAAATCACTAGATCAAAATCTTCTTGTGATTTTATGCTTTTGACAATTGTTTGGAGCTGTGCCTGGACATTATTTATTTGCTCTTCCAATTGTTGTTTCAATTGCTCAGAATTGGTGGCTTGGGTCTTAAATTTGGCTTGAAGAGCTGCAACAGCTTCTTCTAAACTTTGAAAATTATTTAATGTGGCCAGGTCAGTATATTTCTGAAGCAACAATTTGAGTTCAGAATCAATTTTAAGAAGAGGGTCCATGCATTGTGATTGCAAATTTGTAATTTCTAATTGAAGACTGGCATTGAGTGTTGTTTGTAAAGCTTGTAAATCACTTCTTAATTTCTTGACTCTGACATCAAGCATCAGAATCTCATCACTGTGATCTTCATGTCTTGTATGGCCAAAAATATCATTAGGCATTTTTGTTTAGTAGTTATTTATTATAGAGTATCTGATTCTTAATTCTATAAAAAAGGGTATAAGCTTATCATAAGATCCAGGGACCTCGATATATAAGCAGTCACCAGCAGAAACAGTATATACAGTGCCAGAAACCATGTTTGAGTGCTTAATTCTGTAAATATTTCTCCCTATTGAAATTTTAACATCACCCTCAGGGGTTGTAATAAATTGTAATTGCCCACCTACAGGTAATTGGTAATGATTTAAATTATTGTTAAATATGTACAATGTTTTGCCTGTTTCATCATCAACATCTGTAAATATGCTGTTCAGATGAATAATTAACAAGCCACTCAGTTTAGACAGCATATCAGGAGAGGGTTGTGGTGTTGGCAGGTCCATAATACCTTGTTTTTTAAACCCAAATAAGTTCATAGGCATGTTTATTTATTTCAAATCATGCTCTGTGCTTGTGCATTGATTGCCATTTTTCAAATCACAATGACCCCATGGTAAAGTATGTATGCCACATGATAAAATGCATCTCTTATCATCATGTGGGTCCAGAGCCACTTTTCTTACAACATTTGAAGTCAATAAGTGATCTACACTCTGGATTCTGGATTCTGATGTTCTGATTAAATTCTGGGATTTGAGGCAATTTTTATAATCTTCAAATTTAAGCTCTTTTTCCACAGCTACTTTGCCAATACCCTTGGCCTTTTTGGCAGCAACACCACTACATGTTTTAAAACTGTACATCTTGGCACTTAACCCAGCAAATTCCACAATAACATCACCAAGTGTCTCATCTTTTAACTTGCCAGGCACCTTTTTGTTGTGGGGTTGAATCCTTGTATGTTCACTGGTATCAAAGTATTGAATCAATTCAGGCTGTGCCATATCTTGATAAACATCTTCTGTTTTAATATCAAGAACAAAACTATCTGTCTCCATGTACATCAGTTTTACACGATCCTTATAAAAAGGCTTCAACACATCATAATACAATTTTAACATGTGTAATTTGGCCAATTCCAATATTACAGCCCCTACATAAATAGGTTTATCAAACTTAATTTTTGTTTTTTTCATGTTGAAAAGTGCCATATTTTCATCATAAATTCTTCTGTAATTAAAATTAGGCTTTGCAACCAATTTTTTGCTCAGGCTGGGGTCAGTAATTATTTTAACATCGGTATGTTTTCTGACATTTTCAATTGTTTTGCCATATACAGAATTGACCATCAATTTAAACAAGGCCTTATCAAATTGGCTCTTTGCAGATGTTCGAAGCTCCGTGTTTGTATCAATGTATGGTTTCAACCATTCTGAGTGCCTGAATCTCAAAACTTTGCCAAGTTTGGTCACTTGAACACCATGTTTCATCAGGAACTGGAGGTTTTTGTAATATATGACATAGCCTTGTTTTGGCTCCAGAGTCATCATGAGCTTCTTCTGTTTAGAGCCAGGTGAGCACTGAACCTCGGGAATTGGGGGCAGATCAGAAAATTTGTTGTGCAAATCATCAGGAATTGTCAGATCAACCTCTAAGAAGAGTCCATAATTACTATCATCAAAGTCCTGAAGATCCTCAATATTGAAATCTTCAACCCACTCAAGCCCTGCATATGGCAATTTATCCATCATGGCATAACCATAGAGGCTATTTGCATCCACATACAATATATAATTTGATGGCAGTGCTGGATCATGATCAGGCATATATTTGTTATTTGCTCTGGCATATCTCTGAGAACATTGCACCATGCCTCCTCTTATACCTTCCTCCATAAACAGATACATATTTTGATCCTGGATCAGATCCAATTGCTTTTTAGTGTTTAAAAACATTGCATCCCATGCTAGGCCCGGGGCACTGAAAAAATACACTGGGTCCAGTCCATAATTTTGCATAGAAGATTTTCTGAATGTCTGCATTATATCTGCTGAGATGGTCACATCAAGTTTCAAATATGCCATGTGATAATCACCAAATGTCCGGCATTTTAAATTGTTCCACACCAATTGGGCATGGTGATAATCCTCATCAGTGATTCCAGATCCTCTGATTTTGCTGTAAAACTCTTCTTGTGGAGGCAGGGAGCACTCATCAAATTTAGAAAAATCTGTAACATGATCATATGGATATACACCCTTCCGCCTAATTAATTTCAGATCCTGATTTGGAAACAAGGCACGTGTGATTTTGAATTGACCATCAGATAATTGAGTGGCCAGTGTAGCCAGGCTAGCAGATAAAAATCTGTAAGAATCAAGAAATCTCATGTGAATAGGAACACCATTAACTTTAATTGTTTTGCTAATAGATATATATTTTTCATCATTTTCAGCTAAAATATTTAAATTCTGCTTCTCAAACCCCCTCGTACCTGATCAAATGATGGAAATCATAATTGGATGCACCATGGCAAAATATGGGGATAAATCTTGGTCTCTTGATCTTAATATTACAGTTATTACACAGGGCCATTAAGAATTTACCATCTGTATGAGAATGGTGTTTCACCTTGATATTTGTGTCTGAAAATTCACAATCACATACCGGGCATTTTTCTGCATTGTTGAAATCTTCAATCTGATCCTCTGTTAAAGGCAACATGGGTTTTGATTTTAATAAAATATTAGATGCTATGTCACGGCACTCATTTTCTATTTTATGTGCAAATATTTTGATGGCATCTGGCCCCATGTATGAATATTCTTTAGTAACAACACCATCCTGTACAACCACATAGCAAAAACTGGAAGGTTCATGTAGCTGGTATGGTGTAATAGAAGATTCTTCAGGATCTGGATTGCAGGATGCAAGAGATTTGAGGATTGATTCAAAATCATAGACAATATATGCTGGGTGTTCCAACAGGGCTTCAAACTTTTTGAATTTGCAATTTTCACTTGGATTGGGCATCACCATATGAACAGGTTTATGGTTCCCACAGTATTTCAGATGCTCAATTAACTTGTTTTTGGCAATTTCTGTATTCTCTTCAGGAACCCTCTTCACCATTTTTTGACCATCAAGTACAGTTAAACATCTTCTGCACAACTTGAATATTCTATTGGTTTTGTCTAGTTGTGTTCTCACTAAAGCTTGAAGATTATGTATCAGAGTGTAATGATATTTGCCATCCCCTTCAATTAAGAGCAAATCAATTGGAATAGCAGATTCATCATCAATTGTACTGATTCTGAGAGGTTCTATTGAGCAATTGCCAGTGGAGCAAATAAATACATTAATAGATAATTGTTTGCTATTCATATCCCTGGCCCTTTTTTCAAATTTATCAATATTCTGAACAGACATTGGATATTCTAAACCCTTCATTGCATCATCAAAAAGATGTTCATGTTGTTTGTAATAATTTATTCTTTCAGGATGCCTTACAACTGGAAACAAAGCAGCTAATATACACCACAAAAAGCATTTCTCATCATTATTTTTAATATTAACCACGGCTTTTATGTTTTTAATATTAGCAGGTAATGGCAAATATGTAGATCCTTGTAATGGGCTGAATTCAGAAATATTAACATATAACTTGTGTGAAGAGCCGCATAGGCTCCATCCAGACTCTTTTGCTGCAAATTCAGAGTGTTTAATATTCAATTGATCCATCAAACTGCTTATTATTGTGTCTGAATTTACATTTGAATATACCGGTACAGTTTCTGTTATGTGGGGCTGTGTAAATTTTGTGCCATTTGGTTTCTTATATTGAGTATACAATTTGAGGGACAGCTTATAAGAGCCATTTTGTGCATTTAGAATTGCCTGCAGATCAGGATTTATACTGTTCAAAAAATTCTCAATACCACATCTTGGCTCTGATACAAACCGATAATCCCTAAGTTGGGCATTAAAACTGCTATGGATGGGTTCATAGCGTGGCTGCTTTGCAGGTCCAGCATTAACAGGTGCTTCATGCTTCCTTTTCAGACCAGATGTAGATGCTTGTGGGGGCAATATTGATGACTGTGCAGAGCAAATATTTTTATGTGTATATGTGAAGTATTGCATGTTATATTTTCTATTGCATTTGGGGCAAATTTTTGTGGGAGCTCTGCATTTGTCTGGGTTACAAATCTTTTGGTGTCTGGCCCAATTAGAGCTAAATATATTCTTATTGCATTGGTCACAATATTTTTGATTCGGCATTTTTGTTGTTGGTTTATTATATACAATTTCCTGGGTTTCAATTCAAAACTTTATACTGAATAAAAAATATCAGTTGAGTTCAGCACTGTGCTTTGTGTGTGTGTGTGTGTGTGTGTGTGTGTATGTATGTGTGTATGTGTGTTAATATTTCTGGCTTTGGTATTTATATAAAATTTCCTGGGGTTCAAATCAAATCTCTATACTGGATAAAAAATATCAGTTGGGTTCAGCAGTGTGATTTGTAATTCAATTTATACAAATCTGCAATATTTTTGTGTTTAAAAAATATAAGCAGCACTGGAACAATACAACCTTACTCTTCAACAGCTCTTACAATACTGGCTGATATGCAATGCAAAATCTCTTTATATACCCTAAGCCCGGACCGCATTGAAAACATCTGAAACAATAAGCCAATCAGAATATAACACATCATCAAATTATGTCATAAGCAACCAATCAGAAAACAACACATCTGAAACAATAGGCCAATCAGAATATAACACATAATCACATTATGTCATAAGCACCCAATCAGAAAACAACACGTATCTAATAATTTATTGGATGTTGCACAGCATGATGCAATATAAATAAACCAGAAATGGGCCACAACTTGGCCACAAGTGGACTGGAAGTGGACCGGAAGTAGTCAAACCGGAAGTGGACCGGAAGTGGACCGGAAGTGGACCGGAAGTAAACCGGAAGTGGACCGGAAGTGGACCGGAAGTAGACCGGAAGTAAATATGTGTGGGTGGGTATGGGTGGGTGTGTAGGTGTGTCCTGGCCTAGTTTTAAGTGTGGCAAAAAAAAAATATCAATTTTGACAAGTTTATGGACAAAAATCTGGCTGATGCAATTTTTGTAAGTATGGGCAAATAAATCTGAGGGGCTCTTCCTTTCCGAGAGGGCATTTTTACAAAATTCTTGGATTAGAGGGGGTTCCACACTTGAGCAAAAAGCTCATATGCTCATGTTGAGCTAGTTTTAAGTGTAAACAAATCTGCTTGGGAGAGGCTCTTCCTTTCTGAGAAATTCCCGAGGGCATTTTTACAAAAATCTTGGATTAGGCAGGGTTCCACACTAGAGCAAAAAGCTCATATGCTCATGTTGAGCTAGGTTTAAGTGTAGACAATTCTGCTTGGGGGGAGCTCTTCCTTTCTACACTTGTAAGTGGTCCTTATCCTATCGTAAATACCACTACTTCCTTGCAGGAAATGCGCACGAGAGAGAAACAAATGTTAACCGGATGGCGCGCGATCAGGGCTGTACGGGGGATGAGGCAACACTTCAATTCCCTCCAAGTCCTGCCGTTTCTGGGTAAAAAATCTTAGCCGCTGACATGGGACGTTATCGGCCAACAACAAGGCTCTCTTCCAACACATAGCATAGCATCATGGACCCGATGCAGTTGTACATCCAACATAAATATTCTCATCGACAGGACGACTGTCTGGCAGGAGTTCCCAGAACACTGGACCATTGATATTCTACCATAAGCGCAACATGATCTTCAATTCAAACCGTCCCCATTGAGCAAGTGGCATTGCTTCTTGCCGAGGCCGCAACCACTGCTTACCACCAGCAGAATATTGTAGAAATATATACTATTCGTCACCTGTGACAATTTGACACCTAAATCTGTCGTCGCGTGGAATTTTAAGCAATTGTTGACAGATGAAGACTCGTTGTTCAGCCTATTTGTATTCTCATACCCTATTTCCATGGATTTGTGCAGGATAAAATATATTTTCCAATTTTCCCTCTATTTCATAGAATCGAATCGGAACCTCAGGCAGAAAAAAAAATATCATGACAATTCTTCAGATTGACCTGTCATACGAGCTCTTATGGTTATATATAGACAGGGTGTACATAAAAGTATATAGCAGTTTCAACAATTTTTTTATTTCTCCTAGAGACGGGGTATGAGAACAAATGTTACATTGGATGATAGTAGAACTGTGAAGTTTGTTTTAAACATAAACACGAATTTTTACTTTCCGTCACTACCACGGGCAAAGCCACTGTCGAGAAATGGCGATTCTCAAGCAGAAAACACCCTGCTTATCTACCATGACCACCATGTTCTCCCGACCCCACGTCGTATGATTTTTTCCATTTGAGGATGTTTACGTGCCATCACTACCAACAGATCTGCCTGAATTGAGAAACCGGATGTTTTCAGCCATTCAGTCCATCACATTAGACATGCTGGCATGTGGCAGGAAATGGACTTCCGACTGATGTATGCAGTGCCACCAAGGGATGTCACATTTAACACTTGTTATGCAAGTTGCACAAACTTGGACAGTTATTCTTTCATGCAATGTAACATTTGTTCTCATACCCGTCACCACGAGAAATTTAAAAAAAAATCAAACTACTATATTCTGTTATGTGCACCCTGTACATAAAATAACCTTTGGTATAAAATATAAAAATAAACATATAAGTGGATTACTAATTTTAAGTATGACAACTTCGCTGTTGTTACTAACCCTATAAGAAGGATTGCAGCAATTACACAAATATATTCATATTTTTACTTGTTTTACATCGAATGATTACAATAATTTCTGTTTTTTTTTTTTAAAAAAAAAAACTTCCTTTCCATGTGTTAGAAATGTGCTACAAGGAAGTCTTGTTTTAGTATTGTTAATAATGATGATCATTAAAGAGGAAGCACAGACAAATTAAATTTATGGAACTGTAATGGGAACTAATAGACCCTAATGTTAAAGGTTATGTACTACGCTAACATGATTTACAGCCAAACGGTTTAGTGTTGCGAATGTCCAAAAAAAAAAGCACGTGAAAATTCCCATTTAAAAGCTATTAAAAAATACCACAAAAGAGTAATGCAATTGTTCCCTCCAGCATTTTAACTGGTTTTAATCATGGTGTTGTTTAATAGCCACTTTGCCAGGTTGGGTTAGAATGGATGAAATGTGCTGCATGAACGGGCATATGCATTCAGAAGGACGAAAACAAAAACGCTCGAATTACAAATTTGGTTGAGTTGTTAATTTGACGTATCCAATATCCACCGAGGAGGATCATCTCCGATAGAAATGGACTATAGTTGCGAAATGTACAACAATTAAATAAAATAACACATTAATACCTTAACAGTGTGGTACCCATGATATCAAAACGTGATCACGATCAGGTTTGTCAGTTTAATAAGTACGTGCGCAATGGTATATACAAACAGTGTGATTAAAAATCATAATACTTCTTTAAAAAATCATTTTCGATGATTTGTTCTATTTAAATCGATTTTGTCAAGTCACGCTTATAATTGCGTGTATGTTTCTCGGCAGAGCACATGTAGATACATATCTTTTTAATAGGAAGGCTTTTTCTGGTAAACGGCCGTGTAAAATGTTTGAACAGTTTGATTAAAGCAAATAAAAAGTGTATGTAAATATACCTATATGGAACTACTTTGGAAAAGTTGGTTTATTGTGTTAATGAAACATAATAATTTCAGTAACTTTTCTTCCAGTAAAAATAAAACATATTGGATGCACTACATAGTTGTTCAGTTTTTATAGTTTTGTAGCTGAAATTTGGCGATATTTTTTAATGATAATTTGAAAAATATCAGCTGCCATCTTTATTTGCAGCTTAATGATAATGAGACTATTTACAGTTCAACATGATTAGTATTTTGTATGCTATTCTACATTAAAAGATCGCTACTCTTGCCTATAAAAAATATTTAAATTTAAATCAACAGAAATGTAAATGTATTTACAGATTACGTATTACATTTTCCTTTCGTATAAGCTTGACACCATCAGTATATATATTTTGTTTCCTTTCTACATATATTTCTTTCTTGCAGCCTAATAAACACCATTGAATGATTACGAGATTAATGTACTTTCACTAAAAGTGATTCTGTTGTCTACATATTACTTAATGTACATTATTCTATAAATTATTTCTTTAAAGTGATTTAAACTAATCCATCTTGTACACAAAAAAATAAAATTAATAAAATTATAAAATTCAATGATGCAAATTTGATCTGCTAGTTACGAGGAGAATGATGACAAGAAGCAATACCTCTTCCAGGATTAAAAACACTTACCTGAAAGTTCATGTGCATTGAATAATACTTGCACTAATAATCATTACCTGTAGTGACTTAATAATATTTCCTCTAATAAAATGTCACTTTTATCTTTACTGTAATGTACGCTAGCCTGAGAAATTAACTTTTACAAAAATTAAAAATGTTATAAAAGAGACAGCCTAGTACTGGATGCATGGAACAATTTCATACTACGTAGGTATGCATGCAGGAGGACTACCTGCCATTTCACTGGTTTCGGAAAAATGTATTAATTTGTGAAAATAGTATCATTTTAGAGACGATGATTTGTATTCAAGGTTTGTAGCATGGCTCAACTTACGGATATCTTCCATTCGAAGCACGTCTGCAATGCATCCTACTCCAATATGCCACGCAATTATTCTACAGACATCTTGAGAGATTTGTAGACATGTTCGATTATTAGACTGTCGTCGTAGATCTGATTAAACAGTGCATAAATTATGGAAAGCCTGCAATCGATACATACCAAGATAAATAAAGCCTATAAATTATACTAATTTTATGTTTCCATCAGAGAATAATGAAGACAGACTTTCAAACATGATGAATTTATACGCATGAATTGATTTTTTGTTTTATGTCCACTTTATGAACAGAAAGCCTACAGTTTAAAGTGGGATCCGAACCACTGTGCCATGCGCCTCCACCGGGTATCGAAACCGGGACCCATTTGATTAAGAGGCGACGACGTTACCACTACGCCATCGGGGGAGCATGAATATAAGGTTACATTTTCCCATTGCACTACTAGTATTTCAAATTATTTTTTGCAACCTTTTTGTTTGGAAATCTGGTTACAAATAATGGGAATTGATATAATTCAAGTGTGATGTGAGTGTGTGTGTGGGTGTCCCAGAAGTCTTTCCCTGATTACAAACTTTATACATATCCGCTATATGCAATGTAGAGATATGAAAGTGGTGCCAAAATTTTGGAAAACTAACCAAGTTTATTTGTTTCAGTTTTCAGTAATGTGGCTGTAGTGTACGCGTAGCAGTGTAAGTGCCAAGGAATTCGGAAAAAATGCTCTTGACATCGGGTGGCATCTTTCCGTACAATGTTTCTTGGACTTGACAGCATTTGGGAATGAAGATAAATTCCATTTTTTAAATTCCAACTTATTGATGGCAGATATTCTAGACGAAAGAATTCTGTACATTTGAAAGTTCCTCTGCACTGTTATTGGTGACCGAGTCTCGTGATACCAGAGAACATGCTGAGCTTTTTCCTGATTTGTGAACATTTCCGGTTTTCTGGGCACTGACACTGCTACACTACAACCACGTTACTCAAACCTGCAACAGAAAAACTTGGTTAGTTTTCCAACATTTTGGCACCACTTTCACATCTCTACCTTGCATATAGCCGATATGAATAAAGTTTGTAATCAGGGAAAAACTTCTGGGACAACCGGTATAACCACATACACACATGCGTATACCCTGTCCCGTGTATCTCTGGAGCAGGCGAATGAAAAACAAATATATGCACAAGTAGTTTGATTGATTGATTTGCTTTATTTTACTTCGCTTTTGTGCCACTTTTGGCTAATTTGCGAGGATGCAGATCAATTATGAAATTGATGAAAGGACACTCACAAACATCCATGCACAGGCCAGGATTCGAACCCGGGGACCCCTGGCGTCGTGGTGCGATGTGCTAACGCGAGAGGGAACTTGATTTCGTTTGAGTGGGGGGAAGCGACTTCAGTTACCAGTCTTCACAGGTATCAGCGGTCATTCCAGTCCGATAATAAACGCAGCAGCATGTAGATCGAGGTGCGCGCAGCACATCTTCCCGCGACATCGTAACTCTCGGCGCCACCGCAGTTGTCTGATTGGTCTGCAGCGTTCCCCACTTCTCTTGCCAGCATGTAGAGAGCCAGCCGTAAGAGTATACAAGATCTGTAAAAGGTGCCGGTACGGTGTACCGTTGCGTACCGCCAGAGGAAAAAACACTGTATGTATTGCATATAATATCAAATCATCTGATGTTACGCGGCCTAAAATATGGAACCAAAATTGTAGGATAACGGAGGTATCATCAAGATGTTTTTAGTCACGGGCACATACAAATCCCGGCCTCTTTGGTGTGATCATCGTGTGTCTGCTTCTGTTTGTGTGTGTGCGCGTATACATTTCCAAATCGTGATCTGCATCTCAAGTTTAATGCATAGCAAATGGTGTTAAGGGTTCACATTCCGCAGTGATGTGCTCGGTAATAATGTGAGAATGATGGAGATCATATTAACATGTCAAGGATATCTATGTATATTAAGGTGACATATGACTGATCTTGATTTGGCAGTGACCTTTTGTGCATGTACTTATGTAAATTCCACCTTACTTGAAAAACAGCACATATGAGAACCAGGTTATCGAAGGAAAACCTATACATGGAACCAATCACAATGCCAATTCCTGTGAGTGTTGATTTATACAGAAGAGATGAAAAAGGGTCGGATATAATACAACAGGCCCTAGGCTCGTTCTATGCACCATAGGTCTACTTTTAACAATATCAATTTCCTTAGACGTGGGTTGTTCATAGAGACAAGAATCAAGACTCTCTACTCCAGATGTACGTATCCCGTACAGTGAAATCAGCGAAATACTTCCTGTAATATTTAATAATCTCGGACGCAAATATTTAATTTAATAAAGATTGGAAATTATGTTGGTCTGTTATTTCTCTCGAGGAATGCAATTTTTATTGCATGGGACTTCCGCTGAATAAGCAAAGTTCATGAATTTTTCATCAAACGGTTTGGCGATAACTTTAGACCCAGTGGCTTATTTATGATTTTTCATCCAAGAGGAGGCAGATGATGTTTCATTTCTCTGTGCCTTAAGGCAGCAAAACTCTGGAACTGTGTCACACTGGTACAATCAGTTGAAAATAGCCTTTAGGGATATATTTGAAAAAAGGTAAATAACCCTACCCTCCAAAGCAACCATCGTGTATTCCTCTTCATTATTATTATTAAATGTCCAGTCTGTCCTCGAAGTATGAAACAACAATATTGAAGTAACTGCTTAATAAATACTTTTAAAATAAGTAATTTGCACACAACGTGTACATATATGCTCAGGTATGCTCTTGATCGTTATGAATGTGCAAGCTCTTTTCTTACGTTTTTATCCAGGTATTCTTATAGAAACTTCGAAAACTCACCCGGCTGCGCATTTGCTTCACCTATTTATATTAACTGCCAACATAAGCGTTGTTGAAATAATAAGAAGAATAATTCTTGAAGCTTTCTTGGAGGTGAATGATGAAGAAGTTATCTCTGGATATCAACCAGGTGATTTCTGGATAAGCTTTCGAGAGCAACCGTCACTCTTATCTTAAGGGATTGAAGTGAAGGTAGCTCTCGAAATCTCGGAAACCTATCCGGAAATCACGTGGTTCATTCCCAGAGAAAATATCTTCATCATGAGCGTTGTTGTTATTGTATATTTGTATATTAATTATTTTTGTGAATACGAGTATTAATAGTACTTTCCTCTTCAGTTTATTCACTTCTAGCATATTCTAAGGAAGGACCTTATGCATATTTTGCTCAATATTTTCAAGTTATCTTCTAACTTGCTTCATTTGCAGTGTGGAAGACAGTCACTGTCCATAGATACAACTGATTGTGTCTGTAATATTTGGGGTTACAGACTATGAATCTCCTTTACCGCCGTAGATTTAGCCTCTAATCTATGGATGTATAGGTCTGGAAACAAAGTTAAAAACACTACACTCACGGCTGTAGTAGAGGGTATGCTCGTGTTAATCATATTGTACTTTTGCTACCATGCGTATACCTTTTACGTTCGTCTCATATTTTATTTAGGTAATTTTATCACAAGGTATATCACGGTCAAATACTTCCGGTTTCAGGTGATCGGGATTGTGATGTTCAGAAGACACAACAGTTGATCTGGCTAGGACCCACAAATATGTGATGATGCGGCTACAAGTGAGCTATAAGAGTTCGTGCTAAACATTTTAGTCACAAGTGTGTTGATGTAGAGAAACAGGCAGTTTGGTGTGTTTTCAAGTAGATTGATGGAATCACCTCTAAGAAGATTTTATTACTCAACGTAAGAGAACACTACTTTCCCCAAGTGGCTCACTTTTGTGTTATTAGCAGTATTTTTAAAATTATTGAGATTGTACAAGCAGAAGCGATATCAACAAGAGAAAACAAAATACAATAACATGCAGTACTGTACCACTTAAAATACTACTCTTTTCCATTCGCGCTTAATTGTAATCATTAAAATACACGTTTGATATTTTTTAAATTTCCAAAACGACTAAGGTGTAATCTAACACGTCTGCAAAGTATGAGTACATCATCATCGTAAGTATTCTACGACCAATTGTCCCTTTGTGTGCTTCTTTACAGCCTCAGCTTTTAAGAATTTTTAGTCCTCAAAACATAGTTGTTGCTCGAATTGAGTAATGAATGAATAAATTAGTTTTAAAAATTGAATAACAACGTTTATAATAAAGATATGTTTTTTCTTGTTAGAGGTATGTCCTCAATTTTGTTTTCGTTATTTGCCATATCGCCGTATTATGTGACGGATAAATATAGCATTTGTGATGTAGTGCACAAAATATCAAAATCCACCAATCTATCCACCATCTATGTCATGTTTTGTAGAAGATAAATGATTTCATCCATGGAAAGATAATCAAAAATATATTGGAACATGATCTCCATGTAACGTTACACGAAACAGAGCATAGGCTACCTCTGCAAAATTCTTTTGACTACATCTTCTGACTACATCACTGACTGCACCTTTCGTTTTTGTATGAATTATATCATTATACGAATTGACAGGTTCGCAAGATTTGTTTGTTTAAAGTACGACTTATATTATTTTTCAAAGGAAATTAGTATTGCATGAATTTTGAAATTGAAATTGAAGTGCACTTATTTATGTTGTGAACAACATTTATACAAAAGTTACCGTGCATTTAATATACATGCATAAAACTATTTCACAGAGTAAGGTTAGCTACATAAAAGAGGCTTATAATAATATACAATCAATACATAATTCGGAAAAAAAGTTAATGTTCTCAATTTATTCTACATTACTGTCAAATTTAATTTCTAAACATTGGAACATTTACCCCCACTAGCATTACCAATTTGTCCATCCAAGGGTTTTATTTCAAGGCAGTGCTTGTAATTACTTTATGATTTCTTCTGGTATTGTAATGAGGCACTTTTAATGCACAAACTTTTCAAGATTTGTTTCACAATCTACACCTGCTACGATATTTTCTATAAACTGATACAGAAGATATTTCTACTACGTTCAAGGCAACACAATATACGTTTTTTTTACTTAAGTTGCTGTATTCATAATATACATTATACATTTTAAAATTACTACACATATATCTACAAAACGTGCGTTGAACATTTTCAATTAGCAATGTATTACATTTGAAATTTAATGGATGCAAGTTCTGGCTATAACTTTCGTAGTTAGATTCGAAATATTTTGCAAAGGTGCTAGCAGTAGTTGCTTTCTCATAACACGGTGGAGGCGCATAGTCGGATTGCACTTTAAACTGTAGGTCCAGTCCCAGTTAGCCTCACTGTGCATAAAGTTGACTTAGCAGAACAAATCAATCAATCAATTTTCTCGTAACATGCGGAAGCAGACAGAGGAACATCCGCCGTTCAATATCTTCCCAATAGGAATTTCTACATTAGCCTCACATATTTGAGTCTAATGCCGGTGGGAGAGTGCTTTCAATGAATCGGTCCTGTAATGAAAGCTTCAATTTCTGGTTTTGTGCCGATTGAAAACCAGCCGCAAGTAGGGATCCATCTAATCCGTTCGAATGTGCGTGTCCCAGGGGACTGCACCGACGGTCGCATTGTATCTGCGATGTTTTGCGAGGCTGTCCAAATGTCGTTCGGGAGATTGATTCCCGGTGAGGCCAATCGCGGTTGGCAGCCGCCACAATTGAACGGGAACTCGTAATCAGCGCGTCCGTCATTGGGGCTGGAATCCGATTCACCCAGGGAATGGTAGTTTTTGAAATTACACAACAAAACTGGTATTAACCGTTTAAAGAAAATACCTCACAAAATGGAAATACTCCCTAATTTCAATATCCATTCCATTTCCTTATCCAAAAATCAATTCGTTCCAGCGCTCTCCCTTCAAAAACTCAAAGGTACAAAAATTAAACTTCAGATATTATTTTTAATGTAGAAATACTCCCGTGGTGGTTTACTCGGTGTCGACCTCCGTGGTAAGCGCAGCGCGATAGGGGTCCCGAGTTCGAATCCCTGGTAAGATATGGATGTTTGTGTTTTTCCCAATGGGAATTCAAAGAAAATTAGAGAAAATTGATCTATGCGATAAATTTGAAAAAAGAGGATACTACCGCTTAGGGGTATTCCATTTATTAAAAAAAAGAGGGTAGGAAATCTGAATGCTACGCGAGAGACCCTGGTTCGAGTCCTGTGGTTGGTTAACTAAGGTCGGAATTTTTCCGGCCTTGTCTCTGCATAAAGCGGCTCTGAAGATCACCCAGTCTGAAATCAATGGGTATCTGACCTGAGGGCAACCCTGGGGATAATAGCAGCCGAAGCTTGGTGCTGATCACATCACCTCTAAAATTGCCGAGATCGAGAATGTGTGGGACCCTACCCCGACGTCCGTTAAATGTGTAATTTCATGCCACGGTGCTATGTTCACGGAGAATTTTATCATTATCTTAAAGAAAAGTACTTTCAGAAATAGTTAATTCTGTAATATATCTTCTCTATATTAAGAAACTCTATGCAAAATATTGCTTTTTAAAATATCTCGCAAAAAAAACTTTACAACCTTACATTTTACCTTCTGAAATGAATGTACTTAAGTGCATTACTCTATTCTAACTAAGGCCTATCTTCATGATGGAGTGGTTAGCACAGCGAACTACGACACAACAAGTTCCAGTTTCCAATCTCGACCTGGACACGGGGGTTCTTTACGAATTTTGTTTCATCAATTTCATCATATCATCACTCAACCTCATGTTCGCACAATCAATAAATCAATGAATCAAAATGAATAAAAAATTCTACTTCGAATATTTATTTCTTAATATAACATTTCCGATTCCCGAATAAAATATATGATTTAAAAAAAACAACTAAAATATCCCTTCTCTCCATAAAGAAAAACTCTCTTCACACAAATCTCTAAATGCATCACATCTTTTGATGCCTTAATTGCCACAGTTAATTTTTAGTTCACAAGAACATCAGCTGATAAAGTACCCTTTTATGTAGTTCCCTGTTTATTTTGATTGCTAAAAAGTACATAAGCTTTAATGTGTTATTGCAGTCAACATATTTATGTCAATTGACACGTTTAGCGCTCTCTGTGTGCAAATATTGAAAATATCCTTGTTTTGATAAACCCCACAAAACTAGCACATTTGAAACGATTTAAAAACCTTGACTGACATGTAAGCGCTTAAGTACATTTCTCTAATCTCTCACTATATCAACCTTAACTAATTGGACTTGAAATGAAACATAATCACTATCTATTTATACTTAAGTGCTTTCTTTCTTGATAATTTCACCAGCAACTTTCTTCCTCTAACAAAAAATCAATTATAAGCAATTATAAAGAAAAATATAACAAGGCACTTTTATTTTGACTGGTTTCTTTCATAGCGATCTCTGAAATGTTTCGCTTTCTAACTTATCTAAACTTCTTTCTGTAAAATCCAACATGCCCTTGGTCCTCTTGTGTTATTCTTCGTATTACTATTATATCTTGCATAAGAATCCACTTATTCTTCCTTTAATTAGTTTATTTCCACATATTTCTTAATTGCCCTTCACAAGCATTCAAGTTTGTAATACTTCAAGTAGTTAAATAATTAGGAAGAAATCAGAAGTGAATGAAAAATGAGGGTACATGTACATTACATGCGGAAAATCAAGAAGAAATGAAAAAAAAATAATAAAATGAAAATGTGCTTTGTATTACTTTTGTGTGCTTTCGGTTCTTAAAGAGTTAATATAATCTCAAGAAGCATACCTCGAGTACCAGAGAAACCTGAGTCTTTATAAGAAAGAGGATTAAGGAAAACAGGGAGCAGTTTAATTGGGAGATGTACAATGACAAGGAGGAAATTATAAAGTGTAAAGCTACGTACCAAAGCTCCCGATGAAAAGAGACGTGTAGAACGAGAAAAATAGTTGGCTGTGTACAACGAAGACCAAAAACATAAATACACTCTGGCAGAATATGATACCTCTTGTTTATTTTTACCATATGTAATATTGTATTTGTTAGTTTTACAGTAATGTTTACGCTATAAACGATGTTAAAGGCGGAGCTACTGCTGAGCATGCGCATTAAACCGGTTTCGCTTGAACATCCGGTTACCCTGACGGTTCTACGGACGTTAGTATGAAACGGCGAAGTGGAGATTCTTTTGCAAGGAAAATGGGTGCCAGCTGTGCAGCATATGGTTGCACAGTTCGATAAGAAACAAATTTATTGAGTCAAGTATTCCTTCATACGTTTCCGAAGAACACAGAGAGAATAAATACACGTGAACTTGTATGTCTGAATATACCTGAACAAATAACTCTACAACATACCTTTAAATATTAATTGATGAAATCAATTAACACCACAAAACAAACATACGTGGTTTAGTCTTAATGAAATCACCATTTGATTGTGAAGCAATCAGAACAACGAATTATTATATTTCGCTTGTAGTCTACTTTCGCATGATCAAGCGTATGAGATTATGCAAAGTTGTAGAAAAAAGATAGATGTGTAATTAGACTATAATTAGTGCTGGTATATACTATTTCGTATTTTAACGTGTGTCTAAATTAGTAATAAAACACACTTTATCGCAGCTTACACTACATGTAAGTTGCCATGATCCTACGATGACATAACTAATGTTTCCAGAACATCATTCTGTTTTTAACATATAGAGCCCATATGTTACATCTCCCCCCTTTTACAAACATGATTATTAATAATCGTCAGTTACATAGTCTTTCAAGAATTTTGGTTCCTTTATAAGTCTACCTGATCTAGTGTATACATTTCCATCACTTCCAGAATTAACATCAGATGTAATATTAGGTACATTTGGATTAGTTACATTGTCAGTTTCATTATTTACATTTTTATTGCTACAATGATTTGACTTTGAGCTTTGATCAAGTTTACCATTGACATAGTTTTGATTTTTCTCATTACTTGTTTTCTGTTCTAACAATTGTTCATTGGTTTTGTTTTCCTGAAAGTGAACACGATTTCTACGAACTAACTTACCATTCTGTTTCTGTACAATATATGATCTTGGACTGTTATCTACAGATAATATTTTTTTCTGACTACCAAATATTTCTATCAAGATTTCTGATCATTACATTACCACCTTGGTTAAGAGGATTTAATGATTTTGAATTTTTATCATACCAACTTTTCTGGTATTGGGCAGTGGGAACGTACGGGACGGGGTTTTCCAGTAGAAGTTGCTCGAGTATTGAAGCAACTTCAATATTCAACTTCACATTTCCATATAAATAATGCATGATATTTTAATACCTTCATAATAAGGGTGCCAGGAACCCCATATATACCTGATTTTTCCCCATATCCTACACTCCCTCTCTGTCTGCTAAATTCAGTATCAATGCGTGTATTCTTACAATGTTCTTTTTATTTTCCAGGCTTACTGTTGATGAAATAGCAGCTATTTTGGAAGCTGAAGAGCAACTAGTTGATGCCACGGTATACATAACGCCGCCTGACAACCCTGAGGTAAGCGATGAGGATAGTGGGGATGAGGAATGTGTAAATGCAACTGTAAATAATATTTTAGGGGATCAGCAACTTGCAGATGCAGAACTTATAGTGGGAAAAGTTACAGATTTTGGTGTGGAATAGCATAGAAAAGAAGCAGATAGTGAAATTGTTATTGATGATTCCAGGACAAAAGTAAGCCTCCCGGATGTGTCTGCAAAGAAAAATAAAAGAACTCAACTATTGATTAAAAAGTGGGAAAAAGTTTGGCATTTGCGAAACCACCGAAAACCTGGGTCAGACCAGAATTTCTGGAAGAGAACATGTCTCTAGTTGTTTTTTTTGTTTTTTTTAAACTTTTTTGGGATGACGACATAATTTTATACTTTTTGAACTGTTCTAAACTGTACGCTCTTCAGAAAGACGGTAAATATTTTGATGTCACTCCAGCGGAAATGCAAATATTCATTGCCATACTTCTGCTAAGTGGCTATTGTAGGTATTTCAAGGTATTGCTTGTACTGGGATAACGATAGCGACACACACCATCCTGGCGTGTAGGCAATGTCTAGACACCGTTTCGAGGAAATACTTCGTTATCTTCACGTATGTGATAATTCCAATTTTGATGCTAGTGATAAATTCAGCAAAGTGCTCCCTCTGTGGAATAAAATGAACGAACGTTGGTTAAAATTCTTTCCACGCGACACATATGTCAGCGTTGATAAATCTATGATCACTTACTTTGGTCACCACAGTAGTAAACAACACATACAGGGAAAACCAATAAGATTCGGTTATAAAGTTTAAGCCATGTGTACGGGTCTCGGGTATCTGATCACAGCTGAGCCATATCAAGGTGCTTCAACAGGAAATACTAAGCCGGAATTTTGCGTAGGAAGATCTGTTGTTCTAAATCTGTTGGAAAGACTACAGACAACAGAGTGGAGAAGCACCACTTACAGACCCAAAGGAAATGAGGAGAATGCCCTGTGGTTCATATGAGCAAATGACTAATGTGAATTCTCATATTACAGTTGTCAGATACAAGGATAATAGCGTAGTGACCTTAGCTTCAACCCACGTAGCAGTTTCTCCACTAGCAAAAAACAAGCGATGGAGTGCAGATGACAATAAGAAAATTGACATTTCACAAACGGCCTGTGTTTGTTGAATGCAACACATTCATGGGTGGAGTCGACAGATTTGATGAAAATTTAGCTGCATCTAGGGTTGGTGTTCCCATGAAAAAAATGGTACTGGCAACTACTTATGTACCCTCTCAATGCATCTATGTGTAATGCGTATCATTTTTTTCAAAATATCATTAAGTGGAAGACATAACAATTCTATGGACTTTCTGCCATTCATCAGATACGTAGTGCAAACATATTTAGCCAAGTACACGAACCGACCACAGTTGGGAAGGACACCGCAATCAGTGAAGACAAGAGTACCCGACAGTATTCCGTTTGATGGAAAAGGACACTTGATTGTAACAAGTGTCACGTAAGTGCGATGTGCTAAATGCCACAAAAATACAACCAAGAAGTGCGTGAAATGTAATATTGGGGTACATGTAAATTGATTTCTAAGCTATCGTACATAAAAGAGATATCTTCATTCTATAGAATAAGTTTTAATGATAAACAAAGCAAAATAATACGTGAAGTTCACCATTCTCTAAATAACAACGGTGTCATTTTTTAGGTATTACGTTATTAATAAACCCCAACCTTCCAGTGCCCACTGCCCTAATTTTGGGGCGTTTTTTTTTTCCTCAAAAATAACAGCTCAAAAGAAATAATTGTGAAGTTCTTCATCATACTTGGTACCAAAACAACGAGTTTTCAAAATATGACAAAACATTTCAATAAAAAAATAATTGCGAATATATGGGTTAAGTAAATTCCGTAAAGGAGCAGTTACATCTGACACATTTGCTATATATTTGGATAGGAAATTAACAATTCCCAACAGTCTTCTTAGTGCTAGTTTATCCTTTGGTGGTTCCATTTGAACAATTGCCTTTACATGACTTGCATTTGGTTTTATACCTGTTTCTGATATTATTCTGCCAAGATACCGTACTTAATTTACTCTATACTGTATCTTACTTTCATTAAACTTGACGTTACATTTTGAAGCACAGTCTAGTACTCTTTTTAAATTCTCATCATGCTCTTTCTTATCTCTGCCTGTTATTATTAAATCATCGACGTAGATCTCTACACCTGGTAGATGCCCAAATATTTCAAAGTTCTTTCTTTGAAACACTTCCGGAGCAAATGAAATTCCAAATGACAATCTATTAAAGCAATACGTACCAATTGGAGTGTTAAACGTACACAACTTTGAACTTTCACCATCTAATGTGACGGTCCAAAATTCATCCTTCAAGTCTAGAACTGTAAACACTTGTTTTCCTGCCAGCTTGCTAAGAATATCTTCTGTAAATGGAATGGCATAGTGTTCTCTTTAAATAGCTTTATTCAGTTCTTGTGGATCCAAGCACAAAAGTAATGATTTGTCTGATTTTTCAACAATCACTAAATTATGGACCAATTCTGTTAGCTTTTCCACTTTATTTATGATGCCTTTGAACTCAAGCTTTTCTAATGTCTTCTTCAGCTTTTCATGCACTGATTGTGGTATTCTTCTAGGAGGGTTGATATGTGGTTCATATCCTTTCTTCAATTCTATGTGGTGAGGCTTTCCTGGAAATTTTCCTAATCCTCTAAACACATCTGCATAGTCGTTGGTAATAGTGTGTTCAAAAAATGATTTAACATCACTAACAAAATCTACACGCTTGACTAAATTTAAATCTATGCATGCCTTTAAACCCAACTAGGTATTGTTTCATTTTGCACAATGTAAAATTCAACAGGATCATTTATACCTTTCTTTGTTTTACACTTCATAGTAGTAATACCTCCAGGTTTTATTGTGTTACCTCCATATGACACAAGCAACGTTGAGGTTTTTCAACGGTATCTCTGAGGCAATATATTAGTTTCACTAACTCTGTTTAGCTTAAATTCTATATTTGTACCTTCCACTTTGATTTATTTTTTTTCATTATTTCAATTGACTTGGAATATTATTCGATTTCTTACCTGTGCTTAAATTAACACTTTTCTGCACTATATCAATATACAAGCATGGTTCCTGCTCATCACTCGATTAACTTTGTGTTTGCGCCTGATGCATTTGCCTTTTCTTATTAATTCTCGTCACAGTGCACCCCACTGCAAAGTGATTTTTCCCTTGCACTTATTGGAAATTCATCTATATGCAAAACACTTACCTCGCACATGAATTTTACCACACGTTTAGGTTTGTTACTAGAAGATTATACAAGACCATTAATAATAATTTTTATAAATCATAAGCATGGTGGTAGGATGTGCTCCCCATTTGGTATTCTCTATAGCTTTAAATAAATATCTATTGTTCAACATATTTATTTGATACTGCCATGATAATGAAGCATCAAAGTATACATCTATATATTTTTCTTGTGAAACAATTGGAATTTGTAATCTCCTAGGAATAATGTTGAAACTATTTTGAAGACCCTTATGCTTCAATTCTACTATTTTATACTCTTCTAAAGATATTGATAATTTTCTCTGCTTTAACAATTGGTTAAATTATATTAATTTAAATTCCAATATTGAAAATTATTTAAGTGATTGTTTGAGTCAAAATATCATCAGCATATTGTACAAACTGAAATGGGGAATCTACTATTGTTTTAATATCTGATAAATAACATTAAATAATAATAGGCTCAGAGGACTTCCCTGTAGTAGTCCTTGTCCAATATGTTTTGGATCTACCATTTCTGAACCAAAATGAAAATAAAGTTGTCTTTTAGATAATAATTTCCATGTCAATATGAGTATACAACGTGGCAATTTTAGTCATTGTAGTTGTCTCAATAGAGTAGTAATATTTACATTGCCATATGCACTTTGAATATCAACAAAAGCTGAAAGTACTGATTTGTTTCTTTTAATAACGCTATAAATATGAGAAGATAATGTTACTAATGCATCCTGGGTTCCATAACCTTTACGAAATCACATTTGTCTGGGAGAAAATACCTATTGTCCTTCCATAAACCACTCTAATCTTTATAATAAAAGTTTGTCGAAATGTTTTGCCAATAGGGATATGACTGACCCAACGAAGGGAACCTTGATTATGACTATGTTCACCTTAGTTTCAATTTCACTGCGTCTTCACTAAGTATATTTGAAGGCCCACTACCGCAGACAAATTACGGTTGTACGTGAACTACTGGGCTTCGAGCGTGTACCGATCGTTTGAATGTTCGAGCGTTATTCACTCGAGCGAAGGAACAGTCGATTCCATAAGCCATCTAGCGTCATCATCAGCAACTTTTAGACGATCGAGGAAATACGCTTCGATGCATCACTCTACTTACTATGATATGAACTAGCCACCTCACACATTTCAGCTGGTTACTGATCTGTTGTGGGATTGTTTCCTATATTTGAAACTCCTGCGTTGGACTAAAAATATGGTTGAGATTAGCAGATGCGGCAATGACGTAACTCCTCTCATTACTATTTTAAATATGCTCTAGTGTGGAAGTACGCATTCAGACCTTCAGCTGGCCATGATGTACCACCGTTCATTAAAATTTAATTTTGTGCCCACTACATGGAACGGTCCGTTAACGGGCTTTTAATATTTTATTTTACCCGGCAACGTACTGTACAACAAAGGGCAAAGAGCAATTCACATTTGTCCGCCATGTTTTTCAAAACAATTAAAAAAAGGATATACATTATCATACCTCTCATGATTTTTCTACTTTTTAGATTTGTATATTGAACATTGAAAATAAGTGGGTTGAAAATTTAATAGCACCATGCCATGAAAGCACATTTATGGGATATAGGCGTAGGGCCCCAAATATTCTCGATCTCGGTCATTTTGTAGGTGATGTGATCAGCACCACGTTTCGGCCGCCTTTACACGCGCAGATACCTATTGGTTTGATGCTGGGTGAGACCCAGAAACGCTTTATGCGTGGACAAAATTCCGGCCTTAGATATCTTAGGAACCGAACGCGGATCTTCCGCGTGGCAGTCAAACGCCCTGCCGCCTGGACCGCAGCGGCTCATACAATTCATAACACTAAAATCAATTACGCAAGGAACGAATTTAACATAAATGAAAAAATTATAAAATTTCATAAGCGAATACAATGAAACACACATTAAACTACCCCACGCGCATACACACGCGTACACACGCACTTTCCAAATAGAGAGTGAAATATCTTACACACAATTTGAAATATTCGTTGTGACAGATATGTGTTCGCAAAATACAACGTTTTACCTACCAATCACAAGTTGTGTGACATCGACGCTGTCGGACTACGTAGAGACTGGATACCAAACACGTTTTCAGAACGAGCCTGAACAAGAACCACGCGTAATATCGAGTGTCTATGTCAAAACAAAATTGAAATTACATTACAACGTGGAGATGTAAATAACCTTACTATTTGTCACTCACAGATGTATTACATAGGCTGCACTTTTCGCTGAAATTTAATTCAAATGTATGATGGATTGTTGACATTATATTTACAAACCCTATTCTCATAATATAAATTAAGCGTTGATGTATGTCGATGTTCTTTAATTAGATTTTTTATCGTTGTTTTTCTGCCACTTTTGGCTAATCGCGACGATGAGGACAAGTGATGAAACTGATGAAGGGACAGCCATAGATAAAACTCAGTTCCAGCTCTGTATTCGAACCCGGGACACCTGAACTCATAGCGCGCTGTGCTAATCACTCCGCGCCAGAGGTTGGCAGCATTAGTGTACTTGAAACCTATCCAACATGTTTCAAATGTATGGGAGATTTCACACCCAAGAGATAAGCAAAATGTCGTCATGCATCAGTACATCCTAACTTAAGACGAAACGTTCACACAGCAGAGACGAGACACTTCGGAGCTTCTCTAACTGGGAATTTTTTTTCTGGCGATGAGGAAGTTTCACGTGTCGTTATTTTTTTTTTTATTATTATTATTATTTCACTTTCCAGACATTTGTGGGAAATGTCTGCTTATGTGCGGGCAGCTTCTGTTGAAGGGTCGGATGTCACTTTCAACTTAATATGTATATTGGACGGCTGGAAAAACAAAGAGTCGGTAGTGTAGAGAGGACTTCAACAAGAATTATGATGTTACACTTGTATTCAATGTTTTACGTTTAAAAAAGGTAAAGTGTTCCCCTGTGCATAGCACCACGCCATGAAGGCGTATACGTTTACAACATTTTTAATATTTAAGAAAAAGCTACAAGGGACAACATAAACACATTTTCTCAATCCATAAACTACTCTTTGGTCTAATTAGTAAAAAAAATACACTCTATTCATCCAACTTAGTAATAAGTTGATTTTGTTTATAGTTGTTACCATACTTCGTAAAATGATTTGGTATTTTTTAAGTACACTTTGTGCACAGTAAGGCTAATCGGGACTGGACCTACAGTTTAAAGTGGGAACCGAACAACTGTGTGCCTCCACCGGGTATCGAACACGGTTCCTTTGATTGCAAGGGAACGAAGTTACTACTGCGCCATCGGGGAAGCACTACTCTGTAAAGTGGATATATACAAACAATGCACAGAATAAGTGCTTACACCAAAATTTTGGTAATGTATACTTTTCTAATTTTAATGATACTAACTGTCCAAGTAGTGATTGCTTACTTTCCAATCATTCTACACGATTCAGAATTATGTGAACAAAACAGAATTCTCTATTTCTAAGATACAAATTAATCTTGATTAAAATGTAATAATGTACTTTAACAACGCGTTCTACAAAAGCGAAATATGCAGTAAGTGATAGCTACATAAAAACACAACTCACTCGCCCATAGTTTATTGAATATCCATGTACGTACATGTAATACATTGTATAATGGGTTTCTAAATTGAAGTTCGTAGTTGGTACAAAATTCTCATTCCCCTAGTAGAGGAAAAGTTTCCTAAAATGAGCACCAGTTTTCTTCTCTGCTTGTCAATCGAAGCTATCTGCCATTTGATTTTTTTTTCTATTTCTTTTTCTTTTTTCAACTTGTCGTGTTTTGATTTCACCCATACAGCCTAATGCATATTCTATCCACCGAAACGAATTAATTATTGAAATCTGCAGAGAAAACACGTGAAAGAAAGGTTTTTCGAGAGGATTGTGGCAGGGCGTATATATCAAATGGGCACAGAGCTGTGTGGCGAGAGCAGTTCACATCGGCGGTGTCTTTGAAGGATTAAATGACAGGGTACAATACCCGTGCCTGCACAATTAACGGCTACATACGCTGCAAACGGTTTGGGAGAGCCAACCAGTGCGCAGTGTTGCTTTCATGCAAATAAACCTAGCCCAGAAATTACGAAATTACTCTGAAAGAAAATTCTGCAATTCACACAATAATACAAAAAATAAATAGATGTACCTAGAGTATGGTATAGTTGTAACAATTCCCCTGATGTTATGAAACGCCTTGTTCTATGAAAACAACGATATATTCTATCTTGAGAAAAATCACATTTAATTAGGTATTAATTTTGAAGTAGAAACATGTTCGTAATATAACATTCTAGAACCTGCAAAAAATGTTAAAAATTGTTACCTCAATATCCATTCTCCCCTCCATGAATACGCAACACCTGTAACTGTATTGTATGGTGTGATTATGAGACCTAGTGTTGAAAACATGTTCTACTATTTAATCATAACCATACAAATTATATTAAAGACATGGGGGATACAATAACATCAAATATTGTATTTTGCACTTAGAATACAGTGCCATAGCACAAACTTCGACATGAATTAATTTAATAATTTGTAAAATGTAACGTTTCAAAAATTATTCAAGAGTTATTTTAAATAAATTTCTATTTTATTTTTCGTTACGAATAATCTTGATTTTAAATATTAAATTTGGTTGACGTAGTATTCCCTTTATAAATTCCTAGTCTCCTCCAATTAAACTTTATGTTCTGTGCTTTTTTAACTATGAATCACGTGAAGTTAATTGGTATGATATTAACTACTGCATTCTGGTGTATAGGTAAACTTCATATTCTATATACCCAATTTCAGTGGCTGAGTGGCTAGATACGCGCGCTACAACACCAGGATTCCCGGGTTCGAACCTAGGAAAAGATATGAACCCTCGTGTTTGTCTATCCTGAATGATACAATAGAGAATTAAAGTTAAACTGATACATGTGAAGGACAAAGAAGGGCGGGGGATGGGAGACTATCGCTTAGGAGTTTTCCTCTAAATAATAATCAAAAATTGATTAAGCTCATGTCGCTAGAACGTCAGGGGCCCCGCATTAAGTCCAGGCTTTGGTATGTTGTTATTTGCGTGGCTCTTTATCGATTTCATCATATCGACACTCATCCTCATCTTCGCGATTAATCAAAAGTGGGAGAAGAACAAACTAAAATGAATTAATCAATCAATCATATTCTACATAATAAGATTATCAAGACTGTACAAGACTGTCCTTTATATTATACTAGCTCATTACCCGACGTTGCCCAGGTGTTTAATGAATTCTAACTATAGCGTAAAATGTAACTAATTTTATTTACAGGTATTTAAAAGTATAAGTACATTATACCAATTATGAAATAATATATTTTACAAATTCACAATAATATAAATTTAACGACATTTTTAGTTCCACCTACAGGAACAAGACTAAATAAAATGAACGGCAATGGGAGTGTCACTATTCATCTTAGTGACCCCAAAAACTATGGAATCCAGAATAATATACGTCGTTTTACATGTCATACCCTTGTCACCCCCATCCCTACGAGTGCCAGAGGTGTCTTGGAGTGGAACGGCATTGGGAGTGTCACTATTTATCTTAAAGACCCAGAGAACTATTGATTCCACGCTAATATCGGTCGTTTTCGATTATTTTTGCATGTCACCCCCTTTAACTCCATCCCCACCTCCAGGGGTGCCAGGGGTGTCTTACCCCCACACTATTTCTTTCCAGGTTGCAAGTGATACGCGTTCCAAGTTTGGTTGAAATCAATCCAGGCGTCCGGGTATTATGCTGGAACAAACATACATACACACATACATACATCCATTTTTATATATTAAGATTATACTAGTTGATTGCCCGTCGTTGCCCGGATATTTATTTATCCCAATTTTCTATAAGACAGGAAAATTATGAATTCTAACTATAGTGTAACATGAACTTGGAGTTGAACTGCTTTGGGAGTGTCACTATTTATCTTAGCGACCCCGAAAACTATGGATTCCGCACTAATATCGGTCATTATCGATAATTTTTACATTTCACGCCCTTCCCACCCCCACCCCTAGGAGTGCCAGTGGTGTCTTACACCAACAGTATTTCTTTCCAGATTGCAAGTCATACGTGTACCAAGTTTGGTTGAAATTGCTCCACACACACACACATACATACGTCCATATATACATATGTAGAAGAGAGATATCACACACACATATTCTGCTCGCAACGTTGTATTTTCTCTCTTCTTCTTTAGTACAACAGTAGATGAAAATAAACAGTAATTCTGATGAGCTGCAATGTATGTGGGATCTATTCTTTCCTTATTTTAAATAAAAAGTGTAAGAAATATTTTTCCTTGCTTCTTTCATTTCCAATTTCCAAAAAAAAGGCCTACAAGTAAACTTTTACTGACGGATCTGAATGTAGCTCTCAGAATCGGACTTGTGAACAAATACGGCCCCGATAATCCTCCCTAGAGTGTTCTTTTGTATTTTGATATCACAGGGATTCCGCTCTAAGGCAGATGGTTTATGAAGTGCTGTCCCCTAAGTTTTCACAGAAATACGTCCGTACGTAGCAACGACACTTCACGATCAGTTGGCCTGGGATATCAGGTTTACTGGAACCGAGTTAGGTGGTCTTCGAAATAACAACATTTCATACGAAGAGTTTTTTTTACATAAAACGTAGAAAACATAACTAGTGTTTACACGTTTCTAAGTTTAAACCAATGCAATCTCACAATTTATAAGTTTTTACATAAAATATACAAGTTTTCAAATAATAAACGTTTTATAAATGATTTGACAACGTGTTTTGACATTACAAATCGTTTAATTTTCTTTTAAAACCACAATTTTTCCATAGATCATACATTCAGATATTTTGATTTCTGATCACAATGCGACGAATGTCAGAACGACCGGGGCAATAAATGACACAATCATATACTCTATGAAAGCTAAAACGGTTATTTAAAAACAAAACTAAGAGATTGACATTTTGCAAATTAAAGTCTTGGTTTTTTTGAAAATGTTGTAACATTATAGGTTAATTTCAACCATATCAACTGGTGCTTTAAAAGTATAATCAACGGAAAGTCCTGGATTTGAAGTGAACCCCACCAAACGCAAGGAATCAATTGAAAATGGTGGTTTTGTAACAAGAAATTTGATAATGCAATCAAAGGCTGACCAAGGAAAAATTTATTGTAGACAAAATTATACACTAAAACGGAATGTTTCCACCCTCCAGGAGGGTTTTCTTCAGACAAGAGTCACAAGATATTATTGTGAATAATTGTCTAAAGAAGACCTTGGTAGAAGGTGGAAACCTTACGTTTTAGTGTATAAGTTTGTCTACAATAACAGTTGGGCTGAAAAGTTCGTAGGCTAACATAGTAAAAATATTTTTTTGACAAAATTCGATTTTATTATTCAATATAGTTGCCTTTGAGGGCGATACAACGATTATAGCGGTCATACAATTTTTCGATGCCATTTTTATAGTACGATTTCTCTTTAGCCTCAAAATATGCCTCAGTTTCGGCGATTACCTCTTCATCAGTGCTAAATTTCTTTCCTGCGAGCATTCTTTTAAGGTCTGCAAACAGGAAAAAGTCACTGGGGGCCAGATCTGGAGAATATGGTGGATGGGGAAGCAATTCGTTGTCTAATTCATATAATTTTGCCATCGTTTTCATTGATTTGTGACACGGTGCATTGTCTTGATGAAACAGCACTTTTTTCTTCTTCAAATGGGGCCGTTTTTTCGTGATTTCATCCTTTAAACGCTCCAACAACGCTATGTAATAATCTCAGCTATCTCGATCAACTTCACTTTACGATCATTTAAAATTATTTTGTGGACTTTTTTTGATGTTTTCGTCGGTAACAGCCTCTTTGGGGCGTCCACTGCGTGCATCGTCTTCGATGCTCATTTCGCCTCGTTTAAATTTAGCAAACCACTTCTCAACGGTTGATTTTCCTGGTGCAGAGTCCGAATAATGTTTATCAAGCCAAGCCTTGGCTTCAACAGTATTTTTTTTCGCCAAAAAGCAATGCTTTATTAACACACGAAATTCTTTTTTTATCCATTTTTTCACAATAACAAAAGCTGCTTCACTCACAATGCTACATCTCACGAACTAATTATCCGGCAGCTGTGAAATTTATACACGTATCTTTTGAAGGTTAGTACTAAGTAAAAATCACATGGATTTAATTCTAGTAACGCCATCTATGAGTCAGCCTACGAACTTTTCAGCCCAACTGTTAAATTTTGTCTTCTTCAGCATTTGATTGTTTTATTTACATGGAAAGAAGGCTTAACAGTGTTAAGAAAGTTGTTAGTATCGAACAACGATGTAATGGACGAATGAACTGCTGGTCGTAGAGACTCGTAAAACATCCCCTTGTTGATCCACAATGCAATCTCATCAAGTTGAGGTAACGGACTGAAACTGACCATATCCCCGTAATTTATCTTGACTGCGAGCTCAGTTATGACAATGGCGCTGCCCTGCGATACATTTCAAGTAAATTAGCGAGCACCATCTGCGTATTAAATAGACCGTGAACATCAGCGATACGAACGCCATCATCACTTTTAATGGTTCCGTTCTATCAAATGGGGCTTCCCGATGCGATGGTGTTCCTTGCATGGCGAGGATTGAATGTTTGCAGAGAGCCGGTCCATCAGGAAGGCAATTATAATGTATTGATGTGGTGTTTATGATGTGGGGAAGGAAGCTAATCATTTGTTGCGCTGTTGATGACGAAATGAAGTTGGCTTAATCAGGTGTGGTTCAAGATAAAATATTCACCCTAGCAAGCATGTGCGTCCACAGAAATTTCTGTAGGAGGGTTACACCTTTGCTAAAACTTGATTAGTAGAAATAATAACAATAGCAATTATAAATCACTATTATTTTCTTATTTTACAATAAAAACTATTGTAAACTAATAAAAATAAATAATATCATTACAGTTTACTACTGATTCATTGATTGCTTTGCTATATTTAACTTCGCTTTTGTGCCACTTTTGGTTAATACATATATTTGAAGATGGGATGAGTGATGATATGATGAAATTGATGAATGGACACTCACAAACATACATGCACAGGCCGAGATTCTGACACATGACCCCTGGCGCCGTTGGGCGACGTGTTAATCACTTCGCTAAGGGGGCCGGCAAAATTTAGTTATTATTATTATCATTATTATCATCATAATCATTATTGCTACTATTTAAGTGAGGAGACTTTGCTAGTCGATCCACCAGATGACTCAATATTCAGTACAACTATTTTCCATTATTTTTTCACATTTCAATACAGTTAGTGGACTGAAATTCAAAGTTATTTTATTTTCTTATTAACTTTTACAAACCCTATTCAAGAACTTTTATTCACAAAGTAATTGCTGTGTAAAATCTCACAAAAAACTATAATGTCGAACTATTTATTTAAAAAATTAATATGACAATATAATCTTGTCCCGGTATTTTACACTAAATGTTACGATCTAATGAAATTTTTACTTTCTTTATTCTGGTGTAATACTAACTAGATCGACTTTATTTATTTAATTAACAATAAAGCAACAAACCTTCAGCTCTTTCGTAATTGACATGAACGAAGCGAATTTCCAGGGTGATCAACAGACCCGTTCGACTCCTCCCCCCTTCATCGGGAGGCGTAGTTTTGGCGCCCTCAGTGGCGTCGCGTGCGGTTCGTATACGAGTGTTCACAATAATATTTTTGTACTGAATGCAGTTTTACTCCCCTTCCTTGTAACTTCATCTTCAATTGAAAAAGTGAGAATAACAGTTCAATTTATTTTCAACAATTGAAAAAGTGAGAATAACAGTTCAATTTATTTTCAACAATTTCCCCCCACACAAATCACGCTGTATTTGAAGTAATGCAAGAAGGACCTAGGGGAAATTGTCCCTCTCCCCCTTAAAATCTGCCAGGTTTAGCGAATTCTCGCTAAAGTTTGCAACTATGAAGCACAGACATTTTCGAGCCCCCTAGACACGCCTTGTACACGCTGCACTCTGGTGCCGAATGTAAGAAGTATTTCCGCTTGCATCAGTGTTCGCACAGCGAAGTGAACATGTTCGGGGCATAGTGGCAAACAGCCCCTTAGCTGTCAGCTCTATGCAACACGCACAGCAATTGTGTTCAACGCCCTCCGTGGAACACCGTTGGCGTCAGGGTTACCAACTATCTAGAGAAGTTATCAGACGTGAAAGAAGTCGTGTCAGAGTAAATTGTGTGTATATACTCGTACATCAAACATATTATTCTTTCGAATAAATATACGCGTGTGTGTGTATGTGTGCATTTAATATGTGCGTAATTTAAGGCATATACATGAGTGTTCATGTGCTCATGCGAACATTATCAGGCGACGCGCCTGGGCGCCCTCCCATAATTTCTGCCTTAAGACCCCTTAACTTTTCACCCTTTTGCTCATACTTTCTTCCACCCTAATAAAATATTTGACCATGTTTTATATTTACGGTTTTACGAGCAAATATAATTGCCTTATTTCAAAAATGCCTTAAGTGTTTCTGTCAGAGAACACCTTTATTGGATGCATGCATTTATTTTTTTATTACTTACATTACATAAAAAGTATAAAGAGGTCCCAGGTTCGATACCCGGTGGTATCGGATCCAACTTCAAAATGTAGGACCAGTCCCGATTAGCCTTACTGTGCAAAAAGTGGACTTAAAAAACCAACTCAATCAATAATGAAACGTATACAACATACATGGCGCAACAGATGTCTAAAGGTTATCTTCATTGGGTGACGCGTGGTCAGCGAATCGACTACCATCGCCGCTGCTCTCGAAACCTGAGTCTACTTCTTCTTATTTTCGAGTAGCTCCCTAATTGTCCCAAAAATACTGGCTCAAGGTCGAACGTTTTAGGGCTCCCACCTGGAACCTCTCGATCCAAAGACGAGAGCACTAAACATTTGATTATCCTTTAATCCTTACGTAATGTTATCAAAATACCTGTAATCTCATAGCTTATATTGCTATATGTTTTTGCTTACACTTATTATGTTACACAGCAGTAACTTCAATTAATTCTTGTCTACGCAAATCCAACACTTTTAACCCCAGAGAAATAAGGTGGAAAATCAGGAACTCTAAAGCTAAGACGTAGTTATTTTCACGACCTTACTCATTGGCTTTATCAGAAGGGTTTTACTAGCAATTAAGATTAGGCTTATAACATTTTTTCTGATAATAATAGTGACACGATTTAATGTTGATAGTTACATTTGAGACAGCAATTTATTAGGTATTCTCCACATATTGCTTTGAAACAATGGCTATAAAACATTTGTGTCATCCTTCTCTCCTCTCATGATTATCAAAGGTTATTTGAAAGTTTGATACATTGATGTTGGGCCATGAGTTGTCTAAAGCAACAAAACCACATATTCTAGTTTTGTTTCTCAAAATACAATTTATTTTTACCTTGTCGAGACAGAAAAAGATGATGTGACAAATTTGGTTTCGTTAAAGCTAAGGATTCGTCAGGACGACTATGCAGACAAAATAATATCAAAAAATTTAACTGGACACCAAGTCAAACCAGACAGTATCATTCCCTCCACAGTTCAAGGCCCATTGAAAGTACTGAAGTAGATATTCCATTTTGTATGTATTTTGTATTACAATTTGACGAAGCCTTAGCTTTCTAGGTTTAACAACAAATAATTTTACAGTCAGAAATAATGTTTTGGCGCTACTCAATGTGACATGACGGTTTGGCGCCCCCGAAGGAGGCAGTCCAGCCAGTTGGCAGGATCACTCCGTCCTTAAGCCACCCAAGGGCTAAATCGTTCCGAAAATTGAAATTTAAAGTTTCATGTTTCTGATGACAACACATAATGTTATTGGATAACATATAAACGGCAAAAAAAAACGTTCAATATCAGTAGAGTTTTGTAACTAAATAAGCATATTGCAGGTCCGACCAGTTGGTTCCTCCCTATTATAATTGTATGAACTTCCCTAAACATGTACATTTTATCTTCTTACTAGCTGATTTTTAACCCAATCTTGTATTCGACAAGAAAATAATGAATTCTACTAATAGTGTAATATGTAACTAATTTTATATGTGATCGTGAATGTCAATAATTAGTTTAGCGACTCCGAAAACTATGCATTCGACCCTAATCTAGGTCATATGTGGCATTTTATTTTTCACCCCCTCTCACCCCCCATGCCGTAGGTGATGAACTTGAAGTTGAACCGCATTGGGAGTGTCACTAAAACTATGGATTCCATTCGTAACACAGACTGAATGTTAGACAACCCGAGAAACACTATCGTTGTGCGGATTGCATAGAGTCACGGATGTCTGTTTGTGCGGAATTTAATGTCGGTGGTTCTCGATTATTTTTGCATGTCACCCCTTCCCACCCCATCCCTAGGGGTTCCATGGGGTCTTACCTAGGGGGTCTTACCCCCACAGAAATTATTTCTAGATTGCAATTAATACGTGTACCAAGTTTGGTTGAAATTGCTTCAGGCGTTCGAGAGTTACGCTGGAACAAACAAATATACACATCCAAATCTACACCCACACACACATACATCCATTTTTATATATATAGAAGAAGATTGTAATCCGGCAAAATGGTAATAAATTAACTTTTATTGGCACATGCTGTTGTACTGGAGTACAAATGTTTTCTGCTCATTTATCGTAAAAGAAGTAATGCGCATTCCACCACGCCATGAAGGCGTATAGGGGTGAGAAGTTAGTTCCCCACACATCCTTAGCCGCAGCGCAGGTGGACATGATGGGATCAGCACCGTGCCCCTGGAAGCCTATGTACTCACTTTATACGACACAGGGTCGGTGCCGGAGCCGTTTGCTGGGGATCGAACCCGGGTCTCTCGCATTGTAGTCAGACACCCTAACGACTGAGTTCGTTCCTGCTCATGTACGAAATAATTTCCTCGGTTCCGAGTAAGAAATTAATTCACAGGACTCCAAGTACGTATAAGTTTCTTTTCTTGTTTTTAATAGAGTTTAGGCACTGATAGGCTAATCTGGACTGGACCTACAGTATAAACTGGAATCCGAACCAATGTGCCTTCACCGGGTACCGACCACGGGAACCTTTTAGCACAAGACGACGATGTTACTACTACGCCATCGGGGAGGAGAAAGTACGTAAAGCACCTGTGCAGAAACTAAGTTGTCTGTCTCCTGCAGCAGAAATGACTTTCTCAACATGATCCTCAGCCTGATGAAACTCACAATTGTATGTAATGAAACTACCAAATCTTTTGACTAAAGTAATATTGTTTATGTTACACTAACGAATATTTTCTGGATGGTTATTGGGGTCAATTGAAACTCACCAAGAAACTGTATTGAGTCATATGTTTTTGTCTAATATACATGTGTCAACTCTGTAAGCAAAGTCACACCATCGAGATATTGAGCTTACCTAACTTTTGTATAAAAAGCGATAGAGAAATTAAAAGTACACTGGGTATTGACTGCCCATGTGAATATTTTATAAACAATGAAAAAGAACATACATGAATGTTTGGTGCCCGACCCTGTGGCCGAGTGGTTAGCACATCGCGCTGCGACGCCAAGGGTCCAGGTTCGAATCCCGGTATCGGAATTGGAAAATATAGGTTGCAATTCCTCTACCGATACCAACCTATATTTTCCAGGCATATTGATCATTCACGGGATGCGCAAGAATTCTGCGCGACAATTTTGCAGAGTCTAATAGTCCTAGAAACTATGCAAAATTCAAACTTTATTTTTATTTTGCACGAAAAATCGTATTTCATGATTATATAGCATCTAATGAATGTAATTCTTGAACATTCTAAAACAATTGCTTTCATGAAATTTTTCATAAATTGATGCATATAATTGGAGAAGAATATTCACATGACACACCAATACTGATCAATAGCTTGAACAAATTTTATTTTTTGCAATTTTCAGGTATAGGTATTGGTATCGGTGGGAATCAGGTAAGAGTATCGGTATCAGTATCGGTATCGGTATCGGCTCAGCATTAACTATAACACATACCCATTTATTTATTTTTAAATTGCAAGGTGTACTGGCAACACTGGTCGTGCCAGAGGGGAGTACCAGGTGTGCCCGACATCTGGCTATATTATTCAATCAATATCCAGATGAGAGAAAACAATTGAAAATGTATGGTACGAAAAGACAGGTAGGTTAAGTTCTCGTGCCGTAAATTTCACATATTTTTTTCCATCTTCTTCCAACCTTTTATGTCAAAAATAATTCAACCACAGTTATACATTTGCGAAGTCGTCAGATTAGGCTACTATGAAATGGTTTGATTTGGTTTATTTTACCTTGCATTTCTGTCACATTTGACTAATCGCAACGATGAGAATGAGAGAAGATGAAGGTATTCATGAAGGAACACTCACAGATAACATCCATGTTCAGGCCTGGTTTCGAAGCCTGGTTCCCTGGCGTTGTAGCGCGCTGTGCTAACCACTCCGCCACGGAGGTCGGTCTATGGAAGAACATAACGACAATAGCTTTACGAGCTAAACCCGAAAAAACATATTGCTAGAAACATTTGATCGATTAAACTACACTAATTTTAGTTCGTTTTTCTGCAACTTTTATCTAATATCGACGAGAAAAAGAGTTAATGTGTGATTATTTTGCACAGTCTCTGTCTATAACAGCGATAAAGTAAGGTTTGTCTAGGTCTGCGCTCAAGCCTTATATGCAAGAATTTTCTTCCAATATATTCCACCTCCGTGACGTAGTGGTATACATAGCGCGTCTGACGCCATGTCTCGGATTTTAACGCACACAGCTGGAAAATGGAAATATATACGTAAAAAGTTTGGATATATGTAAATGCTCTTGCCTAGGTTGTTTCTTGCCCTTTAACCGGAAAAGCCAAGGGTTTTGTTTTCCCTCAACGGCTTTCCCGTTTCAAAATTAACAATAGAGCCTTTCCCTGGTGGTTGAGGCCGGGCCAATTTGTCGGAGGTGTATAATCCGAGTTCCGACTTGTTAGTTCCTTTCTCAGACACTCACATACTCAGACAGTTGCCGACTGTCTCAGATACTCCGATACAAGACCCGATGGATTGAGACAGTTTTTTACTGAGCCAGATGGATGCATAGAGCGCACTATTTAGCGTAGCGCTAACCCGCTCTCGTAATTTATTACGCAAGTGTCCCTATACCGGGTCCTCTTTGCCACATGTGGCTTGGCATTGTCGTGCAGGAACAGCACACCCTTGCGATTCACTCATGCCGGCTCCTTCTGCCGCAATGCACGGTGCACCCGTTGCAACTGCTGAGAGTAGAGGTCAGCAGTGATGGTCTGACCAGGTGGAAGGAGCTCGTAATGCAACACTTGCCGACAATCCGCCATACAGAGAGCATAACCTTTCGTGGGTGCAGAGGTGGTCTCGAGGTGTGAGGAACAGGGTCACGTGGCGACAACCAATTTCTGGTACGCTTGGGAGTGTTATAGAGGACCCACTTTTCGTCACCAGTGAGCAAGCCATCAAATATGGGTGTGTTCAGGTGCCGAGTGAGCAAGGACAAACAGGCTGTCACTCGTTGTTCCTTGTTGGGTGCCGACATCGTGTGGCGTACCCACTTGCTTAACTTGTATGACTTCCCTATCCCATGCAGGTGCAGTCTGACTGTTTCAGCGGAAACATGGAACCTTTCTGCAAGTTCATCACACGTTAGACCACTGTCCTCCTCGATGGGTGCTTTCAGGGCCTCGTCATCCAACACACGTGGTCGTCCACTGTGAGGTTCATCCGAAAGGCTCCCATCTCCCGAACGGAATTTCTGGAACCAATGCCTGGCAGTGCGTTCGTTCACGGCATTCTTCCCAAATACCTGGCAAATGCGGCTACTTGATGCGGCAGCTGACAGGCCCACTTTAAAGTCATACAAAAAACACACGCGAACAAGCTGCTTCGATACCTCCATTTCTCTTCGACACTGAACGAGCTATGACTGCTGTGTGTGCGCAACGTGCTTGTATTACTGACAGTCGATGGCCAGACTAACTCCCGATCGCTTGGCAGGCACGTGCGTCATTTCGTTTCCTCTGTGAGCGCATGATTAATGGGACGTCAAAAACGGCAAGAACCTTTTTGGTTACCTTGTATATTGGTTTAAAATGATTTCTGGAAGGCTACTCTGGACTTTTGACCTGCACCAGGTAACTGGGTGTCGAAAATCCCTCTACTTTTGAAAAAGGATAAAGAAACCAAGGCAAAGTTCACCGTGGTATGAAGACACATTTAGGGGATGTGATTGTAAGGCCTCACACATTCTCGATCTCGGCCATTTGAAATGTGACGTTGTCAGCACTACCCTCCGACCACCTTTACCCCCGATGGTTTCCCATAGGTACCCTATAGCACCGTCTAGTTAGCTGCACTTTTGACACTAGGTGCAGTGCAGGTGTGTCCCGGTGTCAGCCTGGTGCAAGGAAAAGATTATTTATTTATTTATTTATTTATTCAAAGTTTCAGATACAGCACTTTTAAGGCCATTTTACACTGAAAACTCTAACAAATAACAAGAACAAGTCAAGATGGTTTAAGGTAAAAACAAGAAAAGTTAAATATAAAAATAAGGCATAAACAAGGAAACAAACAAAGATTTACATATTCATTTTTAGGGAAGATCGGAAAATACTTTCAGGGGCAAAAATGTCTATGTTTGTGGGTAGTTTATTGTAGAACTGGGGCAGCCTGTGGAATAGAGCATGCTGTATAAGGGAAAGCCTAGCGGTAGAGTTGTGGAACAATTCAGTGTTTCGCGTCGATCGAGAGGGAACTCTGAAGTTGAATTCTGTAAGAAGAAAGTCAGATCTTAATTTTCCATTTATGATTTTATAGAAAGAATTCATATCGGCCATATCGGGTCTGCAGTAGTCTGCAGATAGTGGTGTCCAAGTTCAGAAGATACAGCAAATGCCTGTCGGTTGCTTTAACAGTTCATTTGATTAAAGGTATTTTCTACTGTTACGGCCGCCGATCCTAATGCTGGCAAGGGAAGTGGGGGGAGCGGGAAAGGGAACAATCCAGCACGATGAAGTACGATAAGAAACGCAGCAGACAGTAGAACGATGTTCACGTAGTACTTCATCCTGCCGCTTCGTAACTCTTTGCGCTAAGCTGTTGTCTGGTTGGTCTGCGGCGAAATCCCCGCTCCCCACTTCTCTTGCCAGAACTAGGCCCAGCCGGAGTAGAGTGGAAAATACCTTTTGTTAATGCGCACACCAACTGACCATACACCACACATTACACCGATGTAAAGCGACTTGACACCAAACCAACGAAGTAGACGATTCAATGTTGCACCGTGTAACAAATTAGAACCTCGAGTGCGGATAGAGTCCAAAAGTGCAGCGAACTAGTCTAGGCTGTTGAGTTGAGGCTGGGTGAGCCCCAGAGCCGCTTTATCCGGGGACAAGAGAGGAAAAATTCCGACCGTAGATCGTACATCCCGGGATTCTAACCAAAGTCTTCCGCGTGGCAATCAAACGTCATACCGACTAGACCAAGGCTGCCCTGCTCCTTTAACCCTGCTGTAGTGTTCAAATTTTGCTTACGTTTGTAGTGGTCCGGTCAATATGACCTGAGTGACATATTTCCTATTTCTTTAAGAAGTATGGCAACATTTGCTTTTCATAGCATTTTTTGTATTTTCTTATTTTTGTTTCGTAATTTTATAAGTTATAATAATACATTTATATATATACATTAAAAGTACATATAACGACTTCGGGTCATATTGACCAGCCATGAAGGGTATGTAGTGATAATAAAAAAATACTATATATAAAAATTGTTTTCTTTTGAATAACCAAGAAACCCACTATAAACATAAAGCCACGGGAGTACAGCTTTGTGCAGAAATTAATACGATAATTATACATAAAATATAGTTTCGGGTCATTATGACTCGAACACAACAGGGTTAAATCTTTTGGTGCCACAGCGTACGGTTAAAGATGAATCTAGTACTCTCAAATTTTTTACGTCAAAGATTTTTCACTGAATACAAGTTTTTTTGCTTTATTCGTGTTGAAATTGTAAAAAATTCGACTCAAGCTAACGTGCATGCCTCTACACAACTCTGCGTTTCCCCTCCAACGTACATTTGTATTTTCCTCTTCATGAATCTAGTCAACCGTCACGGCACTACAGATAAGCCAATGGGACGAAAATGCAGAAACCACAGGCGATTGTCCTGGCAGCTAGTAGTCACCGGAGCAAAGTTAATAGGCTTAGGTTGTTCCTGATCCCACGGTGCGCATTAGGGAATAGAAGCTGCCATTTGCGTGTTGTCTGAAATATATCGTTGGTTAGAATGTATCCGAAGGAAGAAAACTCTGCATGTAGGTAAAGGGTAATGGGCGGTCGTTCCAGATCTCTGGAAACAAATTCCAGGGGGCATAACGGAAGGAAAACCACATCTCCATCACCCATTGTGCTGTATTTTATGGCCCCTCATCTCTGCAACAGTTCTACACCCCAGTTTTCACTAAAGCATGCTTTTTTCTCACTGCAGATGCCCCAGTTCAACCTTACAGGCTTTGAATTTTTTTAAATATAAATCCTGTCTCACCTATCTCTGGAGAACGGCTGCGCATTGCTACAGAGAAGGGAGAATATCGCGTGGACAGAGGGAAGCAGTACATGCTGCTGTGGAGACTGATAACTACAGTCGCTCCTCCCTCAACACAATACCGTTTTCTCTTGTGGTTTCATTGGTGTAGCCGTTGCCCGTGTGACGATTTTCTTTTGCAAACGACTATTTAAGAGTCGAAAATACGTCACAAATCTTCGTTGCTCTGCCAGGTCGTATACCCTGTCCCAGCTAACTGTTTCTCGTTCACGACAAAGCTCGCCCTCACACAGCCACTAAGAAGGAGGTGGTGTAAATTGACCATCCACCATACTCGCCAGATCTGAATCCTCCAGATTTCTTTCTCTTCCCACGCCTCAAAACCGCTATGAAAGGTCAGAGATTTGAGGATATTCCGGACATCCAAAGGAACTTGACGAGGGTCTTGAACACCATCCTGAAAGAATACTTTTCTAAAAGTTTCCAGGACATGCACAGCCGTTCCCAACGGTGCATAGCCATGGGAGGGGACTACTTCGAAGGACAGTAAGGTAGGTTTCATTAAGAATTCGTCTACTTTCGATGTACAGGACCATTCACCAAACTTTATTGTCAGAGGTTGTATATGCAGAAAGAATGTAAATTTTGAGTGGGTGCAGGTTTACAGACTTCAGCCATGTACTAGTGTGCATATAACACTCGAAAATTTCACATCCCATACGAGACATTGTGCGCTGTTGTAACATGACCACTATCTTTATCTACCATGAACGCTAGCGCCACGCGGCTGAAGTCTGTAAACCTGCATTCACTCAAAACTTACAACAAACTGCTCAGAGATACGTACATTAACCTATTGTACACAACGGTTTACTTTTCTGACATCTCAAACGGATCACCCGATATATTGACATAGATAATTCATTGACCTTTGCAGTCAAATATGCTGTCACTTGAAAACAACAATATCCACCACGATGCCGTACAGTGAATCAATATAACGATTTGTGTAAATATCAGCATTCTGCACTCACACGAAACTTCATAAATGATTTGCATGAATATAAAATGACAATTTATTTCTTCGCAGTCAAAACTTTTGCCTTTAACATAAAAACTCGACACCTTGCAACACTGAGATTAAACAACCCCTTGCTCTATATGCAGCACATGACTATTAGCTGTAATTCAGTTGCCTTGGCTTTAATGTCGTACGAGGAAGGCGAACAAGCCGGGTACATATGATTTACTGAAAGAGAAAAAGGCATCCTCAATGCAACATTAAATATTCACGGTCCATTTAGGTTCATTTTACAACGTTATTAAAGTTTAAAGCAGAAGGAGATGGATTGGTCCTTGTAACTCGTTTAGTCTGAGATAGGCTACGTCCCTGAAGGCCAGCCCTGGGCGAGAGAACATCGTCAACTCCTCCAAACGCCTCTCACAGAATTTCAACGTGGCATAATGTTTCAACACCATTTTATATTGAATCCATTACAGAGTGGAAGATGGAGAAAGAGAGAGATGATAGAGATAGGGAGAGCTTTTGATTTGATTTAATTTTTGTTGTATATCTTCGCTTTTCTACTACTTTCGCTTATTACGACGACGACACTCACAAAGATGACCGATCAGGCCGGATTCGAATCCGGGAATGCTAGAGTTTTAGTTTAGAGTTAACTACTCAGCCACAGCACAGATAGAGAGGGGGGATAAAATGACAGATGAGAGAGAGGGATAGAGGTAAAGATAAGGAGACAAAGAGAGGGGGTATTAAAAGACAGATTAGAGAGAGAGAGAGAGTGAGAAGTAATAAAAAGAGATAGAGGGGGAGAATTAAAAGACAGATGAGAGAGAGAGATGTACAGAAAAAAGAGACAGAGAGAGGGAGGGAAATTAAAAGCAGATTAGAGAGATAAAGAGAGAGAGAGAGAGAGAGAGAGAGAGAGATGTAAAGAAAAAGAGACAGAGAGAGAGGGGGGAGTAAAAATACAGATTAGAAAGAGAGAGAAGTAAAGAAAAAGAGAGAGAAAGAAGCAGAGATAGAGAGAGAGAGAGATGTAGAAGCAAAGAGAAATAGAGAGAGAGAAAGAGAGATCAGATAGAGATGTGAGACAGAAAGATAAGGAGAAAAAGACAACCAGAGAGAGAAAGATGACAGAGAGGGAGAGCGAGAGAGAGAGATGAACATCAATCAGGGCTAAAAATTACCTAACACTTGAACACATTACCAACATGGTTCGAGTTTACGTGAAGATTTTGTAAATTACATGTTATTTGTAACTTAAGAGCAATAACTAAACCAGGCCTGTAGTGTAGGGGAGGGGTTCCCAAACTTTTCCGTTTCACTGCGCCCTTAGTGTTTCAAGATTTTTCGGCAGCGCCCCAATCAGAATGAAGGCCTATCTAACATTTGCAATACTCAGTTAGTGTGGTTACGTTGCTTGCCTTCATTTAAAAAATGAACATATATTTTAAATTCAGAAACATTTCATATATAAACAGTATTAAGTAAGCGCATATTTGGAACAATCGTATAATTTCAGTGAAAATATTGAAACATTTCGCAGCGCGAGCGCCCCTGTAAGCCAGCCACGGCGCACACTTTAGTGTAGGGTATATACGGCTGTACACAATGTATTCCCTCTGTTTATCCTTATTCACTAGCATATACTTTCTGCTTCAGTTCGCATACCTACTACGTTTCATTACAGTAGCTTTCATGTCCGTATTTATGCTCATATTTCTTACTCTTTCATTTCTCTTATTATTTTTTTTAAAATGTTCTTCTTTACTTATTACCTAACAACTAATCAGTGTATTTATACTCATATTTCTTGCTCTTTCTTTTTTATTTGTCCCTTCTTTCTCTTATTATTATTTTTTTTTTAAAAAAACTTATTTACTTATTACCTAACCACTAATCAATGTAGTGATTTCCTTTTATATTTGCAGATTCTAACATCTACAGTGTCTCTACATCTCCATGTACTCTTAACATATTCTTACATTTCATTATTTGTTTTATTATCATTATTATTAATATTATTAATATACATTCTGTTAACCAAATCTGTTCTGGCTTTACCAGAACAGTTCTGGTCCGTTCCACTTTGTCTAACTAAAATATAAATTATACAATAAATGAAAAAAACGGCGGAATCCGTAGAGGTTTGCGGAAAAGACGCCCAGGGTTTAATGTTAAGGTTCCTGAGCAAAAGCGCATACCTCCGAATATATGCGGGTGGAGGATGGGCGTCTTCGGAGGGTTCCACCATCTTTTTTTTTGTACAGAAGATGTTTAAAAGCAATTATTAAAATACTGGTTTCATATATTTTTTACACAAATAATATCATCGCTAAACCTCTTTTATGACAAGTATGAGTATATCATCACTAAAATTCTACCATAAATTACATGTTGTCTGGAATTTATAAAGACTTCAGGTCATATATTTAATACAAACATAATTGAAAGTTAACGGAAACATGGTCTGTACGGAAAGTTTGGTGTGTACCCAGTAAAATCTTCGGGACTACAGCAGTAGCCATAAAGATAACGCAATTTGCGATATTATTCAGATTACAACATACTCCTACTTGAGAGACAGACCAATAGATCTGACTTTGTCTCCGGAATCTCCTAAGAAACCCTGCGCACAACGGTCTTAATCATAAGAAATGTAAAGTAGTGCCATACATAAAATACTCATATAACATCTCTGGTGTGGATATTCTAAGAGAGAATACCTTTACCGATCTTGGAGTCACTTTTGACCAACCATTAAGCTTTCAATCACACATTGCGCGTATCCTCAGCGAGGCCCATAGAAATTTAGGATTCATAATGTGAATGGGCAGCCAATTCGGAAAGAGGGAAACTTTCCTGTTGCTGTAATATGCGTTTGTTAGATCGAAACTTGAATATGTCTCGGTTGTTTCTGACCCTCTAGTTATTATGTTGACGCCATTATGTAGGTATTAAAATATACATGCCTACAATGAACTTATTCTTTAACAGTAATACGTAAATACGATATTACTTTTCGTTATAATAACCGTAGATATACGCCATGGTCATGTTTTTATTGGAGGATGTTAGAAAGATGGGGGAGGGGACAAGTAGGTGGACACCAAAAATTAGGATCATCATGTACAAGAGCTGAAAAATGTTCATTCTTATGGTGGAATACCAATAGCTGTGTATCTACCTCGACGACACGAGTGGGCAAGGGAAAAATACATATTGACACGAATCCGGGGCGACAGGGGAGCTGGCAAAACGTAGGAAGGACGTCACACTTTTCGCCTTCGTACATTCCAGAAATATTCCTATGATGTAAACATCCTGACACTCCGCAGGGGCGCGTTACCTAGCAACACGAAAAACACTCGGCGTGCATGTTTTCTCCGTGTTTGCAGTACTTGGCAGCATGGTGCTGTATGGAAAGTTATATGTTTATGCTTTAAACTGTTCTGTCCTTCCAAGCTGCAAATATTGATAATCGCTTCCGTCCTCGTTGTAAACAGTCTGGTGCCATAATATACACCTTCCTGTGTACTTCATTTTCTGAACAAACAAATTGACGACCCCAAGGCCACATGTGCGTGTACCTTCAATACCCACACCTGCACTGGTTAAGTTCTCGATAAATAAATATAACAGTGTAAATAATAATGTTCCTCAGTACTGATCATTCGTCAAATATAAATAAATAGTGTTAAATTGTTTTCATTGTAATATTGTGCATTACTATTGTTGGTTTTTTCAGGCATAGTCAACTGAAATAGTGTGTGTGTGATCATGCCAAGGGGTGTTTTGCTTATCACTTCATATGACTGACCTACAAGAACATGCTCTCCACTTTCTTTTACCATCTAGAAGCCTGTAGTTGTTTTTAACTCTAGCTTACACCCCAAGAAACTAACTTACCTGAGGGGACTCAGAGGCCCACACATTTCTATCATTAAAATTCAACAAACAATGTTGTTACTGAATGACTGGCTATTTACCTACAGTTTTATAATACAGTAAAACCTCGTTAATCCGGACTAATGTGGGATAAGTTGACCGGTTTAACGAAAGTCTGGATTAACTAAAATAACCTAAAAGAACATTAGAAAGTGCATTAAAACTCCGTTTATAGCAACAAAACACGTTTATTATGGTGTATTTAAAGGGCATAGGCCTAAATACACTAACAGTACAGTACAAAGTCTGCGGGAGACAGAATTTCATCAGTGGTTGACTGCCCTTTCTTTGGGAAGTTCTCTTGTTGACTTCTAGCCACTTTTAAAACCTTGCATTCTGCTTTTATTTTGTCTTTGGCCTGTCAGGATTAAGCGATGTCTGTTTATGGCGGTCCGAATTAACGAGGTTTTACTGTAATTACAAATATTACCATCATAAATTTAAAAAAAACAATTTAATTATTTTTTAAATTTCATATAAAAAATATTAATCATGTTTCAATGCTTTCTTCATTGATTGATTGATTGGTTTGGTTTATTGTACTTCGCTCTTCTGCCAGTTTTGGCTGACCGCGAAGATGGGGATGATGTTATGATGAAATAGATGCAGGGGCACTCAAAAAGAATACCCATGTCCAGACCGGAATTCGAACCCGGACCCCTGGCGTCGTATCGCGATTTGCTAACCACTCCGCCACCTGAGTAGACTCAATGCATTTTTGTTGATATAAGTGCAGTTAAGAAAGAATTATAATAATTACAAAATTATCCCTCATTACCAACCAACTGTACGCTGTCTCTGCTACATTCGTTTTCTTTTTTTGCTTGATTGAGTTGGTGTCTTGATTCCACTTTATGCACAGTAAGACTAACCATGACTTGACATACAGTTTAAAGTTGGTATCGAACAAGGGATCCCTTGATTACAATGCAACGACGCTACCACTGCGCCATTGAGGAGGCCCAGTGCTACACTCGTGTCGGAATGCACATACCAAGGGGAGGAAGGGGCTTGATAAGTCCACCACGTGAATTAAGTCTCCTATGAATGTTACTCTTACATTTTATGAACAAAAGTAATACTGGGAACATCTTTGGGGTCAAAGTAATTTATTTTTATTTTATTGAAAATATTCAAAGTTGGAAAATCGAAAAGCAAGAGTTGTTGAGCCTGGCAACCTCTCTCCCCGTCCCCGTTCCCATGGGTAAGCTAGGATTAACTCGATACTATTCAATGTAACGTTCCAACGCATCCATTCTTACCACTAATGAATATTATTCTGCTGAAACAGCAATCTTTGGTTGGCAAAATTGTGATGCAAGCGAGTCATTCGGAGGTAAAAAAAAAAAAGTAAAGTGCTCCCCTGTGCATAGCATCACGCCATGAAGGCGTATAGGGGGTGTGGGGGTAACGCCCCACACTTTCTTCATCCGGTCGTGAGTGGGGGTGATGTGATCAGCATCACGCCCCTGACCGCCTTTACCCCCCAGGGTTTCCCCCAGGTACCCATGTTATTCGACGCTGGGTGGGCGCCGGGGCCGCTTCCATCGCTAGAAAAGTTCCCGGATTTGAACCGGCCGGGGATCGAACCCGGGACCTTTAGCATGGTAGTCAGACGCGTTACCGACTGAGCCATTCCAAAATTAATTCCATTGTAAACTTACTGTCCAACGTTTAACACGTCAACAGCAGAAAGTAGCTTGCAGTACTGGACTGTATGGAAGGAACCAGGACTACCATGTTTTCTGTCCCGTATGGTTACGTCAGTAAGAAAGAACATAATGGTATATCTTCCCTCTTTATCTTAAAATAAGCCTCTCTTTACATAAGCCATCAAGCAGTGCTGTATTAGCAAAATATCCATAGTCTGTGTACTGTTTCATGGAACGTTAAGTAGAGATCATTTTTAACTTTTGATAAAGTTTCCATTAAATATATGTATGAAACCATTTAACTTCTGCAAAATACATATATAAATAAAAATAAATAAATAAAAACAAAATTTTAAAAAAATGATATAAAACTGATGACCATGATGTATCCATATAATTGACAAGAATGACGCACATTACAATAGAGAAATCATTTTAGAAATATGAAACACGTATTTTAATCATTGCATTTAACGTAAGGGATACAGTACAACATTATATTGTCAGGGTTGTTAAAGGTCCAGGAATTTCAAATAAATTCAATTCCGGTCCAGGAGAGAAAATCAATAAGCGAGAATGGGTTGTGGAGCATAAAGAACCTTTTTCTATCTGTAAAATATCTCAATACCGTCCAGGAACCTTTTTTCCAGCTCAATTTAAACACGGTCCAGGAACCTTTTTTAAATGAAGCAATACGCAACATGGACCGAATTTAAATTGTGCGAGAAAAAAGGTTCCGGTCCTGCAGCGGAACCCAATAGAACCCTTTAGAATCTATGGGTTCCTGGATCTTTAACAACCTTGGTTATTGTATTTTATTTTGTTGTCGACATTGCTTTTGCAAATTGGAGGTTTCAAAATATAGCTATAATACAAGGTGATCCAAAAAGGCCGCCCCTTTTCAATTGGTGAGCATAACTTTATTTAGGCGAATAATTGCAAGCTACAAGGACAGAAGTGTTGCACAGACATGGGAGTTTGATACAAGATATGTCAATCAGGTTGTGAATGTCACATCACATCACGTCTCACTTAAGTTTTGAATATAACATCACTCAGGTGAGCACCACCGTTGTTGGAGCACTCATGAAGCCGAGCCACGAAGCTACGCCGCAATGTATTCTCCAGCATAGCAACCGGAATAGCAGCGATTTCACGGCGGATGTTCGCCTCCAGCTCCTGGATCGTTCCTGGGCGGGTTTCGTAGACCCGGGACTTCAGGTATCCCCACAAGAAAAAATCAGCTGCCGTCAGATCCGGCGAACGTGCCGGTCAAGCCACGTCGCCATATCGGGAGATGAGGTGGCCGGGGAAAAGGTCGCACAATTTGGCAATGGACACACGGGCTGTGTGTGCCGTTGCACCGTCCTGTTTGAACCATGTGATCAGAGGAAGGCGTTGGAGTGCCGGCACGAGAAAGTCTTGGAGCATGGTCACATAACGCTCTGAATTGGCAGCACACGTGGCACCAGTGGCATCGCGAAAGAAGTATGGTCCGATGATTCCTGATGTACTGATCCCACACCACACAGTTAACTTGGGACTGTGCAACTCACGCTGATGCAATCGCCGCGGGTTTTCTGTACCCCAGAAACGGCAATTCTGTTTGTTGACCGACCCCGATAGCAAAAAGTGTGCCTCGTCAGACATCAGAAGGTTGTCGACAATGCGTGCATCTTGTGCCAACATGTCGAGAAACGTGTCACAAATCTGAACACGTGCCACTTTGTCGGCTGCGGTCATTGCTTGCACTACTTGCACCTTATACGCTCGTGTATGTAAATCCAAGTGTAAAATACGATGAAAACTGCCATACGTCATATGCAATGCTTGCGATCTGCGGCGCACTGATCTTCGTGGACTTCTTTGGATGTAATCCCGCACACGGTTGATGTGCTCCTGTGTCCTTACAGCTCGGGGTCGTCCAGGAGACGACCTGTGTCGTACTGAACCCTCCTCGTGCCATTTCGCTACCCAGCGCCGTGTGGTGTGTTTGTCCGGTGCGTCTCTACGCTGGCCTAGTCGGCGGAAAGCTCTTTGGGTTGCAACAATGGACTTGCTTTTTATAGCTCTACCGCGCGAACACGGTCTTGCACATTCAACTTCTCCATCGCAACTGATTCTCCCACTATTCGTGAATACGCTTCACTGCCGCCAGCTCGCGCCGGCCAGTGTTGTCTTTGCAGTAGCCAATTGAAAAGGGGCGGCCTTTTTTTATCACCTTCTATTATTGCTAATAACACCAACAATGAAAATCTTGGAAAATACTTTGAAGACCGCACTACTTACACTAACTGATAAAATCTTCATCTAGAGCTGTTTCTACCTGTCTATTCAAAAACACTCAAGAGTGCCTCTTTCGATACCTCACCACACTTGTTAGAAGAATGTTTTGCCCAAACTCTGGAAATTGCAGCATGCTGGTTTTGGATATCTTTATTTATTTCTGAGCCTTCAAATGCTCAACTCTAGCTCTTCTCAACTTTATGTTCCCGATAACATGAAACCAGAAAATTTCACAGTAATAATCTCACTGGAGTAATGGTCAAATTACATAAGTAAATACAGGGTAATTCAAAATGAATGTTAGAAAATGAATCCATACCTGTGACTTATGTAAGGAATGTAATTCACGATTATAGATATGAGATAAAATCTCAACTCATCAAGTTACTTGGTACGCAAACTACACGTTTCTAAAGAGATTCACGGATGTCTGCTCCCATGATATGTTGACTGGTGGGGCTTCGTACGTAAGTCGCACGAATGTTTTCAAATACTTCGTTCTCGACAGTTGACATCCCGTTTCCTCAAACTGTTTCACTCACCTTGCGATGATGTGACGATGAAGTGCTTCTCTAGCAAATTTCGTCCGGAAAAGTCTCAACAACGGTCACTGATGAAGTTTTTACGTATTCTATCACACAATAAACCTTTCCTTTTGCTGACCCCGCCATTTTGGATGACGAGCTTGTTTTGTTTCAGTGTTGACAAATGAAACCTGGAAATATAAACTATCATGTTATGTCGATAATTGTGAATTCATCACAGCAGACACAAGTGTGGTTTTTAACATTCATTTTGAATTACTCTGTATAAAAGAAACGAAAATAAAAGGTATACTCTATACAGCATCTTATATCCCTGCCAGAAAGTTACGTATGTACAGGTTTTCATGCCTATATTATTTGGCTAGGGCCGCTATTAGAAAGGGGCAAGGGGCACTCCCCCCTAAAAAAAATTTTTTGCCCCTGCACTATGACCTCTTAATGTGAAGCCTTTTATATATCTTGCCTTCCAAGTATTTTTTCCCCCCAGGTTTAGCACCCAATCACGACATTATTGAAACAGTGCCACTGAAGTTTCAAATCTAGTTTTCGAAAAGAGAGAGAGAGAGAGAGAGAGAGAGAGAGAGAGAGAGAGGAGCGGGGGGCGGTTTCCTATGCCAACATATCACAAATCTATCCTGTGCATAAAAATACTATTGCAACAACGTTTTAAAATAGAAACCATTCACATAGAAACATGTCTTGAAGTAAGATTTTAAAAGTTTCCATACCTTGCCTATCTAGTTGAGGCAAGATATGCTCCAAACCGTTACTGTGAACACATGCACAAGCATACATCATACGTTACGTGTCTGTGAATGAATATTCTGTTTGCCTATCCATTAGCACATTTACGACACAATCTCGTAGATGGGTTCTCGTGATATATTTCCCGGGGTGACAAGATGGGCCACGAACAAATTGTTGCACTTTGGTGGTGATTTGAGATCTCTAAGGGATCGAGCGGCGTGGATGGAATTCACTGCTGCTGAGAAGCGGTGAAAGGGGTTGTTTGAGCCCAATTATTCACAGTCTTCACTGCTGGGACTCAGCTAGAATCGATATGACGCCAACATGAACTTTCTCGAAGCTCGATCAATGCATTTGTACAATTTTGAGCAGTTACAACAAATATAATAATTCAAAGTAACAGATATAATTTTATTTACAGACAATTCATATGTAGCACACAGGTAATAACGGACCGAATTTTAAGTATACAGAACTCTATCGTTTAAGTCTATTAGAATATTTAAGATAAATGTCCACTAGGTTGGATTTAATCTAATTTTCTGTTCTGACACTTTTGGATAATGGCAACGATGAGAATGAGTGACGATATGATGAATTGATGAAGGAACACTCACAAAGAACATTCATGCACATGCCAGGATTCGACCCCGGGACCCCTGGCATCGCAGCGTGCTGTGCTAACCACTTTGTCACGGAGATCGGAAATTGTCCACTACAGGATGATTGTTTATTCGTAAATAACGACAAATTATCATATTTATATCCTTGCTAGTTCAGCTAAACAAATTTAATACTATAGCAACACTCTGACTAGCACTTCACCGCTAAAAAATGATTAAGATTAAAAACCCCAGCATAATTAATAGAATTTAATATCCTTCCTTATGAAGCAAGGAAATAGCAAAATGTTCCTGTTAGAAGTAGTACACTGTGTATAAGGAGTTACTCTTTCCAAATACACCCTAAAGTAAACCTCACTTCCATGTATGCATCCTGGAATGCATTTTGCAGACTAACGAGACTCTGGCGACTAGACTCATGGTCAGTATAATCGTCTGTGTGCTGTACTTATGTTTTCGTGGTTTGTGGTTTTCCTTTCATCCATTGCATTGTTTTATCCTTTCATCATCATCTTCGCGATTAGTCAAAGTGGCAGAAGAGCGAAATAAAAATTAACAAATGAATCATTGAATCAAAATTAGTTAGATTTATACACAAAAAGAATTCACTGACCTTAATCGTGACGCGACTTCAAGTAATATAAATAATTAACGACAGAATTACTTCCCCCACTGAAATAAATCGGAATAAAACTTTGCGTCCTTTAATATTCTAGTGAAATGTTACATGGTAATCAATTACTATATTCAGGTATTAATTAATTTTCGATAGTCAGAAATTTTGTCGTAGTTTTTGACGCAATTCTTATCAAGTTGACGTCACCAAGATTGACTAAATTAATATACTCAGATGCTATTCACTCATCTTCGATTGATGGATTGATATAGTTTTAATTTATCGTTATTTCAGCACTAAGGCAATTTTTGTCCGTCACATGATGCTGAAAAATTTCCCTTAAATAAAAAAAAATGGGGACAGGTCCTCAAAATAGAATATTATGGGTTTGTTAAAATCTTACTAACTCAATGCTGAAAAATATTTATTCATGCATTACGTACAGCGAACTCAAACTATTCACTATTTCTGGGGACTAGATTATCCTTACCTATTAAAAGCTGAGGCTGTAAAGGGGCACACAGAAGGACAAACATAGAACAACACAACTCCAGTGGTGGTGATTAGGTTTCAAAACTGGGGGGTGGGAGGGGGGCAAGGTGCCAAAACTGGGAAGTCAAGTACAGTTTACATTCCCTTGGTAGATAAGGTTTAGTATAGTGCTGGAGCAAAAGTGACCAAAAGTGGAGGCAACTGCCTCCCACTCGCCCCCCTAATTGCCGCCACTGCCACAAGGGATTATAATGGACGTGGATCCAGGCGCCAGAACTTCGTTGGCCTCCTAGAAACAGTTACAGGGATGTACTTCAGAGAAGTGTGGTTGATTTTCGACTATCTTAGCAGAAGGTCACCCCTTACTCAGATTTGAATACTCGTTTCGAAATGTTAACAATTTTGTCATTCTCGCAATAGACTGTATCGGCTTGCTATTTTTCTTCAGTTTTATATTTATAATTGTGAAACGTGTAAAATAGATGAAGAATATCAACTGCATTCAATAAAGTTCTATGGCATAAAACTAACTGTTTTGATCTAACCATTTGTTAGTTATACAACTTTTCCGGAATGTCTGGAGTAGCGACGTGCAGAGGCGAAAGCTTGTGGGCGGGGCCAGACTCTCCTGAATGCAGAATTCCCCTAGTAGGCTTGCGAGCTGTCATGTTTACTACAGAACTACTGGACCGCGAATGATCAGTCGAGTCGCCCCCTCCCGCGCGACCCCTTCCCTCTGCGCGTTCATTGGACGAGGCACACACACGCAACGTGCGCCCAGGACTCGTTCGCATTCTCTTACTCCTAACATTCCGGAAAAGGAGTATAGGTGGGAAGTACCTTTCTTGCTACAAGCACACATTGATTAATTTGGTTTCTCAAACTTCACTTTTCTGCTATTTTGGCTAATTGCGAAGACGAGAATGAGCGATGATACGGTAAAATTGATGAAGGGACACTCATTAAGAATACCCATGCGCCTACCAGGATTCAATCCTTGAACCCCTAGGGTGCTCGAAGGATGATCAAAAAATAATGCTTATACTTGAGTTGTTGTGTTGGCGTTTTAAGTCCACTTTATGCACAGTAAGGCTAATCGGGACTGGACCTACAGTTTAAAGTGGGATCCGAACCACTTGTGCGTTCACAGGGTATCGAACCCGGGACCCCTTGATTACAAGGCGGAATAATGCCTATACAAGTTGGTTGTCACCTTTTAACACTAGATTACGTTAAAAGGGATTTCATTGCATTCTTTTTTGACGAAATCGTATTAAGAGTGTACGCGTATGTTGGGTTATTTAGGGAAGAATACGAAAACCAATAAACAATGAATGCAATGTAGATGCTGTCTTCACTATGAGTAAAATTTTGAATTGTACAGAAGTGTCCAAAAGTTAAGCGTATCTAACATATTAGAAAATGAAATGTCATAATTGCACAAAACACAGTAAAAGCGAATCAAAATGTTTTCTGGTGTCAATGGAGTAGAATTCATGACTGTAACAATTCCTTTTTATTGAAGATCATTTTCTCAACAAAAAAATAATAGGTTAATATGTGCTGTGGATACCCCTAACGGTCACACACGCCTCGTAATGAAGTGGTATGCTCGCTACGAGGTGTCTTATGAGTTTAATGGGCAGCTGGTTCCATTCCTCACGAAAAAGAGTGCGGAGCTCTGGATTGGTCTTGTTGGAGGCTGGCGGGCTGCAAATCGTCTCCCTAATGCATCCCACGCATGCTCCATAGGGTTCATGTCTGGAGACCTCGCTGGCCAATCCATGCGGTGGACTTCACCTTCAAGAAATTCATCCACCAGATTGGCTCGATGTGCTTGAAGGTGAAGTCTGGACAGACTGTGTCTCTGAAATGTCGCATATGTTGTTGGAGTACCTCTATGCAATAAGAGTAGTTCTACAGAAAACTGCAGCTTCGTACGTAAAATGAACACGATGCCTGTCCACACCAGTATTCCACCAGCACCAAACTGATCCCTTTCCTCGATTTTCCTGGGATTAAATAGTAGCCCCGTATAGTCCGCTGCACTTTTTGACACTGGCGCAGTCCAGGTGTATCTCGGGGTCAGGCTGGTTCAATGATATGACGTTCAACCAAGTAGACGGATATAGGTGTTCAAGTTCAGAGGATTCAACAAAAGCCTGTCTGCCGCTTTTAAACATTAACTTGATTAGTTAACACTTGTCACGTGACCACATTACACCTCTCCAGAACATAGTGCAAACGGTGCGTCCCCCAATTACACTACTTGACGCCAAATCAACGATAGACGAGTCGGTGTTGCATCGTGTAACCTACTAGACGTGCGACTGTAGAGAGAGTCAAAAGGTGCAGCGAACTAGAGGAGGCTAGTGTTCGAGGTTCTCTACAGATGAATGTGCGTCGTGAATCATTTTGCAAACTGAATTTGGACTCATCTGTAAAGAGCACGCTCCTCCTCCGATTCAGTTTTGATGGTGCTGACTTCACTGTAAAAGGGACCTTCTCTGCACTGGATCAAGCGGGACACACATTACTGGACGTCTGACGTAGAGACCAGCTATGTTGAGTCATCGGAGGACTCGGAGGTCTTGCAGGCATTTACATGTTTCGTAGTGCAGTTAAGGCCAGATATCGGTCTTGTTGTGACGTTCTTACTCTTGGGTGGCCTTGCACTGGCCTACGAAAAACATCTCCTGTGTCTTGGAACCGTCACGAAAGCCTGGGATGACACTCTACGACACATTCAGCACAACTGACACTTCAGTCTGTGTTTGACCTGCTCCGATGATTCTTCCCTTTAAGGAAAAGGTGCGACATATGTCTTTGTGCCATGCTTCTTACTATACATTGTCCTCTGATGTCAATGAGCGTTACATACGGAATGATACACTCTTCTTCTGATACACCGTGTTTTGCTAACCCTCCAATCACGGGCCTATTGGACGCTGGCAGTACTGTTGCCTTAAGACAAGTTACACCCCTTGATAAATGTTTACGGTGATCGAGCAACTTTCCCCCCACTTTCATTTTATCTTATTTCTGGGAGAGTATTTCTAGGCAACAATCTTTGACAATCTACATATCGTTGTGCAAGACAGTCGAATTTCCTCGATTTCAACGACCTCAAAAGCAAAAATTCCATCCAGAACGCCAATAGTAGAACTCTCGACCTAGTCTTAACAAATATTGAAAATACTAAAATATTTCGCCAAGAGTCTCTGGTAAGCGAAGATAAACACCATCCGGCTCTAGGAATAACTTTAACACAAACCATGCCTAAACAAAGAGCTTTAAATCCAAACATCCAACGATATAATTTCAAGAAAGCAGATTTCATTAATTTGTATCGGAAACTCGAATTAGCTGACTGGGACCAAATAAAAGAATGCGAAGACGTAGATATTGCCGTTGATAAATTTTACGAAATAATCGAAAGCATTTTTAATGAATGTGTTCCACGCTCTCGCTCCTCTGTAAAAAAATCTTACCCATGTTGGTTCACGCGGGAAATTATTAAAAATCTGAAAGCAAAATCACGTCACCACAAAAAATGGAAACAAAGAATGGGAAATGTAACACATCACGAAATTAAGTATAAAACTTTAAGAACGAAATTAAAATGGGAGATCAGTAAAGCTTACCAAAACTATATTGAAACTTCAGAAATCAATCTTGCTCACGATACTAACCAGTTTTGGTCCTTCATTAAAAATCAAAGAAAAAATCCACCCGTGCAGCCAACTAAGTATAATGATAAAACCATTGACGATAATGAAAGTATCCAAGATCTCTTTGCAAAGTATTTTGAATCCGTATATTCCAAAGAACCATCTATCTACAAAGATCCGCATCCTAATGTAAACATGAACTCACTTCCTAGTATCTTAAATATCTCTGAAATATCACTAAATGAAATTGAGGAAGCCATTAAAAAACTGAAACCTAAAAAATCCGCCGGCCCTGATTCAATCCCCCCCTATGTAATTAAAGGATGTTCGGAAATTCTTAAGTACCCTCTTCACACCCTTTTCAACTTGGCTGTCAGAACTTCGAGATTTCCAGCAATATGGAAAACAACAGAAATCTGTCCGATTCCCAAAGCCGCTGATAAGGCTGACATATGTAACTACAGGCCTATTGCAAAATTGTCAGTACCAGCAAAACTCTTCGAGCAGATAATATACAAACATATATATTTTCATATTAAACCCATTCTTTCCCCCAAACAGCACGGATTTGTCCAAAAACGCTCAACCGTAACCAATCTTGTCGAACTGACAAGCTACATTGCACCCAGTATAGCTAATAAAGGGCAAGTTGACGTTTTATATACAGACTTTTCAAAGGCATTTGATACAGTTCACCACGATATATTAATACAGAAATTTGCCAACAATAGCCTTTCTCCTCCACTTATTACCCTTCTTTCTTCCTATCTGCAGAACCGCCGACAATATGTCGTGTATCAAGGCTGCAGATCAACCGAATTCGTGGCCAGTTCGGGAGTTCCACAGGGGTCGAACCTTGGTCCCTTGCTATATTTAATTTTTATAAACGATTTGCCAGAACTACTCACAAAATGTGAGACATTAATCTTTGCTGATGATGTTAAAATATACAAAAATATCGAAAACGCTGATGACTGTACAATATTACATGAAGAGCTGAATAACTTGCTTCAGTGGTGTGAAATTAATAAAGTCAGCCTAAACCTAAAGAAATGTAAACTTGTATCATTCACCCACAACAGACACCCTATTCAACATTCATACACTATTTCTAATGTGTTAGTACAAAGTGAGAATATAGTTACCGACCTAGGGGTCACTTTTGACCAAAAGTTAACATTCCAATCACATATTTCCCGCATTTTAAGCGAAGCTCACAGAAATTTGGGATTCATAATGAGAATGGGTCATCAATTTAGAAAAAAGGAAACGTTTCTCTTGCTATATTATACGCTCGTCAGATCTAAACTCGAATATGCTTCTCTTGTTTGGAACCCGCAATTCAAGAAAGATATCGAAAAATTAGAAAAGCTTCAAAATAAATTTCTCAGATATCTACTATTTAAACTTGATGGTACATATCCAAAACTCACTCCTAGCAACATATTACGCGAAATCTTTAATATTCCGTCACTCGACGAAAGGAGGCAAACAAGTCAAATAACTTTTCTCTCCAAGCTTATCAATGGTAAAATAGATTCTTTTAATCTGTTGTCGAATTTAAATTTTTATGTGCCAAACTGTATGTTAAGGCCCAGAACTGATCTCTTTCAAATCCCCCTTGGAAGAACCAAAATGAGCGAAGCTGAACCCATGAGGAGAATGTGCAAGTTATTTAATTCAGTTTCTAAGAATAATCCAAGCGTAGACCTATTTAAATGTAATTGTAACATAAGATCTAATCGCTGAATTTCTGTATGTTTTGTTTTGTTTTGTTCATTGAATTTTGGTTTTCATTCAGCTTGTAAGGTTATATCCAACAGTTTAGCTTCATTTATTATTGTATTGTCTCTGTGTTCCCTTTGCTTCTATAATCTAATAATTAATTTCTTCTCACAATTGTTTTTAAACGTAAAATGTATATTGCGTCATTCATATTTCTTGTTAATTTTCTTAGTTATGTTCTTGTTTATGTAATGGTGTCATCCCATATTGAACACTGTAATTGGGCATGCGCCTGTTGTGTTTCAATTAAATAAATAAATAAATAAATAAATAAATAAATAAATGAAGAGCCGAAACACATGCCCCTGGACCATTTAGTCTGAACATAAGACTTGTTGAAGACAACTACCAGATTAGATATCGTGAAACGTTTGCTATTGGTGCCTGTCGTTCATTACTTTGATGCAAGCTTGCCTCTAGGGCAAAACAAACATAAGGCGTAGCCCGAACTAGCGACTAAAAGGTTTGGTGATTTTTTAATCACGAGGAAGAAAAGTTGCTCGTACTTTTTGCGAGCGTGCACTAGCAATAACATAGTTGGATTTGAAGGACATCACGCTCTTTTGCTAGTGAATGTCTATGTTTCTTATAGCTTTAATTTTTTTCCAAACTGAAATAGTTTGTGGAGGAAGCGCTTTTTTTAAATAATAGTGCATTAAGACTAATTGCGACTAGAATGTCGGTATAAATTCAGAGCTGAAAATATTTCGGAAACTATCAGGGAAATAAATTTCCGTTTTTCGAAATCTGTAAAACGAGAAATTAAGAAAAATGCGAACCTTCTGTTCTCTGTAGGTAACATATTAACATATTATTTCCCCACAAAGTTTCAGGTGGTCTCATGACACTTCTGGCTGCCTTGAAATCAAAATAAATACGAAAGTATTATATCATTGTTGCCAGACATACTGCGGAGAGTAGTATAAATTGTTTCCATTTGTGCAAATATAATGTGATTATCACTATAACACAGTTATTATATCTTGAACTACAGTATAAATATAACATTATAAAAGTGAAACAACCTCAGGGGAAAACCCTTTGATGAATGACGTTGGTAGGATATACAATTAATTGAGTATAAAATCCTTACCAAAATGTATCCCTCGCCTCAGTTATTGATAACATTTTGTGCAATAACTAGCAGATTGAGACCTCAATGTCAAAGTGTGTTGCGAACGGAAACTTAATATTAAAACATGTACCCAAATCTGTCCAGCTTGCAATTTTTTAAAAGAAAAATTAATCTGTCGATATATACGAACAAACAATACTTCATAAATTATGTATTCACAAATAAGACAGAAATGTAAGTTTTGAACAAAATTATATTCTTCGCAAATTACACTGTTCGGCAAAATAAAACTTTTTGTCGCTCCCATGAACCAAATTAGGTGATTCTTATAGATTTCGAGCTCCCGAGTTCGAATCCGCAACCCGTTTTTCTCCAAGACGTACCAGTTTTGAGGGAGGGGGTGGGGGCGGGTTTCAATTACCACGCAAAGGTGCTATTCTCCCCCCATATAAAATTGCATGCTATCATCAGAATTTCAATATAAAACAAACAGATACAACTACATAAAGAGTAAAAGTTCAACATTTGCATGTCAATTGGTGTTCCTGCTCCTCTTGTAATTTGTATAGGGTGTCTCGCGTGTCGCGATCCAATAGAAGTCGGTCAACATATTCACACTCCATTTCCCACTGAAGCGCCTCTCCATGGTAGCTACTTGTTGATGAAACCTTTCACCGTGTTAATCGGAGACCTCACCCAAGCTGTACTGTTGAGGGAAGAAGTCCAAGTGACAATGCAGGAAATGTAACTTGAGGGACATATTAAATCCCATGGTACGAAATGAAGTAATTAACCTGCCCACAATGTCTTTGTAATTAGGTGACTTATGATTCCCGAGAAAATTACTGCACACGTCTCGAAAGGCCTCCCTAGCCTCACGTTGCACATCACTCAGCTTAGGAAGAAATGTAGGATCCTTCAAAACGTCTCTGATTTGAGACCCTGTATAAACACCTTTTTTTCACCTTGGCCTCGCTAAGTCTTGGGAACAGTTTTCTGATATGAGTAAATGCTTCACCATCCCGCTTCAGGGCCTTGACAAATACCTTCATTAGACCTAATTTTATATGGAGAGGTGATAAGAATACTTTCTCCGGATCCACAAGAGGTTCATTAGCCACATTCATCTCTCCTGGGACCAGTTGGTTCCTTGGTGGCCATTTTGTGATGGTATACTGTATATGATCAGTGTGTACGAGTCTGGTGGTACGGGTACAGGCAGAACAACATCATGTGGGACAGGTCTCCTCGCGGAATCCAAGTCAGGATACTGTATTTTATGCTTCGTGCCTTTTCAGAAACCTGTAATATTGGTCAGGCAGAAGTAACAGTCTGCAACATGATCCCGGGGCTCGCGCCAAACCATAGGTACGGCGAATGGCATCGATTTATGTGTACCTTTTAACCATCCTTTTAGAGTACGCGCACACGAGTTACAACTTTGTTTGGGAGCCCAATCGCGATCCTGGTCGCCGACTTTACACACAAAGTACAGGTGGTACGCTGTCTTTAGGAACGGTGACAATGCCCTACTTTGCCCCTTGAAGACCACTTCCCCACATATGTAGCAGAATGAATCTACCGAGTTTTTGCAAGTTCGTGGCATGTTGGTTTAACACAAATGTCGATATTTCACGCAGAAATATTTTTCCTTAACGATATAAACAGACACAGAGTAACGCGACTCTCTTACACCACGATCACCTCGGAAGTAAAATATCTGCTTCATGGGACAACGAGGTGGATGTCTTGGCACCTTTTTCCAGCCACATCCTGTTTGTCGTCTAGACAAGGGGGTGCCAACGAATGACCACAAGTTGATTACGAATCCTTTTACCTTGAAGGAAGCCGAGGTGACAGTACAGGAAGAGTGTAACGAAAATAAAACGTTGAACTCCAATGTACACAAATAAGACTGTCACACATAGTTAAAAACTGTAAGATACCATTCATTTTAGAGCCAGTCACTTATGGCTCATGGGACATCGTGAAAATATTTCTTCCAGCAGTAATGTTAAAATGCAATATTATTCACATTTTTGTTTTGACATTTATCTGGAATTCTCAAAAAAATGTGTGTTGTGACAGAATTCACTGTTTTTTTTTTGGAGTGGGTGGGGTGTATTTGGATTTTTTCTATTTCGGGGGGGGGGGGTTGTGGGGGCAGGGGAAAGAATGTTCCTAGGATATAGTTACAATTCTTGGATTGAGGTAAAAATACAGAATTATGCATTCCAAGCATAAAAAATACAATTTCATTAAAAAAATACAATTTTTCGGTAAATGTTTATGGAAAATGCCCCCTAAAAAAAAAACCTTACGTGCTGGAACTTTTTCAATGCGATATTCGTAATCAGCGACTCGAAATCTATAAGGTACACCCTTTCATCCTCGTGGGAGGATTTTCATGCCGATCAGTGTTATCTAATATATATTTGGAATGCATGGCCATGCCTACGTGTAATTTTACAAATGCTGTTACAAGTACGTCACAAAAGTAACAATATTATAAGAGTTGACAATATTGTTGACACTCTTAGATGGCCATATTTGTATTTACGAAAAGTTCTAAGTCTAAAGATCACTTATACTTCACCACTTCTGTTATGTAGATTCCTGAGTATAAAATGATGTCACTGTTTGTTCAAGAACAACTATTCAGTTTTTTGTCCATGATGTACGCTAATTTGTACATATTGCAACCAAATTTACCATTTTGTGGCCGCGACGCTTATCTTGGCGTCTTTTTGGAAGCCATTTTTCAATACCAAGCCTCGAACCGGGTATCCTTCACTTTCAAGTTGTGATATGGACACATAGACTATTGAATCATTACTTTTTTCTACATCACGAATGTACCTTTTAATATAAACTGCTGTAAACTTATTTTACAAGTTCAAATATATCATAAAATTATATTTCAAACAATTTCAAGACATTTTTCTATTATTTACTAACCCAATAGAATATATATTTTGTATGTTTATTGTCCTTATGTTATTGCGATATTTCCGATCTTTGTACAAAGTGATTTGGCAACACTGCAAAATAGCCATGAACTAAGATCAACCACAATTATGCATTTTTCTTTGATGAATTTAATCGAAATGTTAAATTAACTTCAAATTGTGCCTTTTTTCATTGCAAATGTATGGAAAACCTTGTGAAACAACTGCGAGTACTAATTAGCAAAGAAAGATTGCAAAATACAAGAATTACCGCTAAGAAATTTCCCGTTCTTTGCAATGCTTGCAATGGAGCATGAAAATAAATAAAATACGTGCCAATATTTTAATTGTGAATAACTTTTTAAATATAACTCCGATAATGATGACATTTCAGAATGTGTGCTTATTTATTATGGGGAATGCAATGAAATAAAAGCCCCCACTGAAAAATGAAGATTTAAATTTCCAATCTTAGCATAATTTAATGCCCATATAACAGTGCATCTGAATGGACCTGTTATAATTATTTTTGTAATATGTCAGAATCTGTCCTTCCTTTCCTCTTGTTTCACGCCCTGAAGATGTCACGGAATTCTAGCCACAACCTTTATTTCTAGTTCTCTTCCAAATATTATTTAAAATGTTTCTTTTCAAATTTCATTATGAAACTTACTGTAACAAACGACATTGCACTACATTGAACATCTCGATAAATTGAGACTTCCTTTTCTCGGAAGCTAGTCAACAGCGATTCCGGAGATAAAAAAAATTGCTAACACGTAGCAAATCCGTGTGTTCTATTTCTATGGAGCATGCTGTGACTTTTTAATCGCCGTGATTTAAGAGTTGCCAATGCGTGCATTCTCATACCAATGCTTACGTTCTATTCCGCTTGATGGGAGCGATTACAGGGAACGGATTTATATGTAAATACATATTTATGTATGAAGATGAAATCAGTTATCCTTTGTATTGTCTTTCCACATCAATGCATGTAAACTTGAAAAATTGTTTTTATTTTCCATATTTGTACATATATTAGGGTACGTTTGGGCTCGAATTTTAGTTATTCTTACATACCGGGTGGTCAGAATCAAAGTTACCCAACTCAGAGCCCTCTGTAGCCTGTTTGAGGCATCGTAGAACTTTGAAATTTGGTGAATCCACTATGCAGACCATGGGGAAGAGGATGGCGATATAAAAATAGTTCAATTTTCCGCCACCAGGTTGATATATGGCGCTGTACTTGCTTGATGGGTTGTAATAATGACGTTAACTGCTCCAATTGGTTATGGATTTGCCTTTACCTTGCAATCTTGCAATAAACGAGAGATTATTTTCTCGCAAATTCCAGCCACTAAAAAATGGATTTGTAATTAATAACTCAGCTAAATCACTTAACGTGAGTGCTGAACAAAAGTTCGGAAGTGATCACCAAGCCATTAAATAAGATAGAACGTGCATTGCTGGTGAAGTTGTTTTTATCAGAACGATAGTAATAGTGCAACTGCACTGGGAAGTTATCGTAATGCGAAAGGACTTCGAAAGGTGCTATGACGACGCATGGGTTAAGAAAGGCGATGAAGAAATTTGTACATTATTACAGCGCCACATTTCAACCTGGTGGCGGAGAACTGAACTATATTTTTTTATCGCCACCCTCTTCCCCATGGTCTGCATAGTGGATTCACCAAATTTCAGAGTTCTACGCTGCCTCAAACAGGCTACAGAGGACTCTGAGTTGTGTAACTTTAATTCAGGCCACCCGGTATTACTATATCTATATTTTAGGGCATTTCTCAACATATACTCCATATTCACGTAATAATTACTTGTCCCCACGTGTCCGAAAGAGTTGGGTGAATTTCTTGCAAACTAACAAAGTCCGAAGCAAAGTTAATTGCAAGTTTTCTGTGATCCGAAAAATAGTGCTTTCTTTTCCAAATACTACACTTCCCAAATGTTTGATTATGCTGTATTGTTAAACACTTGAAATTCCTGTTTATGTAAAATTGTTGTCAAGAATAAGAATGAGGGCTCAAGCATTTGCTGCTGCTTGTTACAAACGTTATTTTGGCAACATTGGATGAGAGTCCCAAGTCAAGCAGCCCATTGCTAAGCCCTCAGCAGCGCCTGATACCACGATCCTGTGGCACACGTACAGGATTCGCTTCTGGTTCAGTTACGGTAATAAGTACAATGACGACACTGTATTTTATGGAGCTCGTTATTTAAAAGGTAAATTATTACAATTTTAAATCCATATTTAATACCAAATTTTGGTGTAAATAACTTAATAGTATGTATTTACATATTTAGCATATTTTTACTGCATACAAATCCGTTCCTTAGTGACTGATAATTGATCGTGTGTGTTAGGCCTAAGAGTTATCAATACCGTTTCGTCAGTAAGTCTCGTTCTCAAAAACGAAATAGCAAGTCTCCAGAATTAAAGCAAATAGACAACTTAAAATATGCCTCATGTTTTCCAATTTCGCACTGTTTAGATTTACAATAGTTCACAATAATGTCACATAGAGCAATTATAATTGTGATATTTTCAAATTTAACACAAAAAAATCGTACTCCATCTTCATTAAATACATTCTTGCAGTCACCAAAGAGTATAAACTGTATTACTCTTCCCTCTTACACTGTATCTAGTCATACCTCTGTTGATTGTGGATATGTCAGAGATACTTTAGAATAGCTAGTCATGGATGGTTAATCCATTTATTGGTGAGATTAGTTTGTCAATTTTCAAAATTATTTACTGATTGGAGAACCTATCCATTGCGGTGGATGATCATATGTCACAATTGGCCAGAGGAAATTTGATGGAAGGAAATATGGTAGTACCTCTGTAGTTCTCACAATTTATTGGTACCATTTTATTGTAATGAAACGCACGAATTTTGCATACTTTTGTAGCATATCCATCTTGTGACATCAATAAGTCTAGATAGATGCAAGTAAACACCCCCATTGAATCCTATGACTGCCTTCACAGAGTTCCTGTAAATATGTAAGATATTATTTTTCCGCTTAAGAAGGAATATTTAATTGTGAATTAGTAGTATGTGTTTATTATATTAAATATATATGAGGCGTTGAGGATACAAAGAACCAAGTCAACAATAAGTCAACAATGGTATATTTTGAGAAACACGAGGATGTTCGGACGAATTTCATGAAAAAAGAACGTGTGTACTGTATTAAGATAAGACAGATATAATATTTTAAATGTTCAGTAGTAAAACGTGACAATAATTGTACTACTTCATTTTTTTGCAATACAATTTCAATATATAAATCATTTATTGACTCCAAAATAACTCAACAAACTCTTGTTCTCTAAGGCTCATAGATTCAGACAATGGGGAAAAAAATCAATTTGTGTTCGCCTTTGTATTCTGAACGCCTCATATAATACACATGAATATATATGTATATGCTATGTATGTTGGTCCGCGTATGTATAAGACATCTCTCATTTATTGAGAGTTTCATTGAAATTGAAATTTAGTTCACACGTGTAATTTATCATGCACTTCGAAATGTGTATCCTTTCTCATTAAACGTGGAAGTTAAAGCGACATACATAATAATAAAGGTACGAGTAGAGATTATTAAAATATGGAATTGAAAATGTGAAAACGTTGAGTCTACACCAGACTTGCTAATAACTTAGGATATGTCTAAATTGCTTATGGAATTTCATTCTGTTATTAGTTTCTACCTACACGAAATTTCCATTGAGATTCAGTCTGGTTTTTGTTGCTAATATTAAAGTTACAGACCTACAACACGTGTATTAGATTTAACCTTGTCTTCTTAGATGTGAATCAGTTCTTTTACCTACATTATACCTAGGTAATAGCAGCGTGCCGCTGCTCCAAGTTAAATCAAAATTTAGAGAAGCTGATATTCGTGGCGTAGTGGTTAGTACAGTGCTCTACGACGCCAGAGGTTTTTTCGAATCCCGGCCAGGACGTTAGTGTTATTTGTTAGTGTCTCTCCATCAATTCCACCATATCATCAGTTATTTTCATCGTCGCGATGAGCCGAAATTGGCCGAAAGGCGGCTGTAAATAACAAAAATCTAATCAAACAAATCAAGTAAATTAACAAATCTTATATCGCCTATCTAAGTTTATTAAATTCTCTTAACCGAGACTGCCAAGGTGGAATTTAAAAGTGTGGAATTTGAACACTCTTTGAGTTCGCAAAATGAATTGTGACGTAAGTTAGAAATCCCCCAAAATTTGCAAAAAACAACAATTATAATTGTCTAAGGCAATTCAGTTTATTTGAAAACGTTTGTTTAAAAATGGATCCATTAAACTGTTAAAATTATGAATTCGTAATTCTTCAGAAACTGTGTGGTATCCACACGATAGCTTATAATCCCGATCGCTGTATGTATTTAGACACGTACGTCTACAAAATTCACATTGACAGAGAGAAAAGCCTTCATTGATTGAGTTTGTTTATTTTTCTTCGCATTTCTGCCATTTTTGGCTTGTCGCGAAAATGAAGATGAGTGATGATATGATTAAATTGATGAAGGGACACTCACAGGCCCATGCTCTGACAAGAATAAACCCGGGATCTCTGGCGTCATAGCGCACTGTCCTACCCACTGCAGAAAAAAGGTTGGCAATATTTGCGTTTGAAGTCGCAGACGTCCAGAAAATCATTATGTATCCCTGCAATTAATCCTTTAAGAATTATCACCTAAATAATAACATATAATTTCGTGCAAAAAAAAAAAAATACAACCATTCACAAAATAACACCAGATAATCTTTCCTTTAGATTGAGTACGGTATTCCTAAAAAACACACGTTTCAATTAAACAGATTTTCCAGAGATCCACTGACATTGTAGTTATTCTCTACGCAGTTATCAATTGTATCTTTACAGCTTTCAGATGCATTCAAATTGCAGACAACCGAAAGAACTTGTAATATCTTTTTACCGACGAAACATTTCATCGCGTATATATTAGTACAAATTGAAAACAATTTTTTCCTTTCCCTGATTATTTCAACTTCTATGAGATAATTCGGAACTTATTCTTCTTCCATTTAATCAATGAAAGCAAGTTTTATCTGGTACGAGAGACGTAAAGAAGCAACACAGCTACCATCAACGGGGTAATTTTTATATCCTTATCTTTGTTAGAAAAGAATCCCATTCCGAGACTTTAAATCAATTTTCCACTTTGTGAAAGCTCTTACATCATGCATCACCTTGTCATGGAATCAATCAGCTGGTAAAACTGATTTAGCGATAAAAATTTCAAAGAAAGCTTGCTTCTGCGAGAAACTCCGCATCTTGAAATTCACTGAAGGCATAATTGTAGAAGGTAAATGGATTTTACAATGGAAAGAAAGAAAGATTTCATCATTGTTTTTCTCAATTTGCAGGGTATTTGACAAGTCCTTTCTAATTTTATATCCCTCATGAAATGTTTTCATGAATTGCTTTTCGGAAAGGCACATTAAAAGAATATTTCAAGGGTGCTTAAACAATTCCTAGTTCTTTATTCGAAAATAAAGTGATACAACAAAAAAATCCAAATTCTTGGGAGATTTTCTTGTAAATGCAAGTATTAATGTACAAGGTGGCTAAGTGAAACAAAGCCAACAAATTGATTGATTCATTGATTTGGTGTTCTAAGTCCTCTTTATGCACATTTAGGCTAATCGAGACTGACCCTACAGTTTAAAGTTGAATCCGAACCATTACGTGCCTCCACCGGGTATCGAACCCGGGATCCCTTGATAAAAAACAAACAAAAATGTTAATGTTACAACCATAACTGCACATATCAAGAACACTAATAACAATTTTGCCATTTTCAAAATTCTCTAATCCTTTCAACATTGCTGTTCACTGCATTCGAACATTTCGTTTATGACACAAGTTGTTCACCATTTATTTCTGTCATTAGAATGCGTACAAACGGCTATAGCTACACTTTAGTTATTGGTAATTCGAATACTTGATTTAAGATACATTAAAACGCTCGTTACTGTTTAAGAACCTATTTTATTGCCCGCTTTCAAGGATGATAATTATTACAGATATGTGGGTTGTAAATTTAAAACTGGCAATACGGTCAGAAAGAGTTGATAACACTGTGCATGTGCTCTCAGACATTGAGCATTGTCAGTTGGTGCCTATGTCAATGTGTGGGGTAACAACAGTGGTCGATGCACCGGGTGCTGTCTTGTATGCACGTACGAGGTTGAAATTATCAACATTTCGTATACTGTCCTAAAACATGTTTAAAAAGGTAGAACAACGATTATGGATCATAGTCCAGGTGGCCCGTGACAAAACTATGCATGAAAATTGCAACAAGACTTGCATGAATCCTGTAGCAACAATACCTAGCCGTTTTTTAACATCACTGGAAACACGTTAAAATGAGTGAAAGACTATCTAAGAAATAGACAACAACGCGTTATACTTCCTGGAACTCAATCTAACTTGCTTCCTGTTATATCTGGTGTGCCGCAAGGAAGCGTTCTTGGCCCTCTGTTATTTGTATTACATTTGGATGATCTCACAGACCTCTTTAATTCCCCAATCTCAAGCACAATTCTAATGTTCGTTGACGATTGCAAGATTATGAGAGAAACACAACAGCCATCAGACATGCAAACTTTCCAAAGTGACATTAACAGATTCTCTGAATGGTGTAAGCGATGGAAACTGTCCACAAATCCTTCTAAATGCTCTTACATGACAATTTCATTGAAACAAAACATTCTTGAAGATAATTATACACTAACCGACCTCCCTCTAACAAAACAAGCACAACACCGAGATCTAGGTATCCTCATAGATTCAAAACTAAATTTCGATAATCACATATCAACCATCACAAAAAAGGCAATGCGTATGCTAGGCCTACCTTACAGATTCACCGAAATCAATAACTCGAAAGCACATTCAAAACATTTGTGTCCCCATTCTAGAATACTGTTCACCAATCTGGAACATGGCTGCCCATTCTCATACCTCCAAGATCGACAGTGTTCTCAGCTTTTTCCTCTCCATCGTTCGATATAGAGTGCCTGGCCTGAGACATCTGCCTAAGAGAGATCTGCTGGTAAATCTGCACATTAATACTCCAGAAACTCGTAGATACGTTGCAGATATGAAATTGCTATACAAGATCATAAATGGAAACTTAACATGCAGCATCCCACTCCACGAACTCTCACTCAGAGTGCCTAGACATAAAACACGGAACTTGGAAACTTTCCACACTACAACTCCCAGTATCTTGCTGATACAATGTTCAGTATTCCATATAGGCTACCGAATCAGTGCAATATAATTTCAAACCAAATAGATATATTCAGTTCATATGCATCTTTTATCACCAACAGAGAAAAAATGGTAAGTAAGTAATGCTTTTGTGAAACTGATCTGTTTCCCTTGGTACTTTTTGGCTTGTTTATTTTTGTTTATTTTATGTTATCCTTTCTTGTGTGTTTTAAATCTTAGTCTATTGTTTTACTGTTGTTTCTTTCTGGTTTAAAATGGCTTCTGCTGTACTGGAAATTTCAAAAAATAAATATAAAGTAGGTCTATTTCTTGAGGAGCTTGGGACGCGTCAGTGCGAACAACCTCAACATGAGGAAAATTGTACCATGCTGTGTTCCCATTGTGACCATTATCTACTTCGTTCCGTTGATTTCGTCTTGTGTTTCCACAGTCTGTATTCTGTGGCGCATGATCATGTGGTACGTGTTAGCCAATCAAATGAACGGTGAATGCAACAGACCGTCATTTGTTGAATCTTTTGAACTTGAAAGAAGCTCCTCGTCTACTTGGTTGAACACGGCTTCCTTGCACTGGCCTGACACTCGGATGTACTTGCACAACACGTGCTGCCAAAATGTATAGCGAACTAGGAGTTAATGTGAGAAAAGGATTGCTTATAAAATTTAACATCTTAAACGTTAACTGAATTTCCTTTGGGGCAACAAACATTCGTATCAACAATGGACTCACACACAAAATATTGCAACGGCGTCTTTCCGTCCCGGAATCGGTAAACAGAGGCTTCTTGTTTTCCTGACTGGAAAGTAGACACGGGATCAGCAGGATCTGCATAATCTGATCACCTCCGGACGAGTTGCCATGTTGGTAAACTCCAGGTGATTGGTGGGGAAGAGAAAATAGGAAACACCAGCCTTGCTTCGTCAGCTAAGTGAGTTTTCGGTTGTCCATCACTGATCCACTTATCACAAGCCTTTCCTTCCCTCGTCGCTTTTTACAGGATTGCGAGAACAGTCGTTTAGTGATCGAATTGGGCCGGTATGAGCCGATATGGTATACACGTAGTAAAATAACCCATTAACTGCGGGTGAGCTATATATAGACTCTTAAAATTGTGCATTTTTAGCAAAGCGGCTGCTACTGGCTATCAAAAAATCGAATGTTGATGCTCTGTAAGTTCCTGAAAAATAGATTTATTAACAATATGGTATTAGAGCTGCGGAGGTCTAGTTGGTTGGGTGACTGACTGCCATGCGGGAGAGTCGGGTTCGATTCGTGGGGTGGGTGTTCTGAAGTCGGAATTTTACCGACCTAGTCCCTGCATAAAGCTGCTCTGGGGCTTACCCAGCCTCGAATCAGGGTGTACTTGGGGGCAACCCTGTAGGGTAAATGCGGCCGGAGCGTGGTGCTCATCACATCACATCCAAAAGGGAAGAGATCGAGAATATGCAGTATGGTTTGGGGCCACACACCCCGACATCCCCTATATGCGCCCTCAGGGCATGGTGATGCATGCAAGGGGGAACCTAACCTTTTATCTTACCTAATATAGAGTGTTTATTTGCAGCAGAGTCTATATATTAAATTGTTTTCCTCAGCTTCATTTTGCGGCAAGACTTTTTGTATTATTTACGATGACACGAATTTGCTGTTGCGGTGTCTCATAAGTAAAGTGCAAACTGACACAGGTGAAAGTACGCGATAATAGAAGCAAAAATGTCTCAGTAAACATGGTCTGCAAACGATCCGTTTTTGAGATAATCGCGAATATGTGATTACAAGCCACTACTAACTTCAGTGTTTGTAAACGTCGTCCTAGTCGGTAAAATGCTAATAATGTGTGCGAATGTGTGGTTAGAAGCCGTCATTGATTGCATTTTGTAAACACAGAGGGCTTTACTCCTTGCACGGTCCGAGGTTTGCTCTTCGTTTACAAAACAGAAAATTTCCGAGAGGTGGTACGGCTTGTACCCACACATTCGCACACATTATTAGCATTTTACCAACTACGACGACGTTTAAAACAATGAAGTCAGTGGCGGCTAATAATCACACATTAGCGATTATCTCGAAAACGGTTTGTTTACAAACCCATGTTTACTGATACTTTTTTGCTTCTATTATCGTGTACGTTCACCTGTGTCAGTTTGCGCTATTACTTTTGAGACACCCTGTATATAGAGGTTTTTTTTTTTTCGAACTTCCCTTCAAAGTCGCCGTAGGGAAGGGGTTTAGATACCGAAAAGCATACCGGAGGTAAATTCGTATTTCTGTCTCACTCTTTCTTGCACGTTTGAGTTGTATAGTGCTAGTCTTGGAAGCAACGCCAGTTAGGTATCTTTGACACAGCCACAGAGGAAGCCGACCGGATACGTATCTGGTTTCGAGTCACCAGTTGTTTTACATAAAAGTGCTGCTGTCACTTTTGCCTGCAGTGCTTAGGCATCCATTCTTTCACTACCAGTACACTCCCAAGGTCATTATATTGTATAAGAAAGTAGCACAACTCAATAGCCCCATTCGGCGAGCCAGACAACTGCAAGACACATCTGAGAGGAAACACGTGACTACCAACTTCCGGCTTAAGATCATCTTAGCTGAATCACCGGACGGTCGTACGCGGTCTGTGGATGAAAGTAGTCAATGCAACAACTAGCATGCAAGCTGTAAAGGGGAAAATTACGGAGACTAAATACATTTAGGAAAGAATTAAAAAAGTAGCTACTATTCTCGGGAAGTGGATAAATATGGTATATCCATACCTTCTTTGGTCATACGTTTAACTGAAATTAAATAATTAAAATCAATTTTGATTTCAGTTTCACATTCAGCTTCATAATATTCCGAGATCAATCAAAATATTTATTCTGAATAGAAAAAAAAATACCACGTTAGGTCCCATTATGGATATATACTTGGCATTAATTAAAGTAGGTTGAATTGTTCAAATCTTTTGTCGAAGTTACGCTATTCGTTCTCTGAAGCAGACAAGATATTAACTGAACGTGGTTTTTATATAAACCAATCAACTTCTCTCTTCTTACACTTCAAACCAATACTTAAATATTTTCAAATTATCATTTATTTATCTGGAATACAAAGAATGTTGTCAGACATCGCCAACTATAACTATAATCATACCCGCAATAACATTATCCCAAACCGCATATATCTCCACGGACGCCGCCATCTTGCAAGATCTTGTGCAGTCGAAACGAGGTAACTTTTCCTTGGCTTGCTCCGGCTGCAAGATGGCTGTAAGCCGTCTGAATGGCCGGACGTTTTCACCACAGATAAGGAAATCCTTATCTGTAGTTTCACTCAGTAAGACGTGACGTCAACTTCCGACCGCCGAACGTAAACGTGCAAAATCTTCAAGCAGATTTGACGGATGCTATTCTCGATTAAAATTACCACCTGAGCGCTAGTGTCGCTTCCAATATGGCTGCTCTATGTAAGATAAATCTTTGTTTACATTCAGTAGCAGTACGTAATAGCAGCGTGTTGTCATGGCTGGTATGGGGAAACGTTAAAATAAAGCGATATTTTTAAATATTGCGAATGTGATGTAAATTCCAGGAACTATAACGAAGGTGAAACTGTGCTGAGAACAAAGCATTTAATTGTGATAGGCAAAAATAACCTGGAAACGCAGATGAAAGTAAAGTATACGCACTGGTTCTTCAAAGCAGTGCTGTTTTATCTGCGCCTCAGATTGTAACTAGGGCTCTCGGAAATGATCTGCAAATAAAGAAATTAACCTGTTTTGCAACGATTGTGGAAACATACCGTTAAAGTTGTTCCCCCAAAGAGGCAGGCTGGTTTAATAACAACAAAGGAGAATTCACAATTTCATCGAGACTATTTTCACTGAAAAGGACTTAATTATTAAATGAAACAGCAACATTAGCATGTCGATTTCATTTTCTGGTTACCTTTATGATTACAGACAATTATAAATTCTAAAACTATTTTTTTTCGCACTTAATCGACTTGCACCTGTTTCAAATTTCCTACATAATGCATTGTTTTCGAAAAAGAAAAGTTTTTTTTTCTTAATGAACAATTTATAACATTATTTTCATGGTAATAGTTTATATTAATAATAATAATTTTCTCTCGGAAAATAAAGTGAACAGACTCGTGCATTCTTCGCAATTTCCTTTCCACACTTCCCCATGCGAATCTTCTGTCAATCAATTAATTCTGTCTGATTTATTTAGAAATTTCATTTTGTTGATTTCACAAGGTGGAAACGCATGTAAAACGTTTCACTTGTTCTGACCAGAGCTAAAAAATGAACAGTAGGCGTTACTCTTTCGAAAATTTCCCATGCTTTGTACGACTTCAACACAACATGGTACCCTACACAGAGTAGTTCCGGAAAATCCCACCAGATGGCATATCCTATAATTTTATTCGCGAATTGGTGGGAGAGGTTTCAGAGGACGACTTACTGGATTCCTTGTTAATCATGCGTCATGAGAAACGCAACAATAGCACTGAGAATGTGCTGAAAATTCTAAATTAAACCAAATAGAGGAATAAATTAACATAATCAAAAAGATTTATAGAATCAACCAGTAACGTCATTAAAATTGTGTATAATATTGATAAGATAGGACGGTCTTTTACAGATTTACAGCATGACATAACTTGCAAAAATTAAACAATGTATGTGATGACAGGATAAATCTCAGTGATCACACATGTTAATTTTGTGGCTGACTTTGTGGTCTTAGGAACTTCTCCAGAAGCAAATGGTTTAATGTCAAATGCATTATTAGTTATTACAATTCACACGTGGCACAATTATTTGTACCAATTTGCGGTGATAAGAAGAAAGAGAATGAGAATCGATGAATTATTTGCACGGCGATATCTTACGCGAGGAGGCGCGCGCGGTCAAAATGACCGCAATCCAATATTTAGGTCTATATACAGGTCTGTGCATATGAGCATAGTACCTGCAATAATTCAATTCTAATTTGGCCACTGCTGTCGTATCGAAATATGCTCTGTGCGTTGCTATATGAACATAAGAGTGAATGAATTATCTTTTTCAGGGTGTCGTAAATGGCCATTGCCAGTTCAGTGGTCTTGTCCGTTCCCTTGTGTCTCCTTGTGTTTGTGTTCCAAAAACACATTTAGTCCCAATATACTGACGGTTAGTGCATAACTGCGTGGATTATAATTAGACTTGGCTAAGTTCGGAATTTTTACTATCCGGATAGTAAAACATGATAATCGGTATTCCGGACGCAATCCAGATTTAGGAGGATTGGTGCTCTGTCGAAAGAAACAGAGCTACTCACCCCCCACCCCCACCCCGCCTGGCGGGTCAGACGGTCAGACTCTGACCATAACAGACCTTTCTTTCGAGCCCGCACGTTTATAACTCCGAGAGGGTTTCTGTGACAAGACAACACTCTTCCGAGTGTCTGAAAGAAGAAAAACACACATTGACGAATGTCGCAGTATAACTTACATGTAATAGAGCCAATGACTATTTAGGGGAAGCGAGGTGTCCAGGGAGTCAAAATCTTCCACGAGAGACTTACGAAGTACTAAAATTAAATAATGTAAATATGCTTGTTTTGTTTAGCATCTGTCGTATAATCGAGAGAGGTGTATTTCCGTCAAACTTATTGTAAGGGAAGGATCATACAACTTTGGATGACTGTATCAAAGAAGATTTATGCAAACCACTACCTAAGTAATATGCTTAAATATTAAATTAAGAGCTTTACTTTTCGTCAAATGGATCTAACATCCTTTTTCGTTATTCAATAAATATTCAATTCCTTATCTGTTTCACAATCACCTTGCCAGGGCAGTTGTTTTTATACAAATTGAAGCGATCTTAACTATTCATGAGCTAGATAATGAATGCGTGCTGTTATATTCCTATTCTTATGCCGTCTTTTCCCATTCATGTGATAACAATATTAATTAATATTTTAATATTATTAATTTAATATTACTGTTATTTTAACTTGTTTTTATTATTAGAAGACGGTACCAACATCATAGGCGTGCGCAGACCCTCTGATAAGGGGGGGAGGGCAAAAACCTTGAAAATTAAGTCAGATCGGGAAAGAAAAAAATCATTTTGTCTCACTGGTTTAGTTTTTTGCATTGATGCGATATATATATGTGTATATTATATATATACAGTATGTATATACCTAGGTATTAACATATTATTTAAATACATTACGTAATCTATTCATCCGCCCCTTAACAAACCAACAGCAAAAATTATATAAATTGTCTCTGAAATGTGAGCGCTTGTTTTCCTTTAAACCAAACTGTTATAGCAGCAACAGGCAAACTGCGAGCGAAGCGAGCAAGAAAATTTTTCGATCCAAATTTTTGAAAGTTGAAAGCAGTATTGATTTAACAGGGCACATGGTATTCTCTTTTACAATTTTTCTCAATCAGATTGTTCAGCTCCAAGGAACAACTCCCGCTACTTCCTAGCTACGGTTCGGAAGTTGACAAGACTGCAAGAAAAGCAGGTACCGCGAGCGAAGCGAGAAAGAAAATTTTACGAAATGTATTTTTATTTGTATAAAATTTAAAGTCGAGGGGACAATGGCCCCTCTGTGCCCCCTGCAGGTGATCCTGGCCGTCTGTAAGAAATAATGCAAGATGGACGTGAAAACTAATTCCGTCTTGAGTATCCTTTTGTCCTTCTTCTAGTAGATTCTGCTAGTCTTGCTTTCTTTTTACTTCAATGTATGCCCCCCCCCTATAATTGATTTCCGTCCAAGGTTGGAAAAAGGCAAAAAGGGCAATGCCCCCCCCCCCGTCTCCTTGTAGTTGCGCCATTTCCTTTTAGAGTATAATATTGTTTTATTGTACAGTAGACGCATTTCGACAAAACTTTCATAAAAATTCATTACAATGCTCAAGTACATTTACTACTTCAAGAAGATGTTACCTTATTACGGTGTGTTCTAAAATCTTGAAAGGGCAGGGCAACTGCTTATCTGCCTGGATCAACAATGACCACTGATCATTTGATACTAAGAAATTGTTAAATCATGAGTCGCCAAACTTGTCACGATATTGACATGATATTTTGCTGCCTACCTGGTAGGTGGATTTATTCAGTGGCTGTGAGATTGTTATTTGGTTCTATAGGTTATATACAGAGTTAAATGTGTACAATCATTATCCTCTACAAATGGTGTTTCCAATTTCCGGAATAGGTGTGAAAAATGAATTTTTGAAAGTTGGAGGACGTTCAACGTCTCAAGAACCGTCAAGTTTATTTTCCGGTTTGTAGTGACTGATTGATTTAGTTTACTTTACATTGCTTTTCTGCTTTTCTGTCACTTTTGGCTAATTGCGGAGATGGGGGATGAGAAATTGATGAAGGGACACCCAACCCAAGCTGGGATTTGAACCCAGGACGTCTGGCGTCGTAGCGCGATGTGCTAACCACTCCGCCACGGGGCAGCTTTTCTGATTGTAATTTCTCATTCGAGTATTTGCAATGAACATAATTGTCAGCGATGTTTTCTCAATCCTTTCATCATTACATCGTTATTGAAAACATCCGAGAGGCAAAAATACGACATTAAGGAATTAAAAGACTACAGAAACTAACTAACTCTTAAATGATAAGAATTAGAAAGATTATAAGTGAACCTCCCCGCCTCGGTTAGCGGTAATAATGATGCTTTGTAATCGAGGGGTCACGAGTTCGATCCACGGTTAGGCACATTTAATTAAGTGGCTCGAATTCCACTATAGGCTGTAGGTTTTGTCCCGATTAGCCTTTGTGCAACTAAACATTGCAATTCAGTGGAAAAATCAGCAAGCTTGGGCAGTTTTATTCCTTGAAAGCCTAGGTTTACATGTTAATAAATTATTATTTATGACGTTGGAAAATAATTTATGCCGAGTGGCCAATTACTATTGCATGGAGAAGAATCAGATGTGAAACACATATAAAACTATTGGTTGTTATATTCACTACTAATCACTTCTGCCCAGTGCGAGAGCTGCAACTGTATCCATTGATTTATGTCAATGATATTGATAGTCAATGCTTTTGTCTCATAGTGTAGGTGAATTTGCACTGAAAATATGTTTGTTCTCTCAGTGTTACCTTCGCAATAGAATTGGTAACATCCTCCAACTTATAAAAAATATTTTTTAACACTCATTCCAAAAATAGTGATATGATTTACATAGGATAATAATTGTTAACATTTAGCTTCGTAGGCATCGTATTAACATGATCGTTTGACCCTCCAACAATCAAACAGCAATCCCACAGCCACTGAACACATCCACCTACCAGATAGGCAGCAGAGTATCTGCAATTTTTTTTTTTGGCAAGTTTGGAGACTTGTGATTTAACAATCACTTAGTACGTATTAAATAATCAATGTCCGTTGTTGATCCATGCAGATCTGCAGCTGCCACCTCCAACCACGATTTTACGTACAACACGTTGTAATAATCTTGCGATCTTATAAAAGCAGGAAATGTACTTGAACATTGCAATGGCCTTGCCTAAGGGAAGTTTTATAATGGAAAACATTACGTAAGATAGCTTCTAGTTCTTTTATTTTCGATCGAAAGACGTCTACCGTACTATAAAAATCTGGCGGCTATAGGGAGCTTTGATCTGTTGTGGGCGTTTCATCCCCCCCTAACCTCTTTGTAGCGCCGTCCCTGGCTCTTTGTATTTTGTCCAATGAGTACAAGCTAGCAAAATTGTGATTTTCAACAAGTTTGTAGATAATTCTGCAGCTGTTCATAAAAACAGACGTATTTCATTAGTTTCTTGCTGTCGTTCATTTTCCATTTTCAGCAAAAAAGTATTCACACTCTTTGCATACGCTACGTAAATGAGAGGGTGAGGGAGAAGTTGCTTAATAGTCTCACTTAGAAATTTGGTGCAGAGGAATCTTATAACCCTTCTTAAACAACATGATGCTTTTATAGAAATAAAAGTAAATACTATTTTCAAACCGATGAAAGTTCCAAGTAACTACGTAGGGGAAGGGTAATGTATTACTTCGTATGTAATTGGACTCTCCCACTACCAAATTTCTTATTAACACCTCCACATATTTTATTCTTTAGTTGTATTATCTGTATGTGTCTGCAGAATAAATTGTCCATGTTTGTGTTTTTGATGTTTTATTCACTACCACGAGTACTACAAATAACAAATATTCTGGTATATGTATATCGCAATGCACACCGGAGCTGCTTTTGCAAAAAACGTCCAAGCAGCCACACTGTTCGCGATCTCTCGCCTGACTGGCGCCACGTTCTTACTGGCGTGCGTATAAAGAAAACAAATGCATGTTGCTATGCGCGCAAAGCGCTGTGTTCTTGATGTGACATTTCCAATGAAAATAACACATGATTATCATACAGTCCATATATTGCACATAAATAAATTATGTGTACTTCTTTTGAATTTGTGGTAATAATCCACGTTTATACGTAAATTAGTCTTTGACAGAGATGGAAAATGAAGCGCCAGCAGAGAACAATGGTGCCACTGAAGTTGAAATTCATCTAATAAAGTGATTTTAGGTGCGTCGGGACACACACGACAGTGTTTTGTGCCCATCAATGTAATAAAAACAGTTAGATGGAATGAGGGTTTTATTTCGTAAGCTAACTTTTATCAAGGCCCTTGCTCCCCATAATCGGAGGATCTGAGCATGCCTAAAATTCCTTAGACCTATACAGAAATAGAGTTACATTACATAGTGTTATTTGTCGTATATCCAGAAAGTTGAGTGATTTGCTTTATTTTACTTCGCTTTTTGTGCCACTTTTGGCCAATTTGCGAAGATGGGGACGAGTGATGAATTGATGAAATTGATGAATGGACACTCACAGTCATCCGCGCCCAAGCAGGAATTCGAACCCAGGGGGCCTGGCGTCGTAGCGCGATGTTTCAAACCACTCCCCCACGGTGGCCGGACCCAGAAAGTTGAAAGTGAATGCAATTTTTATGGTGTGTTTTGTATGGTCATTATCAATAGTAAGTCTGTCATATTATTCCACTAAATAATGTCTTTGGAAAAGAAAAAAAACAACATAATTAATGTATTTTATTTTGCATAAGACCTATGCCTAAAAGTACTTTTGTATATGATGACACAGAACTATCTTATGTTGCGATTTATCCTTGGGTCTGACTGTAATATATATATGTAATTGGTGAAAAAATAACGCATTAAACGCATAAACGCATAAACTTACAAATCATGAAAGGAGTCAAATCGAAATTAAATTGAACGGAAGTTCAAAATGTTTAAAAATAGCACTATTTCCATAACAGATCATCAAGTATGTTTTTTACCATTGACCCTCAGAAATATCTCAAACTGACAATGAACATTCATTGAACTTATTTATGATCGACAGCTAAAAAGTCATTCATTTGCGTGACTGGTTGAAAATCCACCACCAGATAGAATTTACATAATATTTACCTAAAAACTTTGGGTACAGTCACCTTCCACCTAAAAAAAATCCCTTGGTAATGGACTATCGTGTTCTCACAAAAAAAAGTTATAATTTGGAACAATTTCTCTTTTGTAGGCAAATCTTTTGTAAAGGTGTACTTCAGTCTGTGCAACCAGCCCTTCCCATTTGTGAACAATATACTGGGGAAATCCCGCGTCCTTCACTGTTGTCATGGATCGCATAGTGAAGAACTGTTTACAAGCATCGCCCAAACCATTGATTCTCCCCCAAAACCTTTCCCTGCCTTCTTTTTTTCTTTTCCTAGCTCTCAGCATGCGGTTTTCTTGGAAGACTGGCCGATTGTGAAAAAAAAAAAAAAAGAGGCAAGGGAGTGTGGTGGGGGGTGGGGGGGGGGGGTTGAGCGCGAGCGGTACAGAGGGGGAAACGGCTAGCGCGACCAGCTTAGAAAAGTCGAAGTTAAAATTTACATACATTGCTCTGTACGTCGAAAAACTACAGACATTCTAAAGAAAATTATGTAAGATCAGTTTCATTTCTTTGCTGTAGAAGAACAGTTGAAGCTTTCTTGCGCTTTAAAATGTTGATTTAAGTTATTACATACAATTGGCGAGCAAGAATTTTACGAAATTGAGATAAGGAAAACTACGTAATAAATAATGTATTTAAAAAAAGGCTGCGCGACATGACTAACTTCATATTTGAACTTTTACTCAGTAAAATTTAAATGCCACACACTTGACTGTTCGAGCACAGAACGTCGACGCAAGAACCTATTTTTTAGGTATCATCACCAGCGGTGATACGGGCTCTTAAGACAAAATAATCCGCAATATATACAAAAAATTGTTAAGATTTAAAATGCCGGACGCTTCCGTAATTTCTATCCTACTTCTTATACTCACAAAATACGTAGTCCCGATGAAGTATCTGAGGTTAACATGTGGGGGTGACGTGTAGAAATTGTTAATTGACGTGTAGAAGTTGTAAAATAAGGTTTTCTATTACCGCAATTATTCTCCGTATACAAGCATGGAAACCATGTTTCATGATATGAACACGTGACGTTCCGAAAATGGCGTCTTCCGTGTGGAAAAATTGTTTGCCATTATATTGCTACACAAGTAAGATTTCGTTAATGTATGTGCTCACAATTGACCATCAAACAATGCCCTGATATCCCCACGAACCATTCCAGGTTAGGTTAGGTTAGGTTAGGCAAGCATAATTCAAATTCTGTTCTTAAAACAATTCACATGTATTTCGAAAAAAAAATACTTTCTATCCGCTTATTTCCCATGTTCAAACGCGACCCCAACATTTTAATTTCAGGTTCGTGATTACGAGGCCTCAATTAATGATTATGCCAAAAAAGAAATCGGAGAGGCGTCCGGTATTATAAAATCGCTTCAAAAAATTAATAATTATAACAGAAAGAAATACTTTTTTCATTGAAGAATAAATACCAAAATAATATACAAAAAAAAATTTAAATAACATTGTCATTTATTTGAAAATAATATTACTACGATGATCTCCATTTCGTTCCAAACATTCTGTGAGTAAGATAGGAATTTGAGCCATCTTTCCCGGATCCGATCTTCAAGTTCATTGGGAGTTGATTGAAAGTATTTTTCTTTCAATTACCTACAATGAAAATTATCACACGTGAACAGATCCGGTGATCCGGCTTCGCCAACACGGTTGTCTATTTTCTAATATGCTTTCACAGCGAATGCGCTTTGTGTCCCGCTCTACGGCTCCAGCATAAATAAATGCTAAAGAAAGGGATGCAAGATGGCGGTAGTCATGTGATATCTCTGGTACAACAAAGAGCTATATCCAGTGTTGCAAAATCGCCAGATTCATTGCCGCACCATACATTTCAGTTTCGCAATAGTTGTGAATAGGTACACCCAACGGCGAAAGAAACAGTAGGCGAATTGTCCACCACCATTTTCATTCGTTCTGAATTACACAATGTGATGACAATGAATTAAAATAATGACTTCAATAAGCAGAGAACAATGCCTGCTTCCAACCAACATAGTTTCATTCCTTAAAACAACACAGGATGTAGAATAAAAAAAATAATGAAAATAGCGGGGGACAATTTGCCTACTATTATCTTTGCCGTTGACTGTACGCCTCAAACAGTCTGGTTCTTCTTGTCTGCGAACAGATGAACGTCAATATCGTCCATGCTAATTCTGTCTGTTCAAAACAGAAGTGTATCATGCTTACAGCGAAAGCCTTTCCGTGTCTGAATGTTGTATTTCAATACAACTTTGAAAAGGGTCGTCAAAGCAATAAGATTTGCTTAACGTCCCCACAACTGATGCCGTGACTTGGTTACGAGGTCTCTCGCTCGTGTGAATCGCTCAGTGTATTTACGACACACCAGACCACATAGCACAGGCTTCGTGGCGTCATAATCTGAACACAACTCTATGGACTAGAATTGCTTTGACACAGCTCACAGCTAGTGGTTCTGCTGGCAACAACTGTTTATTTAAATTGCAAATAAAGCATTACATGGAATTTTAAGTAGAAAAGTATGGCTTGTTCTGGGTTTGAATTTGAAATACATACTGTGGTACAGTGAGATCCATAACAGGCCCGTACCCAGGATTTTTTGAGGGGGTCAATTATTAAGTAATTAATTAATATCATCATAATTAATATCATAAACATATATAAACAAATGAATTTGCTACATTTATAAACTAAGCAAATTAATTGCTTTAACAACTGGTTCAAATGTCAAGAAATTTCAATAAGTGTTAGACTTTATTTAATTATTGCTCTATATTAATAATGATAATTACATTTTCATACTTTTATTGTGTTATGTTTCTATAATGGTGTTAATCAATTAATGGTATCTCGAAAGGAAATGTTTCCTTATCAGACTTGTTGCTAGAAATTTCAGCGCCCGGGACGAGAATAGATTTTCACACCCTCAGCACCGAATTTGCACCCCCCTTACCTAGATGTAGCTGGCATACTTAGACATTGAAGAAATTGTATGTACCTACTGTTTTCCGTTAAATCCGATGAAATGAAAACTTAACATTCAAGAAATGTGGCTAATAAAAGGGCAGTCGCTTCGGTTGTGCATCCCACATTATCTTCATTCAAGCAGTCTGTGTTATTGTTCAAATCTGCAAGCTCGATTGCAAATTAAAGATAACTAACTAGGTGGAGGGACAAAGAATGAGAGACTTTAAGAAGACTTAGTTTCCTATTAAATTAACTTGTAAGTGCTAATTCCTATTCCCGATGAAAGAAAGTGAGAAATAACAGGTCGGTTTAATTTCTGTGTTACAGGGGCCTAAGGTGACAATGACAACCTCCTTCGCACTTACGGTTCCATTCCTTACTAGTCCAATTTCATATAATTTTAAAATCTTATCGTATGGCTGTAGATATACGTTTTAACCCCATGATGTTACCAGCCCGAGAGAGAGAGAGAAAGAGAACAAGAGATGTATGCAACATTCACACACAGACAGACATCATTCTTTGTTTTTTCTTTTTTGTATGTTTTTTATGATATTCGTGTTAGTAGAGTATGTTTGAAGTCAAAACTAATTGCTTATCTTTGTTGTTATAACACAAAATCTTAACCTCTGAAAATTTTAATAGAATTAATTTAAACACACGAGAGAAACAGGACATGACATGGAGTGGGAAGAGGCTAAGTCGATAGGAAGGGAGAAAAGAATGCTAGTGAGAAAATGGAAAGAGGCCAAGGAAATAGAGAAGATAGGTGAAGAAGACACAATGAACTGGAAGGGGGGACTGATGATAAACAAAGACTGGAAGAAGGTGTTAGAAAGAGTGGAAAGGACAAGAGAAAAAGAGGAGAGAAGAAGGAAGAATAATGAAGAAAATAGAGCGAGATAAAGAGTCCAACCACATTCACTTTCAGGTGAAAGTAAATTTGACAAGGGAAAGCCACCTGCTAGAATGTTCCAGAACAACTTTCTAATAGTCTGCAAGGGAGTATTTTTGTGTATATATATCGTCCTGTTCTTGTACCTTGTTACATTTGTACTTGGTACATAGTCTGAAGAAGACCTTGCTAGAAGGTTGAAACGTTACGTTTAGTTTAAGTTTTATAATAAAATAAGTTTCTGCCTTGGTCAGCATATTGAGTTTTTCATATCATGGAAACAAGGTTTAATGGTGTTATAATTTGTTTTATGCAATGAGAGCTTCAAGAACTGACACAAAACACCAAACAATCTGCTTACACCCTCTGAACCAGTATACGTAACAATACAGTCCTTACAAATAGGATGAAGATAAAACCATACGAAAATAGTCATTGACAATTTTCTGAGCAATACTAATGGATCCCACTGTACAACAATAACCTAGCATTCTAAACATGTCTGAGAATACATGATCAAGACATCAATAAATTCTTAATGAAGCACACTAGGAGCTTCGTTAACAAATTCTACCTAGAAAATGTTGAAAAAATATTATGAACCCTTTCCTCCCGGAATCCGGATTGCCTCTGAAATGCGGATTGTCTACGAAATCCAGATGGCATCCGAATAGCTTCCGATATCCAGATTTCCGCCATAATGCGGATTCCCTCCGTAATCGATATTTAGTGTGAAATCAGGATCCCCATGAAATCCATATTCGGTCCAAAATCCAGATATCAGGATTCCCTCCGAAATACACATTGCCCCCGAAACCGTTTTTTTTTTTTTTTTTTTCAAAATCCAAATTGCCTCAGAAATCCGAATTCGCTGAAAAATCGTTATTGAGTTCGAAATCCGGATATTAAAATTTCAGTATTCCGGATGTTTTTGACCATCCACAATTGCATTTACACAATTTTCTGAAAACTTTTAATATTTGTTCCTATGTATATGCTTCTAGTACATCTTATTTAAAAACAATGATTTTCGCAAGTAACACAACAAACGCATACATCACTTTAGCTCTGTCGAACCTAGTCAGAGAATATAAACCAATGTATTCATCAATATCCTTCCTTCTTTAATAATTTAGACATCTGCTTTTATCAGGACGGTTATAGTCTTACGTTTGTGTAATCCATATTTGGAGTGTCAATTTGTAGCAAGATTCACAATATACAAAGATATGAGGTAATATTTTTAGTGTAGCTACAAATAAAAGTTTTGTTTAAGTACTTTTTAATCTGGTAATTACAAAAATCAGTTGAGAAGAAATATATCATCAATAATTAATGACAAAAATTACATTTCCCAATTTATATACACACTTGCAAAAAATATCGCAATTTTATGCAAGTTTATAATAAAGTTTGATTAATTACAGTCTTAGTGAAATTGTGATTAAAAATCCATTGAATATCGAATTTCCTCCTAGAATGCACATAGGTTGGAATGTGTTTATTTATACCATTATAAGAAGAAATGTGCAAAATTAGATCTCCAATTGTTTGTATCTATAAATCCCTTATTCGTGAACTTGAAATGGATTATGATCAATGTTAGTAACTTATTTCATTATTTGCTTAAACATTTTTGTTCTTTCAGAATCAGCTTAAAATAATAAACATGATTTTCAAATTTGCAAAAATATCAGGACAGATTGGTTTTGAAAGCATTACACCCTTTGTATCCCTAATATTCAGATCCGCAAATACGTATAATTGATTATTTAAATAAATGCAAGAAACTAAAGCTATGCACTGGGAAGAATTATAATTGATTATGAAAGAAAATATAAGGAGCTAATATTGTGTACTGAGAAGGTTTATTTAAACAATGACATTTCACGGTTATCAATATGAGTGTAATCAATTGCATTCCATTTTTAATAACGTAAAATAGACATGTTAAAAATGTATCTTATCAATAATTTAACTTTTAAAACAAGTGGAATTATTCATTTTTCGTTGCTCATGAACATTCGCATAAAAAATAAAAATAACAACTAAAGGGTGTTTTTTTAAGAGTGATAGAACTTTCGATAGGGATAGCTGTCATTTGTTTTGTTTTGATGACATGTTGTTTTGTCATTTCATATCAGTGAGCATTGGCAAATGATCATGGAAAGACTGACTCCGCAACAACGTTTACAAATTGTGGAAATATATTTCCAAAATCAATGTTCTGTTCGCCAAACGTATAGAGCACTTCGGAAATATCGGTGCTGTCAGTGAATTGGCCTCACAAGATCATGGGACCTAACGCCACTGGATTATTTTCTTTGGGATATCTAAAGTCTCTGGTTTATGCTGATAAACCAGCAAAAATTGACGCTTTGGAAGCCAACATAACTCGTGTTATTAACGACATACGTCCCCAATTACTTGAAAGAGTGGTTCAAAATTGGACTGATGGAATCCGGTTCATCACAGCTAGTCGTGGTGGACATATGCCGGAAATTATTTTCAAAAAGTAAATGTCAGAAAGTTATCTTTCAAATAAAAACACAATTGGCTTCAAACTTATTTTTTTATGTGTTTTATTTCAATTCAAAGTTCTATCACTCTAAAAAAAACACCCTATACTTCTTCTCAATACTTGGACTGAGTCTCAATTTAGAAGTGTGAACGATCCGACTAGGAAGGACGAATTAAAGAAAATCACGTGATCGTACAACATTAGCGCACAGAAATATTATCGTATCAACACACTCTGATACACATGGCCTGTTTCTATATGGCACTTAATCAAACTTGGATACAAGGTGAAAATAATCCATTAAATTAGGCACACATACATAAATCTACATAAGGTGAAAATAAGTTTCGTAGAATCTTCAATCTGCTATTATGTGTTTACTGAAATTTTATCATAGGATGACTTCCAGCAATAATAATAATAGTGATTATAATAATAACAATAATTAGTCTATTATATATGTACACACACAGTGGCGTTGCACTGGAGTCACACCTTCCCCTTGCGCTACATTAAGTCTAAAAACATTCCGTTACCTGCATTAAAGGTGAAAAGAATACTGAATTGAATATGAAGGGGGAGGTGAAAAGTTCGTGGCCCGACCATATTCCCAAACGATTTGATGGAAGGTTAAACTATTATGTCTTGTATGCTCACCAAAAGTCGGAACATTCATAAATCTTTCCCTTTTCTTACGTACTACGTAGTGAGCATGTTTGCCCAGTAGGCGAGATTTCACAAACACATAAACCAGGGCTGTGATGATTTTTCTCCCTTCAGAACCAGTCTTCGAAGGAGATCAATGTGGAAGTGGGCAACACCTCGCAGGACTCTGCTGCACTACGCTACCATGTGGTGTTCAGCAGTATATCCGACATATGGCAAAATGTAGTAGTCATGTACTTACTTGAGCAGGAAGGAGTGTGTGGTGGCTTTCGAGCGTCACTTCGTAGCTGACTGTTATTGTCTTTTGAAGTTAATATGAGTAGTTATTGTTCTGGATTTCGTGGGGTTTATTGATATTTTGTTTGGCATATTTTTGTGTAGCCTAAAGCCCTTATGGCTGCTTGTTACAATAAAACTCAAAGTATTTGAAAATTGTAGCTTAAATTATTTTCCTTAGCGTTGTTGCCTTGTAATCAAGGGGTCCCGGGTTCGATATCCGGTGGATGCATAGGTGGTTCGGATCCCACTTTAAACTGTAGGTAGAGTCCCGATTAGCCTTACTGTGCATAATGTGGACTTATAATACCAACTCAACTCAACTCAAATGATTTTCTTGAGACCTCTACGGTAGCCATTAGAAAACGTCCACTCCATTCATTCGTCGCTACTCGTCGAGTAAAATCTGTTAAGGTTTGTGACGTCTTCCTCTCAATAGCAAATTTGTCATAATACGCAGCTGTGAACAAGTGGGTGGCGCAGTTTAAGCGTGGTGAATTATTAATTCCCGACGCAGGGATACCAAAAACGGTGATCGTTCCTCAAATCATCGATCAAATCGATCACCAGGTTCTGGCAAACCGCTCCATACCAGCGAAACCTGTGGCAGAGACTCTGGCATTTCACGGAAGCGTGTTGGTTCCATAATTCACTACGATCTGCGCATGCGCAAAATCTCAGATAAATTGGTGGGAAAGAAACTCTCCACGGTACACAAGGGCGAGAGAATAGAGGCATCCAGGAAAATCATGTCCCATTTTGAACACGCCGAACAATTCCTGTCAATATTTGTTACCATGATCAGGACACAAAGCAACAGATGATGAGATGACGGCACTCTGGATCACCTTGATCCTAAGAAGTTCAAAGCACTAACGTATGCAGGGAAGGCCTTTGCATCATTTTTATCGGATAAGGATAGCGTGTTACTTATCGATTACCCTGGAGTCACGTAATGGTTCGGATCCAACTTTATTAAACTGTAGGTCCAATCCCGATTTGCCTTAAAAAACTTAAAAGCACCAACTCAATGATAGATTTCCTACCCATGGGCCAGGCAGTTTAGGCAAAGTACTACAGAAAATAACTCACCCGACTGAAATAGATTATGAGGCAGCAACACCGTTGAACGCTATTGGCAACACACTTACATTCCTTTTCCGGAATGTCTGGAGTAAGAGAACGCGAACGCGTCCTTAGCGCACGTTGCGGCTGTGTGCCTCGTCCAATGAACGCGCGGAGGGGAGGGGTCGCGCAAGAGGGGCGACTCGATTGGTGCACTAGTTCTATAGTAAACATGACAGCTCGCAAGCCTACTAGGGGAATTCTGCATTCTGCACCCTTCCCCACCTAGTCTGGCCCCACCCACAAGCTTTCACCTCTGCACGTAGCTACTCCACACATTCCGGAAAAGGAATATAGGCTTTACATGTCTTTAGGATCCTCCCTACTTTCCTGATTCGGCTATATCAGACTACCTATTCCTATCGCAACTCAAATATCATCTAAAGGGACGCCAATTTTTACCCGATCAGGAGGTGATTACTGCGGAAGGTTAGTGTAAGGAGCAAACTTCAGATTTTTTAAGCGGTCTGCACAAGTTGGCGCATAGTGTCAGAAAGTGCTTTGAGCTTTGAAATGAGTACGTTAAGTAACTGTGATATTTCGTCATTCCCATTGTATTCCTTCTGAGTCGGCCACGAACTTTTGAACACTCGCTAATACGTATGTCTTACATAGGTTACGATCAAAATGTTGGAAATTATTTTTCTCTTACTAAACGTGACAATATTGAATACTACAAGTTCACAACCTACACAGTAATATTTTACTTTTAACATAAATATTTCTCACTTGACTTTAAAATGGGGAAAAATGAAAACTATTGCTTCATTTTATTCGAATAATAACGAAAATAGTAACATAATAATAAATAGTATTTACTGATTGGATTGGGTTATTTTACGTTAATTTTCTGCTTCCTTTGGCTATCGCGACGATAAAATAGTATTAATAATAAATAATCAAATATATTTGTAAGAATATGATTGGCTAGCAATCTGAAATTGGTATATTAAAATGAATTCATGGGTATATGCATATAAAATCAAGAACATTTTTCAAACTATGGTAACCAGATTTTGGAGCTTCCGTTCAAGACAAGGATTTTCACTTATAAGAAGTTGTCGTTCTCGGTTCGCGAAATGCAACTGAATTATTTATTTTAGTGGAATTCGGTCCACGCTGAGAAAATGCACTTGCTCTCTTCGGGAATCTGTATAACGCCTTATGTTGGTACATACAAAGTACCAGTATATGAAAGGAAAGTTTAACTGTGATGTAGACACGATTCGCCTTCTAAATAAAAATAATAATAATGCTACACATTAAACCTCAGAAGTGGGTCTGAGAAATGATCGCCTTCTTCTAGAAATTCACTTTCTAGTGCCATCTAGTAACACAAGGAGCACTCAGCTTTTCACACATCAGAAACCAAGATTAAGCCTGACATTGTGATCTTTCTTCCACAGACTACCCGGCCAATACAACACCTTAGCAAACCGATTTGACATTTTTAAAAACCAGCCAAGTTTAAAAAGGCTACTCTGTAACAACATGTAATTCACTTTATATCATATATGTATTTCACTTTATGTTATTATTCTTTATTGTTACTTCCATTGTTATCTTTGCTGTTATTTCCATTGTTATGTAAAATGTTCAACACTGTATTTGGAATGCTCTCGTAAATAAATAAATAAAAAATAACCCTTGTCTGTAAGAAAGTCACGAAGATAATAAAAATAGAATATATGAAGAATGATAATACATAATACAGGAAAAGATTACAAAATTAATAAAACAGTGGTAATAATGTAAACACAACAAAAATTGCATATAATACTAAAAGCGACAATATTATATGGTAATGAGAAAGTAAAATGTAAATTACTAGTTAGGACACAACAACAATTATAATCCTAACAGAAAATAATAAAAATGAGAAGAGGGAAATATTTCTCATAAATGGACCCTTAACTGGTTTTCATCCCGTTTCTGTTGCAACAGGTATTCTTGGGGCTTCTTTAAAATGTGGTACAATTATTGGTAGATTTAAGAGAGGTTGCAGTGACTTAGTCACCTAGTAAAGTTTCTGATGACTGTATTTGTTGATAGAGTTCTATGACCTACATTTTACCAATGGCAACATTTATCTCATTGATTGATTTGCTTTATTTTTCTTTGCTTTGTGTGCCACGTTTGGCTAATTTGCGAAGATAGGGACGAGTGATGATGACGAAATGGATGACTGGACAATCACAAGGATTCGAACGCGGGACCCCCGGCGTCGTATCGCGATATGCTAACCACTTCGCTAAGGGCGCCGGCAGGCAACATAGAAAACCTGATTTTCCCCAGAACACTCAATGTTTAACTTATTTTATCCCAAAGTAAGATTAGCGACAGGTTTTGGTGCTACGATATATGAGTTGTCTGGATGCAAGAATTATTCAGATATTAATTGATTGATTGAGTTGGCGTTTAATTCCACTTTTGGCACTGTACGGCTAACTGGGACTGGACGTAAATTTTAAAGTGGGATCCGAACCATTGTGCAAAGTGCCTCCATTATTCAGATATTAATGAACTAGATTACGCAGATATTTATAATCTTGGATATAAGGATATCTATCATCTAGATTACCTGAATTGCCACTAACTTGTACGAGGGCAACTATTTATATTTTGAGCCTTGGCAACACTGATTGAAGTTAGGCGCGATTTGACGTTTGCACGGAATCGTCTGGCATTATTGACCATAACGTACTTCAAATGTTTTGTCAATAGCTTCATTTGTGTTGTTTATGTTGCCTTGGAGATTGCGCGACAAGAATAAAATGGAATTAACTCGTGAACATTTTCGGGCGATGATTTTTTACGATTTTCGCGAAGGTCGTCCAAAATCAGTTGTTGTTCAAGAAAACATTGATGCTGTGCAAAACCTAATACTGCAAGATCGTCATGTGACACACTGTGAGATTGAGGCAACCATAGGCATTAGTTCCACCAGCATATATAAAATATTACATGATCATTTAGCTGTGAGAAAGGTACGCATGTTCTCGTTGGATCCCACACAATTTGACAAAAACTCAAAAAGACGCTAGCGTCAATTGGTGCAAACAAATGCTTAATAAATACAATCGTGGTGCTTCAAAAGACGTATATAAGATTGTAACAGGTGACGAATCATGGATATATATGCATATGAGCCGGAACGTAAACAGCAGTCGACTGTATGGGTGTTTCAAGATGAACCCAATCCAACAAAAGTTGTTCGCGCTCGAAGCACATCGAAACAAATGGTTGGCTGTTTTTTCGGGAAAACTGGTCATGTGGCAACTGTGCCTTTAGAGGAACGTAGAACGGTCAACTCTGAATGGTACACAACAATTTGTTTGCCAGAGGTCTTCGGTCAAATACGGAAAACAAACAAACGCCGTCGGATCATTCTTCATCAAGACAATGCCAGCTGTCACACATCTCGTCAAACAACCGCCTTTATGAACAGCCAAAAAATCGAATTGATGGGTCATCCGCCGTACAGTCCTGATTTGGCACCCAATGACTTCTTCTTGTTCCCGAATGTCAAGAATAAATTGCGTGGACAACTTTTTTCGTCGGCGGAAGACGCCGTTGATGCGTTCAAAAACCATATTATGGAGGTGTCTCAAGAAGATTGGAAAAACTGCTTTGACAAATGGTTCGAACGAATGCAAAAGTGTATTGACCATAAAGGAGAATACTTCGAAAAACAATAAAGCAGTTTTCAATGCCAAATTCCTGATTTTTCATTGTTAGGCTCAAAATATAAATAGTGACCCTCGTACTACTAGACCTGCTTTTTAAGAAGATCCTGCACAAATATGCGTTATTGTTGACAATTTTTTTTACACCTTTGCCGCAAAGAAAATTTACCCAAAACGCCGAGAAGAAATGTAACGGTATCGAAAAAGTATTATCAAGCTGCAGGAATTTTGAAGCGAAACTAAAGCTACAGCTGATGCTGGGTGGACCTCAGACCCTCGCAATTTTTTTTAAAAAAAATGTAGCGCCGCTACAGCTACACATTTTGTATCTAGCTAGAGTGGCGCGCTACTTTTGGCCACTCTTTTTGTAGTGGCCAAAATAAAGAAAGAAACATAATGTACATAAATACGAACATTTTGATAGTAATACATTCATTTCTAGAAATATTAAAAGAACATAATGTACGTTCATGTAGGATTGAGTTACTGAATGGTTTTGTTCATATCTGCCACTTTTGGATAATTGGGAAGATAAGGTTGATTTTAATTGAGGTTTTAAGTCGACTTTATGCACAGAGAGATTAATTGGAACTCAATTTACATTTTGAAGTGGGATCCGAACCACCGTGCAATGTGTCTTAACCGGGTATCGAACACGGGACCCCTAGATTACAAGCCGACGACTTTTCCATCGGGACAGCACCTAGATATTAAACTAGGATACGAATTGCTATGTGCCTCCGCAGGCTTCGAACCCGTGAACTCTTGATTACAAGGCGACGTCAGCAACATCGTAGGAGAACCTGAGTAATGTAACTACAAAAAAATGCTGTTTTCAGCTTTCATTTAACCAACTGCTCTGAACAGCTACATTTTGAGTCATATCAAAATATCTCCCTAATCCTGAGCAGTAAGGTTGACTAACGTATATCTGATTTATTCACTCTTTTTAATCCTCTAAGATATTCCTACGAATTCATGTCCTTTCTTCTGTAAATATGATAAATTTGAGTTGCATCTCTTTGGTTCTAGCACGGGGTATAATAAATTGACGAAGCCACACTATAGCTCATGTATACTGTTACGGCGGGCGCTCTAAGAGCTGTCAAGGTGAATGGGGAGCGGAGGAATATGCCGCAGATCACACAGAAAATAGCAGTGGCGCCGAGAGTTATAACGCGGCGGGAGGAAGTACTACGTACACTTCTACAAGCTGCTGCGTTTCTTATCGCGATTGGTCACCTCCCTGCTTCACACTTCCCTTGCTAGCATGTAGGGTGCACACCGTAGGACTTAACAATAGCTATAAATATTAACGCCAATTCTCAGGCCTGAATTCGAACCCGTTACCTTTGGCTCGCTGTGCTAAGCACACCACCACGGAGGTCGACCCACATTCATGTCGAAATATGTGTACGTAAGGATTTTGTAGATATTAGAATCAATTTTGGTGAAAGTACATTAATATTGTAATCATTTAATGCTGTTTATTATGCTCTAAGAAAGGAAAATAAAGGAAACAAAATATATGTACTGATGAGGTGTAGCTCATTCGGAAAGAAATGTAATATGTAAACTGTAAATACACTTAAATTTCTCTTAATTATAAATTCAGTACTTTATATAGGAAAAAATAGGAAACATTGCTAATCATGTTAAACCGTAGATAGTGTCATTATCATTAAACTGCAAATAAATATGGAAGATGATACTTTGCAAACTACCATTAAAAAAAAATCCAAAATTCAGTTTCAAATTCTTTAGAAAATATTTAGTTACATTTATAGAGTACATCCAGAATGTTTTATTATCCTTGGAAGAAAAGTTACTGAAATTATCATTAACACACTCAACAAACATTTCCATGGTAGATTCATGTAGCTATACCGGGTGTACCAAAAGTCCCCTTACCACCACTTTGAATTGTAGACAAACGTGCAAAATGTTATTTTAACAGCATCCGTATGATGAGGGGATGGTATACCAATAAATCAGACAAATAGCTACCATTTACTTCACAGGATCTGTGTGGACACCGCCATTTTCATGGCACAGTATTATTCACCTCCAGGTGCTATGTGAAATCCTACGTAACATGGCTGGTGTGAAGGAAGCAAACGCACTGCGAACAGCTTCTTGAAGTTCCTCAGTTGTCCGATAGAGAATATGGGCTACTTTCTGCTTGAATGCCCCATAGCGCATTATCACAAGATGTCAGATCTGGACTTCGGGGTGGCCATTTTAAGAGAATACCTGAATGATATGTTCAGAGACAAATGGATTGGACGAGGATCGCCAAATTTACCAGCACCTCTAAAATGGCCAACCCGAATTCCAGATCTGTCATATTGTGATAATGCGCTATGGGGGCATTCAAACAGAAAGTCGCCCATAACCGCTATCGGACAACTGAGGAACTTCAAGAAGCTGTTCGCAGTGCGTTTGCTTCCCTCACATCAGTAATGTTACGGAGAATTTCACATAGCACCTGGAGGTGAATAATACTGTTCCATGAAAATGGCGGTGTGCACACAGATCCTGTGGAGTAAATGGTAGTCATTTGTTTGATTTATTGGTATACTATCCCCTCATCATACGCATGCTGTTAAAATAACATTTTTCACGTTTGTCTACAATTCAAAGTGGGGGTAATGAGACTTTTGGTACACCCTATAGTATCAAAAACGGAGAAAAATGTATTTTTACATATATATTTTTAAATTTGCTGTAATCAAAGTGTTCGAATATTTTATAGGGTCGTATACTAGAAAAAGCATTTCTATAAGAATAGCATATGTATATGTATGGCAACAAAGAACACACAAGCAATTTTAAGTGTGTTTTTAAAAAAACATCAAAGAAATTTTAATAAACAAATTCATCAAAAATGATTTTTTTAATAAGAATCATGATTTTCATTCACCCTGTTTATGAATATTAATAGAATGACAGACTCATCGCACAATTGTTTAGTACATGAGCTGAGTTCCTTGTCATAGTAGACAAATAGGAAGTAGATGCTCTAAGCGACCAGTATTGATCCACTTGTTCTTTTCCACGTTTGACTCTAAGCAGTCGCCTGCTGCACAGAGCCTAATTTCGCCAGGGACAAAACCCGACGCCTGAGAAGCGGGGGCTAAGCGAATTAGGGCGCTTGATGTATGGAGCAGACTGGCCGTCAGTCAGCTGTTCGCGGCGTGAGCGAGGGAATGGGTTGTTAAGAGCTTCTCGTTGCAGGCAACAGGCGGATAATTCGATACTAGAGGATATATGTTTTAAAAAAGGGGGGAGAAACGACCCAATCGAAATTTCCCTCTCGTGATGTTAAATCACCATTTAAATCAGTCCTGAAATGCACAGCTTCGTCCAACTCTTTGACATCGTGGCCATAAATGCATTCTACAAAAGTAATGCTTTTCTGAATGTTAGTGAAAATGTTTCTAACTGCGGTGGAGCCAAGCGTCTCTCTCTATAAATATCTAGTATTTAAAAATGAACGGTTCTTGTACTGCGACAAGTCATTTTGTATACACAACTTTTTCGTGCTGGTATTTGTCTACGTGGGCAATGAAACAATGCATTGCTGATGCTTTGTCAATTCAGGAAATATATTTTTTTGCAATGTGGAATTAGAGTCGCGGTGGTATAGTCGATAGGCTGCCTGACTCCCTATCGATTAGTGAGATGGGTGTTCTAAGGTCGGATGTCTACAGGCCTTATCGCTGCATAAGCGGTTCTGGGGCTCACCCAGGCTCACATAAATAGGTACATGTCAGAAACCCGTGGAGCGTAAAGGCGCTCGGAGGGTTGTGCTGATCACATCACCTCCAAAATGGCCGAGTTCGAGAATATGTGGCGAGGCCCTAACCTACACATCGCCTAAATGTGCCATCCTTGCATGGTGTGGTATGTACTAAAGGGAACTTTACCTTTTACCTTAACTAGAACGGAATGTTTATTTGCGGTAGAATATATATATATATATATATGTATGTATGTATGTATGTATGTATGTATATATATATATATATATATATATATATATGTATGTATGTATGTATGTATGTATATATATATATATATATATATATATATATATATATATATATATATATATATATATATATATATATATATATGTTTTCTCTTTGGTCGCATTTCCCTTCAACGTCGCCACAGGGAAGGGGTTAACAACGTTAGTTATAAGTTCTCCATTCCCTACTGCTTTTAAGTACGCATGCTTAGAGTAACGCTATGCATTCACAGCCTCGGACCTGTTGAGACAGGATGTCTCGCTCGTCTCACTCTTCGACGCCCGAGTCAAGGGCGAAACGCCGTAGGGAGTCACCGTGCTGGAGTGAAGCTCCGAAAGCAAGTTTTTCGTCAAGCTCATATGGTTTCCAACAGAAGGAGTGCGCTCCGTTCTGCAACGAAAAACATATTCGGCCAATTTTTGTCTACACTCTTCAATATTCTGCTATTGTTGAAAAAGGAAACACGCTTACCGCCCACGTTCGTCTGTTCGAGAAAACAACTTAGGGTACATTGTGAAACTGTCTCCGACTTCAACAGAGTTTGGTGTTTTCTGCAATTCTGGGAATAAAGGACGCCCTGCCGCTATGGCTGTAGGATCAGCAGCAAAGTACGATGTACTGAACATAATTCATAATTGTTGTACAATATACCCGAAGTTGCGACACCAGTACATGTTCCTTTAAAACAAGATGCTGTCACGGTAAAGTGATGACGACGAAGACGAGGAAAAAAACGGTAACGCTATGTTTCGAGAGAATATCTTTTCTCTCGTCTTCGGATGAACAGATTTCCTTTTGCCAGTGGTGAGGTGCCGTGCAGTAATTGGTTATCGCGCGTGATTTGTAGTAAAATCACACTTCTGTCAATCCCCACGTCCGGTAAAACTAACGTTGTGCACATGAAGACGAAGAAAGAGGGTTAGAATAATCAAAGACACAATATAGGAGACAATGGAAAATGTCAAATTAATATTGCTTGCTTAAACTAATGTAAGGTTTGCATGTTACAATCGCCTTCATTTGATACACTTTAACATCATCAATCACAAAACTTCATCGCTTCAGGCTTGTTGCAAGAAGTTCATGCCCTGCAGTCGAGAAGAAAATTGCCTTGCACCTAACTAACTCTGCAGCCTTCTTAAACCCGAAGGTTTCTGCCTGCAACAACACAATCCTTCCATCTGTCCCTATCCTGAGCAAGATCTATCCACTCTTATCCATCCTTACCGATTTCCTTTAAATCCACCTCTCTTCATTCTCATCTTGGCCTTCCTACAGGTCTCTTACCATCAGGTTTCCCAACAAGAATACCGTAAACTCCTCTTTCCTCTCCGATTCTTGCCACATGGCCTGCCAACCTAAGTCTTCTTGATTTAAATATTCTAATAATATCTGGAGATAAGTACAACTTATGCAGTTCTAAAATCTGTAACCGTCTTCACTCACCTGTGTCCTCATCCGTTTTAGGCTCCACCAACCTCTTTGATGATTTTATTTTCAAATGCTCTAAATTTATGTTCCTCTCTCAATGTAAGGGACCAAGTTTCGCATCCATATAATACTAAAGGTAAAAATACTGTTTTGTACATTTTAACTTTTAGTTTCTTAGATATTATACGAGAAGATAATATTTTATGAAGAGAAAAGTAACACGCATTCCCTGAATTAAGCCTGATTTTTATTGGGATTCTTGCACCTACTCATGAAAAACTCATATATATATATCGATTTTGTGTTCTGATCAAAAATACTATCAATTAAGTAGACATCATTCTCCGCACTCTCTCTCACATTATCCTACGTACTCACCACATACTTAAGATACAGTTTGCTCACTCGGACTATTTTAGCAAGAAATGTGGAATATGAGGCACTGGTTGACAGGCCAAAAGAAGATTCTTCTCAACTTCTTCTAATTAAAATTTTGTTAATGATAAAGTTTGCGAAAGTCTTGGAAAAAGATGGAAGTGGTTATTTTATTTTTGTAGAATTTTTTCCCCGAATCTGAAAATAGCAAAATCAAAGGAAGGTAATTTTCCTAAGACGTGAGAGAAGGAAATTTCCTTAAAGATAAAATCTTTGAATATTTTTTCTAAACTATCGATTTATCCACTTGGTCTTCATTCAAAGCAGGGGTGAGTGGACTTCTAGCAAATTGAAAAGAAGAGAACTATCTAGTAACAGAAATTCAAAAGTTATTATAAGAAATGAGTTGTTTTAAGTACCGTCCTGCACCACAAGGAGCACTCAGCTTTTCACATATCAGAAACCAAGATTAAGCCTAATACAGCGTTCTCTCTTCTACAGACTACCCGGCCAATACAACAGTCTATCTACCAAACCAAGTTGATATCTTTGAAAACCAGGCGAGTTTAAGAAGGCTACTGTGTAACAACGTGTAATTAATTAACTTTATCTCATATATGTATTTAGTTTATGTTATTATTCTTTATTGTTACTTTCATTGTTATTCTTTGTTATTTCCATTGTTATTACATTTCAATGTAAAATGGCCAAAGCTGTATTTGGAATCCTCTGGTAAATAAAAATAAATAAAATATGTTGTTAAAGATTCGTCATCTCCTTCTGATCTCGGCATATTTCCAAGATTCCTCGATGATGTGAGCGATGAAAAGCTCCATCATAACATTTCTGAAGTTGAATGCCGTTAACAGGACGATGGGACTCATCGACGTTTGGAGATTATCGCTGATCTCGCAAGCCAAATAAGCAACAGCCCTTGAAAAGGAGGTACTTTCGGCAGTTTTATGAGTATGCATATGAATTTATATTTTACCCATTCACTTTTTTTATATTTTCATTATGAATTGATAAATAGTTCACTGTTAATTTCATTGATCAACTGTGTCATCGTTCATTTGAGTGATGTCCGTTTCATAGGACTGCAAGTTAATTCTATACATTCCTATAAATACTGAAACAGCATCATTGTGGCCATTTTCGAATTCAGCGCTTTCTTTTCTATAGAAGATAGTTAATTTCACTGTGGTAGCAAGGAAAAGTTATAATTTGTTTACTATTGCAATGACTCGGTGCGGTGGAAAAAGAGTTTTAATTTGTAATGATGGTTTAATGTTTCGGTGACTGAAATTCTTGAAAAGTTGATACCGATAGTTGACGTGCGTGGTGTGAATGCTTCAATGCAAAGTTTGTCGAGACAATCAATCTGGCCTACCTCAGAGCAAAACAACAATTGTGAACTAGGTTGGACACTTTGCGTTCAACCAATTGCAAACAGACAGGACAATATTTTCTGAGCGTTAGTTTATCAACCAAACTTGCTCTGTTTCAAAGTTCACATATTTTAACATATGAAGTGCTAATTGTTATTTTTGGTTGATTGATTTGCTGTTTAAGTCCACTTTATGCACACTAAGGCTAATCTGGACTGGACCTACAATTTAAATTGGATCCGAACCACTAAGTGCCTCCGCCGGGAAACGAACAAGTCGATGACGCTTCCACTGTGCCATCAGGGAGGCATTAATTGTTATGCATATGCTGTCATTTCTAACTATCCAAAGAATTAACACCACAAAAGGACAGAGGTGTTAATGTGAAAATCACTCAAACAATCAATCAGAAAAGTAGGCCAGGAAAGTACAGTGATTAGCAAGCCAAGCATCTTTATGTCTTTCAGACGAAGCAACTACTGCTAGGCAATTGCTGCTTCTGTTGTTTTTTATTAGTTAATTCCAAGTTTTCATTCTCGGCGATAGTGGTTTCTAGGCTATCGTTAGTCGTCCGGAAGTTACTCATTGATGGCAACCTCTGTAAGCACGCTTTGTTTGGATTGAGGCTTTCCAAGTTCTTATCGTATAACAGACATGCCGGGCCCTATGGCCGAGTGGTTAGTACATCGCGCTGCGACGCCAAGGGTCCGGAGTTCGAATCCCACTCGGGCTTGGTTGTTTTGACTGTCCATTCATCAATTTCATCATTTCATCACTCATCCCCATCTTCGCAAATTAGCCAAGAAGCACAAAACGCGAAGTAAAATAAAGTAAATCAGTCAATCAACAGACATGAAATTTGTGTCGTTTGGTTCGAGGGGATTCTCGCATTTCCCTATAAGAAATGGTTGCTATTTTAGTACCCATTTCGATCTACTGAATGAGTTTCCTTCAACTTGCTATTGTCCAAGGATTTTTATTGCAATGTCAAAACATACTGACCGGTTTGAAAGGAGCCTTCACTATTTTCTCCTTTGAAGAAAATCCAGCGCAAAATGCAGGGGTCGCTGGCTGACCATGCCATTTTTCTACCTGCTTGTTTTTTCATCTAATAATATTACAAGTTACAAAACTTAAGTTAACATAATTTTGCTGAGATATGCTTTGCCTTACATATGTACAACTTTTAGGAATTTTGCATAATTCTATCTGTTTTGTCAAAAACATTTTTTCATTAATTGCTGATGAAAAAATCTTTAAGATTATATGTATATTTCACATTCTTGTAATTTAATACGAGTACTATATCGTATACTAAACACAATTCCTAATGAGTCATTGCACCTAGTCATAGTACCTAAATTCTGGGATTGATACAATCCCTCTATATTTTTGTCTCAGGAATCTGCGGAGTAAGAAAGCGCATAACGGAGGAGAAAGGGAGAATGTGAGATGGCGGAGCATAGCAGTCCGCGCTGCTGCAAACGGCTGCACTTCCCCTTTCACACTTGTTATTGAACACTCACGTTACTTCCCCGATGCCATAGTGATAACTTCGTCGAATTCTAACTAAGGTGTCCTGGGCACGATACTCGATTGAGGCATATAGTGGTTCGGATTCCATATTAAACTGTAGGTCAAGTACCGATTAGCATTTCCGTGCATTAAGTGGACTTAGAAATCAAACAAAGAAATCGTTCGTTCTTTCCTGAGACAGAGTGTAGTAAAACAATCTGATGTTTAGGCATATTCTACTTAACATCGTTCGTAATTGTTGCCACATTACTATGCGAAATAAAAGTGTCGTGTGCTGTGGATCCACCCCCCCCCCCCCAACAAACAGACACAGGGAATTCTATTCGCGGCAAAATGAGAAATATTTTATCCGTACCAGGAATGTTTTTATCCTCATCAAAGAAAATGGGATTGAAAACATATAATGTACCATTTCTTAACTACAGTAACAAACATAATTGACAGATAATTCGCGTTCATTAAAGATGCAGTGATCAGATATCTTCCTGTCGAAGAGTATGCAGCTTTGTGGATTAAAGAAGGACACTATTCTGAAACTGACCAACCTTACAGAGCCTAAACAACGGCAAGCTGTTTCACACTTAAGTTTTGATGGCATGTTTAATGACAATTACTAAAGTGTTCACAATGAATTTTTAAGTAGGTTAGGTGGACATTAAGTCTGAACTTGGCAAATATAAATTTGGACACTTTTTGGTATTACTATAGTTCTTATCTGGTCTTACGGCGGGCGGACTACAAGGGAAGTGGAGAGCGGGTAAGCGACCAATCCAGCGCGAGAAGAAGCACAACACCTTGTAGAACGACATGCGCGCAGCACCTACTCCCGCGACGTGTTTACTTTCGGCGCCACCGCTGTTGTCTCGTTGGTCTGCTCCGTATTCCCACTTCCCTAGCCAGCATGTAGGTCAACCCGCCGTAAGAGTAGACAAGCGCTACATTTTAAAAGCTCTTGGTGAGTATGAGTTTGAATTTCCTTATAATGTAAATGTACTAGATGTTTCTAAATTGCGTGTAAATATTTTCGTAAGATCTAATGACCTAGGTTAGAACCGATGTTCTGAGGTACTTTTAATCGGATGACAATATTCAATTTTCAGCTGATAACATATACAAATTTGTTTACGCAAAAAAACGTACGACCCGATATGAAACCACAAATACTGCAGTGAGTGAGCATTTCCTCAAAAGCAAAAATATTAATTCGCACAGTGTGTCACATGGTACTTGTTTGTTGGCATGTACTTATAATATGATCTATAACACTGAACTTTATTACCGAGCCATGTCTGGTTTCGCACCGTTTTTCACTGTCGTCCCTCCATTTTTTGCCGGAATTTTTCGATGTGCACCGAATCGTAAAGAACTTTTTGCTTCTTTCCAAGAATCCTTATAAATCACAAAAGAAGATGATGTATGAAATAACAGATCTCGACAAGTGCACGAGTGCACGAAACATTTCTTCTTGGCATGGAATTATCTATTGTCGGAAATGCAACTCACACGTAAATTTCCCTTTACAAGCGACTTTTTCTTCACTCCATTACGGCTCGTTAATATTCAAACGTGCAGGACTTCCTCCAAAAGTTCCATTTAGAGAAACACGTCGCTTAGCATTCTCTGGCAACCGTGTCAGACAAAAGACTGCTTTTAATTTCCTGCAAACGAAAGAAATGTCAAGGTTCATAAAAATGTGAATGGACCGAGGAAATCAATTCAATATCCGACTGTCAACGGCATTTCTAATCGTGGAATATTTTCCATCTCAAGTTGGTTTCCTTTCCAGCTCTTTTATGTCTCCTACAAAGTTGAGTGCGGCTGCACGGATCTATGGAGCAGAAAATACTTCTAATGCAGCTACATCGGGAACGTGTATTAGATACAAAACGTGCTGTCAGGAGGGAATATCTTTCCGAGTTTTCCATACATCACAAGAGCTTTCAGTCGTGTTCTGTTTTATGTATCAAGAATACAGTCAGCGTTTCTCCATTCTGTCCCTACAAGAATTTCAATCCGAAAAAAAGTACCAGTTTCATTGAAGTGAATTCGCAACGTACAGCAGCAGCGTATTATCAATGCTACTGCGCTTTCCTCCCGTAACCCAACTTTCTAAGCCAAGGTAAATGTGCATGTGCGCAAATACCATGAAGACATATGGGTTGATGTGGAGATAGAGTTCCGCATATCTCGATCTCGGCCATAGTTGAGATGATGGGTTTATTCCCGTTTCGCCAAATCCCCTTTCGCAGAATGCCCCAAGCAGAAATATCTCACCTAAGCAAAGTTTTCGGCAAAACAAGAATTCCCGTATTGTACACCCCTGTTCACAAAAAGTGGCACTCTTGCTTTAGTTGAAGTCCATCTTCGGAGGCGGTGGAGTGTGTCGATACACCTGATTTAAACTAAATGTGTTGTTTACTAGAAAAGTAGATATTAAATTATATAGTCGGCATACTCCTCTTCCAATTTCACTCTCTGTTTAACTAGTTCATGTGCATATTGCTTATGATCATCTACTATTTCCATTTAATCCACTCTTATTCAGTATCCAGAACTGTAGTCGAGAATACACGGCCTTATACGTCTTATACCCTCTGAATAACCACACTCATTAGTGTATACCGTCTGCTAAAATGCGAACACCTTCTACTTCCGTTCCGTTTAAATTAATTTATGTAATTTGAAATCACCAAAGTGAGCTTAATACAGTCAAATACATGTACCTCTCGTTTCACGTGATCGGGAACATTATGTTAAGAAGGCCCACCAACTGATCATTTTTTAGCTTCAGAAATACGAGAAGATATGTTTGAAAAACTACCATGTTGAAAATGACACTAATTGAAGAGTTTGTGCGAAAACCTTTCTAGCAATAAGTGTGGTTACGTATCAAAATATATATTTTGGAGTGCTTTCAATTAGATACGTTAAAAGAGCTGCTAAAAAAACTTTATTCGTCAAAGTAAATATTGCGACTTCAAAATATTTATTCCAAGTTTACCATTTTTAGAGCTATTATCAGTATTATTAAAGTTATTAACACTACAATCTTAAATTTCACAAAAGCAATACCAACAAGAAAAATACAATCACATATTATATCTAATTAATGTAAATGGGTGTATAATATAAATACATAAAATAAATAAATATTGTTTTTGTAAATCAGGTCAAACGAAACTGATGTACACATATTAAAATAACCCGTTGCTCGACAGCCCTTGAAGGGCCTAGGCAAATCTCCCGACTGGCAGTCTCCCTCTCACAATCCTACCTAGAGGTGTGGAGATTTTCAATCGGTAATGGGGAACATAGGGTCAGCACGTCGAACTCCCAGCCGTTATAGGAGATTTCCGAAACCGGATTACTACTTACCAATGTCCTCATGATGGTGGGTTGCCAACGGTCATATACAGAGGCCGAGAACCCAGAGGTTGGACCCAGGCGGACTCGAACCCATGCCGTCCCGCAGTCGGAGACCAATACACAGCGCCTTAGACCGCACGATTACGGAGGAGGACGATGTGAACATATTAGTAGGTTATAATTATGAAAAGGTTTTTGAGGTTGACATCAACAAAAGAGATCGAAAAATGACTGAAATTTATTTATTTACTATGTCCCGTCCTATTTTTTTGCTTGTAGCAAGCACCTTTAATGTAGTTTATATTGGCAAAGTCTTAGTTTGTCGAAAATTGTAATACAATTTATTGTAACTTGTTACATTTATCAGCACACACACAGTATCTGAATATCAGATACCCGACGTGGTATTCGTAGCTCTTTCAAAAGATCATAAAAGTAAACGGATCAATCATAACAATAATTGTGCTTTATGATTGTTGAAATTATATTTTTTTTCTATTCTGCACAAAAACTCTATCTACGAGGCGCATGTAGAAAGTAAGTTTCCCTATTTTTTTCCCCGTGAAAGAAAACATAACGAGCCGTATAAATTGCGCATGCGCAGCAGAGCTAAGACGTATCAATCATATGCCAGGCGGACAGATCCCGCCCGGCGCCAGTAGCGAGGCAGCTGTGGTCCGAAGTGGAAGCTCGTATTCCTTCTCCCGCCGCATGCGAGGTTCGGTCGGTGATAAAGTTCCTGAATGCACAAAGCATTGCGCCAATTGACATTCATCGTCAGCTCTGTGAGGTCTATGGGCCGAACATTATGAGTAAGCAGATGGTGCGTCGCTGGTGTCGGCAGTTTTCGGAAGGTCGTCGAAGTGTCCATGATGAAGAGCGCAGTGGGCGTCCGGCCCTCATCACTGATGATCTGGTTGAGCTGGAGCGGCAGCGCATCGTAGAGAACCGTCGCTTCACGATTACGGAGTTGAGTAGCCTTTTTCCGCAGATATCGCGATCCGTGTTGCATGAGATTGTCACGCAGGGCCTGCTGTTCAAAAAATTGTGTGCCAGGTGGGTGCCGAAAAACCTGACACCCGAACACAAAATGAAACGTTCAGAAGCAGCACTGACATTCCTGCAACGGTACCATGATGACGGCGATGATTTCCTCGACAGGATCGTCACGGGCGATGAGACGTGGATTTCGCACTTCACCCCGGAAACCAAGCAGCAGTCAATGCATTGGCGGCATAGTGGATCTCCGGTCAAGAAGAAATTCAAACAGACGCTGTCGGTACATAAAGTGATGTGCACCGTGTTTTGGGACAGGAAGGGCATTTTGCTCATTGACTTCCTCCTCAGAGGTGAAACGGTGAACGCTGACCATTACTGTGAAACACTAAGGAAATTGCGACGTGACATTCAAAACAAGAGGCGTGGCATGCTTACTGCAGGTGTTGTGCTCCTCCATGACAATGCTCGTCCACATACGGCTCGGCGCACAGCAGCTGTTTTGACGGAATTTGGCTGGGAGTTGTTTGATCATCCACCTTACAGTCGTGATCTGACTTCCAGCGATTTTCACGTTTTCTTGCACCTCAATAAATTCCTGTCCTCCGGTGAGCGTTTTGGCAACGACGAAGAGCTGAAGACGTCTGTCACACGCTGGTTCCATTCACAGGCGACAGAGTTCTACGACAGTGGGATCCAAAAGTTGATACCACGATACGACAAGTGTCTCAATTCTGGTGGTTGCTACGTTGAAAAATAGCTGAACCTTTGCTGTATCTGTTGCCCATAAATGGTTTCCTGAAACTGTGTTGTTGTTTTTTTTAAAAAAATAGGGAAACTTACTTTCTGGATGCGCCTCGTGTATATATATAAATGTTATTTAACGAAATTTTTGCAAAATTTACTTAATATATTGCATGCCGCTACACGAGAGAAATGCATGCAATGTTATAAAATCATATTAATTATGTAGTACGTAGAGCGATATACTGTACTTGATTTTAGTATTGTCATTTACATCTTAATATGATTAATGTAAATTCTATGTTAAATTCTATGTTACGGTTTAATCGGTTTGCAGTTGTTACCTCAACTATGATTATGCTTCTATGTTATTCTCATTACTATGTACAACCCCCAGACGAGCTCAATTTCACGATTAATTTATGATTAAAGTTTTCTTTAGATAGACTAATCAGAAATGTAATTTTAATTAAATATGGTATCATAAACCTTTATGAAAGTGTCACAGCGCTAGTGAACCCCTTCTTGAAATGCATCATGCAATGATTCATCAGAATGTCTAAAGGAATGCCTAACTGTATGGCAAGCAGAGGCGTCTTCTGGGGGCATGCGATGCATGCTGCGCATGCGTCAATTGTGGGAAAAGAATTATTACTTTCTTTCACTTCAGATCCAAGAAATGTAATATAAGCATAGTTGAGCGCTCTCGTGTAAAATAAATAATTCTCCTATATGAAGAAATTAGAATGTAAAAATGCTCATTAATGTCGTCGCAGAGCAAGCTGTCGGATGGAAGAATTTAACGTGGGCAAGTGCTGCCCGCGTGCTTCTTCCTTCCCCTCTCCGCTTCTTCCCTCTCACAATCAGGGACTGCGAACCGAATTTGAACTCGAACTGAAACATGCTCGAGTTCGACTTATAGTTCGCACTCGAACCTGAACTGAAATGTTTCGCTATATTCCGGTGCACCATAACCCTCCGTGTACTTTCAGTTTCAGTTCAGTTCCGAAATGAAACCTCATTGTGAACACTTTCGGTTCACACCCGAACCTGAACTGAAATGTTTCGCTATATTCCGGTGCACCATAACCCTCCGTGTACTTTCAGTTTCAGTTCAGTTCCGGAATGAAACCTCATTGTGAACACTTTCGGTTCACACCCGAACCTGAACTGAAATGTTTCGCTATATTCCGGTGCACCATAACCCTCCGTGTACTTTCAGTTTCAGTTCAGTTCCGAAATGAAACCTCATTGTGAACACTTTCGGTTCGCACCCGAACCTGAACTGAAATGTTTCGCTACATTCTGGTGCACCATAACCCTCCGTGTACTTTCAGTTTAAGTTTTGTTTCGGAATAAAACTTCGTAGTGAACAATTTTGTATTTTGGGGGCTGCCAGATCCGAATATTTGGAAACAGATAAGATCCGAAATGCCATTAAGGCAGTGTTTCTCATTTTTTTTTGCCTGAGAGTCCCCCTTGACATAATTGAATATTTCTGTGTACCGCGGTGGTATGGGTATTTGTGATTGTCTGTCCTGAAATAGTCCTGAAATAGAAATGTGAATGAAATGATATGAGTGAATGTGATGGGGGAAGCTTCCGCTTAGGGGACTTTCCTTTTTTTTTTAAAAAAAAATAGTCGGTAACGTGTCTGACTACCATGCTAAAGGTCCCGAGTTCGAACCCCGGCCGGTTCAAATCCGGGAACTTTTCTAACGGTGAAAGCGGCCCCGGCGCCCACCCAGCGTCGAATAACATGGGTACCTGGGGGAAACCCTGGGGGGTAAAGGCGGTTAGGGGCGTGATGCTGATCACACCCCCTACCCCCACACCCCCTATACGCCTTCATGGCGTGGTGCTAAGCACAGGGGAACACTCTACTTTTTTTTACTTTTTTGTGTACCCCCTGAATTCTCAATATTTTATATACCTAAAAATTGTATGAAATAAGCGTGGAAAATGACACCAAACACGAACTCATTGCTTCCAATACACTACATAATAATATGGATACGTAGTTTTTACTTCTGAGTGGCAATATGTTTGTAATTCGTATATCTTGGTCGTGTTTGGTGTCATTTTTCATATTTTATAGCCCAGATTTCAATTATAACAGCCGGACCCTGTGGCCGAGCGGTTAGCACATAGCGCTGCGACGCCAAGGGTCCCGGGTTCGAATCCCGCTCGGGCTTGGTTGTTTGTGAATGTCCATTCATCAGTTTCATCATTTCATCACTCATCCCCATCTTCGCAAATTAGCCAAGAGGCACAAAACGCGAAGTAAAATAAACTAAATCAATCAATCAATTATAACAAAATAAATGTAATATTGTTACAACATAAAAAAAATAACATTGTTGATTCAAATAGTCAGTAGGTGACTCACTAGTCAGTACGTCCGTCAGGTCCAGTTCCTATTGCGTCACCACCTGTAGAAAGGGAACAGGAAGTATGTATTTTCCAACAGTGCCTTACATCGCATTGCATTCCCGTTCCCAACCAATCACCTGGCCTCCTACCCGACAGCCATGCCATCAAACTGTTTCAATCCAGGTACTATATATAACCCTGTTCATACAAGATATTAGTCAAATCCACATTGGAATCGTGTTTTTCACCACAGCTGCAGCGCAATTCAAGAAACAATTCTCATATCGGCATTGTCCAAGAGTGGTGGTCATTGGTTGTGCGGTCACGAAAGAAGTTTGATCGACACACTGTCGGCTTAAACCACAATACATTTTCTTTCAATGGGTAACTGGGGAAGGCAAGTGCAATGCTCATTTTCCCCACTTTTCATTGTAGTTACTCTTGGGAGGGCGAATTTTCCCACTTTTATTGCGAGAGCTCACTTTTCCCGGGCGCATTTTTCCCGACACCGGTGGTTTTGGCTGCACCAGCCACCCAGGTAAGCGTGGAGCGGTTGTTCTCAAGTGTGAAGTTTGTAATGACAGATTTGAGGTACAACCTTTCCTCTCCAACACTTGATGATCTCATGGTCTTGCGGACGAATGCTTTATTCCAAAAGCGTTCTGATCAGCACTTGCCAGCCTTAAACCAAGATGAAAATTCTTTCAGTTCCTCTATTAGCTCCAGTAGTGTTTACGAGTTCGTCGAGGAGGAAGGTGAATAGTCATTGTCTTTCATGCTCACATGTTTGCTGTCGTTTTTCATAATTCTCGTTTGGAAAGACATTTAAAAGATTAACATTGTAAGATTTATGTATGACCTAATTTCCTTTTTTTATTCAAAATTTAAATAATAGCTGTTAAAGTGCAAATACTATGTTACATACGAGGAGGAGGAACCTTTACTACAAAATTATGACATGTATCATTTACAATCAACCAAAGTTTGTGAAACATATTTTTAAGTGCTTTTTCTTTAATCCATGGTTATTTGTAGGTGTGAAAATATCCATCGAGGATAGATGCTTATTGCGTTTTTCATAAATTAACAGTTCATACACTATTTTAATTTTCTATTTTCAGTAATTCAGAAAACCAAACCATAGGAAAATCTAATGTGTATTAATCTTATTGATGTAGTTTTGCGCGAAAATGGACACACTTATGAAGCTAGCCACAGCTCACATAGAATTGTATCTGCTTTATTAACTACAATTTGGTTGCTGTACTGTGATGACATACGCTACATTCATAAATGTATTTGTTTAACTACATTTTGGTTATTGTGCTGTGATATCATACGCTACTTTCAGAAATGTATGTTTGATTAACTACAATTTGGTTACTGTAATGAAGATACGTAACTTTTTCCACAGTTAATTTTCATCCCATTGTTTGATGCCATTTTGAACTGAATCAACTGAGGTAAAAGCGACGCGGCGGATTCATATAAACGTTTCGTTTTCATTTCACAGATAATTACAAAAAAGTACAATTGTCAGTACAATGTGAGATACAGTTCTTAAATGAAGAAAATGTAAAAGTTACTCAGTATTTTTCTCGATCTCAAACATAGCAAAACGCGCCCAGATCCTTAACATTTGGGTCTGGAAATGATTTAAGTTCGAGAACTGAAACTGAACTGAAAACTTTCATTCCGGGCCAAACTGGATATGAAAGTTCAGACCATCCAATTACAGTTCGGGTAGATATACTCGGGTTTCGTTCCAATTTTAGTTCTAGAACTAAAAATGAACAGAAGGGTTTCATTCCGGGCCGAACTAGAAGTACAACCTCAGATCATTCTAGTTACGGTTCGGATAGATATGCTCCGGTTTCATTCCAGTTTTAGTTCGAGAACTGAAAGTGAACCGAAAGGTTTCATTCCGGGCCGAACTGAAACTAAAACCCCAGATCATTCCAGTTCTGGTTCGGACATATATACTCCGGTTTCATTCCAGTTTCAGTTCGAGAACTGAAAGTGAACTTCAATGTTTCATTCCGAGCCGAACTGAAACTGAAACTGAAACTGAAAGTAGGTTTCAACTGCAGTCCCTGCTCACAATGCGTGAATATCGCGTTGGCTGCATGCGGTGAGGTGACAGCTACAGAGAAGAGTGTGCTTGTTCTTTCGTTGAACAAAGAGCAGTGGCAACGATTGATTTTTCCCCTTGGAGGTACAGTGCAATGCACATTTAGTTTAAAGTTTGGTTTATTTTTATTTCTGGGCCTCTTTCAAAAGTTCCATATAACTTAGTGCAGTATTTTCCCGAAATATTTAAAAAATAATGGAAAATTATACAAAACATAATTAAAAACCATTCAACTTTTGCTCTTTCTCGGAAAAACAAGAAATAGTTAAAAATGATAGACCTTGCCCTTCTTTAAATGGCCTGTGTAGTAATCATAAGAATAGAAAACAGGAGTACGTAAGACATTTTCAAACTGCGCAATACAAGAAAACTAGCTGGTTAGCAGGTTATGATGTTACACAGAGGTTGTTCTGTTGTCCTTGTCTATTGTTTGGTGTTGATAGAACAAGTATGTGGACTAAGGATGGATTTAGCAATTTAAACGAACTATCGGTTTCTATTTCAAGACATGAAAAACTCTCGGTCATATTAGAGGAAGTTTAGAGCTTTCGACATTTGGGCGAACAAAAATAGATCTTCAGATAAATCAACAAATGAAAATATGTGTAAAGCTTCATATTGAGGCCGTAACAAAAAAACAGGGAAGTTTCGAAGATTTTATGAAGACGTCAACATCAGACAACAAACCTGGTGAGTTTTAAACTTTTATTATAAATATTTCATTACTTTATACGTTATGCAATATTTAGTAATATTAATGTGTAAATCGTCAACTATTGAATACGTATAATGCTATCCCCATTCCATAATATAGGTATATGTTTTAATAAAAATTGAGTACAGCATGCCCTTTATGAATATCCAGGATACGCCACTGGCAAGTACCGATTAGCCTTTATGTAGAAACTCAGACTTTTTCTACATACAACGCTCAAATTTTCTTCATGTTACAATGTTATTATAGACTATATTCGACTCATGTAGTAGATTTTTCAAATCATCTAAATTTCCTTGGATGTACTTCTGTACATTTTTTTACTATATAGGTTATAATTATTCAATAGTTGTATTAATATTATTTTAAATGAAATATGATATGGTATAACGGTTATCTCGTTTGTATAACGATGGAGAATGTGATGATGATGATCATGATAATAATAATGTAGGATAAAACAAAGTCAATAGCAATAAATGAAAGAAAATCTTAGTGATACTACGTGATAAATTATAAAATAACTCAACAGTTGAACTTTGTATATTTGGGAAACCATATTACACAGCTCGAACACCAAAAAAAGAATGTTCAGAAAAAAGTATAACAGATTAAATGGAATTTTGAAAATAAATTTTGAAAACAAATGAACCATAACATTATTTCAAAATAGTGTTTTATCCATGGTAATTAATGTTGGACCCTTCGAAAATGATGAGACTGGTTCAAATTATTCACAAATGAAACGTTTGCGGACTTTCAATGGGGTAATGTTACGAGAAAAACTTGAATCAAAAATAAATGGAAGGTCGAAACAATTCTAGAAGACAATTTTAAGAATCAGTTAAAGTGGAATGAACTTGTTCTGAGGATGCAAGATAGCAGTTTGCCTGGAATATTATTAAATTACAGGTCAATAGGAAAAAAAATCAGGAAGACCATATTGCTGATGGAATGATCAATGTTTATAGTGCCATAGCGGGATTGGTTACTCAGAGCTGCAAGAGGAATACTACTACTACTAATAATAATAATAATACTGTCCAGTGTTACAGTACTAATCATCATCAATTTTAAGGATAATTATAGGTGCAAGATTTTTCTTATTTGTAGATGATAAGAACGACGTCAGTTTCCAAAATGTTCGCTTTTGATCCCATCTCATTACACCAGCGATAACGTCAGAGGCAATGTGTTCCTGCAGCCGTTACTCACACGCGTCTGATGGGGAGACGTCAGTCGATTGTGATCGCTCTTCCTTTGAAGTCAAACAAAGGTTGTGACCCCCGCTTCCTGGTCGATGACGGCGTCTCCTCGCTCGGAATTTCTCCGGTCGAGAGGTTGATTGATGGAAAGGGTGCCCTGGATGCTGCTTCTCATTACAATGAAGTCTTCATTCAGGCCTGCTGATGGCACCGTCTGCATTCAATGGGCACTGGCTGCTGACTCTACGTTTTGGAAATACTTGATGCATATAAATTGTTCCCGAAGAAGTGGAAGAAGTGTTTCCAAATTTTCTGATAAATCAGTAGTGAATGATCGAAAGAGAGGGAGAGAGAGGGTAAGATAGAGAGGGGAGAGAGAGAGATACATACGTCTGGCTTTAGAGAAACTTGGGCTTCATTTTTGGTCATCACCGTAAATGCATCGGCAGGAGAAGATAAATAACTTTGAAGAGGGCCACGAAATAATAAGAGGTATTACCATACTTGGATGTCACCATAATGCTAGCAGATTCTTATAAAACCAGCCTGATGAATTTGCTAATAATGCTGTAGGTGATGGATATAACAGCTCACATTTACGACATACTGATCCGTGGGCTGTGATGAGTCAAATGGTGTGAATATGACCTGAAAGGTGGCAGCACTTATGTTACAAGGTTAAAGGACACATAGTGGTGCACGTACGAACGTGATTGATTGATTGATTGATTTAGTTCATTTTACTTCGCGTTTTGTGCCTCTTGGCTAATTTGCAAAGATGGGGATGAGTGATGAAATGATGAAATTGATGAATGGACATTCACAAACAACCAAGCCCGACCAGGATTCGAACCCGGGACCCTTGGCGTCGCAGCGCGATGTGCTATCCACTCGGCCACAGGGTCGGGCACGTACGAACGTGTTTGCAGTGTCCATGCGTCAAGCACCCCAGATCCACCGACCCTACCAGGCCGAAATTTTTCTCGTTGAGTTTGCTGAAGGACAGGGTGTATGCAATCAAACCGCGTAGGTTAAAAGTAGATCACCGGAAAAACACTGTGGCGAGTCACGGAGAATATGCAAACGAGGGTGGAGGCGGAAACGGCGGGCACTTTCAACACATGCTCTGATCACAATGAACAACTAATGGCACGGTATCAAAGTACGCCACGTATAAATTACGTTAATATCTGTATGGTGTATTTCATACTACAGCTCACTTTGTCCGGCCGGTTCATTCAGAATCACCCTGTATTAGAATTATACACTAAACCTTACACAACAGTTACATGTGGAATTATTATAACTGTTTATATATTTGAACGTCATCTGTACACATTGTCCCCGAAAATCTCTGGATCAAGCAAGCGAAAACAGTCATTTGTGCAAGTATGAACCTAGAGGCGTTGACCAACGAATGCGTGATAGGAGACGTGACTGCATGGAGGCAAACCGCTGTTGACGCTACCAGATCTTTGCAGCAGCGCACGCTACTTTGCCCCGACCATTCGCTTCTCCTTTTCTCTACCGTTGTGAGTGGCCTTGATTCACACATTCCGGAGACAGAGTTGCATGTCTAAAAACGGACGTACGTACGCAAATACAAATACATGTATATATGTATGCATACACATACACATACGCACTCACTCTTTGTTTATCTTGGTTAATAACTGAGAAACTGTTGGTGCGCAGATCATGTTTCAGCTCTTATTAATTTGTGACGGGAAGTTGGTGATTGAATTTTTCGTGACGTAAATTTAGACGTCACTATAATCAGCACTGAAATAAGTATGACGTCATATCAAAAATAAATTCACAAACAGCGTAAACATTACCGTAACACCAATCATGTAAGATCCTTTACATTTATAAACTCCATTCAATGTTATTTCATTTATAAGGATAATTACTATGGATTCTTATTATGTTAATCGGAAACGAAACGGGGAAATAATAAACTATTTCTGATGGATCTTCTTATGTGAATGAAAGAGCAGCGGGATAGATCTTTCAAGGCTTTTGAATGTGAGAAACTCTCAGCTTATGTTGCAGCATTTGCCATTGTAAAACATATTTGATGCACTGATATAATATGCCGGAAAGTGGTTTGCCGTCTTGTCAGTGTGTGACGGACCTCAGAGATTGCAGTATTATTCATATTTAGTTTACAAATTATTTCAAGATATAGTTAACATATGTATATCTTCTGTGACGAGCCGGAAATGAAATGCTATGTCATCACACATCAGCTCTCGGGTAACGAGAGGTCGCCAAAGGAAGTCTTACGAGAGCGAGAAAGGCGATCGGTTGGGTTTTAGTGGTTCGACTCTTGAAGTGTCTTCGTGCGAAGGTTGGGCAATGCCCAAAGTACACACTGCGAACGGACGACATGGCGCCGATGCAACCCAGCCGACGGACCAGATCAGGTACAGTGATGACGCTAGTAATTTAAGTATCAGTGTTTAGTTGTTGAAATCCGGCTCGGGCGTGTTCACCCCCTCGGCCCATGTACAATAAATAGGTGAAGGACTAAGGAGCATTTATTATTCCCCCTTCTCACATTTAAACTCCTCTCGTAACCTAGCTGTTAGGCCTGCGATCGACCTAAACGTAACAATTCATTACTTTGACAAGTTCAATAAATTATGAGCAAAATATTCTTAAACTTTGAGTGCGGGGACTTTTCGAACGTACTGTATAATGTTTCAGAAGAAATTGGTTTTGCAAAAGTAAATTTTGGATACATGACAATGCTCGTCCGTCTCTCTACTGTACAGTGTTCATGACGTTGACACTCCTAGAGCAGCGAACTCTTCAACCCTGTCTTTTGTTGAACTTGAGTCGGCTCGTTTGGTTATAAGAGCTTCAAATTCTTGACAGCTTCAGAAGAGAATCCCCAAATTCTCCACACAGACTGTCACACGACGAAGTCAGATGTCTATGGAATTTCATGCCAGAACTTATCGTTGTACGCAAGGCTGCAAGAGGTTGAGCATATGGATATCAAGGACCACTTACACAACGATTAGTACTAAAAAGTCACATTGATCCAAGATTACAATTGCTTGTTTACTGACTCATTACCACTTATGAAGTTCACAATAATATGGCAGAATTTATATTAGCATGCGTAAAGCCTAAAAACAGTTAAAATGTAAACATAAACATTGGTTTCCCCCGAACTTCTGCTTTAGGCCAGTCCCCGATGTTTGCAGTACAGTTCACAATTATACAAAGTAGGAAATGAGAACTTGCTTTCATCAGTTGTACAACGATAGCGACTTTTATTTGTGGCCCCACTATATCATCACTCATCCTCATCTTCACGTAACCGGATGTTCGAGGGGAACCAGATGAGTGCGCATGCTCAGCAGTAGCTCCGCCTTTAACACCGTCTGTATTTTCTAATACTACGTCCAATATATATAAAGACCAAATCCCACTCACTCACATAAATGTTCCACATGAAGGAAGCCCCAGAGGCAAAAACGTTAATCACTTCAACGAAATTGTCTCAAAACGCCGATAAATATACAAATCGCTCGCCTACACTATGTAATAGTTGTTTTAAATCCACTTCATGAACACATAGGCTAATCGGGACTAGACCTACAGTTTAAAGTGGGATCCGAAGCACTGGACAATGAGCCTCCGCGAACCAGGGACTCTTTCACACAAGGTGGCGACGTTACCACTACGTCATCGGGGAGGCCCAACACAATGAGATGAAATTGATGTTGGGACATTAACAAAAGCACATACAATCCCAGAGTGGGATTCGAATCGGCACACTTGGAGTCGTGGCGTGTTGAGATTTCCAATCCGCCACGGAGGGAGGCAGTAGTATGAAATTGTGCTCCGCTATTTTAATTCATTTTATTCTAGATCCTGTGTTGTTCTAATGAATAGAATTCTGTTTATGCTTAGCAGATGTTTTTCTCTAAGTATTGTCGTTTTTAATTTAAATTCATTCATTCAGTTTTGTTTGTGTCCACTTTTATGCACATTCAGTCAAATCGGAACCGGGGCTACAGCATAAAGTGGGATACGAGCTACTATATGCTTCCACCGTGTATCGAATCCAAGACAACTTGATTACATGGCGAATTACGTAGGTTACTACTGCGTAAATGGAAAGGCATCCATTTCAATTCATAATCACCATATTGTTGAAAACAGACATACTAAATAACAATGGACAGTTCTCCTACTATTACTGACCGTTGGTTGTGTGACGACACCCTGTATGATTATGTATGTGTGCGTGCACGTGTGTACACAACTACACGGGTATGTACAGTCATGGAAAAAAGTACTTCCCCCATAGAGCTATAATATCAGTAGTCTAATGGAAGAAGTCTTTTTTCTACGACTGTACATGCTGATCTCCTACATGTTAGAGACCGAGGGCCAAGAGGCGGTGTATTTCATTTTAGACCCTGGATACAGAAACGTTCCAGAACAAGGTACCGTCTCCCAAAGGGATTGGTCGAAACACGAACAGGTCTCAAAGAGCCAAGAGAACTAAGTGAAAATCGAACACACGTCCTTCTGTGAACTCTCACTCCAGATGCAGCCAGGAATTTCAACAGCAACAGGGCCTCTATCGCCTTTGAACGATCCAGCGTCCGATGTGATTAGAATGATTGAATCGTGCGCAACCTGGAGTGTGTGCTTCGAGCAATATTAACTCTCACGTCGTGAGCCTTGGTGATGAACATGCTGCAATTTTAGCTTAATAGTACTGCTTTCTCATAGTGCCTGCTTCTCATGTGCAATTTCGTACTTACGGAAATGATGAAGCTGGAAATACAAGCAGGGCGCTATTTCGATATTATTTTGATTTTGATTTACAGTTCTTATTTAACTGCTACGTTACCTTCGGTGATGAAGAGGTACAACGAAATTGTTGACCATTAAATCTTTAATCATTATAAATGGCTGGTATTGCAAACTCAAAATGTTTGTAGGCCTCCTCGATGTCACAGTGGTAGACTCCTCGCCTTTAAATCAAGGAGACCTGGGTTCGATACCCGGTGGAGGTACATAGTGGTCCGGTTCCCACTTAAAACTGTAGGTCCAATCCCTATTAACCTTACTGTACATAAAGCGGACTCAAAACACCAACTTAACTCAAAGTGTTTGAGATTTCGTGTAAACACTACAACAGTCGCGGAAAAACTTGCAATATAGATATTTGGCGCTATATCAGTTTTATTTTGTTTGTTTCGAGTTTCGTTTTAAGTACATGTTTATGAAAATATAGCCTAATTCGGTCTAGACATACAGTTTAGGATGGGATCTGAACCAATTCCACCGTGTATCGAGCTCGGGGTCCTTGATTACGAATACGATAACGTCATGCGAGTCGGAGGAAGGGGGGGGGGGGTCCTAACACGTACTTCGATTTCCCATGAAAAGTGGAATTGTTCATGTCAAGTTACAAAAGAAAGAGTTTGTTAACTCTCTCGTTAATAACTGAAATAAAATTCAATTAGTTATCATTACGGCCAGAAGAAGAGATCTTGGACACAAATTTGAAATAGTTACATGCATAGAAGGTGATAAAGTATTAACGATAATTTGTGACATGTGTACAAGGTGATAGTGTATTAATGAACATTTGTGACATATATACAGGTTGATGGTTGATTAACGAACATTTATGACATATATACAGGGCGATAGTTGATTTTAATAGAGGCAACACCACTGTATATACGCCACGAAATCAAACTGGCGTTTCTTACTTATACCACGTGTTAGTTTGATATCTAAGGTACCTATCAGGCAATGGACTCTTCCTTCCAACACTAGGCGCATGTGCAGTAACGAGATGGACAGAGTATCGTTGAAGTTTGTGGTCTAAGGTTGTGTAGTCAGAACCCCACTAATGTGAAAGTTCTGGTGATTCTCGCCGTACCTCCAGGGCAGACCGTCAATGCGCAGTATTACTGTTCATTTTTGGAACACAACCTGCGACCTGCGTTCCGAAAAAGAGGGGTTACTTCATGCTGAATCCTACCATCATTTTGCAGGGCAATGCTCGAGCGCATGTAGCGCAACCTGTGGCTGATTTGTTAGCTCGATGGGGCTGGTAGGTTCTCTACCTGCCCCTGTGTCTTGATTTGATCCCCAAGATGAAGCTTCCGAACTTTTCCAGAGATTCTTCAGGCAATAGACCTCTACATTCAAACCATCAACAGAACAGGCACTGCTACAAAGAAACTACAACTTCCAAACCGATGGCAACAGTTGTACGCAATGCTGGTGACTACATCGAAGGGCTCCAAGAGTATCACAGAGGCATCTCTTGTGTATAATTTGTAAATTAATAGTTTCCACTATTAAGTTTCCAACCCACGTATATATATGTGTAAGAATGTGCAGCCACGACGTGGATGCCTAGGGCCAGTAGAATGTGGACAGAGAAGGAAACCTTGAAATAGGAATGCAGGTGCGACTTCCGATCGGGCAATGTCATTGCTGAATTATGAAACGTGAAAGACATTGGCCGGGAGGAAGTTGTGGCTGATCGGGGAGTTGCGTTTGGGAAGTGAGGAGAGAAGGTGGTGCCAACTGAGGAGAAGAATTTTAAGGTAATTTTAGAGGGGCATTCTCCCTGTCCACGTTCGGGGTCCGCATGGTCACGGTGTTACTATAAATCAAATATTAGTCAAAAGGTGAAGCCAGAGTCTCTACAGAGTTATATACCTCAATTTCCTCCTAAGTTTAAAAGCTTTTTCTTGAAAGAGGCGTTTGATTGATTGGTTTGGTATTTAAAGTCCACTTTATGCGCAGTAAGGACCATAAGGAATGGACCTCCAGTTTAATGTGGGATCCGAACCACTATGTGCCTCCACCGGGTATCGAACCCGAACTCCTTGATTACAAGGTGACAACGCTAACACTGCGCCATCTGGGAGGCACTTCAAGGAGGAGTGTTAATGATAATAAGAAAATGGAATATCTATGCACTTGAGTAAACTAACTGAATGAAATGAAGAAGAACTTCACAAAAAGTGCTGGATATTCACTGTCTGGTGGGTCGAGTAGAAAAGTATAATAATAAACTTGCAAAAAAAATATTAAATTGAGTTTATAGCAGTAATTGTATTTTAAAGTTCTACGATGTTTTCCTTGCAACATGTTGTTTCAAGTGTTGTAATATAGATGCATTGTGTATCTTTTATGTGTAGCTTGTGCTTAACATAACAGTGTATAGCGCCAGCGGTCCGGGTTCAAACCCAGACCGAGGCATTGGTTGATCTTTGTTAAGTGTCCCTTCATTAATTTCATCATACTATTCACACATCTTCACTTTGTGATTTCCCAAAAGTTGCAGAAAACTGAGGTAATATAAACCAAATAATGAAAAAACCTTTTATATTTTCAGTTTCTACACGAATTTCACGGACGTCATGCGAGATCGTGCGGTTCGTCAAATCCCTGTCACCATCCACAAATTTAACTTTCCCTCGAATGCTTTCTCCATATTAGCTGTAAAGCTGTGGAATCAGTGTTCTTAACCCTCTGGCGGGTGTGCTATTTTTTATAACATAGCAGGCACGCAGAGGACATTGTCACCCCATTCGTTTTCCGTTTACAAATTTGCTTGTTTTACATTTATAATTGAAGTCCTTTATGTAGACATGCTCTTTCATTCTTTTTTGGCTTTGAATGTAAAAAATGTTTATTTTTATTTATGTTTTATCAATTTTCACTCATGCAATGAAAAGTTTTGCTTCTTACATAATATGTATGTGTCTTTTATTTTAAACATTTTTATTACACTTGTGTATTTTATATTGCACAACAATAAAGTTCTTACATACTATGTTTGTGTCTGAGTTTACAAATGTTTATAGATGTGCATTTTTTATTTCTGTTCGCACATACAATAAAAAGTTGTTGTTTATCCGATAAATGGCAATATGAATCGATAGAAATATTAAATAAAAATCAAACGTCATTCCTATAATAGGAATCCGTGATAAAACTAATAATATGTACACAAGTAACCAAAAAAAGGTAATAATAAAAATTAGTTGCAGGAGAAGGAGTACGGGGAGACTCAGTGACCCCAAGAATGCAAGTAAATGAAAAAGCGCCTCTGGTATGTAGACAAAGGTAGACAGAAGAACGGCGCCTTCCTCTATCGGTAATAGAAACTCCAATGGAAGAATACGAGAGCGGATGGCAGGCTGGCACCAATCATATCTCGACACGGAAAGAAAACGTGGTTGTGGGGTGACAAAGTCCCCCAGTGCTCCCGCCGGAGGATTAATTCATTTATGTTTAGTTTAATGTATATCGTTGAATGAAAGGAAAACTGTTCCACGATCTTAATTTGGCATTAAAATTAAGGCGATAATAATAATTTTAGAAAATTTCCGTATCTCTCTTGAAAAACACAAAAATATACAGATAAACCACATAGTGAAATCATGGATCTAACAGAATTTGAAATTTTGCTTCCTGCTTGTCAGATTTAGCTTTATTAGAAGACACAACTTAGTATTTGCTCTAATAATTTTTTTCTATTTTTCAAAAATTGGTTCATGGTTCTAAATAACTGTTTAATCCGACAAAGCGATTCCGTAGATTCCAAATTTGAGCAGAAAAATGTACAAAAGTTACATGGCCATTCGCGAAAGGATCAAGCAAAAGTTTTGAGGGCAACTTAGTGAAGTTGGCGTAAGTGCCTTGCGAGAGCTGAGTTTTCATCTCTCCCAGCATCTGTGTGTTGTTTAACAGAAACACAAACACATAAATCCTTAGTTTCCTCACAAACGTCGAGCTGCAGATGGAAGACGCTACGTGGTAATAAAAGTTGTTTCTACCACCATTAAGACTTGGGAGCACTCCACAAAACTTCTGTGTGTATTTGTCTTAATGTGATCATGTGTATATGCTGTTGAGTTGTTGTTTTAAGTCCACTTTATGCACTGCAAGGCTAATCGGCACTGGACCTGCAGTTTATAGTGGGATCCGAACCACTTGTGCCTCCACCGGGTATCGAACCCGGGACCCCTTGATTACAAGGTGACGACAATGTGTATATGCAAGTTCATCAACGTCTGAATGTTTCATATTTCTGTATGGTTGATATTAGCCTGAATAATTGTGTATAGGGTCGGTGGCAACCCACCATCGTGAGGAAATTGGGGAGCTTCGAATGAGTAAGCGTAATCCGGTCGCGGAGACCCACTATAACGGCTGGGGATATGTCGGGCTGACCACCCGGCTATTCCAATACTAGTTGAAAATCTCCACGCTTAGAGATGACGAAGGAAAATGTGGGATGGAGACCGGCAGTCGGTTTGTAAGCCAAGGGCCTTCATGGGCTGTAGCGCAAAGAGTTATTATTATGAGGAATAAGGAAATGATGGATTGACTGAATAGGCTTATTCTACGTCACTTTTCTGACACTTTAAGCTACTCGCGACGATCAGGATGCGTGATGTGATGAAACATGCTAAGACTATTGTCTATTTCCTGCAAATACGTTATATTTGTTAATTATTTTCGGAGAAATATGTTTTATTTGTTTGCGTTTATATTGTTGTTATCAAATGTTTTTCATCTGGCAAATAATAATATACTGTAATGTACAGCTTTTTCCTGATTTATGTAAATACATTTTTTTTAGTGTGTGTGTATAGATATATTTTACATTGGCCTGCCTCGTTGCTCGCTCTCTCTGCCGGTTGAGGAACGCGTTCTTCGGCACCCTTGTTCGACTACAGGAATACTTTTTATTGCGAAATCCACTTCTCCCGATTTCACGGGTACGGGGGGAAGTCTTCCTAAATATCGGCATGCACCGTTATTCCACCCCAATCATGCGCTAGCCTCTCCCGGTCTTCAACCAAATTCTGTTTTTTGTATCAAAAAAGGAGGCTAAGTCCTTCGTTACTGACGACATGTCGCAACGTAGGACCGACGCCTGATCTCTCCTCGAACCTAAGCGCCGGTGGGCATCGTTTTGCCGCTTCTCCTGTCCAGAAATGTATAGGGAAGCCTTGATTCATTGCTTTCCGCACTTACGTCCAAGGAGGGGTCTGTTTTTTTGCCGAAAGGTGCCATGCCAGTGTTGCCAACCACGTTTCGCTTGCCCGCAGCAGCGATTGCAAACCCCCTTAGAAATTCACCATCTACTATCTAAATTATACTTCATATTCCGTATTGAAAACGTTCCTTCAATCACAATCGGCATGAGTTCAGTGTAAGAATATTAATATGGTGTTTAGGGGTAGTTCAGCTTGTAAATGAGAACCATGTATTTGTTATTAAAGGGGGGACTTTGATATTGTATTAAGACGTGTGTATTATTTTATTGATAAAGGGTGAACGTTTATGTTCAATGAAACAGTGCATTTGGGGGTTAATTAACGTAACTGCACAAGACATGAAAATGGAATAGTGGGGATGAAGATTTTGTTCATTGGTGTGTGCGTGTTTGCGTGGAGGAGTCCCTAGACGGCAGCACCGGGCGGTAAGGACATCTTTGGGGCCCCGACGAGCAACAGCCCCAGGGCCGCTTTCAGCAGCACCACGGGTCCAAGTGTGTCTATTGGTTCCCATTTCGATTCGGTGGTCATTCCTAAGGAGGGGATGACGCCAAAATATGTGGCAACCCTGGAATCGAAGGAAACCGGAGGAGGACAATTTTTGAGAGAGAGGAGACAGTTGACTTAGAACCGCGGTGAGATAGAGAAGTGAGTTTTTGGACATTTGTACTACCGCGAAGATATACCGAAGTAGTTCCGGTGATATCATTTTGGTGATTAAAGAAGTAAGTTTCCGAGTTGGTGAGGGACTGTCGGTTACATATGTGTTCAAGTGACCGTGGACCGTGACACGCAACGGAAGTGTAACCTCGCGCACTGACCGCAGTCGTAGTGTCGTTGCCCGAGCTTCCTTCCCCATGCTGTCGGGACTCGACCCGAGGACCCCACCGTGACCCTGTGACCCTGCACACGGACCAGCGCTGGACGGAGGACGACGTAGATACGTCGACCGGACCAAGGTAGGACTGTGGCCACCACCCCCACAACAGTGATTTGTGAGTGATAGCGCGCAACACTATTTTGGGCCCAGGGGGGAATGTGTTGGGATACGTTGGCCAACGTAGATGGTTGCTTTATGTTTGTATATATATCTTGTGTAATAGGATCTGTAGAGTATTTTCGTGTGTCTATATAATATATGTATAAAGTCGACTATTTGCTTTTCTCCAATGCATCACCCTCTTCTAATGCAGAGCTCGTGGGCATAGGCTGGCGACTTGGTGAGGTAGACGAGCATATCAAAATTTTATTTCGACTCCGGCGACTTTTCGCTTAGATTCCATGCTCTACCGGCGCGTCTACCGAGCTACAGCCGCAGCCGTGCATCACAACGTGTCGCCCACCTAAGGGGCATTGTTATTGCAACATGTCAAGAACCTACGATCTTTTGAGTGATTTGTAAAAGAAAAAAAAAGTGAGAAAAATTTGATTAATTGTTCTGGAAAAAAAATAATATTAATAATAATACATAATAATAATAGCTCTGCCATGTAAATATATATAAAGAAGTAAAGTAAAGAGGATGTAAAATATAATTGATTTGTTAATTGTTCTGATAAGAATCAAAAATAATATTAATGACTAGAAGGAGATGCATTGGAAGAAACGTGATTGAAGGAGTGTGCGCGATTACAGATCCGCTATAACTTTTCCAAATTTTGTTTTCCGTTTTGCTACATTTTTTCGTTTTATATTATTAGACTATCGCGATAGTTTACCCTATTTTGGCTATTTAAAACCGTGCTTCAGTTGATCTTTTATACTTTTGTTTTTTTGCGATCGTGATATGGTGCGGACAAGGGAACAAACGCGCGAGTTATCAAGGGTTAGTAGTTTTGTTTCACCCGAGAACATCATGGATCCGATAGATATTGGTAATAGCGGGGGCGGTATTCCTGTAGCCGAAACCGAGAACGCACAGGAGGCAGTAGAAATTAGTAATTTGCAGATTATGTCTATGTTTAGAGAACTAACGCAGATGATAGGTGGTCTTAGTGAAGACGTGAAAACGTTAAAGCAAGGGCAAGAAGAACTAAGGAACGATTTGCGTAGCAATATCGAACGTTTAGACAAGTCACATGCTGAATTTAAACTACAAGTATGTGAGGAGATGCGAGAAGTCAGAGAATCGAATGCTGAGACGAGAAACATTGTGGCAGAGGTCTCAGAGCGAACAGATGCAATAGAGGAGAGAGCTAATCTTTTGGGGGAGGATGTCGAAACCTTAAAACAAGGTTTGGATACGTGCACACAAGAAACAGTGACGTCACAGAATAATATCGCGGAATTGCGCAGAAACGTAACCGAAATCCGACAGACTGTCGTTCGAGACGTAAAGCAGCTTGTGGACGAGCAGCATAACCATCTTCGAGACGAAATGCACGAGGAGATGCAGGCCTTGAGGAGTCACGTCAGTGGCGTAGTGACCGACGTTTCTCGCCGCATAAACGGGGTGGAGAGCAGCAATGACCGTTCGAGCGACGAAGCGCGTTGTCCGTCACCTACCTGTTCAGGTGGCAACGGGGGAAGCAGCAACGTGTATTTACACCGTGACCTGCGACTTCCGGCCTTTGAAGGCACGGAAAACGAGCTGAAAGCGAGCACTTTTCTGCACGATCTGGACACGTACATGCAGTTGGCGCAGATTCCCGATGGACAGAGAGTTCAGGTAGCGGGTTTGGCTTTGCGTAAGACCGCTTTGACATGGTATAATGTCAACCGAGGGAAGTTCGCGAGCTTTGAAGCGTTTCGTAATGAGTTCTTAGCTGAGTTCCTGAGCGACGAGAAGCTAATTAAATTAAAGGCAGATATTTTTACCAGTCGGTACATCACGGGTGAAAAGCGGACGCTAAACAAATACTTCATGGATATTCTGCAGCGAAACGCGGTTCTAAGAGAACCACTTCCTGAACCAGTTTTGGTTCAAACAGTAATGAAACAATTCCCTGCATATATCAGGCGATCTTTCGTCGGCCTCACTGTGACAACAAGCAATCAGCTGTCAACACTACTCCGCGACCTTCAGGAAACACTGTCGACGCCCCAGGTTGCGCAAAACAGGGACGTAAACCGCAGGCAGCTGGTGAATTCAATGGACGTCGCGAGGAACGACCGCGAGCCCTACAGACCCAGGAACGGCAGGGGGGAGAGAAGTTTCCAGGAATCCAGGAGCAATCGCAACAATCGCCGTCCGCCGGGTTTCGGTAGACAATTTGACCGCCCGAGGGGACAAGATGGACGAAGAAACAGCAGGGATTCTCCACTCAGGTACCAGTCCGGGCGCAACTATGAAATGAATGACAGAGAAGAGAGAAACGAAGGACCTTTTGTCAACGCTGTTGTTACAAGTGCAGGTTCCGAGGGTTCGAACCGAGGACCTCTGAATGCCTGACTTCAAGCCGGTGTACCCGTTCCCAACGAGAGCCTAGGGGGGACGCCTGACATGACCACGCATGCTGTTGATGCGTTACAGATAAATAACGTCGTTAATGACATCGAAAATGATACTTTCTTGAGGGATTCTCACGAGCACGGTTATGCAGATATCTGCGAAACCGAAGTAAAGCAAATTGAAGCGAGCTATTTAAATGAAATGCAAGGGGCAGAAGAGCAAGTTTGTTCTATTTTTGATAAAATGCTGCAAGAACCAACGAATGAAGTGAAAGGGAAAATGAATGTGACACCTATCGTTTCGGTTAAGATCGAGGGTGAGAAAATAGACGCCTTGGTGGATAGTGGTGCGTCTGTATCATGCATTAGCGAGGAGCTATGGTTGAAATTACTCGCAGCGAATCCCAACTTGCCTTGTTTAAATGTAGGAGTACTCAAGATTGTTTCGGCTTTTGGCACAAAAGCGGCGAAAATTATCACTCAGGCATATTTAAGCGTGGAATTCGATCAAGTAAACGTGCATGTCAGCTGTTTGGTTATTCGAAATCTGGTTAAACCATTCCTTTTGGGCAGTGATTTCATGGAAGAGAATCAGGTGTTGCTAAATTATGAGGATCACACATTAAGCTTAAAAACCGAGAAGGGGTACACAGAAATGAAGTTTCTAGCAGAAGAGGATGCAACGGTATCCACTCAAATACAGCATATAATTGTTGAGAATGAATGTACGGAGCCTATATGTCACTGTGCAAATAACGCGGGAGATATCGTCCCGATATCAGGGAATAAAGAGGATTTACAATGTGATGGTAACAGCGACGATGGGATCTTGCGTGATATTGAACAAAGAGGTCACGAGGATATTATAGCTTATATCGCTGATTCCCAAGGGGGGAGGCAGATAACGGTGACGTCATCTGGTGAGCGCAGAGAGAGAGATAGTCACATGTTACAGTCAGGGGAGTGCACAAAGGCTACGGAGAAGGAAATTGGTGACCGTGTTGGAGATGCGCCTAGGTTAACAAATGAACAAAAGGGGCAATTGATAGGTTTGCTCTTACAGTACAGAGAGTTATTTGATGAAAAGCCCGGATTAGTGAAGGGTTATGAGCATGCTTTGGAAATAGAAGATGACCGCCCGTATTCGCAGAAAGTGTATCCTGTACCATATGCTTACAGATCTCAAGTGGACAAGCAGATTAAACAATGGTTAGAATGGGGAGTGATAAGAAAGCAGAGCACGTCATACGTGAGCCCCTTGACATGCGTGCGAAAGAAGGAGGTGTATCCAAACGCATATGTATTGCGTGATTGCATAAAGGACAAGGATGCAGGGGTACACAATGCGTCGAATCTTCGTCCATATCAAACAACGGGAGTTGAACCTGGAACTGCAAGCGGAGTTGTAAACATCCGCCAGGTATGCGCCTTCCAAAGTCCATAAAGACCCAAGAAGAACCTCCGAGAGAAAACCCCCGTCGACGCGGTTTGAGAGGACATCGGGGAGGAGGGGGTGTGTCTGGGGACGACCATTGCTGACCTGGAAAGTGAAGGGATCCGCATGACGTCAAAACAGCTGGAAGGTTTTGTCTGGCAGACCGGTCAGTCCTTTCAAAACAAGGAAAGGGAGGATTCCCGTCAAGTAACCACCAGTTTGTTTACATTTTGAATCGTTCATTTGTATTGTGTTTTCTCTTTTAATCTAATTCCAGTATATGTAATTGTACTTTGTCTAATGTGTTATTTTGTTTATGGAATGTAATTTTGATACTTATTTGTGCTTTTCTAATATGTGAGGGATAATTTTGTTATTGTGTAATTGTCAGGGGTAAGATGCCTCCGAAAATATGTCGTTTTCTCCCAGTGGTGTTGACCCACACACTGTGAAAAAACGAAGGGGGGATATGTAATGTACAGCTTTTTCCTGATTTATGTAAATACATTTTTTTTAGTGTGTGTGTATAGATATATTTTACATTGGCCTGCCTCGTTGCTCGCTCTCTCTGCCGGTTGAGGAACGCGTTCTTCGGCACCCTTGTTCGACTACAGGAATACTTTTTATTGCGAAATCCACTTCTCCCGATTTCACGGGTACGGGGGGAAGTCTTCCTAAATATCGGCATGCACCGTTATTCCACCCCAATCATGCGCTAGCCTCTCCCGGTCTTCAACCAAATTCTGTTTTTTGTATCAAAAAAGGAGGCTAAGTCCTTCGTTACTGACGACATGTCGCAACGTAGGACCGACGCCTGATCTCTCCTCGAACCTAAGCGCCGGTGGGCATCGTTTTGCCGCTTCTCCTGTCCAGAAATGTATAGGGAAGCCTTGATTCATTGCTTTCCGCACTTACGTCCAAGGAGGGGTCTGTTTTTTTGCCGAAAGGTGCCATGCCAGTGTTGCCAACCACGTTTCGCTTGCCCGCAGCAGCGATTGCAAACCCCCTTAGAAATTCACCATCTACTATCTAAATTATACTTCATATTCCGTATTGAGAACGTTCCTTCAATCACAATCGGCATGAGTTCAGTGTAAGAATATTAATATGGTGTTTAGGGGTAGTTCAGCTTGTAAATGAGAACCATGTATTTGTTATTAAAGGGGGGACTTTGATATTGTATTAAGACGTGTGTATTATTTTATTGATAAAGGGTGAACGTTTATGTTCAATGAAACAGTGCATTTGGGGGTTAATTAACGTAACTGCACAAGACATGAAAATGGAATAGTGGGGATGAAGATTTTGTTCATTGGTGTGTGCGTGTTTGCGTGGAGGAGTCCCTAGACGGCAGCACCGGGCGGTAAGGACATCTTTGGGGCCCCGACGAGCAACAGCCCCAGGGCCGCTTTCAGCAGCACCACGGGTCCAAGTGTGTCTATTGGTTCCCATTTCGATTCGGTGGTCATTCCTAAGGAGGGGATGACGCCAAAATATGTGGCAACCCTGGAATCGAAGGAAACCGGAGGAGGACAATTTTTGAGAGAGAGGAGACAGTTGACTTAGAACCGCGGTGAGATAGAGAAGTGAGTTTTTGGACATTTGTACTACCGCGAAGATATACCGAAGTAGTTCCGGTGATATCATTTTGGTGATTAAAGAAGTAAGTTTCCGAGTTGGTGAGGGACTGTCGGTTACATATGTGTTCAAGTGACCGTGGACCGTGACACGCAACGGAAGTGTAACCTCGCGCACTGACCGCAGTCGTAGTGTCGTTGCCCGAGCTTCCTTCCCCATGCTGTCGGGACTCGACCCGAGGACCCCACCGTGACCCTGTGACCCTGCACACGGACCAGCGCTGGACGGAGGACGACGTAGATACGTCGACCGGACCAAGGTAGGACTGTGGCCACCACCCCCACAACAGTGATTTGTGAGTGATAGCGCGCAACACTATTTTGGGCCCAGGGGGGAATGTGTTGGGATACGTTGGCCAACGTAGATGGTTGCTTTATGTTTGTATATATATCTTGTGTAATAGGATCTGTAGAGTATTTTCGTGTGTCTATATAATATATGTATAAAGTCGACTATTTGCTTTTCTCCAATGCATCACCCTCTTCTAATGCAGAGCTCGTGGGCATAGGCTGGCGACTTGGTGAGGTAGACGAGCATATCAAAATTTTATTTCGACTCCGGCGACTTTTCGCTTAGATTCCATGCTCTACCGGCGCGTCTACCGAGCTACTGCCGCAGCCGTGCATCACAATACATATATTGAAATCAATTATTTATCGGCATGAAACTCGACCGTTGTTATGTAATTTTCTTTTCTCTCACACATTAATTGCTAACTCTTACATTTCAGGAAAAATGTAAAAAATACCTATCATTTCTTAACGGCGTAATGGTAGGGCTGTCGGCTGTAAATCAAGGAATTACAATGTCAATCCCTGTGAAGGAACACTGAACAATATTATCTGGGATATCTTTCTTTTAACTATCCCCTGGCATATTTACTTATTTATTTTAAGACTTAGTTTGCTATGCAAAGCTAGGACTATAATATTTTACTTTCATTTAACTATTATAAAAAAAATATTGTTTTGAATATACATATCTGTGTAACTGGAAAAAGGAGTAGAGGTTAGTTCACACACACACACACCCACACAAACTATTACACTCCGACGTACAGATGAGAAAAACCTTTCGTATGGTGTAATTTTCATGAGTATGCATATTTGCGATTTGTATCTGTTTTTATATTATTTAAAAACCCACTCTGCTAGCAAATACAAATATTTAATATGTACATAAAATAATGCTAATAGTTTAACAACATATTATAAATATAGTTAAAACTCATTTGCAGTGGCCGGCCCCCGTGGCAGAGTGGATAGCACATCGCGCTACGACGCCAGAGGTCCCGGGTTCGAATCCTGCCCCGGACATGGATCCCTGCGAGTGTCCATTCATCAATTTCATCATATCATCACTCATCCCAATCTTCGCAAATTAGCCAAAAGTGGCACAAAAAGCGAAGTAAAATGAAGCAACTCAATCCATCAATCAATCAAATCATTTACAGTCAAATCCAATAAGAGAAAAAGATTTAACAGAATTTTGGGCCTAATAACATTATATGAATCTAAACATATCTCCGTATCATTACACGATTCCTGAACGTTTACTATCGGAGAGTTCTTGTGTACGTTTAATCTTCAGAATGGCGTGTAGAAGGGTGTTCTATTCCTCACTGTGAAAGGAGTTACATGGAAGTTGATATTCTCTAATAGTTCAGAACGTAGACAATCTTGTCTTACTAATTTACGTAAAAATATTAGATCATTATAAACTCTTCTGCTTTTCAAGGTGCTGAGACCAAAATGGCTGCATAAAGTTACATGATTTACATTAGCTATTTAATATTGTTTGTAAAACACAATCATTTCACCATTTGCATCTCCTTTTTCCATAATAATAATAATATATTATGTATATCATATATATCAATCCAATCCAATTAGTGTATTAAGCTCACTTTGTGGACAGTTAGCTAATTGAAATTGGACCTAGAGTTTAAACTTGGATCAGAACCACTATGTTCCTCCACCGGATGTCGAACCTAGTACCCTTAATTACATGGCTATGACGTTAACACTACACACTGTGGAGGCTACGCATGACGGTTACATTATTAAAAAAACGTTGGAGCAAACATTTGGAACAAAATATAATAGTTTATGAATGGGTTTAACGCAGAACGTTTGGCGAGTAGATGAAGCACTCAATTCTCTGGGTCAGCAAGGCGCAAAGAATTCGTTGTTTGCACATCTATTATCTTGTGTGTTTTGGCACTGGACAAATGTTTCCCTTCCTCGCTGGTTTGGGGCTACAGAGTCCGCACGGTCCAATTAACGCACACGACCGTTGGATAAGGGTCAGCGTCCAACTTTGCAGCGTGTTTCTGCAAAAACTAGAATTGTCTCTACTTGGAGCTGGAAACGAGGGGATTAGCTTGAAAGTTCGACTAGGATAAGCTTTCGTCTACTGTAGGTTGCTTTCAACAAGTAAGTCGCAGAGCAGTTACTACTTGCAGGATTTAACAAGGCAGCACCACAGATTATAGCCCCGTCTAGTTTGTTATAAACAACCGTCTAGTTCGTCGCACCTTCTGACATGGTTGTTAAAGGTCCAGGAGTTTTAAATAAATTCAATTCCGGTCCAGGAGAGAAAATCAGCAAGCGTAAATGGGATCTGGACCGTAAAGAACGTTTTTAGCTGTAAAGTATTTCAATTCGGTCCAGGAACCTTTTTCCGGTTCAATTTAAATACGGTTCAGGCAACTTTTTTTTTCCGGATCAGTTTTAATAAGGTACAGGGACCTTTTTCCGGATTATTTTAAATACGGTCCAGGAACCTTTTTTCAATGATAAAATACGAAACTTAGACAGAATTTAAATTGTGCAAGAAAAAAGGTTCCGGTCTTCCAGAGGAACCGAATAGAACCCATTAGAATTTACGGGTTTCTGAACCTTTAACAACACTGCTTTTTTACACTAGATGTAGTGCAGATGGGTGCAATGCATTTGTTATTCTGCGTATTAAAGGACAAATTAAAAAGTACGTATACTTCGTTGTTCAATGCTGTGAAATTAAAGTGTGAGCAAGTTTGCGGCAGTAGTCTTGAACCGACAAGAATATGCGTTGACTTTGAACAAGGGATTCACAGTGCCATTAATGAAGTATGGTGTGTAAGATGTGTTATAGTAGGATGTAGGTTTCACCTATGCCAAGCCTGGTGGCGAAAAATGAAAAACCTAGGCCTTTCGAAAATCTACAAGGAAAGAGGTCCCGAAGGTAAATGGCTCAATTATATTTTTGGTTTGTCTTACTTACCTCCCCATGATGTCTCTGATTGCTTCGCAATTGACATGTTCAAAGATAAGCCATCAGATGAGAAAATTACAAAGTTCTGTTATTATTTGGTAGAAAACTATATTGCAGAAGACTCTACGTACACTCCACACATATGGGCAGATTTTTCTGCCTCGGCCTATCGCACAACAAATGCATGTGAAGCCTTTCACAGTAAACTGAATGCCATGTTTTACACCAACCATCCTGATATTTTCAAATTTGTACATGCATTGATTAACCTCCAGACCGACACTTACCTTAAAATAAATGGCCTCGAAAAACCCGCTCGTAAGAGGAGCGTTTTAAGAGAAAAATACCTCAGAATTGAATCTTACATTGATCAATATAATCGCAAAGCAATTTCACGCATGCATTACTTGAAATCGATCTCACATGCCACAAAGGTTCCATTGTAAGATACTGCAGTTTCACAAGTGCAATTTTGTATACTTATGGTTGGTGGTGCATAATTTTTAACCACGCCATCTCGGTGATAGTCCGCAGCCTGTTTAAGTGGGACGGAAAATCATACTTGCCAACCTAAGTCATTGAATTACGACTTTCTGTAGTGGCGCAAAACTATGTACGGAAAGATAAGGATCCGGTAATTATTGGCGCAAAACCAAACCATTTTCCAGAGTGATTGGCGCAAAGCCGTGCACCCCGTACAGATGTATCCCGGTGTCAGGCTGGTGCAAGAAAGTGATATTCAACCAAGGATCTGTGCTCTGCTTATAAGCAGGAGCGGATGCAAGTACATATTTATGTACGAAACCGAAATTTGTCACATTTTGTATTATCCTTGCGCTTCGTGGCATGTATACTCGAAAAATTCAGTCTGTATTTTCTACATTTGTACATATTTTGCTTCATATTTTTCATATTTCAGTTATTTTTATACATTACAGTAAAGCCTCATTAATCCGGACTAATGGGAGGCATACGTTGACCGGTGTAACGAAGGTCCGCATTAACTGAAATAACTTAAAAGAACTACTGAATGAAGTTTAAGTCAATATAAGTCCATTTTAAGAGACAACAGAAGGAAATCCATGTTCAAACACTTACAACAATATTTTGTTATTCACTGTTTTGCAAACAGAAAATGAAAACACATTTTGTGCTGTTTTGCAATTAATGTCAATGTAAACGTACTGTATTTTGTGTACCTCGTGTAGTGTCTCATATTATTAAAAAGGTAATTTTTTTACATGTTCAAGTCAATATTTAACTCCATATTTTGGTGAAAGAAACTAAATAGAAATTTAGCACATTTTTACTACATATAAATCCGTTCCCTGCTTATGAGGAACTGATGAACGTATGTAAATACTGTCTGTCATCACTTACGTCATATTTCCGCTATACTTCGTTCTTGTAGTAAATGTATGCCAAGTATTGAATCGATTGTGACAACGTACAGTCAACTGTAAAAGTAATGGTATGAAAATTGTCAATTGCTATTTTCAATCTATATTTATTCTACATCTTGTTTTGTTACAGGGAGTGCAATTCTGGTGATGCGTATTTGATGTTGTTTTTCTGCTGATTCATATTTTTAATTCAATTCGTGATGGAATCTGTGTTGGGCAGAACGAGAATGAGCCAGTCAGAATGAGAATGCTGATGCACAATGCGGCTACTATTATTCTTGCAGTTGGCTATACATACAGAGTCTTTGTTTGATAGACACGAATATTTTGCACGTTATTGAACGTAGAGGTGATACAATACTTTTCTATTAATTAACATGTATAAAACTGTTATACGCCCGAAAAACGTGAAATGAAATTTATATTTTTACTTACATAATGTGATATATATTTTGTATTAGTGTCCAATTATCTTTCAAGTCGAATATAAAGTCAATAATCCATATGCTTCCAAAAATGAAAAATGCAGTAGAAACTACTAAATTATTCAACGTGTTAATATTCTTATTCTTGAGTTGATGGAAGAGTTAATTATTAAATTTGCAGACGTATACGTAATCTTAATTTTCCCAAAATGCATGTTTGTCTATTACTCAAAAACTACCAATATAAAAATATACCAAAACTTTACATATAATTTTAGTATCTACAAAATGTAGCCCATAAAGAGAAGATAATAAACTGCAGTAAACTGTAAAATACTTTGGTGATAATTTAATAATATTCTACACGATTTAAACAATATTAATTATTTTCAATTAATATGTGTAACTAGAAAGAATATGATACCGACAGAACCGTGGAGGCGATTGGATTCCAAATCTGGGGACTCAAGGTGCCAAAACGTAGGGGGGGGGGACAGTTTAATTTCCATTAGTAGATAGGGTTTAGCATAGTGTGGGGGCAATATTGGCAAAAAAAAAAATTGGGGGCAACGCCCCCTCTTATCGCAGACACTCCGACAGAATATACATGTTATGTCTAATATTATCATATGCACGTTCAAAATCAGTCTTCTTCAATTGTAAACAGACGTGTGGTGTCGAAGTAGTTGTAGACATCCCTCAACCACGTCCGTGTTCTTTGTGCCAATCAAAGCGTTATTTATCACATTTCTCCTGTTCTTTTACTGACATCTCAACTGAGCAACATTAGTGTTTATTAAAGTTGTTTCTATCTAATACCCGCTAATTAACAGTTACTTGGTTCACATATGTTGAGAACACTTTAGGAAACTATAAATCTTTCTGTATATAAAAATGAATGTATGTGTGTGTGTATATATATTTATGTTTGTTCTGGTGGCCGCGGTGGCTCAGTCGGTAACGCGTCTGACTAGCATGCTAAAGGTCCCGGGTTCGATCCCCGGGAACTTTTCTAACGTTAGAAGCGGCCCCGGCGCCCACCCAGCGTCGAATAACATGGGTACCTGGGGATAAAGCGGTCAGAGGCATGATGCTGATCACATCACCCCCACTCACGACCGGATAAAGAAAGTGTGGGGCGTTACCCCCACACCCCCTATACGCCTTCATGGCGTGGTGCTATGCACAGGGGAACACTTTACCTTTACCTTTTTATCCGGCATACTTCTCGAAAGCCTGGACCGATTTTAACCAAACGTGGTACGTACACACATGACTTGCAATCTGGAAAGAAATACTGTGGGACTAAGACAACCCTGGCACCCCTATGAGCAGGGACGGGAAGGGGTGACATGTAAAAATAATCGAAAACGACCTATATTAGTGTGGAATCCATAGTTTTCGGGGTCGCTAAGATGAATAGTGAAACTACGAATGCTGTTCAACTCCAAGTTCATTGCCTATCGGCATGGGGGTGAGAGGGGGTGAACAATAAAATATCAAAAATGACCTACTGTAGTGGCGAATTCATAGTTTTCGGAGTTTCTAAGCTAATTGGTGACATTCAGGATGGCATTTCAGAGAGAGAGAGAGAGAGAGAAAGAGAAAGACTGACAGAGGGAGAGAGAGACAGAGAGAGAGAAAGAGTGAGAGAGAGAGAGAAAGAGAGAGAAAGAGTGAGAGAGAGAGAGAGAAAGATTTGCTTTATCGACCACGATCTACAAGTCACAGAGGCAGTGTATTAAGTAAGGCGGGGTGGATTAAAGATCAACTTTAACTTAATAGAAGAGTGGAATAAACAAATACCCGGGCAACGCCGGACAATCAGCTAGTTAAACTATAAAATAAACTAGGTTTCACGTTATATAGGAGAAATCTGGCTTCAGGAGTACAATTCCTCTCATTTAAAGTGATCAAGGGGAAAACTTAGTATCTACAGGACTTGAAAATAAAATTTTAATATATATATATATATATATATATATATATATATATATATATATATACACACACACACACACACACACACATATATATATATAGGGTAAAGGAGGGGAAGTTCCCCACCGAAATGCTTTACATTTTTTTTCCTTCTAAACGAATTGGGGAAGAAGAACAAAATTTATACGATGCAAAAAGTAGTCATTGTGGATTATGAGGAATATAACACAAATACTGTGTTACTTATACTTATGACTTAATATTAAAAATACTAAAATGAGAAAAAGTGCCGAAATTCCCGCCAACAAGGTGTAAAAGACCTACAAATGACAATACAAAACTGATTAAAAAGATACAATACAAACATGTTTAAGAAACATAGGCCTAAATGTTCATATGGATTGTTAACAAGATGTGTGTCAAAGATAGCCTGTAAGAAATGAAATTCGACACATTTTCTGTTACTCTAGCGAATTTACCAGCAAATACACAGTCGAAAGATAACAACTTATGCTTACTTGTACATTCACGCTTCCCAAACCAAATCTTTTCACGACATTCTTACGGTTTGAGGTTACGATATCAATAATTAAAAGGAAAGAAAAATAATTCTTATCTGCCATGAAATGACAATTTCCAACGTTGTGTTGAAATTCAGCACCTTTCTTTGTCTTCTGTGTAGACGCAACTGCGGATTCCAAACTGTACTGCGTGCTTGCTTGCTAGTTCGCTCACCACACTGCAGATTTCAGTGGAAACAAGGCACACGTTACTTGATTTTTTACAGGCATCAGTGAGTGTTTCCAACCTATAGTTTCTACGCTACGATTACAATAAACACAATTACGGCGAAATTCCCAGCATGGCGAACATCCCTTCTTTTACCCTATATATATGCCGCTAAAGCTGACACTGGGAAATTATTATATCTTGTAGAATCATTGAAACGTTTTTCTTCCGAATGAAAGTTAATTATTGATTACCGATAATTCGTAAGGTTACCGGCAGCTCCGAACTCTCACGAGCTTGAACGAAGGCACGGAATTGCTACATGTCATAAATTCAAAACATTGGTTGGCAGGGACAGTCAAGTTCACTCAGGCCGTGTTAGTGAAGTGACTAAAAGTGTTTCAGTTCCTGGATACTTGGCACATAGTGGTTCGGATCCCATTTTAACCTATAGGTCTAGTCCCGATTAGCCTTACTGTGCATAAAGTGGACTTAAAACACCAATTAAATCAATCAATCAATCAATCATGGACACTTGAAATATGTGCCAGGGCAATGGATCAATTGATTTATAAATATACACAACTACATTGATAAATAATACAGTAATATCTTACTTTCGTTTGTGTCACAGACACTATTATACAGCAGAGGAAAACAGTTTACCATAGAAGTCATAAGAAATTTCCAAAATGTTTTATTGTTTTAAGAAATCATATTAATAATGTCGAATATACACTAGATTACATGTTTATGTCGATAGTATGTGGCTATATTAGATTCTTTGTACACAGTTAAGAGGTACTTCGATATGTACCATACATTCGTAAGTATCGTTGAAATTACAAATTACAAAAACTTACGTTTTTTTTGTAAAACCTATCACATCTCAAAAGTTTTTTAATTCATTCGAACGTTTAAAATGTCAAAAATTATAGGCAAGGAACTCAATTTTGCACAATATGTAGCTTCTTTACACTATACTAGTCAGTTGTAGTTGGTTTTCGGCACTTATTGAGGGAATATAAATGTTGTTATTCCGCTTCCAAAAGACGGAATTAGAAGGACAGGAAAAAGTAAATTAAGAGCTTACACAAAACGCCTATTTTGGAGGGTCCAACTGCTTCCAGTAATAAACAGATGTGCATGAGAAATATGCAATGCATTACTGTTAGCGTCTGCTAACAGTTTCATCTGCCCCTGTTCAACTCTTATTTGGCACAAGCGAGCATATTAACCTCATCATAGCGCTGTCCCCCACAGGAACACTCTTTAGTTTGCAGTTATCAAATTCCTGCAACCCCCTTATAATAATTTCAATAAATTATTGTGAGTGAAATTAAATTATATTAGTGAAATATATGATTTTAAATTGACGTTGAGGGGCCCCTCCCTGTACCCCTTGTGGATGTCCATATATTAGGGCTACCATATTTTGAAATGCTAAAAAGAGGACATTTTCTTCGAAAGCCACACACACCATCAATTTATTCACAAACACGAAAACATTACATGAGGACCTAGCACAGAGTTTACAATTGCTTCTGTTTTCGTTCTTGCAGTTGAGAACTTTCTAGCTACATTGGAATCAGGAAATAATGATTTTATCAAGCTTGATGTGCAGTCCATCACTTTGTAACTATTGTGATGCTTAACAGTATGAAACGCGAAAGAACCTTCTGCAGCACTTACTTTATTTTCATGTTCACTGCCAGGTTTCGTGAAAAACTGAGTCAGTTTTGTAGATGAAGCTTCACCTCTGACGGCTGTTTTGTGCTTTTCGCACTCCACGTGTGCTTGCAAGTCTAGCCCTCCTTTGTTTGCCACAGACACATATGTACCGGGTTTACAAACCATACACTCGCCTTCAAAATCGTCTCTACCACGTCTAAAACATGAATACTTTTCTTGTAACTCATTAGTAAACTTACACTTTCTTTTAGGCATATTAGTAGCTTACGCCGTGTTCGCAAACTCTAACTACCACTTCCAAACACGAACAAACGAATGACGCGGAAATCACATCGACCGGAACTTGAAACTGTAACAACAAACGACTAACGCTTAGCACATCGTCCAGTACTGCCAACATCAGACGTTTAATGATTCGAAAAGTTGTAACTTCGTGATCTCTGACCTATGATGATTGGATAAAAGTAAAAACCCGGACATTTTAACAGAAAGTAAAAACCCGCCCGGACGCAAATTTCAGGGTCCGAAAAGAGGACATGTCCGGGAAAACCAGGACGTATGGTAGCCCTACCATATATCTATACACAGTACCTACAATCAAATGAAGTGCTTCATTTGAGGAGGGGAGGGGCAAATTAATAACTTACTGCTAGACTAGGGTACTTCTCAGTACGTATTAGGCTTTCATTCTAACAAACGAAGACAATTTATATGGTTGAGTGCAAGAAAAGGCTTTGTTAACTACGCCATTTAAAAAAAGACGTTAGTAATAATAATAATAATAATAATAATAATAATAATAATAATAATACGTAATAATAATAATAATACGTAACAACAAGAACAATTTGATGTTCTTCAGTTTACGTTTTCTTCCCATAAATGCAATTGAAACCGCGAGTCTAAGCTGCTTGTCTGCATACCCGCAGGTTTTGTATAGAGTCGAAATAAGGTCACACAACGAGTAAAAATAATTTGGAAGACATAATTTTCTCTTCATGCCTTATATATATGTTGTAAATGTGAATATAATTTCTAAAATTTTAAATAATATATTGCCTTTCTCGGCATTTGTTCAATTCTATAACTGACGAAGTGCTTCATATATATATACCAAAGTATATCAAATTTGATTAAGGATAAACCTACAGTAACTTATTTATAGTCCTCAACTTCCTGTCAATGCGAAGAAGCTATACAATCGCTCAATCATTTATTTTTGCAATGCCACTTAAGACAACAATATCGAGACATTTTATTTAAAAGTTTATTACGCATTCAGGTTTCAATTTCGATATCAAAATCTACATTAATCTCTGAGCCTCGTACTGCAGTTATTTGCATACTTTATGGGTTTGCTAAAAAACAACGGATTACAATCTAATTGCAAACACTCATAACCATAGGCGTCGACTCCATGGGGCTTGGGGGGGGCTCGAGATACCCAAATATTAACGATGTGGGGGCAGAGCCCCCCAAATAATTTTGCTTAAGAGGATCTAATGTATTATTTTGCTTCTCTTGTAAAGTTTACTCTGAATTGTACCACATGAACTTAAATTTAAATACACATTTAAAATTTTCTAGACCATCAACTTTGGGGGGGGGGGGGGCTGAGACAGCTAAACCATCAACTTTGGGGAGGCTATGACCAGAGACAGCAAAACACATCACTTATTACTATATACTATGTAATTATGAGTATTGTTAAAATTTTTACTAAAAAGAGTTTCAAAAGACGATGTGCATGAACTAGGGTAGTGGATGGGACGTTCGGGCTACAAATGGCTCTCACATGACATTCAGAACGAGATCGTTGATATATTAGGGAGATCTGTTTTGCGCTCCGTGGTAGCATATATTAAAAGTCGGGAATATTTTGCTATTATGGTTGACAAAACTTGTGACATATCCATCCGTTGACAATTAATATTCTGCATTCGAACTGCGAATAAAAGAATTGATATTTTTGAGGAATTCATGGCCTTTTATTAGGGGTGTGCGGGACGGGATCGGGAAGGGAAAAATTTTCAATTTCCGGACTAAGTCGGGAAATTTTCGAAATTTCCCGAAGCTCTGAAAATCTCGAATTCTACACGTCATTTTCACTTTAAGTGATTTCTGGATTAAAAACTGACACTTTACGATAAGTTCCAGAAATTGACAATTCAGAAAACGTCGAGAAATAACAACATTTGAAAATGACCATTCGGTATTTCCCGACTGCTCGGGATACCGAAAAGTAGGAAATCATTTCCCGAAGTCGGGATCGGGACGGGAAATTTTTTTCCCCGATCCCGGTCCCGACTTTTCGGGATCCCGCACACCCCTAGCTTTTATGAGATTCCGAACACTGAGGCCAAAACTTAAAGAAGAAAGAGAGTGAATCATTCAATTTATTTCAGTGATCAGAGCCCCCCCAATAATTTTGACAAGTCGGCGCTTTTGCTTATAACCCTCACAAATATTTACACGTCATACTATAATAAGACCAGAATGGACAATTGCACAATTTTAGAAGAAAATGGACGTTAGTAATCATCATGTTGGAACATGTCATATATACGTATGCTTGTGATAATACTACAGGAACTCAGCACCTTTGGCTAGAAATCGCAAAAATACGTGGTGTGAGCCAACCAAATTATGACGACGACGATTAATTAATAGAGTTATTAAATTTGTTTATAATACGTATTAACAGTCTACATTGCACTCTACGCAAGAAGAACATGAGAAATTTCATGCTCACTTCCAGTTTGGAAAATTGTGTCCAGGTGCTGAACTTTCATCTCTCGGGTAACAACTATTATGAATGGAAATATAGACACTAAAAATAGTCTGCCGGTAGAGAATGCTTATGGACTTCCTGTATGAAACGTATCATATTCTACGAAACATACAAAAGTGAACTATGAAACAAAAAAGCAGATCTGAAAAATAAAAAACTCTGGCGCTTTAGGGTCGGATAAAATTTAAAAAACTGTATTTTAGAGTTAAACGTAAAAGTGCCTGACAGGCCTCCGTTGTGCTTTTAAGGGAAAATTTTCAAAAATTAAAATTGAAAAATTACAAAATAGTAAGGAAAGTGTGAACAAATGTCCAAACGAAAATGTCACAATGTTTCAACGATACACAAGAATAAAAAAAAAAACATGAAATATTTCATATTTTATAGCTCACCGGGCCTCTCAGGCCCCCATTGTGCTTTTAAGGGTTAAGAGTGAAGAAGTTCAGATTATCCATTTTTTTCAAAATTATACAATTTTCATAGAAACTTTTAAATTTAGTAAGTTACATAAGTTGATATCATATTGTCAAACTGCCTCCCCGATGGCCCATTGGTAGCGTCGTCGCCTTGTAATCTATACCCGCTGGAGGCACATAGTGGTTCGGATCCCATTTTAAACTGTAGGTCTAGTCTAGTCCCAATTAGTTTTTTTGTGTATAAGGTGGACTTAAAACAACAATTCAATTGATCAATCTATCATATTGTCAGAACTGTTTCTTTATACTTATTACTCGCATTGGGCGATATATCGTCTAGACGATATATCGCGATATTGAAAAAATATCGTCCTGCCGATAGATCGTCACGATATTTTGGCGATATATATCGTTTCGCCGATATATCGTCTTCACGATATTTTATGAATTGAATGCTTGTAGTAATTTTAGTTATGGTACGTGTTCGATGATATGCCTGCTTTTTTGTTGCTCCAGTCCTTCTTCCATACACACTGCATTTATGAGGAGGTTTGTGTTGAAAGGAATGTGTGTGCGGGAGTTATTTCTATTGAATTCATCTCTCTCTCTCTCTCTCTCTCTCTCTCTCTCTCTCTCTCTCTCTCTCTCTCTCTCTCTCTCTCTCTCTCTCTCTCTCTCTCAGTATTTCGGTAAAATTTTCACTATTTAACTATCTGCACATCGGTAGCTTCCGAACATGTACCACGTGCCTATGTGTATCTTGTCAACGATATCCATCATATTTATCATGTCACCGAAGTATATCGTGTCCAAAATTAATACACGACTTACCCCCTGATGCCACGCAAGCACTGTTTGAGTTAAATAGGAAAAAAAAAGCATTATAGTTAGCTGCACAAGAACTTAAGTTTCGTCGTTCTGTGTAACTATTAATGATCAAAATCCGCCGTAAACAATGTTAGGCTTAAGCACTACAAAGTCTACAATAAAACTTCGTTGACATTGCTAGACGAATACGGAAATATGAAAGCACTTGTTACAGCTAAGTTAGTCTGTCAGCACTTATGTTGCATGGAAAACATTATTTGTGAAGAATGAATTGTGCAGCTCACTATACTGATTTTTTGATATTCTAAAATAATCCTGATGCAACTTGTGGTGCGTATCTAGGATTGACTGTCCAGGAGGGCAAATTTCAAGTTTGTGTCCAGCTCACTCTTCAATAAGTCTCTTTTGATGACTCTATGCCTAACGAACATACAAATGTACAGATACTATTGAACCTTAACAGTGGCGTCGAATGGGTTCCAAAACTAGGTGTGCAAGGTGCTTAAACTGTGGGGAAGGGAGGGAAGACAGCTTTCTCTCCCTCATGGGTAAGGTTGAGCATAGTACAGGGGCTAAAGTGGCAAAAATTGGGGTAGGGCAACTGCCCCTCCCCTAATCGCCGGCACTGAACGTTAATATTGTAGAATAAGAATCTAATTGATCTTGCAACTTCTTTCAAGATCAGAAGTAGTTCATACTGAATTTAGATATCTTATATGAATTACGATTGGTCATTATTTTGCAATGTTTGAAGTTGCGCATCTAGTATAGTTCTAGTCTTCTAAGCATCACCAGTTCGGGATCTTTGACACAGCTCAAGAGGAAGCCAACGGGACGCGTATCTGGTTTCGAGCCATCACCTGTTTTCCTTAGAAGCGCTGCTGTCACTTTTGCCTGCAGTGTTTAGACATCCATTCACTGCGACGTTATACTTCCAAGGTCTCCACATTGCATTAAAAAAATAGCACAACACAATAACACAACGTAGCAAAGATAAAGAACCGCAACCTCGCGTTCAGAAATCTCTAATGAAACCGAATTGTCAACATCTCATTTACTCCACGTGGAATTGACAGGATACGGTCAGTTCTTGGACGGACACTATTGGTGAGAAAGGTTTCAGGGGAGGATTTACTGGACTCCACGTGGACTTAATATATGGTTGAGAGAGGGAAAACTTATCTTTAGGAAGTTTCTTTGAAGTAAAGTGAGGTTGCTTGGAAGACCAAAACTGTACGCAAATAGTACTCCCGCAGCTGTGCATTGAAGTGACTTGCATTTTACTTCAAACAACAATCTAACTGTACCATTGAAACTGATGTACGAAAGTACAAAATAATGATATAACGTTTTGTGTTTTGTTTACATAAATTCTGATTGTAATTACATAATTGTTTACAACAAAACAAAGGAATAATTGCTGAAAACCTGTAATTATAAATTGTCAGTTTTATGGAAACATATTTTTACAAGTTAGATAGTAATAGGAAAGGTAATAAAATAAACGTAAAGGTATATCTTTTAAAGAAAATTGTGAATAATTAAGGTTTTGTCACTTGATATAATCATTATAGCCTAATTCTGCTTTATTTGTGATAGCATTTTTTGAAGTAAAATATTCTTATCATTAATAATTTTAAAATGCGTCTTTGCTCTCATTTCCCAAGTTTAGAAATAGGTTCAAGTCGTGAACATATCGTTACACTAGTTTGGTATGTTGCAACGAAGTAATTCCGTCAATTTAAGGCTTGAAATCCTACTTACACATGATAAATCATTATATAAACTTTTGACTGACGACTGTTTACTACAATTGCGTTATTTTGTTTGTTATTGGCGACGATTTTAAAGATAGACACACACACGCGCAGACAGGCGCATACACACTTTCTCTCTCTCTCTCTCTCTCTCTCTCTCTCTCTCTCTCTCTCTCTCTCTCTCTCTCTCTCTCTCTCTATCTCTATCTATCTATCTATCTATCTATCTATCTCTCTCTCTTCCTCGCTTATTCACTCTATTGAAGAAAAAGCGCCAAGACACATACTTTGTAATTTGAAGATAAACTTTGTGCACAGAAGCTAATCAGGACTGGCGTATATTTTTAAGCATGACAAAAAAAACATGTGTCGCTTCACAACTATTTCAAATTTGAACCCTTCATTGAAAAAAAAAAAACTAGCTTGTTTATCACTTCCCGTAAATACCGTGATACAATGCTACCCCGTTCATTAAACCAGTATAATGCACTGCGGCTAAAAAGGATTATGATCTTCGTGAAGAAGCAATGAAACTTCCCTATGTTCTATATTTATTTAATGTTGTGAAATATTGCCTGGTAGGGAGGTATGTCTCCACGATATTTATCGAGGTGATAATATATCTCGTGTTGGCGATATATGTATATATTTTCTACGATTTGAGTGCCAACCAAGGCCGTGGTTCAGGCAAGGGAATCATCATAACGTGGAATGTTTTACTTTATTTTGGTTCTCGTTCGTAGTCAGCCAGAAAAACAAATATCTGATTTTCCGCGTATGTCACAACAAGTCAACTTTTTAGCGTTCGCAGATAAGCTTTAGTTTACTTCGCATGTCTATCGTTCATAGTTATAGGTCTAGTTTACTTCGCATGTCTATCGTGCCCTACATGCTGGCATGGAAAGTGGGGAAGCGACCAATCGAGCGCGATAACAAACGCAGCAGCCTGTAGAACGAGTGCGCGCCGCGCTTCTTCCCCTCGACGACATAACTCTCTGCGCGACCCTTTTGTCTTGTTGGTCTGCTGCGTATTGCACTCTCCTCACTTCTCTTACCAGCATGAGGGCTGGTTACTTCATTAAACTATCCAGCCTAACTAATTGCCTATTTTTGTGGGAGCAGGAAAAACGTCTTAGAAGTTCTTGCCTTGACTCACCTCACCCAACAGGTTGTTAGGTGCCTGGTCTTGCCCCGAGTTGATAGCTTCCTGGAAATGAGGCCTGCTCGAGAAAAGGGCCGCTGACGGTAAGAGTAGACAAGAGTTATAGCCAGAACGACGAATTCCAAGCCACTAATCAACAAATTTTGAAAATGTATATGAAATAATATTGTGACAATGGAAAGAATATTTATGGAAAATTATTTTGGTTCTAATGGAAAATGATCACAAGAATAATTTTAATTTGCAACATAGGTAATTACCATTAATTTTTGTACAGTATATTTACATACACATCATTGCGTTCTTTTCTAGCCATGCTAACTTATGTACGAAGTACACATCTTACAATGTCGTTCTTTTCCATCCTAGTGCGACGAACCGAACTTGGTTGTCATTACATGAAATACTCTTCTGTTTGTGACGGGAAATGCAGCACAGAAAAGGGGACGATATATATCGTGGGGACGATATATATCGCCGATATAACGATACGGAAGAAATATCGTATTGTATCTTCTGTGACGATATTTACATTACGATATATCGCGATACCTAATTTCCGATATCGTCCATATGAAAAATATATAGATCGTACTTGTGGTCTGAAGTAGTATATGTTTAATTACGCTAATATTCTCCATTGTATCTCTACGAAAAATGATTGTTTTCATTCGAAATTTCTATTGTCTACCACAATAAATCATTGTTCTGACTTCTTATTGGATCAAATTATTCTATCAAGCACATAGCAGTAAGAGCTGAAAATAGCAATTTAAGAAACGTTCGGATGAGCTTAATTACTTTTCCTTATGGAATAAGGAATCTTATATTCAGTTCTTTCTTTAACATGCATAGTTGACGAGAAATGTGAGGTTGAAATCGTAGAACTTATGATTCCGTTTACTCTATGATTTACAAAAACTAAATAAACATGAGAATACACATGCGGTTAGCCTGGTGGTAAGCCTATCATTCAAGGGCAGATCTGAAACTACCCTCTCCATTCCTAATGTCTACAAAGAAATCACTTTTCATGCCTAAAAATATAAATATAATGCAACTTAAATAGGAGACCCAGAGAAAGTTTACTTACATTATTATGACAGGAAAAAGTCACCTCTTATCTGGAGATGCAAGGAGACGAGTCAATCCCCCCTGGGAAGCGGAAACAAACGACGTTAGGTGAGAAGCTATGCCTTGATCATAATTTTATGGGTAAGACGGGGCAACGGCGTGGCTACCATTACGGGCAACTTAACGAGTTTGAATGACAGGGAAGCTTTTAAACTAAAAATGCAGACTGAAATACGAATATTTGCATTTCGATTTTATTCGATTCGACCCTACTCGCCCTATTCGTTTCTTCAAGGAACCAGCAGATGTAAGAGAAGTGAACATTATGTTAATAAAGCAGACTAAGCCTTTGCTTTGGAATTACGTAAAACAAAAAAGTGGCTACTTTTACATGAAGATAATGTAAATGGACAAAACTGATAACTATAGAATAGCCATTCAAATTACTCTTATTAATAACGTCACCACTAATCGATTTTTAGTATGTCATAATTTCAGAAAGAACAGCCACACGCAAGTAAACTGCACGCATGTGTAAGAAACGGAACGTATTACATTACACATTCAATGAAAAAGATAAATATGATCGGTAATTTGGGGTCCTCGTATCATAAAGGCTATAGCACAGAAACATAATCGTTGTTGCAAAAAATTACACGCTGACAATGATACATCATAATCATTTACTATATTGCACAATGCAATTCCTATTTTCGCTACACTTTGAGCTTAAAGTGTAACGTCACCTAGACATCGAAAATGTTCAAATACGCATGCCTAATCTGACATCATATTAATTCTGTTACTACAATATATGCAATACGCTTTTATTACGAATATATACACTTCTTTATTAATTACTATAAGTTACGTCTGACTGTTGTTCAGGATTGACATGTTGTCTACTTTAATGCCATGCAAATATTAAAAAATACATTGTATTTTATAGCGAATTTTTCTTTGTTGTAGCTACTTGTTCTTTTGTACCTAGGTATTTTGAGATCTCATGTTTAATTCATCAAATGATGTTAAAACTTCTAATCGTCCCTTATTGTAAAATTGTTGACAAGAGTACATATCTTGATTGACTTAATATTGACTGAAATGTACAAACGGGATAATCTGAACTGGGTCTACATTTTTAAGTAGGATCCGAACCACTAAGACTCCCCTGGGTATTGAACACGAGACCGTGCAGTTCATGACATGCACCTGGCTCTATATATTATTGTTTACTTTCCATTTGTAGGCAGATAGGCTAATTGGGATTGGGCCTACAATTTGAAGAGGGATCCAAACTACTATGTGCCTCCGACTGGTTTTGAACTTGGAACGCCTTGTTCACATTGTGACTGCGTTATCATTATGTTATCGGGGAAGATATTGTTATAATACTACAGAGATCATAACCAACGAAAAATAGGAAGTATTTTATTTAGGGTTGATATTTATTTTTATTTCTTCGTAACATTTTCACAGTTTCTCAAGTAAATGTACGTAGATCTTTTTGCTAGAAAGATTACACTTACTACAAAAGTACTAAAATACATAATTGTACTATTATTTCGGTTCCTACTCAAGATTTTGCCAAACTATCAATGCGACTTCTCTAAAAAATAAGGTCGAAATGAACAGAGTGTAACACAGGAAAAAGAATTACAGGGGACAATTTTATATCTGTCTACAATTTTTGACAGTTAATTTCATCAGCAGTAATTTTGGCACAGAAGGTGCAAAAGGAATAATTACTGAAATAAGTTGTATTTTATATACATACCACAAACACACATAATCACAAAAGGCAATGGGATCCACTCGCAGAAGTAAAATCTGTTCATGTTTAATACACTCCTCACAAAAAGTTTGGAAAGTTGTTGTTGAAACCAAGAGAACATCCAGCAGACACATGTGTTGTTGCATTGCAAGGTATATATATAAATATTTCAAAACTTTTGTGAGGAGTGCATTTAAATTGACGTTTTGTATCTCCAGTATACTAGTTTTAGTATATTTTTATGACGTTCACTTCCACCGATTTAATTAGTGTAAGAAAATATAAAAAATAATTAGCGTAATAGAAATATCGATAAACATCAAATGACGGTTAACGCTGTATGTGCACATACTTATATGTGCAATATGTGATTCACGATGTCAGTAAACGGACGATAACGTATTTTCTTGTTCTGAAACAAGCGCTTGTTACGTTGTTTTAATAACGACAAGACATTAAACAGTTAAATTAAGCTAGGTTGGGCGAGGATGCCTGCTACACCTGTTCTTCTTTTGGTATGAAAATCCAGAAATTGACAAATTATTGGTATTTTCATGATTTTCACACTGAATTCATTAACACTAGGAGGACGGTGATTTCCTAACTACCTACTAGGACGAACCCGTCATTTTGACGGGTACAGTTTTTCCATGCAATATTATTTACTGCTTTTATTCTGAAAGCGAATCAACACATGTGTTTCTCTATTTCTTTTATTTTCACATCATTATAAACAGTAATTACAATTCTGCCTCCTGCAGCGGCTAATAGAGGATCACAAAAGGAACAAATTGTCTGGTATGAAGGACTATGTTATTGATATTCAGTTTAATCATGGAAGACGTGAAGTTAACTTAATATTGTCAAAATTATAATTAAATATATTCTGTACATAAATATATAAATAAATCACCTGTCAATATCATGGTGTGTATGTGTATTTCTTGTATTTATTCCATTTATTCATTTATTTGTTTATGAGTGTATTTTTTTAATTTACTTATGGTGTATTTTTATTTAGTATTACGTTTTTGTGTTTGTAGAAACATTTTTTCTTACCATTTCGACTAAGTATGCTCTTTTCATTCGTGGGAGCTTTTAAAAAACATAATTACGAAAAATTAGAAATACACGAACACTTACTTAGAAAGGAGAAAGAGCCGGCCCCCGTGACGTAGTGGTTAGTACATAGCGCTACGACGCCAAGGGTTCCAGGTTCGAATTCCATCCTGGGCATGGATGTTTGTGAGTGTCCATTCATCAATTTCATCATATGATCACTCATCTACATATTCGCAATTAGCCCAAATTTGCACAAAAGCGAAGTAAAATAAACAAAAACAATAAAAAATCAATAAAGGTAGAAACATCAATCTACCGACACTCACATGTATTGTCATCATCTTGCACATCTCCATCTGAAGAATAAATGTAGACAAGTTCGTAAGTCGGATGTAACGAACATCTATTCCGACATTGTCATTAACTACTCGCACTCATCATATTTATAAATATTGTCCTCTCCCTCAGATTCGACATCTGACAAATCACGGAAATAATGAGATAGCTACATCACGATCCAGTAAGCCACGTCCGGTGACATATAGGACACCACACTGAGCCAAATAGAGTAAGCGAATAGAGTTTGCCAATTTTTACTGTAAGCTAATTCTTTGACCTACCTGAAGTAACAGACAACTTGAAGATACGTCTCTTAGACGAACAACAATGAGCAAAGATGAAATAAGGTTCTCTCACACTTAGAATAAGCTAGTGCTAACATATTCATCTACCTCAGAACTGTACCTGTCAAAATGACGGGTGATCGTACTTATAGTAGTAATCAAATGTAATAGCCTTTACACGTAAGATAAAAGTTTAACATTTTACACAAGTGTAACATGGAAGCTGTGGAGCAAAATTAGCATTGTCAAAATTACAATAAAAAAAGGCTCACCCGCCAAAATGACGGGTCCCGTCCTTCTAGTGTTAATTCGAGACGAGAAGTTCATCGCCTAACACCTAACAGAAGATACAATTAAATACGGTACTCACCAATATTCAAAATTCCAAGCAAAATGGTGGCGGAGAATTTAGTGACTGCAGGTGAAGGATGAAAACATATCTCTTGCTTTATTTTCGTCTTAACTGAATATATTTTACACGTTGTCAGTTAGCAATGTTATACGAACTGCGTTGCACTTTAGCTACAGATGTTTAACTTATTGAGAGGTGAACAGTTATTACATAGGGATCTTTTCCATGACTTTATCTTGTGTACACTAGGATCATTGCATTAGATGTAAAGTCTTGTCACATCGTTTTTGTAGCAAAACCGAGAAAGTCGAATTGTAAGTATTTCCTCTACAACACTTGGCTTGCTCTCCAAGAACACAGTCAAATTGTACCACGTGGTGTTCGAAGCAACAGGCTGCTATGCGGAGATCTATACGATAGCTGTTAAATCGCTGTTGTTCAGCTGAAAAGTTTCTGAAGTCTCAAATAAAATGGGGATGACGCTACAAACACATCACATCAACGTACACGTGCACAGAAAAGTGTAAAGCAACAATGGTGATTAAGTAAGTTCAGTCTAACACGTAGATGTAAGTTCTTTTTGTACGGATTCTCACCTTATTTAAGTTCGCAAATATTTACAGAACAACCGTGTTAAATCTCATAGAATCGAGTTAGCGAGAACGGCCACAGAATGAACCTTCTTCGCAGCGAACAACTCGAAAGAAATATCGCGCTCGTAACTTGGAAATCGCTCACGACAATCTACGCGGGGAACAGGTTCCAACACGCCTACCTTATGCCGGTGACATTCGGGTGCGCTCTGAACGAGGCTCGCGGAGGGTTTAATACGGATCTGAATCGCCCTTCGCCCGGGCCTGCGCGTTAGATAAGGCGATATCGAGACGCGGTTTCCAGACGCAACTGGTGACTTGGAGGAGGTGTCTCGCACAAGTGCAAGTGCGGAGATTCACCACGGAGTAATTGCTAATTCCGAGAACCACGAAACAATTTGGGAAACGCCCCCACCGTTGCGATGCGTCGCAATGGGTCTCCTCAAAAGGGGAAGGGAAACACTTCAACATCTGCCTGCATGGTTTAAAAGTTGGCGTAGCTCAGAGAAAGTTCGCAAATTTTGCTTCCCCTTAACCAATGTAAGAAATGCCGTCCCTCACACATGTTCAGGAATTGTGGATTTACACAACGTGGTGGTCCATTGTTACCCCCAAATTCTTGGAAGGAATGCATACCACCGCCCCCCAAATCCGTAAATATAAGTTGTAACGCATGAAATAATTTGACAGATGCAAGGTGCTGCTGTTAAAGGAATCTATTTTCTAATGTGTAATGTTTAATTCAAACCAATGTGCAGAGATCCGAAATGCTGAAAATAATTGGCAAAAACCTAGAGCTCGCTATTTGACTCCTAAATCGATACCGACGATTTACGATTAGCCATTTTAAGGATAAAATAGACACTTTGGGTCTGCAGAATTAACACAAGCTCTATTATGTAGATCTTTATGCAAAAAATATAGTGTATCACATATTTACAAAAGCAATAACTTAGGAGAACAGTAATAGTAAGAAAGCCAATAATTAATAATATTGTTCATAATAACGAAGATAAAGATGATGATAATAATGGTAATAGTAAAGATAATCGCTAAAACACATTTATGGACAATAAATATATAACGCCAGGAAAATAAGGACATGTTACCCAACCACTTTCAAAATATATTACCGGTTTTTAATGTATTAAGTAATATTTATTCACTAGTTCCGATGCCTTTAATTCTCCTTCCTCGTTTAAATGCACTTTGGTTTCGAATGAGAGTTCCTTGGACGTAGGAGACGTTTTTCGATTTTTTTTCTTTTTAATTCTCTCGTAAATTTCTTTAAAAAAAGGTCGTCCACTTTGCTAGTCAGAGTTCATAGGGGTAGAAGAAAGAGGATGCATCTACGAACACTTTAAGCCAACTGAAATTACTTTTTAAAAATATCTTCTACTCGGCGACAACTTCATTTTTATAACAGTATGCTGCAGAACAAGATGGTTCATCTTGTTATTATTTGTATAATCTAACACAAACGCTAAACTTGATCGTATCTTTACCACACTTTCAAAAAGGACGTTTTGTGGAACTATATGACACTGTTCCATTATTTACTCAAGCAAGAAAAATTCAATAGCATTATTCTGGGATGTGTAAGTTCGTATTTATGAGGGTCTTTACATTTGACACACGGCTGCGAAGAAGGAAAATTAGTCAGAAGTAGCAAATTGTAACAAATATTTTCTCCCATCCAGTTTTACAATACATTAAAGTATTCTCTCCTTGAAATCGCGGTGGGAAATAGACACTAAAACTTTTATATTTTCATGTATACACACACACATAACCCTCACCCCCACACACACATCCGCTGTAGTGGAGATTGGGTGCCAAAATTGTGGAAGGGGGGGAGGGGTCGACGACAATTTACTTTCTCTTGGTAACAAGGCTTAGCATTAAGATGAAGGGACAAAATCTTGCAAACAGTGGGGGTCAACTGCAGCTGTACACCCTAATTGCCGCCACTGTATATATATATATATATATATATATATATATATATATATATATATATATATATATATATATATATATATATATATACATACATACACACGCCAGGGAAAAGTGACTGGGGTGGAGGGCGCGGAAAGGGGGCGACAACATATTGTTGGGTGCAGTCACATTCAAACGCCCGAAAACACTACATAATATATATATATATATAATATATATATAAATATATAATAGTATTTATAATAATAATTGTTTTTATTCATGTACGGTGTTTTGTGTTTGTCCTTTATTTTGATTGGACGTTTACTGCCTAAATTTACTTCTTGATTACGAGTTTATATCCATATGATTCGCTTTATTCGTGGGAACTGCCACAAGTTGCGTTGATTCTAGTGGCCTATTTCAGTATTGGAAGACATTTATAATTTTATAATTCATCGTCTTTTCTTGAGATGAAACTACTGATATAAATATTCAAGTTATGAGATAATAATATAAATGACAAAAAAAATGTTTCTAAGAATCTAATATTCTTGCAAATTAAACATGACGTTGGAAGCAACGAAAGTCACTTAGTGAAGTGCAATTATCCTGTAGGAGAATTCTGATGTGTGTACTTTGGAGAACACATTGCCCACCCTGGGTACATCCAGGACTTGACATTTCTTCTCAATAGCGAGGACAGCCAAATGAAGCAGCAGGCATCGGTTTCAAAGACCAAAAGGTTCTTTCACACGCTGCATTGGAAACTGGAATTGTTACAGAGAATACAACTAGAGTGTGAACCTTGTGATATGCTAATTTATACTTTCCTAGGATTTCCATCTTCGTAACGCTGAAGAGTTTTGAGCAAAATCTGCGATTCACCTTTGAGGGAAATGTTATCACAGGAATAAAAATCTGAAAAAGGTTACAGTTTTCTCATAATTCAAAAAATATACTGACCCTGGCACACCTCTCACTCTACCACTCCAACGTATGTGTGTGTTAGACAACTACAGGTACCTATGGAGTTCTTGGGAAGAAGTTCTTCGATTGTGAAATGTACGAGAAAGAAAGGAATTCAAAACACTTCCTTTAATTTTTTTTTAAGAAATATAGGTATGTCTTAAAAAACATCAATTGACTACTTGTGTGCAAAATTTCATAATAAAACGTAAATTTGTTATTATGTACAATAAATGTTTCGTATTGTAATGTGTATGAAATTTATTGAATTTGTTAACTTCCATGTTGAAACCAAAGCTATAAGCTGACCGGTTGATGTTCAAGTCATCATATTAATATATTTTATAGTTTTTGAACTACAAATAATATGAAAATATATAATATTTGTCACTTTTAATATCAGGTAAGAAAATTGAAAAATATATATTTGTGTTTACATTTTAGAATAGGATACAAATACAAGTTCCACTAGAACCGCGGCTGGGTTATTTTTGACCCAACTGCTATTTCTTTATTTTCCCACTTCTTTGTGTTTGAACCTGTAGTGCTATAATTGCTTGACTTTTCATCAATAAAAGTCAGTAACAAACACAAGTAATTTCACTTCTCGGTTGTCAACCCCCCCCCCCCCCGAAAAAGAACTCAGATTCACCTAGAACAGCGGTTGGGTGAGTTAAGACCCACTACTCCCATTTCGTGATTATCATTGTGAATGGAAAGAGCGGCATATAAAAATAATCTCTTAAGTATATTACATATTTTATTTGAAATTTAACACACACAGAGTACTTGCATTTGAAATATGAAGGGCAACAGAGAATTGTGTAGTTTTACAGGTTGATGTCAGATAATGAACACACATACTAGTTTTTGTCTGTGCACTTTTTGCAAATGATTTTCTTACAAGTGTGACACTTCACAAACGATTTGTTTCCTGTGCATGTTTTCTTTACTTGACACCCTGTGGCTTTTCTTGTCTCTCTGGAATCTCATCAGGAATAGAGTTGAGGAAGTTTGTCATCCTCGTTGGTACATATTTCTCAGCAAGCTCCTCCCCTAATTGTAGAAGGAAGTTTCTTAGATTCAATTTCTTCTCATTCTTCTCATTCAATTCATTGTACACAACCCATGCATTTATTCCTGCCAAATCCAACAAGTTATAGAACCTGTGAACTGGCCAGCGTCTGGATGGTACTTTCACGGAGTATTTGCGGGCCATCTGATTCACCACATCAACACCATATTGGAAGTTATTATAAAATATTACTGTGCCAATTTGAACGTCAGGACGCATAGTGCTGAGAATGAGGACATTTTTCTTGGTCTTTTCCTGATAGATTGTCAAAGACGTATCATTCTTCTTCAACACCACTGTACTGTATAAATTATCTTTTACATTCTTTACACAAACTGGTATTTTCCTACGAGCTCTGTTCATGGTACCAATAAGACTTGTGAAATTTGCTTTCAAAGTTTCAGAGAGAGACAAGGAGGTGAAGAAGTTGTTGCAGGTTACATTTATTCCCTTCTTCATATAAGGTTCCATCAACCTCTTTACAAAAAAAAATCACCACGTCGCTCAATATTTTGCCTACTATAATATTTTCCTAGGTACGGGAAAGCGTTTACTATATACTTCGATTCTGTGTCGAAGGCCATCCAATATTTCTGCCCATACTTATCTGATTTGGATGCAGCGTAAATCTGCAGCGGCATTTAGAAGAGAAGATCTGCTCATCAATGGTTATATACGCTCAAGGTACATTCTGCATGTGTAATGGACTCATACCAGATTTCTGAAACCAATGCAAATTTGTCTTCTTTCAGTCTTTCCGACCTTGTGGATCTAATATCAAATCTCAAGAAACGCACTATTTCCATGAATCTGTCACGAGACATTGTCGCCTTTACAAAAGGATTGCCCCACTTCGCTGACCACAATGAGTCCAGTTCTAAGCCACTAGCTCCTATGGCACCATCGATGTACAGTATGGCTTAAAAAGCTTCCAACTCCTCAATGTTCAAAGACCAATCTTCTGATTCCAGTACACGACGTGCCTCTGTCACGGTGCAGTTCACAATATGTTTCAAGATCTTGTCAGTAATCATTAGTTGTCAAGCACTGATGCAAGTCTCATTCACATTACGTTTTGCATGTGGAGTAGGTACAACACGATCTCTGAACACATTCTGAATTCCACGTCTACCAGCAGAAGCGTCGATAATTATACCTACTTTCCATTTCGTGCCATCTGGAGATATAATTTTTGCACCTGCAGGAAGCTGATTAAGGTTCTCAACTCCTATCTTCCTTCGTTTCTCTGGTTGCTTATTCGCTCTGTAGGCAGTGGTACCAACTTGAGCAATTTCTTGATAGTTGGCGGTGGCATCCTCTTCTGGTGAGTCAACTGAACAGAGCCCCTGGTCACGCCAAATTCGACGGTCCAGAGGTGCCCCTGACCTTCAATCATGGGCGTCCGGAAGAGGGGGGCAAGGTGGGCCGTGCAACCCCTGGAAAATGAAAATCAACCAAAAATTATGTATTTCACACATATAATTTCATTTTTGCCACAATAATATGTGTTAATTATTGCATGAACACCATAAATTCAAATTTAAGCAATGTGTTTTTAGGGAACAACACTATTTTTGGGGAGAATATGCCTTGTTTGCCCCCCCTGGAAAGAATACCTTCCTTGCCCCTCCCTGGAAAAAATCCTGCGGACGTCCATGCCTTCAATGACCTGATCATAGAAAGACACATGTGAAATACGGAATTAGAAAGCGTAATTAGTTATTTTTACAGCAAATAAAAACGTACAAGACCAAATAAACACAGTGTAGATAACCCACACATAATATGTCTCAGACATAAAACTACACTTAGGCATGTGCAGTATTTTTCTAATGTGAGGCGCACGCAAATATAAATCACCTACAAAAAACCATGAAGTCGTTTGAATGTGTAGGTATGTAGCGATGTGTGGACGTGTCTTTACGTATCGTTACCTTATTTGTCTTTTCGTTGTTTCGCTATATGTTTTTGATGTCCTGATGCATAATATATTTATTTCTGTATTCAGAAGTTTCAAATAAATAAATAAATTATAATGATGACAACACGGTGAAAATATTTTACTTTAAAAACTGAGTTCTAAGCAGGGACCTGTAACGTAACCCAACTTGTAACGCTGTCAAGTTACGAACGGAACTATCGATATGCGTTACAATGGCATTGGCGTTCCACACAGTACCGGACAGATTGGAGCTACCTACAACCTGGGTAAATGAGGCGTACCGTTACTCAACGACCCATTCGCTTCAGGTACTGAGTGGAACGGGTCTCGGATGGAACGGGTACGATCGTACCGGTACATACTGTACCTGAACGGTAGCTACCGGGTACGAAATGGAACCACAAGTTGGTAACCGGTACTGAAGCACTATGATCAGCGCTTGTTATTAAAATACCGGTACGTGGATAGAAATGGATGAAGCGGGTAACATTTGTAACAGGAACTTACAGTACGTATCATAACATACTGAGGGTATCCGAATTAAGTTTACTGTCAATCAAAATTCCACAGCAGCAAATGGAATACCGATAAATATACACTTCGTTGTTTAAAAAATTATTATAATAGCTTTAGAAAAAACTAATGCGTGATCCTTCTGGATAATTATTTATCCGAAAAATATGTATAAATAATATCTAGTTTATCTTTCATTAATTTGTTAATAATGGTATCAGCTATGCAAAAATTTCGAAGACGTCACTCTGGCAAACTATTAACAATAGATACAATTAGTTTAACAAGCTCATGTAGAATATACTAATTACAACGACCTGCGCAGAAAGTCGATATTCGACCTTCAGGCAACCTGTTCTTAGGAGGCATGCACAGTAGGCACCATTACGTTTAGAACAAGTAGAGAAGTGAAATTGAGTTTGACGGTAGATTATGCTAATTAGAGCACGACAAATCAACATGATTGTGGAAAACCGGAAGTTTATGAATGCCATATTGAAAAATGTTACTTCTTAAGATAGAGAAGTGAAATTCGGTTTGACGGTAGCTTATGCTAATTAGAGCACGATAAATCATGATTCTGGAAAACAGAAAGTTGATGGACGCCATATTGAAAAGTGTTAATTTTTAAGATAGAGAAGTGAAACTCGGTTCAACGGTAGCTTATGCTAATTAAAGCATGGAAAATCAACATGGTTGTGGAAAACCGGAAGTTGATGGACGCCATATTGAAAAATTTTACCTTTTAAGATATAGAAGTGAAATTCAGTTTGATGGTAGCTTATTCTAATTATAGCATGAAAAATCAACATGATTGTGGAAAACCGGAATTTGATGGACGCCATATTGAAAAATGTTACTTTTTAAGATAGAGAAGTGAAACACGGCTTGGTGGTAGCTTATGGTATAATTAGAACATGGCAAATCAACGTGATTGTGGAAAACCGGAAGTTGGTGGACGCCATATTGAAAAACTTTAATTCGTAAGATAGAGAATTTAAACTCTGTTTGATGGTAGTTTAGGAGAATTAGAGCATGGCAAAAAATAAGATTCTTAAAAACCCGAGGTTGCTGGTCGCCATATTGAAGAACGTTAACTCGTAAGATATAGAATTGAAACTCGGTGTGACGGTAGCTTACGCTAATTAAAGCATGGCAAATCAACATGATTGTGGAGAACCGGAAGTTGATGGATGCCATATTGAAAAATGTTACTTCTTAAGATAGAGAAGTGAAATTCGGTTCAACGGTAGCTTATGCTAATTAAAGCATGGCAAATCAACATGATTGTGGAAAACCGAAAGTTGATGGACGCCATATTGAAAAATTTTACCTTTTAAATATAGAAGTGAAACTCGGTTCGTCGGTAGCCTATGCTAATTAAAGCATGGCAAATCTACATGATTGTGAAAAACCGGAAGTTGATGGACGCCATATTAAAAAAAAATTACCTTTCAATATATAGAAGTGAAATTCAGTTTGATGGTAGCTTATTCTAATTAGAGCACGATAAATCAACACGATCGTGGAAAACCGTAAGTTGATGGACGCCATATTGAAAAATGTTACTTTTTAAGATAGAAAAGTGAAACTCGGCTTGGTGGTAGATTATAGTAATTAGAACATGGCAAATCAACGTGATTCCGGAAAACCGGAAGTTCATGGACACCATATTGAAAAACTTTGATTCGTAAGATAGAGAATTGAAACTCTGTTTGATGGTAGTTTAGGAGAATTAGAGCATGGCAAATAATAAGATTATTAAAAACCGGAGGTTGCTGGTCGCCATATTGAAAAACGTTAATTCGTAAGATAGAAATTGAAACTCGGTGTGACGGTAGTTTATGCTAATTAAAGCATGGCAAACCAACAGGATTGTGGAAAACCGGAAGTTGATGGACGCCATACTGAAAAATGTTACTTCTTAAGATAGAGAATTGAAACTCGGTGTGACGGTAGCTTATGCTAATTAAAGCATGGCAAATCAACATGATTCTGGAAAACTAGAAGTTCATGGACGCCATATTGAAAAGTGTTACTTTTTAAGATAGAGAAGTGAAACTCGGTTCAACGGTAGCTTATGCTAATTAAAGCATGGCAAATCAACATGATTGTGGAAAACCGGAAGTTCATGGACGCCATATTGAAAAATGTTATTTCATAAGACAGAGGAGTGAAATTCGGTTTGGTGATATTATGGACATTACTGCATTGGAATTCAACATGATTATGGAAAATCGGACGTTATCGGAAAATTTTACTTTAATATTCCTCTTTTCCTTTGGTCATTGCTTATAGTAATTAGAACATGGTAAAATTTATATGATATTATAAAACCGGAAATCGATGGACGGCATAATGAAAAATGCATTTTATTAAGATGAAGAAGTGAAATTCGGTTAGATTATTGAGCTTGGTAATTCGAACATGGACAATGCATATGCTGTTGTAAAACTGGAAGTTGATGGACGCCATCCTGAAAAAGAAATACTTTGAGTGTCGATTTAGTCTTTATTTATTAAAAATAAATATGAATGAAATTAATTATAAATTTCTGCAACTTTTACCAATCGCGTCGACGATGATGAGTGATGATTAGATGAAATTCATGAATGTGAATTGACACTCACATAGAAGACCTATGTCAAACCTGGGACTCTAACCTGGCACTTCGTCAACTATAGCACTTTTACATTGATTGATAATAGTAGCCCTACATGTACAAATTGACATTTATATTTTACATCTAATCTCTCACTTTTACTCGTTCCAATCGAGAAGTTCAAGTTACAATTCAATGCTTTGTGACGTGTTAAAAATTTGGTGCTTACTTGTGTGTCACAAAGTGGGCATTATCATAAGTCAATTATTGGTGTTACAAAAAAAAATTAATAATTTTCTATACTACTGATGATAACAACGATCTCGCCACCTAACTTTTTGATTCGAGTCCCAACTTGACATATCCCTTCTTCAATTTCATGTAATCATCAGTCTTCCTAATTACATAAAATAATCAGTCACGTGTTCTTGCAAGTGATTTACATATTCGCATATTAGTCAAAACTCGTGTCGTTAATTCATTGGAACAAATATCATCAGTAGTATAGAAAATTATTTATTTTTTGTTGTAACTCCAATAATTGATTTATGATAATGCCCACCTTGTGACACACAAGTAAGCACCAAATTTTTAACACGTCACAAAGCATTGAATTGTAACTTGAACTTCTCGATTGGAACGAGTAAAAGTGAGAGATTAGATGTAAAATATAAATGTCAATTTGTACATGTAGGGCTACTATTATCAATCAATGTAAAAGTGCTATAGTTGACGAAGTGCCAGGTTAGAGTCCCAGGTTTGACATAGGTCTTCTATGTGAGTGTCAATTCACATTCATGAATTTCATCTAATCATCACTCATCATCGTCGACGCGATTGGTAAAAGTTGCAGAAATTTATAATTAATTTCATTCATATTTATTTTTAATAAATAAAGACTAAATCGACACTCAAAGTATTTCTTTTTCAGGATGGCGTCCATCAACTTCCAGTTTTACAACAGCATATGCATTGTCCATGTTCGAATTACCAAGCTCAATAATCTAACCGAATTTCACTTCTTCATCTTAATAAAATGCATTTTTCATTATGCCGTCCATCGATTTCCGGTTTTATAATATCATATAAATTTTACCATGTTCTAATTACTATAAGCAATGACCAAAGGAAAAGAGGAATATTAAAGTAAAATTTTCCGATAACGTCCGATTTTCCATAATCATGTTGAATTCCAATGCAGTAATGTCCATAATATCACCAAACCGAATTTCACTCCTCTGTCTTATGAAATAACATTTTTCAATATGGCGTCCACCAACTTCCGGTTTTCCACAATCATGTTGATTTGCCATGCTGTAATTCCCATAAGCTACCATCAAGCAAGATTTCACTCCTCTGTCTTATGAAATAACATTTTGCAATATGGCGTCCACCAACTTCCGGTTTTCCAGAATCATGTTGATTTGCCATGCTCTAATTCCCATAAGCTACCATCAAACCGAATTTCACTCCTCTGTCTTATGAAATAACATTTTTCAATATGGCGTCCACCAACTTCCGGTTCTCCAGAATCATGTTGATTTGCCATACTCTAATTAGCATAAGCTACCGTGAAACCGAAATTTCACTTCTCTATCTTAAAAAGTAACGTTTTTCAATATGGCGTCCATCAACTTCCGGTTTTCCACAATCATGTTGATTTAACATACACTAATTAGCAAGATCTACCACCAAATCGAATTTCACTTCTCTATCTTAAGAAGTAACGTTTTTCAATATGGCGTCAATGAACTTCTGGTTTTCCACAATCATGTTGATTTGCCATACTCTAATTAGCATAAGCTACCGTCAAACCGAATTTCACTTCTCTATCTTAAGAGGTAACATTTTTCAGTATGGCTCCATCAACTTCCGGTTTTCCACAATGATGTTGATTTAACATGCACTAGTTAGCAAAATCTACCACCAAACCGAATATCACTTCTCTATCTTAAGAGGTAACATTTTTCAATATGGCGTCCATCAACTTCCGGTTTTCCACAATCATGTTGATTTGCCATACTGTAATTAGCATAAGCTACCGTCAAAGCGAATTTTACTTCTTTATCTTAAGAAGTGACATTTTTCAATATGGCGTCTAATTTCCAGTTTTACCAAAATCATATTGATTGGCAATGCCAGGTCAACCCGAATTTAAGATCTGTAACTTAGATGGCAACATTTCTCAATATGGCGTACATTAACTTTCCCTTTTTTCCACATGTATTAGTTGTTAATATTCTAATTACATAAACTATCATCATGTCGAACTCCTAATATCTTGCTTGAAAAGATATTTTTTTAATATGTTGGCATCATCTTGCACCCTAATATTACGTGTATTGGTTATATAAAAGTAACATTATTAATAACAAATCTCACGATTCCATATTTATTTTTATATATATATATTGCCTACAACCTCCATTAATATTAGTTATTATCGATTTTTCAAGAATTCAACAATGAAAGTTTCAAAATGAAGAGTTAGGTGACATAAATTTTCTGATCCATTCAATACCCATTTGATTTGTTGAAAATAGGTTTTGTTACAATTGTACCCGATCCCAAAGTTTCAGGTATACCCATCATGAATTTGTACCGGTATGATTCTAAGGAGAGGTACGTACCGTAACGGAACCGGCATTCAGAGAAGGAACAAGTTCCATGCTTTCTGGTACGGGTATTTTAACGTTCCACTCTGTGTACCCAAAGCTGTCGTCCCCGAAGCACTCTCGGGTACGAACGGAACGGTATAGCAGAAGCGTTACTGTTCGCCTTACCAAGAGGTTCTGGTATTTTCCTTGGAACGGTCCACGGCACTTGGGCCGGTACGCGGTACCCGGTACGGAAATAACGCGGAACGGTGACAAATACCAATGAATTGCGTTACGTTACAGGTCCCTGGTTCTAAGTTCTCTCTGTAGGGTATACAAGTGATAATTTTTTCGGCATTTTTTGTACAAAGAGTGTATTGTTGAAAATAGTGCCGATTGCAAAAGAAAATAACAATGCGTCAGTGATAAACAATAGAAAGCATTGGGTTATTTGCCAACAATTGGAATAAGTTTTGAAAATGTTCATATATATCTGCACAATTTTGAGCAGGCAGTAACTGGAAAAAAGGAGCACTTTCGGATAATTACAATGCAAAGGAAACAATATGAGAAAATTATGAAAAAAAATTAAAGTACTTACCTGCTATGTCGAGGTTTCCTAGAACTCCAACAGCTCTTAGTCATATCTGAATCATCACGCTATCGGAATGCTACTTGCATTCTGTTTGGCACAGTAGGTTGTTTTGTTGTACAGAATAGTTTGCTGTATTCTGGCCTTACCTTTTTAAATGCAGTCATTAAAATGTACGTTTCGTATATTTTTAAACACCTTCTTTCCTGCAAAACGTTGCTTTTACGCTAATTATGGTCATATCTTCACAAGTTTGATTGATTCATTTACTTTATTTTACTGCGCTTCCTGTGCCGCTTTTGCCTCATTCGACAAGATTGGGATGAGTGATGATATGATAAAATTTATGATTGGACACTCACAAACATCCATGCCCATGCCAGGATTCGAATCCGGGATCCCTGGCGTCGTAGCGCGATGTGCTATCCACTTTTTTTAATTTTTTAAAGGAGTACCCCTATTCGGCAGTATCCCAGTCAATCACACATTTGTACACTTTCATATATGTCAATTTACACTTTATTCACATTGTTTCTCATTATTCGGAAGAAACACAAACATCCAAGCCCGAGCGGGATTCGAACCAGGGACCCCTAGCGTTGCAGCGCGATGAGCTAACGACTCGGCCAGATGGTCCGGCATATCTTCAGAGGTGTTCAACTATGAATTACATTTTTGTGTGTAAGTTAATTGATTTCATCTACTATTTAATAAAATCATCATCCAAATTAGTTTTGAGACTTCAACAGTGGAAGAAATTCAGAGAAGCGTTCTGCATTGGAGCTCTCTCATTTTCCGTAGGATTTTACCCGGCCTTCAGGATTGAGAGGCAGCTAGTGAAAGGAGAATTTCGTACAGAACCATTACTTATCGACTTCTTGCTACAGGACATTAATCATCGTCACCATCGTCCTCCCAGCGCTGAACCTCACAGCAGAAGTGTTGACACCTGTTGAAAGTAAGAAGGAGAGGAAATAGCGCTGCTGATCAATGGTCCTATAGTTGACACCAATGACAAAGCAACTAAAATGTTACTCCTGTTTCTCGAACTCGAATTCCATGTGAAATGCTTTAAAGGGTGAGAAAATTGAAACAATCACAATTATATTCAATAGATATTGCCAGAATTTTTTCACGTAAAAAGTTAAAACCTAAAATTTAAAAAAAGAAAAAATGTTAGAAGTGTTGCATGGTAAACAGTCTACATAGCACAGTCGTGTACAAAGCAGACCATAACAAATTCAATTTTGTTGAACATATATTAATTACTGGACATTTAGATGGCTCGATTTTGCTATTTAGGGAATTAAAATTTTTGCTGAGTTAAAATTTTGTAACATCGTCGTCTTGTAATCAAGGGGTCCTGGGTTCAATACTTGGTGGAGGCACATAGTGATTCGGAACCCACTTTAAGCTGTGGGTTCGGTCCCGATTAGTCTATCTGTGCATAAAGTGAACTTAAAACAACAAATCATTTAATCAATTATAATTTTGTAAAGCAATCAGAATCAATAGTATTTAATTGTTCCAAAAATATACTAATTTTCATACATGAATTGATTTTCTGTAATTTACTTCGTTTTTCTTCTACTTTTGGCTAATCACGTAGATGAAGATGAGATTTCATGCTCAGGTGAGGATTCGAACCCGGGACCCTTGCAGTCGTAACGCGCTGTGTTAACTACTCCTCCACGGAGATCGGATAATTTACACAAACACACATAGGGCTATAAACAAACATAATACATAACAACCAAAAAACATGTTGCTATGTACTGATCAGTAGCCACGAAGCATAACGTTAATTCGCAGGAAATGAAAATTCAACTTTCTCATTTCATTTTTCTCCTGACTTGCAGTTAATTTCCGCACTTTCTGCAGAATTTCTCTACAATATTCCTTAAGCATGGGTAGGTTGATTTCCAAGTAATTGCCTGATTTTTTGTTCTTTTAATTCTAAAATTAAAACGTCAATTACAGAAGATACGTTAGTATTTTACATTATACACACAAATGATGCGTCTTGACCATTTAATGGAAATTAATTGCAGAATATGGATTTCTAGTTAATTACGATCTTACCATTCATGTTATAATTAAACTGTCACAGAAACTCTGGACGAGATTACAGAAAATAAATGTGGTGCAGATGCTTCATAATTACCGATGCATTGAATACGTACAGGTGGCTCTCATGGCGGAGTGGTTAGCACATCGCGCTATGACGCTAGGGGCCCCGGATTTGAATCCCGGCCTGGGCATGGGTGTTTGTAAGTGTCCATTCATCAATTTCATCACATCATCACTCATCCCCATCTTCGCAAATTATCCAAAAGTGGCAGAAAACGAAGTAAAATAATCTAATCAATCAATCAAAGCATTGAATCCATACAGAAATCGATGATTTCATATTGCCATTTCCTTTACAAGAAAGAGAATATATAAATGTATCATTATATCTTATGCTGCAATTATAATGAAAATTGAAATACATGTTTTAATATTTTACTTGTTGCTCATAGCTTCCTGCTTCCATAAAATAATTTCGACCTCCTTCAATTCGAATATTTCCAAACATGTGTGTGTTTTTGTAACACATTGTTTATTTTATATCCTGTTCGCTTTCATGTCATTTGAAATACTCTTGTCGTCATAAATTAAGAAAAAAAAGAGAAAATGTGCAGCGGGCTGATCATTAACATTTACATGTTACGTACCTTTCAGTCAACTCAGGAATTTACCCTTCTCTCATTTTGTCGTTGTCAAAATACTCTTGTAATCACCAGGCTTGGAAAACAAAACTTACCATTTCACCTTTATAGACGGTTTATATTTATATAAAATCTCTCAACTGCAATTTATAAACTTTTTTTTATATAAAATATTTATTGGTTGTGGACAAAATCCATGCACCAGTTAACAATTTATCAATTGGTATTATATACATGTATGCACATAATATTTACTCACAGTTATTCCTTTCATAATAAATAGTTTCCAAATTTCATTACACTTTTACAGAATTATATTAGACTTATTAAGATATTTTGTAAGAATATAGATTACCGAGGATGAAGGTGAAGTCAGTAAACAAGGCAGTGTCAGTGGCGTTTGATGTCCACTCCTGTACAATTCCTGTAAAAATGGTTCTCTGTAAGTTTCATAAAGTTTGCATTGAAATATAATGTGGTTTGGAGTTGCAGTATATTCATTGCACAAACAAACTGGTGAAGTCACTAAATTCTTCTTGTACAGATGAGCTGCGGCGATAGTGTGATTTAACCTGCAGCGCATTATAGTTGTGAGGGAACTCCGGGAGAGTTGAATCTGTTTAAACCAACATTCCTTTGGAATTCTTTCTTGTATAGAATAGTAGGCCTTACCGCATTGAGTGCCAGTATTTGTCCACAAGTTTTGCCAGTCAGTAAATAGTATTTTTCTAGTGTGTGATTCCAAAACTACGGACGGAATCTTTATTGAAAGATTGGATTGTTTGATTCGCTGCATATTTTGCCAAAGTGTCTGCTATATTATTCCCTTCTATTAAAGAATGTCCAGGTGTCCAAATAAAGTTGATATCATATCCCAATCTCGTTAATTTCAGTGTGAGTATTCTTATGTTAACAATGTACCATTCCGTATGACATGACCATGATGCAAACTGTAAAGAATTTAGCACAGAGGCTGAATCGGTTGCAATTAGAACTGAATTTAACTTCTTCTTTTGTACATAAAGCAATGCCTGTCGTATTGCAAAAGCTTCTGCAGTGTAAATTGACAGATACGATGGCAAAGGAAAAATTTTGAATTCTGCAGAATTATCACAGTAAAATGCTGCTCCTGTTTTTCCAGATGTTGATTTTGAAGCATCTGTATATATGTGATATTCACATTGTAATTTTGAATGTATGTAGTCTTGATATATATTATTTGAAATTGTAGGGATTGTCTTCCTGAAAACTCTACTTGGGTAGGCAGGAAAATGAATCCTCATGGGAGATATCATATTAAAGTAGTCTGTCATGAAGCATGGTGCATTAGGTAAACGAATAATATTAGCTTGAAATTTATTAATGTCCTTATGAGCATAATATAGTATAGGTAATCTGGATTTATATTTTGCTGTACGTCTGTTGAGCATCAAAGAGTCTAACAATTGAAGTTTTGGTATGATCGGAGATGTCGTGTTGGCAATTTTCTTAAGTAAAAATTTGCTCGCAAGATATTTAACTCTAAGTTTGTATGGTGGATCTCCCACTTCTACGAAAGTTGCTTGTTTTGGAGTTCCTTTCCAAAGGCCATAAATCCTGGATAAACTGCTATATTGGATAGAAGATAGCGTGTTAAAATCCCAACTTAAATTATCATTGTACATAAAGGAACCATACTCTATTCTTGAGTTTAGCATCTGTTTATGGATCTGATGTAATAATTTAGGATCAGCACCCCACTTTTTCTTAACTGTCAACATTTTTATTATGTTAAACACTTGAGATCCCTTACATTGTGCCAGTTCTACTTGTGACTTCCATTTAAGTTTTTCATCTAATAAAAGTCCCAAAAATTTATGACTTCTTTGTTGACTAATAGTTTTTCCGTTTATATTTATTGATATGCATGAATGAGGTCTCTTCTTATTAAAAACTACCACCGAAGACTTGTCTGGATTTACTTCAATTCCATTGATATCACACCATGATGATAATTCATCCAGAGATTTTTGAATTTTTTGAGCCCCTTCTTGAATATTTTTACTACTAGTGTATATAACAATATTTATTTATTTATTTAATTGTAGTTGTCTCCAACAGAGAAAGCTTTTCCAATTATGGGAGACTTGCATACAGTTTAAATATACATACATAATTAATAATATATAAAAACACACATACACACAAATAAAGAGATACTTCACAGAAATAGATTTACAAGACAAAACAATACAAAGCCATACCTACACTCATAGTAAATGGTAACAATAAACCTCACCCATGATATATATACATGTTTAGAAATCCCTAAATGTCCGCACTTACAAGACAATAATTTCTATAATTTCTTGCGCAAACCATAATAATTGAAATTTTGTCTTGCAAACATTCAGGGAATACAAAACAATACAAAGCCCTACATACACTCATAGTAAATGATAACAAATAAATACCTCACCTATAACATATATTTATATTCAGAAGTCCCAAATATTTGCACTTATAAGACAATAATTTCTATAATTTCTTGTGTAAATCATAATGATTGCAACTTTGCTCTATAAGTATTCAGGGAATACGAAAAGTCTAACTCATTATCTATCATTGATAACTTATTGTACAAATCTAACATTTGCTGTAACGGAGAGTTTTGATACTTCTTAGTTTTAGCCATTTGACAATTCAGCAAGTTTCTATTTCGAAGATGACAACATGTAGTATTAAAAGATATTTTGCTTAAAATTTGAGCATTATCAATAAGGCCATTAATTATTTTATACAAAAATAGCTGTTGCATAAAAATTCTCCTTGACCTTAATGATGGCATGTCGATTTCTCGTTGAAGTGTATTGGTAGATAACATTTTAACATTACAATTCTTACCATGTTTTTTGGAATACAAATAAGGTTGAAAGCGTTTTTGTATTTGTTCTATTTTTTCTATATATATTTTAGCTATTGGTGACCAGATTATAGATGCATATTCCAAGGTACTCCTAACCATTGCATTGTATAATAACGTGATTGCGTCCAAATCCTTTAAATATTTTGACATTCTAATTACAAAACCTAATTTTTTGTATGCAATATTTACCATTTGTATTATATGAGTTGAGTACGAGAGATCCTTGTCAATTATTATACCAAGATCCTTCATAGTATTGACTCTTTCCAATTTTTGGTTCTTTATGAAGTATTCACATTGCACGTTCGATTTATTTCCAGATAATATCATGTAATAACATTTTTTTATATTGAGATCAAGTTTATTTTGAATACTCCATTGATAAACACGCTTTAAATCTTCCTGCAATTGACAAGTATCTTGCAACTTTGTAATTTCTTTATATATTTTGATGTCATCTGCATACATTAGACAACTAGATTTATTAATACTTAATGGTAGGTCATTCACATACAGTACAAAAAAAAGAGGCCCTAAGTTTGATCCTTGCGGTACTCCAGAGTTTACATCATATTTAAAAGATTTTGTCAACCTAAAATCTACATATTGTCTTCTATCTTTCAAATATGATTCAATCAGTGATATCCAGTCATCTGATAATCCATACCATGTTAGTTTATGAAGAAGCACTTTATGATTGATTTTATCAAATGCTTTAGTAAAATCTAAATAAATAGTATGTACTGTGGATCTATTATGTAACATTAAATGAACTTCTTCTGTATAATTTAATAGATTCGTGATGGTCGATCTTTTTGCTGTAAAACCATGTTGACAATCTGTTATCCTACATTTGACATGATTATATATTCTAGTGTAAAGAATTTGCTCAACTACCTTCACAGGGGAGCATAAAATTGAGATTGGTCTGTAATTTTCTATTTCGGATATTTTATTCGTTTTTGGTATAGGACACACCTTGGTTAGTTTCAAAATACTAGGAAATGTTTGCGTCTTCAATATTTAATTGTAAATTGTGCATAAAGGATATTCTAATATTTCCGAACACGCCTTAACGATATACGGCGGAATCCACATGACTTCTTTGCTTTAAGATTCTTTACTGCATTATAATATTCGTCTTTATGAATTTTATTCAATGATAATGTTAGAAGTGTATTAGCTTTTGTATTTACAACTACACTAGAATTATCTTCATTTTGTTCATTTTGTCTATATACAGTGCTAAAAAAATTCGCAAATTCATCTGCGATACTTTTATTTGAATCTAATATATTCTTACCTGATTTCATTTTCTGATTATTAATTTTTTTAGTGTTCCTCTTACTTTTTGCAAATCGCCAAAAACCTTTCATATCAATCTTAATATCTTCCTCTAATTTTTTAATATAATTATTATAAGCATTTGTAATTAAAGTTTTCGATCGCTTCCGTAATTCTTTACACCTATGTTCACTATTGCTATCATGTTTCTTGCGTTTCCTATAGTATTCTTTCTCCTTTATAATATTAATAATTTCTGCATTAAACCAGTAAGGATATTTACTATTGAAGGTGCGTTCCTTTCTTGGTATGGTACTATTCAATACTATATTAAACTTATCGTAAAACCATTTTACTGCATCATCTACATTATTGTAATTCTTTAATTCTGTCCAATCTATTAAGTTGAGCATTTGATATAGTTTTAAAAAGTCAGCTTTTTGAAAATTATAAACATTCACTTTCTCCTTTGAAACTCTATCATGATTAGAACCCAGATGAAGTGTGATGTTTAAAGCTGGGTGATGTAAATCTTCCTTTACAAAGGGATATTCTTCTCTATGTATTAATATGTTATTATTGCTATTAGTAAGTACCAAGTCAAGGGTTTTATTATTCTGATTTTTAATATTATTAATGGAACATAAGTCATAGAGATTTATAAAGTTAGCTAGATTGATGCATGTGTTATCCCCATTTAATAGGTTATATGACGCATCACTTATTAAAGATAAATTGAAATCTCCTATAATGAGAATATTACTATTTTGAAGATATGTATATTGTTCGAATATTTTGTAAAAAGACCGATATGTTTCCAAATTTGCTTGGGGAGTAAAATATACTGAAAAAATATAATATATAGTGATACCCAGTGTCACCTTTACACATATAAACTCTACCTGGCTACATATGTCTATAATACAGGAATCTATGTTGTGATGAACAGCTATTATTACTCCTCCCCCTCTTTTATTATTATCCCTATCTTTTCTATATACCACATAATTGTCATTAAACAATTCTTGATTATACACTCCATTCTGTAGCCAAGTTTCTGTCAATACCACTATATCATATTCGCATTGAATACTATTAGTATAGAATTCATGAGTTTTAGTATTCAAACCACGTACATTTTGGTAATAAATAGATAGTGTTTTTAATCTCTCCATGAAAAATCATAACCAACAAGAATTTCCAGTTTTACTGGATAGCTATTACATCATCCATGGATTTTAAATGTATTACTGTACTATCTTTACTTTTCCTCAGTAGAATTCTACCCGAATTGTCTATCCACAAAAACTCATATCTTTTTTCAGTTTTTATCTTACGTGCTTCATTAAATATCTTTCTCCTACTGTATGTTATACTATGATTTACATAAATTGTACCATTATGAGTAAAACCTATTTGATTTATATTTAGATTACTTTTAACTTTCCTTTTCTCTACAAATTGATCCTTTACACTTCTCCTAACAAGTTTCACAATGATGCCACTATCATGTTGATGAGGAGATTTTTTTGTCTATGACATATATCAATATCTTCATTCTTAATTACAACATCCAAGGCTCTACCAATATCTTTTACAATATCATACACATTTTCATTCTGTGTTTCAGGAATACCATATATTTCTACCATATTCCTCCTACCGTACTGTTCTAATTCTTCAATTTGAGTTTGCGTTTCTTTAAGCTGCTTCTTTAATCGCAAATTATCATCATTAAGTTTTTCGATTTGCACTTTACATTCTCTTATTACTTCATTTGCATATATCATCTGCATATTGTAATAGACGAGTGTGTTGAAGAATTTTTGAGCCTAAATCTGCCGTGTACATATTAAATAGCATGGGACTCAGCACTGCGCCTTGTGGTAGACCTTTATGTGTATAGCGTGCGGTGGATAACTGTCCTCCATATCGAATGTACAACTTACGTGCCAATAATAATCCAAGAATACTTTTTATAAAATTACGTGGAACGTTCATTTTCTCCAATTTTTGTAACAGTATATTTGGAAGGACAGAATCATAGGCGCTACTTAGATCGAGAAAAACTACGATACAAAATTCTCGCCAATCTCCTGTGTGCGCCTAATTTAATGAAAATTCTCGCCGTATGAAAGATAGCCATATATCTAAAATTAGTGTCGCTAATACATCTACTGTTCCACTTCCTTTCCTAAATCCCATCTGATGTTTCGGTAATTTCTGATTATATTCGACCCACCATGTGAGTCTGTTCAATATTAAATGTTCATATAATTTAGCAAGGCATGATGACATTGCAATAGGTCTATAGTTCGTATGTATTCCTGATTGTTTACCTGGTTTTAATATGGGTATTATCACCACTTCTTTCCACTGTGATGGAATTTCTCCACTATTCCATATTGAATTGTATGTATTTAGTAAAATTTCATATCCATTCAAAGGCCAGTGTTGAATACATTCGTATGTAATACCATCTAAACCCGGAGACGTTTTCTTTCGTTTGTGAACAACATATTCTAATTCATCCATAGTGAATAGCGATTCTAACGTGGATGTTTCTGGATATTTCATAGAGTTTAATAATTGACAAAGATTAGTTTCAACCGTATCTGCTGTCAACTTGCGGTGAAATTATTTTATCCAGGCTGAATTGATATCTCCTCCAAAATAATGACAAGTATTATTATTGGACATACTTCTTATTATTTTCCAAGTCACTGAAATAGAAGAATCTTTAGTTAATGTAGAGCAAAATGACTTCCAAAAGTATGATTTTGATTTCTTTAGGAACCTCTGAGTTTTTGCTGCAATTTCTTTATATCTAATAAAATGATTGATGGTAGGATTCTCCTTATAATTTATGTATGCTTTTTGTCGTTCGTTTACCCATTTCTGGCAATCCGTTGTCCACCACGGAGTCACTTTTCTTCTAGATCCAAAATTAGATACTGTTGCATTTATTTGTTCTTGTCGAATGAGAGACACCAATGTGTCATACGATACTTCTTGTTTCAACAATTTATTCTTTATTGCATTGTTTACATTTCCGGAGAATTTCTGCCATTCAACCCTCCTTGATATATATTGACTATTGTTTTGTTCAGAGCGCATAGTAAACCACGTTATATTTTTATTATGTTGAAAGGTTATCATAATTGGCATGTAGTTACTGTTGTAACACTTCTCTAATACACTCCAATGGATTTTTGAAGCTATATCATTTGAGGTAATAGTTATGTCTGGAGATCTCGGCTGTTCATTAGGTCTTGAGATTATTGTAGGTGTCCCGTCGTTGAGTAATACAGCTGAGGAATCTTGGAAGTAATTATACAAATCCTTACCTGATCGATCAGTTAGAGAACAGCCCGACATAGGGTGGTGTACATTAATATCCCCTGCCAGCACAAATGAAGTGTTTGGTGGAAGCTGCCCAACGATATTCTGCCACACTGTAACAGGGAGGTGCACTGTGGGAGGGCAGTAAATTGATACATAAGACGTATCAGCAATCTGAACACCTGTAATCTGAATTTGACTGTTTATATTTTGAAACAAAATAATGTCATACTGTATATTTCTTTTAACACCTATAGCTGAACCACCGTATCCATCTAAACGATCATCTCTTATCCAATTGTAACCTTTAAACTTCAATGTTGAGTCAGTTTTCAACCACGTTTCTTGTATAAGAAGGACATCTGCAGAAAAATAAGATAAAATATGTTGTTAATTATGTCTATTAGGAATTAAACTCCGTATATTCCATTGTAACATTTTCAAGACTTTGTCTGGCATGCTGGTTGTTGAAATAAGTATTGCAAAATACTTGTAGCAATGCAAGTCCAGTCTTGGTTAACGTTCAATGTCGAAGTCCCTGCTAGGCTACATAATTGTTCTATAAATAATGAAAAATTATTTAGGAATTTTGTAGAATTTTGTTCTTGTGCCCGATTTGGCTGGATAGCTTGAGCCGCCTCTGCAAGAACAAATAATTTATTTTGTTGGCATGTTGTCGACAAATCCGGAGCATTGTCTTTTCGAGATCCTGACAAAGAATAATCAGGGCTTGTCATTCTCTTTTTATATTCATTTTGTCCAAATGGTTTCAATGTTTGAGAAGATTTCTGGCGTTTTCCTTGGGAAGACTCAGTCTCTTCCAAATATTTTCCAGCTTTCTTTGAACTGTACAATGGCCTTTTATTAGATACACTGTATTGATCTTGTATTATATTATTATGATATGAGGTGTTACTCGAATTGTTAGATATCGAAGCATATGTAAATGGCATTACTGTCTTTTCTATTTCCTGAACATGGCCAGTAGATATCTGTTCATATCCATACATATAGTTAATTTTTGGGACTTTCTTCATAGCTTCGTTAAAAGTAACATTCTGAACTGTCATCATTTTGATTATTTCCTTTTGGCGTTGTTTTTCAGGACAGTTTTTGTCAATTGCAGTGTGCTCCTGATTACAATGGAAACACTTGATCTTATTTGTGCAAGAGGACGATTCGTGATTCTCACCACAGCGTTTGCATTTTAATTTACTTTTGCAATTAGCCCTGAAGTGCCCATAATAAAAACAATTAGTGCACTGTTTAATCAAGGGAATGTACCTATCAATATCAAACTTTTTGTAAAACAGTGTGACATATTGTGGTAAGGATTGGGAGTCGAATGTTACAATTACCGTTCGAGTTGGAACAGCAACGCGAGTACCCTCCTCGTACTTATACTTCACAATGCGTTTTACCTTTATTACTTTGGCTGTTGATGAATTTATATTTTGCAAAATTTCATCTTCACTTATTGACTGATGTACATCTTTCATAATTCCCATTCTTCGTACTCGGTGTGATGGAACAAAACCTTCCAAATTATTCTGTATGGATTCGAAAGGAAATCATTTGCATAATTAGATGTCGTAAATGTAAGTCTAGCTAGATTTTTCCCAAGGCTATCTATCTCTTTCAAACCTCTAACATTTTCTTTGCTGACTATTTGGCCTAATTTTAAAATGTGAAGTTTGCAACGTCCTGCTCGGGAAAAGTGCCTACTACACCTACACGAACACATCAGCTGGATGCAAGTCTACTAACTTGGCCACGACCAATCAGTAGCACCATACGCTCTGCAAAGTTTTATGCTAACCTTTTCTCCAGCGGTGGTATGAGACTCTATTTCACTCAGGGTTCGGGAATAAGTACACAGTCCAACGTTAGAGAAAGTTTAATGAACGTAGCTGGATACACTTAAGCAACTATAAACGTTGTAAGTCTAGCACACGCCCGTGTAGGATATTACACTCACTTGGCCAATATATTGCCACACAATGGGGGGAGAATGGCTTCTGCAAACTGCCGTAAACTGGGAACAGATACACTGCTGCTGCTGTCCTCTGGGGTCGTATCCTTAGCTCCAACAAACGTCAGGAAGTGCAGTCCTTTGCTAGCGCCGACTTCTATAGCTGCAGGCTTTTACAGGGAACTGTTGGCTTTCGGGGAACAAAGGGGAATCTATTAGGGTCACCCTCACGATAACCGAAGTATTGCACTGACCTGTAATTTACCTTCTGGGCGGTTGCCTAGAAACCCCACGCCACACTACAATGGCGGGGTGCCGCAGGTTGATGGGGGGAGGAAACCTCTCGCAACAAGCGGAGCGGGTCCTCTCACTCTAAAGTGGAGTTTTTCTCTCTCGCCAATAAGCGGAGTGGGTATCTCTCACTCGAAAGTGGAGTGGGTTCTCTTGCCAAAGGCAGAGTTCAACCTTTCTCGCTGGAAGGCGGAGTGCGGATTTTCTCGGGTGCTTGGCCTCTCGCAAGAGCGGAGTGCACCTTCCTTCCTTCCTTCCTTCTTTAAGAAGCTTGGCCTCTCGCAAGAGCGGAGTGCTCCTTTCGTCCGGGTCAGTTGGTAAGAGAGATCTTATCGTGAGCCGACCTGAAAGCCAACTGAAGAAAATCTGCTCCGCGGCTGGTTATATAGCCTCGGTTCAAGTAGCGCCTCTAGCGCCGTTCACGCGAACTACGTGGAACCGTGCTAGAGCAGGCAAGGCCATCTCTACGGCAGACGATTGAAATACGTGCTCAAGGCACAAACGATAAATACATATAACATTAAACGTGTGCTAAACATTAATGTACAATTATCAGATAAATAATACATATTCTTTGCGACCACGCAGGCTCTTATTAAGAGAACAATAAAAAAAATCACTACTGATAAACACAATTATCAAAGGAGGTATTAACACATGTAACATTGAACAAGTAATTAAAATGACTTTGAACATAATAACATGGTTACATATACACTGAGTAAATAAACATTAGCGTTACTAATGAGAATGATCTCTCAGGATAATTACAAATGCCCCTCTCCTGGGGAAAAATTTTGAAGAAATTTTAAGTTCAAGTTCTTAATTCAAATTCCAAATTTCTGAAAAATTTTTGAGCACTTAACACACATTGATCTCCCCTAGTATTTCACTTCTCCGTCCGGGTTAACACTGAAATAGGCGCAGATTATCGAAGTTCACTCGATCCACATTTTGCTTCGTCTTGGGATGAACCAGCAAGGCAGTGTTGTTCTGAAGGTCAGTGGCAATGAAAGGGCCGATGAACACCTCGAAAAGCTTAGCTATAGTTCTAGTCTTTCTAGAGCTAAGCTTGTGATTCCTCACTAACACTAAGTCATTTTCGCATAATTTCCGGGCATGACCTTTAGCTTTAAACTTGCGCTTTTCACACTTTCTTCTCTCACGGGATTTAGCGAGAAATAACTTTTGGTTCCAATTGGTAATTTGAGGGTCAGCTTCGTCATTGGGCCAGGTGAAATGGTCCAGCACTTCATTGGGCACGGGTCGGTTAAAGAATAATTCCGAAGGAGCATATCCAGTAACTTCTGACACGGAATTGTTCAGCAACCATGAAATGTCTGTTAAATGTTTTGACCAACGCTGATGATCATTTTGGTTCAATAGCCTTAGCAGTAAAGGATTCAGGTAGTGAGATATGGAAGGTTGTATGATATTCCACGTCTTCCATAGATTTAATTCTTTTTCCAAAGGCTTTCTCTTGGAAAGTGGTACCGGATATGGAGCCCGGTGGACAGGTTCAGAAGTTTTCAACATAATTTCACATTCAGCAGTTTCCATCGTTCCTGGTCTTTCAGAAAACACCTCCAAATAGCGTAGCAACACTTCAAACAACCCCTGCTTTTGGGAATCATTCAATATATTTATAGCTTCGACCTTCTCTTTGAGGTCCTCAGGGCTATTCATCCATTCATCATCCTCTTCTTGGTTTCTTTGGACGTAGCGTACTATATCTATATTTAAGGGATTTCCCTCTTCATGTTCAGGAGTCCTTCCGAAGTATAAAACTACTTTATTATCTTTGAAGCTAATCTCGGCTTCATGCTGCTTAAGAAAAGGCATTCCTAACAGAAGGTCCGTTCCGAAACCTCTGAGGATAAACACTTCTGTGCTGAAATTCATTCCACCAATTTCCAATTCAACACTACGACTTCCATACACTCGTTTCCTGTGACTTCCAGAGAAATCAACCAACCTTACCTCTGGTACTTTTTAAATCCGTATGCCTGGAAGTTTTTCCACTAACTTAGTCCACACTGAATGACTAAGGATGGAGCACTCACTTCCTGTGTCAATAACACAATTCACCAAAATGTCCATTAGTTTGGCCTGAATAATAGGAGATCTGTATTTAGTTCTGGACTCACGTGCAGATTTCAACTCTTGTTGTAACCAACTTTCTTCCGTCTCTGTTAACTGGAAATTAACTTGTAACTCTTGAACATCTCTTGTAGTTGAAATAAGTAGCTCCTTCGAAGCCCCTTGCCTAAATGGGAACGAAGCAAGAAGACAAGGTCCTAGTTTGTTTGACAATATTGGGACCTTTGATTCTGATGGAACTCACGAGCCGTATCAATAGCTTCCTCCTGTTCAGATGTCAGGTCATCTCTTATCTCAGGAGGCCTTTCCAAGTTTCGAGGAGAATTTGGTCTAGTAGAATTAGGAACATCAGAGTTTGGGTTATTTTCTCTAGGTCCTGGTGACCTCCTACCTTGGTTACGGTTTCTTAGGAAAGCATTTCCCTGACAATCATTTCGAGTATTACCATATCGTGCACCCCCTCTATTATATCTCCAAGGCCTACCATTAGTGCCTTCTCTTCCAGTAGGTCTAGTTTCGATGTTTCTTACCTTAAAATTTTTAGCTCCATTAACTTCCTTTACTCGTGAACCCTCTTTGTTTTTCCAATGCTCTGGTTCATCGTAGATGTCAAAGTCTTTCAAAAACTGAGTCAGTTCATACACTGTCCTAGGAGCATGGGCTAGACAAAGGCTTCTCATCCGATAAGACAATTGTCCAATAATTAAATTAAGAACTTCACTTTCACTGAAATTCTCCGCCAGATTCCTGTATGCAGCGTAAACACTCCAAGCAAAGCTTTCCATGTTTTCATACACCAATCGAGAATACTTTCGATTTCTGACAGCCGCCGATTGTCGTTGCTTATCTTTTTTAGAGGCAAACTCTTCTCTGAACCTATCACAGAAATCTGTATAATCAACAAAGTTATCCATGTTGCCTGCTAACCAATGTTCTGCCTTTCCAGTAAAAACTCGGGGAAGTAATTCAAGCCGATAATGTTCTGGTACCTGCATGAGCTCGAAGCTAACATTGAGCTCTCGGAGATATTTCCCAACAGATTGTGCTTCTATATCGCCTTTAAATTTAGGTATATGAGCGATATCTGCCATTCTGGGCATCTTAAAGTGCGACTTTCGCCTTGGAGGGAATTCATCTGAACTATCACCATCACGAGGTCTCTTTCTCCGTTCTAGTCGGTCTTTATCTGTAATACAGAATGGGTTTCGCACTGTAGCTGGTAATTCAAATGATTCTGCTTCGGGATTTAAGCTTCTATCTGGAGTTACTATGGGAGAACTTATCCCATGACTAAGCTCAGGTTGAATTTTTAAATTTTGGAACTGCGCTTGCAAGTCGTCCACTCTTCTAACAAATATCCCAGTTTGTTCTTGTAATTCCCGCCTTAAGCTTACTTCCAGTTTCTGATTTTGTACTTGAAGATTTTTAATCTTATCTACAATTGTCCTCTCAACTTCATCCCGAAGAGTGGAAGTGGCAACCTCAATAACTTCATGCTGTTTTTGGACTTCTCTTTCTATTACTTCAGTTCTGTCATTTAACACTTGAACAGAAGCTTGAATGGACTCTACTGTGTTTTCAATATTTCTCACCTTCTCTTCATGAAGTTCACTATTTTTTCCTTCTCGGCTAAAGCCTGGGCCAGCTCCAAGTAAGAATCGATGTTTCTATTGATTTCACTTTGCCAAGTTCTTACAGGTTCTACAACTTCACTAACATACTCCTTTAACTTTACAGTTGTTTTGCCCATTTCCTCCTGTAATTGCCCTGTAAGAGCCTGTAATTCTACTCTACGCTTTTCATCTTCCTCCTCCTTCTCTTGTTTTCTCCTTTCTTCTAGACTTTCAACTAATTTCTGAAACATCTCCAGGTCTTCTTGTCTTCTAGCTTCAGACGCCTTTTTCTCAATTTCTCTTTTCTCTTCATGAAACTGCATTAGAGTTTTAAGCTCTTGCAGCTCTTGCTTTCTTTCAGCTTTTTCACTTTCACGTTTAGATTCATTTTCAGCAGCTTCTAGCAGTCTTTCCTCCTCCAATTCTCGCTTCTCAAGTTCTCTTTTCTCTTCAAATTCTCGCTTCTCAAGTTCTCTTTTCTCTACAAGTGATTCAATCAAGCGAGTAACATCAAGAATTTTTCTTCCGCTGTTTTTCTTCCTCAATCTTTTCACTTTTCCTTTCCTCTTTATCCTTCATCAGCCACTCTAGTAAACCTGGAGCTGCTGGAGTTTGAGCAGAGAAACTAGGTTCAGGATCGGAGGCTACGGCAGGCATTGACAAACACGTCCGACACAAAAGTTCACATTCGGTTATATTAGTCATCTCTTTCCCTTCACAGTGACAATGGAAATTTTTATGACACTGGCTACACTGGAATGAGTCCTTTAGCTCTCCCTGGTTTCTACAGCAAGCAAATTCAGTCTCTAGATCTATTGTTTTCTTAGATCTACTTCGGAGATTCTTCCCTAACTTATCACCTTCCATGTCCTCACTTAGGTTCAACACTCAACTTTAACAGTTCGTAATATACACCTCGGGCCCCACGGTGTAAGCGCCAATTAACTTTGCAACGTCTTGCTCGGGAAAAGTGCCTACTACACCTACACGAGCACATCAGCTGGATGCAAGTCTACTAACTTGGCCACGACCAATCAGTAGCACCATACGCTCTGCAAAGTTTACCCATTATGCTAACCTTTTCTCCAGCGGTGGCATGAAACTCTATTTCACTCAGGGTTCGGGAATAAGTACACAGTCCAACGTTAGAGAAAGTTTAATGAACGTAGCTGGATACACTTATGCAACTATAAACGTTGTAAGTCTAGCACACGCCCGTGTAGGATATTACACTCACTTGGCCAATATATTGCCACACAATGGGTCGAGAATGGCTTCTGCAAACTGCCGTAAACTGGGAACAGATACACTGCTGCTGCTGTCCTCTGGGGTCGTATCCTTAGCTCCAACAAACGTCAGGAAGTGCAGTCCTTTGCTAGCGCCGACTTCTATAGCTGCAGGCTTTTACAGGGAACTGTTGGCTTTCGGGGAACAAAGGGGCATCTATTAGGGTCACCCTCACGATAACCGAAGTATTGCAATGACCTGTAATTTACCTTCTGGGCGGTTGCCTAGAAACCCCACGCCACACTACAATGGCGGGGTGCCGCAGGTTGATGGGGGGAGGAAACCTCTCGCAACAAGCGGAGCGGGTCCTCTCACTCTAAAGTGGAGTTTTTCTCTCTCGCCAGTAAGCGGAGTGGGATATCTCTCACTCGAAAGTGGAGTGGGTTCTCTTGCCAAAGGCAGAGTTCAACCTCTCTCGCTGGAAGGCGGAGTGCGGATTTTCTCGGGTGCTTGGCCTCTCGCAAGAGCGGAGTGCACCTTCCTTCCTTCCTTCCTTCTTTAAGAAGCTTGGCCTCTCGCAAGAGCGGAGTGCTCCTTTCGTCCGGGTCAGTTGGTAAGAGAGATCTTATCGTGAGCCGACCTGAAAGCCAACTGAAGAAAATCTGCTCCGCGGCTGGTTATATAGCCTCGGTTCAAGTAGCGCCTCTAGCGCCGTTCACGCGAACTACGTGGAACCGTGCTAGAGCAGGCAAGGCCATCTCTACGGCAGACGATTGAAATACGTGCTCAAGGAACAAACGATAAATACATATAACATTAAACGTGTGCTAAACATTAATGTACAATAATCAGATAAATAATACATATTCTTTGCGACCACGCAGGCTCTTATTAAGAGAACAATAAAAAAAATCACTACTGATAAACACAATTATCAAAGGAGGTATTAACACATGTAACATTGAACAAGTAATTAAAATGACTTTGAACATAATAATATGGTTACATATACACTGAGTAAATAAACATTAGCGTAACTAATGAGAATGATCTCTCAGGATCATTACAAGTTGACGAATGTTTCCTTTGCCATTTCCACCTGAGGCATCCTGATGTTTAGATTTCACCAATATTTCATACGGACCTAAATGATTACTTCTGTACTTCAATACCTGTTGCTCATAAACTTTTTTGGAACTTGATTTACTAATTTGTTGGGTGTAATCTATATTATTACACTGAGAATTCAACTTATTAACTTCTTCTACAGAAGTTATGATTTCCACGTGGCTGGAAAGTTCCATGGCACTAATGTTCGTGTCCATGTTCGATTCAGCTGGTTTTGTACCAGCAAATTTGGCTTTACGGCCTTTAGATTTTTTCATGAATTAATGTTCACATTGTCGCACATATATTTAGAACGACACTAATATTCAAACAATAAACTATAAAGTCTCAAATTCTAACTTAGAACACAAAATTATCCTTGCAACAAATCACTTACACAATCACATCTCTAACCACAGACTCAATCCAATTTATAAACTTTAAACCACACATTACCATTATTCTCGACATTATTTACCATTATTCTCCCGTTGCTATTGTATTTTATGCTTGTTGATAAATCTATCAGTTTGTTAAATATTGCCAGGTTCTGGTATATCAAGAGTAGTTTATCTGTTAAATCTGACACTAGTTGTCTATGACATCATAAATATTTGCCAAATAAAAAAGTGAACAAACACAACATTTCAACTAGACAACAAATAACCACAGTGTAAAGTCTAGGGCATTTGTTACGTTCCTAGTAACTTTCCTCACCCTTTACTCCTATAGCCGGGAGCATTGAGGCTCTAAGGGTCTACACTGAAACCTATCTTCAGGGTAGGTGCAGAACAAATCCAACCAAAGTTGTGAAGTTTTAATGATAAGTTTATTTACTGCTTGAGTAATTACAGCCAGTGTTTAGGTAACGCGTAACTGGAACTTGGAGATCAATTGTTAATAGATATTTTCGAACTTATTAGAAAGTTCAAACTAGGGTGGCCCAAACCTAGGTTTTACAGAAGAGCGGCTTGCATCTATTCACTTCTTTTTAAATTGGAACTTACATCCCATTCGGCTAACCTAGGTTTTACAGAAGAGCGGCACACACCTATGCACTTATTCCTAGATTATACCGTTCCTATTTATCCAGTCCAGGTTTTACAGAAGAGAGGCTTGCACCTATTCAGTTCTTCCTAGACTGACACCAGAACAGACCTCCTTACGGACCAAACTGCTTCGTATTTATACCCAAAGTTCCAGCCTCGAAACACCTGTCTTTAGGTAATTTCTTATTACAATACTCCACATTACAACAGAAAGATATTTGAAAAATACATAGTTTGGCAATTAATAATTTACAACTGCAGATCTACAGACCAACAATGGCCACTGATCATTTGATACTAAGTAATTGGCCAATTATAAGTCGCTAAAGTTGCTACTAAAGTAGTTGTATTTACAATATTATAAACTCGATAAATGATGAACCCCCCTCAGGCAGATTTGCCTATACTTAAAACAAGCTCAACATGCCCATATGAGCTTTTTGCTCAAGTGTGGAACCCTGTCTAATCCAAGATTTTTGTAAAAATGCCCTCAAAAATTTCCTGTGAAATGATGAGCCCCCTCAGATTGATTTGCCCACACTTACAAAAGTTGCATCAGCCAGATTTTTGTCCATAAGCTTGTTAAAAATATGCTCATTTTGATATTGTTTTGGATACACCTGAAATTAAGCCAAAAACCCACACCCACCCATACATATTTACTTCCGATTTAAATTCAATTGGATACCAGGTTCAATTTGTTTATCTAATATTAAAACAATGCAATATGCAGAGACCCTCTAGAATTGCTCTGTGACCCTCTCATTTCTTACATTATAAACATATGATTTTTCCCCTATGAGAATAACACTACATATGGTGTCATCAGGTAATGCCTCATGGAATTCACAGATAATTTTAATATTTGTCCTGTCATTCACCACAACTTGTTTTCTTTTTGAAGTGTTGATTACAAACATGGGTCTCTGTGCTTTGAATTCATCTGGTGTGTAATACATGTCAGTATTGCCAGTAGTGACCCTTTTGAATGCTGAAAATGCCTCATATAATTTAAGGAAATCATCCTTGGACATGTCTAAATTATAATTTTCTCTAGGAAATACCTCATTTCTGCCATTTTTAAGATATATGTTCTTGATGTTGCAGCTATCAAATTTACTTGAATTTTTTTCCTGATAATTGTTTCTTCCAGTCTGAAACAATACCACCACAAAATCTGGCATGTCATATTGTATACTGGAGAATGAATTTGTAGCATCAAACTCATAATAGGTACCAGATGCGGGCTTCTGTACACATTGATATGTATAAAATTGTAGAGGAATCTGTGGATTTTTTATTATATCAGCTTTGTATTTAAGAGCATAACTGGCCTCATATTCAACAACTGGGATTCTTAAATCCATAGTCTGAATAATGCATTTGCCCTCATCAGGTAAGGTATTAGGCAGAGCTTCCCCTGTGGAGTTTAATGCACTGTACCTCATCAAAGCATTATTATCATTGGCAGCTCTTCTAAATGTGATTCTTAAACCACCCTTCCACATAATATCTTTGTAATCCGAGAAGAATCCTGGCAATAGGCGCATGGGGAACAGCACTGTGTGGCTCTTAGATATAATTTTATCACCAGCCTCAAATCCACCTATTTTGTAGTAAGAAGCCTCGGTTTTGGATAATTTTAGTGTGGCCAAAGCTGTGGAGGTAATGCCGGGATAATCTACTCTGTTTATAACAACACCATGTTTTCTGACCTCAATTTCAGAGAATAGATGTGGCACAAAATTATCTACCAATCTTATATTTGAATTTGCCGGATAATCTGTACCATCGAGTTTTACAACATCAAATTTGATATATAGATCTGCTCTGTGGGGGTGTATAAATCCATCCCCTACATCAAGATCAACCTCAATCTCTGTGTTGGGTTGAGTTAAATTTGCAAATGTCCTCCTGTTTGGGGGGAATGATTGTAGCTCATAACTCTCAATATTTTCCATTTTTTCTTGTATGTATTTGTATTTAAATATTAATCTCTATGATTGCAGTTGTTGTGGCTCCAGCAAAATCAACTAATTCTTCTTTTTCATTAGTGACCATCAATTCCATATAATCTATTCTATTTTGGCACACAGGAAAATATAATGTTGGGGATGGATTGTAGATGATGGGCTCCATGAATTCAGAATTAGGTTTGAATGTTGCAATAATCCCAGTTTGTTTGTGAGTGCCTATGCCATTTGATTTGGTGATCATACCCTCAGCCACATTACAGTGAATATTCAGAGTCTCTATGGCTAAGAATTTAGGTATATTCATAGCAGTGTGTTTGATGCCTGGTTCAAGTTTTGTGTTGTTCTCAAAGCCTAACAGCTCTCCTATAGTACCCAGATCCACTGTTTCTGTAGCAGATACAATCTCTACTCTGTGAGTGACAGAATTTTGACTTAACACTACACCTCTGGGTAATTGAGCATTTAGAGTAGATAGATTATATTGCCCTGGAGTGATGACAATTTTTTCATCACCAACTGCAATTTTGTTGTTGTGGTGTGTAATATTAGGGATCAAGTACATGCCATAAAATGCTCTGAGAGCTATTGTTTTGGGATACACTATGTCATCATGTAATTTGAGTTTCAATATTGAATTTTGGCTGGTGAGATGGAATACCCCCATGATGTTTTAAATACCACAAGGCTTTTTGAAAATCTTCAATTGATGGTTTATTTATTTGAGACATATATCTAAGAACAGATAAACACAAATGTCCACAATTAACATCTTTGAAATTTTGAGCACGGGCATTATTGTAATAAAGATTAGCTGAATTTAGATATTTTACTAAATTTTCAGGTGGAACACCTCCAAATGAATCAAATACAAATGCCTCATTTTTTAAATATTTAAGATAGCAAATCCAGTGAGTGCCCTGATTTTTGTACTTATCCAAATTAACAATGTCACACTCTTTGTTGAGTGGTTGTTCTGGTAAAGAATCAGACATGTACACACCTCTAAAATGTTTGATGCCCAGTGGCTTGATTAAAGCTTCAATATCTTGGTTTGTAAGCGGCTCTTGTTTTTTTTAAACTTATTCATGGCTCTCTTAACACCTTTGCCTTGTTTCTCAATGGCCAGGTTATGGCGCTTCAATTCATCTAATTCTGCCCTATTTTTCTTGGCATCTATTACTGTTTTTGCTATGGCAGCTGATCCCCAGCCAAGCTCCCAACAGCCCCGAGAGCAGCTAAGATGGCAGGGATGGTAAATATGAATCCCCCTACATGTGATTTTTTTCTTGATTGCTGTAATTTTTTTAATTGGGGGGTACTGAGTAATAATTTCATACCATGGCCCTTGGCAATACAAGAATTTTTTTTCTTGCGCTGCTTTTTGGTTAAAAGACTGTCAATAGTTTTAAGAGATTTAAGACCTGCATAAGGTATTTGATACATAACACCCTTGGCCTTCATTGTAGGTTTATTATATACATATTCACAACCCCCACCCCAATTTTTGTTTGGTGTTCATAGCTATGGTGGTTCCCAATGCTGCTATTTTTTCACTTAAAGAAGCATCTTTGCTTACAAATCTACCAAATGCAGACTCTTCTAATTTCTTGTCTGCAACATGTCTCTTGTCAAGATCAGAATGTGTGTTGTATGCTATGTCATGGTCTCTACAAGCAGCATCTAGGGGATTAACACCAGGATCACCTCTGTTTAATCTATGGTCTAATTTTGTGCCTGGACCACAATACTGATAGCCTGGAATGTGTAGTTCAAATGGCAGCTTGTTTATAATGTCATTAACCAAGTCCCGACCCTCAGAAATATTCCAAAATTTAGGTGGTAGAGTATTAATAATTTTTATAAGATATCCAATCCCCTTAGTGTCATTTACTATAAAATTAGACAATTTGGTGCTTATCATGTCCATAATTCCAAACTTTTCATTGTAAAAATTGTGGTTGCCAGCATTTTCCTCCCCAGCTATCACCAATAACCTATCTACAAGTTTCCTGACATCATCAACCCACACAAATTCTTTAGGCAGGGTGTTGTATTGTTTGATTCCACTGCCAGTCTTGATCTGTGACCATATGGGCTTCATTAAATTATTGTATTTTGCCCCACTGCTAGACTTGACTCTTTTTTGTGTTGGATCATTGTTCTGGTATAGAGCATCTGATTTTATTAATATTTCTTTGTAATATTCATAATCTTGATCTGTATAGCTGCCAGGCCTTTTCCTAGTCATCAGTTCCCACAATCCAGGTGTTCCGGGGTACTTAACAAAAGCACCTTTTTCTCCAAGACGAGATTCTGAATAAACAATCAGATCATCTCCCATAAATGTTACTCTGAAATTGCAAATTCTATGTATGATGCTACCATCACGCTCTGTGTCAGCATATAAGCCAAATACCTCATCTTTATTGTCTTTAGGTGTGGTTAAATATTTTTGAGCAAGAAGACCCAATTCAATAGGATCCTGAGTAGCTTCAATTCTTCTAGGAGCAATAGGACTAGGTGTATGAATACTGGAAAGTGGGGTGAATGGATAATCTAATATGTTTCTTGCAGCTACAGGTACAAGCTCTGTGATCAAATTTTGATTTTGCTCTGTAACAGTTTTGATATTTTTACCTAATTCACTAATAGCATCAATTATGGGCTGTTCTGTTTGTTTGTGTTTTTCATAGATTCCCCGTTTCTCTGATTTCTATCCCTTAAATCTTTTTACAAGATAATCTCTTAATTTAAGATCATCAATAATTGGCCTTTTCATGGTTATTTATTTATGTTTCAATATCTAGAAAATTGTTGATTTTATTTCTGTATTTGCCACTATTGGGTGTTCTTGTCATATCAATTGTGACAAACCCATAACTGTCCTGGTTCCAGCACTTACTGCAAATCTTGGAAAAATCATTGTAGCTCAAGTCCCCACCTACATATGCATCATGTATGTGTTTGAGGTTGGTATGGTCTTGATGAAACACACATATAAAATTGCTGTTGTCTCGGATCAGCTGCTTGGGTATTTTTGAAAAAGTCTGTGCCAGGTAGAAGCAATCAATGTTTTTGTGTCGGCCCTGTGTAAAAAAATCCCTAACCTTGTTTTGATTATCCAGTATAATGTCATCAAACACAACAACAGAATTATCGAGACATTCATGGAGTGGCTTAACATCTGGTTCAAAAGTGGCTATATCCAATCCATCATATAGCTTCATCAGCTGCTGATATTTTAATTGTTCCAAGCTCTTAGAGAAGACATACAAGTGCCTGTTTTTCCAGTCTAACGAGTTGGGTGCCAATAAAAAATTATCAATCATTAGTGTAGTTTTACCACAAGCAGATGGCCCAACAATAAGACACCTAATATTATCAGGTAGCAATTTTCCATTTCTCTTATTCTGCTGTTCAGGTTCTGGCAGCCTTTTTATAACATCCCAGGTGTTCATATTATTATTTCGTTTGCATCGATCCAGCTGTATATCCCCCACCCTGTATTTGGCTTTTTTTGCTGTTGGCTGGTATCTAGGATAATAAACAGTGCTGATCAATTTTTGCTCATCAGATGAAGTTACTTCAGAGGGTTTCATGTTGACTGTGGAATGGACAGAGTTGTTATATTTTTGTAGAAGTTCTGGAAGAATATTAATCCATTTATAATTACATTGAAGTGTAAATTGTTTATACATAAGATTTTTTAAAGTTCTGTTGAATCTCTCTACAATTGAGGCCTTGAGATCACTGTAACTCGAGTAATGTTTTATTGACTGGCTTTTAATAAATTGTTGAAACACTGAATTATAAAATTCTTTGCCATTATCTGTTTGCAAATAGCGCGGTGATCTTCCACTCTGATTGATAATTGTTCTGATGGCTTCTGTAACACATTTTCCAGTCTTGGATTTGAGTGGCACAGCCCAGGCAAATTTTGAAAATGTATCTATGATAGTAAGTAGATACTTGTAGCCCTTGTTGATTTTGTCTAAGTTTTTCAGCTGTCCACTTGCTATTTCAATCAAGTCGCTCTGCCATAATTCATCTATGCCCTTTGTGACTACTGGGAGTCTCTTAAAATTATGTCGGGCTTGTCTGTGTAATTCATCAACAATAATTTGTCTAGACATAATATGTAAACAAGAATATTGCAACTATAGGGTGTTCAGCAGCTGATACTGCAGGATTTTCTAAATATAATTTGTCCCCTATTTGTATTTTAAATTCCAGAGAGCCATCATCTTCAACATAGGCTGTTTCTAATGTATTGGGATATTTAAAATCCTCAGAGCTTATGTTATCAGCATTTGTTATTGATAAGGTAGGGTAGTGGTGTGCCTGTGGTTGAAGCCAATATTTGATTTTGATTGGTCTCAATGTGCCCCCAACAAAAAACTGGTAATAAAATTGTGCAGGGGACAGCATATATATTTTGCCACCTGGTGTAAATGGAGAATCATATTCTTTGTTGGGGATGCTGTACAATTCAAGAATTACTGTATGTTTTGTATTCTCAATTATGCCTGTTATTTCCTTTTCTGCTGTGAGCAATCTGCTTGTTACAGATTCAAGGTGCTCATTGATAGTCCTAACAACATCATCATGACCTGGCTTGATTTTTATGTCCACAACAAGTTTCTTGTATTGTTGCACAATCTCTTGAAGCTGGGTGGTAAAAACAGACAGAGCATTTGCTTGATTGGATTCCATGGTCCCTAGCTGTTGCTTGATATTAGCTACAATTTGTTGCAAATTTTCAACAACTGCCAATTTTGAATTTTGAGCAGTAAGATCATGGACCTGTCTTCTGATATCCTCAAACAGGGCATGCAGTTCATTAATATGTTGATTGGTTGGTAGAGTGGCCACTGTCTGAGTGAGTTGTTTGATCTCTGACTGGATATGCTTGATATCTTCTGATTTCAATATGCGATTCACTGCTCTCTTAATATTTTTAAGTTCCTGTGATGTAGGCAGATTTGATACTGTATTTTGCAAAGATTCAAGTGCTAATTTTACATTGTTTAATTCAGAAGCATCAGCCACATTTTGCATAGCATCTTGGAGCAGAGCTATATCTGCCTGAGAGGGTGTTGATTGTTGTAAAATTTCAAGTTTTGTTTGGATATCATAAATCAAGTGATGAAAATGAGATAGCTCAGATTCAGTGTTGAGGTTTTCAAGTTTTGTGATTTGTTGCTGGACACTGGCAAGGGTATCTACAATCCCAGGCAATCGGGATTCTAGAGATTCTTGTACATTTGCCAAATCACTTTGCACTGCTGCTATTGTACCTTCAAGATGGGTTATGGTACTTTGAATTTTTCCAAAATCTTCATATGTTTCAAGTTGCAGCTTAATATTTGCTACACTCCGAGTTATTGCATTCAAAGCATCAGAAGATGGCAAGTTGTTCATAAAATTTTCAAGTGTCTCAATTTTTTCTTTAACCTCAGCTATGGCATTGTTCAGAGGGCCCAGATTAGGTATTTGGAGTGATTGAATCTGTTCTTTTAGAGTGGAAATCACTAGATCAAAATCTTCTTGTGATTTTATGCTTTTGACAATTGATTGGATCTGTGCCTGGACATTATTTATCTGCTATTCCAATTGTTGTTTCAATTGCTCAGAGTTGGTGGCCTGGGTCTTAAATTTGGCTTGAAGAGCTGCTACAGCTTCTTCTAAACTTTGAAAATTATCTAATGTGGCCAAATCAGTATATTTCTGAAGCAGCAATTTGAGTTCAGAATCAATTTTAAGAAGAGGGTCCATGCATTGTGATTGTAAATTTGTAATTTCTAATTGAAGACTGGCATTGAGTGTAGTTTGTAAAGCCTGTAAATCACTTCTTAATTTCTTGACTCTGACATCAAGCATCAAAATCTCATCACTGTGATCTTCATGTCTTGTATGGCCAAATATATCATTAGGCATTTTTGTTTTAGTGGTTATTTATTATTGAATATCTAATTCTTAATTCTATAAAAAAGGGTATAAGCTTGTCATAGGATCCAGGGACCTCAATATATAAGCAGTCACCAGCAGAAACAGTATAAACAGTGCCAGAAATCTTGTTTGAGTGCTTAATTCTATAAATATTTCTCCCTACTGAAATTTTGACATCACCCTTCGGAGTTGTAATAAATTGCAATTGCCCACCTACAGGTAATTGGTAATGATTTAAATTATTGTTAAATATGTACAATGTTTTACCTGTTTCATCATCAATATCTGTAAGTATGCTGTTCAGATGAATAATTAACAAAGCACTTAGTTTAGATATTATATCAGAAGAGGGTTGTGGTGTTGGCAGCTCCATAATAGCCTGTTTTTTGAACCCAAATAAGTTCATAGGCATGTTTATTTATTTCAAATCATGCTCTGTAATTGGGCATTGATTGCTATTTTTCAAATCACAATGACCCCATGGTAAAGTATGTATGCCACATGACAAAATGCATCTCTTATCATCATGTGGGTCCAGAGCCACTTTTCTTACAATATTGCTAGTCAGCAAGTGATCCACACTCTGAATTCTGGATTCTGATGTTCTGATGGTGCTACATGATTTGAGGCAATTTTTGTAATCTTCAAATTCAAGCTCTTTTTCAACAGCTACTCTGCCAATGCCCTTGGCTTTTTTGGCAACAACACCACTACATGTTTCAAAACTGTACATCTTGGCCCTTAACCCAGCAAATGCCACAATAACATCACCAAGTGTCTCATCTTTTAACTTGCCAGGCACCTTTTTGTTGTGGGGTTGAATCTTTGTATGTTCACTGGTATCAAAGTATTTAAACAATTCAGGCTGGGACATATCTTCATAAACATCTTCTGTTTGAATATCAAGAACAAAACTATCTGTCTCCATGTACATCAGTTTTACACGATCCTTATAAAAAGGCTTCAACACATCATAATACAATTTTAACATGTGTAATTTGGCCAATTCCAATATTACAGCCCCTACATAAATAGGTTTATCAAACTTAATCTTTGTTTTTTTCATGTTGAAAAGTGCCATATTTTCATCATAAATTCTTCTATAATTGAAATTAGGCTTTGCAACCAATTTTTTGCTCAGGCTGGGGTCAGTAATTATTTTAACATCGGTATGTTTTCTGACATTTTCAATAGTTTTGCCATACACAGAATTGACCATCAATTTAAACAAGGCCTTATCAAATTGGCTTTTTGCAGATGTTCGAAGCTCTGTGTTTGTATCAATATATTTTTTCAACCATCTTGAGTGCCTGAACCTCAAAACTTTGCCAATTTTGCTCACTTGAACATCATGATTCATCAGGAACTGGAGGTTTTTGTAATATATGACATAACCCTGTTTTGGCTCCAGTGTCATCATCAATTTCTTCTGTTTAGAGCCACGTGAACACTTAACCTCAGGAATTGGGGGCAGATCAGAAAATTTGTTGTGTAAATTATCTGGAATTGTCAGATCAACCTCTAAGAAGAGGCCATAGTTACTGTCATCAAAATCCTTAAGATTCTCAATATTAAAATCTTCAACCCATTCAGGCCCTGCATATGGCAGTTTATCCATCATAGCGTAACCATACAGGCTGTTTGCATCCACATACAGTATATAATTTGATTTCAGTGCTGGATCATAATCAGGAATATATTTGTTATTTGCTCTGGCATATCTCTGAGAGCATTGCACCATGCCTCCTCTTATACATTGCTCCATAAACAGATACATATCTTGATCTTGGATAAGATCCAATTGCATTTTAGTGTTTAAAAACATTGCAGACCATGCTAGGCCTGGGGCACTGTAAAAATACATTGGATCCAGTCTATAATTTTGCATAGAAGATTTTCTGAATGCTTGAAGTATATCAGCTAAGAGGGTCACATCAAGTTTTAAATATGCCATGTGATAATCACCAAATGTCTGGCATTTTAAATTGTTCCACATCAATTGGGCATGGTGATAATCATCATCAGTGATTCCAGATCCTCTGATTTTGCTGTAAAACTCTTGTTGTGGTGGCAGAGAACACTCATCAAATTTAGAAAAATCTGTAACATAATCATATGGATATACACCCTTCCGCCTAATTAATTTCAGGTCCTGATTTGGAAACATGGCACATGTGATTTTGAATTGATCATCAGATAATTGAGTGGCCAGTATAGCCAGGCTAGCCGATAAAATTCTGTAAGAATCAAGAAATCTTATGTGAATAGGAACACCATTAACTTCAATTATTTTGCTAATAGCAATATATTTCTCATCATTTTCTGCTAAAATATTTAAATTCTGCTTCTCAAACCCCTCGTACCTGATCAGATGATGAAAATCATAATTGGATGCTCCATGGCAAAATATAGGGACAAATTTTGGTCTCTGGATCTTAATATTACAGCTATTACACAGGGCCATTTTGAATTTACCATCTGTATGAGAATGGTGTTTCACCTTGATTTTTGTATCTGAAAATTCAGAATCACATACCGGGCATTTTTCTGCATTGTTGAAATCTTCAATCTGTTTCTCTGTTAAAGGCAACATGGGTTTTGATTTTAATAAGACATTAAATGCTATGTCACGGCACTCATTTTCTATTCTATGTGCAAATTTTTTGATTTCATCTGCTCCCATGTATGAATCTTTTTTAGTAACAACACCATCCTGTACAATCACATAATAAAAGCTGGAAGGTTCATGTAGCTGGTATGGTGTAATTGAAGATTCTTCAGGATCTGGATTGCAGAATGCAAGAGGTTTGAGATTTGATTCAAAATCACAGACTATATATGCTGGGTGTTCCAACAAGGCTTCAAACTTATTGAATTTGGCATTTTCACTTGGTATTGGCATTACCATATGAACAGGTTTATGATTGCCACAGTATTTCAGATGCTCAATTAACTTGTTTTTAGCAATTTTTGCATTTTTTTTCCTGAACCCCATTCACCATTTTTTGACCATCAAATACAGTTAAACATCTTCTGCACAACTTAAATATTCTATTAGATTTGTCTAGTTGTGTTCTGACTAAAGCTTCAAGATTATGTATCAGAGTGTAATGATATATGCCATTCCCTTCAATTAAGAGCAGATCAATCGGAACAGCAGAATCATCATCAAATGTACTGATTCTGAGAGGTGCTATCAAGCAATTGCCACGGCCAGTAGAACAAGTAAATGCATTAATAGATAATTGTTTATCATTGATATTCCTGGCCTTTTTTTCAAATTTATCAATATTCTGAACAGACATTGGATATTCTAAACCCTCCATTGCCTCATCAAAATCGTGCTCATGTTGTTTGTAATAAGTTATTCTCTGAGGATTCCTTGAAACTGGAAACAAAGCAGCTAAAATACACCACAAAAAGCATTTATCATCATTATTTTCTATATTAACCACGGCTCTTTTGTTTTTAATATTGGCAGGTAATGGCAGATATGTAGATCCTTGTAATGGGCTGAATTCAGAAATATTAACATATAACTTGTGTGGAGATCCGCATAGGCTCCATCCAGACTCTTTTGCTGCAAATTCAGAGTGTTTAAATTCAATTGATCTATCAAACTGCTTATTATTTTGTCTGAATTTGCATTTGAATATACCGGTACAGTTTCTGTTATGTGGGGCTGTGTAAATTTTGTGCCGTTTGGCTTCTTATATTGTGTAAACAATTTGAGGGACAGCTTATAAGAGCCATTTAGTGCATTTAGAATTGCCTGCACATCAGGATTTACACTGTTCAAAAAATTCTTAATACCACATTTTTGTTCTGATACAAACCGGTAATCCCTTAATTGGCCAGCAAAACTGCTATGGATGGGTTCATAGCGTGGCTGTTTTGCCGGTCCAGCATTAATAGGTGCTTCATGCTTTCTTTTCAGACCAGATGTAGATGGTTGTGGGGGCAATGTTGATGACTGTGCAAGGCAAGTACCTTTATGTTTATATGTGAAATATTCCATGCTATATTTTCTATTGCATTTAGGACATATTTTAATGGGAGTTCTGCATTTGTCTGGGTTACAATTCCTTTGGTGTCTGGCCCAATTGGGGCTGGTTATATTCTTTTTGCATTGATTACAATATTTTTGATTTGGCATTTTTGTTGTTGTTTATTATATACAATTTCTTGGGATTCAAATCAAAATTCTATGCTTAATAAAAAATATCAGTTGGGTTCAGCTGTGTGCTTTGTATATTTCTTGTGTATATTTAATATGTTAATATTATTAATTTTTATCCTCGGTTTATTATATAAATTTTTTTGGGTTTTAAATCAAAACTCTATGCTTATCTTATGACAGGTTGTAAAGCTAATAGCCTACAAGTGGAAAAAGAGAATAAATATTGATCTACACTGACCTAGCACAAATACCTGCACGGACATGCATGTCTAGAATGGCAATGACCTAGCACTGTGTTATGTATTGATTTTTGTATAACAGGCTGGGACAGATATAAGCCTGACTCTAAATAAGAGTGGATTACAACAAACAAGCTGGATGTAACAAATATCAGATTTTTTATACAAAATATTGTTCAATATACCAGAAATATATTTAATATGAATAATTATATATTAAACCAAACAGGCCTGTAAGTATGAGAAGCACTGTAACAACACATCTGTTCTCCTCAGCCACTCTCACAATACTGGCTGATGCGATTTTGTTTGCACGCAAAGCTTCAATACTCGGTAATTTCTGTAAGCACTGGTGCAGAGGAGAATCACTTGAAACATGCAAAGCAAAAGTTCAATGCTACTGTGTCGGGAATTGTGCACATTAATCACTTTGATCTAAACAAACACTAACACACAGGAGAATCACTTGAAACATGCAAAGCAAAAGTTCAATACTACCGAGTCGGGAATTGTGCACATTAATCACTTTGATCTAAACAAACACTAAGACAGAGGAGAATCACTTGAAACATGCAAACATATGATGTAAGAAATGAGAGGGTCACAGAGCAATTCTAGAAGGTCTCTGCATATTGCATTGTTTTAATATTAGATAAACAAATTGAACCTGGTATCCAATTGAATTTAAATCGGAAGTAAATATGTATGGGTGGGTGTGGGTTTTTGGCTTAATTTCAGGTGTATCCAAAACAATATCAAAATGAGCATATTTTTAACAAGCTTATGGACAAAAATCTGGCTGATGCAACTTTTGTAAGTGTGGGCAAATCAATCTGAGGGGGCTCATCATTTCACAGGAAATTTTTGAAGGCATTTTTACAAAAATCTTGGATTAGACAGGGTTCCACACTTGAGCAAAAAGCTCATATGGGCATGTTGAGCTTGTTTTAAGTATAGGCAAATCTGCCTGAGGGGGGTTCATCATTTATCGAGTTTATAATATTGTAAATACAACTACTTACTAAATTGACAAATATTAATACATATATAATTTTTAGCCAATACAAATCGAACTACTGTCAGGGAAATAATCTAACAGATGTGAAAATTGAATATTTATAAGTAGGAAGGATGTTCAACATCTAAAGAACCGTCCACTTTCATATTCGTTTGTTACTTTATCATTCGAGTTACAGTTCTGTTATATCCAGTGCCATCAAATATTTAGTTCTGCACTCATAAACAAGATTATTTTTAAGAAATTATACCATAAACGTATGTAAAATTTGTTATCCAGCCTCATCATTCTCTTGAAGTTCAAAACCAGTTGGAAAAAGACAGGGACCTTCCCCGAAGGGTATTGGGTAACACGATCGCCTCGAAACAAAAGGTGCTAGGTTCGATTCTGGTAGAAACTATATACATGAGATGCCCAGCTGAGGATTTATTTGAGTTAAAGTCCCATGTTACAAATCCATCACCGCATTTGAAACCCTAGCATACAATTGCTCAAGGCTTATGAAGCTTACGTCGGCGTCTATGTGACATTATGAAAACTGAAATAGCAGACAAGACAACATACATTTCTAGTAAAATTCTACTCTCAGACACCAACATGGTTATTAATATTTCGTAATGATTATCTTTTGTTACACGCACACACAGACACACGTGCGCTTGCGGTATCCCAGTAAACCACCAATATTATTTGAAGGGATCGGGTGTAATACATGGTAAGTGACAAAATACAGGTTTCGAGATATTGAAACTTGATGTTTCAAAAATATATGATTTACAAATTAAAAGAAATTTCTAAATTATTTACAGCAAATATGATTCACTTGTATGTTTACTATCATACAAACATGATATTTCATCCGAATTTTTTTTTTCAGTGGTGCTACATGCGATTTGTTTGAGGGTTGTTCAAGGAATTGTTGTAGTTACCATGCTTTACATGAAAAGACATTATCTAAATAAGTGATTAGACACTGCTTTATTCAAGCTGACTTGTGATGTCAGTTCAATAATATTTTGGACAGACTTTTTATAGCAACCGTAACAATTGATAATACAAAAATGAAAGCCTTTAATAATAATAATTTTATTCAATAAACAATAATGTGAGCTACTGTTGTAAGACGTTTTTGCTTTCCTTTGTCTATGACTGAAATCAACACCATTAGAAAAGTATACTTCTTCCTTTTCTTATCTTTGTATTTATAAAAAATAAGTTCTGGATGGTTGTGATTAAAAATAACTTCCTTAGTATATGGTGATCAATATTCGTAAAATAATGTTTATATATGAGAAGTTTTTCAGCTTCACATATCTACTTCACACACGTAGAGGCTCTATTTATTACCTCAGCATGCAAACCAGAATGCGATTCACAAGCCACTACTGATACAAAGCTGTGTTACGTATACTATCCAAATTGCGTACAATGGCAATATTAGATTTTTGTGATTCAATAAGCAATTTATACATAAGTTTTAAAATACGGATGGCCTCCTTTTTTTGAAAAATTGAAAATTAAAAAAGAGGGCCCTAAAATGGAGAGAACAAGATTTTAAATGTGATAAAATACAAAAAAATATATAACTAAAAAAATTTCAAGAAACAAAAGCGAAAAACGATATTTCGAAAAACGAGAAATTTTTCAATAATCGAAATTTTTTCGAAGAAGCTAAAAACGAAAAATTGATAAATTCAAAAATTTTTTCGAAAATGGCAATACCTAGTTTAAATCTCTATCTTCAAGATGACAATTCCACGACGAGGCGAGGTAGAGAGCAGATGTGTCTAGGGAGCGCTCCCCGAACATTCGTCAAGTAGAGTAAAATCAAAACGCGGAATTTACTTTTACAAACAGGTAAATATATTAACAGCAGAGCGAGAAGCTCTGTAGAGTGAAGTTAAGTGAACGTATGTAATTTCTCAGACATGCCGATCAAAAGGCTAAACACTTTGCAAGAGTGCAGCAAAGACCGACCACGCTTGCCATTCACGAATGGCTGAGAGATATAGTGAAATTGCGCGTTGCGGATGTTTCGAGCATTGAAGTAGACTTCGTAATACACCAAGTGTTTGTTAGAGAAAGTACCGAGCAATTTTGCAAGGAAGTAATAGAACGTAGTATGGGAACTTTCGTATTCTCAGACGACACGGGAGAATATGAAATTCCAGTCCACAGCAGACAAACCTGTTACAATCCTTCGTATTCATCTAGTTCCCATGGAATTACCAGAAAGTGCTATAACAACTGAAATGCCTAAATAGTACAAACAGTACGAGATGAAGTGTATTCCACCTCCCTCCCCTATGCAGTGAGAACAGGCAGGAAGATAGTCCGTATCATTCTACAAAGAACGGTGCCTTCTTACATTATGTTAAATGAAGAGCGTTATTGGACTACGTATGAAGGGCAACCCAAACTCTGTTTTAGATGTGGCGCACAGGACCACTTACAGCATCAGTGTCAGCATAGGGTGGTAAGGTCGACACGTACTACAGGATATGCTGCAGGCGTGGAAAATACACTCCCCAGTTCTTCACACCCTCATACGGAATCAACTGTTCAAGACAAGAAGACCAGAACCATTTTACCAGTACCGACATATAGACAGGCCACTCCAGATGACCACAAGGAACAACAGGAGCATATGGTAGTCACTGAAGACAACGAACCAAAGGCAAGTACTACAATTCCAAAACCCCCACAGTTAAATCAGCAAGAAGATAATGCAAGTGATGGTAACATGGAAAGTGTGCAAGGAAGTGCAAGTGAAAGTGTAAGTGTGAATGAATCTACAGTTCCAATTACTCTATTCGAAATCCCGAATCAAGACTCCCAAATCCCTACAAGTTCGATGTTCACAGAAGCAGAATTTCAAGAACTTACCCCTCAAAAAACCCGCTCACGATCCGCCAGGAAAGCTAGGAAAATGCTACAGACTATATGACCTTACGTCCGAAGAAACAAAAAAAGAATGACGTGGTAAGAACAGCAGTAGAAGTACATTATTAGCCACGATTATTATTTTTTCTTAGTAAAATTTTAACCCCCTAGAGTGTATTATCAACTTTTATAATTCTACCACCCCACGCAAGAAAAACATCCTGTGTACGATGGTGAGTGGTGTGCATGTGTATATGAGAGTTGATTTTAATGTCTGTTTCTCTCTCATTCTATCCATACATACATACATACCCACTGTACATAGAGAATCCAAACTGCAAGTAAATCTCACAAAAACAAAAATTATGGTGTTCAAGAACGGATATGTATATGGAAAAGACGAAAGGTGGACTTTCAGAGGCAAGAATTAGAAAGGGTGAAAATAATAAAATACTTGGGATTAGTTCTCACTATGGCAGGGACATGGATAAGACATGCAAACGGTACAAGGAAAGGCTGGGGCAATAACAAATGAAATAATGCGGACAGCATGGAAATTGGAGAAATACGATATACATTTTGTGGAAAAACTGTATCGTACTTTATTATTATTTTAATAGCGTACGGGAGGGAGATATGGGGAGCAAAGAGGGGAGATGTATAAAACAGAATCCAATGCACTTTTTTCAATAGGGCTTTGCATATCAGCATTAGCACTGACAACTGCGGCGTACTACGGAAACTTGGACTGGTAAGGGAGAATACGTGGGGTATGTTGAGAAGGGTTAAATACTGAGCGACATTAATATCGAGAAGGGAGAACTCCGTAAAAGTGCAAGCGCTGATGCAACAGGTACAAGGGGAGGAAATGGGAACATGGGCGAAAGAGATCAGAGGTAAACTATACACAATTGGACTGGAATGGATCTGGGAGGGGAAAGACGTCGACCAGGGGACATTGCAATTAGTGAAACAAAGATTAGAGGATATAGATAGACAGGAAATAATAGCGGAATGTGAAACTAAGAGATCGCTCGAACTAAAAAGAAGGAGACCGCGGGAATAGGGACAAGTAGCGTACATCAAGAAGGTGAGCATGGTGGCAAGAAAGGGGTTGGCATGGATGAGGCTAGGGGGATGAAGACACAACACAGTAAAAAATGAGGAAGGGAGATATAAATGCGTATTATGAAATGGTGATGATGGGACAGAACATTTATTCTCATGTCAGGACACGCGCGTTCTGCAGGAGGAGAAGCTGCGCAATATAAGCTGGGAAAGAGTGCTCGAATCAATCGTAGTAATCGTAGTGCAAAGGAACATGAAACTATTGGAAAAAGTGGGGGTTTATTTACAAACAGTTAGGGGGAAAAGAAGTGTTGCACAGAGACGGGATAAGGAAGAGGAATAAGTGTTAGTTTAAGTGAGAACAGTTAAAACTACCAGAACTGCTATTTAACACCTATACGGAATGTAATGGAAAGTGTAGCCTGTAAGGAAAATCATAGTTGTGCAATACGAGTAGATGTAGCGCGTACAGCCGATGGCTCGCACATGAGATGAGCAATAAATACTAAAATACTAAAATACATAATGTTGGATGTTGTTAAATTTCTTAATGATTTGATCGAAAAATTTCTGACATTTGGGGTCCTCACAAACTGATCAACCTAGCTACGTCCCTGTCTTCAACACAATATGCACAACACCACGAAGGACAAAAACCTTGATTACATTCTCTCCTCTTTTGAAAACTGTGAGGTCACACCCTCGTTGAATCTCGTCCAGTCAGACCTCGAGTCGTTTTGTGCTATTTTCGATATTCCAGTGAAAGCTCCAAGCTCCCCTTCTGCACACCCCCAGGAACAAGACTCCCTTTCAGAAGAAAACGCCATGGGACACCGTCGGTCGAGCCATTGACCTTTTCGTTTGGAACCTGCTTTCTCAAGGGAACGTGACCGAGGCTGTTGAACTGTTTACGGACGTGATTCATGCCGTAATTCAGGACTATGTGCAACATAAAATAATGAATAGTAAAAAGTTCCACCCTTGATTTCATAAATATTTGCAGCATCTGTTATACAACAACAAGAGAGCATGGCAACTGTGGAAAAGTTTCCCCAATCCCCCCACACACAACACTTTCAAAGCACTTCGAAAACATAGTAAAGACTTCATGAAACAGAAATACACCGAATATGTCAACACAGTCACAAACGCACTCCTTACTAATTCAAAGAGATTCTGGACATTAATAAATTCACGGAGACAAGCCAAGCGCATCCCTTTAGAAGTAACACACAACGACATCTCAGCTGTTGGTAATGATAGAGCTGAACTATTCAATCTAACATTTCAAAATAATTTTGTGTCAAATGATGTTTTAGATCACCCGCCTATCAAATTTATCTGCTCTCACTCTCTTCTAACGTCTTTACAGAACCAGGTGAAGTCTTGCACTTCCTTACCTCCTTTTCTTCTCACCAAGCATCTGGACCAGACAATATTCCTTCAAAAAACAGCAAACTCACTAGCTACTCCTCTTGCAATGTTACACAACAGGTGCTTCTCTGAAGGCTGCTTTCCCACTCAATTAAAGAAAGAAAATATCATTCCTATTTTCAAATCTGGAAATGCTAACGATACTACATGTTATAGGCCCATTTATCTCCTTTCCACACTTGCTATTGTCTGTGAAAAAAATCTGAAAAAAAAAAAGACTTCTGAAATTCACATCCCCTTACATTAACTCAGCACAACACGGCTTTCTTTTAAATTCTTCATGCCTTCTATGCAATCCCATGCCATAAACGTAATTACTAATCGTAACCAGTTAGATGTTGTTTACTTTGATCTGTCCAAAGCTTTTGATTCAGTGGATCACCATTATTTACTGCATAAATTATGTAACAGATTTAACATGACTGGAAGCACGTTAAAATGAGTGAAAGACTAACTAACAAATAGAAAACAACGCATTTTACTTCCTGGAACTCATTCTAACTGGCTTCCTATTAAATATGGTGTGCCGCAAGGAAGCGTTCTTGGCCCTCTGTTATTTGTATTACATCTGGATGATCTCACAAACCTCTTTAATTCTCCTATCTCAGGCACAATTCTAATGTTCGCCCATGATTGCAAGATTATGAGAGAAACAAAACAGCCATCAGACATGCAAATTCTTCAAAATTACATTAACAGATTCTCTGAATGGTGTAAGCGATGGAAACTGTCCACAAACCCCTTCTAAATGCTCTTACATAAGAATTTCATTGAAAAAAATCATTCTTGAAGGTAATTATACATTCACCGAAGCACAACAACGAGATCTAAGTATCCTCATAGATTTAAAACTAAATTTCAATAATCACATGTCAACCATCAGAAAAAATTCAATGCGTTTGCTAGGCCTACTTTACAGATTCACCGAAATCAATAACTTGAAAGCACATTCCATTTACTTCAAGACCTTTGTCTCTCCATTCTAGAATACTGTTCACAAATTTAGAACATAGCTGCCCATTCTCATACCTCCAAGATCGACAGTGCTCTCAGCTTTCTCCTCTCCATCGTTCGATATAGAGTGCCTGCCCTGAGACACCTGCCTAAGATAAATCTGCTTGTAAACCTGCACATTAATACTCCAGAAACTCGTAGGTATGTTGCAGATGTGAAATTGCTATATAAGTTCATAAATGGAAACTTAAGATGCAGAATCCCACTCCACGAACTCTCACTCAGAGTGCCTAGACATAAAACACGGAATATGGAAACTTTCCACACTGCAACTCCCAGGCTCTCACTCATACAACGATCACTATTCCATAGGCTACCAAATCAGTTCAATATCATCTCAAACCAAATAGATATATTCACTTCATATTCATTTTTTATCAGCAACATAGAAAAAATTGTATATAAATAATACTTTTGTGAAACTGATCTATTTACCTTGGTACTGTTTTGGCTTGTTTTATTTTTGTTTATTTTATGTTATGCTTTCTTTTGTGTTTCTAATCTTAGTCTATTGTTTTACTGTTGTTTCTTTCTGGTTTAAAATGGCTTCTGCTGTACTGGAAATTTCAATAAGTTAGTGACAAGACGAGAATTGATGAAGGGACGCACAAGAACATCTATGTCCTTGCAGGGATTCAAACTCGGGATCGCTGGAGTTGTACCTGATGTGATAACCACTCCAACATGGAGACTGGCTTGTTTATATTGTGTATTTTGTGATGTTAATATGAATAGTAGATATGTAGATATGTGATATTATTCCACTATATAATGGCTTAGGAGAAAAAAACAATATAAATTATGGTACATTATCTGGCATAAAAGATTCGTACGTAAAAGTACTTTTTGCATATGATTAAATAGAATACAACATCTTACATAGTGATTTATATTTTGGTCTGACTGTAATATTATATCACAGTAAAATGTTAAGCAAATACCGGATAAAAGTATAGTTTGCCCATTCTGGCTCCCATAAAGGTTACGCCCACGTTAGTTAAACCAACGAGAATTTGAAACTAGAATCTATATCAGGCTGGCGCAGTAACTGATTAACAATATGAAAAGAGAAGTTTGGAGCGTTGTCGACTGAACTCCGAACCTACTTTTATTTCACTTTTACACGAAAATGGAGAGCATTACCTTGAAGGTCGACATTTTATAGAGGGAAGGAGAATTTTTTCAGGGTCTCAAAATTGCACATTAATCATTTCTCATAACTAGAGATCGGATTTTAAAAGGGAAAATGCTATAAAAAGGAGAAGAAAAGGAAAAATTATTGCCAAAAAAAGGAAATGAATAAGTACTATATTTTATTTTTGGATATCACAAAAAATATTATTTTAAATGAAAGAACAATATACGCCGTCCATATGTAAAAGGAGCACCAAATAAGACAATTGTTGAATGTTTTGTTTAGGGAAAATACAATCGTAAGAATATTTGATATTGTCAATAAAGGGATGAAGAAAGATTTTTTTTTAAGAAATGGAAAAAAGGGAATGTGCGGAAAAATAATAAAAAAAGGACCAAATAGGAGAATGTATTTAAAGAAGGGGGAAATGGGAATGTGTGCTGAAAGAGGGTAAAAAGGGGAATCAAAACCATGTAATATTTTGGTGGAAGATAAGTATCGACCCAATTGATATTTATTCCGTGATCCGTGTTGAAAAATGAGAAAAGGAATTCCATTTAATATCCGGTCTGTACTCATAAGGTACTTTAACATAAAAACTATCACTGTGATAAAATTATTGCTATCCAAATATCAATTCTTGTCTGAATTTCAAAATAATGTCTCTCTAATGTCTGTGGTCGTTCATTGTGAATTACGACGATACATAAAGATTTATTTAATTATTTATTTATTTTATATTACCGATACATCAGAACGTAGGTCATTGTTAACAATCACACTATGCGGGGATAAGCTCCTTATGTAAAGGAACGCTGAGGACGTACCTCTAAAACAAAAGAAAATATATGATTTTCTTTTCACTCAGCCGCCTGACTGCCACACGGAAGACGCGGGTTTGATTCCCGGGTTGGATGATCTAAGGTAGGAATTTTTCCCGGACTTGTCCCGGCATAAAGCGGCTGTAGGGCACACACAGCCTCAAAGCAATGGGTACATGGGGCAACCCTGGGGTGTAAAGGCGGCCGGATCATGGTGCTGATCATATCACCTCCGAAGTGGCCGAAGTCGAGTATAATGTGGTGCCCTACACCCTCATCCCCTAAATGTGCCTTCATGTTACGGTGCTGAATGCACGGGGAAATTTACCTTAACAATACTCATCCATTTATAATTCGTACATAATAAAAACTAAACGGAGAACAAAAACCTCCTTACCCATTCAAATCTGTGGTTGCAAAACGCACTGAATACACCAATGGAAAGAATGCAATGCAACACGGAGGATTATCCTAGCCTTGAATCCAGACGCCAGAGCCTCGTTAGCCTGCAAGAAGCATTTAGCAGGGTGTTCTACGAGGAGTGAGGTTGACTTTTGGATGTCTTACCAGATGATCATGCTTTACACACCCCATAAGTAGGGGAGGTTTCTGATACGAGCGACTGACAGGGGCTTTCTCTCGTTGAGCGCCAAACTTAGGCGTTCCCTTTATATAGCACCAAAGAGTTATTTTTGATTACATAAGCGTTGTTATTTGTTTATCTGAATTTCTTTGAAAGCACTACTTTATGCACAAAAGGCTAATTGGGACTGGGACTACAGTTTAAAGTAGGATCTCAACCAATATGTAACGACCCTGCGTGGTCGACATTCACTTATTATTAGACTTTGCGTGGTCGCTATATTCTTTTTAATGTTATCAATTATTGTCATTTACACTGTTCATCTCGTTGTTTAGAATTGCAGAGTCCTGCGAGGCTCATTATTAATTGTATTGTCTGGATGCACACAGTTTTAGTTTATATTGACACGTGCATCTAGTAATTTTCCCACTAGTGATTTCTCAATGTTAAAACCTTGATATTTCTCAGTACGAAGTTTGCAATATGTAAAAAAATGAGTTAGTAACGCGTACTTGTAGTTATCATTTTTCACCACCCATGCGCCACCGCGAGTATAAAGCCAGCGCAACGAGGCCCGGAGCTCATTCCCAGCCTCGGACTTGTTGAGACAGGATGTCTCACTCGTCGCACTCTTCGATGCCCGATTCAAGGGCGAAACGCCGCAGGGAATCACAGTCCAGGGATGAAGTCCCGCAAGCTCCATTCAACTACCTCCGATTTCAGAGCCGAGGAGCATTCAACACCATCGGAAGCCAGATACCATTCCCACGTTGGCCGCATCTTCTCCCAGCCAATCACAGGTCTCCACTCCAAGACCGTCACGACAGAGAGCAGACAACCTAGAAGTCTTACGACGGTTGTTACATACATTGCTGGATCCCGTTCTTCTCCAGCCACTACGGATATTGGTTGAGGGACTTCAAGCTCTTCACCGCACTACGGATCCAGATGCCAGGCTACAACTCCTCCGGGAGCTACTAACTGCCATCTGATCTGCTTTACGTTTTATGTTTGTAAATGTTTTTGTAATTGTAGTAGTGAGTAGAAATTATGGGGTTTTTGGGAACACTGTCTATTGTACTGGCGCGACAGTTGCGCCAGTCCCAATGTACTTATGATGTCTGAAAGCAAACATTGTTACAGTAATGTGAGTTATTCCCGACTCCAGTTAATGTTTAATAAACAATATGCTGGGATAGGAAAATCCTGACTGCAAAACGGGAAAAAAAAACCGAAGCTCAGTTGGCTCACTGATGTCAACGGGCAAACGTCCAGTGTTAATCGGCTTCCCAGCCTGAAGACTATAAGCCATCCCAGAAGGAAGGAGGAAGAAGAAGAAGAAGAGGAGCCTAGCAGCAATCTACCTATCTGGTCCGCTCGCTTCGGCTGATAGGTGCTCAGGTTTTACCTGCCCAGCTTGTATGGGAGTCCCCGGACTTTCCTTCGTAACCTGCCGTCCCTGCATAGGAGACACAGGTTGGCTCGCCAATTCCCCTCTAACGCAGGGGGGTGTTGCGGCATTCTTCAATCCTTTTACCCAGCGCCCGCTATTCGGGGGTACCGATTGGTTTCGGCCAATTCCCGGCTGTGGTTGGGGGTACTACGCGCAACCTACTCTCTCTTACAGGAAACCCGTGACGTCAGCGGCGACGAAGCCCCTAAATAAAATTAGGTCTCCATACTCCCCCTGGCGCCTCACTGCGATGAATAAATTGGATGTTCCCTGCTCCCCTTTATCTCTTCGAGACCAAAAGTGGTGCACGTAAATACAGGGGCGTGGTACAGGTAAATGCACGTAAGGGTTACAGGTAAAGACACGTGTGTGAGTGTGCTAACGGACATCCTTGTGTCGTGATTATAATAAACATTATAGATATATATATATATAAACCTGGTATAACCTTTCTTTACACCCAGCAAGCCCTGAGAAAATGCTGAGTCCTTGTTCTACGGCTGATAAGTAGTTAGCATGTATGGGTAAACTTTTGCCACCCACCTAATTGCAGGGTTTAGTGTGTTGAACGCAGCCAGTGCCTGTACTCCTGTGCTGTGTTGTTGTGGTCGTGGGTGAACGTTGCAACTATAGGCCTCCAACGGATACATGACTATTATTTGTTTTAAAATAGTTGGATTTATTTTTGACATGAATTAATTAAAGTTACTGCTAGCTGACGCAATAAATAAATCAATAAATCACGTAGAAATTGAAACTCCGAGTGTTTAATTATTTTGACATAATTATTCAGCTATTAAATATTAAATAAACAGTAACACTTATAATATTTTAAAATTAAGGCTTTCATTTCTCGTCGTTAAAACCATAAATATATAACAAAGTCATATTTGTATTTTATAAAGGTGAAAAGTAGGAAGACCAGGGTAGAAAAATGCGGGAGGGGATAGAGTAGAAAGCTCGAAAATTATAATGTGGTAAACGTGAAATGTGGCTGGTAGCCCTCTAAGTAGTTCAAAGAGCGTGTAAAGAGGCACTAATGTGAAAGTTCTTACGGGCTGATGTGCGGAACAGTGCGATTTCCCAACACTTTTCTTGACACTTACAACGTTTACCACTTTTAGTCCTCAATTGGTGACTATGTTTAACACTAAAGGATAAATTCTAGACCCTTTCGACTTTCGATAAGGTGACGGGGTCTGGAAATGTTTGTCCAGTTATGTGTTTCAGGCAGCATTAAATGGAAAAGCAAATAACTAATTTTGTTGCAATTGCTGGAGAAAATTTATATGGAATTTTGAAGGATTTACTTACACACAAAAAATTTTTTGAGCTGGATCATTTTCAACCTGCGAACAATGCTCTCGCACAAAAGAAAATATCATTTCTATCATATGAATCAAGAGTTGTGTCGGTCTGTTTCAGAGTTTATAGTTAGCGTTAGACTTGATTTGTAATAGAGGGATATTATTGAATGATACCTTTAGATATCAGCTGTTGTTTTGCAAATATAATTTTAAACCACAAATTTCAGAATAAAATTGCCTGGATATTTTATTGCCGAAATGGAGAAGAAATTTTGAGTGGCAATATAATTAAGATCAAATTTGTTCCAGTGAAAAAATCATGGAAGATCATGAAAATCGGAACCATAAATTTTCATTAATTGGAACAACGATATGGTTAGATTTAAGTTCCGAAGTACCTACGTGCGATAGATGCCATTTTCTGCTACCCTCAATGAGATTATTTGGGACTTTACGTGTCAAAAACAGCAAAAGTAGTCATAGAGATATTCCAGCAAGTTTCAAATTAATTTGTTAAATGTATAAGTTTAACTCTAATATGGTTCAACAATACTTCCTACAGCAATGCTCCGGTTTCAGTGTAAATTAAAAATATTAAAATGTGGTCAATATTTAATAATGTCCTAGGTTTTCATTATATGAGCAAATTTTGTTAGTAAATTAGTATTTTTTTAAATTAATTTTATTAGTTTAATTTTCATTTATTTTTATAATACAATATAATATAATTTAATACAATATAATATAATGTAACACAATATAATGTAATATAATAAAAAATATTAATTACTTAAATTTTTACAATGACTAATTAACTAACTCTCTAACATTCTTAAACCCGAAGGTTCATGGCTGCAGCTACACAAACCTTCCATCTGCCCCTATCCTAAGCAAGATCTATACACTCTTTTCCATCCTTATCAATTTCCTTTAGGTCCATTTCAACGTGTTCCCTCCTTCTTCGTCCTAGCATTCCTACAGGCCTCTTACCATCAGGTTGGCAAACAACAAACTCTCCTGAAAACTCTTCTTTCCTCTCCCATTCGTGCCACATGGTCTGCCCGCATAAGTCTTCTTGATTTAATCATTCTAATAATATTCTAAATAAAATTCTAAGAATTTTTACTAATGACATTATCAATAATTCATCTGAGAAGAAAGTGTTTCGTACAGCGTAAACTCTCATATTTAATTTGACATATCACATTTGTTTGTTTGGCACCATTGAACTACAGGGAGGTTATTTCAGTCGTTTACCGCGAGCGTGTCGGCCGTTCAGCGGCGCCTTCATGCAACAGGTCCCGGCAAATTGAGTTACAGAAAGTCCGTAACAGAAACAGCTTGTTTTGTAGTGTTTCCACTTTTCACAATTACAGTTACAATTATAATTGAAATAAGCACGTACCTTGTAGCAAGGATGCTGGAAAAGTGTCCTCCCAAATACAAATATTTCTGACATCTAATATTAGATTAGACATCGCTACTTTATCCTCAGTTGGCAGAAAGGGAAGACCAACATCCCGGCGCATAAAGCAAACCTAAAGGGTAAAATGATATTTAGAAGTAATAATAATGATGATCACTAACCTCCTGTGTTATAAGAGATGTTTAAAATGACCTCCTTCAACAGCAATACAACACGTTTCTTAGGTTCAAGAAATCCTGTCTCTCGTAATTGCCTGACCACTGTTCTGAAAGAGTTCGTTTGCACGTAATTATCGTACATAAAAACTCTTTGTTCAAGACTATATTTGTTTAGCGGAATAACTAATGACTGAATAACAATTAACACACAATAAAGCACTAGCACACGAACTCAATATCACAGTATAAACAACACGCGTAATGATAAACGTTAACAGAAGTGAACATGAGCGTACTCACTACGTCTGGTAGCCAACAGTGTTGCTAACCATTTTCCGACAATGTCCCTACCGACGTAGTCAAAATCTCCCTACAACTGACCAAATGTCCCTAAGTTAAGTAAAGCGACTAAAAAAACACCTCGTGAGCATGCAAAACAGAAGATAAAATATACACATTTACTTACCAAATATTTCTGCTTGGTGCTACCACAATTAATGAAGGAGCGAATTTACAAAACAGGACCCCTCCCCGATTTTTGTAATATTTCGCATACTCACTAATTGAGGCCTCCTAATCACGAATTTGAAGTTAAAATTTGGGGGTCACGATTAGAAATTGCAAAATAAGTTAAATTGAGTGGTCCGCGATCGGCACGATTGCTCATTATTTACCGGAAGATTTTTTGTGTTTCAAATACTTAAAAAACGAAATATACATTCCTCATATTACTACGGCCCCAAATTTTAACTATGTTTGCCTATCCTAACCTAACCTAACCTTACCTGAATTGTTCGTGGGGCTATCCGTCAATGGTTTGTGGGGCTACCCGTGCATGGTTTTTCGACCCCAAATTATACATAACTATGTTTGCCTTGCTTAACCTAACTTAACCTAACCTTACCGAGAATAGTCAGTGGGGCTATCCGTGAATGGTTTTGCGCTAAATGTGATTACGAACCGATAAAAAATATTATTTTCGTAGCACTTTAACGGCAAACGTTCATCATCAAAGACGCCATGTTCGTATCCTGCAATTTTACGATCGATGCAATGTTGCCAAACGTACCTGTAATCAAATCAGTCCACACTCCAGATGTTCTTCTACATCGTGATTTTCGCTGTCACATGTAAGCACCTTCTTTGGGCAATATACCGAAATCCATAAGTTTATTAATTACCCCACGGCCATCCTCCTGCACATTCCATCTAACAATCTGAACAACATTAACAACTTTTTATTGTTCTCTTCCGCCATTCTTTCACGATCCATGCTCTCCAAGTATGAAATCAACAGTGTGGCAACGCTGTAGACAGCGTAATTAATTGCGAACGTCAATTGTTCATATCAACAAATATGGCTACCATACTTGTATACTGAAAATCATTGCGAGAATCATAAACCTTATTTTACAACTTCTACATGTTAATGAACATTTTTTCACCTCATCCCAACATGTTAAGTTGAGATAAATCATCACGACTAATTATTTCGTGAGTATAAGACGTTGCATAGAAATTACAGAAGGGTCCGGTATTGTAAATTCTTGTCTCAATGAATACTAGGGGTGTGCGGGACGGAATTCTTTTGGTCGGGACGGGAATATTTTTAAATTCCGACATTCGGAAAGAAAAAAATTTGCAATTTCTCGACCAAGTCTGAAAATATTCGGACGGGAAATTTTTGAAATTTCCCGAATCTCTGGAAATCTCCAATTCTACGCGTCATTTTCACTTTAAGTTAATGTTTTTGCATTTCTAGAATAAAAACTTACAATTTCCGATAAGTTCCAGAAACTTGCAATCCAGAAAACGTAGAGAATTAACGACTTTTTAAAGTGATCATTCTGTATTTCCCGACTGCTATTTTTCCCGATCCCGGTTCCGACTTTTCGGGATCCCGCACACCCCTAATGAATAACGTTGAGTCATTTACTGTTGATTATGTTATTTGAAGTCATACATGCTGCTGCTGTGAAGAGATAGATGTTGGTTGGTGATGCTGCATTTCCTGCAGTCTTGAACAATTCTGGTCCCATTTTATTTATCTTTTTTGTTGTTGTATCACTTAACATTGAAAATATTCTTTCCGTTCCAGCGTTAGAATGTGGCAATGTTAGCACTATTTTCGCGAGAGTGGAAATGTTTTCAAAAAAGAACTTGCCTTGAAAGTTCTTGGTAACCGATAATATGTTCCAAACTTCTGATGGAGATTTGTTAGTTAGTTATTTTTTCTCCTCCTCGCTAAAGTATCCAGATAAACTAATCCATTCATTCCAAACCGAGCACGTAGAAAGTGCAACTGACTGGCGAGTAAGCTTTGCACCTTTGCACAATGTTATTTTCCAAGATTGAAAAAAGTCCCTACGTTTTCCCTCATTTATCAAATCTATCCCTACGCGGGCGAAATATAGTGGAAAGTCCCTATGCGTAGGGACATGTCCCTACGGTTGGCATCACTGCCGATGTGTCGCCTTCGCGCCCTCTCGCGTCTGACAACTCCCCGATAAGCTGCCGGCGCTCTCGCGACAACTGAGGATAAAGTAGCGATGTCTAATCTATGATTAAATGTCAGAAATAAGGTGCCAGAAATATTTGCATTTGGGAGGACACCTTTTCCAGCATCCTTGGCACAAGGTACGTGCTTATTTCAATTGTAATTGTAACTGTAATTGTGAAAAGAAGAAACATGACAAAACAAGCAGTTTCTGTTACGGGCTTCCTGTAACGCAATTTGCCGGGACCTGTTGCATGAAGGCGCAGCTGAACGGCCGACACGCTCGCGGTAAACGACTGAAATAACCTTCCTGTAAATATAACATGGAAGGACTGCTTTACGGCGAAAAAGTTAAGCCATTCTCTCGCTTAGTTACGCCAGGGTACGTTGGAAGAAAAGTTGAAGCAGACGAATTTTTCTGTGTCGGTAAATGAATTTTTACGACAGATTATTTCCTAAATAAAATCCATAATTCATGAGAAAAAATTCCATTGAGTACATTAGCTGCATTCAGACAACTTTATATACATATTCTTGAACCTTGTGAATATAACGTGTGCAAAATGTATTTTAAAGGATAAAAAACACTTAACATGTAAAAGTGATAACTAGAAGGGAGTAAAAGTATTTGAATTATTCCTCATATCTAGCAAACACAACCTAAAAAGTTGCAAAAGAAAGTGGGAAATTTCGAAAAGTTACCTTTTCGAAAAGTTTTTAATATACAATTTCTACTTTTGTGTGCACTATTAAAATTTAGGGACTACTGCTTTACATGTAGGCTTACCATAGGTCCGGGATTAGCCCGTACAGTCCTGTTTTTTTTAGTGCTGAGTAGTATAATTAATGCTATAACAAGCACAACAAATGATGAGCCTCCTCAGACAGATTTGACTATACTTAAAACAATGGCAAATCGGGCATATGCCCCAATCGGCCAAGTGTGGAACCCTGTCTAATCCAAGATTTTTGTAAAAATGCCCCGAAGCTACAGTGTACAAATGATGAACCCCCTCAGATTGATTTGCCCACACTTACAAAAGTTGCATCAGCCAGATTTTTGTCTATAAGCTTGTTAAAAATAAGCTTTTTTTGATATTGTTTTGGATACACCTGAAATTAAGCCAAAAACCCATACCCACCCACACATATTTACTTCTGGTTTAAGTTCAATTGGATACCAGGTTCAATTTGTTTATCTAATATTAAAACAATGCAATATGCAGAGACCCTCTAGAATTGCACTGTGACCCTCTCATTTCTTACATCATATGTTTGCATGTTTCAAGTGATTCTCCTCTGTGTTAGTGTTTGTTTAGATCAAAGTGATTAATGTGCACAATTCCCGACATAGTAGCATTGAACTTTTGCCTTGCATGTTTCAAGTGATTCTCCTCTGTGTTAGTGTTTGTTTAGATCAAAGTGATTAATGTGCACAATTCCCGACACAGTAGTATTGAACTTTTGCTTTGCATGTTTCAAGTGATTCTCCTCTGCGTCAGTGCTTACAGAAATTCCCGAGTATTGAAGCTTTGCGTGCAAACAAAATTGCATCAGCCAGTATTGTGAGAGTGGCTGAGGAGAACAGATGTGTTGTTACAGTGCTTCTCATACTTACAGGCCTGTTTGGTTTAATATATAATTATTCATATTAAATATATTTCTGGTATATTGAACAATATTTTGTATAAAAAATCTGATATTTGCTACACCCAGCTTGCTTGTTGTAATCCACTCATATTTAGAGTCGGGCTTATATTTGTCCCAGCCTGTTATACAAAAATCAATACATAACACAGTGCTAGGTCATTGCTATTCTAGGACATGCATGTCCGTGCAGGTATTTGCGGAAGGTCAGTGTGGATTAATATTTATTCTCTTTTTCCACTTGTAGGCTATTGGCTTTACAACCTGTCATAAGATAAGCATAGAGTTTTGATTTAAAACCCAAAAAATTTATATAATAAACCGAGGATAAAAATTAATAATATTAACATATTAAATATACACAAGAAATATACAAAGCACACAGCTGAACCCAACTGATATTTTTATTAAGTATAAAGTTTTGATTTGAACCCCAGGAAATTTTATATAATAAACCAATAACAAAAATGCCAAATCAAAAATATTGCAATCAGTGTAATAAAAATATATCCAGCCCCAATTGTGACCCAGGGAAATGCAGAACTCCCACTAAAATATGTCCTAAATGCAATAAAATATTTAGCAAGGCATATTTCAATAGACATGTGGGCTCTTGTTCCGTACAGTCATCAATATTGCCCCCACAACCATCTACATCTGGTCTGAAAAGGAAGCATGAAGCACCTGTTAATGCCAGAGCAGCAAAGCAGCCACGCTATGAACCCATCCATAGCAGTTTTAATAGCCAATTAAGGGATTACCGGTTTGTATCAGAGCCAAGATGTGATATTAAGAATTTTTTGAACAGTGTAAATCCTGATGTGCAGGCAATTCTAAATGCACTAAATGGCTCTTATAAGCTGTCCCTCAAATTGTTTACACAATATAAGAAGCCAAATGGCACAAAATTTACACAGCCCCACATAACAGAAACTGTACCGGTATATTCAAATGCAAATTCAGACAAAATAATAAGCAGTTTGATAGATCAATTGAATATTAAACACTCTGAATTTGCTGGAAAAGAGTCTGGATGGAGCCTATGCGGATCTCCACACAAGTTATATGTTAATATTTCTGAATTCAGCCCATTACAAGGATCTACATATCTGCCATTACCTGCCAATATTAAAAACAAAAGAGCCGTGGTTAATATTGAAAATAATGATGATAAATGCTTTTTGTGGTGTATTTTAGCTGCTTTGTTTCCAGTTTCAAGGAATCCTCAGAGAATAACTTATTACAAACAACATGAGCACGATTTTGATGAGGCAATGGAGGGTTTAGAATATCCAATGTCTGTTCAGAATATTGATAAATTTGAAAAAAAAGGCCAGGAATATCAATGATAAACAATTATCTATTAATGTATTTACTTGTTCTACTGGCCGTGGCAATTGCTTGATAGCACCTCTCAGAATCAGTACATTTGATGATGATTCTGCTGTTCCGATTGATCTGCTCTTAATTGAAGGGAATGGCATATATCATTACACTCTGATACATAATCTTGAAGCTTTAGTCAGAACACAACTAGACAAATCTAATAGAATATTTAAGTTGTGCAGAAGATGTTTAACTGTATTTGATGGTCAAAAAATGGTGAATGGGGTTCAGGAAAAAAAATGCAAAAATTGCTAAAAACAAGTTAATTGAGCATCTGAAATACTGTGGCAATCATAAACCTGTTCATATGGTAATGCCAATACCAAGTGAAAATGCCAAATTCAATAAGTTTGAAGCCTTGTTGGAACACCCAGCATATATAGTCTGTGATTTTGAATCAAATCTCAAACCTCTTGCATTCTGCAATCCAGATCCTGAAGAATCTTCAATTACACCATACCAGCTACATGAACCTTCCAGCTTTTATTATGTGATTGTACAGGATGGTGTTGTTACTAAAAAAGATTCATACATGGGAGCAGATGAAATCAAAAAATTTGCACATAGAATAGAAAATGAGTGCCGTGACATAGCATTTAATGTCTTATTAAAATCAAAACCCATGTTGCCTTTAACAGAGAAACAGATTGAAGATTTCAACAATGCAGAAAAATGCCCGGTATGTGATTCTGAATTTTCAGATACAAAAATCAAGGTGAAACACCATTCTCATACAGATGGTAAATTCAAAATGGCCCTGTGTAATAGCTGTAATATTAAGATCCAGAGACCAAAATTTGTCCCTATATTTTGCCATGGAGCATCCAATTATGATTTTCATCATCTGATCAGGTACGAGGGGTTTGAGAAGCAGAATTTAAATATTTTAGCAGAAAATGATGAGAAATATATTGCTATTAGCAAAATAATTAAAGTTAATGGTGTTCCTATTCACATAAGATTTCTTGATTCTTACAGAATTTTATCGGCTAGCCTGGCTATACTGGCCACTCAATTATCTGATGATCAATTCAAAATCACATGTGCCATGTTTCCAAATCAGGACCTGAAATTAATTAGGCGGAAGGGTGTATATCCATATGATTATGTTACAGATTTTTCTAAATTTGATGAGTGTTCTCTGCCACCACAACAAGAGTTTTACAGCAAAATCAGAGGATCTGGAATCACTGATGATGATTATCACCATGCCCAATTGATGTGGAACAATTTAAAATGCCAGACATTTGGTGATTATCACATGGCATATTTAAAACTTGATGTGACCCTCTTAGCTGATATACTTCAAGCATTCAGAAAATCTTCTATGCAAAATTATAGACTGGATCCAATGTATTTTTACAGTGCCCCAGGCCTAGCATGGTCTGCAATGTTTTTAAACACTAAAATGCAATTGGATCTTATCCAAGATCAAGATATGTATCTGTTTATGGAGCAATGTATAAGAGGAGGCATGGTGCAATGCTCTCAGAGATATGCCAGAGCAAATAACAAATATATTCCTGATTATGATCCAGCACTGAAATCAAATTATATACTGTATGTGGATGCAAACAGCCTGTATGGTTACGCTATGATGGATAAACTGCCATATGCAGGGCCTGAATGGGTTGAAGATTTTAATATTGAGAATCTTAAGGATTTTGATGACAGTAACTATGGCCTCTTCTTAGAGGTTGATCTGACAATTCCAGATAATTTACACAACAAATTTTCTGATCTGCCCCCAATTCCTGAGGTTAAGTGTTCACGTGGCTCTAAACAGAAGAAATTGATGATGACACTGGAGCCAAAACAGGGTTATGTCATATATTACAAAAACCTCCAGTTCCTGATGAATCATGGTGTTCAAGTGAGCAAAATTGGCAAAGTTTTGAGGTTCAGGCACTCAAGATGGTTGAAAAAATATATTGATACAAACACAGAGCTTCGAACATCTGCAAAAAGCCAATTTGATAAGGCCTTGTTTAAATTGATGGTCAATTCTGTGTATGGCAAAACTATTGAAAATGTCAGAAAACATACCGATGTTAAAATAATTACTGACCCCAGCCTGAGCAAAAAATTGGTTGCAAAGCCTAATTTCAATTATAGAAGAATTTATGATGAAAATATGGCACTTTTCAACATGAAAAAAACAAAGATTAAGTTTGATAAACCTATTTATGTAGGGGCTGTAATATTGGAATTGGCCAAATTACACATGTTAAAATTGTATTATGATGTGTTGAAGCCTTTTTATAAGGATCGTGTAAAACTGATGTACATGGAGACAGATAGTTTTGTTCTTGATATTCAAACAGAAGATGTTTATGAAGATATGTCCCAGCCTGAATTGTTTAAATACTTTGATACCAGTGAACATACAAAGATTCAACCCCACAACAAAAAGGTGCCTGGCAAGTTAAAAGATGAGACACTTGGTGATGTTATTGTGGCATTTGCTGGGTTAAGGGCCAAGATGTACAGTTTTGAAACATGTAGTGGTGTTGTTGCCAAAAAAGCCAAGGGCATTGGCAGAGTAACTGTTGAAAAAGAGCTTGAATTTGAAGATTACAAAAATTGCCTCAAATCATGTAGCACCATCAGAACATCAGAATCCAGAATTCAGAGTGTGGATCACTTGCTGACTAGCAATATTGTAAGAAAAGTGGCTCTGGACCCACATGATGATAAGAGATGCATTTTGTCATGTGGCATACATACTTTACCATGGGGTCATTGTGATTTGAAAAATGGCAATCAATGCCCAATTACAGAGCATGATTTGAAATAAATAAACATGCCTATGAACTTATTTGGGTTCAAAAAACAGGCTATTATGGAGCTGCCAACACCACAACCCTCTTCTGATATAATATCTAAACTAAGTGCTTTGCTAATTATTCATCTGAACAGCATACTTACAGATATTGATGATGAAACAGGTAAAACATTGTACATATTTAACAATAATTTAAATCATTACCAATTACCTGTAGGTGGGCAATTGCAATTTATTACAACCCCTGAGGGTGATGTTAAAATTTCAGTAGGGAGAAATATTTACAGAATTAAGCACTCAAACATGATTTCTGGCACTGTTTATACTGTTTCTGCTGGTGACTGCTTATATATTGAAGTCCCGGGATCCTATGACAAGCTTATACCTTTTTTTATAGAATTAAGAATCAGATATTCAATAATAAATAACCACTAAATCAAAAATGCCTAATGATATTTTTGGCCATACAAGGCATGAAGATCACAGTGATGAGATTTTGATGCTTGATGTCAGAGTCAAGAAATTAAGAAGTGATTTACAAGTTTTACAAACCACACTCAATGCCAGTCTTCAATTAGAAATTACAAATTTGCAATCAAAATGCATGGACCCTCTTCTTAAAATTGATTCTGAACTCAAATTGCTGCTTCAGAAATATACTGATTTGGCCACATTGGATAATTTTCAAAGTTTAGAAGAAGCTGTAGCAGCTCTTCAAACCAAATTTAAGACCCAGGCCACCAATTCTGAGCAATTGAAACAACAATTGGAAGAGCAGATAAATAATGTCCAGGCACAGATCCAAACAATTGTCAAAAGCATAAAATCACAAGAAGATTTTGATCTAGTGATTTCCACTCTAAAAGAACAGATTCAATCACTCCAAATACCTAATCTGGACCCCTTGAACAATGCCATAGCCGAGGTTAAAGAAATAATTGAAACACTTGAAAATTTTATGAACAACTTGCCATCTTCTGATGCTTTGAATGCAATAACTCGGAGTGTAGCAAATATTAAGCTGCAACTTGAAACATATGAAGATTTTGGAAAAATTCAAAGTACCATAACCCATCTTGAAGGTACAATAGCAGCAGTGCAAAGTGATTTGACAAATGTACAAGAATCTCTAGAATCTCGCCTGCCCGGGATTGTAGACACACTCATCAGTGTCCAGCAACATATCACAAAGCTTGAGAACCTCAACACTGAATCTGAGCTATCTCATTTTTATCACTTGATTGATGATATCCAAACAAAGCTTGAAATTTTACAACAATCCACACCCTCTCAGGCAGATATAGCCCTGCTAGAAGATGCTATGCGTGGTGTGGTTGATGCTTCTGAATTAAATGATGTGAAATTGGCACTTGAATTTTTGCAAAATACAGTATCAAATCTGCCTACATCACAGGAACTTAAAAATATTAAGAGAGCAGTGAATCGCATATTGAAATCAGAAGATATCAAGAATATCCAGGCAGAGATCAAACATCTCTCTCAGACAGTGGCCACTCTACCAACTAATCAACATATTAATGAATTGCATGCCCTGTTTGAGGATATCAGAAGACAGGTACATGATCTTACAGCTCAAAATTCAAAATTGGCAGTTGTTGAAAATTTACAGCAAATTGTAGCTAATATCAAGCAACAGCTAGGGACCATGGAATCCAATCAAGCAAATGCTTTGTCTGTTTTTGCCACCCAGCTACAAGAGATTGTGCAACAATACAAGAAACTTGTTGTGGACATAAAAATCAAGCCAGGCCATGATGATGTTGTTAGGACCATCAATGAGCACCTTGAATCTGTAACAAGCAGATTGCTTACAGCAGAAAAAGAAATAACAGGCATAATCGAGAATACAAAACATACAGTAATTCTTGAATTGTACAGTATCCCCAACAAAGAATATGATTCTCCATTTACACCAGGTGGCAAAAAATATATATGCTGTCCCCTGCACAATTTTATTACCAGTTTTTTGTTGGGGGCACATTGAGACCAATCAAGATCAAATATTGGCTTCAACCACAGGCACACCACAACCCTACCTTATCAATAACAAATGCTGATAACAAAGTGAAAATCACCAGTGTAGAATTGGAGGATTTTACAGATCCCAATACATTAGATACAGCCTATGTTGAAGATGATGGCTCTCTGGAATTTAAAATACAAATAGGGGACAAATTATATTTAGAAAATCCTGCAGTATCAGCTGCTGAACACCCTATAGTTGCAATATTCTTGTTTACATATTATGTCTAGACAAATTATTGTTGATGAATTACACAGACAGGCCAGACATAATTTTAAGAGACTGCCAGTAGTCACAAAGGGCATAGATGATTTATGGCAGAGCGACTTGATTGAAATAGCAAGTGGACAGCTGAAAAACTTAGACAAAATCAACAAGGGCTACAAGTATCTACTCACTGTAATAGATACATTTTCAAAATTTGCCTGGGCTGTGCCACTCAAATCCAAGACTGGAACATGTGTTACAGAAGCTATCAGAACAATAATCAATCAGAGTGGAAGATCACCGCGCTATTTGCAAACAGATAACAGCAAAGAATTTTATAATTCAGTGTTTCAACAATTTATTAAAAGCCAGGCAATACAACATTATTCGAGTTACAGTGACCTCAAGGCCTCAATTGTAGAGAGATTCAACAGAACCCTAAAAAATCTTATGTATAAACAATTTACACTTCAAGGTAATTATAAATGGATTAATATTCTTCCAGAACTTCTACATAAATATAACAACTCTGTCAATTCCACAATCAACATGAAACCCTCTGAAGTAACTTCATCTGATGAGCAAAAATTGATCAGAACTGTTTATTATCCTAGATATCAGCCAACAATAAGAAAGGCCAAATACAAGGTGGGGGATCAAGTAAGAATCAGCAAATATAAGCACTTATTCAAAAGAGGCTTTACAAGAAACTGGAGCACTGAATTATTTACAGTGGTTCAAGTTAAACCTGGGACCCTTAACACATATATAATAAAGGATCACCGAGGAGAAATTCTCAAAGGCAGGTTCTATGAAGAAGAGCTCAGCAAAACTAAACAGCCTGACACATATCTCATAGAAAAAATCATCCGCAGAAAAAGCAACAAGTTACTTGTCAAATGGCTAGGACTTCCAGAACACAGCTGGATCGATGCAAACAAAGTGATAATATGAGCAACTGGGATGTTATAAAAAGGCTGCCAGAACCTGAACAGCAGAATAAGAGAAATGGCAACTTGCTGCCTGATAATATTAGATGTCTTATTGTTGGGCCATCTGCTTGTGGTAAAACTACACTAATGGTTGATAATTTTTTATTGGCACCCAACTGGTTAGACTGGAAAAATAGGCACTTGTATATCTTCTCTAAGAGCTTGGAACAATTAAAATATCAGCAGCTGATGAAGCTATATGATGGATTGGATATTCCCACTTTTGAACCAGATGTTAAGCCACTCCATGAATGTCACGATAATTCTGTTGTTGTGTTTGATGACATTATATTGGATAATCAAAACAAGGTTAGAAATTTCTTTACACAGGGCCGACACAAAAACATTGATTGCTTCTACCTGGCACAGACTTTTTCAAAAATACCGAAGCAGCTGATCCGAGACAACAGCAATTTTATATGTGTGTTTCATCAAGACCATACCAACCTCAAACACATACATGATGAATATGTAGGTGGGGACTTGAGCTACAATGTTTTTTCCAAGATTTGCAGTACGTGCTGGAACCAGGACAGTTATGGGTTTGTCACAATTGATATGAGAAGAACACCTAATACTGGCAAATATAGAAATAAAATCAACAATTTTCTAGATATTGAAACATAAATAAATAACCATGAAAAGGCCAAACAGAGCAAAATCAAAATTTGATCACAGAGCTTGTACCTGTAGCTGCTAGGAACATATTAGATTATCCATTCACCCCACTTTCCAGTATTCATACACCTAGTCCTATTGCTCCTAGAAGAATTGAAGCTACTCAGGATCCTATTGAATTGGGTCTTCTTGCTCAAAAATATTTAACCACACCTAAAGACAATAAAGATGAGGTTTTTGGCTTATATGCTGACACAGAGCGTGATGGTAGCATCATACATAGAATTGGCAATTTCAGAGTAACATTTATGGGGGATGATCTGATTGTTTATTCAGAATCTCGTCTCGGAGAAAAAGGTGCTTTTGTTAAGTATCCCGGAACACCTGGATTGTGGGAACTGATGACTAGGAAAAGGCCTGGCAGCTATACAGATCAAGATTATGAACATTACAAATAAATATTAATAAAATCAGATGCTCTATACCAGAACAATGATCCCACACAAAAAAGAGTCAAGTCTAGCAGTGGGGCAAAATACAACAATTTAATCAAGCCCATATGGTCACAGATCAAGACTGGCAGTGGAATCAAACAATACAACACCCTGCCCAAAGAATTTGTGTGGGTTGATGATGTCAGGAAACTTGTAGATAGGTTATTGGTGATAGCTGGGGAGGAAAATGCTGGCAACCACAATTTTTACAATAAAAAAGTTGGAATTATGGACATGATAAGCACCAAATTGTCTAATTTTATAGTGAATGACACTAAGGGGATTGGATATCTGATAAAAATTATTAATACTCTACCCCCCAAATTTTGGAATATTTCTGAGGGTCGGGGCCTTGTTAATGACATTATAAACAAGCTGCCATTTGAACTACACATTCCAGGCTATCAGTATTGTGGTCCAGGCACAAAATTAGATCATAGATTAAACAGAGGTGATCCTGGTGTTAATCCCCTAGATGCTGCTTGTAGAGACCATGACATAGCATACAACACACATTCTGATCTTGACAAGAGACATGTTGCAGACAAGAAATTAGAAGAGTCTGCATTTGGTAGATTTGTAAGCAAAGATGCTTCTTTGAGTGAAAAAATAGCAGCATTGGGGACCACCATAGCTATGAACACCAAACAAAAATTGGGGTGGGGGTTGTGAATATGTATATAATAAACCTACAATGAAGGCCAAGGGTGTTATGTATCAAATACCTTATGCAGGTCTTAAATCTCTTGGGCCTATTGATAGCCTTTTGACCAAAAAGCAGCGCAAGAAAAAAAGCTCTTGTATTGCCAAGGGCCATGGTATGAAATTGTTACTTAGTACCCCCCAATTTAAAAAAATACAGCAATCAAGAAAAAAATCACATGTGGGGGGATTCATATTTACCATCCCTGCCATCTTAGCTGCTCTCGGGGCTGTTGGGAGCTTGGCCGGGGGATCAGCTGCCATAGCAAAAACAGTTACAGATGCCAAGAAGAATAGAGCAGAATTAGATGAATTGAAGCGCCATAACCTGGCCATTGAGAAACAAGGCAAAGGTGTTAAGAGAGCCATGAATAAGTTTAAAAAAAACAAGAGCCGCTTACAAACCAAGATATTGAAGCTTTAATCAAGCCACTGGGCATCAAACATTTTAGAGGTGTGTACATGTCTGATTCTTTACCAGAACAACCACTCAACAAAGAGTGTGGCATTGTTAATTTAGATAAGTACAAAAATCAGGGCACTCACTGGATATGTTATCTTAAATATTTAAAAGATGAGGCATTTGTGTTTGATTCATTTGGAGGTGTTCCACCTGAAAATTTAATAAAATATCTAAATTCAGCTAATCTTTATTACAATAATGCCCGTGTTCAAAATTTCAAAGATGTTAATTGTGGACATTTGTGTTTATCTGTTCTTAGATATATGTCTCAAATAAATAAACCATCAATTGAAGATTTTCAAAAAGCCTTGTGGTATTTAAAACATCATGGGGGTATTCCATCTCACCAGCCAAAATTCAATATTGAAACTCAAATTGCATGATGACATAGTGTATCCCAAAACAATAGCTCTCAGAGCATTTTATGGCATGTACTTGATCCGTAATATTACACACCACAACAACACAATTGCAGTTGGTGATGAAAAAAATGTCATCACTCCAGGGCAATATAATCTATCCACTCTAAATGCTCAATCACCCAGAGGTGTAGTGTTAAGTCAAAATTCTGTCACTCACAGAGTAGAGATTGTATCTGCTACAGAAACAGTGGATCTGGGTACTATAGGAGAGCTGTTAGGCTTTGAGAACAACACAAAACTTGAACCGGCCATCAAACACACTGCTATTAATATACCTAAAGTCTTAGCCATAGAGACTCTGAATATTCACTGTAATGTGGCTGAGGGTATGATCACCAAATCAAATGGCATGGGCACTCACAAACAAACTGGCATCATTGCAACATTCAAACCTAATTCTGAATTTATGGAGCCAATCATCTACAATCCATCCCCAACATTATATTTTCCTGTGTGCCATAATAGAATAGATTATATTGAATTGATGGTCACTAATGAAAAAGAAGAATTAGTTGATTTTGCTGGAGCCACAACAACTGCAATCATAGAGATTAATATTTAAATACAAATACATACAAGAAAAAATGGAAAATATTGAGAGTTATGAGCTACAATCATTCCCCCCAAACAGGAGGACATTTGCAAATTTAAATCAACCCAACACAGAGATTGAGGTTGATCTTGATGTAGGGGATGGATTTATACACCCCCACAGAGCAGATCTATACATCAAATTTGATGTTGTAAAGCTCGATGGTACAGATTATCCAGCAAATACAAATATAAGATTGGTGGACAATTTTGTGCCGCATCTATTCTCTGAAATTGAGATCAGAAAGCATGGTGTTGTTATAAACAGAGTGGATTATCCCGGCATTACCTCCACAGCTTTGGCCACATTAAAATTATCCAAAACCGAGGCTTCTTACTACAAAATAGGTGGATTTGAGGCTGGTGATAAGATATTATCTAAGAACCACACAGTGCTGTTCCCCATGCGCCTATTGCCAGGATTCTTCTCAGATTACAAAGATATTATGTGGAAGGGTGGTTTAAGAATTACATTTAGAAGAGCTGCAAATGATAATAATGCTTTGATGAGGTACAGCACTATAAGCTCTACAGGGGAAGCTCTGCCTAATACCCTACCTGATGAGGGCAAATGCATTATTCAGACTATGGAGCTAAGAATCCCTGCTGTTGAATATGAGGCCAGTTATGCTCTTAAATACAAAGCTGATATAATAAAAAATCCACAGATTCCTCTACAATTTTATACATATCAATGTGTACAGAAGCCCGCATCTGGTACCTATTATGAGTTTGATGCTACAAATTCATTCTCCAGTATACAATATGACATGCCAGATTTTGTGGTGGTATTGTTTCAGACTGGAAGACACAATAATCAGGAAAAAAATTCAAGTAAATTTGATAACTGCAACATCAAGAACATATATCTTAAAAATGGCAGAAATGAGGTATTTCCTAGAGAAAATTATAATTTAGACATGTCCAAGGATGATTTCCTTAAATTATATGAGGCATTTTCAGCATTCAAAAGGGTCACTACTGGCAATACTGACATGTATTACACACCAGATGAATTCAAAGCACAGAGACCCATGTTTGTAATCAACACTTCAAAAAGAAAACAAGTTGTGGTTAATAACAGGACAAACATTAAAATTATCTGTGAATTCCATGAGGCATTACCTGATGACACCATATGTAGTGTTATTCTCATAGGTGAAAAATCATATGTTTATGATGTAAGAAATGAGAGGGTCACAGAGCAATTCTAGAGGGTCTCTGCATATTGCATTGTTTTAATATTAGATAAACAAATTGAACCTGGTATCCAATTGAACTTAAACCAGAAGTAAATATGTGTGGGTGGGTATGGGTTTTTGGCTTAATTTCAGGTGTATCCAAAACAATATCAAAAAAAGCTTATTTTTAACAAGCTTATGGACAAAAATCTGGCTGATGCAACTTTTGTAAGTGTGGGCAAATCAATCTGAGGGGGCTCATCATTTGTACACTGTAGCTTCGGGGCATTTTTACAAAAATCTTGGATTAGACAGGGTTCCACACTTGGCCGATTGGGGCATATGCCCGATTTGCCATTGTTTTAAGTATAGTCAAATCTGTCTGAGGAGGCTCATCATTTGTTGTGCTTTTTATAGCATTAATTATACTACTGTGCTGTCCGGGGTTTTGAGAATCTAAACGTGAAAATAGCTACCGGTATTGACTATTCATGACCAGAATTTATGACCGGCAAGGATAGATCGATTATAAGGATCGATTATACCTTTCCTTTCTTCGAGATATCGACTTCCGAGCGGTTCCGTTTCCGTACTTCCGTGAGCGTCTTGGTGGTCTTGCAAGCGTGTGAAGTAACTCGTCTACACGTTTTTGATAAAAGGAAAATCTGCTCCAGTTGAGAGAGTATCTTCAATTATGGGGAATATTTGGTCTGCGGAAAGAGGTAGACTTCCAGTATCCAGTGTTAAACATCTGTTGAATGTCAAAATGAATTCAGAACTTTCATGGTGTGAATTTTATGATGTTATTAACACAAACAAGCCATTTCTGAAAATATTCATGTCTACTGAAAAGAACAACTGAGTCAACTAACAGAGAGGTTTCCTAAACATCAGAAAATGTATTATTTTATTAAAGATTTGAAAATAAATTGATTGATTTTATAAAATAATGTTAACATTTTTTTCTTGTACAATTTATAATTTAATATTCCAATAAAATGTTAAGGCTTTGAAACGCCCCGGGTTCGACCACATACACACCCTCGGCACCACGTTGCAGTTGCGGTATCTCAGAATAGTACTCGACTGCAACGTATCGGGTTCGACGTTGTGGCGGGGAACATTATTCAGTTTTACCCATGATGTTAGCTCTTTTCTAACCGGAGATATGAAGTTCTTATACACTCAGGGTTCGGGTATATGTATATACGTATATAATGAAAGTCAGCTTCGACTTAACCAGTTTATTACACTGGGGTGAAATTAGATATTTGCACAAAACAAACTCACACTATATCCTGATAAGATTTCACTGCACTTTGTCCCTCTTGAAGTTCCAGGTTCGAATCTCCTCTGCAGACATCTTGAAGAGGGAGGACAGGGACCATTCAATTTTTACTCCAGTGGGGAATAAGGGACCTTATTTTTCTTTTAGGGCATTGGGTCGCCGCTGTGCTGACATGGGGACAATAGGGCATTAATTAAAACGACTCAAGGAACATTTAATTCTGCTTTCCTAGTAAAGAGTAATATCAACAAAGCAACGGAAATTTACTATAAGCTTATAATAGATAAAGCTTTGTTAACGTTATTTACTCTAATTAATTACTTGAATAATGCTAAGCTGAAGACAGTAATTAAACATTGTTTATTTTTCCCTTAATGAAAATTTAACTAACGATGAACATCACCCTTCGTATAATCTACCTGGTAGGCCAAGAAATATTGCTATCGCTCGTATAATCTACCAGAGTAGGTCAAAAGATGACGTCATTTCTGCATCGACTGTTGTGAAATGTGTAATCTACTAGTAGGCCAAAGAATACGGATATCCTTCGTATAATCTACTAGTAGGCCATCTCCCAGCAGTAATTATATTCACGAGCTAAACCGTAGCTTAAAACAATGCGTATGTTCTACCTGGTAGGCCGAGAAATATTGCTATTTCTCGTATAATCTACCAGAGTAGGCCACACTGTAAAAAGCCCTCTTGTAATATCAAGCAACCGTGTGCTAGCAATGCTGGACTATATGCGGGAGCAGAGCTCGACCAAGAGTCTTCGAAGAGTCAACACAGAACTAACTGGCCGGGGCAGCGTCGCTGCTTATATACAATTCCGAGCGCAGCGCCAGCGCCTCTAGTGGATTCTCGTGAACTACGAGAGCGCTGCTTAACATGAGGTGCCATCTATACAGATTAACAAAGAACTATTTGAAACAATAACGCTCCCTAGTGAGATATGGTAGAACTTCGTTCTCTACCAAGCATAGGAGTGAAATCCTATACAGAAGCGATAACAGAACAGATACTATTACACAATGCTATTCAACAATGACACTAAAAAGAACAAATGCGTAACTTTGTAACGATCTAGCGAGATCGTTGCAGCTTTTAAGTAATTTCAATTTATTTTTGTAAAAAAAAAAAAAAAAAAAAGAAAACTAAAATTCAGCAGTAAAGAGTTGATCGCGAATATGTCCTGGGTTGGACCCAAAAAAATATGGTAAGCCTATTTACATGCCAACAATATACACAAATTGCTCGACGTCGACGTATGGCTAATATTTAACACTAACATTTTACGACAAAAAAATATATCCGGAGATTAATTATGTTAATTCGCTTTATTATTTCTGATTAGTTTTTCTCCATGACTCAATTAATTTCATATATTTATAAGTTATGAAAAATTCCAATTGGTTATTACAAAAATTTACTTGCGATAGTGTATGAAACACGTGGGTGTAAACTCATTGGAAAGGTTTCGCTATAACATTTAATTACCGTCATCAGCTTCTAATAAATACATTTAGGCGTAGTATACACGTATTTCAAGAATGATACCGATATAAGGTGTACACCCGGGCAATTATCTAAACGATTTGTACATCCCAACGGCCAACACAACCGTACCATGTTTAATCCACTTAAGACCGGATAAATTATTCGAAGGAACACATGTCAACTATTAATGTACCGAAGAAACACTTAATAAGACATTCATTTATAGCACTGAATGTATAAATATGGTTAAATTATGTTTGTTTTGGTGCTCTACGAAAGCAAAGAGGCGAGTAAATCCATGTTAGCTTATGGAATCACTACGTTTTCTTCCTTTATTCCTTTGAGGAACTAATCGCAAAAGTGGCTTCAGTTTTCGCAGTCTATAAGCGTTGCAGCGAGCGTTCCAGTTACATATAGTGCAATGTTTGGCACTAAATATGTAACAAATCATTTGTAAGTAGTATAGTGAACTCCGAATGTTGATGATCTCAATATGCCCTTAGTTCTGTTTAACGATAAGTATAATAACTGGTAATGACTGTTGAAGATATTATTATTGTTGGTTATATGTAACTCCTATTGTTATAACTTAGTAGTAGTGGTAATAGTAGTAGTCGTAGTATATAAGAAGTAGTTCATCACAATGAATGTTTCTTACTGTTGTTTACTTACTGCTGCCAAATATCAAACCGAATTAATACCTTATGTCTAATTATAGGATATACATAGAAATTGCATTAAACTGGAGACTTAGCATCACTGATTGAAATACATCCACGAATAGAGAGACATTCAACTGCGTAATCTGCACAGCTATCGGAGATGCCTTATAAATAGTCCTTCGATGTGTAGTACCTTCGTCACGTGGCACCCATTCGTACGGTAATCAAATACTTCCATATCCGACGAAGCATCTGCTGTGATATGTCCTGCAGTTCATATTTTATTAGGATACTTCTCAAACTAAGTGTATTCAAGATTATATTTATCGACACTGAGAATCTAAAATTTATTGTATTTAAAAAGCACACAATGTGTGTTTGACTACAAGAAAGTATTAATCACACAATTGTTCCTGGTAGGTAAGGTAAAAGGTAAAGTTCCCCGTGCATTGCACCATCCCATGAACGCATATTTATGGGAATTGGAGGTAGACCATACACATTCTCGATCTCGGCTATTTTAGAGGTTATGGAAACAGCACCACTGTCCGGCTAACTTGACCCCCAAGGTTGCCCCCAGGTACCTATTTGTTTGAGGTTGAGTGAGCCTCAGAGTCGCTTTATGTTGAGACGATACCGGAAATATTCTGACCTTAGATCAACCATCGGTGAATCGAACCCGGGTCTCCCGCGTGGCAGTTAGTTGCCGTAAATTGTTCCCGGGTATTAATAAAGTAAACAGTGAACTACCATCGTCTGACTACCATGCGAGAGACCCAGGTTCGATCCCCGGAGGGAGAGAACCGGGATTTTTTCCACCTGTTCAAGCGGCTCCTGCACCCCCGTATAAAGTTGGTACCAGGAGGAAACTCTGGGGGGGGGGGTAAAGGCGGCCAGGGGCGCGGTGCTGATCACATCACCCCCACCTTCGGCCGTGATCGAGAAAGTGTGGGGCCCTAACTCCACACCTCCTATACGCCTTCACGGAGTGGTGCAATGCACAGGGGAGCACTTTAACTTTTTTTACCAGTGAACTTCAAGCTGCCAGTGTAGGTATTAATAAAATCATCAAGTCCAATCAAATCATTTCTTCTTAAATAGTATGACTGCATATCGAATGCTTCAATCAAGTACGCATGACATAGGTAAATTCAAAGTATATTTTTGAAAATTAATCGCCATGCTACCTACACGTGTAATGGTGTTATGAGAGTTAAATGTATGAAGTTTATCCAACGTTTCAATTCCAAGAAATTCTCTTGTACATTTAGAAAGCAATATTTGTGTGTTTGCGAGAGAGGGAGAGAACTGGGCATAAATTCGTCCTCCCAAGGCACATTTATTCCTGAGGGCACAACTGTGTATACATGGAAACTCACTAACTACTTTTACCACGTACAGCACGTTGTTGCTGTAATTTTCCACAACTATTACCCGACCGGACACAGGATTCATCGAAGCATAAGTGCCGGTCCACATCTCCCACAGATTGTTCCTCTCAATTACACACAGCATCTACCTATATCTTCAGCCTCGCTGAATATGACGCCACAAACTCCTCTACACGCGGAACATACCGTCACCTGCTCATTCTAGTTCTTCGAAGGGTGAGTCTCTCCCTGAGGGCTGCTCGCAATTCCACCTGCAAAAACCGCCGCCCGATTGCGACTTCCATTAACTCCATTGCCTTGATTGCGCTTCACGAGTGAGGGCAGTGAGCAAAACCCAGCGGTTGGCGTTGTCGTAACTTCAGAACTCTAACAAAGCTATATTTCCAACTACAGTAAAACCTCGTTAATCCGGACCTCGACAAGCCAGACTTCGCTTAATCCGGACAGGCAAAACGCCAAAAAAAAAGAGCAGAATGCAAGGTTTTAAATGTGGCTAGAAGTCAACAAGAGAACTTCTCAAAGAAAAGGCAGCCGACGGCTGATGAAATTCTGTTTCCCGAAGACTTTGTACTGATCTGTATAGTGTTCTGGCCTATGCCCTTTAAATACACCATAATAAACGTGTTTTGTTGCTATAAACGGAGTTTTAATGCACTTTCTACTGTTATTTTAGTTAATCCGGACTTTCGTTGAACCGGTCAACTTATCCCCTACCCCATTCGTCCGGATTAAAGGGGTTTTACTGTATTTTCTAGTTCAATTTGCACATCGAATTTAAAATTAATTAGTATTTCACGTGTTCGTAGGTTTCGGAGAAATTCCCTCTGCTCCAATATTCAGGATCAAAGTGAGCCTATACATTTATTTTCAAATCAGCTTGTCGTGATAACATATTTGAATTTCAAAAGTGATTTCCAAATATGTTTCAAGTATTCCAGTGATGCATTTTCGAGATTTCGCCCTACATCTGAAAAACAATTGAACAAGTAACAGTACTGTTTTATCAAGTCTTGATACTAGGATGCCTATTCGGCATTGTTCGTTCGAAAACTATGGTACGAACGCTTGATGACGTGTCTGAATTAGTTTCATCGTTTATAATCACCGTTGAGATTAACATATAGATGGAGAAAGGTAACTTGAAATAACTAAGATATAAGTACACATATTTAGGTGCAATCAATGATAACACTTACTGGGTTCAATCTTTGAGGGACTTAGAAAATTTTCAATTTGTTATAAACGAAATATATGGTTTCGAATCCAGTTTTGCATGGACGTTCGTTAATCTACAGTACTGCAAGAAATATCAATACTGCCTTACAAATCTACAGAGAAAAAGGTATAGATTCTTGTACAAATTCACGACATGTGTACAATATCAAACACGTGTAGGGTATGTTTTGTTAACGGCTAGTAATTCGGCCAGCAGAGAAGGCCACCAAGTCGTTATTCGCTGGTCTTTAAAAACGAGCCAAGTTCATTAATCATAATTGTTGTTATTTACAAGATATTAGGACACTAAGACATGTTAAAAGAAGTTATTTAATGGGCTGTCCAAATGCTTACATCGTCTCACCGACTTCACTCACTTGCCTTGTCGACAAATGACAATCACTTACCCATAATATACTTGGTCGAAACAGACGAACGACGCGGGCCGCTTATGGCCTGCGTTGTGTACGAAACACTGATTTATAAATTACGTAAATATGGTTCTTGTTTAGGCACCTTTCCTCTTCATGTTTTGACACTAAACTATAGAGTACAGTATACACAGTGAATTTTGAAGCACAAGGTCCAAACTTTATCAAGTGAGAAGAAAAATATTTTCTTCATTGCGAGTCCAAGCGCTGCACAGGAACGGTGTTAAAAGATCACTATTTACCACTACTAGGTAAGAATGTCGCACGAGAACTGTCGCCATGAAGTTTTTCCAGTACCGGAGCGTTGAAGAGTTGTACCAGAACTGTTTCTGATGTATCTTGTAACTCCGAGCGATGTACACGAACTGTTGGAGCAAAGTTTTTCTCTCCCGGAGGATTGGAGCGATGTATCGGAACTGTCTTTCCGAGTTCTTCGTTTCACCCTTGATTGTCCGGCTACGCTGCCACCGGGGTGGAATTCCTTCTTCGTTATTAGTCAGTCTATTATAGCTCCACCCCCATGTGACTTAAAGTTTGCACTGAGTAGTGATAATCGCGTAGCATGGAAACACAATAACTCCTTGTTTGCGGGGTTGATTTGGAGGGCAAAAAGTATCTCGCTCTAATTAATTTTAGCTGCTCATAACTTTGGTGCAAGTAACTCGCTTCGGACAATTAGTTAAAGTTATGCGTTCTGTGGCTGTCTAAACTTCACTGAGGCGAAGACATATTTTCGGGCAGGGTTGTAGTTCAAATTTTCACATCCGTCACATTGACAGGGAAATGTTCAAACCATAGACTGGCTGACGCGCTCGCGGGAGTTATATGACGTATGCTCCAGTCTTCTACGTACCGAGTTGTTGTTTTGGTTACGTCTTGGGCAACCGCATACCCTCATCAAGACAGAGGGAGTCATTGTTTTTACCAGTCTGCAAAGATGCCTGGGAGATGTTCGGTTTTCAGGAAACAGGGAATTCGTTGTCCACAAAGTTCACGTTAAAGGTTAGAGTCGTGTCCTGGCAGGGATTATTTGGACAATTTTAAATAAAACTTCTGGAACTTGGGGTTTAAGGATCGTTCTTTGCTCTCCACCTCAATTCCTAACCTTCCACCCACTGGAGAGTATGAAGTTTTATGTTGACGGGTCCAAATGAATAATGAAGGGAGATTGGAGTTTATAGTGGTAACACACTGGCATTCTTCTCTCAACGTAGTTTTCGTTGATTAAGTGGATCGTTGTGTTCGTGGGAAGAATGCTGGCTTGTTAAAGACATTTGTGTGGTTCTTCAGGGAGCAAAAAAAAAAAAAAAAAAAAAAAAAAAAATCTCCGGGAAGACAGAGCTGGAAATATAAGTCGGTCATATTGATCCCTAATCTTCTACTTGAAGCATTCACGGGATTCAGCACTCATAAGACCCCTAAAAAATGCAATATGAGAAGTGTAAATTAGAATATTGTACAGGGTGTCAGGAAAAGTCAGGAATCTAATACTTTCAATCCATGTAACTTTTATACAAATAGCTACAGGGACATGGACCTTGCATTGGGTATTAACTTTGTCTATAAATATTAGTTGGTACGTAACGCGTAGCAGTGCACTTCACAAGTACACTTACCTTATAAGCTCAGCAGAGCATGCTGGATAATCCCAGGGATCGGGTTGAGATACTGCGTTCCTTCCCCTTGGATCCACAGGTGAAGTCCAATGACAACCCACGAGGTTGTCCTCCTGATGCAGGTATCCTCAAGTACGAAATACACTTTCGAAATAAAGAAAAACCGGAATATGTTCAAATTTACGTTTATTATAGACACGCACGTATATCATGTAAGACTAAAAATTACAATTCAAATACTTTTGAACGGTACAGCACAAGATGAGTAAGCTTATCTTTCCCGTAAGGCGAAGCACCTCTTGCTACTTCAAATCTCTCCGCGCAACTACTAACCGTTTTTCTGGTAGGCGAAAACACCTCCTCAGTTACACAGTGTTACCAGACACAATAACCTTTTAATACTAGGAAGTTCGATAAAAGCCAACAGTAATATATTAGAAATGTATAGTGATCTGGCACAGTGAATTTAGGTATATGGTGGCAACAATGCAATGAAAAGCGCGTGATCTTCTCACACCACAAGAGTTTAAATAAATCAACAATGGCTTTCAAAATATAAGAGAAACGAACGGCGTTTGCCAGAAACATGAAACAACAAATAGATATAAAGAATTTAACTCAGAAATTATTAACTTAGGCTTCACTAACTTGATTAAAATGAAACTTACAACATCTTTAGAACATTTAAAAGCAAATCAAACTATTAATGTTGAGACTATGTAAATTGCTTAAATTTGCCGCTATTCATACTTGTAGATATGTGTATAATTTTTATTATAAAGGCGGCCATATTTGAAAATTGGTTGAAGGCATTAATATATTTATGAATATATATATATGAATTATTAACTGTATAATACTAATAATAATATAAAATCACGAAGTAATGGCAAACTCGGGGTCATTACATAGTAAATTAGAAAATTATTCTCTGCATGAAGTTACTTAGAAGTGGTGTTACTTAGGTTTGATTGATTGATTGATTTGCTTTATTTTACTTCGTTTCTTGTGCCACTTTTGGCTAATTTGCGAAGATGAGGATGAGTGATGATATGATGAAATTGATGAAAGGACACTCACAAACATCCATGCCCAGGCCAAGATTCGAACCCGGGACCCCTGGCGTCGTAGCGCGATGTGCTAAACACTCTGACACGGGGGGCGGCTGTTGTTACTTAGGTATAAACAAGTTCTCATTTTACAAAGTAAATAGAAACACGGATAATGGACACCAACGATTAATTGTTTACGCATTTTTTTAAACTGCATATGATTTATGGAGTTAATTATAGGATATTAATAAGAGCGCATATTTTTGTCGACATTGCGACATTGCACCCGACATTTGGCTATGTTACTTCATCAATGACCAGATGGAAGAAGAGATTAAATTTATCGCTAAAAGGTGTAGATAAGGTTAGCTATACAGGTTGTACACAAATGGAACATACAATTTAGGATTCTAATAGAAATGAAACTACAATATAGAATAAATATATTACATATCCAAAATGTACTAGCTGTGAAAGTTTTGTCCGTGCAACATGGTCAGCAGACAACGTGCGCTCCTTTGTTTACATGGAGGTTATCTATACGATAATCTACTTCCACTCAAGTGTGCTGAAAGATATCAGCTGTTACCGTTGAAAAGATTCAGCAATGCGTACTCGAAGGTTCACTACTGACGCCGTAATTGTCTTGTACAATCATGGATATCTGGCTTGTAGTGTTCGTATTGAAAGTCAATAGAGTTGTAACAAGCCAGAAGTGTCCGTGACTGTACATGGTGCCATTCATGAGTTCCTGAGAAACAAATCACGTGGAGTATAATATGAGTGGAATTGGGTGGCTATTCATTCAGACCGCAGCGTTCAACCCAACGTCAAGGGAAATGCTGATTCATACAAGTTCTACCCTGCTGAGACAAGTGGGGAGCAATATAGTACTCGTTGGTAAATGACGTTGGCAGCATTATGGATTCGTGCAAATACAAACTGTTGCAACATGTTTAAACATGTCATTCCCGCACAGCTATGCCACTTGTTTTACACGATAACGCACTGCCTGTCTCTCAACGCACTGACCGATGCCCTTTCGTGTTGGCGACTCTTTGTTGTACAAGTGGAATTTCACTGCGCTTCAGTTGTCTCTTCAAACCGCAGCACGCACGAGGCTATTTACTCTGTACGCACCATTTCTGATAACAATGTAGAGAACGTTCGTACACTGGTGATAGACGTTTAACCACGCACAAACTGTCAGACATGCTTCATATTAAGCTGTAGGTTAATAATTTATTTCCCTTACTCAACATCTTATGATTGATTGATTGATTTGTTGCTTTAAGTCCATTTCATGCAGAATAAAGCTAATTGGAACTGGACCTACAGTTTAAAGTGGGATCCGAAACACTATGTGCCTCCACCGGATATCGAACCCGGAACCCCTTGATTACAAGACGATGACGCTACCACTGCGCCATCGGGAGGCCCCACGAACGTTTGTGCTGAGAATAATTTTTTGTTGTATATTTTGAAAATATCCACATAGAAAGTCAACAACCATTGCAAGATTCAGTCTCTATTCTTTTTGTACTAAAGTTAAGTACGTACATTAGAAGTCTCAATAGAAACTCTGTATATTAATGGACGTGTCAGAACGTGGATTGTTTGCGCTCGTCACACAGAATGGATAAGCACCTTTACCTTCAGCTCACGGTCAATTTCGAGCGAAACCATATAAATTATGGCATTTGAGATGTTGTTTCGATTGAAACCACGTCAAAGTGGCAGAAGTTGACAATTTCATATCTTGAGAATTGCGCATGATATGTCAGTTGTCTCTGTTTTTTTATTAGTATACATATGAAGATATGACATACTAAAATTACAAAACAAAACATCTAGTGTTTGCTGTTATTAAGAAGCGGAGATTGAAAAACTCCTTTGTTACGCCTTGTAATGTATTGGGATAGATTTACAAAAAAAATCTATTAATTCTTAAACACTGTTGTGTTTTCAAAAAACAAATGTTACATGTATGAATGTGCAACGTTTTAAGCAACAAGCGTCAATCAAGGATCCAGGTGGGACGCGACCACGTGGAAGCAATTAAGTCGACATTTCTTTAAAACTACACGTGATATTTCAGTTTTGCATTTTTTGTTCATTTGTATGTGTCTAAAGGTATTACATACTCGAAATAGAAACCGATATATCCATTGTTACTATTGAATTTTCGAAAATTGTTTCCGTAAACTTGCAACACTGCCGCTCGTATAGGACATAGTTATTTATCATATTCCTTTTCACAAGAAGTATCATTCTGTTTTCAAAGAAACTTTGCATTGTTGTTAGAGTGTACCACTACTACATACTACATGTTTTCTATTCACTTCGGTATATTGTAGTGGCCACAGAGCCTACATAATGCAATTTTTTTAAAAAAAAGTCAATATTCTTCTATCATTAACAGTAAATATTGGGAGGCATAATGCATATATTTCATCTCCACTAAAAGCTCAAAATGCGATTTTAAAACAAAATCAATTTTCGTCTTCGTTTGATACTAAATATTGGGAGGCATAATGTATATATTTCACCTCCACTAATAGCTCTGTTCATCCGAAGAAAAACAAAGCTTATTTCATATCTCTCGAAAATTAGTTCTCGAACTAACAGCTGAAGTTGAAAAATGGCACACGTAACGTCCATGTTTCCTGGCGGAGAAACCAGCTGTATTTTAAAATACTGGATTGCATAATTGCCGCAAAAATGGAAGTTGTCGGATTTCTGCTTTGTTGTATTGTATGCGTGCATTGGTGTTTCATTTTTATATTTTCTATTTCATGGTATAATAAATGTATACCACAAATAAGAATTATTGCAGTAACAGGCTTAATTTCCACAATATGCCACTCGCAGTAATGATAAACGCAAGAAAATATAACCTCAGTAACGATTATCGCGACTCCTGGTTTCGAATCCTGGTCTGGGTATGGATGTTGGTGAGTGTCCATTCAAGTTCATCATATCTTCACTCATTTCTATCCACAAACTAGCCATAAGTGGCACAAAAATACAGTGAAATAGAGCAAATCAATTAACGAATCAATCCTTATAGTAAGTTCAGACTCCAGAATCCAGGTTTTCTCCACTAACGAACCGGTGTATAGTATGAGGAAAAGAAGCTGATTTTCGATTTGCTTCCCCTGTTATTTTGTGTTGGGTTGTCGAAAAAAGACCAGTGGGAAGATTGATTTAGGTATAGTGTTGGACCCTGGGACAATTAACTACATATTTTCCCAATGACTGTATACAGTAGATGATTCCGAAGAGAAATTTATTTGTTATTTCCTTGCCATAAGCATTCTATCGTATAGGCCACACCTCAGTAACAGGGATTTAAAAAAAGTAACCGAAATAGGCCTTCCTTATGTTATTCTGCTATAGAATCGACCCAAATTGTGAAAGCAAGCCAGGATAGTGTTGTAAACAGTCCTACATCAATTTTGTTAAATTTAGATATATTAAGAGAGATTCTCCTGAGAAGAAATGTTATTTTTTAAAAGCAAAGTGAAAATTAAGAAAATTATGTATTTGCAAGCAAAAGGGGGATAGGAAATTTGTTGTAATGAATGAGCTTTTCGCATAAGCAGCAAATACTATTCTCATGCTGTACGGCAGGGAACATTCATTTAAAATTTAAGATTTCAACGTATATTAAAGTATCGCACTCAAAAGTCATGTTACAAGTTACATTCACACAGATTACATAAAGCAATATTTCTGATCATCTTGTGTGGGCATACAATTTTCACCCATAAGGTGGGATAGCAACTCACTTCAAATCACAGAAATGATTACGTTATCCACACATTCTCATAAATTGTTCGCAAAAATAGGAATACACACAAACACACACAGACTAGTGGACTAGTATTTGATACTCGTTTGTCATGTGATGAGCATATTAGCCATCAAATCACTAAATCATTTTGAACATTTAGGTTCTTGTTTAAATTTAACAAACTATTATCTTCAGAAATCAAACAGCGATTAGTTGGAACACTTATATATCCATTTCTCGACTATTGTGCGTGCATGCGGTTCGTATTTCTCATCCCAAGGCTTGAACATATTTTACCTCCCATAAATGATACAAGGTCCACCCATAAAGAAACCCAACTGTCAAAAAAAGGAACCAAACCAAATAAAAAGGTACCGTATTCTGGCAACACTGCAAAGACCTATAACTAAACTTCCCGTCAGTGCATGTTTCAACCTGTTACAGGCAGTCGGTATTGGGGCAAGCGTGCGTCAGATGCAGGTCGTGTGCAGGCAGCGTACAAAATACACGCACCAAGATGGAACAACGTTACAACATAAAGTTTTGTTACAAATTGGATAAATCGTTTACCGAAACATTACAGATGATACGGGCAATGTATGGTGATGCAGCATTGTCAAGAACCCAGGTTTATGACTGGTAAAATCGTTGCAAAGGTGGACGTGAAAGTGTCGAGGATGAACCAAGATCAGGACGCCCTTCAACGTCAAGGAATGAAGACAATGTGGAGAAAGTTCGTACACTGGTGAAAGGTGATAGACGTTTAGCCACGCACCAACTGTCAGATATGCTTCATATCAGCAAAGATTAAGATGTAGGTTAATTATAACAGAGGACCTGCAAATGAGGTAAGTGTGTGCTCGCTTTGTGCCTCGCATTTTGACGGAACGAGTAACATACAAAAGGAGAGAGTGCTGTGAGGATTTGTTTGCAACTGCGGATGAGGACAAGAACTTCCTAAAGTACATCATTCACCCTCCATATTCTCCGAACTTATCGCCCGCTGACTTTTTCCTTTTTCTCAAGCTTAAGATGGGTATGAAAGGGCGAAGAATTAATGACGTCGCGGACATTAAATTAAATGTTTCGCGTATTTTGCAAACACTTACTGTCAGTGACTATCAACAGTGTTTCCAAGACCTGTAAAACGCTGGTGAAAGTGTATTACCTCCTCTGGTGATTATTTTGAAGGTGATAAAGTCATTTGAAGGAAATTATTTGTTTTCTTTTCTAAAAAAAAAGGGTAACAGTTTCATACATCGGAGACACATTTCATCAATTTTACACAAGAAACTACTTACGGAAATGAGTTTCTCCAAAGTTTACAACGTTCGTCGAGGTATTTTCTTTCATCGTGGAATATATTTGACCGGGAGATCATGTATTTTTCTTGAGAAATATTTCACCAACGCACAATTGCCATTGCTTTCATTTGCTTGCCTTGCGACAACCAGATGCTGCGTACGTTTTATGACGTAAGTCCCTGTCAGTGTTTCAAACCCCCCTTTGTTTTAATGTGCTTGCTTAACGTAACCTAACCTAACCTTATCGGAAATGGTTCGTGGGGCTATCTGTGAATGGTTTGTGGGGCTATCGGTCAGCTACCTTGCATAATGGTTCGTGGGGCTATCTGAGAATGGTTCGTGTGGCTATCCGTGAATGGTTTGTGGGGCTATCCGCGTGTGGTTCGTGAGGCTATCCGTCAGCTACTCGGGCTGTCCGTCAGCTACCAGTGCATAATGTATAATTTCCACCGGTGACGAACACGATAGTAGGTATTTTTCGGTGAAGGATGTTTGAAATACTGCATGTCCACTACGGTAGTCAAGATTTGCCCGCCATATTCTGTGTTATGGAAGCGAAAAGAGGAGTCAAAGAAATTACCCTCTATGTGAAAAATTGTGTTTGTTTTGGTGCAAAAAGCATAATGTCAATTTGAACTATGTTCCGCAATACACAATTGGTAAGTACGAACCATGCGAAATACAAAATATCCGATTTTAATGTGTCTCCGATCTATGAAACTGGTACCAAAAAAAGTTCGTTTTTTTATGGGCGAACCTTCTAAGAATAGGTATTCTGAATACGTACCGTAGGCTACTACTGCATACATATTGCCTTATACACATTGGTGTATATGAAGGGTGGTTCAACGGGTCCAAACCGCACCCTTTTGGTTAAGTTAAAATACAAGATTACCTATTCTATCCGTTTGTTCATAAATATTTCTTCGGATTTATTTTATTCTCCTAAAATAGAGACGTAAAGAACAGGATACGGAAGGGAAGAAGATTACGTAATTCCACACACCAGATGCGACTGCTGACCAAATGTCTGCAATTACCTGATAGATTCGAAATTTCTGCGATAAGAAATTGCATTGGGACTGTCAAATCTGTTTTTTCCCCTCGAGTCTTCTTAAAGGAATATGGTTTACAAAAACACAATGCAAGAAAACCAGCGAAACACCGTAACATTCTCAAGTTGTGTAACTAAGCTGTAAAAAAAGGGCCCATCTCATTGTAGTCACGCTCAATCTCAACTGCATAGAGCAGGATCTACTGTATACAGAGTGCCAGTGAAAGTAAGCTGTTGTCCCAGTCCATTCTTCTAGGAAATTATTTTTACGAATTCAAACCAGAACTTAGATATTTTAAATTTTATTTTTAACAAGGCCAGAATATAGAAATCTAATATACAACTAGTTAATATATCCCTTTCTTTTTATATCAAATTCAAATGAATTTATATCCTGCAACTTAGTTGATTAATAATTGGGGGACAACACGTGAGTTGTTCCCGCGGTCATACGACCGATAATTATAGATTAGGTTCCTGGATACTGAAACTAATAATAACCTAATTATCAATTGAAAATAACAAACCTAATATTGAACAAATTAATAAATATCTCTCTAAAGAATTAAAAGGAACCACAATCTACTTACATCCCCCATCGCATAGCCACACTCACCATTCACGTGTACAGTAAGAGTCACTCCACTCTTTGGATGCCTCCCGACTAAGCAGGCTAGATTCTTCATCATGGCTCTGAGAATGCTAGCCAATCAAAATGAGGCAAGACGTCATACAATGATACCAACTCACATTGTGGGCAGAGGGTTATTGTTGTTTGACACAAGATGGGCAGAAAAGTACCAATACTAAGTAGGATGATTTGTGGAATTGTATTCACTAATTGTAGAAACTTTACAGACTTTACAATTTACTTGTAGAAGAGAAATATTTCAGCAAGCTCTTCAGTTTCTTTACTGTGTAACCTGTGGGGAGTTTGAAATGTCTCCACTTGTTCTAACCAAATTGCTTTCATGCAGTGCAAGATTATGTTGGACACCTCAAAAGATGTCAGTACTGTGAACATGTCAGTATTCTAATACAGATATTTTTATTACAAAGCAGAGAAACTATTTAGAGACTATGATGAAGAAATGAAGAGACCTAGAACACCCATCCGTGAAATATGAAGGAACAATGCTCCAGCTGAGACCACAAAAGAATATTACAAGGTAGACCTTCGTTGTCCATTTTTGGACCATTTTGTAGTAGAATCGAACTCAGTCAACACATTGAAAAATTGCAACAACGTCGTCCAAAAATGTGAAAAGGTTTTCCCTCATTCATTGGAAAAGTGTGTCAAAATGCTGGATGCCCTAGTTAATAGATTAGATTTTGATAGCCCGATCATACCTAAGTCTGCTCTACATCCCGGAATGATATCATTTTGCCCAGGTGCCCTGAATAGTTTCTTCGGGATGCACAAATGTCCTGAAATCGAGTGTGAAAGAAGAAATGATTAAGACCATATTTTCCTCAAATGTATTTATATTTATTATTTCTTAGTTTTGGACTTTTAACCACTGTGTTATTTTTAAAATTACCAACGTTTCGGAGACTGCTTCTGCATCCGTCTTCAAGGTAGTGTGTGATCTACTAAATCACATTGAAATTCCTGGACACATGATATGTTTTGAATGGTGCCTATATAGACAATAAATTGTTGCCTTGTAGGAATATTCTCGGTGGCCAAGGCTCCTCCTCGTCTGTCGGTTACAAGGACCTCTTTCTTGTACATGAAGTTGCCAGGGAGTGTTATGAGTGGCCCAGGTTCTACTTCGCCTGGTGGTCACGTCAAGACTGTTTTTCTATGAAGGCTGCCAGGGAGGATTAATTTGCGGTGGCACAGGCTCCACTTTGGTCAAAGGATTGATACTGTTGGGAATCACCCCCAAAAATGTCATGCTCCTTCAGTGCCCTTACGTGAAACTGTCAGACCCTGAATGGTTGTGGACATACAGTTCTCCCAGTGTGTGTGTGCTACACTGATCCTCGTTTGTATGCTGACAGTGGTCCTGAGTTCGAATCCCTGCCTGAACATTGGTGTTTGTGTGTGTCCCTTCATCAATTTCATCAAACCATTAAAGATCCTCATCTTTGTGATTAGCCAAAGTTGCAGAAAAGCGATTTAAAATAAATCAAATCAAATCAATCAATCATCCTTAGTATCTTTCTTTGGGGGTGGGGCCTGTTCTCAGCCTCTGCATGTTAATCATGAGTCTTCAATGAAAGGTTCTCCTTCTATTCTATACTTCATCCTCGCCCTCTCCCAGTTAAAGTAACGCTACAAATAAAGTCGTTGTGTTAATAAGTAAAAAAAAAAAAAAAAAAAAAAAAAAAAAAAAAAGGAAATTAACGAGACGGTTGGATAACGATCAAAGATCCTATTCGGATTGAAGTCTGTAGTGGACATTGGTACCAAAAGTTAGAGGGATAAGATGCTGCATGAAATTTATATTATCGATGCGTTTTCTTTCTTTTCCGTAAGTGTGGGATAAACATTCATGATGCTTCTCTTGTTGTCTTCTTTCTGTAGAGGTGTGTCATATGAGGAGGGATGTTACGAAAAATGTTGATTCATTGATTTGCATTATTCTACTTCAGTTGTCTGCCACGTTTGGCTAATCGCGAAGATGAAGATGATGAAATCGATGAAAGGACACTTCCAAAGATCACTAATGCTCAGGTCGGAATTTTACCCTGACCTTTTGGATCGTAGCGCGTTGCCACTCCACCACGGAGGTTGGACCGACAAATTTTGTCAAAGAAATATTTGAAAAGTTTGACCAAATAACAAATTTCCCAACAAAAGTGGAGAAAAATCACAATTCCAAACTGTGACTGTGACACGAAAGCAAGATGTAAGCTGAAAAATTAGATGTCATTTCCGAATTTAGTGACCCTGAATTAGCAAAAAATTACCTGGTTTGTTCCCATAACATATTGTATGTTGAACCGTGTTTTCTGCCTTGAATATATCTAAATACAAAATAATTAATATGGTATTAGCACGACTAGAATAATTTTGCGTTGTTTTTCTAATGAAGATAATGTGAATCCATATTTACTTCTGTACTTGTCTTGATAATTGCGCCTAAAATCACAAATTGAGACTTGTTAAATATTTGGACATTTGCATTGTTGGTGCGTGCTCACAGCGATTACGTGTGAGGAGCGCACGTGAGATCAGCACATAGCAAGATTTCGTCAGACTAGCGCATAGGATCTCGGGTGTTAGTGGGATTAGCGCACAGTATGATTATCAATAACAACCTTCCCTCGCACTTTTCTTTCCAGACTTGGGACTGGAGGACGTGTAGATTAATACACGAAGGTGGTTTAAAGATTCTTCTATCAGCAACTTCTATTACAGCTTCGTCAACTTTTCAGAACGATCTTCAATCAAACTTTGCAACGTAGACACAGAATTGAGGCAATGAAATAAATCTCCATTTTCAACGTATTTGTCTAAAATTGTTTTTATACGCCTGTCGGTTTCAATATACTGTTTTCTTCTCTTGCGACCTGGAATGCTTAGGTCTTTAGCTATAAATTTTGTGCTCATCTTCTCAGCGTCTTCCATCAGTTTCTGAATGAAGAAATAAACATTTGGATCATGTATTCTCACCATCCTATTTAACATGTTATTCCAACGTTTACAGGGTTGTTTGTCCTGTGTCTTTGTCTATAAACATTCCACATGGTTTTCGGCAAAGAAGCATTGTCCAGCCTTTGATCTACGTAGTCAATAGTCTGGAGAGTGATCTGCATGATGCATAGCCACGATTCGTCAATTTTTTATGTGGTAACAAGGCTAAATCTGCGCAACCACACGATATATTTTCCTAACATCTTTATTTTCCACATATGTTGTGGCTAGACCTATGTTTTGTATATGACGCCAAAGGCATTGATTAAGATGGTAATTACAACCTGATACAGATGCTTGAGGAAACACTTCTCTTATTGCTTCAATTACTGCCATCTCAAAGTCTGCTTTAACATGCTGCGGAATCCAACCACAATGTTTGAGCGCCGTAAACAACTGCATATATGTAGATATATGAGGTTTTCTTTCCAAAACGTCGTTGCTTAATGTTGTCTTTAGTGATCCCTTGCACTTCAGCCGGCGTTCCTTTACACATCTCCAGTAGAAACATTTTCAGTCTTACGGCCAACACGATACTGATGTCCGTCCAGTAAGAGACAAGGTTTACCCTTGGCACTGGTAATAACTTCCATTGCGAATTCACCTGCAAGGAAAGAAAGAATAACATTTTAATGTGCGCTTTACCCACGATCTTTTTCTCTCTGTGCGCAGATCACACTGTGCTCTCCTCCCACGTGCGCTTCTCCCACGACACCCTCACAGCAGGAACAAGACGGACAATATCCAATATTTAAATACAGTCAATACTTCAACAACGGAGCAAATTCTACATTTCCGAAGGGGTCTAGCGTGGTTGAGAATGTCACATAACAAATATGTACACATGATATTAGATTCACTTGCAGGCGTTTTTATGAAAAAATTGCTCCCAAAGCCAGACAGTTTGTCGCAGAACTCGTACACATGCCTCACAGTAAATATTTGTTTCTAGCAGTGTATTTGCTTAAAACTCTGTTCCCCGACGTGGAATACCAGGATGATACCATGTTTTCTCAAACATTGAGGTTAAGTTTCAACCAACATTTATTTGCTTCCAACTGCTCATGTATGTACTCTCAGATGGCTTATGAGTTAACGTCATAACATATGTAATCAATTGCTTTTTAATTCATTCTCCTCAGGTTATGCAACATAAGTTCGAAGACAGCTTCAAAGCTAGTGCCGAATGCACTTACTCTGCACAAAGAGGATTTACATCAAGTTTAGGTATTTGATATTTATTTAAATATATAAAACAGTTTTCTTGCTGTGTTATTCCATACCATATCGACAAATTTTCATCTAATTTCTTGCCTCAACAAATTTCACAGTTTCATTTTTAATATACCTACATTTTGACAAGTTTACGTTTCAAATGTATTTATAACAATCGTTTGTCTTGCAATATCTTCATTTCCCAGTTCCACATGTTATTTATTTAGTACTAGCTGATTACCCGGCGTTGCCCGGATATTTAATGAAATCAAACTCTAGCGTAAAATGTAACTAATTTTATTTACAGGTATATAAAAGTATAAGTACAGTAGCTATACAAACTATAAAGTAATATCTTTTACAAATTCACTATAATATAAATTTTAAAAATAATATGAACAATATTTTTAATTCCACTTCCAAGACCAAGAATAAATAAATTGAACGGCATTGGCAATGTCACTATTCATCCAAGAGACCCCAAAAACTATGGATTCCACACTAATGTCGGTGGTTTTAAATGTCACCCCTTCCCACTCTCACCCCAAGTGGTGCCAGGGGTATCTTGGAATTGAACGCATTGGCAGTGTCACTATTCACCTTAACGACAGCGAAAAATATTAATTCCACACGAATATCGGACGTTTTTATATTTTTATATGTCACCCACTCCTACCCCACCCCTTGGAGTGTCCTGGAGTTGAACGGCATTGGGAGTGTCCCTATTCATCTTATCGACCCCGAAAACTATGGATTCCACATTATCGATCGTTCTCGATTGTTTTTACATCTCAGCTGATACTCACCCTCACCCCTACGAATGCCACGGGTGTCTTGGAGTTGAATTGCTTTGGAAGTGTCACTATTCATCTTGGCGACCTCGAAAACTATGATTTCCACTCTAATATCAGTCAATTTACATGTCACTCTTTCCCACCGCAACAACTAGGAGTGCCAGGGTGTTTTGAAGTTGAACGGCATTGGAAGTGTCACTATTCATACTAGCAACCCCGAAAACTATGGATTCCACAATAAAATCGGTCGTTTTCGATTATTTTTACATGTCACCCACTTCCCACCCCCAGCCCTAGGTGTCTCAAGCGTGTCTTGAAGTTGAGCGGCATTGGGTGTATTACTATTTATCTTAACAACCCCGAAAACTATGGATTCCACACTATTATTGGTCGTATTTTATTATTTTTACATGTCACCCCCTTTTCCACGCCACCTCTAGGTGTCTAAAGGGTGTGTTGAAGTTCAGCGGCATTGGGAGTGTCACTATTCATCTTAGCGATCACGAAAACTATGGATTTTCCTTTAATAACGTTCGTTTTTAAATATTTTTATATGTAACACCCTTCCAATCCTCACCCCCAGGTGTCTCAAGGGTGTCTTCAAGTTGAGCGACATTTTGAATATCACTATTCATCATAGCGACCCCACAAAGTATGGATTCGACACTAAAATCATTCGTTTTCGATTGTTTTTACATGTCGCCCTCTTCCCACACCCTACGGGTGGCAGGGGTGTCTTGGAGTTGAACGGCATATAGTGTGTCACTATTCATCTTAGCGACCCCGAAAACTATGGATTTTACACAAATATCGTTCGTTTTCTATTATTTTTACATGTAATCCCTTTCTCACTCCCACCCCTAGAGGTGCAAGAGGTGTGCTGTAGTTGAACGGCATTGGGAGTGTAACTATTCATCTTAGCGACACAGAAAACAATGGATTTCACACTAATATAATTTTTACCCCCTCCCACCCTCCGTAGGGGTGCCAGGTGTTGTCTTACCCCCACAGTATTTCTTTAGAGATTGCAAGTGATACGTATTCCAAGTCTGGTTAAAATCGCTCCAGGCCTTCGATAGTTATGCTGGAACAAACATACACACATACATCCATTTTTATATTAGTACTAGCTGATTATCCGATTATGGTTTTTAATGAATTCTAATTTTAGCGTAAAATGTAACTAATTTTATTTACGAGTATTTAAAAGCATAAGTACAGTATGCAAATTATAAAGTAATATCTTTTAAAAATTCACTTCCATATAAATTTAACAACAATTTATGAAAAAATTTTTTAGTTCCACCTCCAAGAGAAAGAATAAATAAATTACATGGCATTGGGAGTGTGACTTTTCATCTCTGTGGCCCCGAAAACTGTGGATTCCACACAATATCGATCGTTTTTTATTATTTTTACATGTCATTCCCTTCCCACCCCCACCCCTAGGGGTGCCATGGATGTCTTAGACTTGAACGGCATTGGGAGAGTCGCTATTCGTCTTAGAGACCCCGAAAACTATGTTTTCCACACTAGAAGAGAAGGTCTAAATATGGGCGAATGTATAAATATGGGTTTCTGAGTTATCAGCGCTCCCGGGTGCTGCAGCCTGGCAGACGCTTTGGGAACTGGTTATCTGTCAAGGACAAAGGTTGCGGCGCCAATTCGCAAGAGAAAGTAGTGGTTAGTTTCAGCCTTGGACGCTGTTATAGAATTGCGACCTCCGAAAACTTTTTCCATTTATGTTTTATCTCTGCGTTTTCTGAATTCACATCTGCTTTGTATAGGTTATGATATTAGCGGTACATAAAACAAATGTGGGCTTTTATAATGCCATGATTTGTTTGTGAAATATGTACCACAGAGAGAGAAAATAAATTGAAGCAGAAAAATAGCGTGATGGTCTAAATATGGGCTATGACATGATGTCTACATTTGAGATAACATTTTCAACAAATGTTTGGAAGTTTTTCTTAATTTTTATTTTTCCCATTCCGTGTGATTTTCAAAACAACAGATTATTCATACATATGAATCTTGTAATGTTTTAGCGATAAATGACTGTTTTTTTTTAACTTTTAATTGCTTTTTGTGATATTGCCACTAGTAGCCCATATTTAGACCACAATTTTGAAATACTTCATTTTACCATTTTTTGGAAATTGCTTTCTTTTAAATAAATGGAGACCTTCTATACTTTAGCATGCTATTACATTTAAGTATATATTTCATAGATATGCATTTTAAAGGCAGGTGATTGATATATTAATTTTTTCCCTCCGAACAACATAAAAAGGGTGGCCATATTCAGACCTTTTCCTCTAATATCGGTCGTTTTCGATTATTTTTACATGTCACCCCCTCCCAATTCCACCCCTAGGGGTGCCAGGCGTGTCTTATCCCCAAAATTACTTCGTTCCAGATTGCAAGTGATAGGTGTACCAAGTTTGGTTGAAATCGCTCCAGGCGTTCGAGTGTTATGCCGGAACAAACATACACACAAACACACACACATATACATATGCAGATATATACACATACATCCATTTTTATATATTAGATTAGAAGATTATCAAGGAGCTATTTTTCTTATTTGGTTGGGTTGTTGATTTAAATCCACTCGAACCACTATGTGCTTCCACCGGGTATCGAACCCAGTACACCTTGATTACAAGGCCACAACGCTACCACTGCGCCATAGGGGAGGCTCTGTAAATATAATCTCAAATATTTTTCACCAATATTTAATATTATGTTGAATCTCAAAAATTTAAGTTCATTTTCTCGATCCCCAATTTGGGGGATACAGAGCGTCAAACTTTTGTTTTTTTCAAAAGTTTCAATTTTTGGGAACTTAAAGATAAACCTCATATGTTGAACAATTCTCAGACGTATCTTGCACAGCACAGCAAACATAAGAAATATGGTTAAGGATTTCGCCCCTTTAATGGTTATTTTGTGTCCCAAAGGTGAGAAATTATGAAAAGAATTCAATGTTTGTATTATTGTAGTATAGCATGGAAACTAATCTGCAAGCAAAAATTGTAATAAACAAATAGAAAGAGAATTAATTTCTAAAGAAAATGTTTTCGAATCATTACATTTGAAATTGCAGAATAGAAGTTACAGTTTCGTGGACTTACAAAACCAACTCAACTCAACTCAACAGCGATTTTCGTGAAGGTCTGAAATCACTTGACATGGCTCGTTCAAAATAGCTACCAGATCCAAACACAAGTCTTAAAAAAATATTCAATGTTAGTTTTGCAAACTTGAAAAATGTAGAAATAAGTGGTTAAATTATTAATTTTTTAAGAAAGTGAAAATCGTAGGGAATCACGCTGCATTAAATTCATAATTACAACGACTCCCTTATGTATAGTGGTAACGTAGTCCTACTGTTTTCAAGAGGTTATGTGTTCGATACACGGGGCAGGCACATAGTGGTTGGGACCTCTATTTAAGCTGTAAGCCTAGTCCGGATTATCCTATTTACTTACAAAGTGTACTTGAAATAAACTGAAATGTATTAAGAGTTACGTATCACTGATTCACTGCTAGTTCATTCTTGCCACAGGACCTTTCCAAAAGTGTTTTCCACATTGAAGGATGTCATGTAACACTTGATGGAGAATTCGTAGCAATTCAACGTGTAGCAAGTGGCATGGGACGCGAGACAGTTGACAAGTGGTAAGGGACCTCAAACTGCACACGCTCGAGTAGCCACTTCATCCATCTTGAGAAAAGAAATCGCCGTGCATGCGCACCAAACACAAAACTGAGAAAATTAGTGTCACCCAAGTAACAAGGGTATGTGCTGATAAATTTATTCTGATGCGAAATCCCACTTGTAACTTGTAGAAACAATTGTTTGCATTTTCATACTTGACTTTGAATGGTCAAATTCGAGCTCTTTCATAAATCATCTATACATCTCGAACAGGCTTCGTTCACGATATCTGCACATAATATTTTTCTTCCGATTTTGTTGTTTTTTGGTTGGTTATAATACAAGGAACTCAAAGACAAATTTATGACGTACATTTCATATTGAGATAGGGCACACCAATTTCAAGATGTGAAAGAAAATTCTGGCCTACAATAGCCCAATGCCAGGAAACCACGAATGATTACTAGAACAAAGAATTATATAATGTTATCGCTAGATCAATAAACCGCATGCCACAATCATCCGAAAGTTCAATCTAACAAAATATTGAGCTAAAATATCGTCGGTTAAGGACTTATCTCAGTGTTTCAAACTTTTGAGGAGAACCAAAAAACATTTTCGCACAAACTTTTGTAGATGGTTGTGAGAAAACTATTTGCTCCCAAGAAATTAATTTTCTCACAAACGTGACCTATGTTTCTACAATAAAATACTGTGCCTGAATGTTACAGAAGTTGCTTCACGTGCCTTTTACTTCATAATTTATTGAGATACGTGAGGATGTATCGTCATAATTATTAATGAGTCATAAATATATTTGACATACGACATTTACATTAGTATCAAGTTGCAACTGCACGATTTGAAAAATCCTTTTTTAAATCAAAATGTTAACATAATTATGCACATAGTATTTACAATGTTATTTTCTGAGAAGCATTTTTATCTTCTCTTCTTTTCAAAGTGAATGGTTACATTATTTTGAAGTTTTGAAGTTTTTTAGATTTACGTGTTTTAAATGCGGTAGGAAAGTTAGAAAACTCATCACTACTACGTACAATTAATAAACAAGAAGTTCAAAATTACTACATAGTAATACTACAATATTGAGCGATATTTTTCTACACTACGTTAGCATAAAGAATGAGCCTTCTTGTGGAATAGAGTTACCGGAAAGATTTCTCGATGCCAAATCAATCCCGTGGTTCAAATTTGCGTAATTTGCACACATTGACAATAATTCTCCATACTTCACTTGAGGTGGCATTTTTGCAGCTATTTCCTTAGGATTATATATCTTAACTACGAGGTCCTCTTGCAGTAAACTCGTTTTCATGTAGATAGAGTTTGGCTTGTTTATCTGAAATCGTAGATCTCAAATATCTTTTCATCTAAATATAACACCATTCATCAATTTCATCATATCATCGCATCATCACTTATCCCCATCTTCGTAATTAGCCAAACGTGGCAGAAACGCAAAATATAATAAAGCAAATCAATCAATTAGTCTTCTTAAGCTGGAAAAGCCTCAGATTTGCAGAAAGTGGTTTAAAATCTGGAATATCTTCCATCTGCATTGTGTACAAAATGTAAGGATGGTTTTCATCTTGCCAGATGGATGATGGATACGAGCTGAGATGGAACAAACATTTCTCCAACTTGCTTTAGCGATCTGGAGATGACACTGTGGGCAGCCTCTTCCTCGGTTAACTAAAAAAAAATAGTTACCTTACTAACTCTCTACCCTTCTTAAACCCGAAGGTTTATAGCTGCAGCAACACACACCCTATCAAGAAACAGCACCATGAGACCAAAAAATCTCAGTGCAATTTATTTTATATTCTCGCCTGTTAATATTACACACATCAATGCAGACAATACAATCCTATGATAAATTCAACAAGGCCTGAGAGAGGGTAGCTACGTAGTAGTTAAGGGTTAGACATCACCAATGCTTATACCTGTGAGCATTTTGATCATACAATTTGAGAATGTAATATAAATTAATAGGAAAGAACATCAAGATACATACCAACTAATAAAATGTCGTGTACTTCAGTGATCTTTGGTTCGATACCAGGTGGAAGCAAATTACACAATGGTTCAGTTCTCACTTCAAACTGTAGGTTTATCTCCGATTAGCTTAACTGTGAGTAAGGGTTGTCTTAAAACAAAAGAAAAATAAATTCAAGCTAACTTTTAAGACGTGAATTCCTTCTACAAGAATGCTTCCTGTTGCGATTTTCTTCCAAACATTTATAATTTATTTTTCATTTTGATATTTAGGGTCGCTTTTCTTCGACTTTTGGCTAATGGAGACGATGAGGATGAGTGATAATGTAATGAAATTGATGACGGGACATTTACAAAGAACACCCATGCCCAAGCAGGGATTCCAACCTGAGACCACTGACGTCCTAGAGCGCTGGGCGAACCACTTCGGCACACAAATTATTACAATTTCTTTATTACTCGGATGATATAATTATCACCGTGTGTACTACAATTAATTACACACAGTAATAATTGATTGTAATGAAATATATATATATCGGTATCCTAACATGTATTTTAATTTGTAGTACATAATACAGGGTGGCTCAATAAGTCACTTAACACTCTCAGTACAAGGCCACTGCGGCATGGAATGTGAAAATGGCGATGACTAAGCACTACGGTTGCACTATGTAGATTAGTTGCACTGGACCAAAGGCAGCGCCGGTATAACCGCGATTCTTGATTGTCCTATCGGTTGTTACCTTAGTGGCTCTTTGTCAATATTTGTCGCACCGAAGTGCACTGAATCTTGGTAGTTATATTTGGGCAGAAGAAACGATATGATAAATAAGAAGAAGTTAATCTTTCCAGAGAATAATAGAAGAAGAAATTAATCCTTCTACAGAAGAAAAGGGAAGAAGAAGTTAACTTTTCTACAGAAGAAAGAAGAAGAAGTTAATCTTTCCATGGAAGAAAGAAGAAGATATTAACCTTTCCCTAAAAGAAAGAAGAGGAAGATGTTAACCTTTCCATAGAAGAAGAAGATAATCTTTCCAAAGAAGAAGGAAGAACATTTCTGTACTAAGAATTCATGCATATAATATTTGTATTGTATAGGTTTCGGAATATACGTATATTCTCATCTTTATATCCATTGGCATATATATCTGCTGTCTGATTTACATTCTTAAAGAAATAACCCATAACACTTGAGATTAGCCGTGGTATACAGAGTATGCATGAATGGACGTGGCACCGCACTTTGTCACGTGCCAGTTTCGATGACACAATGAAAGTTGCAAGGAGGAATGGTTTCTCGGAATTGACGAGAGATGGCAGCACGCTATATAAAGAGGAGCAAAGGAAATTATAAAAAACTTAGAGCGGAGAAGAGGGATTATATATATTATAGTAAATTGAGAAATATATAAAAGAAGAGTTCAAATACTATAAAAGAAATAAATAGAATGTTGTATATAGTAAATTAAAATAATTAAGAATATGGCCGCATATGAAACGTTTAGGAAAGTTATTAAGTAAGCGAACGAATTCAGAAATCTAATCTCATTTTATTTCTCTGACGAGGAGAACATCGTCAGTGTTTTGGTTGTTTGTCCCCGGTGGCGCTGTGTCAAATTAGACGCCCCGAAGCACTTTTCGGTTGCGCTCTTTATTAGTCGCACTGGGCCATTGGTTGAGGTTGTTATTAGCGATCCTGGTTATTCCCCTTTGGTCGTTCAATAGGAGGTGGCGCTATTGTCAGTTTAGTCGACCCTACTCTTTCTACAAGTATAGCTTCTATTGTTTGCCAAAGAAGCGGGGAAAGCGAGCGCATAAATAATATTACGCTTTAAAAAAGAAAGATAATGAATGAAAAGAAGAAAAGAAGAAGAAGCCTTTTCTATATTCAAAGAAGAAGAAGCCTTTTCGATTATCAAAGAAGAAGAAGCCTTTTTGATAATAAAAGAAGAAGAAGCCTTTTCCATATTAAAAGAAGAAGAAGCCTTTTCCATATTAAAAGAAGAAGAAGCCTTTTCCATATTAAAAGAAGACGAAGCCTTTTGATAATAAAAGAAGAAGAAGCCTTTTCCATATTAAAAGAAGAAGAAGCCTTTTAGATATTAAAAGAAGAAGAAGCCTTTTGATAATAAAAGAAGAAGAAGCCTTTTGATTATAAAAGAAGAAGAAGCCTTTTCCATATGAAAGAAGAAGAAGCCTTTTTGATAACCAAAGGAGAAGAAGCCTTTTCGATTATATATATATATATATATTCTTCTGTATTTTTGTATAGTTCTCAGAATATAGATCCGCATTTAATTATATCTTCTTGGCTATAAAACGCTTTCTTATTTGGAATTCTCAAGTAAAGAACCTATCCCCCTGAGATTAAGATATCTGTAGCCGTGGTAAATAACATTTAAGTACGTACCCCAAAGGGGCGTAGCAACTTTCATCCTCTCGTTTATCACACGGTGTACGCCATTCTGAAGGTGGTCTTACTCCGTCCAGGATGCTCGTTCCTTTGTTCTCTGACGCGTTCTGGCACATTTCTGTACAAAATTGAAAATAATGCATTATTAACTACAAACTTGGTGACAATGAAGTTCGACCAGAAATAAATACGTGATTAAATGCACAGAGGCATAGGCGGTGGAATGGGTGGCCCGCAGAAGTGACGCATGTGTGTAAGAGGAGGCATGTGAGCAGGCAAGAATCGTGATCCCAGCATGTTGCACCCAAGGTCACGTAAAGAACGAAAACGGGGAACTATACGCGTGACATTGAACTTCGACCAGGCACCAGACCCATACGGAAAAATTCCAGATAGTGGCGCATTCGACGGAAGCATGACGTCACGGACACGATAAGGGAGTCCGCCGTATATAAGCTCGTGCTGTGCACCGAGGAACCGCAGTGCATCATCACCATGGCCAGGGGCAAACCTATTGACAACATCGTGAGGAGAAGTGTGGTGGAGTTGCAACGGGATGGACTCAGTGAACGGGAAATAGGGCGCCAACTGAACTTACCCAACTCAACCGTCCACTGCATCATCAAACACGACAAAAATACGGGTACTGCAGAGCAAGATAAGGCCCCCCGGTCGAAAACGCCTGCTGAGCGTGCGTAACCTACGGATATTTAGGCGCTATATCCAGACCAACAATCATGTTTCTGTGGCCGAATTACGACTGTGGACTCGAGAACGCTTTCACATTGAAGTGTCAACCAGAACCATTCGCCGTTACCTACAGCGATGCGGTTACCGAGCGTACAAGGCGAAACGCAAACCCTTCCTTTCCATGTTGAACAAAGGCAATCGACTATGGTGGGCACGAATGTACCGGGGATGGACATTTCGGCAGTGGAACAGGGTTTTGTGGACGGACGAATCCATTTTCAATGTTGAGTACGGGAAAATACGGAATACAGTCATTTGTCGGAAGGAGGAACAGAATGAAGCAAAATGTTATGCACGTCGGGTACAGAAACCTGCGTCAGTGATGGTATGGGGATGCATGACGGCATCTGGGGTTGGCCCACTACACGTCTGTGAGGGCATTGTGAATGCACACGCCTATACACGCATACTGGAGAGGCATCTTCCCACAGTGCGAAGGCACCTGTTCCACAGGCGGCGTCTCATCTTTCAACACGACAATGCCAGGCCTCATACAGCGCGGCTGACAAGAGAATGGTTGACTCGCCAACACGTGCGAACTCTGCCATGGCCACCATCGAGTCCCGACCTCTCGCCCATTGAGAATGTGTGGCGTGTTCTTAAGCGACGTGTGCAACAGAGGGGACCCACGACAGTGGCTGCTCTTATCGCCTGCCTGCAGGAGGAATGGCACCGCATCGATGTGGAATACCTTGAACGACTCGTCCGCAGCATGCCCCGACGCATTGCCACAGCTATTCGCCGACGGGGCGGCGTCACACCATGGTAAACAGGATCCCCTCTAACAGTGGTCGAACTTCAATGTCACGTGTAGATGGACGAAAATGTTTTATTTTGTGTGGACACCATACATTGCTGCGTTGCAGCGGAAATTTATGTTTTCCTTTGTTCCATGAAGCCTGCTGAATAAAATATGCATAACTTCTACTTCTTTCAGAACGCACTCCTATATTTGTGACTGGTCGAACTTCATTGTCACTAAGGTTGTACTACAGGTAAAGGCTGAGGTAATGAAACTATAGCATCAGACTGATCTTGTACACTTTCATTTAAATATAAAAAAGCACCACCATCTGCCCCACTCAACATTGCGCCATCTTACCCCACAACATCGAGATGATTTATTTTACAAAACCTCACCAGATGGCAACAATGACCTGAATATACAAAACAACTATGGACGTGTAACAGACAAGCTTCCCGAAAATGCCTTTGAAAATTTCTTAATGGCTTCCTGTGTGAGATCTATGATCCTTACAATCTATCTGACTTACCAGCTATGTCCTGACGAGGTAATAGCCTTGAAATATCTCTGGTATCTGATTTATCGGGAACATAACGCTCACTTGTTCGTCCTGTTGTCTGTTCTTCAAATCTGTTTAAAACTGGCACCAACGATTTGCTCCTTCACTGTTAGTCACGTGATGCGCCATCTGTCCCCCTGCGCCCTCTGTCCGCCCTTTACCCTATATGTTTTATTTGTTTATTATTTTTCCATTAACAAGTTTTAATTGTTTTTTTTTTCATATTGTTGTTTGTTCATATACAGTTTTGGCTGTATGTTACATAATTTAGAAGTACATAATTTGTATTCACGTCCGCATATTATTAGAATAATTAAATGAAGAAGACTTAGGTGGGTAAGCCATGTGGCGAGAATGGGAGAGGAAAAAATAGTTTACAGGATTCTTGTTGGGAAACCTGATGGTAAGAGACATTTAGGAAGGACAAGACGAAAATGTAGTGGTAACGTTGAGATGAATTGGATTGATCTTGCCCAGGATAGGGACAGATGGAAGGATTGTGTCCGTGCAGCCATAAACCTTCGGGTATAAGAAGGCTACAGAGTTAGTTAGTTAGCTAGTTATTAGATTACAGATAACTAATTATTTACACATATTTACCACGTTCTGATTTTCCAGGGTCGTTATGCTGTTGAAAACAGCTCCGATTTCACTCTGCTTGGGGTCATAGGGTCTAGGATCGATTGCAATTCAAAGTTAACGAAACTCCCCAGACACATCGTTTGAGTTCGAGGGCGTAGGATTCAAATTAGTTTGTAACCAACAGCTTCGAGTTCGTTGGGGCGGAAGATTTGTCGTGAGGATGGTTTCTCGTGGGCGAAGTCTGCATTCGATTGGTTGTGAAACGAGAGTATTCTTCTTTTTTTCATCGATTTGTTCTTCATTATTCTCTTAGGGAGCAAAGTAGCGTGCTGTATAAGTGAAGTAATGAACTTTGCGTCTCTATGAACACTAATTTTGCACTCCCATTAGTATCCATCTGAAAACCATTGTAAACAAGAGTTTCCTGATTGTATTTTTGTTAATTGAACCGGTCACACGATCATCGTTGTATCCAACAAATACCAAATATTACAAATATAACAAAACAAGTGGTCCTGTTCTGTTGCTTTTTCTCATATGTTTTTTCTCAAATCTGAAGTACTACAATGCAGAGAAATAGTGAATAGCCCATCTGTCTATGTAACATGTCACTACTACATTCCAAAAAAACAAAAAAACAAAGACAGAACTTAAACTGTCTGTCGTCTCTGCCTTCAAAAATGTTGGTTACAACGACCGATTCAAGTCACATATATATATTGAACTCATGAACATAAATAGGTGATCATATAGTGTCAATAGTTAGGGATACTGCATCATCTTGTTTCTTCAAAGTACTGATTTAACCAGAATAACGTCTGTGTTTTAATGCAAAAAATACAAAATGGCAGGTGATATTCAATCGGCGCATATTGTCCTATCAATCGTGTCTGTGACTATATAACCTCATTGAGAGACTCACGATCTAATCATCATTTTCCTCATCTGAGCGATTAGTCAAAAGTAGCAGAAAAACTAAACTAAATAACGAGAACATAAAAATAAACGTTGCTTCTCTGGCACTTAGTCTGTCTGGGAACGATGAGGATGAGTGATGAAATTGGTGATTAGAAACCCACAAAGAACACCCATGCACACATCAGTAGTCCAATCCAAGACAGTCAATGGCACGATAGAAATTCCACTTCGGCCATATAGGCGATTCACACACTCGGTTCCAATTTGTCTAGGAATGCACTTCCCATTGGACGCAAACAACATAACGACATGCAATAGAACTAAGAGAGAATAGAATGTTTCTCGGCAATGACTACTGTTAAATGAAAAATACTAATTTTGGAAATTTTTGCATTAATTAGTGGAATAATGTATATTTATTTATTTGAGAAGTCCTGAATACAGAGAGAATTCATTTTATATCAGGATATCAACACAGAGAAAAATAGAAATTAACAAATGAGAAGCACGCATACATACACAAGCACACATATAGGTATATGTAAAGAGGATAAAACAATAACTAGGGTATAACAAATATTAATTACTCCTCAGCTGCTTGATGCACGCCTTTCTGAAAACCTGCTTAGATAGATGGAAGCCTGGAGGATCATTTAGTGTATTGTACCTTGTTTGTAGCCTATAGAGAAGTGGTCTTTGTTCTAGGGATAGTCTTGAGGCTTTTGTGTAAAATAAGTTGTTGCATTTGCTGTTGGTACGTGGGATCCGGATGCGAAGAATTGGCAAGAGTTCTCTGGCTAAAAGTTGTCCATTTATGATTCTGACAAGAAATGTTAGATCTGAAACTTGACGGCGAAGGGAAAGATTCTGAATTTTGAAGAGTGGATAGGATTTCATCCTTGGAAAAGTTTGCAAGGGCTGGACATCTATGTTCCGCTATTCTGATGAAGAAATTTACCACTTTATTTCTTCTCTTTATATTGCTATCACAGGTGATTGACCAAATACAGAAACCATATTGAAGAATAGGTACAATGCACGTTGCAAAGTAAGCTTTGAGAGCAGAAAAATGTGTGATATCTGTAAATCTGTACATTAATCAAAGGGTTTTCATGACTTTAGAAGTTATGTAATCTTCATGATGGCTGAAGGTGAGTTTGCTATTGAAAATGACTCCCAGATCTTTGTGCTGTTGTGCGAATGGAAAAATTTGGTAGCATAATTGATAGGATGGTGCTGTAAAATTGGATTTGAGAATAAACCTCGTAACAATAGATACCTCGGAAATTTATTTTCAGATTCCAGTCTCGGCACCAGCTTTCAATGTGTTTGAGATTGTTTAGAATGGAACATGTGTCTTGAACTGAAACTATGTTTCTAAATAATTTGCAGTTATCAGCATACAATAAGATTGAGCATTCAGGAGAAATAAATTCCTGAATATCGTACATGAAAAGAGTGAAACACAAGGGCCCTAGAGAGCTTCCTTGAGACACACAGAAAACTACAGGGAGCCATGACGAAGAACAACCAGGTATGATAACCTTTTGCTTTCTATTGTGCAAGTAAGATGAGAGTAATTTGCTTTATCCATGAATTAGTTTTAATTTTACTACGGTTACATCACAAAGAAGACTTGAGATTCACATAATAGCAAACATTTTTAAAATCGCATCACTGTATCTCGAGATGCCGAGTATTGAAAAGATTCGCACACCGCAATCCAACTGGGGGAACGCATGAGTGTTGCAGAGTACCTTTGTTGCTTTCATCCTGAGTGTAACGATTTTCTTCTTAACAGGTTCCAATAAATAAATTTGACGTCATGAACATTTCACTTCAATCTTGCGTTTGAGTTCTGAGCTTCTGTTTTAAGTATACTCTGTAACGTGTAGCAGTTCCACGTTACAAATATGTATATAAATTAATATTTTTTTGGTTTGGTACTTAAAATTTTTGTGTGTTAAAGGTTAATTACCAAGACAAGTGGAACACACCTCGTATATAGACTATACATCCTGATGTTAAATATAAGTTCAAAGAGTTTGTTTCTTACTGCCAGCAAGCTGAGCTGGAATTTCATTATCGGTGACAACAATGCGAGAAAGCAATCGCTATTGTGTAGAAGCCAGGCAGACTCAACTTTATGTAAACGTTGAAACCAGGGAAAAGACGAGTGATTAGGCTGTCTTCCCCACGCTATATCTGTCGTGTCCCTTGGCGGACAATAATTTAACTAATATCATATTAATCCCTGATTCTTTTACTGCAAGACGGTGTAATCAGAATTTAGTTACGTTAAGGTAAACGAAAGTTATGCCGCGCAAGACAAAACCTGTATTTTAAAAAAAATTGCTTAACATTTTAACATTGTACACTTTCTTTCTTTTCTTTGTTGTCTTTTCGCGTGGACGTTGCAGGGATAGAGGGGAGTTGGAAGAAGCCATACTCCCTAGTCAAATTAAATGCTGAGTGTAACAATTAAAATTATATTGCATATTTAATATTCACAAAAGGGTAAAAATAATAATTTCTGTATGTAGCTAATTATGTTCCTCCTTGATATTTTATTAATATGTATTTTATTGTAATGTAAAATTGAGGTAAAGATAAAAGTTGGTAAATCCTTCACGGCACCGAGAAATCCTATATAAGCAGCGAAGCTCGGTGGCCCGTGGCCTTTGTATTCGAACTTCAGATAAATACGGAACTCGTATAACCGTCTTTTCTTTTCACACCCGTATTTCTGCGCTTACTTCCACGTCGCTACTAGAAATTAGTTTATTCTGGATTACCTTAGGACAATTACTTAGCTCTTCTGGTCAGAAGGCTTATGTTCTCTCGGTTCTATGCTCCTGGTCAGGAGATATAATTGAGAGGATTGTGATTGTCGTAGGATATACCAGAATTCGGGATCGGTCGATAGACTGTTACTAGTCAACGTTTGTGACCCTGGTCAGGGTACCCTTTCTTATTCTGTGGTCACGGATTAATTTTCGGTTCTCTGGTCAGAGGCTGAAAAGAGAAAAGGAAGTTGGATACTTAACGGACTATCGACAGAACCTAGTGGGAAAAAGGATTGTCGATTGCTTATAGAATATTGGTCAAGATCTATAAGTACATTGAGAACCTTTGACCTAGAATTACGAGGGACCTTACATCGAGGATTGAAGAAGCCGGAATAACCCGAACCTTGAGCCGAGTAGACTCAAGCCCCGAAGCGAGACTGAGTGTGAGGCCGAGGCTTAATAGACCCATCGAACCAAGTACGATCCAGGGCGGTCCGTAACAACTCCTTGCACATGTTGGTTAATCGGGAATGGACCTACAGTTTAATGTGGAATTCGAACCATTGTGCAATGTTCCTCCACCCGGTATCGAACCCGCAACCTCTTGATTACAACGCAGATTTTATTCTTATTTCATATGAATACCGTACTTGTATTAATTTGTCTCATCGCCAATGAGTTTCGTAATTATTTTAGCGGATCCTATCTGTCAGTCGAAGCAGAAGTGGAACTTTTCTAATTTTCTGCAAGTTCATAAACTTTAGGAAATAACCATTTTTCTGATTAACAAAGTTCTGGAATAGGAAAGACTTCGACCAATTACATTCTTCTCTCACGCCCTTGTGCGGCAATGGTAGAAGATATGGCTCGGCTTTAGTTTTTATATAATTACAATATATTACGTTTTATTTCTTTATGTAAAGGGGAAATTTCGTTCGTATCTTATTTCTCTTCCTACGGTCATGCATTCGCAAAATGTGCGAAACCATTCTTTCATCAGGTTTTGAATATTCATCGTCCATGAATTTATGGAAATTTATTTATTAGGCAAATTAAATTTGTCTCGTGACGGATTTCTTTTTTAATTAACTTTGGCCCGTTTTGCATACTTCAGCATTAGGATGATTCTCGAGATCTTAATTTGATTTTCATTCAAGTTTAATTTTCCGAATTACAAACCAAAATATCATATTTCGAGGAAGAGATTGAAGAGAGGAGTCCTGTAACCTTTCTTTTATATGAAGATTTCTCTTCTTATCAATTATCAAGAAATCATTTATTTTGTTGATGTGATCCCTGTAGGCGATCCCAACTTAATAGTTCAGCATGAGGCCTTATGGGCTTTACTTTCTATACATCTTCCGCAAATAACAGTGTTTTTGTGAAAACGGAAGGACGTTTATATTTGAAGAGAAAATAATATACATGATTATCCATCAAGTGTAGGGAAAGCATTAGTATCGTTTTGTACCATTTATCTCGCAATGCAAGTCATCATACAGAAACATGTTATTTTGTTTTGTTTTCCCCAATTTTGGGGTTAAAAGCAACAGCCAACTGGCTGTTACAATTGGCTGAAAACACGCTTTGGGAAAAGAGAAGGGGAGGAAAATGTTCAGGGAAATATTGATCAGTACACTTCCTTCGGTGCCGAATTGTTGATTGGTTCCTGAAGCTGGGAAAAGACCAATGGACGGATTCGTTAGTTTAGAATCATTTTAGTAATTCCCTTAATTGCTTTGAAAATTAGTGCCTCTTTACGCCTATGATTTATCGTGAAAACTTTGGTCTTGTAATACCCAATAATGGTGGATCGCTAACTTTTCTTTCGGTGTGGACTACAGCAGACGTTCAACGCGCTGTGGAACCGTCTTCCGTTGTGCACCATGCAAACGCTGTCGCCATAAGCCCCGTGCTGTACTCTTAACATAGAATCACCTATACCTTACTTGTTTTGTTATGAATCTCAAAGTCTGTATATCCATTTTGCACTTTTGATATTTTGTATCGCTCTTCTACCACATTTGCCTAATCGTGGCGATGAAAATGATTGATGAATAAATGAAATGACTCTCGCAAAGAACACCGATGAGCAGGCAAGCAGGTAGGTCTAGTCCCGATTAGCCTTACTGTGCATCAAGTGGGCACCAATTCAATCAATCAATCTACGAAGGTAATACCCAACAAACTTCGAAGGCTATCGATCGTTGTATATGAATTCCTAAAGCTATATCGAAGTAAACGTAACGTGAGGAGGTGGAGGGGAGTTTTAACTTTCTAAGGTGTAGGTGTGAATGTTGTTGCCTTGCAATCAACGGGCTTGATATTCGATCCCATGAAGAGGCACATATCATTGTGGTTCGCATTTCACACAGAATTTCAGTTTCAATTTCAGATAGCCTCTTCAGCTATAAAGTGAACTGGGAACTCTCTCTCTCTCTCTCTTTTCATGTATCGAAATTGTAAAAATAAAAATAAAACCATAACCAGGCAAGTGGGGAGAATACTTAAGAGTCTCCTACACTATCGTTTGTAAATTGTGATGTCAGGTTTTCGTGCTATTCCAAAAAGAAAATATGCAATATTGCAATGAACCTCGTGTTCGAATAGGTGCCCGGACTATGTTTCATTATTGCATGTTACAACAAAACTATAAATACACCCAGTGATATAAACAGAACACAAAAATACAGGATGGGAGGGAAGAGGTCTTTATTTACCAATTTTTTTCTTGTTTGTTGAAAGTGGAAAGAGACAGGCAGTCTTTGTTTCCCATATTTTTCTTGTTTTTTGAAAGTGGTAAGGGGTAATCAGCCTTTATTTGCCTATTTTTCTTGTTTCTTGAAAATGGTAAGAGATAGGCAGTCTTTATTTACATATTTTTTCTTGTTTGTTGAAAATGGAAAGAGGTAGGCTGTCTTTACCTATTTTTCTTCTTTGTTGAAAATGATAAGAGACAGGCAGTCATTATTTACCTATTTTTTTCTTGGTTGTTGAAAGTGGTAAGAGGTAGGCAGTCTTTACTTACCTTCTTTTTCTCGTTTGTTGAAAGAGGTAAAAGACAGGCAGTCTTTATTTACCTACTTTTCTTCTTTGTTGAAAGTGGTTATAGACAGACAGTCTTTATTTACCTATTTTCTCTTGTTTGTTGAAAGTAGTAAGACGTAGGCAGTTTTTTATCTATTTGTTTCTTGTTTGGTGAAAGTGATAATAGACAGGTAGTCTTAATTTATCTATATTTTCTTGTTTGTTGAAAGTAGTAAGACGTAGGCAGTTTTTTATCTATTTGTTTCTTGTTTGGTGAAAGTGATAATAGACAGGTAGTCTTAATTTATCTATATTTTCTTGTTTGTTGAAAGTAGTAAGAGATAGTCCGTTCCCAGTGCCGTAATGCCGCCGTATATGAGTGGAAATTGGAAATTAAATCCTTATTTGTAGTTATGATTCCAAAATCATTTTCTTTTGACCAGAGATTTGATATTATAATAAATTTAGTTTATTAATTACTTCTTTTCTTGAAATGTACTTCTATGATTTCAAATTATTTATGGATAATGTAATGTTGATAGATCACAGATTTCAAGGTCAAATTTTATATCTCTATTGGAAACACATATCGAAATGTTGAGAATGAAAATGGAACGTGAAGTGACACATTTCGTTTCAAACTTCAAATAATTCAGAAGGCGATGAAAAATGCTCTCTTCAAGATTTTTACATATTGTCAGTAGTTGCTTTAGTACAATATTTGAATTGCAAATGTATCACATGAAATTTGATCGATATGTTTCAATAAAAACAGAAATATGTGGCAAAAATCTACACTGGACGGTAGTTGTTCACTCCGTGTACTGAAAAACAAATAAAGACACATCCAGAGAAATCATGTTCCATATGACAAAGAAAAATTCTTTGTCAACAGATTCTTGGAACGAGAAACGATTTGTAAGATGTCAAACGCACAAACATTTGTTATCATCCAATCCGGATGATAGAATGGGACGACCTTCAGAGTGATTCCTTGTCTCCATTGTCTACGTTCCTTGTTTTTCCTTCTTTCTTTACAGAAGCAGAATAGTTTTTTTTCGAAAGAGTGGTCAAAATGTAAGCTTGTGCTTGAGGAATTCCAATATTTTTGTAGTGTAAAATTTGATGACGTGGAAGTGTATCTGAACGTTAATATTCAGTCACAACATGAATGAGATATTATATTTATTGCATTAGTCATAAAATATGTAAATGTCAATTAAAACAAGCAAAATTCATCCCCTTTTGGTTCACAATAGGTTCTCAGTTCAAAGATAATCCGTTACGCGACTTAACGTATATTCTATTTAAAGATGATTTGTTAACCGTCTACTCTGGCATAGAAGACACCGTAGCACGCAACGAAAGTACACTCTGTCCAGGAAATCTCTGGAGGTAGCGAACGTAAACAAGAATAGCATGTAGGGCTATTTTCACCAGGTGCTGAGGAACAGCACATGTGTCTATTTGCACCAGCAAAACTAATTACCTGAATCATACCATGACATAGTATTTTATTATTAATTGGCAGTGTTGCTGAACTTACTCCTAAGAAGTTATTTTAAATTAAAAATGGGTGCGTCACCAGGTAGAGAGAATAGTATAAAGTGCTCAAGACCAGAAATTACATGGTCAGGCGTTGGTAAGTATTTACAGAAGTAATTTTAATGCTAATAGCCATAAACCTGATCTGCCTAACAATGAAAGCAAATGCACACTGATGTAAGCTTCATACACATCAGCAAATAAAAGAATACACACATCCATTTAGCAGGCCAAGCCAGATTGTAGATGATGCACATGTATATGTCTACCAGTCAAGAAAGTCAAGAAATTATGCATGTGGTCAAGAATTTTTGCTATTTTTTACACTACAGTGAATTTACATTGTTATAGGTATACCTCTACTGGTGTTTATGATAAAATTGAAATCTAAAATTGCCTTGAGTTGTGGTTAATTTCAATTTGTTTGTTAAAAAATGCATTGTTGCATGCGTAAAGGTTTGTAAAAATATTTTAAAGTAATGTGGCCATTCCCCATCCAGGATGAAGTCTGAAGCATTAATAATTAAAGCAAGTCTAAATCTCTTCTTAAAGTAGAGCTTCAGTATTCATCTTAACCAGCCTTGTGGTAGAAATTTTTCATTGAATAAAAATATATATTTTTCTTAATTTCCAACCATACTTAAGTAGGGGGTGATTAAATACATGCTAAGAAAAAGGAAAAAAAGGTCAAAAATGTTAGATTTGTTATTTTGGTAGACACCTTGACATGCAGCTTAAAATCTGGTGAAAATAGCTCAAAAGCTAGCTTCACCACCTGGTGAAAATAGTCACTCCATAAACTAAAACAGTCCTTCGAAAAACAAGGCCTACCAACTGGCTTTCAGAGACAAATGCTCAAAATTATTGATTTTAAGTAGAAACAGATTGTCATACACCATTAGCACATCATTTACATAACCTGGGAAAACTACTGGGGACAAAAAAATGACTTCACTGATCTTTCTGCCTGGAATGTTTTCACATAACTTACCTGTAGGACATATCCCCCCCCCCCCCACAACGTTCAAATTATTTAGCAGCATTAGACAAAAACTGGGGTATGGCATAAAACTAGAAATACGCGTATAATACACTAGTGTTTTCTCACTGCCACTGTCTCACCATAAACTGATCAAATCACTGAAAAACATTTTTTTCCGAAACATATTTTCACTAAACGTTAATAATGTTTATACTGATATTTATATTTTTTTTCTATTCACTTAAATCTTTCATCTTTGTTAAGCAAGTAAGTACACAGGGATCTTGCAAGATTTATTTCGGAACAGTTTCACTGCGGTTATATACCGCTGCGCTGGAGTGTGCCAAGCAGGACATCACACATGTGCATTATACGGCGCACGCTTTTAGAAGGAACATGAGTTCGGTCAATACCCATCCAGTGCTACTGCGCTGTTGCCAAACTAACTGCTAGCGCAAGGGAAGGATAGAAAATTCGCGATGCGTCCATTATTTTGATAATGCATGCACAGTATATATGAGTACAGTGAAATAATATAGTGAATATTTCTACACAGGATTATAATATCATATCACTGTAGTTTCTCGTAATATCATACGAGAAACCCATACCTGAAAGAAGCTTGAAGGTATTTATTCATTACCGCTCTCGTCGTCTTCCTCGGTCTCGGTGTCACTGATTTCACTCATTTCCGAGTCACTCTCCTGGAGGTTAATGATTAGATTTTGCACCCTTGGTGCCTATACTGCTGGTGCTAGGTTTTGAGATTGACATTATTTAAAATAAAAAGAACACACGGAACACACATTATTGCACGTAAGGGCTGTATTTAATCTTTTCACAAACTGTTCTTTGTGGCGCACGAGTGAACGATAAGCGAATAATTTTACACCGGCCTTGCTACGAAAACGCTGAACTCAAACTGACCATAGACATACTAAACTGACCCAGACTTTCAATGTTCGAGAACGCCCAGAACAATGAAGGGTCATTGTTTATATCGAGGCGAATTTAACACCCACAGTTTTCCCTAGACGCAACAACTCAACTGCGTCAACACGGTGTCAACGAAAAAAAACAGACGGAAGGAAATGAAAGGTGATGTTTCCCTTGTTTCTTCAAGGAACGATAACTCCGGCTGTAGGCGACGGAAATTCATGGGATTTGGACAGTCAGGTTCAAAATGTCTTGCCCCATCTTATGATGAACCTTAAAGTGGCGAGTTTTATGAAAACCTCTTGCGCGCAAGAAAAATAGAGAACACGGCTTTTAACTTCCGCGCCGCAGTTTCCTAACTGTACAACGTTGCACTCCTGCCATTAGCTGATCGCCACGCACACCCTCTGCATGGCCCCGCCCGATATCGCTTCTAAAAGCGTGCGTCGTATAGTTTGAGATCTCCTTTAAACATTGTCACTGGAATGTCATGGGCAAGTCATTAGTAAATAAATCACTTGTCTTGAAATGTTTTGGTTGTGGCTCAAACTGAACTGCTGCATCTGAACTGGGAACAGTTGTGAAGTGTCACTTCAGAGTAAAAGCAGGGAAGCAGATATTTCACATCTTCCATTTTGATTGTTGCTAACCAGTTGCAAATCTGAAAATAAGAATAAAAGTTTATTAGTTTTTTAGTTTAAAAGTCAAGCACATAGCACAAATAATAAATTTAATTACAAAGACATTCAATTCCCCCAGATTACCATACATATGTTTGCCCACAGACATTTTTCTTCTCCATTTTTGTTGAAAAATGAGGGAGTTATTCCTCCTTGCATCATAAGCCAACATTGCAAGCTGTGTGAGATGTGTGAAGATAATTTGCAGAAAGGATCACACAACCAATTTTATTATCACCATCTCATGCAAGCCTTGACTAAATACAAGTATACATGGTAGTATTTAAAATTAATTTTGAAACTCAAAACTTGTCCGTTCCCTCTTGCTTGGAGGCATTTGAATTTAAAATTAGCCAATATACGCAACTTTCGATAATAGAGGAAATGTACAAGGCAGTTTTTTTTTTTTTTAACAACGTGGTGCAATTATTGACAAAACAGACGAAACACTTGGCATTTATTCAAAAATGACATCTTGCCGTGACTGTACACACAGATTTCTTTTTAGACAATAACGGAAACATAGCCCAACCTCAATTTTGTTGCAAGTTTTGACTTTTACTAGAAAGAAAGGCTGTTTCGAGCTAGTACACGTCCAAGCACGAGGTGAACATGAAATTAGGCAAAATAAATATTTTTTTACTGTACGCTCAATGGTATCAGGCATAGTTGTAAAAATAACTTTCAGAGTTAGATAAATTTCTGAAAACTAGTGCTACATAGAAAAAAAATATAAACTTTTATCGTACATACCTCGCCAGATCTTCGAAAATTTCAAACGTTGAGAACTCTCGACTTCTAGCTGCATTACGTAACATGTTTGAAAGAAACAAATCCACCAAAGAACAAACAAACTCGACGAAAATCGGCAAACACTATATAATAAAAGCACACTGCAGGTTCGCCGATATAAAGACGTTGCCAGTTAAATTCAAAACTCGATGAGTCGGTAACGTAGGCTCTCCGAGATTCTCATACTTCCCGATATTCACGCAAGTTCAGAGATTCTCGCAAATCCTGGAATTCGAGTTTCGTCCGCCAGCCACGGCAGTTCTAGTGTCGCCCCAGTTACCCGAAAATCCGTCTGCTTACCCCGGTTGATACGCAGGTTGTATGACATTTTAGGAGCGATGTCTCGCGAACGGGTCTGCTCAAGGTCTTGTGCAGGGCTCTTAATGTTGTCTTCGGAATGTTTAGTTCCTTGGATCCAGCAGGAATCGATTTCTTCGACATGTTCCGACACTTTTGGTTGACCACTGCTTTTGCCTTTGCAAATGCAACCTTTTTCTTCGAACTGTTTATACCACCTTCTGATCGAATTGTCTGACGGTGCATCTTTCCGATATCGCGCACGAAAATTTCGTTGCACAACTGTAACGGACCTCGTTGCGTTATATTCAAGGACACAGAACGCCTTCTCACTAGTAATATCCGCCATTTTGGAAAACTGCCGCCTAGAGGCAGAATCGAGAAACAGAGGTCTATGAAACAAATATGGAAAAAAAAAAAAAACTTGTTGAGTTTCTCAACAATATCGTGCATTTGTGTTCACCGTGTCATTCACCCAGATCGATTACAACAATGAGGAAACCCCGACAATTATTTAAGAAAACCCGGTACATATTATTAATGAAAATTTATATCAAAGTGATAGAACTTTGGCAGAAGTGAAATTAGTTAAAAACAAAGTGAATGCAATATTTATTTTTACGATTACAACTTTATGACAATGATTTGCTTGATAGTGAAACCATTCTATGCATATCAATTACAAACTAATGAAGGTGAAAACATAAAATTTGTTAGACTCGGACAAATACCCAATACTACTCTAATTCTATCTGTTTCTGTCTGTGTTGGATATGGTTGGGTCTTGGCATGTGAACAAATGCTATATTTAAGCCGGGCACCAGCCGCTGTGCATTGGACGCGAAATATACCTTCATCCAGCCCCGCTCCTCAATGGCCGATACACTTGTACTTTGTATGTGGCTGTTGCGACAAAAATAGGAGAATATACTATTGGGTCCCTCACCTGTTTCTTCTCTTTCGTGTCATATAGAAAGCGTCACTAGCTTCTGTAAAGTAAAATCATCTGCTGAAAGTTGAGTGCATTTTTCATAGCAACATCATCTTACAAATGATCATAGTACAAATACTTTGTGAACAACATGTATAAACTTTGAATAAATAAATAAATTAATATCTGAACCTGGAATATAAGGTTACACATCCACCAATGTAAACGCGAAAAAGGGTCACACATATTGATGAATTGTAAACTTTCAGAGTATGTTTACGAAACTTGGATGGCGTATCTTACTTTTGCTGTAGAAAGCACACTCATACCACACCATTGGGCCGCGAATATGTATTCTTGAAAATCATTTTCCGGAGACCCTGTATAGACATTTGCATGCAAGAATCACTTCTTATGCTCCATATATGAAGAAACCAAGTTATAAACCTTACCACGTGGCTGCAGTCATTGATGCTGACATGTGATTCACATCTGTTTCTGGGAATACAGCAAGCTACATTTGGGACCTAGGTAGTTCTTTTTCTTCCTTTACTAGCTCCAGGTACGTTACATAAATGAATATTCTCGTCTGAAGAATTTCTTAAATCCTTCGTCGTACAGAAACGTCTTTATGTCCTAAGTAAAGCAATGTTCCCAAAGAATTCATACCGAACAAAATAGTATATTAAGAACCAGTCATCTTTGTTATGTTTATTCGAGTGTGCATTTTCGAATTTAAAACTTGGAAGAATTTTTTCGCAGACGCAAACATCTATATTCACCTGAAAGGCATTAAAAGCGAGCAAATCAGATGCCGCAACATATATAGAAATCCACCTTAGATTAAAAAAAACTGACTTCATTCGGGCTGTTGCAACCAAGCGGCAAGACGAAATTCCATTCGTGCTACATAATCTAAGGATACATATATCTACATGATACTTATGGAAAATTCTTGCACCGTTGTTACTCCACATAACACTGGATATTGCATTTCAAATATGTAACTAAATTGTTCTATCCAATTCTTAAAGACATATTCCTTGATAAATATTTGTAAAGGAATATATCAAAAGAGGACAAAGTAATGAAATAAAATATATTGAGCATTACAAAATTTTTGTAGTCAGTCCTCTGTTTAATGATAGAAGCTGATAATTTAATGGAATCTTCGTTGCATTGAATAAATTCAGAGGCATTGTGTTTGGTGTCACTCTGGGAATCGAGTACCAATGTTTATCAAGATTTATCACAATACTCTTTCTAGTACCATTCCAGTAAAACTTTCTCACTTTTCATTAGCTGCGAGTTTTAATTAGAGTAAATTCCACAACAGTTATAAATTATATTTCATACTCATACATATACTATTAGTCATTAACTGTACAAAATTTTAAAATCTGAGACGCTAATGCAATCTTTAGTTACGTTACATTTAGGTTACGTTAGGGTAGGGTAGGGTAGGGTAGGTTATGCATGATAACATACTGTGATAGACAAATTCCTATAATTTAAAAACAAAAGACTCACAGAAATGAAATACAATAATATTTTTTGAATTAACGTACATCAAGCTGATGTTTACATTCTCACTTATTAGAAATACACTCCGTTATTAGCACAGCGAGAAATGGATAAAGGAAAAAGTAGTTGGACATATCGTAGTTTAAATGTAAAGTACTCTAATTTCTAACCTAGCATGCACCGTTCAGACTGTATATTGGTACGAGCCTCATTGGTAGCAAAAAATACCACATGCTTATAACAGAATACTGTATGTCATCGCAATACCACAGAGTATTGGGTAAATTAAGAAACATATAACGACAAAAATTATTGCCCGGGAAACTTGAAACTAGTCATTTTCTTGAATCTAGTCATAGCAGAATTTCTTCACATGTAGTCTGCCCGAACTATACAAATAAATGTGAAGGAAAGAGACAGCCACAATTGGCAACTTTTGGGTCTGTGTTTTCTGAATCAAAGTTAATGAAATAGTGCTTTATTAGGTATTCTTCTTACAAAAACTTTGTAATTTAGAATCACATGTATTGGATATTCGCAATCTAAAGTTGTTCTCCTTTATGACAATGTATTGCACATTGCTCTTCACTGATATATCATTTTAAACATCAAGGTTGAATTTTGTTGTGGAGTGATTCTTAGATCAATAACGGTTTATCTCACTATCATCTTTAATAGCGTTTTAATCGGTGGTAAGTAAAGAAGAAAAAATATACCTGATTTAACTCATGGTACGAAGGATACATGAATGTAAGCCACTGCAAAAGTAAGAATTTCTTGTCATATCTTGTGATAGTGACATCATTCACGAAGGGCATTTGGTAATGCAACGTCTACCCCAGCAGGGAACTCTTCCTCACGTATTCCCAAGCTGTCGTGAAAGCTTGAGATAAACCTATTGAGCTTAACAATATCAAACTTCCCCGGTTCTCTTACACAGCGTAAGTGAAGCTGAAAGTTTTCGAAACGTGATGGGAATTCGAACCTCGTTCGTGGACTTCTTTCAGTAAAGGCTAATCATGAAGTTTTGTAGTTCACAGCTGGAATGTTGATACGATACGATATGCACAATCGTGTACCGGAACTACTACTATCAACTGTAGGAATACAGAGGTTAACATAGAATTGCTTAACGCGGAAGAACGCACACGGCGACATTTTACACTAAGAGGCGCACGCGGTCAAAATGACCGCAATCGAATATTCAGGTCTATTGGGTTTGTCTCATCATATCTTTTTGTATTTTTTGTTTCCTTGTATCTTTTTCATTCATTTTAATTTTATATTACAATGTATAAAGCAGGTATGACTTTTCACACTTTAAAAAAATATATTTTGTTATTTCTGTAAGAATATAATAGGCGAAGAAAACACGATTTTACCAAAATTTAGTAGGTAAGTTTTTTTGTTTATATTCATTTTTTATTGTAAGAATACAACATAATTGTGAAAAAATATAATTTTATATACCTTAGAAAGAAGACAATTATTTATGATACTAAATGGTATTTACATTTGTAATGTTTCTATGTATACTACTACTTTATAAATTTATTTCACCTCTTTGCTCCACATAATCTTCATCGCCATCAGGATTTCTATCTGAAAATTCCATACATTAAAGAACTATGCGTTCACGGGAGATGCAGAGTAAAGAGTGGATCTATGTTCCTTCTTTTTTTGTATTCACATTCTTCTTCGCCAAAATGGTGTCGTCTTACTCATTTCAATTGCCTTCCAATATCTTAATCACGTTTCTCTTCCTCTTTGACTCTTTCAAGAAGACTATCAATTCGATAATCTTCTTCCGGGTTCGTAATGAAAACGGAAAATCCAATAAAGATCTATTGTTAAATCTATAACTCGAGAAGGCGCGCGCGGTCAAAAACACCGCACTAGAAACTAAACTTGTTTTTTTAAATGGTAGGAGGCCATTGTAGAAATTGTTGGCTGGCCAGCGCGTCTTCTACATGTCCATCATGGATAAGGTGGGGGTGTAGGAACCAAACAAACATGCGTGCGAAAAAAGGTGAGCAAATAAAAAAAAATGCGGTCGAATCCCCTCCACCCGCGTTCTCGATTCAATTAAATATGTTACACTATGGGAAGGAAATTGTGAATCTAGTTGCTCATCATCAAGAAGAAGAATAAATTGGATTCACTTGAACTTTTAGATTAAAGTACAGACTTCTCAATTACATGTCATTCGTACTTTTTTCTATCCCACTGTTTGCTAATCAAACACGCCTGGATTAACTCTCCGTTAGGTTCTTGGATGACCAATGTCAACTATTGATATTCATTGTGACTTGCCAACACTGTGTACTACACTGCGCATGCGTGCTTTTGTGTAACTGAACGTTATTTATTTGTCTTTGTTCTAAGCTCATATGCGTTTATTTTGCTGCACTTCTACATGACATAATGTTGTAAAGTAACGACAGTCGCATGCTTGGTCACAGTTGTATGCCACACGCTTAAATACAAAACAAAAGAAATGTTAAAGGATTTATCTACAAAGCACACAGTAGATTTTGATGTTTCGGATCTGAGTAAATGATGAAGAGGACACGGGCTGTGGATGTGAGTGACGATAGTGAACAGGAAAGTGACCACGTGACAGACAGAAAATGAACGTGACACTGCTTCGGTTGTTACATATGCTTGTGGTAGGCAACTGCCGCCAAAGCATGCGAATTACATCAACTTTATAATACGTATTGCCCTGCTTAGAAGTGTAGTAGAACGCTGCATCTGCGATTTAGACACAGACAAAGAAAAAATAACTTTCAGTACGTTTGCGCAGTATAATTCGCAGGCTATTTCATATTTTTAAAACAGTTAAATGTGTAATCCATGAGCCTCGGTATGTCACACAAAATCACGCGCCTAACGTAATGTTAAGAGGCTATTAGTGACCTCCAGCTTCAAAGAGGACTCCAATAGGAGATAAGTATTTTAAAAACTGCCACAAAGTAGAAAACTGAGATATTTCAAATTTGATTCAAATATTCAAGAATAATGATATAACTGATCAAATTATATTTCATATTGTGAAAGGTCCCAGAAGCAAATATTACATTGGTATGTTTTTGGAGCTTTCTCAGGAAACCGTTCAAACAGATAAACATTTACAGATAGAAAATGTGACACAATCAGTTAGTTAAAATATATTTTTCAATTTCAAGCAAAATTTTCGACTCCTTCTATAAAATCTTGAACTCTTCTCTTGAAGTTCTGTAAGAAGAATGTATTGTGCAACACATCGATTTTGTGTCTCAAAATGTGTAATTTTATTTCTGGTTCCTTTAGGCTCGTCTCCAAGGTTGGGTCTTCTCAAAGTTCATTGTAGGCGAAATGCCTCATCAACAACATTGACATGTTCTGCTGCATCCTTCAGGCAAGAGCACTGCTCATAAATATCCTTCACCAATGGTTGTCTGCCCAAGGCAACTGCCATAACAAACTTTTAATTGGCATTGACAAGAGCAAGAAACACAACGGAAAGTAGACAAATACCCTACTGTGGCAAGCTTAATACCGGAGACGTCCCAAACAATGCTCCCAGCAGTTCTGGTGCATCAATTTTATCCTGAATTCTTACTGCTTTCTCTCTCACATTGCACATGGAACATAGTACTTTACCGATGCCCGCTCAGCATGAAACACTCTGAGGATAAATTTTGTCGCTCCAAATAATCTGAAATACCGTATATTTTCCTGAAAAGAATAGATTACGTCTGAATTTGTTTTAGTGAAATATTGGTTTAATGCCAAAAATCTGAAATTTCTCTACCGAATTAGGATAATGAGATTGGAGAAAGATGAAATGCAAAATTATTACTGGTAGTGATCCCACACAATTATTAAACAAAACAAATGAAAGATCAAATACGGAATTTATTTTAATTTATTTTCTTGAAATGAATTAAAGTTACTTGGAAAGTAAGTTGGGTGTACTTTTTTTTTTTAATAAAAAAAGTCGCATATCTTACACCTTTAGTACTGTCAACATTCTTCAACCACTAGTTACTTCTCTGTTGATCTTTTGATAAGACAAGAAAAAAAAACTATTGAAGACTCTGGTGACCCGTCGTCTATCAAGTAATTTGGGTGCCTAAAATATTTCAATCTTTTATACATTTCTAAGTTTTTTCTTAACTTCTCTGCCAAAAGGGTAGCCGAAAACCTTCCCTTCGGCACTGTGGTGTTATGACATTCATGTGATCAGACTTAAATGTGGAATATTGCGAAAGGTTCTGTACCGCCATCTTTGAAAAATGTCGCCCAAAATCAATGTTTTGCAAATATCTCGCTTGGAAAGCAGTTTACAGCAAAACCGGTTATTATAAAAAATAATCTACATAAAATTCCCTAACAGAAAATGTTGTGTGCATTTTTGTTCTAAGAAGCACCGTTAGGGTGCTAGAGGAGCGAGTAATTTCACTTGTTTCTCCCTCTATTTTGCCAGAGTGAAAGAAAAGGAAACTTTCTTACAAGGTAACTTGAGGGCTTATTTCCTATTATAATACCTATTCTAAATGCATGTGCCGCGGTAGCTCAGTCCTGTTGACCTCCGAGGCGGAGTGGTTTTCACAGCAGGCTGCAACGCCAGTTTCCCGGGTTCGAATCCCGGCTAGGACATGGATGCTTGTGTATGTCAGTAATGAGAAAAAAATTGAATATTAGTAAAAAGTGATATGTGTGAAAGTTGACAAAGTGGTGAATGACGGGGAATACTAGCGGATAGGAGTATTCCTTGAGATAAAAAGAGTTGTTAGGGCATCTGACCACCACGTGAGTGACCTGGGTTCGATCCCTATTGGGGAAGAACGGAGATTTTTCCACCTGTTCAAGCGGCTCCAGCACCCACCCAGCGTCGTATAAGGTGAGTACCTGGAGGAAGATGGTAGTAAAGGCGATATGGTGCTGATCACATCACCCCCACCTTCGGCCGTGCTCAAGAAAATGTGGGGCCCTAACTTCACACCCCAAACCCCCTTCTCTACTATAATGCGCGCGGCCTTGCTCCAGAGAATTCCCTGACAGAGTATAGAACAGTATCTTTTGAACAGGTAAATCTTTACAATGTTCACAGATCACTATACATTTTAGCCTAATTTTCTACTACTACAAGGCCCCTTTGTGGAACCTTGAAGGCGTTCACAGAATATAATGCGAAGAAACTCTGGTGGTGCAGCTTCCTTATCTGTTGATACCATCTGTGAAACTTTCAGAGAGTGGTTCAAAGATGATCATAAAGAGAAGGCTTTTTGGTTTTCCACATCCCTATCTCATCAGCTACAACGGCTATGGAACAGTTTGTACTCTGAATAGGTCTTGTGATTTTAATAGTAAAATATTATTTTAAATAAAAGCTCTGGATCATCGGGATACAATGCATCTCTGATTTTCACTTCAGAAGTGACTAATCCAGTGATTATCTCTCTTATTACATTCAAACTTGACATTTGCCAAATACTCAACATTGAAGACATTCTAACATCATGAGCAGCCGAAGGATTGGTTTTCTTGTTTCTTGTTAATCCTGTAATTATTAACTTTATACCATCAAAAGCAGGGAATAATGGGTGAGAGAGATTCACTGACAAAAGAACTGGGAGTCTTTGCTCATCCCTTGATATAAGAGACTTTCGTATATCGACATGCAGTTCATCTATTTTATCTGTGAACTAGCAGGCATGCCAAAAATCCACTTGGTTAGCACTGAGTCAGTCACTTCTCTGCCGTCCCCCACAACTCTTCACGGGGCACATCACGGCTCGGTCGTCATATCTGACAAGATAAGAGACCAAAACTTTTGTGATGGTGTAATTGTGATTTGAATTATTGTTTTAAGTCGATACTGGACCCACAGGTCAAAATGCACTCCAAACCACCAAATGTGCCTCCACCGGGTATTAAACCTGGGACTCCTCGATTAGATTGGCGTTTTATTGTTAATTAGCCCTTTTGGACAAAGTCAACATGTTCCTTTGGGTATACGTTGACATTCCAACCAAACATATTATCTCCCGCTCACACTAAACTGGCATGGTTCAAAGCACAAGGAAGCACTTTACCATTTTTTTTAAACTTTTTTACACACTAAACTATTTCCTATAAAGTGCTGCATGCAATGATAAATACAATTGAATCATGAATGACATTCTTAAAGATAGAACAAATGCAATAAGTCCAGTTTTATAGAAGAGATATACTGCAAAACATCATGTAACAGGTGCAACCTTGAGTTCCGCGCTTGCAAAACGGGGCGGAAAATAACGTAAACTTTCTCGCTCATGTAGCACCCAAACGATGCACCCTAGAAGAAAAATGCACAGAACATTTTTTGTAGAGAATTCTGTGTAAATTATTTTTGATCATAGGCTCGTTTTCTGTAAAGTGCTTTCCAAGCAAGACATTTGCACAAAAAGTTATTTTGGGCGCCATTTTTCAAAGATGGCGGCCAAATCCGGGGTGGTAAATGGGTGCAAAATTAAAATGTTGTTTAGACCACTTTTAGAAAAATAATAAAATTTGTTTCAGCTTTCCCTATTTTTTTTCCTTATTGGACCCCCTTATTGACTGGCCTATGAGCGATGTCTAGCTTGCGGGTTACTTGTAACAATGAGGGTGAATTATGGTTAAATGGAACTGATGATGAGACAGAGAGAGCGGCATACTCATAGCTTGCCCACAATTTGAACCTGGATCCCCTAAATCCTGAGCTAAGTCAGCTAACAAGTTAGTCACGTAAATGGATTAATTTCAATTTTGCATGTATTCATAATGTATTCTAAACGGCAGTAACGCCAACAACACAAAGTCTAGTAAGGATGCATGAATCACAGTTTGTGTTGTCTTCTTTACATATGACCGAAACTAACTTTACAACATGTCGTTGATATTATTCTTTGGGAACCACTGACCAGTTTATTTGGATTCTGATTAATGACTTACTCAGTAATCGGGATGGTGAAATTCATTTTCTGTTCAACAAACAACAAACGGTCCGACATGTTTGTCTTTTCCTGGTTTTGTCGGATTGAATCAAGTAACAAGAAAAAAATTGTTAAAATGTTTTTAACTATGCTCTTTCGAAAACTGTATTTGTTTTGCTTGTGGTATGAAAATAAAATTAATTGTTATCAGGGTATCTGATTTGGAAGACTCTATATAAGCCTAGCTATTGCCAATCAGCATTTCGTAGAAACCTTCATTTGTCGATATACACCAGATGAACGCGCATGAATTCAGCATTTTCCATATCAGGATAATACCGAAGTGATAGTCATTTTGCAACCACATCAGAGCAAATGTATTCCCACTACGCACAGCGCCTGATTTGTCCTTAGTAATATCTTTACAATAGATTGGGCTCTAAATCTTCCTCGCCCTCAACACACACTATCTCTCCCTTCCTCTTTGTTCTTGTTCTATTAAAATCCTTCTCGCATCCTTCCTACATCAGTGTCTTTTAATCCTTGGTCTACCAAATTCTCACACACACACTCTTATAAATTAAGCGACATCCTAGCCAGCAACCCTTAATATCGGCTGGAAAAAATAAACAATCTCACACAATAACAACTCTAGTTATTGTTGACGCGTTTACTTGGTTAACGTGTAAGATCTAAAGCGAGATGCCACCACGAACGTGGGTGGGGATAAAAAGCGGACGATGCCAATGGGCGCAGCTGTCATTCTGTTCGTCTACTCCACGTGGAGTCCTTGAGCAAATGGGCACAACTGTTATTTTGCTCGTCTAGTCCACGTGGAGTCTCAACCGTGCGGTGAATGTATTGCCGCTCGTTAACTTAGCTAGCGCGTCGACTATAGGTTGGATAACTCCACCATACAAAATATTCAGGGGAACTTGATATTTCCTTTCTACAAACTTCGACGATCCCATTACGGAGACCGCTAAACTCGAAAACGAGAAGAAACTTCAACTTACAATCCATAAATACACCGATCACTCCATCCAGGAAGGAGGAAGTTGAAATCGAACTAAAGAACACGAAAAAATACAAGATCCCAGGACAGAAAAAACATCGCAGGGTATCCATTCCTTCTCTATTTCGTTCCTTTTCTCTCTACCTTTCTCTCTCTCTCTCTCCTGCTTTCTATCTCTCTTTCTCTCTCTCTTTCTCTTTACTTCTCTCTCAATATTTCTCGCTTTCTCATTCACACTAATCGTTGCCTTGTAATCAAATGATACCGGGTTCGATACTCGATAGAATAATATAGTTATTGGGATTTCACATTAAATTGTATGTTCAATCCCGATTAGCCAAAAAGTGACAAAAGTAGCCTTAAAAACAAAACTTAAATAAAGCAGACATGAATGTCCTAGACCCTTCGAGCCAACTTTGGAGATGCTCGCTTTGGGACCTGTAATCCCCTGGGATCTTATTACTGAAACTCATTACAGTAGGGCGCATAAGTATTTTTTACGAAGCAGCAAATATACAGCATACCTGACGGAAGTCATTGATATTTACATGAACTAGTTTCTTAGGTCGTCCACTTCTAACTTGCTTCCAACACAAATGATTCATGTCCTTTGATTTTAAAGTAGCTTCTCAGAAACAAAGCTATAATTGCTTACATTTCACAAGAGGACATTAGATGATCAAAAGAACTTAATTGTGGTGAGTGTTCTTCGTGTCAGGAAATCCTCCAACTCCTGAAGAGGTGGAGGATTTGTCAAACTGCGTCCTGGAAATCTGAAGCAAATACTTCAGCACCGCCAGAACATTGTATTTCCTGCGGGATGAAAGTGCATTAAAAATAAGTAACACTATGAGCCAAAATATCACACAGCCACTTTCGTCCACTGATCTAAGCCAAGAAAGATAACTGGAAACTAAATTAGGATTTAAATGGCTCAGGGAGGAACAAAGTTCACTTCCTGATCACGCTGGAAAGCGGAGAAAACTTTCGTGGGGTTTTCAATGCTCTCTCGCGCTCTCTGTTTTGGAAATGAGATGCTAGATACTTGACAGTTGCTCAGAATCAAGAAACAAGTGCGTTGGGTTGATACGCTTCTGTTTGTTCTTCGTCAAATATGCAGAATGAATGTAGTAGTTCTTTTCCATCAACGCGATGGGAATTGAGAGAATGGCAGTATATTGAGAGTAGGAATGTATTTGTGTACACATATTATCCGTACTCGGAAATCAACTACAACCAGGGAAATCAATTCGATCTCTTAGATGCGTGGTAGAGAAACAGATTTATTTCTGAACCAGACTTTTATCCTAACAAAGTACAGAATATGCATCGACGAGCTCTACTTTTCTCGGCAAGTGCGAGTCCTGCGTACATTGCGTACGAAGACCATAACAGTGAAACCACTTTGACAGGTGTGCATGGAAGAATACTTACTGAAAAGGGGATGGAGTTTTCTCTGACGTAGTGTGGCTAGATGCTGGTGGGAACGGGAGAGGGAACTTAAAACAAATCTTTGACGGCGAACTGCACTGAACAATAACATCTGCCCCTGCTCATCCAATGACGTATGTTGATTTATTGATTGATTGATTTGGAGTTTCAAGTCCACTTTATGCACAGTAAGGTTAACCGGGACTGGACCTGCAGTTCAAAGTGGGATCCGAACCACTATGTGTCTCCACCGGGTATCGAACCCGGGCTGTGATGTATGTACTTTTCGATATAATTTATTCAGTGAGTTACTTAAACAAAGTGTTTGTAGTTCCCAAGGCAGCGCTCTATCCTTTGTGGATGAATTTAATAATTCCTTATCAGATGCTTTGCTGGGTGTCTATTGCTTTATCTTTCTATTCATATTTTACCATTATGAAATTCTATTCGAAAATATCCCTTAATAAGGAATCAGATAGTTCACAGTCAGCTCTGTTGCTAAACCATTTGATAGTGTTAGGATGCCAAAGTTTCTTTTGTCGAGGGTTTCCTTTGCCCTTCTGAGCTTTCTTGCTTGGTTATCAACACAGGGTATAAAGCTGGTTTCTTCTGCTTCACAGCACATCCCAAAGGGGAGCCATCTCTTGACTCTCTGCAAGAGCTACTCGAATCTGGACTGCCTATACCTGGAACTGAGTACGACTGGATTGCATCTCCCAGTCTCTAAATTCCAGATGGGTTGAATCGGACTACAGCAGAGGAGAGGGACATTGTCAAGTAGAGGTACATGGCCGTTCTTGCTTAAATAGAATTATACGAAAAGTGGACCAAGTCTTAAACCTCACAGATCTAGATGTTCATGTCTACGTCTGGCTAAATGCTAGCGTATATGGGTAAACTTTTGCATCACTCCCTGGTGTAGTGTGTAACGCGCGGAAGGAACGTTGCAAACTAATTAATTTACAATATGAGTCGAGTATAGAATAAATGTATATTTTATGTTGTCTGTCTCAAGTCACAATTAATTGTATTTGTTGTAATTACTGTGCTGAAAGATAACATATAATAATTTAAAAAAAGAATGTATTGTATCCACTAATATCATGAGCTCATTCCTAATTTTATGTCTGTGCAAATAGTTTCTCAATATTTATTGTTATTCACGAAATCTTTGCCGTGGTTACGTTGGGTAACTTACAATTTATGTATATATATATATATATACGTGTGTCTGTGTGTGTAATGCATGAGTGGTATCAGCCATAGTATCGGTCGCTATATTTAGTAACTTTGGTTTGCTTGATGGAAGATCGAGCTATTGAAGGAAAACAACAAATATAAAGTGAAATCCTATGCACCAGCTTCAGTAAAGTATTGGAATTACTTTAAAAACACGGAACATGTTAGAGAAGTATGAATTTAAATAGCAGTCACTACAAATTTGGCTGGTAATACCTATGCATTGTATTGTACGTGCATATAAAATTGTGAGAAATTATGTAGTCTGTCAGTTGTAAAAAAAAAATATTTCAATTTTTAATCGTCTACTGCTTCACATGTAGATAAATGTAAGTAATATATTGACATTTGCCAGAACATAACATCTCTCGGATGAAAATGTGTTAATTGAATTTGTCACACAAAAAAACATCGCAACGAAAAGTCTTTGCCCAAAGAGACGTAGAATTGTTGAAGAATTGATTTTGCCTTTCAGAATGTTGTAGTGACATATTAATGAACCGATGGAAGAGTTTAATTAATGTTTGATGAGGAACGTACAAGAGAAAATAACATAGTTGAATGTAGTGCTGTTTCTGAGGTATTTGCCTTTTGTTGAATACATCATTGTTTTTTGTGTGACAGATTCAATTATTGACTACCTTAGAAGCACATATTATGATCTGATAATGTACGAATTCTGAATGTATGTGGATGTGAGCAGTTGAAAATTCCACTTTTTTAAAAAATCAATAAATTTCAAATGTTGAATGAAACTTGTTCCAGTCGGTATTTGATGCCGAAGAAAAATGAAGACCACTAACAGCAAATGATTCATTAGAACGATTTCTTAATATAACCTTATTTAGTACAGACTTGTTACCATGTATTTACACCTAAAACGAAACATTTCGCTAACTTGAACCTATTAGAACATATCTTCCACATAATAATAAACTTCATACTGAATTTCAACCATGCCAAATAAAAAAAATTGAGCACTAATTATGAAGATATTTGTCTTTAACTCATCTGTAATAGCTTATTTCGCCCTTGGGGGATATATCAATATTTCTAAAGTCCGTGGGTTTTTGAATGAAGGGAATATATGACTACCAGTAATATGTTCCTAGTGTGGTACACAGTAACGTACTACCAGGTGTTTTGCCCGCAATTGTGGCAGAATGTCTGTGTGATGACATAAATCCAAGATGGCTACCGCTTCATGCACTGACTAAGAAATTCCATCATAACTCCTTTAATAGTGGATTTGGAAAACTTTTATGCATGCATGTTTTGTTCAGAATTGAAAAAGGGACAAAATTGATTCTTGCAGTTTTTTTCATATCTTGCACTGTTATGGAGATATATCTAGTGAAACTATTTCGTGCCCTTTTCTGCAAGGATTCTATGCATATTTCACACTTTTCTTGACATTCTGGCATATACAGGGGGAAATTACTGCCTGTGATATTTTGTTGATGCCTACTATTGTGGCGTATTGCCTGTTTGACATCATACATCGAAGATGGCTGCCTCTGCAGACATTAACAAACAAAATCGACCATATCTCCTTAACTCATTTAGGAGTAATTTTGGACATTTGTAAGTTTGGAGGCATTCAATCATGTATTACAATAGGTGTTTTGCTGGATAATGTGTCATAGACCATACATGACTTCCCAAATCCAAGATGGACGCCTTGGAGGTTCTGCACATGAAACACTGTCCATAACCTGATTTAAAGTTCGTTTATCGGATGTTTCCAAAGGCATTTTCTGTTAATAATTAAAATATTTTTATAATTTTTATAATTTTTATAACTACAGTAGTGTCCAAAAGTTAAGCATAACTAAGATATGAGAAAATGTTTTATTTATAAAGTGACAGAACTGCATAAAACATAGTGAAAATTAATCAAGACTTTGCATGGTATAGAATAGAGTAGAATGCATAAAATGTACAATTGTTTTTAGTGCAAAGACAAATGCAAGAAATAAGAGAATACAAGATACTTCCTTGACGAAACAAGAGAGATTTGTATAGGGTGAAGTTACCCCTGGTAACAGCTACACAACCTTGCAACTACGTAGCACGCTATTTACAAGGTGGTTCAAGAGTTCCATAGGCAACTGGTTCAATGAAGATGAGTGCAGACCTCTGGAAATTTCTTTGGTCTCGTTTCCTTAAGACATACAGGATTTATGTCTGAAGACCTTTGTGGCCTGTCCTGCTGTGGATTTATTCATCTTCAAGAAAGTCATCCACCAATTTGGTTCGATTCGCACATGTATTATCATCTTTTCATCCTTGAAGTTGAAGTGTGAGCCGACTGCACCTCTGAAAAGTCGCGCATGTTGTTGGAGAACCTCGTTTCTGTGCCTCTGGGCAGTAAGAGTACCTCCAGCAGAGAAGTGCAGCTCTGTACGTCCATTGAGCATGATGTCTTCCCATACCAGTATTCCATCTCGACCAAACTGATCCCTTTTCAAGATATTCCTTGAATTAAATCGTAATCAAGGTTCTCCCCAGATGAAAGTGTGACGGGAATCATCTTGCAAACTGAATCTGAACTGATCTGTGAAAGAGCACGTTCCTCCGTTCGTTCAGGGTTCAATTTCGATGATGATGACTCACTGTAAGCGGACCCTTTTGTGCAATGGATCAAGAGGGACACATATAGAGACCAGCTGTCGTGAGTCTCCGGTACACAGTTTGGCGAGAGAAACTCTAACCCCTGAGGTGGCTGCAGGCTTTGAGGACAGTTGTCTTGCAGGCATCGTCCGGTTTCGTCGTGCAGTTACAGCCAGATATTGGCCCTGTTGTGGCGTTGCTACTCGTTGACAACCTTGTTCTGGCCTACCATGAACATCTATTGTGTCTTGGAACCGTTGCCAAAACCTGGAAATGGCTGTGGCACAGTCAACGCTGCCGTGACTTCAGTCTGTGTTGGACCTGCTTCCAGACGTCCGATGATTCTTCGCTGACGTCTTTGTGCTATGTTCTTACTGTACATTGAACACTTTACCAAGATATTGTCATCCGATTACAATGAGCGTTCGATACAGAATTAGGCTCTCTTGTTCTGATATGTTGTGTTTTGTTAACCTTTCAATCACGGGCTTATTTGGCACTAGCAGTACTGTTGCCTATGCGCGTATGGTCAGTTACACTCCTTGATAATTATTTATGGTGATCGTACAGGTCTCCCCCATTCCATTTTTCCCATTTTTGGACACTACCGTATTATGCTAAAGGAGTAATGACGTCGCCTGTGACTTCCTCATTCAACATTCTCTGGAGCTCTAGTCAGTGTCAATATGACAGGAATGATCTTGTCATCCTCATTTCAACTTTTTCCATCAACAGCCTATGGAGATGCCTAGTTTTGGATGATCCTTTTCTACTTTTATTTGACTCCAATACTTCGAAATAACTCCTTCTGGTAAAAAGTGTGATGGGAACTTTGGTTGGAACAAGACGTGAGCCTTGAGCCTTTTCGCGAACAGATACCATCGTAATTTGCCGAAATATTTGATTTTGGTGTCATGCAAAATCCTGTCATCTTACGAATTCTGTCATCATATTCGGGGTGTAACACACGCCAAAATATCAACCTCACTTCCACAAAGTACACCCTGGACTGTATTTTGCAGACTAACATTACTCTGACGTCTAGGGCCTCCCCGATGACACAGTAGTATCGTCGTCGCCTGGTAATCAAGGGGTCCCGAGTTCATTACCCGCTGGAGGCACATATAGCGGTTCAGATCCCACTTTAAATTGTAGGTTTAGTCCCAATTAGCCTTACTGTGCATAAAGTCGACTTAAATAAAACACCAACTCAATGAATGAATCAATGCTCTGGCGTCTAAACCCATGGGACTTGAGTTGTGTGCGGTCCGTATGTGTTTGTGATTATCCTTTCATCTATTTCATCTTATAATTCATTTTCGTCTTTCAAATTAACCAAAAGTAGCAGAAACGAGAAGGAAAATAAATCAATCCATTCTTTCATTTGTCAATTTGTTCATCGAATCCAGGAGAACCAAGATTTACATGAGATTCAAGCACATCACTTTTTTGCCTTCTTTGCAAGTACAAGTACGAACTGGGATACCATTAATAGATAGTGTGAACGCTGCCGCCACAGTGACTCTCACACCTTTCACCAGTAGGAGTTATTTCCAAGTATTGGAGTGAAAAAAAAGCAGAAAAGAAACATCTAAATCTACCCAGCCAAATAGGCTGTTGAATAGAGAAAGATGAAAATGAGGATGACAAAAAGATCATTCTTGTCATATTCACACTACCTAGAACTTCAGAGAAGATTACAGTTGACATGTGGTTGCGGAAAGAGGAAATGTTCATGCATATGCTGCAGAGGCAGCCATCTTGGATGTATGATGTCACACAGATAATACGCCACAATAGTAGGCATCAACAAAATATCACAGGCAGTAATTTTCCCCCTGTATATGCCAGAATGTCAAGAAAAGTGTAAATATGCATAGAATCCTTGCAGAAAAGGGCACGAAATAGTTTCACTAGAAATGAAAAAAACTGTAAGAATCAATTTTGTTCCTTTTTCAATTCTGAACAAAACATGCATGTATATAAGTTTTCCAAAATCACTATTGAAGGAGTTATGATGGATTTTCTTAGTTAGTGTATGAAGCGGTAGCCATGTTGGATTTTTGACGTCACACAGGCCTACTGCCACAATTGCGGGCAAAACACCCGATAGTACGTTATTGTGTACCACACTAGAAACATATTACCGGTAGTCATATATTCCCTTCATTCAAAAACCCGCGGATTACAAATGGCCCTGGACTATAAAAGAACATACAGGATCACAAAAATAGTATTTTAGAAGAAATCTAAATAAATGTACCAATTCTAAACATCTTGGAATATATGTAATAATAATAATAATAATAACAATAATAAGTTTGATTGTTTCATTCTTGAAAGCATTATCTTAACATGGAATCTGTTGTTCCAAGAATGAACTGAAAAAATACAGCTACACAGAAAAAAAAAGTTTCTTTGTTTTTCATTCTAAAATCCATCGCCATATTTGGTAATTTGGAGGAAGATGCCAGAATTGAATTTTTTTGCTCCTGGGGGCCTGTCAGTCTGTTTGTGTCTGATGCATGTTCTAATTGCAGAAAACTAGTTCCCAACAATTTTGCAAGACGCAGCAGTTCTGTAAATAGTCAACACATGCCCTACACTGCAAGTGACGCACGTTGAAGCCCCCAACTTGTGCAACACACCCACAATAGATAAAATTTAAGCAAATCTCGAACTGTCTACAGAGTAAACCTATCAGCTGTATTTTAATACAGGGTGTGGCACTAAAAAGGAGCCTGCCTTCACCAAGACGACTTCCATCTAGTCCGGCGCCGGATAGGAGGCTTCTGTCGTATCGCCTGCTTTCTTTGCTTGCTTCCTGAAAGCCAGTTCTGTGCTGGCAGTGTACTGTCATCAGTGCGTGGCAGTGCGGTAGAAGTATTGACATGCTGTGTATGTACATATTGTTTGTAATGAGAATAAGAATACACACCCTTGTGTACGTACATCTGAAGTTCTTAAATATATATTCGCACGAGTGCATTGAAAAAATGATCCAAGAAATCAATGAGAAAATGACACAGCAGGTTTGTGTTAACCGAAGAACTTACCAACGCGTACTGAAACAATTGCAAATGAAGATTTGCCGTGTAACAGTTGTTCAACAATTAGAACTCGCAAAAGTTTAACTTTTTCCTCACGGTTTCTTACAACTATTACGGCCAGACTTTCAGATCCGTTGTTGTCCTTTTTGTGAAGGGATAAAGCAAGGTTCAATTTCTCGGGACACGTTAATAGGTGTCAGAAAGCCCCACCATACTGCATGAAGAACACAGGGACGGCGACAGGGGTGGGCACGGGTGGGCAAGCGCCCACCCAAAAATTCCTGTACCCACCCGATTGTCCACCCAATCAAATTCAATAAGTACATATACTCGGGGATATATGAATGATTAAATATTTAAGTGTAACCTGGTGTTCATAACATGTATATTTTACTTGTGAATATTATCTATGCCGGAAATGTTCACATATTATCAACCCATAAAAAGCCACTTTTGTCATTGTTAAAACAAAAACTGTGATCAAATTAATACTTCAGTAGTGTAGTTGATGCTATAACCAGGACCGGAAAGTATGAACCCCCCCTCAAGCAGATTTGCCTACACTTAAAACTAGCTCAACATGAGCATATGAGCTTATTGCTCAAGTGTGGAACCCTGTCTAATCCAAGATTTTTGTAAAAATGCCCTCGGGAATTTTCCGGAAAGTATGACCCCCCTCAGATTGATGAGGCTACACTTATAAAAGGCACTTCTGTGAGATTGTTGTCCATAATCCTGTCAAAAATATGCCCCTCTTGATATTTTTTTTGGCTACACTTAAAACTAAGCTAAAAAGCCACACACACACACACACACACACACACACACACCCACCCACACCCACCCACACATATTTACTTCCGGTTTAAGTTTAATTGGACCCCAGCCTCAATTTGCATATCTAATATTAAAACAATGTAATATGCAGAGATTTTCTAGAATTGCTCTGTGACTCTCTCATTTCTTACATCATAAACATATGATTTTTCACCTATGAGAATAACACTACATATGGTGTCATCAGGTAATGCCTCATGGAATTCACAGATAATTTTAATATTTGTCCTGTCATTAACCACAACTTGTTTTCTTTTTGAAGTGTTGATTACAAACATGGGCCTCTGTGCTTTGAATTCATCTGGTGTGTAATACATGTCAGTATTGCCAGTAGTGACCCTTTTGAATGCCGAAAATGCCTCATATAAATTGAGGAAATCATCCTTGGACATGTCTAAATTATAATTTTCTCTAGGAAATACCTCATTTCTGCCATTTTTAAGATAAATGTTTTTGATGTTGCAGGTATCAAATTTACTTGAATTTTTTTCCTGATTATTGTGTCTTCCAGTCTGAAACAATACCACCACAAAATCAGGCATGTCATATTGTATACTGGAGAATGAATTTGTAGCATCAAACTCATAATAGGTACCAGTTGCGGGCTTCTGTACACATTGATATGTATAAAATTGTAAAGGAATTTGTGGATTTTTTATTATATCAGCTTTGTATTTAAGAGCATAACTGGCCTCATATTCAACAACAGGGATTCTTAGCTCCATAGTCTGAATAATGCATTTGCCTGCATCTGGTAGGGTATTAGGCAGAGCTTCCCCTGTAGAGTTTAATGCACTGTACCTCATCAAAGCATTATTATCATTGGCAGCTCTTCTAAATGTGATTCTTAAACCACCCTTCCACATAATATCTTTGTAATCTGAGAAGAATCCTGGCAATAGGCGCATGGGGAACAGCACTGTGTGGTTTTTAGATAATATCTTATCACCAGCCTCAAATCCACCTATTTTGTAGTAAGAAGCCTCGGTTTTGGATAATTTTAGTGTGGCCAAAGCTGTGGAGGTAATGCCGGGATAATCTATTCTGTTTATAACAACACCATGCTTTCTGATCTCAATTTCAGAGAAAAGATGTGGCACAAAATTGTCCACCAATCTTATATTTGAATTTGCCGGATAATCGGTACCATCGAGCTTTACAACATCAAATTTGATGTATAGATCTGCTCTGTGGGGGTGTATAAAGCCATCCCCTACATCAAGATCAACCTCAATTTCTGTGTTGGGTTGATTTAAATTTGCAAATGTCCTCCTGTTTGGAGGGAATGATTGTAGCTCATAACTCTCAATATTTTCCATTTTCTTCTTGTATGTATTTTTATTTAAATATTAATCTCTATGATTGCAGTTGTTGTGGCTCCAGCAAAATCAACTAATTCTTCTTTTTCATTAGTGACCATCAATTCAATATAATCTATTCTATTATGACACACAGGAAAATATATTGTTGGGGATGGATTGTAGATGATGGGCTTCATAAATTCAGAATTAGGTTTGAATGTTGCAATGATGCCGGTTTGTTTGTGAGTGCCTATGCCATTTGATTTGGTGATCATACCCTCAGCCACATTACAGTGAATATTCAGAGTCTCTATGGCCAAGAATTTAGGTATATTCATAGCAGTGTGTTTGATGCCTGGTTCAAGTTTTGTGTTGTTCTCAAAGCCTAACAGCTCTCCTATAGTACCCAGATTCACTGTTTCTGTGGCAGATACAATTTCTACTCTGTGAGTGACAGAATTTTGACTTAACACTACACCTCTGGGTAATTGAGCATTTAAAGTGGACAGATTATATTGCCCTGGAGTGATGACAATTTTTTGATCCCCTACTGCAATTGTGTTGTTGTGGTGTGTAATATTAGGGATCAAGTACATGCCATAAAATGCTCTGAGAGCTATTGTTTTGGGATACACTATGTAATCATGCAATTTGAGTTTCAATATTGAATTTTGGCTGGTGAGATGGAATAACCCCATAATGTTTTAAATACCACAAGGCTTTTTGAAAATCTTCAATTGATGGTTTATTTATTTGAGACATATATCTAAGAACAGATAAACACAAATGTCCATAATTAACATCTTTGAAATTTTGAACACGGGCATTATTGTAATAAAGATTAGCTGAATTTAGATATTTTATTAAATTTTCAGGTGGAACACCTCCAAATGAATCAAATACAAATGCCTCATTTTTTAAATATTGAAGATAACAGATCCAGTGAGTTCCCTGATTTTTGTACTTATCCAAATTAACAATACCACACTCTTTGTTGAGTGGTTGTTCTGGTAAAGAATCAGACATGTACACACCTCTAAAATGTTTGATGCCCAGTGGCTTGATTAAAGCTTCAATATCTTGGTTTGTAAGCGGCTCTTGTTTTTTTTAAACTTATTCATGGCTCTCTTAACACCTTTGCCTTGTTTCTCAATGGCCAGGTTATGGCGCCTCTGCTCATCTAATTCTGCCCTATTCTTCTTGGCATCTATTACTGTTTTTGCTATGGCGGCTGATCCCCCGGCCAAGCTCCCCACAGCCCCGAGAGCAGCTAAGATGGCAGGGATGGTAAATATGAATCCCCCCACATGTGATTTTTTTCTTGATTGCTGTAATTTTTTTAATTGGGGGGTACTAAGTAACAATTTCATACCATGCCCCTTTGCAATACAATAATTTTTTTTCTTGCGCTGTTTTTTGGTTAAAAGACTGTCAATAGTTTTAAGAGATTTAAGACCTGCATAAGGTATTTGATACATAACACCCTTGGCCTTCATTGTAGGTTTATTATATATATATTCACAACCCCCACCCCAGTTTTTGTTTGGTGCTCATAGCTATGGTGGTCCCCAATGCTGCTATTTTTTCACTTAAAGAAGCATCTTTGCTTACAAATCTATCAAATGCACCCTCTTCTAATTTCTTGTCTGCAACATGTCTCTTGTCAAGATCAGAATGTGTGTTGTATGCTATGTCATGGTCTCTACAAGCAGCATCTAGGGGATTAACACCAGGATCACCTCTGTTTAATCTATGGTCCAATTTTGTACCTGGACCACAATACTGATAGCCTGGAATGTGTAGTTCAAATGGCAGCTGGTTTATAATGCCCCGACCCTCAGAAATATTCCAAAATTTAGGTGGTAGAGTATTAATAATTTTTATGAGATATCCAATCCCCTTAGTGTCATTCACTATAAAATTAGACAATTTTGTGCTTATCATGTCCATAATTCCAACTTTTTCATTGTATAAATTGTGGTTCCCAGCATTTTCCTCCCCAGCTATCACCAATAACCTATCTACAAGTTTCCTGACATCATCAACCCACACAAATTCTTTAGGCAGGGTGTTGTATTGTTTGATTCCACTGCCAGTCTTGATCTGAGACCATATGGGCTTGATTAAATTATTGTATTTTGCTCCACTGCTAGACTTGACTCTTTTTTGTGTGGGATCATTGTTCTGGTATAGAGCATCTGATTTTATTAATATTTCTTTGTAATATTCATAATCTTGATCTGTATAGCTGCCAGGCCTATTCCTAGTCATCAGTTCCCACAATCCAGGTGTGCGGGGTACTTAACAAAAGCACTTTTTTCTCCGAGACGAGATTCTGAATAAACAATCAGATCATCCCCCATAAATGTTAATCTGAAATTGCCAATTCTATGTATGATGCTACCATCACGCTCTGTGTCAGCATATAAGCCAAAAACCTCATCTTTGTTGTCTTTAGATGTACTTAAATATTTTTGAGCAAGAAGACCCAATTCAATAGGATCCTGAGTAGCTTCAATTCTTCTAGGAGCAATAGGACTAGGTGTATGAATACTGGAAAGTGGGGTGAATGGATAATCTAATATGTTCCTTGCAGCTACAGGTACAAGCTCTGTGATTAAATTTTGATTTTGCTCTGTAACAGTTTTGATATTCTTACCTAATTCACCAATAGCATCAATTATATGCTGTTCTGTTTGTTTGTGTTTTTCATAAATTCCACGGTTCTCTGATTTCCATCCCTTAAATCTTTTTACAAGATAATCTTTTAATTTAAGATCATCAATGATTGGCCTTTTCATGGTTATTTATATATGTTTCAATGTCTAGAAAATTGTTGATTTTATTTCTATATTTGCCAGTATTAGGTGTTCTTGTCATATCAATTGTGACAAACCCATAACTGTCCTGGTTCCAGCACCAACTGCAAAACTTAGAAAAATCATTGTAGCTCAAGTCCCCACCTACATATTCATCATGTATGTGTTTGAGGTTGGTATGGTCTTGATGAAACACACATATAAAATTGCTGTTGTCTCGGATCAGCTGCTTGGGTATTTTTGAAAAAGTCTGTGCCAGGTAGAAACAATCAATGTTTTTGTGTCGGCCCTGTGTAAAGAAATTTCTAACCTTGTTTTGATTATCCAGTATAATGTCATCAAACACAACAACAGAATTATCGAGACATTCATGAAGTGGCTTAACATCTGGTTCAAAAGTGGCAATATCCAATCCATCATATAGCTTCATCAGCTGCTGATATTTTAATTCTTCCAAGCTCTTAGAGAAGATATACAAGTGCCTGTTTTTCCAGTCTAACCAGTTGGGTGCCAATAAAAAATTATCAACCATTAGTGTAGTTTTACCACAAGCAGATGGCCCAACAATAAGACACCTAATATTATCAGGCAGCAATTTTCCATTTCTCTTATTCTGCTGTTCAGGTTCTGGAAGCCTTTTTATAACATACCAGGTGCTCATATTATTATTTTGTTTGCATCGATCCAGCTGTGTTCTGGGAGTCCTAGCCATTTGACAAATAACTTGTTGCCTTTTCTGCGGATGATTTTTTCTATGAGATATGTCTCAGGCTGTTTAGTTTTGCTGAGCTCTTCTTCATAAAACCTGCCTTTGAGAATTTCTCCTCAGTGGTCTTTTATTATATATGTGTTAAGGGTCCCAGGTTTAACTTGAACCACTGTAAATAATTCAGTGCTCCAGTTTCTTGTAAAGCCTCTTCTGAATAAGTGCTTATATTTGCTGATTCTTACTTGATCACCCACCCTGTATTTGGCTTTTCTTGTTGTTGGCTGGTATCTAGGATAATAAACAGTACTGATCAATTTTTGCTCATCAGATGAAGTTACTTCAGAGGGTTTCATGTTGATTGTGGAATGGACCGAGTTGTTATATTTTTGTAGAAGTTCTGGAAGAATATTAATCCATTTATAATTACCTTGGAGGGTAAATTGTTTATACATAAGATTTTTTAGGGTTTTGTTGAATCTCTCTACAATTGAGGCCTTGAGATCACTGTAACTCGAATAATGTTGTATTGACTGGCTTTTAATAAATTGTTGAAACACTGAATTATAAAATTCTTTGCCATTATCTGTTTGCAAATAGCGCGGGGATCTTCCACTCTGATTGATGATTGTTCTGATTGCTTCTGTAACACATTTTCCAGTCTTGGATTTGAGTGGCACTGCCCAGGCAAATTTTGAAAATGTGTCTATTACAGTGAGTAGATACTTGTAGCCCTTGTTGATTTTGTCTAAGTTTTTCAACTGTCCACTTGCCATTTCAATCAAGTCGCTCTGCCATAAATCATCTATGGCCTTTGTGACTACTGGGAGTCTCTTAAAATTATGTCTGGCTTGTCTGTGTAATTCATCAACAATAATTTGTCTAGACATAATATGAAAACAAGAATATTGCAACTATAGGGTGTTCAGCAGCTGATACTGCAGGATTTTCTAAATATAATTTGTCCCCTATTTGTATTTTAAATTCCAGAGAGCCATCATCTTCAACATATGCTGTTTACAATGTATTGGGATCTGTAAAATCCTCCAATTCTACACTGGTGATTTTCACTTTGTTATCAGCATTTGTTATTGATAAGGTGGGGTAGTGGTGTGCCTGTGGTTGAAGCCAATATTTGATCTTGATTGGTCTCAATGTGCCCCCAACAAAAAACTGGTAATAAAATTGTGCAGGGGACAGCATATATATTTTGCCACCTGGTGTAAATGGTGAATCATATTCTTTGTTGGGGATGCTGTACAATTCAAGAATTACTGTATGTTTAGGATTTTCAATTATGCCTGTTATTTCTTTTTCTGCTGTGAGCAATCTACTTGTTACAGATTCAAGATGCTCATTGATGGTCCTAACAACATCATCATGGCCCGGCTTGATTTTTATGTCCACAACAAGTTTCTTGTATTGTTGCACAATTTCTTGAAGCTGGGTGGCAAAAACAGACAGAGCATTTGCTTGATTGGATTCCATGGTCCCTAGCTGTTGCTTGATATTAGCTACAATTTGTTGCAAATTTTCAACAACTGCCAATTTTGAATTTTGAGCAATAAGATCATGGACTTGTCTTCTGATATCCTCAAACAGGGCATGCAATTCATTAATATGTTGATTGGTTGGTAGAGTGGCCACTGTCTGAGTGAGATGTTTGATCTCTGCCTGGATATTCTTGATATCTTCTGATTTCAATATGCGATTCACTGCTCTCTTAACATTTTTAAGTTCCTGTGATGTAGGCAGATTTGATACTGTATTTTGCAAAGATTCAAGTGCCAATTTCACATTGTTTAATTCAGAAGCATCAGCCACATTTTGCATAGCATTTTGGAGCAGGGCTATATCTGCCTGAGTGGGTGTGGATTGTTGTAAAATTTCAAGTTTTGTTTGGATATCATCGATCAAGTGATGAAAATGAGATAGCTCAGATTCAGTGTTGAGGTTTTCAAGCTTTGTGATTTGTTGCTGGACACTAACAAGGGTATCTACAATACCGGGCAGGCGGGATTCTTGTATATTTGACAAATCACTTTGCACTGCTGCTATTGTACCTTCAAGATGGGTTATGGTACTTTGAATTTTTCCAAAATCTTCATATGTTTCAAGTTGCAGCTTAATATTGGCAACACTGCGAGTTATTGCACTCAAAGCATCAGAAGATGGCAAGTTGTTCATAAAATTTTCAAGTGTCTCAATTTTTTCTTTAACCTCGGCTATGGCATTGTTCAGAGGATCCAGATTAGGTATTTGGAGTGACTGAATCTGTTCCTTTAGAGTGGAAATCACTAGATCAAAATCTTCTTGTGATTTTATGCTTTTGACAATTGTTTGGAGCTGTGCCTGGACATTATTTATTTGCTCTTCCAATTGTTGTTTCAATTGCTCAGAGTTGTTAGCCTGGGTCTTAAATTTGGCTTGAAGAGCTGCTAAAGCCTCTTCTAAACTTTGAAAATTATCCAATGTGGCCAAATCAGTATATTTCTGAAGCAGCAATTTGAGTTCAGAATCAATTTTAAGAAGAGGGTCCATGCATTGTGATTGCAAATTTGTAATTTCTAATTGAAGACTGGCATTGAGTGTAGTTTGTAAAGCTTGTAAATCACTTCTTAATTTCTTGACTCTGACATCAAGCATCAAAATCTCATCACTGTGATCTTCATGCCTTGTATGGCCAAATATATCATTAGGCATTTTTGTTTTAGCGGTTATTTATTATTGAATATCTGATTCTTAATTCTATAAAAAAAGGTATAAGCTTGTCATAGGATCCAGGGACCTCAATATATAAGCAGTCACCAGCAGAAACAGTATAAACAGTGCCAGAAATCATGTTTGAGTGCTTAATTCTATAAATATTTTTCCCTATTGAAATTTTAACATCACCCTCAGGAGTTGTAATAAATTGCAATTGCCCACCTACAGGTAATTGGTAATGATTTAAATTATTGTTAAATATGTACAATTTTTTACCTGTTTCATCATCAATATCTGTAAGTATGCTGTTCAGATGAATAATTAATAAACCACTCAGTTTAGATATTATATCAGAAGAGGCTTGTGGTGTTGGCAGGTCCATAATACCTTGTTTTTTGAACCCAAATAAGTTCATAGGCATGTTTATTTATTTCAAATCATGCTCTGTGCTTGGGCATTGATTGCCATCTTTCAAATCACAATGACCCCATGATAGAGTATGTATGCCACATGATAAAATGCATCTCTTATCATCATGTGGGTCCAGAGCCACTTTTCTTACAACATTTGTAGTCAATAAGTGATCCACACTCTGGATTCTGGATTCTGATGTTTTGATTGTGCTACATGATTTGAGACAATTTTTATAATCTTTAAATTAGAGCTCTTTTTCAGCAGTTACTCTGCCAATGCCCTTGGCTTTTTTGGCAACAACACCACTACATGTTTCAAAACTGTACATCTTGGCCCTTAACCCAGCAAATGCCACAATAACATCACCAAGTGTCTCATCTTTTAACTTGCCAGGCACCTTTTTGTTGTGGGGTTGAATTCTTGTATGTTCACTGGTATCAAAATATTCAAGCAATTCAGGCTGTGACATATCTTTATAAACATCTTCTGTTTGAATATCAAGAACAAAACTATCAGTGTCCATGTACATCAATTTTACATGATCCTTATAAAAAGGTTTCAACACATCATAATACAATTTTAACATGTGTAATTTGGCCAATTCCAATATCACAGCCCCTACATAAATAGGTTTATCAAACTTAATCTTTGTTTTTTTTCATGTTGAAAAGTGCCATATTTTCATCATAAATTCTTCTATAATTGAAATTAGGCTTTGCAACCAATTTTTTGCTCAGGCTGGGGTCAGTAATTATTTTAACATCGGTATGTTTTCTGACATTTTCAATTGTTTTGCCATACACAGAATTGACCATCAGTTTAAACAAGGCCTTATAAAATTGGCTCATTGCAGATGTTCGAAGCTCTGTATTTGTATTAATATATGGCTTCAACCATTTTAAGTGCCTGAACCTCAAAACTTTGCCAATTTTGGTCACTTGAACACCATGATGCATCAGGAACTGGAGGTTTTTGTAATATAAGACATAACCCTGTTTTGGTTCCAGTGTCATCATCAATTTCTTCTGTTTAGAGCCAGGTGAGCACTTAACCTCAGGAATTGGGGGCAGATCAGAAAAATTGTTGTGTAAATCATCAGGAATTGTCAGATCAACCTCTAAGAAGAGGCCATAGTTACTGTCATCAAAATCCTTAAGATTCTCAATATTGAAATCTTCGACCCATTCAAGCCCTGCATATGGCAGTTTATCCATCATAGCATAACCATACAGGCTGTTTGCATCTACATACAATATATAATTTGATTGCAGTGCTGGATTATAATCAGGAATATATTTGTTATTTGCTCTGGCATATCTCTGAGAGCATTGCACCATGCCCCCTCTTATACATTGCTCCATAAACAGATACATATCTTGATCTTGGATCAGATCCAATTGCTTTTTAGTGTTTAAAAACATTGCAGACCATGCTAGGCCCGGGGCACTGTAAAAATATATTGGATCCAGTTCATAATTTTTCATGGAAGATTTTCTGAATGCCTGCAATATATCAGCTAAGAGGGTCACATCAAGTTTTAAATATGCCATGTGATAATCACCAAATGTCTGGCATTTTAAATTGTTCCACATCAACTGGGCATGGTGATAATCATCATCAGTGATTCCAGATCCTCTGATTTTGCTGTAAAACTCTTGTTTTGGTGGCAGAGCACACTCATCAAATTTAGAAAAATCTGTAACATAGTCATATGGATATACACCCTTCCGCCTAATTAATTTCAGGTCCTGATTTGGAAACAAAGCACATGTGATTTTGAATTGATCATCAGATAATTGAGTGGCCAGTGTAGCCAGGCTAGCCGATAAAATTCTGTAAGAATCAAGAAATCTTATGTGAATAGGAACACCATTAACTTTAATTAATTTGCTAATAGCAATATATTTCTCATCATTTTCAGCTAAAATATTTAAATTCTGCTTGTCAAACCCCTCATATCTGATCAGATGATGGAAATCATAATTGGATGCCCCATCGCAAAATATTGGGACAAATTTTGGTCTCTGGATCTTAATATTACAGCTATTACACAGGGCCATTTTGAATTTACCATCTGTATGAGAATGGTGTTTCACCTTGATTTTTGTATCTGAAAATTCAGAATCACATACCGGGCATTTTCTGCATTGTTGAAATCTTCAATCTGTTTCTCTGTTAAAGGCAACATGGGTTTTGATTTTAATAAGATGTTAGATGCTATGTCATAGCACTCATTTTCTATTCTATGTGCAAATTTTTTGATGGCATCTGCTCCCATGTATGAATCTTTTTTACTAACTACACCATCCTGTACAATCACATAATAAAAGCTGGAAGGTTCATGTAGCTGGTACGGTGTAATTGAAGATTCTTCAGGATCTGGATTGCAGAATGCAAGAGGTTTGAGATTTGATTCAAAATCACAGACAATATATGCTGGGTGTTCCAACAAGGCTTCAAACTTATTGAATTTTGCATTTTCACTTGGCATTGGCATCACCATATGAACAGGTTTATAGTTGCCACAGTATTTCAGATGCTCAATTAACTTGTTTTTGGCAATTTCTGAATTCACTTTACAAACCCCTTTTATTATTTTTTTACCATCAAATACAGTTAAACATCTTCTGCACAACTTGAATATTCTATTAGATTTGTCTAGTTGTGTTCTCACTAAAGCTTCAAGATTATGTATCAGAGTATAATGGTGTGTATCACCCCCTTCAATTAAGAGCAGATCAATCGGAACAGCAGAATCATCATCAAATGTACTGATTCTGAGAGGTGCTATCAAACAATTGCCACGGCCAGTGGAACAAATAAATACATTAATAGATAATTGTTTGCCATTGATATGCCTGGCCTTTTTTTCAAATTTATCAATATTCTGAACAGACATTGGATATTCTAAACCCTCCATTGCCTCATCAAAATTGTGTTCATGTTGTTTGTAATAAGTTATTCTCTGAGGATTCCTTGAAACTGGAAACAAAGCAGCTAAAATACACCACAAAAAGCATTTATCATCATTATTTTCAATATTAACCACGGCTCTTTTGTTTTTAATATTGGCAGGTAATGGCAAATATGTAGATCCTTGTAATGGGCTGAATTCAGAAATATTAACATATAACTTGTGTGGAGAACCGCATAGGCTCCATCCAGACTCTTTTCCAGCAAATTCAGAGTGTTTAATATTTAATTGATCTATCAAACTGCTTATTATTTTGTCTGAATTTGCATTTGAATATACAGGTACAGTTTCTGTTATGTGGGGCTGTGTAAATTTTGTGCCATTTGGTTTCTTATATTGAGTATACAATTTGAGGGACAGCTTATAAGAGCCATTTTGTGCATTTAGAATTGCCTGCACATCAGGATTTACACTGTTCAAAAAATTCTTAATACCACATCTTGGCTCTGATACAAACCGATAATCCCTTAATTGGCCATTAAAACTGCTATGGATAGGTGGTTCATAGCGTGGCTGTTTTGCTGCTCTAGCATTAACAGGTGCTTCATGCTTCCTTTTCAGACCAGATGTAGATGGTTGTGGGGGCAATATTGATGACTGTGCAGAGCAAGTATTTTTATGTGTATATGTGAAGTATTGCATGCTATATTCTCTATGGCATTTGGGGCATATTTTTGTGGGAGTTCTGTATTTGTCTGGATTACAAATCTTTTGGTGCTTGGCCCAATTAGGGCTGGATATATTTTTTTTGCATTGATTACAATATTTTTGATTTGGCATTTTTGTTGTTGTTTATTATATACAATTTCTGAGGATTCAAATCAAAATTCTATGCTTAATAAAAAATATCAGTTGGGTTCAGCAGTGTGATTTGTGTGTGTGTGTGTGTGTATGTGTGTGTATGTGTGTTAATATTTTTGGCTTTGGTATTTATATAAAATTTCTTGGGATTCAAATCAAAATTATATGCTTAATAAAAAATATCAGTTGGGTTCAGTGCAGACAAAAAAACTGCATAGCTCTATGTCAATTAGTTCTTGAGATATTAATTATTTTGTATTTAGGAACCACTTTGGCCCCCCTGCCAAAAATTGGCTTTTATTGCATCAGTGTATATTGTCTCTATGACCTTACTTGGGTTATTCCACCAGACAAAAAAACTGCATAGCTCTATGTCAATTAGTTCTTGAGATATTAATTATTTTGTATTTAGGAACCACTTTGCATCTTGGCTTAGTTTTAAGTGCTGTGTTCAAAATAAAAATATAGTGGCTGGTAGCTATATCCAAGCCCTATTATAATTTTTGTTTCTACATTCTGTCACTAATTTTGATCCTAGGATAATTATATTTATGGGGGTGACTCTGCATGGCCCCCAGAGCAACATACTGAAATTTTGAAAAAAATCTATTATTTTATTTTTGCAATTTTCTCTAGTTTTGATCCTAGGCCAATTATATTCCTGGGGGTGGCTCTGCATGTTCCCCAGAGCAACATACTCAAATTTTGAAAAAATCGATAATTTTTTGAATTTTGGTTATCTCTGGAACCATAAATCCTAGAGACATGGGGTTTGTTGCTTTGGCCTGGACATGGCAAGATGCAACTTTTTGATCTCTATAATTTTTCAAAAATCTCTTGTTGTTCTCTAGATCTTGAATAACTTGCCTAATTTTCAAGATAGGAGCATGGGGGTTGCATATTTGAAGTTTAGAAGTTTTGTGAAAAAATCGATATTTTTTTGGATTTTGATTATCTCTGGAACCATGAATCCTAGAGACATGGGGTTTGTTGCTTTGGCCTGGGCATGGCAAGATGCAACTTTTTGATCTCTATAATTTTTCAAAAATCTCTTGTTGTTCTCTAGATCTTGAATAACTTGCCTATTTTTCAAGATAGGAGCATGGGGGTTGCATATTTGATATCTAGAGGCTGTTTAGAAGTTTTGTTAAAAAATCGATAATTTTTTGAATTTGAGATTTTTCAAAAACTATCAGTGCTGGAGACTTGAAATTTTGTAGGCATATTTTAGGCATAATTCTCTACATTTTTTGTCTCTATAATTTTCCTGATATATGCAATATTTAAGCTGTAAATATCTAATTTTTATAAATAGAATTTTCTGAAAAATGCAATATTAACAAAATTGTTAATATTTTGAAATCTATACATGCTAGGGCACTATAGCAGTTACTATACTTAAGATATCATACAATATCAAAAAAAGCATATTTTTGACAGGATTATGGACAACAATCTCACAGAAGTGCCTTTTATAAGTGTAGCCTCATCAATCTGAGGGGGGTCATACTTTCCGGAAAATTCCCGAGGGCATTTTTACAAAAATCTTGGATTAGACAGGGTTCCACACTTGAGCAATAAGCTCATATGCTCATGTTGAGCTAGTTTTAAGTGTAGGCAAATCTGCTTGAGGGGGGTTCATACTTTCCGGTCCTGGTTATAGCATCAACTACACTACTTACTTCCATGTTTAAAAGCAGCTAGTAGGTTCAGGAGGCTCAAAATTATGCAGGGTATCATCAAGATTAAATCAGAATTGAGGGTGAACTTGAGGGCTGCAGCTCCGGGCCTCCACAACGTATATATATTCCGGCCTGGCTATGGTTAAAATAATCTACAAATAAACAAATCTAAACATCATCTTAGCGTTACTTCCTCCAGCAACACAATATATTATTTCGACTTTTTAATTAATATTAGAATAATTTTATCAAGAAGACTTAGTTAGATGGGCAGGCCATGTGACACGAATGGCAGAGGAAAGAATAGTTTACAGGATTCTTGTTGTAAAACCTGATGGTAAGGGACCAGTAGGAAGGCTAAGACGAGGATGGAGGGATAACGTTGAGATGGACCTAAAATAAATCGGTAAGAATGGGAAAGATTGGATTGATCTTGCACAGGGTAGGGACAGATGGAAGGCTTGTGTTGCTGCAGCCATAGACCTTCGGGTTTAAGGATGCTATAGAGCAGTCATGTCCAACGCGTCGATCCCAATTGACCGGTCGATCTCGGGGCGTTTGTTGGTCGATCGCAGTTATGTATTGTAATTATACGAATATACGTTATTTGAATTCAACTTCTATAATGTATAATGGCTGAGTAGGTACAGATTTTTGCAAAGATTAACGATTAATAGTAGCTCACTGCCTGTTGTGACAACAAAAAGTAGATCACTGCTTGATTGAAGTTGGACATGCCTGCTATAGAGTATAATATAATTTTAATTAGCTCTGCATTGAAATTCCAGAAGTGTCCCTTTTCTTCATTACAATTTTTATATACCTGTCATCTTCAAATATCAATATGGTATACGAAATATCAACTTTATATTCGTTCTACTAATAAGAAGGAATCACAACAATTACTACAATACCGAAGTAAATACATTTTAATAAATCAGTTATATATCAAAAAAGCTACAGAATTATTCAATTGCTAATGAGTGGCTTATCCTATTTAGAAATCCTCGTTACACACATAAATTTTGTCACATGAATCAGCCGAAAATGTAAACAGAATCTGTAGATGCAGCTGAAGTAATGAAAAAAAGTAATGTCACGAAGTATATACGTAGAAGACGATTTTGTTAGTTTGTTTTAAAGCCCACTTTTATGCTCAGATAGGCTAATCGAGACTAAACCTACAGTTTAACGTGTAGTCCGAACCCGTGTGCATTGTGCTTCCACCAGAGGGGGAGTCGAACACAGGACCTCTTCATTATAATACGACAGCGTTATGCCATTGGCGGAAAAAATATACAGGAAGAACTCGCACAAAACGTGGCATTTTATCACCACAGAAGATGCGTCTATTTTAAGAGGGTGATTGCCTGAGACAAATACTTGAGACTTTCGGAAAACAATGTCATTATTCACGGAATTAGCTGCCTTTATCCACTAATGAAACGCTGTGCAATTGAAACCACCACCTCAACTTTCTAAGAGCTATGGACTAATGAAACTCGATTTTTGGAAGAGTAAGTTGTGGTTGTGTTGTTTTATTTAAAGTCATATTTCTGCTAATGTTGATAATGACGACGATAAGGTTCAATGGTGATAAGATGAAAGTAACGAAGGGGCGAAAACAAACATGCTGACACTCAAAATACAAACCCTCATAAATTATTACTTTGACAGTGTGACTCGTTGCCCTTAAAGAATAAAGTTTCCAGGGTATGCTGCACAGGATAGAGGTTGACATTCTTGTGTGTTCGAAATAGTCACCCCATACAACCCAATGAAAAATAGATGAAGTATTACCGGTACGATGATCAACTTCGATGAATTCCTTCTGTCCTAAATCATTTTGTTACCTCAAAAAATATGTTCATGTAACCATACGTGTATTGCTTCTCCCGCATTAGTAATATGACAGTTCTTCAGAATACGAAAAGCAACTTAGCTAATAATCTCTTAAATTCTGAACAGATGTCGCAATCTTACTTGTTTATTACTTATGACGAGTGATATTTTGTCAAAATAGCCTTTCATTAGCTTAGGGATACTTAATGGACAATGAACATTTTTTTCCGTGTGTGTTTTAAATCATTCCTAATAAGACGTTCATTTTAATCCAAACATTCAGTGGCGGCGATTAGGAGGAGCGGGAAGTAGGGGATGCAGTTCCCCAGCCACATTTTGCCACTTTTTGCCCCCGCACTATGGCCTCTTGATGCTAAGCCTTTTCTACCAAGAAAACGTATATTCAGGGGTGCCCACAGGGGGGGGGGGGATTATGGCGCAGGCTGCGCCTTTGAGATACTTCGGGGGATTTTTTCCCTTCAAATAATGTAAAATTGAACATTTATATAATTATATATTTCCAAAACACAGGTAAAAATTTTACACCTTAAATTCACCATATTTAATCCATTAGATGAAGAAAAGAAAGTGTTTAAGGTCATTATTGAAGGTGCAAGGGAGGGGGGATAAATATCCATCTCTCATATATTAGGCCTTAATTGACACGTGGGTTCTAGGGGGAATTCTGAATTAAACGTTGGCGAGGACAGTATTCAACTGTAAGTCTTAGATTATGGCGGGTATTTTAGTTAGAGGGGCATTGAGCATTATGGTATCCAATTATTGTGTATTACTATTGTCTTAGAATGTTGCAGAAATTCTGGTGTGGAGACTGAGAATTAATTTTTTGGAGGAGGCAATATCCAGTCTTCAACATCAACAGTAAGTCTAAAATTGGCATGGACATTTTTGTGGTAGGATTGAGTATTGAATTTAAAGGGGGAGATAGGAAGCTCTTGATAAAGTGTTAAATCTTAGATTGTCAAGGGATTTCTGCAGTGAAGAGAGAGTTTGAACATTACATTTTGGAGACTGCATTTAGCGATATGGTATCCACACGTTTTCGACCCCGAACGTGCCAAAACAGAAGTTGGAAAAGACTAAATATCCCGGGATCCTAAGAAAGTATTGACACCCCGTTAAATTAATATTCTTGAAACCCTGCAAAGAAATGGATGTAAAAATGTTCTTGCTTGCTTTGCTCGCAATAATGTGTTTGTTACAACAATGCGTGTTTGGAGCTTTACTGAGGTGGATGTGAATTTTTATGCTATGGCTGCATTACAAGACATGAGCGATATTCTCCATATTCATGAGTAACATCACTTCTTAAAATATAGTGCTTAGTGTTGGTATACTGCTTACTTTAAAGCAGGTGCATCATTTGTAACAAAAAGCTAAGGAAAAAGTTACTTTCGGTGTAGGGAAACGATATAGTTTCAGGGCGCAAATGATATGATTTGGGGGGGGGGGGCGGATGACATGGACGTGATTTTTGTGGGGATGCGCCATTGGCCTTGGGGGGATGGACACCTGCGTATATTGTCCTTGCCCCTCAAATGTTGGCACCCAATCGCTGCTACTACAAACATTCAGATAGGTTTGTCAGTTGTACAAACTTTCTATCATTGACGCCGAATACATAAAATCAAGTATGTGCCTTGTATTTGTAACACAAGCTTAAACGTAATTCACATTTATTTCACTGTATTAACATGCATGAAAGAATTGGATTAGAATGTATGGCTGGGGTATGGTTGCGCATGTGTAAACACTCCCTTAAAATAATTGTGTCCATCAGAGACAAAACGAAAGGAAATGGAACAAGATGCGAGAATAGATTAGAAAAGAATAAAGAGGAAAACAAGGAAAGGGAAAAGAAGTAAGAGGAAAATCGGGAGTGTAAGAGAGAGGGGGATCCATACGTCTTATGTACACATACATGGTCTTAGATTTATACTGCCCACCCTAATCTATCACTATGAAGCTTCTGCCCACCCGGTCGAAAATTTCTGGCGCCGCCCCTGGAAGAACACCTCCAAGATTATGAGGTTCGTGTTTGGTGCGTGATTTCTACTATGTGTATCCTATGACCCAATCTTCTTTTGCAGAACGATCAACTCGGATGTGTGCCTGCAGATTTTTCGCCAGTTCTAGGCACACCTAACCCACTGTGAACGGCATAATTGATCCTTTCAGCAACATCGTGACCTGCATACTTCCCGCATCTCTATAGCTACTTTTTCGGCAGCATTTCCGCAACAAAATGACTGTTACCATGGAATTACTGCCACCACAATCGCCTGACTTAAAACAGTGCAACTATTTCTTATCGGGTCATTTAAAGAGTGTATTAGAAGGATTCTAAATGAAATGAAGTTGAACATTGAAAAGGCAATAAGAAGAATCGATCCCATGACGTTGCAAAGAGTGTGCAAGAATATGCTGAAACGATCACAGACGTATATTGACGAACAAGGTGATCACTTTCAGCATCCTTTGTCAATGTCAGTACTAAACCTACTATTTTTTCTCTTCAGCACGTATAGGAGCCCTCTCAATGGAGGATGTATACTTTCTTTTGCGATACCCTGTACTTGGAAAATGAACTAAATAAATACCTGTATGTTACACACACATATGTATTTCAGAAATATTCAATTTGACAGTCATGTCTTGTTTTGACCTATCATTTAAATTTCAAGTGCTGAATTGTTGTCAACTTCAACCCGAAACCATTCGTACCTATAAATTCAGGAATATTCTATTTGTGTTGTCATTTCTTGCTTGCACTTATAATTTCACAAATTTACCACGGCAATTACAAATAATATGCCTGAAATATCATTGTATTTCTCTTACATTTCATATTGATGTGTTGCTTTGCTCCTGAGTTTCTTAGGGCCTCCCGATGGCATAGTGGTAGCGTCGTCTGCTTGTAATCAACGGGTCCCAGGCTCGATAACCGGTGGAGGCACATAGTGGTACGGATCTTACTTTAAACTCTAGGTTCATTCCGGATTAGCCTTACTGTGCAAATGGTGATCTAAAATCAACAATGCTCTGTTTCTTATTGCAACTGAGCAAAGGAAATGAATATTTATAGTCCAGAAGACCTCCCAACATATTGTGTAATCGTGCAAGCGCATACAAACTAAGACATAGCAAACCCAGCATAGCAAATACATACCTTCACGCGTTCATTTAAATTATTGCATTTCTTCTTTTTGTTGGTCGAATCTTCGGTAAGGCATGACTACGTGTTAGTTTAACTATGCCACTCCATCTACAATTTACAATTACTTGAGAACCACTTGACGTATTACAAATGTAACAAACGCCATTCTTCATGATTTTTTCGTACTTTCAAATTAGCTGAAAATAAAATGGGGTTTCCATTTTTTTTAAAAAACAAACTAAGTTTGTGTTGAATATCGTACTTCCATGCGTAGTTGAATGTAATGTGTCCACTAATTTCATGAGCCCCTCTCATACCTATATATCTCTAAAAGAAGATTTTCAATATTTATTGTTGTTTACGAAATAATTCCGGTGGTAATTTTAAGTGACTCGCCCTGTATAGCAAATACACATTACAACTCCAAGGAGGATGTTATTTCAGGTGCATAATTACACTCCATTTGCATGTAATTAATGTGTACAACTCTTGTATTCTACCTGGAATTCGTGTGCTAAGTAATCATATAATTATTGATAATAATGATGACTGGACATACATCTGGATCTGCTCATCAAATGTCAACAAATTTACCCTGAAGCAAATTGACTATGTCCAACCAGGAACGGTTGGTAGCGAAATGGTGAGTTAAGTAATCGAGGTGATAAGCTACGGAGAGGATTATTTATACCTTTATTTAGAACAATTGCTTAATAATTGTATTTTTCTTGTCAGTAAATAAGTGTGTGTGTGTTGTGTTGTGTAGTCAAGTAGGCCTACAGGGAACGACTATGTCGCTGAAGATCTGATTACTTGTTAATTCATTAAAAAATTTTATGAAATTGAACATGAATTTAAGTCAGGAATCCAGACTTAGCACGGATTAAATGCCTCGTTCTCGTTCTCGTCTCCAATTACAAAAGCCTATTTTCTTTTCTGTCGGACGTCTGCAATTTAACTTCAGATACATTCTTGCTCGTTCTGTTTGCGTCTTGAACGAAATGTCTTGCTCTCCTTGGGATTGTCCCAATTATTGATACCAAAAATATTAAAAAGTAAAGTTGCATTCAATAGGAAGTCACTTGTTTATTGATTATATTGTTTGCAAATTATGAAACATATCGTTATTATGTGGGTGCGCATCTGTGCCTGATGATCACACGTTTTTATTTAATAGTCCCTCACGCCGCTGGTTTCAAACTTCGCGGCTATGAAAGATGGTGGCATATGTATATTAGAAAGCATTCTAAACGTATATCCTGCAATTACAAGAAACAAAGTGAGTTACTAGTGTATGACGACAGTGTAGGACAAAATTTCAGGAAAAGGTACTAACATTCGTAAGTTGTACAAACAATTTGTGACTCACTTTTTATGGAAATGATGAGACAGGGACATTTCTGAGGATTCAATTCAAGTTTCCTCTGGCGACACCACATTAGTACTTCTGTTAGTGCTTGCTGTAAGATTAAAGAAACATGTTCTGATGAGATTTCTTCAAAGAGTATACAGTCACCACCAAATAAAGGCACATTTGTAAGGAGAGAAGACAGTCTGTCAGGAAGTGGTAGATCATCCATGTACAGAAGGAACAAATGTAGGCCTAAGAGTCTTGAGGGACAAAACAGGAAGAAAGCTGGACGAGACAAGCTACGTTCTTGCATGCGAATCTGGATTCATGAAGAATTATATATGCTTAATTTTATCAAAGGCTTTTCAAATTTCGAAATATACCCAGTCTTCAAAACACTCTTCAAGCGCAGAAGACGGAATCGCCCTGAGTTCCTTTTGAGAATTTCCATTAATGGATTCAATTGATTCAAAACGCCTTCCCCGAAGTGGTAACTTGACTCGCGGAAAGAGAAAAGAAAATCTCACGGAGCCATATCTCGAGATTATGGGGCTTGGGCGAGGACATGTGTTGCGTTTTTGGCCAAAAACTTGCGAAGAAGAGTCGACGTGAGCTACGACGCATTATCATGGTGCAAAATCCAAGAATTGTTTTTCCATAACTCTGGTCTTTTCCGGCGAATATTCTCACGCAGACGCCTCATAACGATCACATAAAATTCTTTATTCACTGTTTGTCCCGCTGGAAGGAATTCTGAGTTAACAACATCACGATAATTAAAGAAAACAATGAGCATGACCTTAATTTTTGAGCGACTTCGGAGTGTTTTATTGGGTTTTGGTTCATTTTCGAAGTGCCATTTCGAAGATTGTTGACTTGTTTGCATGTCATACTCATACACCCATGTCTAATCACCACTTATGATGCGTTTCATGAAGATTGAGTGACTAGAGTCTCGCGAAATACTATCATCAGAAACATCCCTGCGACGTGCTTTTTGCAGGAAATTCTGTTTCCCGCAGACTTTGTACTGTACTGTAGCTATAGTGTATTTAGCCCTATGCCCTTTAAATATCCATAATAAAGTGTTTTGTTGCTATAAACGGAGTTTTAATTCACTTTTTATTGTTCTTTAATTTATTTCAGTTAATCCGGACTTTCGTTAAATCCGTCAACTTATCTCCCCCATTAGTCCGGATTGACGAGGTTTTACTGTAACATATTTTAAAACACAACTCTGCTCAACAAATGTCATGTTTATGGCTTTAATGGTTTATCACAAGATTGAAAGTTAAAAGTAAAAGTAAAAGTAAAACTAGTATTCATTATTAATCCTTCATTCCTCATAGCCATATTTCAATAACAGTGTAGATAAATTTATGATGGGTATTTGCTACTTCATAAAATTCACTGAATATTATCAATATACCTAAACATTTTTAAGATACGATATGCTACGAGAAGCCCATTGTTGCACGTCATTGTCATACAGTCCGTTATATCCAGTTCAGTTATGTTATACTGAGCTATTGTTTTGTAGATCTAACAGTTCACCGATTTGCCTTTGTAGATCTGTTAGTTTCTAAAGTAATGGTAGCATGACAACAATGAATAATTGATATATGCATTGATAGACAGGTTGTGAAACATGAACTTAATACAGGATCCACATTCACTCTGTTCAGTAATAGGTTTTTACACAGCTCTCGCATACACAATGGTTTCCCCATGGACGCACACAAGTTATACGATACGTTCAGATGCTTTGTTTCTCAGCATTCAACTGTGTTCACAATCCCCTCCAATCTAGATGAGTACTGTCGAGCCATGAACGTCCAACTAAGTTTTCAGCTCCGCCAATCAATATACTAAAAAAGGCTTAGTTTCTGTCAGTACGTCTTAATAATGTTGAAATCGATGTCATCATCAATACAATTCGTGGCATGTAGATATGTAACAAAAAAAAAACATGTGGCGACTACTCTTTAGCCTTTCTCAGAAATGTGTCAAACAATATTTTTTGGTGAAAGGAGGATTGTCTGTGTCGATTAACGAGTAGGACCCTGGAGGAAAAAGCCAGAAAATTCATGGAAAGGCCCGACATTACGACATGGCGGAGTAAATATTTACGAACAATAACACGATTTCGTGAAAAGAATTGCACACGCCCGTGTTCTGACAAAACAGCATTTTTGTTTGAAAGATATGTAGGGAATTCAGAAATATTTTACTGGTGCGATACCCGATGCAAGTTCGACACATAGGTTCATTGTTGTTCAAGCAGGATGCAGTAATTGGTTCATTCCCAACGAAAATCTGATTATTATAAATGGCAAAATGAACAGTCCGAACTTTGAAAATTGGCTGAATGAGAAGGTGATTTCAAATGCACCACATGTCGATTGTAATAGACAATGGTCCTAATCAAGCTGTACAGGTCAGGTCTGGTAACATGGCTGACAAATCGTAATATCCCGTGTGTCGAAAATATGCAGGATGTCGAACTGCACGAACCAACCTCCGTGGCGGAGGCGTTGTCACAGCACGCTACGACGCAAGGGATTTCGGATTCGAATCCAGATCTATGGACAGATGTTCTTTATAGGTTCCTCTTCATCAATTTCATCATTTCATCACTCGTCCACATCTTCGCTTTTAGCCAAAAGTGCCAGAAAAGCGAAGAAAAATAAGCCAAATCAATCGAACTGCCCGAAATAATTTAGGTTAATTAGCCACAAGGAAAGAATTCTTCAGAAAATACACTGCAGTAGTATGGTCATACAGTACTCTGTTTACCACCTTATGCATGCGATCTTGATCAGTTTCAAAATTCAAATACTTAGAAGCAACACTAACAAATGAAAATGACATTACATAGGAAATAAAAACAGACATAATTCAGGAAATGAGTGTTGCTTTTCTCTTCATAAACATTTATCTTCTCGTATAATATCATAGAAACTAAAAGTTCAAATATAGAAACAGTAATTTTGCCTGTAGTATTATATGGATATGAAACTTGGTTCATTACATTAAAAGAGGAACATACATTAAGAGTATTCCAAAATAAAATCCTTAGAAAAGTACTTGTACCTAAAATGGATGAAGAGACAGGTAAGTGGACAAGGTCACATAATTTAGAACTGCATAATATGTATTCGTCTCCAGATCTTATTAGAATAATTAACTCAAGAAGACTTAGGTGGGCAGGCAATGTGGCACGAATGGGAGAGGAAAGAGACTTACAGGAGACTTATTGGGAAACCTGATGGTACGGGACCTGTAAGAAGCCCAAGGCGAAGATGTAGAGATAATAATTTCAGATGGATATAAAGGAAATCGGTAAGGATGGAAGAGATAGGATTGATCTTGCCCATGATAGGGACAGATGGGAGGCTTGATTGCTGCAGCCATAAATCTTCTAATTTAACGATGCTAGAGAAATAGTTAGTTATGCATGTGATCTGAACAGCATTGAGTTAGTTTGGTCTGAAGTGATAATATATGTAGATCACTGTCAGTCTCTCATCTCCGCGATCATATTACACACAGCGCTACTTCTTGTGAGCAAGAGGACCGGAAATGGCACTGAGCGTACGAGATTAACTGGACAAGGAGTGGACTACTGGGAAAAGGAAGGATTGTTGGAAATCGAGATTGAAAAATAATATATTGGCTTTGGAGCAGAAGATGGCTTTTAAAGTTGCTTATTTCACCTCTAGATAATACACTCTTGTTAAATTCACACTTTTAAATTACGTTGTTGACTAGAATGTTCCAAATATGTCTGTATTACTTTACTTCATAGAGAAATAAATGTATTGTAAATGGAAGTCAAAATACACATGTTGGGCCTATTATGCGCCATCTTTGAATGTATGTAATTCCAGACACTTATGCCAGTGTGAGTGTACAATTTGCTGGTGATTATTATTAGATACCAGAGATGTTGCTCGGATGAAAAAAACATATTATCTCTGGCGACAAAGCGTAGAATGGACTGCTGTGAAACTAAAGAAAGGAGAGAAATTTTGCCAAATCCAAACAACAATGTGAGATCTTATTTACGAGTACCGACACAGTGCTTCATTTACCTCATTATCTCTTTCCAATAGGTTATTTTCGAATCTGGTTATGTATGTTTCCTCATGGGCGTATCTTGGAACCTAACTTTGAGGGGGCAAAATTGAACTTGGAACAACTTGGAATAATGTTTACTAAGTCATCATGATTATTATATTACTTCCAGGTTGCTATTAAAACAGTTTTGATTACGCCTAGTGCTTGGATAATAAAGTTCTGTGGCGAAATAATCGCCTTCTGAGATATTAGCAACGATTATTTTCCATACTGGAAATGTTTCGAGTTTGTGTTTGTTAAAGATATTATGAAAACAGTAAATTAATGTAAATAATTAATATCTGAAATAAAAAGAACAGGAAAACGTTTCACTTTTATTTTCAATGAAGCCAATTTTCACAGTCACACAAGAAAAAATCGATGTCACAGTACAGAAGTCTTCTTTGTGCTTCACTGGTTCTTCATATTACTGCACACAGAGCTTACGATTTTCAACGTAAAAAGCGCAATTTGAGTACCTAACCGCATCTTCAATGTTGCTCAATTTCAAGATAAACATAGGGCCCAGCGGTGATTCATCTGGTATACACTTTATTATTTTCATAATAAACAGTTTCAGAGGAAGTATTTTGAAACCAAAATAAATAATCTCTTCATAAGGTCGATAATTTAAAATGAATTAGTGTACAACCATAAGTACCAAGTTTAGTAACTAAAGATTCGTGGTTTACTTAATCAAAGGTTTTAGAGAAGTGTGAATTAGTTAATTTTATTTTAATATGAAAACAAAGTCTGGAACAAGACTGAAAATCTAGGACACTAAATCACTGATTTGTCTCGATTTTACATAGGTATGTCTCTTTCTTGGTCCGAACTCTACAAGTCTTGAAGGGCTGATTTCATTCTCGTTCTCGTTCTCGTATAGAGTTTTAGATGGGCATATAGATCTCGGTGTTGGTACAATCTCTAGATAAATGTGGCCAAGAGGCTTTATTTTTAATTTTATTAATTATTTATTTTATTAATTTTAAATGCAATTAGAAATACTATATCTCTCCGTAAATAGAGTAGCGAATTTTTTCCTGTTTTGCCCACGTTTAAATATTGCCTATGGTGCATGACTTTCTTTACACGACAAATTGGAGTACTAGCAAAGCGGATCTCAAAAGGAAGTGGTGAGATTGGACTGACAAAGATAGTACATTATGTATATGCTTTCGCATATAAACCTTTGATGACAATTTTTACTATGGGCCTCCCCCATAGCGCAGTGGTAGCGTCATTGCCTTGTAATCAAGGGGTCCCGGGTTCGATACCCGGTGGAGGCACAAGTGGTTCGGATCCCACTTTAAACTGTAGGTCCAGTCCCGATTAGCCTTACTGTGCATAAAGTGGACTTAAAACACCAACCAACTCAAGAACAATTTTTACTAACTTTGTATGCAAACAAACAATACTTATTTACATGTGCATCACACGCATTCACACATATGTAGAGTGTAAATTTAAGCAATAAATAAAATACAGTGTTTATTGGATTGTACTGTTGTGCTTTTATTATGAGATTTACAGTTTTCTCTTTCTAACGTGTCCACTTTACCTAGGTTGCTTGGGCAAAAGAAGATTTCATATTGAATTTCTACTACTTCATTTACTTAATGATTAACTACATTTCATAAAGTTTTTTTTAAAAAAATTTGGGTGAGTGTACTGAATTGATTACACAGAGCTATTCACAGAGAAATTTACATTTTCAAAATTGCAATCCTCAGCTTGTGTTCAGAATTATAAAAAATCCCATACGAATATGGAGAGAATAATTCTGGAAAATGTATGTGTTACATCCACAGTCATAAGTGCTCTCTATAGAAGCCCCTTGTCACACAGCAGATATCCAGTCTGTATTCAAATTCTTCCAACACTCGCACCAGCACCGATTTCTGCCACAGCTGCCCGCATACAACCCTGCAATTTCAATATGATTTCGTGAAGTGCAGGTGTGTACAATTCTTGACAAACTCCCACAAAAAATATACATATCATAGGGGTCAAGTCCGGGGATCAACGGGGCCATTTCATTAACTCTAGATTGCCAGCTGCTTCGCTGTTGTAGCACGATATCGAGGAACGCACGAACATAGTTGTGAAAGTGTGGTGACCACCGTCCCGTTGGGAAATAAAATTATCACTCCTCTGTTGTAATATTTGAATAAGACATTTTGGAAAAAGTGGTTACGTGGCGTCACTGACAGGTGCTACGGTTGCCAGCGGTCACCGAAATACAGGTTTATTTTTAATTTATCCTTCAAAAACACATAGCATATTAGCACATCTCAATAACAACACAAATTATAATCATTTCAAAGTGTCAATTTCTTCTTTACTAAACCTGTATTTGTGGCAGTTTGAGCGATATATGATATCCACATTGATAAGCAATAACCAACTTACTTACGTTTTCCGCTTTGCTATATTCTCCCCTATCATTAATAATATTATCATATGGGCAGTAGATGTATACATCTATAATTTATGCATTTTATCTATTCATTAAAGTCCGTTCTCTCACTTTAATAGGTAAAGGTACCCTGTGTCATGATAGCATATGGAATGATGTAGCGGTAGAGCTACATATATTTTTGGACTCGGCCATACTTGAGATGATGTGATCACCATCATTCCCGACCGCCTTTACCCCCTCCCCCGTGGTTGTCCCCAAGTACCCACTGATATTATACCCTGTCCCAGCTAACCGTAGAGCAGGGCCGCGCATGGCGGTAGAGGAGGAGGAGGAGGGAAATTGAATGGTGAAAGCACAGCGTTACCAACCGTACGGTCCTGACCGTACATGTACGGAAATGTCATGGCATGCACGTACGTACGGTCCAGACCTTAGTCTTTACGGTAAATGAACGGCTTATCAAAATTTACACTTGCTGTTATATCCGAAATATTTCCCTAAGAAATTCTTAAACCAAGACTACGGACATTGAGACAAAAATACGGCATCTTTGCCATGTGCGTACGGTATTGTCGCTATCCAACGTTTGCAACGCTTTGCATGGAAATCGGGTAACTTCCATTACGCAATCCCGTTTCTCCCACTGTTCATTGGTGGAGCCGTCTAGCGGCACTACTTGCGCAGAGACTTGTTCTCATTCGCCTGGTATATATAAAAATATATTACCTGATACAGGGTATAGGCTGAGCTGGCCTCAGAGCCGCGCACTCACTCTCATAGAAAACTGTTAAGTAATTTAAACGGTTTCTTCATTCTTTCTGATGAATGATAACAAGTATTTTGTAACCAGAAGAATTGCAAAAGAACTCGATTACTTCCCTTATTTCCTTGTTGCTTCTATAATTTACATTAATGCTTGCACGTTTTATAGCTTTCTCCTTTGCTCGTTCAAAGTGAAAGCGTCGTTTCTCTAATGGCACTTCCAGAACTTAGTCCAAAGGGATCCCAGTGACAGCTGATTGGTTCACAAAGGACTTGTTGCTCTGCTTCCTCGCTTAATGAGAAAATTGGAGCTGTCATTTGCCACTGGTTTTAGACTGGATACAAAGCGAGGGCAAATACAAAGGAGAAGAATTTTATAACTCCCATTTTCTTTACTCCAAGAGCGCTTCTGAAAATGTAAACCGGTAATTTTCAGCACAGTACAGGATGTCCGAAAAATAATGCACCTCTTTCTTCTACTTTGTTTTCGTTAACCAGTGTTCAAAGAACCATGTCCTAACAAGCACTGATTTCAACTAGTCTCCATAAGTTTCACTTCAAGTACCCATCGAGCCAGTGGTGGCTAGTGGTCTGACTCTATAGGTGTGCACTTCAGTCTCGCATCGAGAAGAAATGTTGTACCACCCCTGTCAAATAATCGCATCCTTTTTTTTCACAATGATGTTAAATGTATTGGCAACCCAGTTATGAAAACCTTTCCCTGAAAATGAGACTATGACAGAATTATATTTCAGGATTCTTTTAACACGGATTTTTTTACACATTTCAAATATTTCGGAAATTTTCCAGCCAATCACGAGAAGAGCGATGGTATTGTGCAATATGTAATTCAGCATTCGATAACCTGACAAAATCACTCAAAACAGAGAAATATCGATCTGCAATATCTATACTATTCTCGATTTGCTAAATATTTCGTAAAACATTCCCCTCCCGCTTCGTTGATGTTAATGAACATGGAGATTACTAACATTGGCGTACACCAAAGAAGTCGGTCCAACTACCACACGCAGGAGTTCAGTTGTAATCTATCTAGCTGTTATTTTCTTCTAATGACAGACTGATCGAACCAAGCAAATCAAGCGAAATCAAGAGAATTATAAATCTTAAAGAAAATTACAGTACTCACTCAACCCACACAGCTCTGCTTCGTACTTCAGAATTTTTCCTTCCCTTCTGTCGTATCGAGATATTACTGCAGTTGCTACAGGCCTTGTAGCTAACTTCACTCCAAAACAATAACAAAGTTAAGTATTAAGTATCTTCTTTCGCTACATACAGTTTCCGAAATGAAACACTTTGCAATGAAACAGGAACGACATTTTGACTGAGCTAAATAATATTGCTACGCAGTAACAGGCACAAAATGCCAAACAGCTGAATTATTGATGTACGCTCCCTCCGCGCTGGTTGATAATTCGGCTACTGCACCACACCGTTTATTTTGTCCAAGATGCACTAAGCAATGACAATACCAGGCATGTATAAAACACCATTTTCGCTATTAGTAGCCCCCTCCCCTTCCCCTTTTTTCTTGCCTCTGCCATGCTCGGAACAGGATGAGAGGGGCAATATACAATCGAAATTTTCCTTTTCTAAAAAAAATCACTTAATTTGTAATGATGTATGGGTTTCCTCGACTCCGTCACACGGTCTCCAATGGAATGGGTTTTCAACAATACATTTACTAACACACCGACCGTTGCGTTCATGGGTTTCCTTATGATGCAATATCCCAAGGCACGGCGCCTTAGCCAGAAGACCCAATCAGCGTCCTCTACGAAAGTGCTGCAACGGCGTCAGAGGGAACGAAACTCGCATTATGCGAACGTGCGTCGGTCTACGCGGGTTGATATCACGCTTCTCCACCACTTCTCTTGGTGAAGCGGTGTAGGAAAAGTTGATGTTTCGAAGGAGATCGAGTTCAATGAATAAGTATAATAATAATTATTCTCATTACAGATTTATTTGGATGTGGACGTGCGAATAGGCAGAAGCAGATACTGCACCGAGAGCATGCGACCTGTTTGTGTAAAATGGTGGTGGTTAAGCAACGGTGTTGTGTTATAGAAGTTGCGAAAACCACGCCCGTGATCAGAGTTCGCCAAAGCTTTCGGTGTCAGTTACGGTTTGGTCCATCTGATAGGAATTTCAATAAGCGTTGGCATACGTAAGTCCTCTACAAAGATTGCCTGTGGAAAGACAAAAGCACTCCACCATGATTGGTGAAGGCAGTGGAGAGAGTTCAGCATGCCTTGCAGAAACTTAAAAACTTAAACACTTAAAAAACAACTTATAAACTTAAACAAGTAAGAAGTATTAAAGATCTTGGAGTAAAGATTGATTGCAAACTAGCGTTTCATGAACATATATCTCATGTAATAAATAGTGCGTATAGATCTTTGTGTTTACTAATAAGAAACTGTAATTTTAGCAGTACTACTTCTATTAACCTTCTTATAGTGCAATAGTTAGAAGCAAACTAGAATATGCATCTATTGTTTGGTCGCTAATTTACAATAACCACATAAAACAAATAGAACAAATATAGTTTCTGAGATATCTAAATTACAAGAGGTACGTACATACAACATGTCTGCATACGCAAACAGAGTTTCGTATGTCTTTTTACGGAAGGAAAATCTCCTTTATGACACACAGCAACAGAAGAGAATTAGGACAACAGATATTACTTTTTAAAATTATAACTGGGTTTTTGGATAATACAGAGTATCTTCACCAAATATGTCTCAATGCTAGCACATGTTATTTAAGAATAAGAAATTTACGCCATTGGTGACCAGTAAGAGGTTATCTAATGTCTAATACTGCATTCCTGATTGTAAAGTTCCTGTCTGGAAAATAATGGCTGAATAAATGCGATTTGAAGGATCAATATATCGATGTTGCTAATTATTTCATAGATCGTTACGATTTGCCCCAAATGGCACAAATCTGCCATTTTTGTAATATGGATCAAAATTTCTGATCCATTATTTACAGCAACACGAATCTAGTACGTACAACCAAACAAAATTTAACTTGAATCGAGATATTTCCCTTTCGAATGGAAATGTTTAGATTACGGATATCAGAAACCAAACTCTATGTCAAAACTGTTGCTTTAAAGCAGTACATGCATGCAAATCGTACCCATCCAGTGGTCAATTCACAGAACAAAGGAAGCCTTTGTTGTAGAGCATTAACTTTAGCCTTCCCAATTCCCCGTCGCGTCCCGCAAACTTCCATTTATTAATGCCTTCCCCAAGTTATAATCTCAATTTCGATTGTTTCACTATACAAGAGAAACAAGCATTAATCTTATCGGAATACAGTTAATACCATGATTTTTATAAAACGTATACCGCAGTTATATACGGATGAATACGAATCTTTGATTTCTATTTAGAGTCAAGCCCAGAAACCATACATAATACCATTTTCTTTGGAGAAAACACGCTGATATGTACTTTGGAAAAACTTAAATCCTAATTACACTTGGCAAAAGTGTACGACTCCACATTCTAAATCAACACTGTAGAATTTCGTTCAGTCTTGAATACATTTCCGTGACCTACAGGGTGTTTCCGTGATTACATTACAGAATTTCAGGGATGATGGAGGAGGACAAAATAATCAACATGAGATAAGCTGGTTGGTTGATTTGGTGTTTTAAGCCCACTGTATGTACAGTAAGGCTAATTGGGACTGGACCTACAGTTTAAAGTGGGATCCGAACCACTATGTGCCTCCACCGGGTATCGAACCCGGGACCCATTGATTACAAGGCGACGACGCTACCAGTGCACCATCTGGGAGCCCCAACATGAGATAAGCAACCCCAGCCCGCAAACACCTCGTTAAGAAAATATAAGCCAAAACCATTGTCGGGAAACACAAACACGTAGGGCAACCCTTCAAAGAGTATTTAGGTCGTGAACTTGCGGTACTGACAGATATGGTTCTTTTTATGGACAAAAGAGACAATGGACTCCAATCCGAAAACCGGTCAATCAATACATCTGTTGAAAGAAAATAACCACAATTATCATGTTATCAAAAAGTCGCAGAATGTAAAACCAACAAAACTATTGGAAATCAGATCGCTTTAAAAAAACGAAGAAGAAGAAGAATGTGATGTTGAAAGAATAGAAAAATTTGGATCTTTTGAGTTGACACTAGGATACACCTTAGCTCTAATATTTCTAACACAAGGATCGTAAGGCACGCATTTCCACAGGCATCTTAAGTATTAATTAGAAAAATGAACATCATTGTTCATGTCACACATACATAACAATAGTGATTTGAAACAATCAAAAGTATCTTGTTATCACATGTAATTCCACAATTCTACCTAAAAACATATTTAGGTGCATTGCAGTAGAACTTCTTCATCTTCCCTTATTAGGCTATGAGTAAATAACGTTGTTACATTTGAATTTTGTAAGATCTGCTGTTACTGTATATTTATTTTCAAAATGTATCCTTTTTGTATTGATTGATTTCGTGTTTGTTATTTTCCCATTGATGCATTTTATTTGTTTGTTTTCGTGTTATTGTTTGCGTTCTTGAACTTATACTTTTTGGCGATGAAAAGAAATTGTTTACGATACCAGAACTTCAGCATCGGAAAATGAAGACATTTCTGGAAAGATCAATGCTGTTATTGAAGACGTTGTCATGACAACATTTTGGAATTAGATAGCAAGGTTATTAGAAGTATAGGTTGGGCCAATCCGTTGTTTACTCGTGATGACGAAACGACGGTAAGAAGTGAATTCATCAATGAAATGAATTCCAAATCTATGCGCTAGTGTTGCACTATGCAGATAGGAAAACCATACCAGAAACTGAACACACGAAATCGAGTACACAAATGAGCATTTCCACCCATTTACATTTTGTGGCTTTAGACAAATTGAAAATAAATATCGATAGGTACTTATTGTTATGCGGGACAGAATATTATTGATCCGAACGGGATTTTTTTTTTTAATCCCATCATTCGGGACGGGAAATATTCGCAATTTCTCGACTAGTCGGGAAATTTTCGGGACGGGAAATTTCCGAAATTTTCCGACGCTCTGTAAATTTCAAATTCTACACGTCATTTTCACCTTAAGTGATTGTCTTTATATTTCTGGAATGAAAACTAACAATTTCCGATAAGTTCCAGGCACTTGCAATGTAGAAAAGAATTAATACCGTTTTGAAATGACCATTCGGTATTTCCCGACTGCTCGGGATCCAGAAAAGTAGGGAAGTCATTTCCTGAAGTCGTGATCGGGACAGAATTTTTCTTTCCGATCCCGGTCCCGACTTTTCTAGATAACGCACACCACTTGTTATTATTATTTATTACAAGATACATCTTCCAAGTACGTTGAACATAATGTACTGTGTATACCAAAAAGAAAAGTTCAAATGAGCATTTATGTACGCTATATTTACACTAGGCTATGCACTTGTATGTTTTTCTTCAGTGCACAACATGTTTCCTCGAATATATCAAAGTCTGTCTAACATGAAATGTAATAGTGTACAACTTTGCTTTCACGCAAACTTGGCATAAAGTAATATTTCATTCTCACAGGCAGTGGCGTGCCCAAGGGGGAGTTGGTGGGGGTTATAACCCTTCCCGTTGGCCCAGTATTCCTAAAAAGAAAGAACGTCAAATGTAGGAAAAGATGGCAAAATGAGGGATGACTACCAAAAATAGTGTACGTAACCCCTCCCTTTCGAAAATCCTGGGAACGCCACTGCAGTCTCAGGTCAACATGCAAGGGCAGATTTTTTCCACCTTTCGATGTGTAGTCTTTAATTTCTGCAGTAGAAACCAAGTGTGACTTCTTACCGATGTGTAAAATGATTAATACAGCTTTCGTGTCGGTATTTTATAAGCACAACATATACACGAAGTTTTGTTCAAAGCTAAGTTGCGTTACTGCGAAGCCGTAATTAGATTTTGATCAGCTGTAGGAGTTTAGCTTAATGGTTTAATTTTTGCTTTGTAACTTGGCCATAAAGCAGAATTGAGTTGCAGAAGTATTGTATTTTTTAATATCGCTTATACGTTCTATGAAATAAATGTTAATGTGTCTGTAATGGTCTTACATAGTAGTATACATTTTTAAGAATACTTCAGTGAATTGAACACGTTGCCACAAATATTTAAAATAGTATTACTAATTTGTATAATACATTTTAAACTGCTGCTCTATAGAATCCTTCAAAATGTCACCAGTAATTTTTTTCATACAATCAAAAGAACATCACGTTATGAATCTCCTGCATGTGATTGCAGAGTAATCAAACAAACGCCAAATTATCTATTCTTCCATTGCACGTTAAGGAACAAACACAGACACGCCCTTTTTTAACAGACTACACAGAGCCAAGATACCATTTCCTGTATCATACACTCCCTGTTATCGTCTCCCCAACCCCTCGTACAATGTGGATACTATATAGTTTTGCACGCCAGATTGGTATTTAATTTTAAAATTTGTGTGTATATGCAAGTTTGTGATCAGTGTTACAGGTCAGTGAAGTGAAGTATAGTATTGCGATATCTATATGACCACAGCTACTACTACGAATTCAATTCTATGGTAAAGTAAAGTAAAGTGTTCCCCTGTGCATAGCACCACGCCATGAAGGCGTATAGGGGGTGTGGGGGTAACGCCCCACACTTTCTTGATCCGGTCGTGAGTGGTACTCCTCCACAATTCCCAGTGTTGTACACCTTCTTGACAAAGACTGCCACATACCCGGCGGTGAGGGTCACGAAGGAGAAGAATTACAAACGCTGTCTTGACTTTTTTATATTGTTTAATCAGCACTATATGCCTTAACTTTGTTGAGATGTCAAATGGGAGAGGTCTATGATGCGCTCCTTCAAATAATTGGCGACAATAAAACTGTCCAAATGGTCGCACATGAGGCTCGGTGTATTGCAAACTAGTTGTGTGGCTTTACATTTCTTTGCTCACTAGTTATATAGTACGTATGACTTCTTATTCCACATAATGTAATGAGCAAATGCCTTCAAAATATTAATCTACGATGTGTTTGATGATTTCTTGCAAGCATATCGGCGTTTTGAAAAAAGCAGGAGTGATGAAAATTTCAAAGTTTCTTAGACGCCACTTGGCAGCCTGGTAGGACTTCCCTCCCTCCACTCGTGGAAGCGTCGGGGGCGACCTTTGAGTCCAGGTTGATGAGAAAGAATTGGCATCGAATTTAGATATAGATGATCCAAAGATAGGCAACACTGTACAGGGTCGAAATCGAAAGGAGAAGCAGTTTCAGTATGATGAAACTGTTGAAGATCCACTAAAGCGGTACAAAGTTGATATTTATTACCAGGCCGTAGACGATTATTTTAGCTCTAAGAGAAAGATTTGAGCAGCTTAAACATCATAGTGAATTTTCCATTTCTTTTATGATATTAGTAAGCTTAAAGACATGCAATCTTATCTTTATTTGAAAATTGTAGAAAACTGCCGGAATGTTACATAAAAGCTACTGAATTAAAAGATGAACGAAAAGCGTTTTTGGCTATAAGAAAACAATTACACGAAAGGAGACCTTAAACTGATAAAGAGTCATGATTTTGCACCTAATGTGAGTGTAGAACTTCGCATTTATTAACTTTGTCGGTAAACGTGGCAAGTGGCGAACAAAGTTCTTCTTGGAAATTAAGGCTAATAAAAATACTATCTCCTATCAATCATGTCTGAAACACCCTTGTTTCTATTTTATGCAAGATAGCTTTATACGAAGAAGGATACTAAATGCAAAGGTAAAGTTCCCTGTGCACATAGCACCATGTCATGAAGGCACGTTTAGGGGATGTGGGAGTAGGCCCACACACATTCTCGATCTCAGCCATTTTAGAGGTGACGTGATCAGCACCACTCTCCGGCCGCCTTTACCTCCCAGGGTTGCCCCCATGGTACACCCATTCATTTGAGGCTGGGTGAACCCAAGAGCCGCTTTATGGAAAGAATTAAGACCTTAGATCACCCACATTTTAAAAATCCAATCATGTATCACAGACCTACAACGTTAAACATATAAAGTCAAGCCTTCATTTCTTTCCTAATACTTGTTACATTTAAGATACATTTAAAAGAAAGAGAGAGTTTTCATAAAGTATAATAATAAGTCTAATATAAAATTAGTGTTTAACTGTGGTCGAGCGAGATATCCTTTTTTGGTTAATAGTATAATAAAATTTTTAATTTAAAATGTGATGTTTTACTTAGGAATATATTAATTTTCAATTTACCGTTGCTAAGTAATGACGGGGGGGGGGGGGGTTCAAGAGGGAGAGGCATTTGCTACCACCTCCACGGGCTGCAAAATTACTAGCGCCGGCCCTGGTGTACACTGTATGTAACACACCTTATTACTGACTTCCTTGACCCTGGATGTACAGGGTCAAGGAAAACAAAGAAATGAGCATAATTTTCTCTACGGAGAAGATATTGAACCTAAACCAAAAAGAACACAAATAATAAACTCGACAATGTAAATTGATTAGATTTAGTAAATCATTTAATGAAGTGACTAATCACAAAGGACATAATCAACTCAGATCCTATTACTTCTTCATGGTATGTGACCAGGCGCGTGCCCAGGATTTTCGTAAGGGGGGGGGGGTTATCAATCTAACACATTTTCCAGTTCACAGGTCAAATTTCTTGTAATAAATTAGATAATTAATATACTTGGATTTTACCCCAATGAACGCAATCAATGTATTTGCTATGGATGCTTCATGTTTTTATTGCATCATATAAAAGCACCTGCTTGAATATTTCCAAATTATTAATATTTTATATTTAATTGCTCAAATATAATTTTTAAACAAAAAATATGTACACTCAACATTGTAACAACATTAAAGAGATTAAGACTACTTGATGTCTTAAAGACAGTAATAAATAAGGTACCACAGTTCAACAATTTAAATTCTGAAATTTAGGCATCGAGGCTTCTGTGTGAGTTCTGACAGTATGTCGTCACAAGTAACTTTTATATCCCGGTGAATGTTCAGAGCAGCTAACCCATTTAATCTTTCTTCGCAAATGGTATTTCGAAGATAGGTCTTCAAGTGCCTCAAAGTTGAGAATGATTTCTCATTTGATGTTGTTGTTACCGGGATTGTACATAATATGAGCAAACGTGTGTTTACCCAGGGAAATATTACTTCACTGCATATATCAATTGCTTCAAGAGCATTTACTAGACGTCTTTGCATTGCTGCAAGATGACGATACCACAGTTTCATTTCAGTGTGAGCGTTGTCGCCTTGTAATCAAGGTGTCCCGGGTTCAATACCCGGTGGAGGCTAATAGTGGTTCGGATCTCACTTTAAACTTTAGGCCCAGTCCCGATTAGCCTTACTGTGCATAAAGTGGATTTAAAACATCAATTCAATCAACATTGTACTTGTTGTGGAGATGGTTTTGCTAAATATTGTGTACATTTTTGGCATTGTATTATTATATTATTGGTCAAAACATTTGTTTGACAGTCGACAAACAAATACGAACCGCTTCAGTAATTAACATTTTCTACTACAGTGTCATTAATGTGTCATATTCATTTTCATATTAGGTCTATGGAGAGGAATTTTGTATAATGTTAACGTTATGGAACTGCGAAACCAACTGTTGAAGGGGCCACTCCCCCCTTCCCCTCCGAAGCCCAGTACCGCACCACAGGATCTGTCACTGAGCCCGACAAAATCTTGCCAGACAGTGCTCGAAATGCAAATTCGTAGCCGAAAAGGGAGGGGATGTTTGATCGATTTTGGAAATACGAGGGGGTACATCCTTGTATGGATCAACATGGAGACAATACAGTAGGTGGAGGATGCTCAATATGAAAATTATTCTATTTGGGGGTATGATTTGTGAAACTTTCTTAACTGAAGGCAGCATCCCCTACTTCGACCACTGATGCCAGAAAAGATGCTTTCAGAAAATGAATTTATTACTGCACACGTATATTACTTATTGTATTTGTTGCGTTTGTACAAGAGAAATATTCAGAAGATTTGTAAGGAATATTTACAGTTAATAGGATGCCTATCTAGTCTATCCCGACTATAGGGGGTACTTATGGACACTTTTCAAAATATACCTTATATAGGATAAAAATCACCAAAAACATAAAGAGAAATATTCAAAATCAAGGTAAAAAGTATTAAAAAAATAAAATAAAAATTTTGTTATATTTTGTCACTTTCTAGAGCAGTACAAAAAATAACCAAAAACATAAAGAGAAATATCCAAAATCAGGACAAAAATTTAAAAAAAACAAGCTAAAAATTCTGGCCGTTGTGGACATTTTTCAAAATATGTTTTATATAGGATAAAAATCACCAAAAACATAAAGAGAAATATGCAAAATCAGGGCAAAAAGTATTAAAAAACAATTTAAAAATTCTGCTATATTTTTGTTATTTTCTAGAGCAGGACAAAAATTGCCAATAAACGTAAGGTAAAAACCCAAAATCAGGGCAAAAAGTATTAAAAAAAACAACGTAAAAATTCTGCTATATTTTTGTTATTTTCTAGAGAATTTTTATTTTTGGAGGAAACCGATGGCGTTGTTTATTATTCTATATTATCTGATTCCGCTAACCAACTAATAAGAGCAGGAAGAAATAACCTGCAATTATTTAATATAAATTGTCCCAAACATTCTCATTCATTTGTAGAAATATTAAAAAAGCTAAAATCGGCAATAAATGAACTTGAATTAAATTCATTTTAAGACCACTAAAAAACCTCTTATGAGGAAACCTCTCCAGAGACTAACTCTCTTAGTTAGGTTTTTTGAAAGCTGATTAACTTACGAGACTTTACGCCCACGCCAGAGGTTTCAGCTGTGCCCACACAGGTTTAGGGAGAACTTAATCTCTCGCCAGTGACCTTCATTTACTCATTACTTGATTAACTTACGGGACTTTACGTCCACGCCAGAGGTTCAATTTCTCTATGGTATGATTATGTGGTGAATTTTAGTTGAGATATGGAGTTATGCAATGAATTTTTACCAGGGTTGTTATTTACGGAAGCAAAACTCCGTGTTTGGAGAAACCTGGATGTCCATCTGAGAGGACCAGCGCTGGTTTTTATTATTTTCCCCCCAGATGGACACCCAGGTTTTTTCTCATTATTTTTTTCCAACTTTCTACATCCTGTTAGGGGCCCCTAATTTATTGCGTCAACTCTAAGTGTAGACTAGCTTACTTGAGAGAGCATACATATAACCCACATCTCCCACCAATACTCAGTTGCATTAACAGTCACGTGGAAGTAAATTTATACCCGGCCGGGTGTATAAATTTGTTCTTCCTCAGCCGGGTTCGAACCTACGTTATCGGTTGAACCAAGCTAACTAGACTGTTGCCTTAACTCCCTGAGCCACAGAGTCAGGCAAGAATATTATGTTATAAATTGGTCTTTTATAGTTCCACGTGTGTGTACATCTAACAAGTTCCACAATTTTCTACTAGATGTCACTATAAGGTAAAATATTCTCATTTTGCCGTCACGGCAACGAAGATTTGCTACGATACATATATTGCGTAATATGTCGAGCAGGCGGTCTAATTCTAAGGGGTACGGCGCCAAATTCAAAAAAATGTTGTGTATATATAATGTACAGCCGCCAGAAATAAGAAATGCATTATCTTGGTTCCTATTACATATTTTGGCAATCTGACTTCAGATTTGGGTAGCCCACCCATGTATTGCGGGTTGCATAACTTACAGGGGCAATACGGGTTGCATAACTTTCAGGGGCAAAAACTTATTTTTATTATTTTCTCGATTGCTAATTAAGATATTTGAAGAATTCAAAATCCTATTTTTAATAAAATTTTCCGTAGAATTTAATGGGAGTATCAGTTTTTAAAAATCTCAAATGTGTGACCCGATTTTAAACAATTTATCTTTAGTTTTCTCAACAAAATTTTTAATATATTCATCATTCATATCCCCATTAAGAGTTAATAGGATTTCTAACTCATTTTTAACATTCTTGATCAGCTGAATTATATTCTGATAATCTGTTTTCTTTTTATTCAAATTAAATTTAATGCTTAATCCAGTGATAACTGCTAAAATGGTTGTAAAACTAGTACTGATAATTGTATATGTGGTTAGTGGTATTAAAACATTTACAAATCCTGTTGCAGCTGATAAAATCATCTTTGATTTTTCTACATTCTGATAAAGATATCGATAGAGTGATTAAACAATAATAGAAATATTTTGGAGCTTTATACCTCTTCTTTTTCTTCTTTAACATCATCTCATATTGGTTTATTAATGATTCTAATAATTGAATCAATTTTTCTCTGGGTATATTATCTGGTATTTCCATTTATCTATTTAATATTCCTCCACCCATCTAAATCTTTTCAGTGATTCGTTGATTTTTGATGTCATACGATAAAACGTTGTAGCTCAACATTATGATATAGCACAGAGTTTTATCAGGCACATCCTCTTCGAAATCAAGAACGAGATGTAAACTAGTTTTTTGTTTATCTACAACTTTCCCTCGTTTAGTTGAGTCTATAACATACATGGGTCTTTTTTCGATGAATTCTTCAAATGTGTAATATGAGTCATCATTTACACCATCAAGTCTTCTAATCTCTGTGTACGCATGATACATTTTTAAAAATTTTCCTTTTGAAATGTCTAAATTTTTTAGAGATGAAGAAAATATTTCGTCTCTTCCGTTTTCTAGGTAAGCAGATTTTAATTTACAGTGATCGAAATATGCTGAATAATTTTTCTGGTTAGTATTATTTCTATCTGTTTGAAATACTATTATAACCCACTCTGGCGTGTCAGATATACCAGCTGTAAAAGAATTTGTTAAATCTATATCTGAAAACTTTCCACTTATAGACTTTCTAACCGTTTTACTTTTCATAAAGCTGATAGAAAAATCTTGCTTGATTAGATCATTCTTTAACTTTATATCAACTAATGGGTCATATTTTACTACAGGCATTCTGATAACCATACTTTGAATTACTATCTTTCCAGGTTTTCCATCTTCCCAGACATGGACAGCCATATCATCATTGTTATTTCTTTTAAACGTAATTTTCAACCCTCCTTTATATAATACATCCTGAAATCCCACCAAGAAGCCTTAGTTTGAATAATACCTCTTTTGTTCTGTTTGCATTTTTAAGTTGCCCATCTGTTTCAAATCCAGACATTTTATATGTTCTTGCTTCTGCTTGAGAAAGAAAGCAAGTTCCTAAAGCTGTAGAAGTAATACCTGGATAATCAATTCTGTCAACAAGATACTCACATTTTTCAATTAATATTTGAGACCAAAGATGACAGAAGAAATTGTCAACTATCCTAACCTTATCGTTATCGCTGTATTCTGTGCCATCCTCTCTAACAAGTGATTTGTATTCCATGTATACGTCAGCATTCCAAGGATGTATAAACCCATCACCTGAGTCTATTTCATAAATAACATCTTTATTCGGTGAATTTAAGTCACCTTTAGTCTCTTGTGTTGGCGGATATTCTTGAAAACTATACTTGATGATATTATTTTCCATTTATATTATAAAAATTTAGTGCTATTCGCAAACCTTTAGAATTATAGTAACAAGACTATCACCAAAATTAATTGCATCATCATTTTCATCTAAAATAGACACTTCTATATAATCAAATTCCATATGTTGAAGTGGAAAAAATAGTGGATATGTTGGTTCGTAAATAATAGATTCTTTAAACTCTGCGTTAGTTTTAAATGATGCAATGATATCTGATTTTTTATGTCTGTAATCATCATGTTTTAACATCATTCCTTTTGCTAAATTACAATGAATATTGATTGTATCGAATGGATGAAATTTAGGAATCTTAGTTCCAGTATAATCTTTATTAGGTTCCAATTCTATATCGAATCCAAGTACTTCACCGCAAGCATTGTTAAGATTCAATTTGAATGGTGATTTTATCTCAACTCGGTTAGTAACATCATTGCCTTTTATTGATATATTTTGTGAACTGAATGGCGATTGTGAGTTTATGTATTCTTCAAGTGCGGTTATACTATATTGACCAGGTGGAATAACCAATTCTTTTGTAACGTCATAACAAAGTGTATTATTGTGTTTTGTTATATTAGGAGTGAGATATGTAGTATAAAAACCTATTAGTGCAACTTTTAAATTGTCATTAGTGATAGGATGGCTCAAGGTTTTTTGTAAGATGGAGTTTCGTTCAGACAATTTGAATACGTATGCCATTTAGTAAGATTATTTTTTTTAAATTTAAGGTTTCCGGTTGTAATAGTTTTTCCAAATATGTCTATTGGCATTTAATAATGATAAAATATTTTTAATATTGTAACCCCCGTCATACATTTTTAAAAATGTAACACACAAATGACCACACGTAACTTCATCAAAACCTTGTATTCTATCGTTATTATATTTAATATTGTTGTTGTTGTTGTCGTTAAGCTGATTGCTTTGATTTTTGATTTTATTAAGATATATTACTATTTTTTTAGGAGGAACGCCCCCAAATGAGTCAAATACAAAATTTTCATCACGAACTTTAATATAACATATCCAGTGAGTACCTATATTTTTAGAGACATCAAGATTAACAACACCACATTCATAATTGTTAGGTTTACTCGGTAATTCATCTATCATGTAAACGCCTCTGAAGCCTTTAATACCACTACACAATTTTATGATATCATAGTTACTTAGAGGCGTAATCCTATCAAGTTTTTTGTTGTGGACCTTCGCTTCTGTATACCAGTGCCAAGTATTACGTTCGAGGGTTCAGATGTTTTTGATTCTATGACTGTATTATGTCTTTTCATTTCCGCAAGTTGTGCATCATTTTTCTGTTTATTATGAACAGCACTTGTAATAGCAGCAGCTCCTCCCGCCAATGAACCAACAGCAGCAAGTGCAGCAAACAATGTGGCAAGAGTAAATATGAAGCCACCTTTGTGTATTTTTATTCCACTACCTATTTTTAGTTTTTTAAGGTTATTAACTGCTTTCATGTATGATGCCAAAGTTACACCACCACTCCCTATTTTGGTTGGACCTAAAAGTTTTCGTAATTCAGAAACACTATATAGTAGTAGAGGCAATGTGAAAATAGTACCACCTTTTTGTATTTTAATACCACTACCATTTTTTATATTTTTAAGAAATTTTTCTGTGATCAGCAAATCTGTCATCATTTATATAATAATAAAAATTACTATCAGAATGTAGAAAAATCAAAGATGATTTTATCACATTACATTGGCATTCCCCACCCCCAAGCAACCTTTTTATTCATTACAACAGCGGTTCCTAAAGAGGTCAATCTTTCACCAATTGAGGCATCTTTGCTAAACAATCTACCTAATGCTTTATGTTCCAATTCTTTATCAGCCTTATGTCGACTTTCTAAATCTTGGTTATCTCTATAAACAATATCGTGTTCTTTAGCTGCTTCGTCTAATGGATTTATTCCTTTGTCACCCCGAGCCAATCTTTCATCCAGCTTCGTATACGGCCCCAAGAAATTGTAGCCGGGTAAATGTAGCTCAGGCATTCCTTTCATACTAAGTAGATTGTTAAGAAATCCTGCTCCTTGTTTATCCCAAAATCGAGGAGGCAGTATGCTAATTAATTTTATTAAGTGACCTATATTTTTAGGATTCTGTAAAATAAAATTAGTTAGTGTATCGCAAAACATTTTCAAAATGCTAGCTTTCTCATTATAAAAGTTATCGTTACCTGCCTCTTCTTCTCCCATTATAACAAGCAGTCTGTCTACTAGTTTTCTAACATCATTCATCCAAACAAATTCTTTAGGCAAGCCTGTGTATTTGCGCAATCCACTTCCGCTACTGGATTTTTTCATTCTAGTAGTTGTATTTGTGGTATAACCAGCACAACAAATGATGAGCCCCTCAGATTGATTTGCCCACACTTAAAACAATGGCAAATCGGGCATATGCCCCAATCGGCCAAGTGTGGAACCCTGTCTAATCCAAGATTTTTGTAAAGATGCCTTGAAACTACAGTATACAAATGATGAGCCCCCTCAGATTGATTTGCCTATACTTACAAAAGTTGCATCAGCCAGATTTTTGTCCATAAACTTGTCAAAAATTGATATTTTTTTGGCTACACCTGAAATTAAGCAAAAACCCATACATACACACACATATTTACTTCTGGTTTAAGTTTAATTGGATACCAGGTCAATTGTTTATCTAATATTAAAACAATGCAATATGCAGAGACCCTCTAGAATTGCTCTGTGACTCTCTCATTTCTTACATCATAAACATATGATTTTTCACCTATGAGAATAACACTACATATGGTGTCATCAGGTAATGCCTCATGGAATTTACAGATAATTTTAATGTTTGTCCTGTCATTAACCACAACTTGTTTTCTTTTTGAAGTGTTGATGACAAACATGGGCCTCTGTGCTTTGAATTCATCTGGTGTGTAATACATGTCAGTATTGCCAGTAGTGACCCTTTTGAATGCCGAAAATGCTTCATATAATTTGAGGAAATCATCCTTGGACATGTCTAAATTATAATTTTCTCTAGGAAAGACCTCATTTCTGCCATTTTTAAGATATATGTTTTTGATGTTGCAGTTATCAAATTTGCTTGAATTTTTTTCCTGATTATTGTGTCTTCCAGTCTGAAACAATACCACCACAAAATCAGGCATGTCATATTGTATACTGGAGAATGAATTTGTAGCATCAAACTCATAATAAGTACCAGTTGCGGGCTTCTGTACACATTGATATGTATAAAATTGTAGAGAAATCTGTGGATTTTTTATTATATCTGCTTTGTATTTAAGAGCATAACTGGCTTCATATTCAACAACAGGGATTCTTAGCTCCATAGTCTGAATAATGCATTTGCCTGCATCTGGTAGGGTATTAGGCAGAGCTTCCCCTGTAGAGTTTAATGTGCTGTACCTCATCAAAGCATTATTATCATTTGCAGCTCTTCTAAATGTGATTCTTAAACCACCCTTCCACATAATATCTTTGTAATCTGAGAAGAATCCTGGCAATAGGCGCATCGGGAACAGCACTGTGTGGTTCTTAGATAATATCTTATCACCAGCCTCAAATCCACCTATTTTGTAGTAAGAAGCCTCGGTTTTGGATAATTTTAGTGTGACCAAAGCTGTGGAGGTAATGCCGGGATAATCTACTCTGTTTATAACAACGCCATGCTTTCTGATCTCAATTTCAGAGAATAGATGTGGCACAAAATTGTCCACCAATCTTATATTTGAATTTGCCGGATAATCGGTACCATCGAGCTTTACAACATCTAATTTGATGTATAGATCTGCTCTGTGGGGGTGTAAAAAGCCATCCCCTACATCAAGATCAACCTCAATCTCTGTGTTGGGTTGATTTAAATTTGCAAATGTACTCCTGTTTGGGGGGAATGATTGTAGCTCATAACTCTCAATATTTTCCATTTTTTTCTTGTATGTATTTTTATTTAAATGTTAATCTCTATGATAGCAGTTGTTGTGGCTCCAGCAAAATCAACTAATTCTTCTTTTTCATTAGTGACCATCAATTCAATATAATCTATTCTATTATGGCACACAGGAAAATATAATGTTGGGGATGGATTGTAGATGATGAGCTCCATAAATTCTGAATTAGGTTTGAATGTTGCAATGATGCCGGTTTGTTTGTGAGTTCCTATGCCATTTGATTTGGTGATCATACCCTCAGCCACATTACAGTGAATATTCAGAGTCTCTATGGCCAAGAATTTAGGTATATTCATAGCAGTGTGTTTGATGCCTGGTTCAAGTTTTGTGTTGTTCTCAAATCCTAACAGCTCTCCTATAGTAGCCAGATCCACTGTTTCTGTGGCAGATACAATCTCTACTCTGTGAGTGGCAGAATTTTGACTTAACACTACACCTCTGGGTAATTGAGCATTTAGAGTGGACAGATTATATTGCCCTGGAGTGATGACACTTTTTTCATCCCCTACTGCAATTGTGTTGTTGTGGTGAGTAATATTGGGGATTAGGTACATGCCATAAAATGCCCTGAGAGCTATTGTTTTGGGATACACTATGTCATCATGCAATTTGAGTTTCAATATTGAATTTTGGCTGGTGAGATGGAATACCCCCATGATGTTTTAAATACCACAAGGCTATTTGAAAATCTTCAATTGATGGTTTATTTATTTGAGACATATATCTAAGAACAGATAAACACAAATGTCCGCAATTAACATCTTTGAAGTTTTGAACACGGGCATTATTGTAATAAAGATTAGCTGAATTTAGATATTTTATTAAATTTTCAGGTGGAACACCTCCAAATGAATCAAACACAAATGCCTCATCTTTTAAATATTTAAGATAACAAATCCAGTGAGTGCCCTGATTTTTTAACTTATCCAAATTAACAATGCCACACTCTTTGTTGAGTGGTTGTTCTGGCAAAGAATCAGACATGTACACACCTCTAAAATGTTTGATGCCCAGTGGCTTGATTAAAGCTTCAATATCTTGGTTTGTAAGCGGCTCTTGTTTTTTTTAAACTTATTCATGGCTCTCTTAACACCTTTGCCTTGTTTCTCAATGGCCAGGTTATGGCGCTTCAATTCATCTAATTCTGCCTTATTCTTCTTGGCATCTATTACTGTTTTTGCTATGGCGGCTGATCCCCCAGCCAAGCTCCCCACAGCCCCGAGAGCAGCTAAGATGGCAGGGATGGTAAATATAAATCCCCCCACATGTGATTTTTTTCTTGATTGCTGTAATTTTTTTAATTGGGGGGTACTAAGCAACAATTTCATACCATGCCCCTTTGCAATACAAGATTTTTTTTTTCTTGCGCTGCTTTTTGGTCAAAAGACTGTCAATAGTTTTAAGAGATTTGAGACCTGCATAAGGTATTTGATACATAACACCCTTGGCCTTCATTGTAGGTTTATTATATATATATATTCACAACCCCCACCCCAATTTTTGTTTGGTGCTCATAGCTATGGTGGTTCCCAGTGCTGCTATTTTTTCACTCAAAGATGCATCTTTGCTTACAAATCTGCCAAATGCAACCTCTTCTAATTTCTTGTCTGCAACATGTCTCTTGTCAAGATCAGAATGTGTGTTGTATGCAATATCATGGTCTCTACAAGCAGCATCTAAAGGATTAACACCAGGATCCCCTCTGTTTAATCTATGATCCAATTTTGTGCCTGGACCACAATACTGATAGCCTGGAATGTGTAGTTCAAATGGCAGCTTGTTTATAATGTCATTAACAAGGCCCCGACCCTCAGAAATATTTCAAAATTTAGGTGGTAGAGTATTAATAATTTTTATAAGATATCCAATCCCCTTAGTGTCATTCACTATAAAATTAGACAATTTGGTGCTTATCATGTCCATAATTCCAACCTTTTCATTGTAAAAATTGTGGTTCCCAGCATTTTCCTCCCCAGCTATCACCAATAACCTATCTACAAGTTTCCTGACATCATCAACCCACACAAATTCTTTGGGCAGGGTGTTGTATTGTTTGATTCCACTGCCAGTCTTGATTTGTGACCATATGGGCTTGATTAAATTGTTGTATTTTGCCCCACTGCTCGACTTGACTCTTTTTTGTGTGGGATCATTGTTCTGGTATAGAGCATCTGATTTTATTAATATTTCTTTGTAATGCTCATAATCTTGATCTGTATAGCTGCCAGGCCTTTTCCTAGTCATCAGTTCCCACAATCCAGGTGTGCCGGTGTACTTAACAAAAGCACCTTTTTCTCCAAGTCGAGATTCTGAATATACAATTATATCATCTCCCATAAATGTTACTCTGAAATTGCCAATTCTATGTATGATGCTGCCATCAAGCTCTGTGTCAGCATATAAGCCAAAAACCTCATCTTTATTGTCTTTAGGTGTGGTTAAATATTTTTGAGCAAGAAGACCCAATTCAATAGGATCCTGACTAGCCTCAATTCTTCTAGGAGCAATAGGACTAGGTGTATGAATACTGGAAAGTGGGGTGAATGGATAATCTAATATGTTCCTAGCAGCTACAGGTACAAGCTCTGTGAGCAAATTTTGATTTTGCTCTGTAACAGTTTTGATATTCTTACCTAAATTATTAATAGCATCAATTACAGGCTGTTCTGTTTGTGTTTTTCATAAATTCCACGGTTCTCTGATTTCCATCCCTTAAATCTTTTTACAAGATAATCTCTTAATTTAAGATCATCAATTATTGGCCTTTTCATGTTTATTTATATATGTTTCAATGTCTAAAAAATTGTTGATTTTATTTCTGTATTTACCAGTATTAGGTGTTCTTGTCATATCAATTGTGACAAACCCATAACTGTCCTGGTTCCAGCACCTGCTGCAAAAATTATTGTAGCTCAGGTCCCCACCTACATATTCATCATGTATGTGTTTGAGGTTGGTATGGTCTTGATGAAACACACATATAAAATTGCTATTGTCTCGGATCAGCTGCTTGGGTATTTTTGAAAAAGTCTGTGCCAGGTAGAAGCAATCAATGTTTTTGTGCCGGCCCTGTGTAAAGAAATTCCTAACCTTATTTTGATTATCTAATATAATGTCATCAAACACAACAACAGAATTATCGAGACATTCATGGAGTGGCTTAACATCTGGTTCAAAAGTGGCTATATCCAATCCATCATATAGCTTCATCAGCTGCTGATATTTTAATTGTTCCAAGCTCTTAGAGAAGATATACAAGTGCCTGTTTTTCCAGTCTAACCAGTTGGGTGCCAATAAAAAATTATCAACCATTAGTGTAGTTTTACCACAAGCAGATGTCCCAACAATAAGACACCTAATATTTTCAGGCAGCAATTTTCCATTTCTCTTATTCTGCTCTTCAGGTTCTGGCAGCCTTTTTATAACATCCCAGGTGTTCATATTATTATTTTGTTTGCATCGATCCAGCTGTGTTCTGGAAGTCCCAGCCATTTGACAAGTAACTTGTTGCCTTTTCTGCGGATAATTTTTTCTATGAGATATGTGTCAGGCTGTTTAGTTTTGCTGAGCTCTTGTTCATAGAACCTGCCTTTGAGAATTTCTCCTCGGTGATCCTTTATTATATATGTGTTAAGGGTCCCGGGTTTAATTTGAACCACTGTAAATAATTCAGTGCTCCAGTTTCTTGTAAAGCCTCTCTTGAATAAGTGCTTATATTTGCTTATTCTTACTTGATCCCCCACCTTGTATTTGGCCTTTCTTGTTGTTGGCTGATATTTAGGATAATAAACAGTGCTGATCAATTTTTGCTCATCAGATGAAGTTACTTCAGAGGGTTTCATGTTGATTGTGGAATGGACCGAGTTGTTATATTTATGTAGAAGTTCTGGAAGAATATTAATCCATTTATAATTACCTTGAAGTGTAAATTGTTTATACACAAGATTTTTTAAGGTTCTGTTGAATCTCTCTACAATTGAGGCCTTGAGATCACTGTAACTCGAATAATGTTTTATTGCCTGTCTTTTAATAAATTGTTGAAACACTGAATTATAAAATTCTTTGCCATTATCTGTTTGCAAATAGCGCGGGGATCTTCCACTCTGATTGATGATTGTTCTAAAAGCTTCTGTAACACATTTTCCAGTCTTGGATTTGAGTGGCACAGCCCAGGCAAATTTTGAAAATGTATCTATAACAGTGAGTAGATACTTGTAGCCCTTGTTGATTTTGTCTAAGTTTTTCAACTGCCCACTTGCCATTTCAATCAAGTCGCTCTGCCATAAATCATCTATGCTTTTTGTGACTACTGGGAGTCTCTTAAAATTATGTCTGGCCTGTCTGTGTAATTCATCAACAATAATTTTTCTAGACATAATATGTAAACAAGAATATTGCAACTATGGGGTGTTCAGCAGCTGAGACTGCAGGATTTTCTAAATATAATTTGTCCCCAATATGTATTTTAAATTCCAAAGAGCCATCATCTTCAGTATAGGCTGTTTCTAATGTATTGGGATCTGTAAAATCCTCCAATTCCACACTGGTGATTTTCACTTTGTTATCAGCATTTGTTATTGATAAGGTCGGGTAGTGGTGTGCCTGTGGCTGAAGCCAATATTTGATCTTGATTGGTCTCAATGTGCCCCCAACAAAAAATTGGTAATAAAATTGTGCAGGGGACAGCATATATATTTTGCCACCTGGTGTAAATGGAGAATCATATTCTTTGTTGGGGATGCTGTACAATTCAAGAATTACTGAATGTTTGGGATTCTCGATTATGCCTGTTATTTCCTTTTCTGCTGTAAGCAATCTGCTTGTTACAGATTCAAGGTGCTCATTGATGGTCCTAACAACATCATCATGGCCTGGCTTGATTTTTATGTCCACAACAAGTTTCTTGTATTGTTGCACAATTTCTTGGAGCTGGGTGGCAAAAACAGACAGAGCATTTGCTTGATTGGATTCCATGGTCCCTAGCTGTTGCTTGATATTAGCTACAATTTGTTGCAAATTTTCAACAATTGCCAATTTTGAATTTTGAGCTGTAAGATCATGGACCTGTCTTCTGATATCCTCAAACAGGGCATGCAATTCATTAATATGTTGATTAGTTGGAAGAGTGGCCACTGCCTGAGTGAGATGTTTGATCTCTGCTTGGATATTCTTGATATCTTCTGATTTCAATATCCTATTCACAGCTCTCTTAATATTTTTAAGTTCCTGTGATGTAGGCAGATTTGATACTGTATTTTGTAAAAATTCAAGTGCCAATTTCACATTGTTTAATTCAGAAGCATCAGCAACATTTTGCATAGCATTTTGGAGCAGGGCTATATCTGCCTGAGAGGGTGTTGATTGTTGTAAAATTTCAAGTTTTGTTTGGATATCATCTATCAAGTAATGAAAATGAGATAGCTCAGATTCAGTGTTGAGGTTTTCAAGCTTTGTGATTTGTTGCTGGACACTGACAAGGGTATCTACAATACCGGGCAGGCGGGAATCTAGTACATTTGCCAAATCACTTTGCACTGCTGCTATTGTACCTTCAAGATGGGTTATGGAACTTTGAATTTTTCCAAAATCTTCATATGTTTCAAGTTGCAGCTTAATATTTGCTACACTCCGAGTTATTGCATTCAAAGCATCAGAAGATGGCAAATTGTTCATAAAATTTTCAAGTGTCTCAATTTTTTCTTTAACCTCGGCTATGGCATTGTTCAGAGGATCCAGATTAGGTATTTGGAGTGACTGAATCTGTTCCTTTAGAGTGGAAATCACTAGATCAAAATCTTCTTGTGATTTTATGCTTTTGACAATTGTTTGGAGCTGTGCCTGGACATTATTTATCTGCTCTTCCAATTGCTGTTTCAATTGCTCAGAATTGGTGGCCTGGGTCTTAAATTTGGCTTGAAGAGCTGCTACAGCTTCTTCCAAACTTTGAAAATTATCTAATGTGGCCAAATCAGTATATTTCTGAAGCAGCAATTTGAGTTCAGAATCAATTTTCAGAAGAGGGTCCATGCATTGTGATTGCAAATTTGTAATTTCTAATTGAAGACTGGCATTGAGTGTAGTTTGTAAAGCTTGTAAATCACTTCTTAATTTCTTGACTCTGACATCAAGCATCAAAATCTCATCACTGTGATCTTCATGTCTTGTGTGGCCAAATATATCATTAGGCATTTTGTTTAGGGGTTATTTATTATTGAATATCTGATTCTTAATTCTATAAAAAAGGGTATAAGCTTGTCATAAGATCCAGGGACCTCAATATATAAGCAGTCACCAGCAGAAACAGTATAAACAGTGCCAGAAATCATGTTTGAGTGCTTAATTCTGTAAATATTTCTCCCTACTGAAATTTTAACATCACCCTCAGGGGTTGTAATAAATTGCAATTGCCCACCTACAGGTAATTGGTAATGATTTAAATTATTGTTAAATATGTACAATATTTTGCCTGTTTCATCATCAATATCTGTAAGTATGCTGTTCAGATGAATAATTAACAAGCCAGTAGTTGTATTTACGATAGGATGAGCACCACTTACAAGTGTAGAAAGGAAGAGCTCCTCTCAAGCAGATTTGCTTACACTTAAAACAAGCTCAACATGAGCATATGAGCTTTTTGCTCAAGTGTGGAACCCCCTCTAATCCAAGATTTTTGTAAAAATGCCCTCGGGAATTTCTCAGAAAGGAAGAGCCCCCTCAGATTGATTTGCTCATACTTACAAAAGTTGCATCAGCTAAATTTTTGTCCATAAACTTGTCAAAAATTGATATTTTTTTGGCTATACCTGAAATTATGCTAAACCCATACCTACCCATACATATTTACTTCCGGTTTAAGTTCAATTGGATACCAGCTTCAATCTAATATTAAAACAATGCAATATGCAGAGACTCTCTAGAATTGCTCCGTGACTCTCTCATTTCTTACATTATATGTCAAGTAATTCTCCTCTGTGTCAGTGTGTGCAATTCCCGAGACGGTGGTATTGATTTTTTGCTTTGCATGTTCTCCCCAGCGCCAGTATTTACAGAAATTCCCGAGCATTTAAAGCTTTGATGCAATATTACATCAGCCAGTATTGTGAGAGTGGCTGAGGAGAACAGATGTGTTGTTAACAGTGCTTCTCATATTTATAGGCCTGTTTGATTTAATTAAATATATATTGTTGCCTGATATTTGTTACATCTAGTTTGTTTGTTGTAATCCACTCTTATTTAGGGTCAGGATTATATTTGTCCCAGCTTGTTATATAAAAATCAATACATAACACTCAGTGCTGGGTCATTGCCATTCAAGATAAGCATGTTCGTGCAGGTATTTGCGGAAGGTCAGTGTGAATGTATATTTATTCTTTTTTTCCACTTGTGGGCTATTGGCCTTACAACCTGTCATAATAGGCATAAAGATTTGATTTAAAAACCCAGGAAATTTTATATAAATACCAAAGCCAAAAATGTTAACACACATACACACATACACACATACACACACACACAAATCACACTGCTGAACCCAACTGATATTTTTATTCAGTATAAAGTTTTGAATTGAAACCCAGGAAATTGTATATAATAAACAATAGCAAAAATGCCAAATCAAAAATATTGCAATCAGTGCAATAAAAATATATTTAGCTCTAATTGGGCTAGACACCAAAAGATTTGTAACCCAGACAAATACAGAACTCCCACAAAAATTTGCCCCAAATGCAATAGAAAATATAACATGCAATACTTTACATATAAACATAAAGATACTTGTTCTGCACAGTCGTCAATATTGCCCCCACAAGCATCTACATCTGGTCTGAAAAGGAAGCATGAAGCACCTGTTAATGCCAGTGCAGCAAAGCAGCCACGCTATGAACCTATCCATAGCAGTTTTAATGGCCAATTAAGAGATCACCGGTTTGTATCAGAGCCAAGATGTGGTATTCAGAATTTTTTGAGCAGTGTAAATCCTGATCTGCAGGCAATTCTAAATGCACAAAATGGCTCTTATAAGCTGTCCCTCAAATTGTATACTCAATATAAGAAACCAAATGGTACAAAATTTACACAGCCCCACATAACAGAAACTGTACCGGTATATTCAAATGCAAATTCAGACACAATAATAAGCAGGTTGATGGATCAATTGAACATTAAACACTCTGAATTTGCGGCAAAAGAGTCTGGATGGAGCCTATGCGGTTCTCCACACAGGCTCTATGTTAATATTTCTGAATTCAGGCCATTACAAGGTTCTACATATTTGCCATTACCTGATAATATTAAAAACAGAAGAGCCGTGGTTAATATAAAAAATACCGACCAGAAATGCTTTTTGTGGTGTATATTAGCTGCTTTGTTTCCAGTTTCAAGAAATCCTCAGAGAATAAATTATTACAAACAACATGAACATGATTTTGACGATGCAATGGAGGGTTTAGAATATCCAATGTCTGTTCAGAATATTGATAAATTTGAAAAAAGGGCCAGGGATATGAATGGCAAACAATTATCTATTAATGTATTTATTTGCTCCACTGGCAATTGCCCGATAGAACCTCTCAGAATCAGTACAATTGATGATGAATCTGCTATTCCAATTGATTTGCTCTTAATTGAAGGGGATGGCACAAATCATTACACTCTGATACATAATCTTGAAGCTTTAGTGAGAACACAACTAGACAAATCTAATAGAATATTTAAGTTGTGCAGAAGATGTTTAACTGTATTTGATGGTCAAAAAATGGTGAAGAGGGTTCCTGAAGAGAATACAGAAATTGCAAAAAATAAGTTAATTGAGCATCTGAAATACTGTGGGAACCATAAACCTGTTCATATGGTGATGCCCAATCCAAGTGAAAAAGCAAAATTCAAAAAGTTTGAAGCCTTGTTGGAACACCCAGCATATATTGTCTGTGATTTTGAATCAATTCTCAAATCTCTTGCATCCTGCAATCCAGATCCTGAAGAATCTTCAATTACACCATACCAGTTACATGAGCCTTCCAGCTTTTGTTATGTGGTTGTACAGGATGGTGTTGTTAGTAAAGAATATTCATACATGGGACCAGATGCCATCAAAATATTTGCACATAGAATAGAAAATGAGTGCCGTGACATAGCATCTAACATCTTATTAAAATCAAAACCCATGTTGCCTTTAACAGAGAAACAGATTGAAGATTTTAACAATGCAGAAAAATGCCCGGTATGTGATTCTGAATTTTCAGATACAAATATCAAGGTGAAACACCATTCTCATACAGATGGTCGATATAAACAGGCACTGTGTAATAGCTGTAATATTAAGATCAAGAGACCAAAATTTGTCCCCATATTTTGCCATGGAGCATCCAATTATGATTTCCATCATCTGATCAGATATGAGGGGTTTGACAAGCAGAATTTAAATATTTTAGCTGAAAATGATGAGAAATATATATCTATTAACAAAATAATTAAAGTTAATGGTGTTCCTATTCACATAAGATTTCTTGATTCTTACAGAATTTTATCTGCTAGCCTGGCTACACTGGCCTCTCAATTATCTGATGATCAATTCAAAATCACACGTGCCTTGTTTCCAAATCAGGATCTGAAATTAATTAGGCGGAAGGGTGTATATCCATATGATTATGTTACAGATTTTTCTAAATTTGATGAGTGTTCTCTGCCACCACAACATGAGTTTTACAGCAAAATCAGAGGATCTGGAATCAGTGATGATGATTATCACCATGCCCAATTGATGTGGAACAATTTAAAATGCCAGACATTTGGTGATTATCACATGGCTTATTTGAAACTTGATGTGACCCTCTTAGCTGATATACTTCAAGCATTCAGAAAATCTTCAATGCAAAATTATAGGCTGGACCCAGTGTATTTTTTCAGTGCCCCGGGCCTAGCATGGGATGCAATGTTTTTCAACACCAAAATGCCATTGGATCTAATCCAAGATCAAGATATGTATCTGTTTATGGAGGAAAATATAAGAGGAGGCATGGTGCAATGTTCTCAGAGATATGCCAGAGCAAATAACAAATATATTCCTGATTATGATCCAGCACGGCCATCAAATTATATATTGTATGTGGATGCAAACAGCCTCTATGGTCACGCTATGATGGATAAACTGCCATATGCAGGGCTTGAGTGGGTTGAAAATTTCAATATTGAGGATCTTCAGAATTTTGATGACAGTAATTATGGCTTATTCTTAGAGGTTGATTTGACAATTCCAGATCATTTACATAACAAATTTTCTGATCTGCCCCCAATTCCTGAGGTTCAGTGCTCACCTGGCTCTAAACAGAAGAAGCTCATGATGACACTGGAGTCAAAACAAGGCTATGTCATATATTATAAAAACCTCCAGTTCCTGATGCGTCATGGTGTCCAAGTGACCAAACTTGGCAAAGTTTTGAGGTTCAGGCACTCAAGATGGTTGAAATCATATATTGATACAAACACGGAGCTTCGAACATCTGCAAAGAGCCAATTTGATAAGACCTTGTTTAAATTGATGGTTAATTCTGTGTATGGCAAAACTATTGAAAATGTCAGAAAACATACCGATGTTAAAATAATTACTGACCCCAGCCTGAGCAAAAAATTGGTTGCAAAGCCTAATTTCAATTATAGAAGAATTTATGATGAAAATATGGCACTTTTCAACATGAAAAAAACAAAGATTAAGTTTGATAAACCTATTTATGTAGGGGCTGCAATATTGGAATTGGCCAAATTACATATGTTAATATTGTATTATGATGTGTTGAAACCTTTTTATGGTGATAGAGTAAAATAGATGTACATGGATACGGATAGTTTTATTCTTGATATTAAAACAGAAAATGTTTATCAAGATATTTCCCAGCCTGAATTGTTTAAATATTTTGATACCAGTGAATTGCCAGGCCATTTGAATATTCAACCCCACAACAAAAAAGTACCAGGCAAGTTAAAAGATGAGACACTTGGTGATGTTATTGTGGAATTTGCTGGGTTAAGTGCCAAGATGTACAGTTTTAAAACATGTAGTGCTTTTGTCAAAAAAGCCAAGGGCATTGGCAGAGTAACTGTTGAAAAAGAGCTCCAATTTGATGATTATAAAAATTGCCTCAAATCCCAGAGTTTAATCAGAACATCAGAATCCAGAATCCAGAGTGTGAATCACTTATTGACTTCAAATGTTGTAAGAAAAGTGGCTCTGGACCCACATGATGATAAGAGATGCATTTTGTCATGTGGCATACATACTTTACCATGGGGTCATTGTGATTTGAAAAATGGCAATCAATGCACAAGCACAGAGCATGATTTGAAATAAATAAACATGCCTATGAACTTATTTGGGTTTAAAAAACAAGGTATTATGGACCTGCCAACACCACAACCCTCTTCTGATATGCTGTCTAAACTGAGTGGCTTGTTAATTATTCATCTGAACAGCATATTTACAGATGTTGATGATGAAACAGGCAAAATATTGTACATATTTAACAATAATTTAAATCATTACCAATTACCTGTAGGTGGGCAATTGCAATTTATTACAACCCCTGAGGGTGATGTCAAAATTTCAGTAGGGAGAAATATTTACAGAATTAAGCACTCAAACATGGTTTCTGGCACTGTTTATACTGTTTCTGCTGGTGATTGCTTATATATTGAGGTCCCTGGATCCTATGACAAGCTTATACCCTTTTTTATAGAATTAAGAATCAGATATTCAATAATAAATAACCACTAAACAAAATGCCTAATGATATTTTTGGCCATACAAGACATGAAGATCACAGTGATGAGATTCTGATGCTTGATGTCAGAGTCAAGAAATTAAGAAGTGATTTACAAGCTTTACAAACCACACTGAATGCCAGTCTTCAACTAGAAATTACAAATTTGCAATCACAATGCATGGACCCTCTTCTTAAAATTGATTCTGAACTCAAATTGTTGCTTCAGAAATATACTGACCTGGCCACATAGATAATTTTCAAAGTTTAGAAGAAGCTGTAGCAGCTCTTCAAGCCAAATTTAAGACCCAGGCTAACAACTCTGAGCAATTGAAACAGCAATTAGAAGAGCAGATAAATAATGTCCAGGCACAGCTCCAAACAATTGTCAAAAGCATAAAATCACAAGAAGATTTTGATCTAGTGATTTCCACTCTAAAGGAACAGATTCAGTCACTCCAAATACCTAATCTGGACCCTCTGAACAATGCCATAGCCGAGGTTAAAGAAAAAATTGAGACACTTGAAAATTTTATGAACAATTTGCCATCTTCTGATGCTTTGAATGCAATAACTCGGAGTGTTGCAAATATTAAGCTGCAACTTGAAACATATGAAGATTTTGGAAAAATTCAAAGTTCCATAACCCATCTTGAAGGTACAATAGCAGCAGTGCAAAGTGATTTGGCAAATGTACTAGAATCCAGATTGCCCGGTATTGTAGATACACTTGTCAGTGTCCAGCACCAAATCACAAAGCTTGAAAACCTCAACACTGAATCTGAACTATCTCATTTTCATCACTTGATAGATGATATCCAAACAAAACTTGAAATTTTACAACAATCCACACCCTCTCAGGCAGATATAGCCCTGCTCCAAAATGCTATGCAAAATGTGGCTGATGCTTCTGAATTAAACAATGTGAAATTGGCACTTGAATTTTTGCAAAATACAGTCTCAAATCTTCCTACATCACAGGAACTTAAAAATATTAAGAGAGCAGTGAATCGGATATTGAAATCAGAAGATATCAAAAATATCCAAGCAGAGATCAAACATCTCACCCAGACAGTGGCCACTCTACCAACCAATCAACATATTAATGAATTGCATGCCCTGTTTGAGGATATCAGAAGACAGGTCCATGATCTTACAGCTCAAAATTCAAAATTGGCAATTGTTGAAAATTTGCAACAAATTGTTGCTAATATCAAGCAACAGCTAGGGACCATGGAATCCAATCAAGCAAATGCTCTGTCTGTTTTTGCCACCCAGCTCCAAGAAATTGTGCAACAATACAAGAAACTTGTTGTGGACATAAAAATCAAGCCAGGCCATGATGATGTTGTTAGGACCATCAATGAGCACCTTGAATCTGTAACAAGCAGATTGCTCACAGCAGAAAAGGAAATAACAGGCATAATTGAAAATCCTAAACATACAGTAATTCTTGAATTGTACAGCATCCCCAACAAAGAATATGATTCTCCATTTACACCAGGTGGCAAAATATATATGCTGTCCCCTGCACAATTTTATTACCAGTTTTTTGTTGGGGGCACATTGAGACCAATCAAGATCAAATATTGGCTTCAACCACAGGCACACCACTACCCCACCTTATCAATAACAAATGCTGATAACAAAGTAAAAATCACCAGTGTAGAATTGGAGGATTTTACAGACCCCAATGCATTAGAAACAGCCTATACTGAAGATGATGGCTCTCTGGAATTTAAAATACAAATAGGGGACAAATTATATTTAGAAAATCCTGTAGTATCAGCTGCTGAACACCCTATAGTTGCAATATTCTTGTTTACATATTATGTCTAGAAAAATTATTGTTGATGAATTACACAGACAGGCCCGACATAATTTTAAGAGACTCCCAGTAGTCACAAAGGGCATAGATGATTTATGGCAGAGCGACTTGATTGAAATGGCAAGTGGACAGTTGAAAACTTAGACAAAATCAACAAGGGCTACAAGTATCTACTCACTGTAATAGACACATTTTCAAAATTTGCCTGGGCTGTGCCACTCAAATCCAAGACTGGGGCATGTGTTACAGAAGCCATCAGAACAATCATGAATCAGAGTGGAAGATCACCGCGCTATTTGCAAACAGATAATGGCAAAGAATTTTATAATTCAGTGTTTCAACAATTTATTAAAAGACAGGCAATACAACATTATTCGAGTTACAGTGATCTCAAGGCCTCAATTGTAGAGAGATTCAACAGAACCTTAAAAAATCTTATGTATAAACAATTTACACTTCAAGGTAATTATAAATGGATTAATATTCTTCCAGAACTTCTACATAAATATAACAACTCGGTTCATTCCACAATCAACATGAAACCCTCTGAAGTAAAGAGCTCATCTGATGAGCAAAAATTGATCAGTACTGTTTATTATCCTAGATACCAGCCAACAACAAGAAAAGCCAAATACAAGGTAGGTGATCAAGTAAGAATAAGCAAATATAAGCACTTATTCAAAAGAGGCTTTACAAGAAACTGGAGCACTGAATTATTTACAGTGGTTCAAGTTAAACCCGGGACTCTTAACACATATATAATAAAGGATCACCGAGGAGAAATTCTCAAAGGCAGGTTCTATGAACAAGAGCTCAGCAAAACTAAACAGCCTGACACATATCTCATAGAAAAAATTATCCGCAGAAAAGGCAACAAGTTACTTGTTAAATGGCTAGGACTCCCTGAACACAGCTGGATCGATGCAAACAAAATAATAATATGAGCACCTGGGATGTTATAAAAAGGCTGCCAGAACCTGAACAGCAGAATAAGAGAAATGGCAATTTGCTACCTGATAATATTAGGTGTCTTATTGTTGGGCCATCTGCTTGTGGTAAAACTACACTAATGGTTGATAATTTTTTATTGGCACCCAACTGGTTAGACTGGAAAAACAGGCACTTGTATATCTTCTCTAAGAGCTTGGAACAATTAAAATATCAGCAGCTGATGAAGCTATATGATGGATTGGATATAGCCACTTTTGAACCAGATGTTAAGCCACTCCATGAATGTCTCGATAATTCTGTTGTTGTGTTTGATGACATTATATTGGATAATCAAAACAAGGTTAGAAATTTCTTTACACAGGGCCGGCACAAAAATATTGATTGCTTCTACCTGGCACAGACTTTTTCAAAAATACCCAAGCAGCTGATCCGAGACAACAGCAATTTTATATGTGTGTTTCATCAAGACCATACCAACCTCAAACACATACATGATGAATATGTAGGTGGGGACTTGAGCTACAATGATTTTTCTAAGTTTTGCAGCAGGTGCTGGAACCAGGACAGTTATGGGTTTGTCACAATTGATATGACAAGAACACCCAATAGTGGCAAATACAGAAATAAAATCAATAATTTTCTAGACATTGAAACATATATAAATAAACATGAAAAGGCCAATCATTGATGATCTTAAGTTAAGAGATTATCTTGTAAAAAGATTTAAGGGATGGAAATCAGAGAACCGAGGAATTTATGAAAAACACAAACAAACAGAACAGCCTGTAATTGATGCTATTAATAATTTAGGTAAAAATATCAAAACTGTTACAGAGCAAAATCAAAATTTGCTCACAGAGCTTGTACCTGTAGCTGCAAGAAACATATTAGATTATCCATTCACCCCACTTTCCAGTATTCATACACCTAGTCCTATTGCTCCTAGAAGAATTGAGGCTAGTCAGGATCCTATTGAATTGGGTCTTCTTGCTCAAAAATATTTAACCACACCTAAAGACAATAAAGATGAGGTTTTTGGCTTATATGCTGACACAGAGCTTGATGGTAGCATCATACATAGAATTGGCAATTTCAGAGTAACATTTATGGGAGATGATATAATTGTATATTCAGAATCTCGAATTGGAGAAAAATGTGCTTTTGTTAAGTATCTCGGAACACCTGGATTGTGGGAACTCATGACCAGGAAGAGACCTGGCAGCTATACAGATCAAGATTATGAGGATTACAAAGAAATATTAATAAAATCAGATGCTCTATACCAGAACAATGATCCCACACAAAAAAGAGTCAAGTCTAGCAGTGGAGCAAAATACAATAATTTAATCAAACCCATATGGTCACAAATCAAGACTGGCAGTGGAATCAAACAATACAACACCCTGCCCAAAGAATTTGTGTGGGTTGATGATGTCAGGAAACTTGTAGATAGGCTATTGGTGATAGCTGGGGAGGAAAATGCTGGGAACAACAATTTTTACAATGAAAAGGTTGGAATTATGGACATGATAAGCACCAAATTGTCTAATTTTATAGTGAATGACACTAAGGGGATTGGATATCTCATAAAAATTATTAATACTCTACCACCTAAATTTTGGAATATTTCTGAGGGTCGGGGCCTTGTTAATGATATTATAAACAAGCTGCCATTTGAACTACACCTTCCAGGCTATCAATATTGTGGTCCCGGTACAAAATTGGATCATAGATTAAACAGAGGTGATCCTGGTGTTAATCCCCTAGATGCTGCTTGTAGAGACCATGATATTGCATACAACACACATTCTGATCTTGATAAGAGACATGTTGCAGACAAGAAATTAGAAGAGGCTGCATTTGGCAGATTTGTAAGCAAAGATGCTTCTTTGAGTGAAAAAATAGCAGCATTGGGAACCACCATAGCTATGAGCACCAAACAAAAACTGGGGTGGGGGTTGTGAATATGTATATAATAAACCTACAATGAAGGCCAAGGGTGTTATGTATCAAATACCTTATGCAGGTCTCAAATCTCTTAAAACTATTGACAGTCTCTTAACAAAAAAGCAGCGCAAGAAAAAAAATTCTTGTATTGCAAAGGGTCATGGTATGAAATTGTTGCTTAGCACCCCCCAATTTAAAAAACTACAGCAATCAAGAAAAAAATCACATGTGGGGGGATTTATATTTACCATCCCTGCCATCTTAGCTGCTCTCGGGGCTGTTGGGAGCTTGGCCGGGGGATCAGCCGCCATAGCAAAAACAGTAATAGATGCCAAGAAAAATAGGGCAGAATTAGATGAGCAGAGGCGCCATAACCTGGCCATTGAGAAACAAGGCAAAGGTGTTAAGAGAGCCATGAATAAGTTTAAAAAAAACAAGAGCCGCTTACAAACCAAGATATTGAAGCTTTAATCAAGCCACTGGGCATCAAACATTTTAGAGGTGTGTACATGTCTGATTCTCTACCAGAACAACCACTCAACAAAGAGTGTGGCATTGTTAATTTGGATAAGTACAAAAATCAGGGCACTCACTGGATCTGTTATCTTAAATATTTAAAAGATGAGGCATTTGTGTTTGATTCATTTGGAGGTGTTCCACCTGAAAATTTAATAAAATATCTAAATTCAGCTAATCTTTATTACAATAATGCCCGTGTTCAAAACTTCAAAGATGTTAATTGCGGACATTTGTGTTTATCAGTTCTTAGATATATGTCTCAAATAAATAAACCATCAATTGAAAATTTTCAAAAAGCCTTGTGGTATTTAAAATATCATGGGGGTATTCCATCTCACCAGCCAAAATTCAATATTGAAACTCAAATTGCATGATGACATAGTGTATCCCAAAACAATAGCTCTCAGAGCATTTTATGGCATGTACCTAATCCCCAATATTACACACCACAACAACACAATTGCAGTAGGGGATGAAAAAATTGTCATTACTCCAGGGCAATATAATCTATCCACTCTAAATGCTCAATTACCCAGAGGTGTAGTGTTAAGTCAAAATTCTGTCACTCACAGAGTAGAGATTGTATCTGCCACAGAAACAGTGAATCTGGGTACTATAAGAGAGCTGTTAGGCTTTGAGAACAACACAAAACTTGAACCAGGCATCAAACACACTGCTATGAATATACCCAAATTCTTAGCCATAGAGACTCTGAATATTCACTGTAATGTGGCTGAGGGTATGATCACCAAATCAAATGGCATAGGCACTCACAAACAAACCGGCATCATTGCAACATTTAAACCTAATTCTGAATTCATGGAGCCAATCATCTACAATCCATCCCCAACATTATATTTTCCTGTGTGTCATAATAGAATAGATAATATTGAATTGATGGTCACTAATGAAAAAGAAGAATTAGTTGATTTTGCTGGAGCCACAACAACTGCAATCATAGAGATTAACATTTAAATAAAAATACATACAAGAAGAAAATGGAAAATATAGAGAGTTATGAGCTACAATCTTTCCCCCAAACAGGAGGACATTTGCAAATTTAAATCAACCCAACACAGAGATTGAGGTTGATCTTGATGTAGGGGATGGATTTATACACCCTCACAGAGCAGATTTATACATCAAATTTGATGTTGTAAAGCTCGATGGAACAGATTATCCGGCAAACACAAATATAAGATTTTTAGATAATTTTGTGCCGCATCTATTCTCTGAAATTGAGATCAGAAAGCATGGCGTTGTTATAAACAGAGTGGATTATCCCGGCATTACCTCCACAGCTTTGGCCACATTGAAATTATCCAAAACCGAGGCTTCTTACTACAAAATAGGTGGATTTGAGGCTGGTGATAAGATATTATCTAAGAACCACACAGTGCTGTTCCCGATGCGCCTATTGCCAGGATTCTTCTCAGATTACAAAGAAATTATGTGGAAGGGTGGTTTAAGAATCACATTTAGAAGAGCTGCAAATGATAATAATGCTTTGATGAGGTACAGTGCAATAAACCCTACAGGAGAAGCTCTGCCCAATACCCTACCAGATGCAGGCAAATGCATTATTCAGACTATGGAGTTAAGAATCCCTGTTGTTGAGTACGAGGCCAGTTATGCTCTTAAATACAAAGCTGATATAATAAAAAATCCACAGATTCCTCTGCAATTTTATATATATCAATGTGTACAGAAGCCCGCATCTGGTGCTTATTATGAGTTTGATGCTACAAATTCATTCTCCAGCATTCAATATGACATGCCTGATTTTGTAGTGGTACTGTTTCAGACTGGAAGAAACAACAATCAGGAAAAAAATTCAAGTAAATTTGATAGCTGCAACATCAAGAACATATATCTTAAAAATGGCAGAAATGAGGTTTTTCCTAGAGAAAATTACAATTTAGACATGTCCAAGAATGATTTCCTCAAATTATATGAGGCTTTTACGGCTTTCAAAAGGGTCACTACTGGCAACACTGATATGTATTACACACCAGATGAATTCAAGGCACAGAGACCCATGTTTGTAATTAACACTTCAAAAAGAAAACAGGTTGTGGTGAATGACAGAACAAACATTAAAATTATCTGTGAATTCCATGAGGCTTTACCTGATGACACCATATGTAGTGTTATTCTCATAGGAGAAAAATCATATGTTTATGATGTAAGAAATGAGAGAGTCACAGAGCAATTCTAGAGAGTCTCTGCATATTGCATTGTTTTAATATTAGATTGAAGCTGGTATCCAATTGAACTTAAACCGGAAGTAAATATGTATGGGTAGGTATGGGTTTAGCATAATTTCATTTATAGCCAAAAAAATATCAATTTTTGACAAGTTTATGGACAAAAATTTAGCTGATGCAACTTTTGTAAGTATGAGCAAATCAATCTGAGGGGGCTCTTCCTTTCTGAGAAATTCCCGAGGGCATTTTTACAAAAATCTTGGATTAGAGGGGGTTCCACACTTGAGCAAAAAGCTCATATGGGCATGTTGAGCTTGTTTTAAGTGTAAGCAAATCTGCTTGAGAGGAGCTCTTCCTTTCTACACTTGTAAGTGGTGCTCATCCTATCGTAAATACAACTACTCAAGCCACTCAGTTTAGACAGTATAGACTGTATATCAGAAGAGGGTTGTGGTGTCGGCAGGTCCATAATACCTTGTTTTTTAAACCCAAATAAGTTCATAGGCATGTTTATTTATTTCAAATCATGCTCTGTAATTGGGCATTGATTGCCATTTTTCAAATCACAATGACCCCATGGTAAAGTATGAATGCCACATGATAAAATGCATCTCTTATCATCATGTGGGTCCAGAGCCACTTTTCTTACAACATTTGAAGTCAATAAGTGATCCACACTCTGAATTCTGGATTCTGATGTTTTGATTAAACTCTGGGATTTGAGACAATTTTTATAATCTTCAAATTCAAGCTCTTTTTCCACAGTTACTTTGCCAATGCCCTTGGTCTTTTTGGCAGCAACAACACTACATGTTTTAAAACTGTACATCTTGGCACTTAACCCAGCAAATGCCACAATAACATCACCAAGTGTCTCATCTTTTAACTTGCCAGGCACCTTTTTGTTGTGGGGTTGAATATTCAAATGGCCTGGCAATTCACTGGTATCAAAATATTTAAACAATTCAGGCTGTGCCATATCTTGATAAACATCTTCTGTTTTAATATCAAGAACAAGACTATCCGTGTCCATGTACATCAATTTTACACTATCACCATAAAAAGGTTTCAGCACATCATAATACAATATTAACATATGTGATTTGGCCAATTCCAATATTGCAGCCCCTACATAAATAGGTTTATCAAACTTAATCTTTGTTTTTTTCATGTTGAAAAGTGCCATATTTTCATCATAAATTCTTCTATAATTGAAATTAGGCTTTGCAACCAATTTTTTGCTCTGGCTGGGGTCAGTAATTATTTTAACATCGGTATGTTTTCTGACATTTTCAATTGTTTTGCCATATACAGAATTGACCATCAATTTAAACAAGGCCTTATCAAATTGTCTCTTTGCAGATGTTCGAAGCTCCGTGTTTGTATTAATGTATGGTTTCAACCATTCTGAGTGCCTGAACCTCAAAACTTTGCCAAGTTTGGTCACTTGAACACCATGTTTCATCAGGAACTGGAGGTTTTTGTAATATATGACATAGCCTTGTTTTGGCTCCAGTGTCATCATGAGCTTCTTCTGTTTAGAGCCAGGTGAGCACTGAACCTCAGGAATTGGGGGCAGATCAGAAAATTTATTGTGCAAATCATCTGGAATTGTCAGATCAACCTCTAAGAAGAGGCCATAATTACTGTCATCAAAGTCCTGAAGATCTTCAATATTGAAATCTTCAACCCATTCAAGCCCTGCATATGGCAATTTTTGCATCATGGCGTAACCATAGAGGCTATTTGCATCCACATTCAGTATATAATTTGATGGCAATGCTGGATTATAATCTGAAATATATTTGTTATTAGCTCTGGCATATCTCTGAGAGCATTGCACCATGCCTCCTCTTATACATTGCTCCATGAACAGATACATATCTTGATCTTGGATCAGATCCAATTGCTTTTTAGTGTTTAAAAACATTGCAGCCCATGCTAGGCCCGGGGCACTGTAAAAATACACTGGGTCCAGTTCATAATTTTTCATGGAAGATTTTCTGAATGCCTGCAGTATATCAGCTAAGAGAGTCACATCAAGTTTTAAATATGCCATGTGATAATCACCAAATGTCTGGCATTTTAAATTGTTCCACATCAATTGGGCATGGTGATAATCATCATCAGTAATTCCAGATCCTCTGATTTTGCTGTAAAACTCTTCTTGTGGTGGCAGAGAACACTCATCAAATTTAGAAAAATCTGTAACATAATCATATGGATATACACCCTTCCGCCTAATTAATTTCAGGTCCTGATTTGGAAACAAGGCACATGTGATTTTGAATTGATCATCAGATAATTGAGTGGCCAGTGTAGCCAGGCTAGCAGATAAAATTCTGTAAGAATCAAGAAATCTTATGTGAATAGGAACACCATTAACTTTAATTATTTTGCTAATAGATATATATTTCTCATCATTTTCAGCTAAAATATTTAAATTCTGCTTGTCAAACCCCTCATATCTGATCAAATGATGAAAATCATAATTGGATGCTCCATATCAAAATATGGGGATAAATTTTGGTCTCTTGATCTGAATATTACAGCTATTACACAGGGCCATTTTGAATTTACCATCTGTATGAGAATGGTGATGCACCTTGATATTTGTATCTGAAAATTCAGAATCACATACCGGGCATTTTTCTGCATTGTTGAAATCCTCAATCTGTTTCTCTGTTAAAGGCAACATGGGTTTTGATTTTAATAAGATGTTAGATGCTATGTCACGGCACTCATTTTCTATTTTATGTGCAAATATTTTGATGGCATCTGGTCCCAAGTATGAATATTCTTTACTAACAACACCATCCTGTACAACCACATAACAAAAGCTGGAAGGTTCATGTAGCTGGTATGGTGTAATTGAAGATTCTTCAGGATCTGGATTGCAGGATGCAAGAGATTTGAGAATTGATTCAAAATCACAGACAATATATACTGGGTGTTCCAACAAGGCTTCAAACTTTTTGAATTTGCAATTTTCACTTGGATTGGGCATCACCATATGAACAGGTTTATGATTTTTACAGTATTTTAAATGTTCAATTAACTTGTTTTTAGCAATTTTTGCATTCTCTTCCCGAACCCCATTTACCATTTTCCTGCCATCAAATACACTTAAACATCTTCTGCACAACTTGAATATTGTATTGGATTTGTCTAGTTGTGTTCTCACTAAAGCTTCAAGATTATGTATCAGAGTGTAATGATATTTGCCATCCCCTTCAATTAAGAGCAAATCAATCGGAATAGCAGATTCATCATCAATTGTACTGATTCTGAGAGGTTCTATCGAGCAATTGCCACGGCCAGTGGAACAAATAAATACATTAATAGATAATTGTTTGCCATTGATATGCCTGGCCTTTTTTTCAAATTTATCAATATTCTGAACAGACATTGGATATTCTAAACCCTTCATTGCCTCATCGAAATTGTGTTCATATTGTTTATAATAACTTATTCTCTGAGGATTCCTTGAAACTGGGTACAAAGCAGCTAAAATACACCACAAAAAGCATTTCTCATCATTATTTTCAATATTAACCACGGCTGTTTTGTTTTTAATATTGGCAGGTAATGGCAGATATGTAGATCCTTGTAATGGGCTGAATTCAGAAATATTAACATATAACTTGTGTGGAGATCCGCATAGGCTCCATCCAGACTCTTTTGCTGCAAATTCAGAGTGTTTAATATTCAATTGATCCATCAAACTGCTTATTATTGTGTCTGAATTTGCATTTGAATATACCGGTACAGTTTCTGTTATGTGGGGCTGTGTAAATTTTGTGCCATTTGGTTTCTTATATTGTGCAAACAATTTTAGGGAGAGCTTATAAGAGCTATTTTGTGCATTAAGAATTGCCTGCACATCAGGATTTACACTGTTCAAAAAATTCTCAATACCACATCTTGGCTCTGATACAAACCGATAATCCCTAAGTTGGGCATTAAAACTGCTATGGATGGGTTCATAGCGTGGCTGCTTTGCTGCTCTGGCATTAACAGGTGCTTCGTGCTTTCTTTTCAGACCAGATGTAGATGCTTGTGGGGGCAATGTTGATGACTGTACAGAACAAGAGCCCACATGTCTATTGAAATATGCCTTGCTAAATATTTTATTGCATTTGGGGCATATTTTAATGGGAGTTTTGCATTTGTCTGGGTTACAATTCCTTTGGTGTCTGGCCCAATTGGGGCTGGATATATTCTTATTACACTGATTGCAATATTTTTGAATTGGCATTTTTTGTTATTGGTTTATTATATATATTTCCTGGGCTTCAATTCAAAACTCTATGCTGGATAAAAATATCAGTTGGGTTCAGCACTGTGCTTTGTTCGTGTGTGTATATGTATATGTGTGTGTGTGTGTATTAATATTTTTGGCTTTGGTATTTATATAAAATTTCCTGGGTTTAAATCAAATCTCTATGCTTATCTTATGACAGGTTGTAAAGCTAATAGCCCACAAGTGGAAAAAGTAATAAATATTCATTCACACTGACCTTCCGCAAATACCTGCACAGACATGTATGTCTAGAATGGCAATTACCTGGCACTGCTATTGATTTTTGTATAACAAGCTGGGACAGATATAGGCCTGACCCTAAATGTGAGTGGATTACAACAAACAAGCTAGATGTAACAAATATCAGGCAAAATATTGTTCAATATACCATAAATATATTTAATATTCATATTAAATCAAACAGGCCTATAAATATGAGAAGCACTGTAACAACACATCTGTTCTCCTCAACCACTCTCACAATACTGGCTGATGCAACTTTGTTTGCACGCAAAGCTTCCATACTCGGGAATTTCTGTAAGTAATGGCGCTGAGGAGAAACATGCAAAACAAAAATCAATACTACCGTCTCGGGAATTGTACACACTAACACAGAGGAGAATTACTTGAAACATGCAAACATATAATATAAGAAATGAGAGAGTCACGGAGCAATTCTAGAGGGTCTCTGCATATTGCATTGTTTTAATATTAGATAAACAATTGAACCTGGTATCCAATTAAACTTAAACCAGAAGTAAATATGTGTGTGTATGTATGGGTTTTTGCTTAATTTCAGGTGTAGCCAAAAAAATATCAATTTTTGACAAGTTTATGGACAAAAATCTGGCTGATGCAACTTTTGTAAGTATAGGCAAATCAATCTGAGGGGGCTCATCATTTGTACACTGTAGTTTCAAGGCATTTTTACAAAAATCTTGGATTAGACAGGGTTCCACACTTGGCCGATTGGGGCATATGCCCGATTTGCCATTGTTTTAAGTGTGGGCAAATCAATCTGAGGGGCTCATCATTTGTTGTGCTGGTTATACCACAAATACAACTACTCATTCTCATATCCCATATGGGTTTAATAAATGTAATATATTTCTTTGACCTACTTGATTTACTATGTTTAGTATTAGGATCGTTATTCTGATAAATTACATCTGAATCAAATAATATGTTTTCGTAATTTCTTGCGTCTTCTTGTGTTACAAGATCATTTGGAATATCATTTATTGTTAACAAAGCCATTAGTCCTTCAGTTGCTTTATATTTTGTACCTTTAATACTAAGATTATCGTTGTCAAAAGTGACTTCAGCATTACCAATGTAATTCTTACCATCATTACCACCAACTATCCCAAATGCCTTATCATTTCTAGTGTTTAGGTATTTGGAAACAATCGGGCCTAATAACATTGGAGTATAATTAGTTAACGCCTTAACACTTGTTTGTGTTTTTGTTGGTGTTTGTGTTTGTGTTGGTGCAAGCTTCGCTTCTGCAAGCTTCGCATCTGCATGCTTCGCATCTGCATGCTTCGCATCTGTTACTGGAACAAGTGATGTGTTATCAACAACTTTTTCAATTTTATCTCCAAGGTGATTAATGGCATCAATAATGGGTTGTTCTTGTTTTTTATATTTGTTATATATACCTGTTTTGGATCTTTTGATACTTTTAAATTCTTCAATTAATTGATCTCGTAATTGTAATAGTTTATTCGCTTCTGCCACAGATGGTTTCATTTATTATGAATAATTTTCAGTTCGATATAAAATATTTTGTGCTATTAAATGACGAACTGGGATATCAAAACCATTATACCTAGATCATCTTTGAATCGAAAAAATGGTGAATATTTACCAAATGATGATTACATGAGATGTATTATAGTTGGTCCATCGAAATGTGGCAAGACGACTCTAATGCTAGATAACTTTTTGTTGTCCCCAGGGTGGTTGGATAAAAAGAACAGACATGTGTACATATACTCAAAAAGTTTAAATCAACCAGAGTACGTGTATTTACAGAATCTGTTTAAAAAAGTTGAACAAGTATTAGGCGAAGATATATGTACATTCCGTAATAGCAATGAAAACGTGGTATCACTTGATGATTGTAAAAGCAATTCTATAGTCATTTTTGATGATTTTATACAGGAGAACCAAGATAATGTGAGAGACTATTACACGCGTGGCAGACATAAACAGATTGATGTGTTTTATCTAGGGCAGACGTATAGTAAGATACCAAAACAGTTAATTAGGGACAATGCTAATTTTCTTTGCATATTTAAGCAGGATGAAACCAATTTAAAACATATACACAAAGACTTTGTTGGTGGTGACTTTAGCTTTGAGGAATTTAGCTCCCTGTGTAGTGATTGTTGGAATCAGGATTATGGTTTTATTACCATAGATCCCACATGCAAACGAGATGATGGAAAATACAGAAATAAAATAAAAGATTTTATCAGAATGTAGAAAAAATCACAGATGATTTTATCAGAATGTAGAAAAATCACAGATGATTTTATCAGAATGTAGAAAAATCACAGATGATTTTATCAGAATGTAGAAAAATCAAAGATGATTTTATCAGAATGTAGAAAAATCAAAGATGATTTTATCAGAATGTAGAAAAATCACAGATGATTTTATCAGAATGTAGAAAAATCACAGATGATTTTATCAGAATGTAGAAAAATCAAAGATGATTTTATCAGAATGTAGAAAAATCAAAGATGATTTTATCACAATGTAGAAAAATCAAAGATGATTTTATCACTTATATAAATGGGAGTTGATATTTATGGAAACACATCAAAGAATGTTCGTATCAATAGACTTAAGAAAGATTTTGACAGATTTAAGGATAAAGTGTTGACTGATCTTGTGTTAAACGATCAGGTGTTAACTGATCTTGTGAATACAAAAATTATAAATGAGTTTCAAAATTCAATTGATCAAAAAATTAATACAAAGTGGTATAATTATTATTCTGAGTTTATAAATTCAATTAATGAAACAAATACAAAAATTTCAAATGTAAATTTCCAGCTCCATAATTTAATAATGCGAAATACAACGATTAATAAAATTAATTTAATTGGTAAGTTAAAAGGTGATAAACCAGGTATATTTAAATTTACTCACGGTACTACCCAATTTAAGTTTCCATACAAAGGATCACTATTACACTTCGAATCTGATCATGATGCTCATATTCATGCTTTTATAAATTCAAATATAATTGAAAATTTTCCATATCAATTTGAAAAGGGTGATATTTTACATTTTGAACCACATAGGCTAGCAAAAATGGAAGAGCATACCGTTGTTTATATTGTTCTTCATACAATGATTGAATAAATTCAAATATAATTGAATAATTTCAATACGCAATTTCTTTGCATAATTGAATAATTTCAATACGCAATTTTTTGCATAATAAATGATCACATCATATTGCGTTAAATGCAAAGACAAAACTAACAGCATTAATTCTGTTACTAAAAAATCTAAAAATGGAAAGTCTTATACTCTATCAAAGTATACTGTATGTGGATCCAAAAAATCTACTTTTAAAAAAACTTAGGTGAGAGGGAACAGATCATTGATGAGAGGGAACAGATCATTGATGAGCGGGAACAGATCATTGATGAGCTACATAAGCCAGCTAGAAAAAATTACCCTACAAGAAAAGTTTTAACTTATGGAATAGATGATGTTTGGCAAGCTGATTTGGTTGAAATGGACTCTAGCAATCTTAAAGGAATTTCTAAAATCAACAAAGGGTGCAAGTACATGATAACCATTATAGACGTCTTTTCTAAATATGCTTGGGCTATTCCTTTAAAAAATAAAACTGGAAAGCACGTCACCGACGCGTTCGAACACATATTGAATAAGCGAAAACCAAATAATCTTCAAACCGATAAAGGTAAAGAGTTCTATAACAAGGACTTTAAGGAGCTTATGAATAAATATAACATCAATCATTATTCTACTTATACAAACATGAAAGCATCTGTTGTTGAAAGATTCAATAGAACGCTTAAAGAAAAAATGTGGAAACAGTTCTCCATACAAGGTAATTATAAATGGATAGACATATTATCAAAATTATTGCATAACTACAATCATACAGTACATAGCACTATAAAACTGAAACCTGTTGATGTAAGTTTAAAGAACCAAGAGATGATCTACAACAGTGTGTATCGTAATAAAGTAGCAAAAAGTTATCCCAAGTATAAAATTGGTGATCATGTACGTGTTAGTAAGATAAAAGGCATATTCGAGAAAAGATACACAGCCAACTGGTCTACTGAGATATTTACGATTGAAAAAGTATTTAAAAGCGATCCACCATATTATCATCTCAAGGACTCTAAGGGCGAACAAAACATCGGCACATTTTATGAACAAGAACTACAGAAAACAAAACACCCCGATGTATACTTGGTTGAGAAAGTATTACGTAAAAAAGGAGATATGGTCTATGTTAAATGGCTTGGTTTTGATAGTTCACACAACAGTTGGGTTCCTAAAAAAGATGTTATTGTTTAAATTTGGTTGTCTACACATTGAAGTAAGAGTACAGTATTAATATAAGATAAAATTTTACCCTATTAAATGGAGGTACCAAAAGATATTTCCAGAAAGTGTTCTTACTGTAAAACTGTTAAATCTATTAATGAGTTTGTCAAAAATAAAAAAAATGAAATATGGTCATGGATATGCATGTTATGTCTGTCAAAAATTAGTTAATATGAAAAAGCTTGAAAAAGTATATTGTGAACCATGTAATAGATATATTACGAAAATGCATTTCAAAAATCACACTAAAACAAAAATACATGAATATTAGTAAATAATAATTATATCAAATTTAATACATCTCGTGTAGTTACGGTATGTTAAAAATGTATTGCTAAAATTTTTTAGTAATAAATGAGTACTGAAAATGATATAGTGCAACACAATACTTCTAATATAAATAATACAATGGATCTAGATAATGTAAGAACCAAGCGTGCTCTAATAAACATTGCTAAGCAGCATGGTATCAAAGGGTATAACAGATGCACAACAATAAACGGATTAAGAAAGTACATAAGAAGACAACTAACACAAGAGGTTTCCACTCATGCTGTTGATAATATAAAAGGTAGACGTAATTTAGTTAAGTTTGCTAAAGAGCATAATATAACTGGATGCACCAAATATAAAACAATCGAGGAACTAAGGGATTATATAAAACATATGCTGGATTTACAACAATTTGCAAGACGTAATATTGAATTTCCACAACCAGTTGACTTGTTAGATATCACCAAGGGTATAAATAATTTAAAACAATTTGATAGAGATAATGGAATTACTGGATATAGCAAATATAAAAAAGAAAGTGACCTTCAGTTCTACATAGGAACTCAACTAGAAAAATTGCCATTTACAGATATTGCCAACAGTGATGATCTATTTACACCAAGTTCTCAAACTGATAATGAGTATAAAAACATATTTAACATATCACGTCCATTAGATGATACTTTGGTGGCAAACCAATCCACTGTTGATGTTGAGGATATATTTAATATGTCTCCAATTGATACTGATGCATCCAATGATAACTTTGTAGCTATTGAGAATCTGTTAGACACCTTACAGTTTTTTCGGATGCTCGCTATAGAGTGGAATTTATAGTTGATAACAATAATATAGATTTTTTTGCATTACATGATATTATTAATCAAATTATTGAGAAAAGAAAAGCAGCATTTGGGTTTAGAGAAGGCGTAGATAGAATAAACTTTGTTATTGAAAATCCAAGGCTTCATAGTAAAGCTTTCTCTACAGGTTTTAGTACAACAATCAACCATGGTGCTCTGGTAAACCATTTTAACGAAATAATGGAACAATATGATGAGATTGCTTTAGAAGATACAAGATTCTATATTCAAATAGTTAAAATGCCAACTGGAGGAAGACTTAGAAAAATAATAAACTTAGCTGAAGATGTTAGAACAAAACAGAGCATATTGCAAATAAAAAATCCAAACGACAACCTGTGTGGACCAAGAGTTGTTATTGCAGCATTGACATACAAGACAAACATTATACTTGACAGAGAACTAAGTAATAATGATATCACTTATATACGAAAGGGGCGAACTCTACAAAAGAATTTATCAATAGAGCTATGCAACAAAATTAGACACGATCCTGGTGCACCGTTTGATCTAAGTTCTTTTAGAAAAGTTGAACGTTATTTTAAAAACGTGTGTATAAAAATTGTCTGTGCCGAAAACTTTAACACCATTATATACAAAGGAATAGGTGAACGAGATATAACTATATATTTATACAAAGTTAAAAATAATTTTCACGTGATTACTAAAATGAGTGCGTTTTTAGGAATGTCGAATTTCTGTGATCGATGTGAAACACCTTATAAGCATAAAAATCATAAATGCAAAGCATTATGTGTAACATGTTGCGGTCGTACTCATCTTGGTAACAAATCTGCCAAATACTGCAAAGATTGCAATAGATATTGCTACAACGAAGAGTGTTTTGTGCAACACAAAGAGAAAGTATGTGTAACTGTTTACAAATGTTTAGAATGCAATAAAATATGTAAAAGAAACGAGGAGCATAAATGTGGATACGAAATATGTGTAAATTGTAAAAAAGAAGTAGAAACAAAAACTCATCTGTGTTACATGCAATGGCAAAAAGGTAAGGGTGGAATATGTATAAGAAAATTAAATGATGACTGTTACGTAGAAGGATGTGAAAAATGCTCACCAAATAATGTACATATAGTAACTAAATATACCAAAAAAGAAATGAAAGAACTTGCATGTGATTATATACAAGAAAACTATTTTCCTGATTTTGATTACGATGAAGAAGTTGTGGATCGTTATGTTGAATCTTTAAAGAAAACTAAAGTAGATGGATATATGTACAAATGTAAAGAATGTAAAAACTACACAACCTTAAAAGTTCCACTTTCAAAAGTGAAAACATGTGATACTTGTAAAGAGAATACATTACAAAAACCTACATGCACATTCACAAAAAAATATATTATAATTGATTTTGAGGCTAACCAGGAACTTGGAGAACACAAACCCAATTATGTGGTTGCTGAGTATGCTTTTGGAGATGGAACAAAATTTCATTTTAAAGATAGTGACATATTTTGTGAATGGTTAATATCGAAGGAGCATCGGGGATATACAGTTATAGCACACAACGCTAGATCGTATGATTGGTATTTCGTTATGAACTACTGTATGCGAAATGGATATAAACCGTTCACAATTTATAAAGGTTGCCAAATCATGGCCATGATTCTTAGGAATGCAAATATGCGATTCATAGATAGCTACAACTTTATCTCACAACCATTGAGTACATTCCCAGAAACATTTGAATTAGCCGAGTTAAAAAAAGGATACTTTCCTCACTTCTTCAACACAACAGAAAACCAGACGTATGTGGGACCAATACCGAATATTGAATATTATGGAGAGAGCACTATGAAAAGATGTAGTAAATGCAAACCTGATGCGACTTGTAAACATTGGCATACAAGAAATCACTTTTTACAGTGGCATCGTGAACGAGCTGAAGAGAATTACATATTTGACTTTCAAAAAGAAATGAGTGAGTATTGTGAGTCAGATGTAGACATACTTACTCAAGCAGTTAGAAAACTTAGACAAACATTTCTAGATACGTGTAACATAGACCCATTTCGATATATAACAATCTCAAGTGTGGCAATGGCTGAGTTTAGATACCATCATATAAAATCCGATACCATAGCTGTATTAAAAGATAGCAACCATGAAACGTATAGTAAAAAGTCTATATCTTGGTTAAGAACATTAGGTGATAATGTAAAACACGCTTTAAACGGTGGGGAAGAAGCTATACTAGGACGGAAGGTTGATGGCTTTGATAAAACAACCAACACAGTTTATCAGTTCCATGGGTGCTTCTGGCATGGTTGTCCCAACTGTTACAAAGATGATATAATTAACAACAAGAAGCAAAAAAGCATGGGTGACCTTCATGAAAAAACAAAACGGTTTACTCAGCAATTAAAAGATAAAAGGTACAATGTTATAGAAATGTGGGAGTGTGATTGGGAACCTAGATACAAAAAACTTAAACATGAAATAAACAATATAGTAGCACCAATCACCCCTAGGGATGCTTATTTCGGTGGACGAACAAATGCAAGTAAATTACATGTTCGTGGAAAAAAGTTAAAATATATAGATATTTGTAGTTTGTATCCAACAGTTATGTTCTATGACAAGTTTCCTGTTGGTCATCCAGTAAAAATATTACACCCTCAAAATTTCAACCCGAATTGGTTTGGATTAATTAAATGCAAGATACAACCACCAAGAAAATTATATCATCCTGTACTACCTATTAAAGAAGAAAAATTAATATTTCCATTATGCGGTATTTGCTCTCATTCAAAAAATCGTGAATGCAATCACTCAGACATTGAAAGAAGATTTACTGGTACATGGAGCACGCCTGAAATTAATAAAGCACTTGAAATGGGGTACAAAATAACAAAGATATATGAAGTTTGGCATTTTAAAGAAACTAGCACCAACATGTTTAAAAGCTATATTTCTAAATTTTTAAAAATAAAGTTAGAAACAAGTGAATGGGAAAATGATTACAGCACTAAAGAATTGTATGTCGAAGATGTAAAAAATAGATTAGATATCGAATTAGACATTGATAACCTAATCCGGTTTTACGTGCCATGGCTAAACTATTATTAAACGCATTCTACGGTAAATTTGGTCAAAGACGAAAAATGGAAACAACAGATTATATCGACTCAGCAAAAAATCTGTATGATATATTATTGAATCCTAAACTGGAATGTATTAACCTTTCATTAATCAACGATGCCATGATTGAGGTTAGGTATCAAACAAAAGATGAGTGGTTGGAAGATACTACTAAAACAAACATATTGATTGCATTATTTACAACCTCATATTCTAGATTGAGATTATATGATATGCTTGACAAACTAGGTGACAAAGTAGCTTATTACGATACTGACTCTATTATATACATTGATGATGGTACAAATACTGTAAAAACTGGTTGCATGCTTGGAGAATGGACAGACGAATTAAGCGGTGATTACATAATAGAATTCATATCTACAGGACCAAAGAGCTATGCATATAAAACATCAAAAGGTAAAATTGTGTGCAAAATTAAAGGATTCACATTAAACTACATAAACTCTCAGAAATTAAATATGGCTGAAATGATAAAGATTTTAAATAAAGAAATTGATAAAATTATTTTAGAATATAACCAAATTACAAAAAGCAGAAAAACCCATACTTTGGTTAACAAAACAATTCAAAAAAAATTTAAATTGGAATATGATAAACGGGTGATCTTACCGGAAAAAGATGGTGTTATTGAAACGATTCCTTATGGTTATTAAATAATTGTTTACCTTTATACTTATCTTATAAAATTACTGGTGGATATGATGAAGAGAATAAAATTCACGTAGCAAGTGTAATTGTAATACCTCCGTCACACCCTGTCTCAGAAATTGAGAAACTCTATATAAAATATGATGGACAAGAATGCTCTTGTTGCAAGTGCAGGCATGATTAACTACTTTTTTATCGGATATGTGTAACAAATGGCTGTATCTGTAAGTTTCATAATAAGATCAAAACGGAATCAGATAATATACAATAATAAACAACGCCATTTATATTTCGGTTTCCTCCAAAAATAAAAATTCTCTAGAAAATAACAAAAATATAGCAGAATTTTTACCTTGTTTTTCTTAACACTTTTTGCCCTGATTTTGGGTTTTTACCTTACGTTTATTGGCAATTTTTGTCCTGCTCTAGAAAATAACAAAAATATAGCAGAATTTTTAAATTGTTTTTTAATACTTTTTGCCCTGATTTTACATATTTCTCTTTATGTTTTTGGTGATTTTTATCCTATATAAAACATATTTTGAAAAATGTCCACAACGGCCAGAATTTTTAGCTTGTTTTTTTTTAATTTTTGTCCTGATTTTGGATATTTCTCTTTATGTTTTTGGTTATTTTTTGTACTGCTCTAGAAAGTGACAAAATATAACAAAATTTTTATTTTATTTTTTTAATACTTTTTACCTTGATTTTGAATATTTCTCTTTATGTTTTTGGTGATTTTTATCCTATATAAGGTATATTTTGAAAAGTGTCCATAAGTACCCCCTATAGTAGTATCCCGTGTCGTAATACAAACTTTATCCCTTTCCTACAAAATAATAAAACTGTCCATGCCAACCGTGATTTTATAATGTGGTTGCATACATATACACTAGCGACATTAGTGCCACTGCTCCGACGCCAGGGTTTCAAATACCTTGGTGGATCTATAAGATAGGTAATATCGTTTTTCGAGGGTTCGTGAACAAAACAAAAAGTAAATGATTTTAAAGTCCATTTTATATTCAGATACGTTAATCGGGACTGGTCTTAAAGTTTAAATCGGGATACGTACCACTGTGCAATACACCTTCACAGGGGATCAAACCCAGGACCTCTTTGATTACACCACCATCGGTGAGGCCCCTGAAATCATTGAGGAAACTTGTTCATCATAATGTTCTCTCGCCCTGCGAAAGTTTATTGGTGATATAGGGTGACATCCTACACACGTCTTCCAGACATACACACGCGGGCACACCCCTCCCCTGCACACACACGATTGTATGCTTACAGCACATGCTATGCCCTCCCAGAAAAACAATTCTAAATCCGCCTATGGATATATCTGCTATCAAATAATGAACGTCACTTACCTCGACAGTTCCTTGACATAATTTTGCAACAAGGTTTGCAATATCTTCTGTTATGCCTTCTTGTTGAATATCAAGAGTCTGAAAGTTCGCACGTTTCACTCTCGCTATTCGGATGGAATTCCTCTGAACTTAAATCGACCTTTTCTGAAGTTTTATTTGTGGAAGGTGAAGCTTCAACTTCCATTTTTTGTTTCTTTTTGAAATAATCTAATAATGTATTTCTCCTCTTTTTTCTATCCATCTTTAGTTCCACGTCAAAAATCTATTACACACGCAGAAACGTAACACACAACACGACCACTTCGACTTGCTACCTTGCAGACTGCTACTCGCTACAACCCCAGTGAACACCAGGACCTGGGACAAAGATACCGGGCGGTCGAATGTCTGAACCATGCATCCAGCTTGGTCCAGCTCAAATTACGTCACCAGTGTTGACAGCAACCAGTAGTGTCAGTGTCAGTAGTGTTGGCAACTGCTAAATTATTTACGCACAAATTCAAGCGAGATCTTTCACACATGTTACAAGAAAATTCAATAAACTGAAGGCTGGAAATTGGTTGCGAAAAAAATATCTAATTTGTAAAGAGCACAAGAGTAAAACGTATAATATTTTGGCATATTAATTGCTTTTATTTTGTTTATGAAACTGACTGGGCCAGTTGCGCTATATAACGCATCCCTCCCTTCCTCCCGGCATGCTATTGTACAAAACATCGCTTGCCTCCTTCGTAAAACCATGCCTCGCTACTGCCTGCAAGAATTATTATTATTATTATAATTATTGATATTTTGAAATAAATATGCATCCAGGTGCGAAATAAGATTTTGACTTACTTTGCCTACTAATTGTAGTGATTCAAATCTCACAGAACTTTGCTCTGCTGGTATAAATGGTATAAGAAAGAAAAGGGAAGTTAGCAGCACTGTCGTAACAGGAAAGGGAGGGTCATTCTCCTAAGAGGGTCATCGTGGGTGAAAGAAAGGGGAGGAGGGATTCCTTCAGTTCGCATTCCAAGGGTTACGGCTCTTTTCTTGACCATACTGAGAAGGAAATTCTCCTTCCTTTTCAGTGACTAAGGAATGAATGAATGCTTGTGCATTGCTGTAACTCAACTCCAATATTATCAAAAGTAATTGAAGAAGCAATACATTTCTCATTGCCAAATGTAAACATTTTACAATATTGGCAATTTATGAAATAAAATGTATTTCTGCTTTGAATTTTTTTAAATGACGAAACCAATGGGGGGGTTAACCCCCACCAACCCCCCCCCCCCTGGGCACGCCACTGTATGTGACGTAAAGTTCCCGCCCAACCGTTTGATGGCGTTAGTGGCTATCACATCTCCTTTTCCACAGCCTGTAGTACACATCCTCATCTAGACATTGTTCTTGTTCTGGTGTTTAATATCTGCATACTGCAACACTGTCGTTTTGTCATTTCACGTGACATTGAAGTGATGGATTCACTTGGCCGGTCACACGTCATCGCAAGCAAAAACTTCAACCGTTACCATGGTTTTGGGCCAGGGCTGTTAGATAGTACGAAGTTTGTGTAATGGGTAAAGTTGCAAAATTCGTGGAAGAAAATCAAAACTATTTTAAAATAGCTTGTTTCGTGGTATTAAGATTGTGCAAGTTGAAAAACTTATATTACATAGCTGTGAGTGTTTTCAAGAAATAATAATAAAGTTTGCCAAAATATAAGAAATTATTTTTTTAATTTCCGACATCAAATCTGGAGAGTGGTTTCAATGCAGCCGTAATTTTGAGGAAAGTCACATAACTGAATCGCGCACGAAGATTGGCCAGCTACCGTGACGTCATAATTCCTTGAGAACGTCACACTGCAGAGCCAATCATCTAAGTCAAATAAATTTTATTCCATAACTTAGATCTCTAGGAATCGAAAACGTTCTCTCATACATAAGGAAGTAGAGTGGATACACGTACAACATTTAATATTTCACACAGCCACACACTTTGGCAAATGTTTATGCTCTATCTCACTGTGCGAATTAAGCTTTTAGCTTTTGGGGATGGGTGCCCACTCAATGGCGTATTTGTGATTTCATTTTGGGAGAAGGGGTGGAAGTTTGTACATGTGTTACTAGCCAGTGGTGGCAATTAGGAGACCGAGGTGGGACAGTCCCCCCCATTTTTGCCAATTTTTCCCCCGCACTAGTTAAACCTTATCTACGAGACAAAAGTAAACTGTCTTCCCCCCCCCCCAGTTTTGACCCCCTAGTTTTGGAACAAAATCGCCTGCACTGTTACTGACCAGTAAACTAAACTTTGTACACATGTTACTAGCCAGTAAAGTAAACTATTTCTTTGCTGTTCTAAGCACCGTCATTAAATCTATGATAACATTTGCACATAAGTTAGAAACACTTACTATATTTACATCCTAACAAAAGCCCTCAATCACAAAAAAGAGCTATCGAAGTAATAACACCGAAAATTTGACCAAATTTCTATTGGCAAGTTCAAATGTCCATCTAACCTACATACAAGTTTCTTGTGAACACTTAAATAGAAGTTAAATATCAGCAGTATGCAACGAAAACTTAAGCTGAAAACAGCTTGTTCTTGTTGTGTTTACTTGTTGAGGTTGTTCAGTTGCAGAATATTGTCCGTCCTTAATCCACAAGGCTGCATACTTTTCAGCAGTGAAATCTTTAATGACTGAATCATTAATGTACATGAATCATTTTTCCATTGTGTTTGTTAGATGGTTTAGAGATGGTGTAAGATATGCTTCAATTCCATTTTCTTTGAGGGTTGGGGGATAAAGACACGCCTGGCAGGGATGGAAATAATTTAATTTTATCGGGTATAATTTTTGTGTATGGGTGTGTAAATCCCGACATCCCCCCTTTAATTCGCACACTGCTCTACATATACTAATATCCAAAATTAAAGCAAGAAAGGGAAATTCTTTCCCGTATGTCCATTTGACCACATAATACGATCAGGTGATAGTAATATTTATAATGTCATAGACAACTGGTTTAAGGTAGAAAATAAACTAACCTTAATGTGCCAGGATTCAGGGGTTCCCATCCCCCCAAAGCCAATGGCGCATCCCCCCAAAATCATGTCATGCGTTTCCCCCAAATGATATCATTCTCGCCCTTAAACCATATCGTAATCCCCACAAAGTATTTAATTACGACAGCGTGTCTACCGAAAGTAACTTTTTTCTTAGCTTTACTGAACATTATAATTGATCTGCCCCTCCTCACTAAACAGGGGTGCCATCACTCAAGACCACCCCTAAAATCGTTCATCATAATCGAGAATATCGCGTGGATCCCACTTAAAACTGTAGGTTCAATCCCGATTAGCCTTAGAGTGCATAAAGTGGACTTAAAGAAACAAATCAATCAATTGAGAATATATCTTGTCTTGTAATGCAGCTTTAGTGTAAAAACTTCATATTCATCTCACTAAAGTGCCAAACACACATAGTAGCAACAAACTATCGCGAGCGAAGCGAGGAAGAAAATTTTTACATCCATTTCTTTGCAGGCTTTGAAGAATTAATTTAATGGGGTGTCACTACTTTCTTCAGATCCCGAAATATTTAGTATTTTTTCTTTTTCAGCTTTCCCTTGGCACATTCGGAGTCTAAAACTTGTGGATACCTTATCGTTAATTACAGTCTCCAAAATGTAATGTTCGAACTCTCTCTCCACTGCAGAAATCCCTTGACAATCTAAGATGTAACACTTTATCAAGAGCTTTCTATCTCCCCCTTTAAATTTCATACTCAATCCTACCACCAAAATTTCCTTGCCTATTTTAGATTTACTGTTAATATTGAAGAGCGGTTATTGCCTCCTCCAAAAAATTAATTCTCAGTCTCCACCAGAAATTTCGCAACAGTCTAAGACAATAGGAATACACACGAATTAGATATCCACTTCAATTTAATGTTAATCACCCTCTAACTAAAGTACTCACCATAGTCTAAGACCTAGAGTTTTATATTGTCCCCCCCCCCCGAAGTTTAATTCATAATGCCCCTCAGAACCCAAGTGTCAATTAAGGGCTAATATATAGGAGTTCGTTACCCCCGCCCCTCCTTCGATAATGCCCTAAACACTTTCATTTCTTTATCTAATGGATTAAATATGGTGCATTTAAGGCGTAAAATTTTTACATATATTTTGGAAAAGATATAAATGTTGAATTTTATATTATGTGAAGGGAAAAATCCCCCGCCAAATCTCGATGTCACAACCTAAGCCATAAAACCCCCCATGCCAGGATTTATCAACAAAAAAATTACGATTGCAACAGGTTAAACTTGGCGAATTTATCAACAAAAAAAACACATAAGGAAAGGATTTCTGTTTGTTGCTTTAATTTTGGACACTAGTGTATATTAATGCTTGCGGTTATGTTGACTGAATTCACGAATCGATTTGCTACTAACTATTCTAAAGCACCTCTCCCTTGTACCAATCTCAGCTAACCCCCCTCCCCCCTCTCTCTCTATGTAGAAGGCGCCTTTGTTCTTACGTAACAATTATTCCAAAGATTTAGTTTGAAACATACATTAATTCATCATAGATACTGAAGAAATGATTTGCAAAACTTACATCCATATAACACAATGTTTCAAGGAGTGTACAGTTTTGCAAACAGTTAGGAAGTAATATATACATACATAGCACAAGTATTATGACCTTTTATTGAAATTACAAACGTAAACATCAAGGTAATTTCATATATAAGACTCTAGGGAAGAAAACATCATAATGTTGCCAAAAAAGAATATTAACGTTTTAAATTTAAGATAATGTAACGACCCTGCGTGGTCACCACATTTAACGATCCTGCGTGATCGCCATATTATCTAATGTATAATTATTAATGCTTGCAAAATGTTCTGCGAGGCTCACATTTTTAGTTTATCTTTATCTAATTTAGACTGCATTGTTGTTAAGCATGAAACATATACGTATTGTTGTGCATAGTTTATTGTAACCTATTTAGTTTGGGAAAGCATGCTAAATGCCCTGCGAGGCTTACACATTCAGTTATCTTTTGTTTAATCTTCTGTGCAGTAATTGTTACTTAATATGTAACTTGCATTATTGAATCTCTTTGTCTTGTGCATAGATTGTAAAATCATTACTGTAACATGTTGTTATTTTGAGTCCACTTTATGTACAGAAAGGCTAATCGGGACTTGACTTACAGCTTAAAGTATGATCCGAACCACTGTGCCATGTGGCTGCACCATTTATCGAATCAGCGACCCCTTGATTACAAGGCGACGACGTTACCACCACCCTATCAGAGAGGCCTCCATATTATGGATCTTGCCCATTTCAGAGCATAATCCTGCGTAATTCCCGACCTGTTGTGTGCGAAGTTTCTGTGCGCAAAAGTTATGTAACATGTTGAAAGTTATACATTGGGCCCCTTGCAGGTGGGGGCTAAACGAGAACTGGAAAGACCCTTGCCACCCCTCCCCCCAAGGTTTCAGCGCCATATATATGACAATGTTTCCTCACACCTGGAAAATGATACATTTGTTACAATCATGCAGTCATAACTTTTTTCTCATTAAAGATACATATGTATGAGGATATTAAGTCAATATTTATAAAAGCTAAGGTTATTTAATTTTCTCGAGATTTCAAAAACAGACATACTGTCTTGCAAATCATAGAAAGTTCCTTTCCAGGAAGTTCACATCAAATTTTGATTGACACTTTAATTTATGGACTCTCTCCAAGTCAATCAAATAATTTCTCTAGACGGAGTAAAATTGGGTTCGATTGAATCTGAATAACTCAATTTTCATCTTGTCATGCTCAGAATTTAATTTGTTACAAAAATCTTCCATTTCCTGTTTCATTAACTTGGTTCCTTCCGATAATCGCAATAATTTGCACATAATTGATTCTTACTTTCATGAATGGAAGCTGTAAGACATTGTAATATTATCTTCAGCTTAATGTAATGTTCTCTTGAAAAAGGTTTCAAGATCCTGCATTCGCTCCTGTACGTTTAAAAGGTATAAGGAAATCTTCTTCTGTACAAAAAATAACACGAGAAAGATTTGCAATTTTTCACATTCTGGCAACATATAGAAATGTATTCCATTAGATGTGATTTTTCTGCACAGTTTGCACAATAAGTGTGTTATAGTTGAAGCGAATCGCTCAGTGGCGAAGTGGTTAGCACATCTTGCTACCACGCCAGGGATCATCCAGCCTGGTACTATATTATGTGTAGTTTTCATTAACAACAATCGTTGCATGTCATGTATCTACTAAAATAGTTAAGCCGTCTACCGGAATCGATATTGGAATCACCAAAATGGAAAGATATCTACCTAGGCTGATGGGAATATTTGTTATAATCTTCGACATACTCCTAAGTGTCTAGCTGATGATATTTCCATCTATTAGAAAGTGCTCTCCCTCACAATAGGAGACCAAAGAGAAGGTAAGAATTACTACCAATGCAAGCTCTCTATCTATGCGTATCTTCACCAGAGTCAAAAACACTAGTGGGATAATTGAGTGATTAGATGAGTGTGCTTCGCTCGTCCGCCTTCCTTTCCTTTCACCGAACAAAGGAGGGCTATCCACGAATCTTAAAGCCACTTTGACTACGTTTCACTGCTAAATCGCTCAGTGACATCATTCGTACCTGGTTGACACTATTGTTACACAACAAGTATGTAACAATACGTAGGTAAGAACATCAGTGGCATTGCAAAACTCATTTATCTGAACTAGTAATACACCTTATATTATTTGACGTTTACCCGCTAGCCTTTACATTAACATGTTCATATGCATAGCAACATGTACTTTAAACCAGCGACTGTCAAAATGAACTAATTTAATTACGCAAATATATTACCGAATAGTCTATAACAAAGTGAATCTCCAAAGAAATTAGTATTGAGGATATACTACATAAAACATTGAAACTTTTTCTGGTTCCATTACATTTTAAAATTAAGTTTGCAAAATCGGACATTTTCATAATTTATATTCATATATGACTCAAGTATCATGAATTCAGGATTGATCAAAAATATTGTTTATCCTTAGTAATCCATGTGTACTGTAGCTCATGGATTTCTGAACGCTATAGAAAATAATGTTTTGGTAATGGCATTATGCTAAAATTCTTTCCATCTGATATTCATGTGATTTATTCTACTAAATGAGCACAACTTAAAGGAAAAAAAATGCAAGAGAAGTTCCCATTTTAACACTTGAAACCGTGGCTTCATCGAATTGATAGTCACGAAATTATATCTTATAATTTTGTTTGATCTGTATGTCACTCTTGCATGTACTGTATCACATTCTGGGGCACATTACATGGAATTGTGCTCCATCCATCACAGTGAACCTCCTAGAAGTGATTCACATGTGTTAATGTGTGTTAATTGTGTGAGAAAGTGGCCTCAAATTAAGTAAATTATGTTGTAGTCCGCTTACTGAGGGTGGCAGGTGTTTCAGTCCTTGTATATCTGCAGTTGGACACAACCGTCTCAACCATGGCCAGTTGCTGCAAAGGCTGGATCCTCCAATGTGTCATTTCTGTAGTAATATTTTAAGCGTTCCAAAATGCTTTTAGAATGTGCCGATTTTACTTTCCACAGTATAAGCATATGGTGTAGAGGAATTCATGTATGACGTCATGTACACTTGAAACAGACACGTGAGTAAGGCAAGGCCTGCCATTGGCTACACTTCTGAGCTGGACGGGCAAAGAATTTGGAATGGAAAAACGCAGACAGAATCTTGCCGACTGGGAGACACGAAGGACACGCTAGATTAAGGCTGAGTATAATGTATCTCCGTATATTTCCTCTTTGGCCTGCATGGCCTGGTGTTGATTTGCCTAGTATTTGTACATACATAGATCTTTCATAGGTAATCTCCTTTTAAAATTTAATATTTAATATAAGGATAGATTCCTCCGAGTCATGTTGGCTTTGGGAGATTTGGGCGGGTGTACACTTGCGAAATTTTAAAAAAGGTCTCCTTCCTCTTAGTTAGATTGGAAGGTAGTTGGAATCACTTCATTACTCCTGTATTGGATAAGAAAGTGGGGGAAGGCAGTTGCAGACAAGGCCATCACTACCTTATGCGCACGTAAACTTGTTTCCGGAAAGCTTTCTGTTGGAGTCTTGTCACGCATGATCTGGGTAGTTTGTGGAAGATTCATGTATTCCTACCACCCCCCCCCCTCTGTGTGAGCTTCTGTGTGTGTGTGTGCGCGCGCGCAGCCAACACCTGTTTCGTTTTAAGTTTGCCGTATGTTTATTGCTGTTATGGCTGGGAATGAATCAGGTTAGCAATGGGCAAATAAAAAAGTACAAAAAATACCAAACTTTCTGGCATGAGTAGTTAGTAGTAGTAAAGGTTAGGTAAAGTTCCTCTTGCGTATAGCAACGTTCCATGAAGGCACATTTAGGGGATGTGGTATTAGGGCACCGCATATTCTCGAGCTTGGCCATTTTGGAGGTGATACGATCAACACCACGCTCCAGCCGCCTTTTTTCGCCAGGGTTGTAGTAGAAATGAGAAAATAGAAATGTTTTGCATTCTGCGTTTGTAACAGTATTCTTTGGATATTGTCCCTGAAATATCTGTTAGCATCCTAACCCGCAGTTTTTTTTTCAGGATAAAGTAGTTGAAGGCTGCGAGTCGTTCCTGAGAAGTAATGAACATATCACAGAATGCGCACTAATTTAGCTCACCTTTCTTAGGGGGAGGGGGGGAGAATGATATACAAATTTATTCTACGAATGCTTACGTCATTGTGACCACGGAGTATATCTTGCAGACTAACGAGGATCTGGTGTCTAGAGACAAGGCCAGTATAATGGTCTCTGAAGTTTGGGCTGTGTCCTACGTTTGTGATTGCCTTTCACAAATTTCGTCTTAATACACCTTTCATCCTTATCCATGTGATTACTCAAAAGTGGAAGAAAAGCGAAGTAAAATAAATAAATCAATTGGTCATTGTGTCCCTGCGTTTTTCAATATTTCTTCCTGATCGAAAATTAATGTTTCACCGATGTAATGCATCACAATAGTCACGTGAATTATTATTTTCGGTTATCATAGTGTGCTTAATCATTCCTTAAAGCATAGACTTTAACGCTGGTGTCCTTAGTGTAAACGATCTTAACTGTGTGGAAGTTTTTATGTAGGCAAAAAAATAGTTAAGAGTAAATCCCAATTGATTGTTAGAAATTTAAAATATTATAACTCTGACGTGACGCATATTAACTGTTCTTATTTCGCTGTCTAGGAACGATTTCTCCTAACTAAAAAGGATTCCGGCCTCCGTGGTAGAGTGGTTAACACAGCTTGCTTAAACACCGCATTGTGTTCGTTCGGTGTTCATTGTGACTGTCCTGTCATCAATTTATCTTTACATCGCTCATCCTGATCGTCGCGTTTAGCCAAAAGTGGCAGAAAAGCGAAGTAAAATAAATCAAACAAACATAATTAAGAAGCTGAAGGGAAAAATATTCCATTACCAAAAATAAAATATATAAATATACAGTAATTACTTTGTTGACACTGTAGTTTTTTTTGGCAGTGTGTAGCTGTCTTAGGGTCGTATGTTCGAATTAGCTGACCTCAAAATATACGAAGAGTGAACGATTAATGGAAATGGGGATGCACATTTCTATTACTTTAGTAAGCGTTCAGTCGTAAATCATGTAGACACAGTGTGATTTTCGTGCAAGGAAGGGGGTTCCTGGGACATGAACTAGGTCGACGTTTACTTATAACGTTACGAGGGTATGGATTTCTCTCAACAAGTGCAACAAATGTTTATGGTCATGGAAATTATTTATACAATTTGTTTGAGTAACGTCATTTTCTACCTCTTGAAATTAATGGTGACTGGAGATGAAAAGACACACGTGGCAGATTGTAACGTGCTATGAAGACAGAGGTCTTAGGTTCGAACCATGATTAAGGTATGTTTGCCCCTTCACATCCTTGTTATCAGTTAGTCAACCATTCTCATCGACACGGATTAACCAAGAGGCAAAAAGGCAACGTAATATATCTTAAATAGAAAAGAATACAGAAATGGGGCAAGGAAATGCACATATCGTGCCGAGTCGAGGTTGTGTGTTGCAAGACGGAAATGTGTAACAATTATCGGAGGAGCACGTTCAATTATATTAGGGCAGAACCAAAAATCACACAATACAGGTGAAATTGTTGTAGGTATACGTGAATTGTTAATCTGCCTAAACTCTTAAAATACTCTAATATCAGGTTTTTTATTCCACTTATTATTTCAATTTTGAGGGTCTTCATCACCGAGTGCTTTGCATACTCCTCTTTGAAACCGGAGACCCTATGTTCTATTGATTGATTGATTTATTTGCTTTATTTTACTTCGCTTCTTGTGCCACTTTTGGCTAAGTTGCAAATATGGGGGAGGCCTCCCCGATGGCCCAGTGGTAGCATCGTCACCTTGTGATCAAGGGTTCCCAGGTTCGATACCTGGTGGAGGCTCATAGTGGTTCGGATTCCACTTTAAACTGTGCATAAAGTGGACTTGAAACACAAACTTAATCAATCAAACTCAATCAAATATGGGGATGAGTGACGATATGATGAAAGTGGTGAATGGACACACAAATCCATCCCCAGGCCAGGATTCGAATGCGGGACGCCTGGCGTCGTAGTGTGATGTGATAATCACTCTGCCACTGGGGCCGGAAACTATTTTCGAAGTTTGGGTAATATTTAAGAGCTTATTGTGTTCGTTCATTTTTTCTGGTCACTCAAACATTCGTCCTTATCGTTGAAAGTAAACAAGAGGGATATAATATGGTCGTAAAAATAGCCAAGTTACCACATATGCCTGTCACGTGCCGAAAGAAACGACCTTCTTTGCTCGTTTTATTTTTATATTTGTTTTAGAGCTGATGACAAAAGAGAGAAAATAAACGAAAAAATGAACAACCTGTTTTCATTCATGAAGGAAATAAATCGCTAGCTCAGAACCTGATTTCTTGAGAGCTCAAAATGGACAACAAATAGAAAGAAACGCTGCGCTAATTCCTTGATGACTCATGGTTAACATTGCTCTTCTGACAGCTGTGCAGCTCTTCCTTATCTTGCATAGAGTTTCGGCATTGACGCTGGAGTGTTTCCAATTCAATATCGGTTTTTGTTTGTTGCTTCCAGTCTAACTAAGAGGAGGGAGACCTTTTTTAAAGTTCGCCAGTGTACAGTGCACTCCATATAACCTCTATACTTACCGACTATGGACTCGCTTACTGTTTAATTGAACTGACTTTGTTATGCGATATCCCTTTTAAACAACTGTATATGGATATGGTATTTAATTTCAAGAATGAATGTGGAGATTTCTTCTTGCTATTAGTTCTTGAGTTACTGAAAATTGAGGATTTTTGTCATTTAAATATGTAATGGGTCTTGGATGTTAAAACTTTTATAAATTATAGTTAAACATGGATTTGTTAAAAAAAAAATTGAGAGTAAATATTCTGTTTTAAATTAACCAGCATAACTAGCTAATCTAAAGTATTACAACACCTTCCACTGCGCAGATAAGCTAATCCCAGTCTCACTCCTTTGTTTAATATTTTAAGGGGAAATAAGAGTCTTAAGGGATAGCAACAGCCAGACTTTTAATATTCGAACTGTTTGTCTTCTCTGTTGAACGATAGTTTTACAGATGTTTACAGATTTTTGAGAAGTGCTAGTCTTTGCCACTGTGTGTGAGGAAAGTTTTAGTGGATCCTTACCTGTATAATGTGTTGCGTTTATCCTGTGTAGTTGCCTACAATTTTAACCATCTTCCTCAAGGGACCACTCTGAAGTCAATTTGAAACTATAACGTAAGGACTTTAGTGAAGGTGATATTTCCCAGTACATATTGAAGGGTGCAATATGTGCCGAAGCCCCCGAAAATTTTACTTAACAATAATTTAACATTTAACAATTCCTCTGCATAATTTTATATTTCTTTTGTCTTCCAGCTTTACTAGTATTTTCCGATTAACCACAATCCTTGTGGTCCAATGTGACGATGCAGGATCCTGTGAGAGCCCAATTTCAGTATTCCCTATAAGGTATATTGAAAATACGACTAGTCTTTCCGCAGCCAAAACATCCCCATGTTTTGAAATACTTGCACCGTTTCTTCAGTGCTTGCTTCATGCTCTGTGGTTCCATCCTCTTCTCAGTCAGGCGAAACGCAATCATCCATCGTTTGTTCCAAGACAGCTTGAACTTCGAAAAAAGTGTCATTCCATTCCTGAGGGCTCCAATCCCTGATCGCTGTAACCCACTGACGTCGATTCATCTTCCACGCTGGACTGAGGGGTAGTTAAGGTGTGGTTGTATGCTCTGTGTTCCACTAGGTGCCTTCTCACAGTACTTACGTAGATTGGATTGTCTCTGTTATTGTCGATTTCTAAGGTTACGTCGAGGCTGTTTTCAAGCGATCGCGTTTGGTATCAACCGTGATTCGTGTGTTCTCCCGCATTGTTGTGTTTTAAGACTTACCTGAATGCTCCTGACCCAAATAACGCTGCCAACCCCTTAACGAATTTCCTATAAAACCACCCGTATCTAAACCTCCAACCCCCAGAACAGTACCTTCTTAAACCACTCAAACCATTAACTGTTCTATATTCCAGAATTGTTGCCATACCTATTTATTTATTCATTTGAAAAATCCTAAATACAGAGATAATGCATTTTATATCAGGATATTAACAGACAGGGAAAACAAGAAATTAACAAATGAGAGGCACGCACACACACACACAAGCACAAACATACATATGTGTAACAAGAATAGAAAAAATAACAACTTAGGTTTAACAAATATTAATTACGCCTCAGCTCCTTGTTGCACGCCGTTCTGAAAGTCTGCTTAGATAGATGGAAGACTGGACGATTATTTAATGAATTGTACATGGTTTGCAGCCTGTACAGAATTGACCTTTCTTCTAGGAATAACCTTGAGGATTTTGTGTAAAAGAAGTCTTTGCATTTTCTGTTGGTACGTGGGATCCGAATGTGAAGATGTGGCAAGTGTTCGCTGGTGAAAAGTTGTCCATTCATAATTCTGAAAAGAAATGTTAGATCTGTAACTTGACGTCGAAGGGTAAGATTCTGAATTTGAAGAGTGGATAGGATTTCACGTTTGGTAAAGTTTGGAAGGGCTGGACATCTATGTTTGACTATTCTGCTGAAGATATTTACCACTTTGTTTGTTCTCTTTATACTGCTATCACAGGCCATTGACCAAATACAGGAACCATATTCAAGAATAGGTACGACGCACGATGTAAAGTAGGTTTTGAGGGCAGAAACATGTGTGATATCTGTAAATCTATTAATTAGTCCAAGGGTTTTCATGGTTTTAGAAAATATGTAATGTACAATGTACTGTATATAATGGCTGAAAATAAGTTTGCTCTCTCGCTTCAAAATGACAACAGTTAGATAATTAAACTAACCATAAATTAACATAAAACTAACTCACCATAAAACTTCATTACTAATAGTTAAACGAATTACTAAATAAACTAAAATCCTGTTCCGGTCATCAGAATGAGTCCGTATAATAATATAAATTTGAATTTACCAATGTACGTATGATCCAAATTTCTACCAGTTATGTCAATCCTACTTAGAGTCTTGTGGAGATCACCAACAAGATATCTTCCTACTTTGTGCAAATCCTCTATCATCAGTAGCTTGTCGACAGATAATTCACTGAATTCCTCAAGCTAGTTCACAGCAAGCTTGCAAGATACCGCTGTTATGATTTCACTCACATCCACCAAGTCAGATCTGCAAATATATCCTTACGGGTAGGTGTTTCGGGACGATCATTTTCGTTTCCAGTCTCTAGAATGACAAGAAAGTATCTGCTGAACGCTGAGTGGAGTATAAGGAATGTGTCAATAATGTGTCAGCTTCGAGATCACTCGGGGATTGCTGCGACGAAAATAAATTCCTATCCAAATCTAAATAAAAGATTAAAACACTGACCAAGACAAAATTTTAAAGTATAAAAAATACATGTTTGAGGGTGGAAACGTTACGTTTTTAGTGCATATATTTTTTATACTTTAAAATTTTGTCTTGTTCAGTATTATAATGTTTTATTAACATGGAGACAAGGCTTAACTGTGCTACTAAATCTCAAGTTGACACTATTGACCGCATAAGTCACAATTGCCTATTGTTTTTGTTATTTAAACGATTCAAAGTTTCACGGAAATATTTTCTCTCTGTCCATTAGCTATCTCCAAAACAGAGAGCAAAACTCATAGTCTCCAATACTATATTTTCATTAACCACCAAGATCGTCGAAATAGTTTTAAAATAATAATTTTTCTCTCAGCTTTGGTATAGTCAGTGTAAATTTGTATACCATATTTCCATTGTCATGTTTATATATATGCTCATAATGAATCTGAATTTGATCTTGGTAAGTACAGCAGGAATTATGGTCACAATTGTCTACATGCAATTCCATAAACAACCACACTCAGGTTTATGCCTCAGGCATACACTCTTCTACAAATTAATCAGTGATTACAATAGCTATTTCAACCAAATACTTTTTCATGTAGAGCATGCTTCAAAAATCTTACTCTATATGAATTTGTAAATCACTTACCGTGTTTCGTTTTACTTTATGTTGTTTTCTCTCTCCTTCATATTAGTCCATTATAGCATAATATCCTTTAAATAAATAAATAAAATGGAATCTGTGTTAACATTTATTATTATAATTACTGCAAAACGGTGATTCATTTGAGATATTTTATGAAATGAATAAGTTAATTCTCAAATTCAACGCGTAGAGCTTCACATAGTTTGCAAATTATTAATTCTCAATGTGGCCATAAATCAATAAACTGTATTGAATATTTTATCATAATGCCTATATTTTGACGCATGTAATACGTTGTATGGCTTAATTTGTATTGTCACTTAGATTTTGTTTTCATATAAAACAAATATAAAATTTACGTAAAAATTTTCATCGAAAAATGCAGGCTCGAACCTACATAGTGAAAAATCAGGCTCGGTAGCTCAGTTGTTAGAGAAATGGCACGGTATGCCAGAGATCCGGGTTCGAGTCCTGGCCAAGCCTGCATTTTTCGCTGAAAATTTCTACATAGTTTGTCTCCTGTGTGTGCCTAATCTACAACATTCCACAGCACGAAAAATGGCGGCAAGTTAAAGAAGTGGTGCTGATCGTCGTCCTGTGTTTCGAGATTTTTCAGTGTTTTTTCTCGACCTGTGTATAATCCTGGTGTACTCGTGGCTTCAGTGTAGCATTCCCTCCGCTGTACCAAAGGACTCTGATAAACTATTGCGGTGGAGATGTGCTCACAGGAGACAATCGCGGTGACATGTGTGCAAGTCTCCGCCATGGCTTCACCCAGCAGCTGAAAACAGATAAGGGGATCCCGGTCCGGTACTTTCACCTCCTCTGCATGATCTTGATCTGCGGGGACATACATGTGATACCGTGGCCTGTGGAAACGTTGGAAAATTTCTCTGTGTATTACTAAAATACACAGAGCATTAAGAATAAGCTTGCTGAATGTGCAACTTTTGCGTGTGAACTCATGGCATATGACTGCCAAATTTTCACTGAAACGTGGTTGACAGAAAATATTCGTGACAGTGGGCTGCCAATCAAAAGGAATTTCACCATATATAGAAACGATCGTGCAACCCGTGGTGGGGGCGTTATGATCTGTGTTAATTCAAAATGGCAAATCAAAGTAAGCCACGACTTAAAAAGGAACTGTGAGATACTGTTGGTGGAAGATTCAGTGACCGGTGCCAAAAATCTTCTCCTTGGCTCTTATTGTAGGTCACATAAAAACAGTTCTTTGTTCCTCCTCGAAGAATGTCGAGATTCTTTACTTGCGACAGTTGCCCTGGGAGACGTTGCGCTTTTCGGTTACTTCAACCTCTCTATTGACTGGCAAGACCCTTTGAATGGAACAGCAAAGTGTACGAACGACGCGTGGTTTATTGAAACTTTCATCTGTGATTTAAACCTGAAACAACATAATTTGTTCAACACCAGGTAGGACAGCAACCTGGACTATGTTCGGTCCAACCTAAACAAAATTAGTATCATATCACGTAAGAACCTCCTGACCTCCGACCAAGACAGTTTGGATGTTACTATTCTCATCCCCCCACCCCCTAGAAGAGGTCATCGCCCTCCATCCAGAAGAGACGTTACCTGTAGAACAGAGCGCCGTTGGAGGAGATAAGACTTTCCCTCGACTCCTTTCCCTGGGGCCTTTTGGAAGATGGAAACGTCGACGGGGCAGCTGACCAATTTACAGGTGTCATTTAAGCAGCAGTGACGGACCACGTGCCTTCAGGGAAAATATCTTCTCGTAGATTTCCGTGTTGGTTCGACTCCAAACTGCGGAATGTACTGGCCAACAAGATAAGATCATATCAACTTTGGAAGGACTTCCCGGGTGAACACACGCACAACATCTATGCTGCTCTGCGATGGCACTCAAAGTATCTTTTTTCAGAAAAATATATAAGGAACATATAGATAATATCACTGCAACAATCCCGGAAAACCCAAAAAACTTTTTAATCTAATAAACTCAAGAAAAAGTAAGAGTAGTGTTCCAGCTGAAATTACACATGATAGTGAACGTGCGATACGCGACCGAAGGGTAGAAATCTTCAACTCATTTTCACGGTAACTTCTGCCCGTCGTCTTTCCTTGCAGCGTTGCCAAACGTGAGACCAGTTTGTTTCTCCTCTCTTACAACGCTTGCCACTACACCCGATAAGGTGAAGAATCTATTCTCGAATCTTTCAGCTCACCATGTCATAGGAACGGACAATATTAACAACATGTTCCCCAGGAAAACTGTGCAATCCCTGTGCTATTTCCTCTCCATTCTCTTGAACAGATGTGTCTCGGAAGGCATCTTTCCTCACGCTTGGAAGCAAGCTAACATCACACCGATTTACAAAAGTGATAACAAAAATCTTGGTTCTTCTAACAGACCAATCTCCTTCCTCTCTCCTCTGTCCATCATCTGTGAAAAAGTAATCAAAGGCAGACTGTACAAATTTGTTTCTCCTTACTTAAGCTCAAACGAACATGGTTTTCTTCCTGGTAGCTCCTGTCTTACAAACCTGTCTGTTTTTCTCTCCCTTGCTATGAAATGTATTTAAAATAATTCACAATTAGATGTAATATACTTTGATCTGGCCATAGCCTTTGATACTGTTTACCATCGTCTTCTGATTCACAAATTATGCAATATATTCAAAATTCATGGCAAATTTCTAACACCTCTCGCCAACAACGTGTCGTTCTTCCAGGAACTGTTTAAACTTTCTTCCTGTCCGCTCTGGAGTTCCACAGGGTAATGTTCTAGTTCCTTTCCTGTTCACATTATTCTCTCAACGACCTTGCCGACCATCTCACAGCTCCCTCTGGAAATTATCTTCTTCTCGCAGATTACTAAAATTTTGAAAGAAATCTCCACTTCGACGATACTCATCTTCTTCAGAATGACATAACAACATTTACTTCCTGGTGTCTGACATGGGACCTTACATTACATCCTGACAAGTGTACAACTCTCACTATCTCCCTCAAAAAAATCTGTTAAAGTCATCTTACTCCATCTCTGGGAATTACATGAAATCATATGATCTCACAAAGACCTAGGCATTGTTCTCGAACAAAAGCTCACATTTGATGAACAAATTTTAGGCCATGCGTCTCTTAGGTTTACTCTACCGTTTCACTGAAATTAGTTACATCTCAGCCATCATTTTATACTTCAAATCATTAATTTCCTAAATAATAGAAAACTGCTCTGCCGTTTGGCCCATGGCGTGTCCCACTCAGCTCTCTAGAATCGATTCAGTCTTTCACTTCTTCCTGACTATAATTCGTTATAGGGTTCCCTCATTACGCAATTTTTCATTTCCGCATTTCTTGTCTTTTCTTAACAACTGCTTATCAGTGACGTTTGCAGAATGATTTCAGTTATATATTCAAAATTGTAAATGGCAGAATCCGCTGCAACACACTTCTTGAGGAATTCCACTTTTGAGTACCTATGCACACAACACGCAACAAAAGATTATTTTATACAAAAAAACTTAGACTAGAAATTCATAAATGATCTCTCTTTTACAGACTTGCAACACAATGCAATGACGTCTCCTCAAGTATTGATATATTTTCCTCCGAGTTTTCCTTTTGGTCTTCTATCAGAAGAAATGCTTGTAATTAATATCACATAGTGCAATATTTTACTTATTTTTTTATTTGCTATTCACTTTTGTGTTATTTTGTTACTCTTCATTATTTTTATATTTTTTCTTCTTATTATTATTGTTATTGCTTTTTCATTGTTGACATTTCAGTGTAAAATAGCCACCTGTGCTGTATCTGGAATGTTCTCAATAAATAAATAAATAAACAAGAATGTAAAATCATATATTCATGTGTGAGTTTGTGTGAGCGAGTACAGTCTTTTCATTGACGTAGTGGAAACGTTGTTGCCGTATAATAAAGAGGTCCCAGTTCGGTACCCGCTAGACGGGCCATAGACTATTTGGTCATAAATCGGGCTTAAATCGAACTTTGACTTTTTTTAGGATGATATATATATTGGCATTATCTTGATGTGGTTGGTTATTCCTGCACCGTCAGGCTCTCGCGTGCTCTTCCGTGTTTGGAGTTGTTCCAATGGATTAATTTATCTTATTGGCGCCAAAATTTACTGAACAGCAATGAGTTATGAGGATGATGAGTTATGATGATTCTAAAGAACTAGCTTCGATGTCTTCCAATCGCTTCAGAGAACTTGCCAGGTACTTTAAAGAAATGAACACAGCCTTCACAAGAATATGAATTATGTGCAAGCAGGATTACCCTTTTGAAATACTTCTCTATTTATCCACACATCCCATTGCAATATATTAAAGCGGTGACTGTATTTACCTACGGCGTGCAAGGGGTGATATTTTTTCTTGAGACATCCAAATGTCAACCTCCCTTCCACGTAGTACACCCAGGACTGGAATTTTGCGGAAAAACGACGTGTTTGGAACCATGCCCAGTATGCACGTTAAACTTTCTTGTTTAATGCATACAAACCTTTAGGAAGCGCGCAGTGGAAATTTCCGTCTTATAGGTCTACTTATTTTGCTATGGGACAGCTATGCTGTTAGAAAGTACAGATACAACACCTTTTCCAAAATATGCGAGTTTATTCATATTCACATAATGTGCAAGCACCATTAGTCTACATAAAGAAAGATTTTTCGATGTTAAACTCGCTGAAATAAGCATTTTCGTGTCGTACCACTTGTGCCAGTTGGATGGATATTAATTGAACTACATAATTAATAATGATGAACTAAATCTATTCTTTTACAGTTAAGTCAATTCTCCACGTAGTTTAACAGACGAGAAAGATTGTGGGTTAGCGTAGAGCTGACAACTCTGTACTGTAAAAAAATGTGAAGAAACAGCAATATAAGGCCATGGATGTTCCCAAGGTAAAATATTCTGGAGGTAAAATAGTCCCCCGTTCGGATCTCCGGGTGGGGACTACTTTGGGAGGTCCCTGGACTAAAGATAAGATCTACATTAGGAATAAGGATATTAAATTAGGCACCTGGAATATTCTGAGCCTTTGGCATTTCAGTGTACAGTTAATGAGATAGTTAAGTATAAATTAGATGTAGTAGCTGTCCAGGAAGTTTGGTGGCCAGGAGAAGGGAATTGTAAAACTAAAAATTATACTTTTTTCTATGGTGGTAGTGAAAATCATAACATTGGAACGGGCTTTTTCATAAATATGTAATGAACCATAAAGTTCGTGGGATCTTACAAGTACCTAGAAAGTTAACCAATTAATCAATGGGTGATTTAAATTACTCAACATTCATCCTCTGATGAGAGCACTCGTCATTGGCATGACGAGTTAACGCTTGGCATTGCGAAAGGTACAAAATCAAACTAAGGAACTAAACTGCAGAAAATACAATGGTCACTCGTTGGGTTTTGTGAACCTTTGAACCTGAATCATGGCTGGGTGTTAGGATAATTACCTGTCTATCTGATGAATTAGGCTGAATAGCAAATACGAAGTCCTCTGTTGGCTTCTCAATTTGTCGACCAGAGCGTCGTCTCACTTCTGACCTCCTGCTCTCCTAACCACTTCTTCCTTCTCAACTCCAATCCCAAAAGTCAGTCCCCTCTCAGCTTGTCTCACCTCTATATCACTAGGCCATCGAGCTCTTCCTCTATGTCGAATCGTGTTTTTTAATTGCCACTATGCAAACCGCCGACTCCATAGGCAGAAGAAACTACCTGTTCCTGAATACCTCAGGAGGTTTGCATAGCACAACACTGTGCATTGAATACATGCCTCAGAGGCTGAGACAACTGAGAAAAACAAGTGAATGCCCTGGTCAACGTGAAGCATTCAGAGAGACTTTATAAAAATAAACATATAATCTTAGGGATTGATACGTTCTACAGCCGTGGAGAAAATTTTCCATGTTGAAAATTTAAAAGTCAAATCGCAAAGCTTGACATGACCCAGGTTCGCTAATTCCATGTATTTTCTTAGAAAAACAAACATACCAAATATAAAAACAACAAAACATAGCTTTCTTTTGATTTCCTAACCCACAAAAATCCATTCCCTAAAACATTACAATTGATAAAAACAAGTACGCACCTCCCTGACTTAGGAATTGGTATAAAATCATGACTCATAGGTTTCTTGGCTGAAGGAACCAGGATAAAATATAGAATGTTCGTTAAACAGAAGTAACAATCCGTAGTATGATCTTTCTCTTCTGTCCATATTACAGGGTTTCCGAAGGGCATTGATTTGTGAGTGCCATTAAGCCAACCACGTAAAGTTCGCGAACAATTACAACAAATTTTACCTGATGCCCAGCTTTTTCCCTCATCTACTTTACTTCCAAAAACTCATATGCTTTTTTCACTATAGGAGTGATAGTATTTCTCTGTGACTTCGGAGTAAATTCCCCGCAAACATAAAACAAGTTTGGGTTATTCACACATTTGCGTGACATGGCGAACTCATTAATTGAGTTGTAATATATTTCTTTAAAAAAACAATGCTCTGATCGTTTTGTTAAAATACAACCTACACTTCACTTCACTATACACAATATTACATTCACAATTTCACGAACATACACAAACATAAAATACAGCTACTCGCGATGGCTACTCGCGAAGTTATCGGAAAGGAAGTTAAGACTCGACTAACCCACAAAAGAACAAATCTTAACAGAGAAACAGGAAATTACTCTACTGCCTGATGTTTCCTCCACGAAATATTAAGTGCCAGTCATAAACACACAAGGTCGCCAAAAGGTTCTTATGCATTTGCTAGGAACCAAACGTTAAGCCGGATGCGGAGCAGGGTGCGGAGACCTGAAACCATAAAACTATAAAATGTGGGTGTTCTGCAAAAAATTTAGGTGATACAGGAAAACGGATGCGATATTCGTTATCAGCACATCTGAATGCATAAAGATCACTTAGTTTTATTTAAAGGATTATTTCATTGTTTATCAGTGAATTATTAATTATAGAGGCTCTTATATAGAGGGGGATTATAATATGAATCGATTTATTATTTTAGTTTTATTATTTGTTGGGTCTATGATGTTTTTAATTATTTCTCCTAATATTATTAGAATTAGTTTAGGATGAGATGGCTTAGGATTAGTTTCTTACTGTCTAGTAATTTATTATCAGAATGTTCGTTCCTATTCTGCTGGAATATTAACTGCTTTATACAACCGAATTGGGGATGTATTTACTTTATTATCTAATGCTTGAATATTAAACTATGGTAGCTGGAATTATATTGATTATTTTTGATTAATTTCTGATTTTGATATAATATTAATTTCTAGATTTATTATTATTGCTGGAATAACAAAGAGTGCACAAATCCCATTTTCTGCATGATTACCGGCAGCTATGGCTGCACCAACCCCAGTTTCTGCATTGGTTCATTCTTCTACTTTGGTTACTGCTGGGGTTTATTTATTAATTCGTTTTGGGGATATATTAATATATACTGTTCTTGGTAGGGTACTTTTATTATTATCTGGGCTAACCATATTTATAGCTGGGGTTGGTGCTAATTTTGAGTATGATTTGAGGAAAATTATTGCTTTGTCTACATTAAGACAGCTTGGGTTAATAATGTTAACATTATCTATGGGATTAAAGGAGTTATCATTTTTTTCATTTATTGACTCAAGCTATATTTAAGTCTTTATTATTTTTATGTGCGGGTGTGGTTATTCATGTTATAGGAGATGTTCAGGATATCCGCTGTATGGCGGGCTTAGTTAATAAAATGCCAATAACTATTTTTTGTATAATAATTTCTAGTCTTGCTGTATGTGGAATACCATTTTTGGCTGGATTTTATTCTAAGGATTTAATTTTGGAAATATTAAGTATATCTTCTTTTAACTTAGAAATATATGTTTTATTATGAATTTCTACGGGCATAACTATAGCTTATAGTTTTCGGTTGAATTATTATTTAGTTGGTAAGTCTTATAGAGGTGTTTCATTTCAATTTTTTTCTGATGATGGAGGCTGAGGGATATTTAAGGGTATATTGGGCTTATTATTACTATCCATTGTAGGTGGTTCTGGATTAATAGGATTCTGCTTTTGTTATCATTATATTAGTTTTATAATTTATTAAAATTGATGTAAGGGAGGTTCGTAAATAATAGTATAGGGTTAATAATGATATACTAATTAGGATTATAATTATAATTAATTGCTTAAAGTTGGTTATTTGGATAATAACTATTCATTTTGGTAAAAATTCTAGTAGCGGCGGTAGACCACCAAGAGATAATACTGATATGAATAAGGACATTTTTTTAATGGGTGGAAGTTTTAATATGAACATTTGATGGACGTAGTATGTCTTGTTTATTGAAAACAGCTTAATGGCGGAGGTGGTTATAAGGATGTATAGTAGTAAGTATATTAATCAGGTATTATCTTCTGATGTTATTCTTAGAATGATTCATGATAAGTGGTTAATTGATGAAAAGGCTATAATTTTTCGTAATGAGGTTTGATTTAATCCTCCAATTGCTCCAATAATTGTTGATGTTCTAATTGCTAAAATTAGAATTATGCTTAAATTGTCGGTTACATAACTAAGTAATGTTGATGGAGCAACTTTTTGAATAGTTGTTATTACTAGACAGTTAATTCATGTTATTCCTTCTATAACTTCTGTTATTCAAATATGGAATGGAGCAGCTCCTATTTTTATTAATAAAGCTATGGTTAGAAGCTGGGTCTGTATATTGAAATTTACTGAATTAATTATAATTAATGCTGCAGCCAAAATTATTGATGATGCTAATGCTTGAATTATGAAGTACTTAAGTGATGCTTCTGTATTTCGTTGATTATTTGGTGTAGAAATTAATGGAATAAAAGATATTAAATTAATTTCTAAGCCTATTCAGGCTCCATATCATGAGGTGGAAGAAATAGAAAGGAGGGTTCCTATTGTGAGGGTCAATAGGAATATTATTTTTTGGGGGGGTTGTGAGCATTAAAAAGGGAAGGATTAATTATAGACCTTCATATGTGGGGTATGAGCCCTCTAGCTTAATTAGCTTACCTTTTTATTATATTTTGGTGTATGATGCACTATGGGGTTTGATACCATTGGAGAGAGTTTAATTCTTTCAATTATAAAAATATTACAAATAAAATAATAAGAACATGTTAAATTTCATGTATACTTTACCCAATCATGGTAATCCTTTTTCAGACATCTTATTTATAAATAAATTATAATAGTGGGCTAATAATATTATTTATTGGACTTTTATTTTTATGATTAATAAGTAGAACCTATTTATTAAATAATATAAAATACTTCAGAATCGTTTTTAATTTTATCCAATATTTTAAGTGTTTGTAGCTAACGTAAAGTAATTGATTTACTTAATATGTCATTTTAATACTTATCGAATCTAGAGAAAGAAGAAGTTAATATATCTATATAGAACACAATTTTGAGGGGGAAAAATTGTGTTCTATATAGTATGGAAAAGTGAGTATAATTAAAAATGGGGGAAATTTTCGTGAGATAATTCCTAATTATAATTTAATTTAATATAATACATATTATTTTATAACAAGAACCTCTCTTTATATTTTAAAACTAAAGTTTTATTCTAGCTTAAATCTCCTTAATTAAATTTCACATATGTATTTGTTAAAGAGAGGTAAAATTTCCGCCAATTTTTTATGGGTTGAGATGGCATGTTTGAGTTTGGCGATTCGCAGTGTGTGGGTTTGTTTAATTTTAATGTAAATTAGATTACAGGATTTTAAATTTTAATATTTATTTGTCCTGCTAAATTAGTGCCAGCTGCCGCGGTTAGACGTGGGGACATAAGTGGAGAATTGTTGGTTTAATTGTAGTAATAATTGATTTTTTGGTTGTTTATATTTTATTTATTAAGTGAAATTTTTAATATAATTTGTTATTTATTTTTATTAATTCTATAAAGGTGGTAAATTAAACTAGGATTAGATACCCTATTATTATCATTGTAAATTTCGTCTAAGTAGTATTAGTTATGATCTTCAATCTCAAAGAATTTGGCGGTGCTTTATTCTATTTAGAGGAACCTGTTCCGTAATCGATATTCCGCGTTTTATTTGACCTAAAATATCAGTTTGTATACCGCCGTAATTTGAAGATTTAAATATATATATTCTTTTTTCTATTGAAATATATTTCAGGTCAAGGTGCAGCTTATTAGTGGGTGGAGATGGGTTACATTATATTGATTTGGATAATATGTTGAAAGTATATTTAAAATTGGATTTAATTGTAATTTTGCAAAATTAACATCCAAACATCATAGCTCCATAAAATTCTTTCATCCACTATTCCAACAAAACCCAAACTATGCCCAAAATCGCCCTAACACAACAGCTATCCTCTTACCTTGCTTTAAAACCTCCAAACTACATCAAAATACAACACTAAACAAAAATACATCGCCTCTAAATTTACAAATTCCTTTTTCCACAATAAAACTCTCTCAAATACTTTAAACACATTAAAAACTAAAAAAAATTAACATAAAATTACAACAAAAACTTTAAACTCTACATATTTTTACAAACCAATACCATTCGCTTATTAAATTTTCATAAAACCAATTTTTTTTAAAAATATAACCATCAAAATTTAATTTTCACAATAAAATTTCATATCGGTAATATTAAAAATATTTTATTCTACATAAATAAATTTTGCCATAAAACATCGCATTTATACACTTAAAATTAATCACAACCAATAATTTTAACAAAAAACAACAAAACAACTTTTTTTAAAATTATTCTCGCAAAATTTTTCTCATTTTTTATAAAAATATTTATAATTAATCCATACGCATACGTCTCTTCTATGGGCAGTTACCGCTTGTTTAAAGCTTTTTTGTTTTGAAAACAAGTGGCTGCCGAGTGATTGGAGTACTTACAAATAGACCAGTGTGGTCTCCCCCGTTGCTTTTTTCTATCTTCCTGGCCTCTCCCTGCTTAAGATGAGGAAGCTCGCGAGTTCCGTCCGCGGAAGTTTCCATGTTCTCGCTATTGTTGGGTATTGCCATATCGTCTATTGCGATTTGAATTGTTATTATTATTAGGGTGTGCATTTTTATATTTTTTTATTATATTGTTGTTGTTTATTATTGTTACCCCGGTAGGAACCTCTATAATTATTTTTTGTTTGATAATGATTTTTATAATAAGGTTCTCTAAATTGTCTCTGACTAGATGAGTCGGTGCCAGGGTGCTGTTTTTAATTTTCTATGCTACTTAGTTTAAAAATAAGACTAGCTAATCTTGCTTCCAAACCAGTTTTTTGAGTCTGGACTTGAGCTTTGTTACTTGGAGGATTATTAGCTAATTTTAATTGTTCGACCTCCTTCTGCAAGGCATTGAATTTTGTGTACGAATAATAGAATTATCTCGGCTCTTAAAACAGTAGAATTTATTAATGATAGGATATCATATGCAGTTTTACAGGGTATGTGGTGTAAAATTATTTTAATAAACATACATGCATCAACGGAAGATAATGATGATAATACTAACGATGATTTTTGTCCAGAGTTAGAACAGGTCTTTGATAAATTTTCTCAGTATGATATGAAAATTCTGTTAGGTGACTGTAATGCACAGATTGGCAAAGAAGAGACATTTAAACCCACCATTGGTAAAGAATGTCTTCATGAATTAAGTAACGATAATGGTATAAGATTGATGGTAAAACTCATAATCAGATAGATCATATTCTCATTGATAAGAGAAGGCATACTAGTAAAATTGACGTTCGTACACATAGAGGTGTTGACTGTGCCAGTGACCATTATTTAGTAATTGCTAAATTAAGAGAACGAATCTCAGTGATAAATCATAAGCAACAAAATCTGAAAGTTCTAAAATTTGGTACAGGAAAGTTTACTGATGAAGGAATTAAGAAAGATTACCAAATTAAACTGTCAAATAGATTTGATGTTTTGCAGGATTTAAATGATGATAAAAATATAAATGAAACAGACGTAAATAAGAATTGGGAGCACATACGTAATGCAATAGAATCAGCAGTTAAAGAAAGTATAGGATACCATAAACCGAGAAAAAGTAAGCCATGGTTTGATAATGAATGTCATAATCTAATAGAAATAAGAAATCAGGCTAGACTTAGGTGGTTAAATAACTCTGATGATACAAATCTACACAATTATAATAGAATAAAACGAGAAGTTAACCGCATGTTTAGAAGTAAAAAAAGAGATTACTTGAAAAGCAAAATTAACGAAATTGAAACAAACAGCAAAAATAAAAATATCAGAGATTTATATAAAGGTGTAAATGAGTTTAGAAAGGGGTGGCAACCTAAAGTTAACTTGATAAAAGATAAAGACGGTGATTTTCTAGCTGACCCAAGCGATATTCTAAATAGATGGAAGAACTACTTTAATGACCTTTTAAATGTCCATGTAGGAGATAAATCAGAAGTAAATGAAGTCCACACAGCAGAACCTTTAGTTCCAGAACCTAACTTGACTGAAGTTAAAGATGCTATTAAAAGGCTAAGTGTTTTCCAGTTTCCCACTTAATTATTTGAAGGAAAAACTAAGGAATATAAAAAGCAAGTTTAAAAAATGTGATTCTCGTCTGAAACTGGCCAAAAACCCAACACCTCTTCATATTTTTTTGTAAATTGTCCCTGGGGAAACCTGTGAAATCAAGGAAATCAACTTCAGGGTGGGAAAGTTCGGGATAAATCTTTTTTTTTTTTCATGGCAGGATTGAAAACTGAAAACACAGTACACTTTTTCTGCCCAACTGGTTTCTTTTTCTTTAATTTTTTGAATATTTCATACAATAGTGTTCTTTTTTTTCTGATTGTCTTCATGGCGTGGTGCTAAGCACACCTTTTTTAAATGGGAATTTTGGGGGTCCAGTTATGTGGTTGCACATCCATTATGTACTCGCGATATCATCAAATTGTACGAAGCGTGTCTGCACCTACGTCAAGTGCCAGTCCCCGTGATAGAATATGTAGCGCAAAGCCATGGCTTTAAGGTCAAATTTGTTTTGTTATTGTTTTTATTAATAATTACCTCAGTTTTCTTCCTCTGAAGTAAAATTATTCATGACGACGATTTATGATTACATGAAACACATGAATGAACATACACAATGAACCCATTTTGGTCGGAATTCGAATTCGGAACCTTGTTCGGCAAGAAATACAAATATCCATAAGGCATGAGTGTTTCATTACAGATGTTCCTCTACTTCCGTCATTTCATCACTAATATATTTCTTAAATATACAATAATAAATCACAACTACCTAAAAATAAATATAAAAGTTAATGTTGTAGTTGTATTATGTTCCAGCTTATTCAAAACCTACGATTGTACAGTGGGATCCATGAGTATTACCCTGCAAATTGTCCATGACTATTTTCATTAATTTTTCTCTTACATCCTATGTGTTTTTAAGTTATGGATTTTTATGTATGCTGGTGCAGAAGTTGTCAACAGCTTGTTTTGAGTTTTCTTTTAATTCTTGAAACTCTTATTGGGTCAAATAAAGTGCACGAACATGGTGATGGACAATTTGCACGGTAATACTCATGGATCCCACTGTACCAAACAATCACAGCAATTTCAAACAATCACATTTTTCAGATTTTAATGTGCCGTGCATTCCCATAGATCACAAATTTGTAGATATTCAAGAAGAAAAATCTAAGAGCGAATTTGTTGATTACAGCGCCGCTGGTGTCCAATGTAACAATCAGTGTCCAGAAATTTTTACTACTTTCGTTACTAAAGAAAATAAATCTGTTTGGCATACACAGGGATCGTTGTTTATCGACTTACAAGTCAACAATTCTAAGATTCCATTCCTAGTGGATACAGGTTCTGTTTATACTTTAATTGACATTAGACAGTAGTTTTTGCTGTCTAGTGTGTTTGTGTTTATCTTGTGTAGTAGTTATGCTGCCTAATGTGTTTCTGTTTGTCTTGTGTAGTATCGGTGGTGTGTATGTATGTGTCTTGTGTGGTAGTTGTGCTGTCTAGTATGTTTGTTTTGTCTTGCGTAGTAATTGTGCTGTCTAATTTGTTTGTGTTTGTCTTGTGTAGTAGTTGTGGTGTGTAGTTTGTTTGTGTTTATATTGTGTAGTAGTTGTGATGTGTTTGTGTTTATATTGTGTTATAGTTGTGATGTATTTGTGTTTATATTGTGTTATAGTTGTGATGTGTTTGTGTGTGTCTTGTGTACTAGTTGTGCTGTCTTATGTGTTTGTGTTTGTGTTCGTCTTGTGTAGTAATTCTTCTGTCTAATGTGTTTGTGTTTGTCTTGTAGTAGTTCCTCCATTCATAATGGGGGTTAGGCGTAGAGCTGACAACTCTGCACTGTAAAAAGACATGTCAAGAAACAGCAATATAAGGCCATGGATGTTCCCAAGGTAAAATATTCCGGAGGTAAAATAGTCCCCCGTTCGGATCTCCGGGTGGGGACTACTTTTGGGAGGACCCTGGACTAAGGATAAGATCTACGTTAGGAATAAGGATATTAAATTAGGCACCTGGAATGTTCTGAGCCATTACCGGCCTGGGGCATTTCAGTGTACAGTTAATGAGATAGTTAAGTATAAATTAGATGTAGTAGCTGTCCAGGAAGTTAGGTGGCCAGGAGAAGGGAATTGTAAAACTAAAAATTATACTTTTTTCTATGGTGGTACTGAAAGTCATAATTTTGGAACAGGCTTTTTCATAAATAATAGAATTATCTCGGTTCTTAAAACAGTAGAATTTATTAATGATAGGATATCATATGCAGTTTTACAGAGTAGGTGGTGTAAAATTATTTTAATAAACATACATGCACCAACGGAAGATAAAGATGATAATACTAAAGATGATTTTTATACAAGGTTAGAACAGGTCTTTGATAAATTTTCTCAGTATGATATGAAAATTCTGTTAGGTGACTGTAATGCACAGATTGACAAAGAAGAGACATTTAAACCCACGATTGGTAAAGAAAGTCTTCATGAATTAAGTAATGATAATGGTATAAGATTGATTACTTTTGCAACCTCAAAGAATTTAATTGTGAAAAGTACCACTTTTAAACATAAATATACCTGGTCTTCTCCAGATGGTAAAACTCATAATCAGATAGATCATATTCTCATTGATAAGAGAAGGCATACTAGTATAATTGACGTTCGTACACATAGAGGTGCTGACTGTGCCAGTGACCATTATATAGTAATTGCTAAATTAAGAGAAAGACTCTCAGTGATAAATCATAAGCAACAAAATCTAAAAGTTCTAAAATTTGATACAGGAAAGTTTACTGATGAAGGAATTAAGAAAGATTACCAAATTAAACTGTCAAATAGATTTGATGTTTTGCAGGATTTAAATGATGATGAAAATATAAATGAAACAGACGTAAATAAGAATTGGGAGCACATACGTAATGCAATAGAATCAGCAGTTAAAGAAAGTATAGGATACCATAAACCGAGAAAAAGTAAGCCATGGTTTGATAATGAATGTCATAATCTAATAGAAATAAGAAATCAGGCTAGACTTAGGTGGTTAAATAACTCTGATGATACAAATCTACACAATTATAATAGAATAAAGCGAGAAGTTAACCGCATGTTTAGAAGTAAAAAAAGAGATTACTTGAAAAGCAAAATTAACGAAATTGAAACAAACAGCAAAAATAAAAATATCAGAGATTTATATAAAGGTGTAAATGAGTTTAGAAAGGGGTGGCAACCTAAAGTTAACTTGATAAAAGATAAAGACGGTGATTTTCTAGCTGACCCAAGCGATATTCTAAATAGATGGAAGAACTACTTTAATGACCTTTTAAATGTCCATGTAGGAGATAAATCAGAAGTAAATGAAGTCCACACAGCAGAACCTTTAGTTCCAGAGCCTAACTTGACTGAAGTTAAAGATGCTATTAAAAGGCTAAAGAATAACAAAGCACCTGGCATTGATTTAATACCAGCAGATTTAATTAAATATGGTGGAAATACATTAATATGTCAAATTCTTAAACTAATTTGTTTAATATGGAATAAAGAAGAAATCCCTCAACAGTGGAAAGAATCCATAATTGTTCCTGTGTTTAAAAAAGGTGATTAAATGAACTGCAATAATTACCGTGGAATTTCTCTACTCTCAACAACATACAAAATATTATCTAACATTCTTTTAACAAGACTAACCCCATATGCTAATGAAATTATAGGTGATTATCAAAGTGGATTTAAACGTAACAGTTCAACTACAGATCAGATTTTTCACATCAGACAGACACTTGAAAAAAAGTGGGAATATAATCAAAATGTCCATCAGCTATTCATTGATTTCAAAAAAGCATATGATTCGGTCAATACCTAAGAAGCTTGTTAGTATAATAAAAATATGCACCAGTGAAACAGAAAGTAAAATTCGTGTGGGTATTAATATGTCTGACAAATTTGCAATTCATGATGGGTTAAAACAAGGAGATGCATTATCTCCATTGCTCTTTAATTTTGCCTTAGAATATGCTGTAAGGAAGGTAAAAGAAACTAAAGAAGGACTAAAATTAAATGGTGTGACTCAGTTATTAGCATATGCAGATGATGTAGACTTACTGGGGGATGATGTGATTACAATTAAGAATAATGCTAAAATATTTTTCAAAACTGCTAAAGAGATAGGTTTGGAAGTTAACAAAGAGAAAACTAAATATATGCTTACAGGCCGAAACCAAGTGTTAGATAATAATCAAAATCTAGTTATTGATAACAACTCGTTTGAACCAGTTTCCAAATTCAAATACTTAGGAGTAATATTAACAAATGAAAATTATATTAAAGAGGAAATAAAAAGTAGGCTTAATTCAGTAAATGCATGTTACTTCTCTCTTCATAAACTTTTGTCTTCTCGTTTAATATCTAAGAAACTAAAAGTTAAAATATACAAAACAGTAATTTTGCCTGTAGTATTATATGGATGTGAAACTTGGTCCCTTACATTGAAAGAGGAACATAAATTGAGAGTATTTGAAAATAAGATCCTTAGGAAAATCTTTGGACCTAAAAGGGATGAGGAGACAGGTGAGTGGAGAAGGTTACATAATTTGGAACTACATAATTTGTATTCATGTCCAGATATTATTAGAATAATTAAATCAAGAAGACTTAGGTGGGCAGGCCATTTGGCACGAATGAGAGAGGAAAGAGGAGTTTACAGGATTCTTGTTTGAAACCTGATGGTAAGAGACCTGTAGGAAGGCCAAGACGAAGATGGAGGGACAACGTTGAGATGGACCTAAGGAAAATCGGTAGGGATGGAAAAGCGTATATAGATCTTGCTTAAGATAGGGACAGATGGAAGGCCTGTGTTGCTGCAGCCATGAACCTTCGGGTTTAAGAAGGCTAGGGAGTTAGTTAGTTATTAAAAGGCTAAAGAATAACAAAGCACCTGGCATTGAGTTAGTACAATCAGAGTTAATTAAATATGGTGGAAATTCGTTAATATGTCAAATTCATAAATTAATTTGTTTAATATGGAATAAAGAAGAAATCCCTCAACATTGGACAGAATCCATAATTGTTCCTGTGTTTAAAAAAGGTGATAATATGAACTGCAATAATTACCGTGGAATTTCTCTACTCTCAACAACATATAAAATATTATCTAACATTCTTTTAACAAGACTAACCCAATATGCTAATGAAATTATAGGTGATTATCAATGTGGATTTATACATAACAGATCAACTACAGATCAAATTTTTCACATCAGACAGACACTTGAAAAAAGTGGGAATATAATCAAAATGTCCATCAGCTATTCATTGATTTCAAGATAGCATATGATTCGGTCAAAAGAGATAAATTTTATAATATAATAGTAGAGTTTGGAATACCTAAGAAACTTGTTAGTATGATAAAATTATGCACCAGTGAAACAGAAATAAAATTCGTGTGGGTATTAATATGTCTGACAAATTTACAATTCATGATGGGTTAAAACAAGGAGATGCATTATCTCCATTGCTCTTTAATTTTGCCTTAGAATATGCTGTTAGGAAGGTAAAAGAAACTAAAGAAGGACTAAAATTAAATGGTGTGACTCAGTTGTTAGCATATGCAGATGATGTAGACTTACTGGGGGATGATGTGAATACAATTAAGAATAATGCTAAAATATTTTTCAAAGCTGCTAAAGAGATAGGTTTGGAAGTTAACAAAGAGAAAACTAAATATATGTTTACAGGCCGATACCAAGTGTTAGGTAATAATCAAAATCTAATTATTGATAACAACTCGTTTGAACCAGTTTCCAAATTCAAATACTTAGGAGTAATATTAACAAATGAAAATTATATTAAAGAGGAAATAAAAAGTAGGCTTAATTCAGTAAATGCATGTTACTTCTCTCTTCATAAACTTTTGTCTTCTCGTTTAATATCAAAGAAACTAAAAGTTAAAATATACAAAACAGTAATTTTGCCTGTAGTATTATATGGGTGTGAAACTTGGTCCCTTACATTGAAAGAGGAACATAAATTGAGAGTATTTGAAAATAAGATCCTTAGGAAAATCTTTGGACCTAAAAGGAATGAGGAGACAGGTGAATGGATAATGTTACATAATTTAGAACTACATAATTTGTATTCATGTCCAGATATTATTAGAATAATTAAATCAAGAAGACTTAGGTGGATAGACGATGTGGCACGAATGGGAGAGGAAAGAGGAGTTTACAGGATTCTTGTTGGGAAACCTGATGGTAAGAGACCTGTAGGAAGGCCAAGACGAAGATGGAGTGACAACGTTGAGATGGACCTAAGGGAAATCGGTAGGGATGGAAAAGAGTATATAGATCTTGCTCAAGATAGGGAAAGATGGAAGGCCTGTGTTGCTGCAGCCATGAACCTTTGGGTTTAAGTAGGCAAGGGAGTTAGTTAGTTAGTTATAGGAAAAATATCTAAAAGAAGTATGCAAATTCCTGATAATTCTTTCAGCTAAATTCGCACGAGGATTATAAGCACTGATAGTGATATGTCTTATACCATTGCCATATAAGAATCCTGCAAAATATTCTGATGTAAAGTAACTTGCATTATCGGTGGTTATTTCAGCACACCAACCAAATTGCAAAAAAAATCTTAACAGATAATCCGCTATAATCTTTGACGTAAGTTTTCGTATGGGTTGAAACCAAACGAAACAAGTTGCGCAATCTACAACTACTAGAATGTATTTATACCCATGGGATTGAGGCAAAACTCCCACAATATCACAGCAAATACGCTGTAAAGGCTTCTTAATAACTTCCAAAATTAATACATTTGCAGGAGATATGTTAGTGTATTTTGCCTTCTGACAAATTTGACATGACATTACTTTTTGTTTAACATAATGTAACATGTCCCAGGTATAAAATCTTTGCAGTTTCTTCAGTGTTCGGGACCAATTACTATGTATTCCTCCTAATGCATTTGTATGATTGAAATCAACCAATGCTTTAATCATTAGTTTTGGAACAAGAACTTTAAATGGCATATTTTTGTTTTTTGTATAATCCTCTGTGGAACTTTTTTGTGTGTTATCAATATGTGTTTTTGACTGTCCCTTCATCTCTTTCATCTTATCACCATACATCATCATCTTCATGATTGGGCCTCTTCGATGGCGCAGTGGTAGCGTCGTCACTTAGTAATCAAGGGGTCACTGGTTAGATACGCAGCGAAGGCACACATTGGTTCGAATACCACTTAGAACTGTAGGTCCAGTACCGATTAGCCTTACTGTGCATAAAGTAGACTTAAAACACGAAATCAAACAACCAATGAATATTCTTCGTGATTAGCCAAAATTGGCAGAATTTCGAAGTAAGAGAAACTACCTAAACCAATCAAATCAATCAACGTATTTATCATCACTCCCTGCAAGAAGGATAATGCTTATACAAAGGAAAGGGGCTTCCCCGATGGCGTAGTGGTAACGTTCTTGCATTGTATTGAAGGGATCCTGAGTTGATACCCGGTGGAGGCATTTAGTGGTTTGTGTCCCACTTAGAACTGTAGGTCCAATCCAGATTAGCCTATTTGTGCATAAAACTGACTTGAAACAAAAACTGCAACCAAAGGAAAGGGTGTGAGCTGAAGGCAACCAAAGTCATCGTCTAAAATATGAGTGGATATTTTTGACTATCTGGTAAGCTTGGAATTTTGCATGTCGGTTTCATGATAGTAAGCAGAAGAATTAATTCAACTAATATAATTTAAAAGTGATATTAAAACTTATGAAAGTAATTTTCAAAAACTCAAACGTACCAATTTCAACTGTCAGATCGAAAGTATCAAAGAAATATGTTTTGCGTTTAAGTATTCTGTGCGTCTCATTTAAGTCATATTTCTAAATGATTTCATTGGATTGGGTTCATTTTATTTCAGCTTTCACCATGTTTGGCTAACCGCAATGATGAGGATGATATGACGATATTGATGGATACCCGAAAAGAACACACATGCCCATGCACGGATTCGACACCGGAACCCCTGGGCTCGTATCGCGCACTGCTAACCTTTCCGTCACGTAGATCAGAAAATTTATTTACGAAGAGTAAATGTATTTTATCTTATGGTTAATGCATTCACGATATACTCGTTTTCAAATTGTGTGAATATTAACTTAAGGCACATAAAAATATTGTTTTCACTTATTTTGTCTTACATGTTTCGATTCAGTATTCACATGGAACCACAGTCTATTTCTGCAGAGTTAAATTTAAAGTATGCTAAAAAAGATACTAACCTGAATAATAATGAAGCACTAGATAAATAAATATACAGGGTGTTTCATAAGTAATAGCCCAATCTGACACAGTTGAAAGTACACGATAATAGAAGCAAGAAAGTCTCAGTAAACATGGGTCTGCAAACGAGCCCTTTTCGAGATAATTGCGAAAGTGTGGCTACAAGCCGCTACTGACTTCATTGTTTATAAACGTCGTCCTAGTTGGTAAAATGTACTCTTCGTTGCTGTAAGGTTCCATTGTCACTACGCAGTACAGCACAACTGACGTGACTTTCACAGTACGATTAGACTGTATACTTATTTTATCAATCTCATTTGATTACAACTCCACCTCTCGGAAATGTTCTGTTTTTAAACAAAGAGCAAACCTCGGATCACAGGAGGAGTAAAGCACTCGGTGTTTACAAAATGCAATGAATGACGGCTTGTAACCACACATTCGCACATATTATTAGCATTTTACCCTCTAGGACGACGTTTGCAAACAATGAAGTCAGTGGCGACTTGTAACCAATTCGCAATTATCTCGGAAACCACTCGGTTGCACACCCATGTTTACTGATACTTTTTTGCTTCTATTATCGTGTACTTTCAACTGTGGCAGTTTGCACTATTACTTATGACACCCTAGTAGATAGTAAATATGCCTTCCATGACACCCCTGATTTTTTGACCTCTAAGAAAATCGCACCAAAACCTCAAAAACTCACTTTCTCTCCACGTTCCGCGCCTCATTTATTGCGCTGACGATGTTTCACAGCGCAGAAAAGCAGGTACGAGAAAATGCACTTTCTCGTACTTCAAGTACGAATGCACCTTATCGTAATTTTCCAAGTCCGGCCATGTTTATATATCGTGACCTTTGTAAACCTCTCGGAAGGATGTGATATTTTTCTGCCGCACACGCGCGCGCTTCTCATCATTTCTGTATTGTGACGTGTGTTTTGAAGCAAACAAACAAACAAATAATAATTGTTTTTTTTTAGGATTCCTGGCCCCTATAACCCCGCCAGGGTGCGTGGTGCCCAACCCAAAAAGGTTCTAACGGCTGCGGTTAGATAACCACACCCTCTGTAGAGTTTCACGTGTTTTTTTTTCTCAAAGGTCCTATGAGACACCTCTGTTTGTCAAAAAATTCGAGATATTTGCAATTTAACGCAGGACTTGGAAAAAATTTTCGGAAAATTTTTGGTTCCATGACGACCTATGTTTATTTTGGTATGGGAGGACAGAGGACACCGAGACTCGACCAACGCACTAAACCCGACCTTTCTACGACTATTCGTTCAAAAGTTACGAGTGATCAACGTTTTGGGGTGGGTGGGTTAACTTCTTACCCCTTGACCCCAGGACCACCAAAACTTGGTACACGTATTCTACACCTCCAAAATCGACAGGGGTGTATCTAACGATACTGGATGGGGGTGTTTTTCGATATATTTCTTCGATAACTCTTATCATTTTCGAGATATTTGTAATTTAAGATTTTTTTAACCCTGTAGACTTAGAAAATTTTCGATTGATGAAAAAAATTGGTTCCATGACGACCTATGTTCATTTTGGTATGGGAGGACAGAGGACACCGAGACTCGACCGACACACTAAACCCGACAGGTGGGATGCTTCGTTTTGGCGCAGCCCTTTCACCTACTTTTGAAATGACTTACGACATTTTCCTATAAGGCTGTCTCCCCTTACGATGTTTTCCTGTAAGGCAGAGATCGTCTGTCAATGGGCCCTCAGTGTAATCTACTACGACCTAATACTAACTTTCTTTTTACGTTTCGCAGCTGTTTTATTGCAGTGACGAACTAAAAGAGCGGAAAAAAGGCTCTGAAAGGTGAGTGTCAAAAAACGTACTTTCAAGTATGCATGCTCCAGTAATGTAACTTTCTAAAAACATGTGCCGTCCATGTTTCTATATCGTGAGGCGTTTCTGCGATGATGGCCTTTATATGCGGCTGTGAATGAAGTTCTACTCTTAGAAGCAATAATGCTGTAACGCGGAAGAAAGGATATAGGATTCTTGCAGTGATATGGCTGCATCAAAACAACTGCTTTTTATTCACCAGTTCCATCTGTTTCTGCGGTGATGTGATTGTTAAGTCATCCAACAACAGCTCTTAATAATGGTCGCGGATTGCTGTATCCAGATTGTCGTTGCATCTGCGGAAATATATAGATACTCAATCTCTCGTAAACATTCTGTACAACTAAATTACGTTCAATTCGTCCTCTTCATTTCTCAAAATTAAATTTCTGTATGCATCTCGTAAGGAAATGTGAGTCCATATAAAATGTTCAATTTGATCCATCCATCTAATTGGTAAATAACCTCTGGATATTTATTCTTCTTCTATTCCTTGGAGAATGGATTCCCAGGACCAGTTTCAAAACGACGTGCTACATGCTCAAAGTATTGTAAAATCTGTTGACAGCAAACTGTCTAGAACCTTTCTTGAATACACAATTCATTTCAAATCGTTCGTCAGTTCTTTCAAATGTCTAATAGATTCGTAGCATTCGCAACCAGAACCACCTTTCGAAGGCACCGATTTTGGTCTGATGCCTTTATTGTCCATGATTCAACACCGTGCATGAGAGGGCATACCCGATTTGCCTTGTAATCAAGGGGTCCTGGGATCGATACCCGGTGGAGGCACTTAGTTGTTCGGATCCTACTTTAAATTGTAGTCCCGATTAGCCTTTCTGTACCAGTCGACCTCGTGACGTAGTGGTTAGCACCAATTAATTGATTTCGTTTATTTTACTTTTTTTCCGCCACTTTTGACTAAACGCGAAGATGAGTATGTGATGATGATGAAATTAATGAAGGGACACCACAAATAACACCCATGCCCAGGCCAGGATTTGAACCTGGGACCCCTGCCTCAACGCTGTTGATTTCCGGTTCAGTGATTAGAACATGATAACTTATTTGAACCAGTTTAAAAATTCAAATACTTAGGAGTAATATTAACAAATGAAAATTATATTAAAGAGGATATAAAATAAAAAAGTAGGCTTAATTTAGGAAATGTATGTTACTTCTCTCTAAGAAACTTATAGTTAAAATATACAAAACAGTAATTTTGCCTGTAGTATTATATGGATGTGAAACTTGGTCTGTCATATTGAAAGAGGAACATAAATTGAGAGTATTTGAAAATAAGATCGTCAGGAAAATATTTGGATCTAAAAGGGGTGAGAAGATAGGTGAGTGGAGAAGGTTACATAATTTAGAACTACATAATTTATATTCATGTCCAGATATTATTAGATTAATTAAATCAAGAAGACTTAGGTGGACAGGTCATGTGGCATGAATGGGAGAGGAAAAAGGAGTTTACAGGATTCTTGTTGGGAGACCTGATGGTAAGAGACCTGTAGGAAAACTAAAACGAAGATGGAAGGACAATATTTGGGATGGACCTAACGGAAATTTTGGTAGAGATGGAAAAGAGTATATAGATTTTTCTCAAGATAGGGACGGATGGAAGGCCTGTGTTGATGCAACCATGAACCTTTGGGTTTGAGAAGGCTAGAGAGTTAGTTAGTTAGTTATGAAAGCACATGCCACTATAAAAAAAATACAATCCCTGGCAAAAAATGAATTTAAAAAAAATGAAATTTATTTCCATATAATGAACTTCAACCTATACAATTGAACATTTTTTTTTAATTTTGCAGGATTTAAATGAAACAGACGTAAATAAGAATTGGGAACACGTACGTAATGCAATAGAATCAGCAGTTAAATAAAGTATAAATCAAGAAAAAGTAAGCCATGGTTCGCATAACCTAATAGAAATAGATTGATTGATTTAAGTCCACTTTATGCACAGTAAGGCTAATCGGGCCTGGACCTGTAGTTTAAAGTGGGATCCCAACCACTACATGCCTCCACCAGGGATCGAACCCGGGATACCTTGATTACAAGGCGACGACGCTACCACTGCGCCATTGGGGAGGCACTAATAGAAATAGACTTAGGCGGTTAAAGAACAGCAAGTTTAGAAGATTACTTGAAAAGTAAAATTAACGAAATTGAAAAAAAAGTATCAGAGGTGCAAATGAATTGAGAGAGGGGTGGCAACCTAAAGTAAACTTGATAAAAAATGGCTGACTATTTTAAATAGATGGAAGAACTACTTTAATGACGTTTTAAATGTTCATGTAGGAGATAAATCAGAAATAAATTAAGTACGCACAGCAGAACCTAACTTGATTGAAGTTAAAGATGCCAAAGAGATAAATTAGTCGAGAAGAAACTTGTTAATATGTCTGCAAAAAATGTACAATTCATGATGGATTAAAAAAAAAAAAAAGAAGATGCTCTTTTTTTTAATTTTGCCTTACAATATGCTTTTAGGAAGGTAAAAGAAACTAACGAAGTACTGTTAGCATATGCAGATGATGTAGACTTATTGGGGAATGATGTAAATACAATTAAGAATAATGCTAAAATATTTTTTCAAAGCAGCTAAAGAGATAGGTTTTTAGAAGTTAGCAATGAGAAATCTAAAGATATGTGCTTACAGGCCGAAACCAAGTGATAACAACTTGTTTGAACCAGTTTTCCAAATCCAAATACTTAGGAGTGATACTAACAAATGAAAATGATATTAAAGAGGAAATGAAAAGAAGGCTTAATTCATGTTACTTTTCTCTTCATAAAACTTTTGTCTCCTCGTTTCATATCTAAGGAACTAAAAAATTAAAAATATATATATAGATCTTCCTCAGGATAAGGACAAATCGAACTTTCGGGTTCAAGAAGGGTAGAGAATTAATTAATTAGTTAATATTCAATGTAATATGGTTTCACGTATTAAACAAAAACAAAGTTAGTAATAAGATATTCATATTGACAAGGGAATTCTTACAAATTCATTCTCTTCGTAAGTTTGCCAATTGCATTTTTTCATCCTGTCTTATTTCAAATCTTCAATTATGGAATGCAAAAAAGGAGAAGAATTTCCATGACATGATAACATGAATTTGTACGTTGAAAGAAAAATGAAAACGAAGAGCTGTGATATAAAAAAAACAAACAAAAAAAAAAACACGCTTGACTCTGACGAGCGGGAAACATAATAGAAATCAAGGACGGAAAATATGAACAGAGGAAAAGGGATATTCAAGAGAAGGTGGCTCTTCCATGATAATTTTTACTTTCTCAATCCGAACAAATTCATAAACATTATCATCATTGAATGTTGTTGTTGTTGAGTTTGTGTTTTAAGTCCACTTTATGCACAGTATGGCTAATCGAGACTGGACCTACAGTTTAAAGTGGGATCCGAACCACGATGTGCCTCCACCAGGTATCAAACCTGGGACCCTTTGATTACAAGGCGACAACGCTACCACTGCGCCATGGGGAGGCCCCATCATTGAATGGTTGGTTACGTTGAACCTCCGAACGAAAGATGGAATGTATACAAGCCTGTGCCTCCTAAGTTCATCGTGGCTTGCGAAATGAAACCTCCGATGATTTTTATTTTTTTTAAGAACATGCTTCGCTAAGGAGGTCAAAATGACAAGTTCCGTAATTCGAATAACTTGTTGATTTCATTACGAACGAAGAAGGAATGCATGGCTGTAGTATCATTACATCAGATCATCTTTTATCTTGTTCGCGTCGATTAATCTCTTTACGTTTCTTCTTCTCCTTGTTGCTTTCGTCCAGAGTCGCTTCCATCTATCCTGTTATTACAATCGCGACTTCTAGATTATCACTTTTTCTCCCTGTAATTTTATAAATATATATATATATTTTCATGATCATCTAGAGAACACCAGAAAAATTTCAGCAATATCGATCACTCAAATGGATATCATCATCTTCGTCCAATACAATTCTTGAAAATTTTATATAGCACTTCCAGGAGTAGGTTGGTTAAAAAAAAAACGCCACCCCGAAGATTCCACTTTTATCTTGTTCTGTCTCGTTTAACCGATTTTGAATTTGAGAATTTTTTTTTTTTAATTATTATTTTGCCTTTCGAGACACGTTCGACTATTTGTGACAATACGTTTCGACCTTTCTGTATAAACGTTTCAACGTTGCAGTAAACGTTTACCGGAATGTTGTTATCACTTGGTTTCGGCCTCTAAGCACATATCTTTAGATTTCTCATTGCTAACTTCTAAAAACCTATCTCTTTAGCTGCTTTGAAAAAATATTTTAGCATTATTCTTAATTGTATTTACATCATTCCCCAATAAGTCTACATCATCTGCATATGCTAACAGTACTTCGTTAGTTTCTTTTACCTTCCTAAAAGCATATTCTAAGGCAAATTAAAAAAAAGAGCATCTTCTTTTCTTTTTTTTTAATCCATCATGAATTATACATTTTTTGTCAGACATATTAACAAGTTTCTTCTCGACTAATTTATCTCTATGGCATCTTTAACTTCAATCAAGTTAGGTTCTGCTGTGCGTACTTAATTTATTTCTGATTTATCTCCTACATGAACATTTAAAACGTCATTAAAGTAGTTCTTCCATCTATTTAAAATAGTCAGCCATTTTTTATCAAGTTTACTTTAGGTTGCCACCCCTCTCTCAATTCATTTGCACCTCTGATACTTTTTTTTTTCAATTTCGTTAATTTTGCTTTTCAAGTAATCTTCTAAACTTGCTGTTCTTTAACCGCCTAAGTCTATTTCTATTAATGCCTCCCCAATGGCGCAGTGGTAGCGTCGTCGCCTTGTAATCAAGGTATCCCGGGTTCGATCCCTGGTGGAGGCATGTAGTGGTTGGGATCCCACTTTAAACTACAGGTCCAGGCCCGATTAGCCTTACTGTGCATAAAGTGGACTTAAAACAATCAATCTATTTCTATTAGGTTATGCGAACCATGGCTTACTTTTTCTTGATTTATACTTTATTTAACTGCTGATTCTATTGCATTACGTACGTGTTCCCAATTCTTATTTACGTCTGTTTCATTTAAATCCTGCAAAATTAAAAAAAAAAATGTTCAATTGTATAGGTTGAAGTTCATTATATGGAAATAAATTTCATTTTTTTTAAATTCATTTTTTGCCAGGGATTGTATTTTTTTTATAGTGGCATGTGCTTTCATAACTAACTAACTAACTCTCTAGCCTTCTCAAACCCAAAGGTTCATGGTTGCATCAACACAGGCCTTCCATCCGTCCCTATCTTGAGAAAAATCTATATACTCTTTTCCATCTCTACCAAAATTTCCGTTAGGTCCATCCCAAATATTGTCCTTCCATCTTCGTTTTAGTTTTCCTACAGGTCTCTTACCATCAGGTCTCCCAACAAGAATCCTGTAAACTCCTTTTTCCTCTCCCATTCATGCCACATGACCTGTCCACCTAAGTCTTCTTGATTTAATTAATCTAATAATATCTGGACATGAATATAAATTATGTAGTTCTAAATTATGTAACCTTCTCCACTCACCTATCTTCTCACCCCTTTTAGATCCAAATATTTTCCTGACGATCTTATTTTCAAATACTCTCAATTTATGTTCCTCTTTCAATATGACAGACCAAGTTTCACATCCATATAATACTACAGGCAAAATTACTGTTTTGTATATTTTAACTATAAGTTTCTTAGAGAGAAGTAACATACATTTCCTAAATTAAGCCTACTTTTTTATTTTATATCCTCTTTAATATAATTTTCATTTGTTAATATTACTCCTAAGTATTTGAATTTTTAAACTGGTTCAAATAAGTTATCATGTGCTAATCACTGAACCGGAAATCAACAGCGTTGAGGCAGGGGTCCCAGGTTCAAATCCTGGCCTGGGCATGGGTGTTATTTGTGGTGTCCCTTCATTAATTTCATCATCATCACATACTCATCTTCGCGTTTAGTCAAAAGTGGCGGAAAAAAAGTAAAATAAACGAAATCAATTAATTGGTGCTAACCACTACGTCACGAGGTCGACTGGTACAGAAAGGCTAATCGGGACTACAATTTAAAGTAGGATCCGAACAACTAAGTGCCTCCACCGGGTATCGAACCCAGGACCCCTTGATTACAAGGCAAATCGGGTATGCCCTCTCATGCACGGTGTTGAATCATGGACAATAAAGGCATCAGACCAAAATCGGTGCCTTCGAAAGGTGGTTCTGGTTGCGAATGCTACGAATCTATTAGACATTTGAAAGAACTGACGAACGATTTGAAATGAATTGTGTATTCAAGAAAGGTTCTAGACAGTTTGCTGTCAACAGATTTTACAATACTTTGAGCATGTAGCACGTCGTTTTGAAACTGGTCCTGGGAATCCATTCTCCAAGGAATAGAAGAAGAATAAATATCCAGAGGTTATTTACCAATTAGATGGATGGATCAAATTGAACATTTTATATGGACTCACATTTCCTTACGAGATGCATACAGAAATTTAATTTTGAGAAATGAAGAGGACGAATTGAACGTAATTTAGTTGTACAGAATGTTTACGAGAGATTGAGTATCTATATATTTCCGCAGATGCAACGACAATCTGGATACAGCAATCCGCGACCATTATTAAGAGCTGTTGTTGGATGACTTAACAATCACATCACCGCAGAAACAGATGGAACTGGTGAATAAAAAGCAGTTGTTTTGATGCAGCCATATCACTGCAAGAATCCTATATCCTTTCTTCCGCGTTACAGCATTATTGCTTCTAAGAGTAGAACTTCATTCACAGCCGCATATAAAGGCCATCATCGCAGAAACGCCTCACGATATAGAAACATGGACGGCACATGTTTTTAGAAAGTTACATTACTGGAGCATGCATACTTGAAAGTACGTTTTTTGACACTCACCTTTCAGAGCCTTTTTTCCGCTCTTTTAGTTCGTCACTGCAATAAAACAGCTGCGAAACGTAAAAAGAAAGTTAGTATTAGGTCGTAGTAGATTACACTGAGGGCCCATTGACAGACGATCTCTGCCTTACAGGAAAACATCGTAAGGGGAGACAGCCTTATAGGAAAATGTCGTAAGTCATTTCAAAAGTAGGTCAAAGGGCTGCGCCAAAACGAAGCATCCCACCTGTCGGGTTTAGTGTGTCGGTCGAGTCTCGGTGTCCTCTGTCCTCCCATACCAAAATGAACATAGGTCGTCATGGAACCAATTTTTTTCATCAATCGAAACTTTTCTAAGTCTACAGGGTTAAAAAAATCTTAAATTACAAATATCTCGAAAATGATAAGAGTTATCGAAAAAATATATCGAAAAACACCCCCATCCAGTATCGTTAGATACACCCCTGTCGATTTTGGAGGTGTAGAATACGTGTACCAAGTTTTGGTGGTCCTGGGGTCAAGGGGTAAGAAGTTAACCCACCCACCCCAAAACGTTGATCACTCGTAACTTTTGAACGAATAGTCGTAGAAAGGTCGGGTTTAGTGCGTTGGTCGAGTCTCGGTGTCCTCTGTCCTCCCATACCAAAATAAACATAGGTCGTCATGGAACCAAAAATTTTCCGAAATTTTTTTCCAAGTCCTGCGTTAAATTGCAAATATCTCGAATTTTTTGACAAACAGAGGTGTCTCATAGGACCTTTGAGAAAAAAAAACACGTGAAACTCTACAGAGGGTGTGGTTATCTAACCGCAGCCGTTAGAACCTTTTTGGGTTGGGCACCACGCACCCTGGCGGGGTTATAGGGGCCAGGAATCCTAAAAAAAACAATTATTATTTGTTTGTTTGTTTGCTTCAAAACACACGTCACAATACAGAAATGATGAGAAGCGCGCGCGTGTGCGGCAGAAAAATATCACATCCTTCCGAGAGGTTTACAAAGGTCACGATATATAAACATGGCCGGACTTGGAAAATTACGATAAGGTGCATTCGTACTTAAAATACGAGAAAGTGCATTACTCGTACCTGCTTTTCTGCGCTGTGAAACATCGTCAGCGCAATAAATGAGGCGCGGAACGTGGAGAGAAAGTGAGTTTTTGAGGTTTTGGTGCGATTTTCTTAGAGGTCAAAAAATCAGGGGTGTCATGGAAGGCATATTTACTATCTACTCACCCTGTATAATGAATATCTAATTTCCTCAAATTAAAGTTTGATTAGGCATATGTTGTTGTCTGTTGTGTTAAAGATTTTCCGCTTCTGTACGTGAATATAATTCTTCTAAGCTGGAAAAGAAAAAGACAGAAACAGCAGTTGACAGTGAAATAACTTCCCAAGTCAAGTTTCGAAAGCAAATATTCTGTAAAACGTTAAAATGTCAGTCTTAAAACACGAAAGTATAATTCAAAATTATAGTGATTAATCTACTAAATCTTCTATTCAACAACTATCATATAATGTGGAATTCGGATTTCATCCCGTATACGGAAGTTGGGTCATTGGAATTTGCGATTTGTGTATATCTGCAATGTTGTCACAACCATACAGACGAATTTACAAATTACGTGTGTGTGAAAGCATCTTTTAATAGGGGTATGCACATGGTATTTCCAATGTTTCACCATATCGTATACTTACAAACTATTCTGTACTGTTTCCCCAAAGAATCTGGTTACGCCTGTGGAGGTATACACTCTCATTCTCGTCCACTATCAAGACAATATGAGTTGCACATCGCTCCAACCCCTTCACCCTTCGTGTTTCCTCTAGGTTCACAGATTCGCGAGTCAGAAATATTATCCACGAGAATCGAACCCGTCTCTCTCTATCTCGTCATAGCAGTCCGACACCTACCAACTAGGTAAGAGTTGCCCCTTCATGTAATATGTACTAATTAATAATTTACTACGTACGTCCCTTACAAGTAACAAGCATATTTTTAAAACGTGATTTTGTTTCGTTAAGAGAGAAATCAATTGAAAAGTGAATATGTTTAGTTCTTACGTTTTCCGTTAGATGGCAGGCCATTTTTAATTAATATTTTTTTCTAGTATTGTCTCGTTTCTCAGATATAAAGCATCATTTGCTACATAATTTTCTAAATTAATTGTTATTAAAAATTTTGACATAGACTGCATAATAAAATTATGCTCAAATTTCAAGAACATTATAATATTTGTTCTTCCCTCAGCATATCTGAATAGCCAGATCCTTATGAAGCTATGCAATAAAATCGGCAGTAACGATAAGCACATAAATATGTGATATTTTTGTAGGGTACATAAAGGCTCACCACAGCTTTTTTTGTATCTAATAAGAAAACAGTGCCTATTAGAATTGAATAGATAATGATGGTTCGTTGAATATCAATTATTCGACCAGATTTGAATTCACACCTACAGGGTCAAGCTCACCCACAAATAAAACACCAAGGGTAGGAAGGCAGTGTGTATAGCAACAAGAGGTTTTTACACTGTACAGTAAATAGTAGTTACAGGCATTTTCGGATTTTCAGGAAGTAGTAGGAAGTTACGTGACCCTTCCAAATGGGATTACTAAATAATGAGAATCATTTTCCAGAAAATAAATGAGTAATACGAAGTTAGCACAAATGCATTAATCGTGACTAGATTTCCTAAGTCCAGGGCTTGTCGGTTACAAGGCAATCAGGTTAACTGATGCCACAAGGACTCTGGAGCAAGGCCGCACTAAGCGGCAGACAAGGAAAGGGAGGGGGAATCGAGTGGGTAGAGCGAAGCAGTACACGCTTCTTGGAATGTTGATAACAGTAGTCGCTTTCCCCCTCAACGCAATCCCGTTCCTCTCACGTGTTCATTGAAGGAGCCGTCTCGCGTTACTACTTCCGCAGAGAATTGTTTTCGTTCGCCTGCTCCAGGGATAACTTGAACAGAGTGTACTTCCATTTTACCAAACTTAAACTTTACTGATGTTACGATCTTTTGATCAAATGGGTCCTGGGCTCCTTTCCTGGTGGTTGTACCGTTCTTCGAAGTTCACTGTGAAGATCCAGTCTTCAATAGTCTACCTGGCCACAAATCAGACCCAAAATGAATATACGAGATGTGGTAGAAAAGTAATGAGACCGGCAACACTGCGCACGAATCGACGAGGCTGCTACCTCCCCCTTCACATGGCAGTCAGCTTAACTCCTGCTCTCGACTCAGTGCAAGTTTGAACTTGCTACAGTTGCTATGCGATTGTTGAGAGCGTCTGAAGTGAAGGTGTGTTTCTGAGATGCGTTATGAAAATGGACTGGCAAAAAGTTTTAGCAAAGTTTCATCATCGAATTTTGTGTAAAGCTTGGTAAATTCGCTACTGTGACTTTTAAAAAGTTGGAAAGAGCTTATGGAGAGCATTCCCTATACAGGGAACATGTGTTCGGATGGCACAAGTCCTTTTTGAAGGCGGAGAACAAGTGGAAGAAGAACCTCGTGCGGAAAGACCTTCATCCTCAAAAACGGACGACAATGTAGAAAAAGTGAGGTCGTTTGTTAGGTCAGATCGTCCATTGACGTTGAGAATAATCTGTAGTGAGTTAAATTTGAACCGGTTTACCGTTCATCAAATTTTAGCACTTGGATGCTGCACCACGACAATGACCAATGTCACACGGCAGTCTCCATCAATGACATTTTAGCAGAAAGAAGGATTCCTTTGGTTCCTCAGGCCCCGTATTCGCCGAATCTCCGTCCCTGGGACTTCTTTCTATTCACCCGGCTCAAAACCCACTTGAAAGGGTGCCATTCAGGTAATTTGGATAATATCCAGAAGAGCGTAACCGACGAGCACTGCTACGAACAATGAAAATATCCGTCGCTGTGTAGCTGCCCAAGGGAACTAATTTGAAGGGGATAACCTTGATTTGTAAAATGAATATTTCTTTGTATATATAAGAAACTCAGTCTCATTACTTTTGTGCTACGTATAGTGTTTTATTTTTCCTGGAAGAAAGGTTCCAGTACTATTCAAGTTGGTTTGTAAGAGAACTCTCAGACCGAAGTGACACGCGACATATTGAACTTTATCAAACATATTCATTCATCTTTTTCATCGCAGGAATCGGTTTACAAGTGTCAGACTCAAGCAATTACTTGGGACACAAAATCGTGCGACAGAAAATTGCACATGCCTTTTCCAAACAAACCTGTAGTATTGGCTTATTCGTCAAAACCTTTGGAATGTCATTGAAAATATCTTCTCCTTGTTCCGTGATTTAATGCTATGAATTGAAGTACTACACGAATCATAAATGTGCGAGGTGAAGAAACCATTAATTGCATATTCATTGTAATTACTTATATAAAATGTTACCTGCTGGAAGAAAGAGAAAATTGATAAATTCTGCACCGCAGAGTTGTATTCTCCTATTAGATTCCTCAGATTGAAATTGGGTCTTTCGTTGCTCCGCAATTGTTACCATGGAATGCATTATCAGTGTGTGCCATTTTCATAATTGTTGTCAACCTCAAAAATCTATTTTTACACAGTAACAGATTAACACTTTTGGAATTCTACAAACCTTTCGTACATTTAATGAAATATTTCATTATCAATTTTGAATAGCGTAACGAGAATGTAAGATAACAATGGAGTGTGGTTTAAATCCGCCCAGATATAATTCAAGTTGTTTTTAATGTAACTCTATGCCAGGAAGGCTAATGGAGTCCAATAGTGTGACGTCACGGCAGACGACGTGCTGGGACTGAGTCTAAACAAATAAAAACGTGTTTTTCTTCCTATCCAATTCAATGCTATTTTCCTTCAGAAGGGGTAGCTTTAATTATTGTGACAGCAGTTAAAAAACAAAATTGTGATGTGCATCGTACATCAATATAAAGATGAGATTTCGGAGAATACGTCTATATATAACATATAAGATGAGAATGTAAAGAATAAATGGAGTAGGAAATCGAGTAAAGCAAATGCTCCAAAAGAAATCTCAGCCAATGGGCGCCATCGGTTCAATCGCCTGAGGCTGCTAGTTTCATCATCCATAGCGGCAGCATGACCGACTTGAGATCGGGTAAACTTCTGGTCAGCTTCGGCTGTGCTCGGAACTGGAATGTCCAACTTTTGTATAAAAATGCATGATTTTCTTACTCCGGTTATTCTTTACCTTATTCTCTGTAAGGTATGTGTGATATATAGTCGTATTCTCCGAAATCTCATCTTTACACTAAAGTACGATACGCATCACAATTTTATTTGATATCTGCTGTCACAATAATTAAAGCTACCCCTTCCGAAGGAAAATAGCATTGATTTGAATAGGAAGAAAACACGTTTTCTCGTTGTGTAGACTTAGTTCCACCTCGTCGTCGGCTTGTGACGTCACCACTAATATACTCCATTGGGGCTGGATGTACAGTTTGAAATCGAATGTGAACCACTATGTGCTCCATGGGTTATCAAACATGGGAGCACAATGTTACCATTACACCATCCGGATGTCCCATATCTAGATTTATTGCTTAAATACTGTGGACGTTGATAACTACACAATAACTATGAAGCGGTCTGCCAGACCACCGTTTTAATTTTGAACTGTGAAATAGTTTATTTGTTATTTTCAAGCCCCAAGGCAGTTCACGTCACGTGACATGGTTATAGAAAAATATTTTAAAGCACGTTTCAATCATTTTTATTTCATTAAAGAGACGTAATGTAATTTAAGCAACGAGGAAGAAAATCAGTGAAATATTGCAAAAATTACTCCTTTAATTTTTGAAATTCCAAATTCTAAAAATGTATACCTTTTTATGTCGGCAGAATTTTATTTATTGTTGATTTAGTTTATTTTACTTCGCTTTTCTGCCACTGTTGGCTAATTGAGAAGATGGGGATGAGTGATGATATGATGAAATTGATGAACACCCATGCCCAAACCGTGATTCGAAGCCAGGTTCCCTTGCCACTCCACCACGGGTCCGGTTGGCAGACGAGAGGTAGTTAAAATTGATATATAATATTTTGTTTCTCTTAAATTGAAGTTGAAGTATGATCCATCTAAAACAATGTAACAAAAAACACACGTGTGTCAGACCGCTCGCCGAAAATAGAATTCAATAACACTTGAGAGCACAAAGGCAAGACCTCGTGACCTTGACTGCTAGCGTTCCAACTGAAAGCTATGAAGGATTCCCATATGATTGGAACTGTGCAAGAAATAAAGTAATATAAAAATTCAGAGGGATCTGGGAGACGGTTCAGGGTAGTTAAGGGTTAAGAAAGGCAAGAGAAAGCACTCAATGTTATTTTCATCAAAATAAGGTACTTGGTAATATGTTATGACGAAACTGGCAATGAATAGAAGTAACAGCTATGTTAATAGGCCAGAACATAGCTACAGTTTTCAGCACCCGATGTTCTGCTGTCTGCTGACCTTCATTGCCAGAGATCACGTGAGTGCTTCATTTCACAAACAATGACACTGGAGGCAACTCGTGTTTGATTGTGTGAAACATGTCTCAGCAAACTGTTTGTTCAGGAGAGTTTTGCATTTCGGCTCTTCGTTACGTATTTTGTCGTATGCCGCAGAAAGTAACTTGATACGCACCCACTTATTGTATCATTTTAAGTGTTTAATATGTTTAACATGTAAATTGTCTGTGATGACGCAATTTGTTTTGTTGAAATGAGTAGTCTGTTATGGTTATGGACTAACCTAAAAACATTCGATTGTGAGTTGTTAGGAGAGAGATATTATTATGGATGTTGCTGGAATAATGCAAGTGATTTTGGAAATGTGAATGTTTTAATTTGGGTAGTGAAGAAGTATTATTATCTAAATACACTTTTGTTTGTAATAAGAAGTTTAATTGTGAGTTCTAGTGTAATATATTAACATTAACATATCCTTATCTGATTTCCCACTACCTGAGGGCTTCAAAGTAGGCTGATAAGTCTCACGATCGCCGTGGAGAAATAAACGTAAATTCATCCTTTGAGTATATTCCGGGGAACGTAACAGGTGTAAACTTTTTCGCGCCGCAACGCGGGACCCGATAAATGTGTTTGAGTAGGTTATGCAGAAGCGTAATTTAAGAAGTGATCGTCGTAAGTTAAAAATGGATACTTTAAGTTGCTGTTCCGATAAAGGGAAAGCTGATGATCAAGAGGTCGAGTGCAACGATTGTAAAAGAAGCTTCCACTTACGTTGTGCTGGTTATCCTTTGCCAAAATCGCAGTATAAGATGGAAGAATTGAAATGTCTAATTTGTAAAGAGAAGGGTAACAAAGGAAGTCCTTGTTTGGAACAGTTGTTTCAAACCCTGATGGAGAAAATGGAAATGGGAAGAAAATAAGATAAAGAGGAACAGGAAAGGATAAGAAATGAACAAGAAAGAATCAGAAGAGAAGATAAAGAGGAACAGGAAAGGATAAGAAAAGAAGATAAAGAGGAACAGGAAAGGATAAGAAATGAACAAGATAGAAAAAGAAATGAAGATAAAGATGAACAAGAAAGAATCAGAAGAGAAGATAAAGAAGAACAGGAAAGGATAAGAAATGAACAAGAAAGAAAAAGGAATGAAGAAAGAGGAGAATTGATGAATCTGCTCAGTCAAGATAAGGAAGAATTATTATTTAGAATAGAAGAGGGGCGAAAGGAATGTAGAGAAATTAAGGAGACTCTGAGGAAGGAAATTGCGTGTGAGAGGCAGCAAGTAGCTGAATTAATTCTAAAGCTGGAAGAAAAACAAAAGGAGGATTATGACAAGTGGAACTTAGGCTTGACACAGGAGAAACAATCTAGAGAAGCTAAAGAAAAGGAAATGGAAAATGAAATTGAGAAATTGAGGGGACGAATAGAGAGTGTTGAAATAATTGCAAGGCCAGAAGCAACACAGGGTTCCTCAGAATTACTTGATAATTTAGAGCTAAATCAGAGAAGGCAAGAAAAGAAACTTGAAGAAGTTACGGAGAAAGTCGAATCTGTAGATAGGCAGGTCGATCAACTACAGATGTTAATGGCAGGCTGTCGGGTTCTAGAACCTTCTCGAAATGGTGAAGCTGTATTTCAACCGGGAATGAACGGTTCAACAACGAGAGGTAATTCCAAGGGGAAGATGAGGAAAAGGAATCGTTACTCGTCAAGTTCTTGCACTGCAGTTTCCTCTAGTTCTGAGGAAACTGAAACTAGGAAAATTACAAAGCTCAGGAAGAGACATAATAATGGAAAGTCTGAGAGATGGAGACAGGATGAGATATCTCGTGACAATGCCTATAAGAATAGTTCCTACAAATCTTTTCGCATGTCTGATGTTAACGCTCTTTCAAAGTTTACTGGAGAGATTAATACTGTCTCTGCTGAGAGGTATTTAAAAGAGCTAATAACATACCTGGATCTAATGAATGTCCCTATAATTTTTAGATTGAAGTTATTGCCCTCTCTTATGGTAGGAAAGGCTAAGGCGTGGTTTGTTGCAAATGAGAAGAAGTGGAAGACTTTTGAACATTTTTGTGCTGCCTTTAAAAAACAATATGCCTCTGCTGATGCCAAGCAAAGGGAAATGCAGACGCTGAGAAACAAACGGTATTCAAGGAGCTGTGGCCTCTCACTTGAAGAATATTGCTGGGACACATATGGTTCGTATTGTAATCTTGTGGATAGCGTTGACCAAAGCGAAGCGCTGAACTTGGTTATTAGTCAACTTCCGCTGCGAGTGCGTCAGTTGGTACTTACTCGCGATCCACGCAACATGGATCAACTTACCAGCTACTTGGGAAGATATGAAGCCTCGAAGCAACTCGATGGATGGAGGACAGAAAACCCGAGATTCGAGGACAGAAGAACCAACCAAGCTAGAGTTAGGCAATTGACGTTCTCCAGAAATCAACCCAATTCAGCGAAGGTGTCTGCTGGTAACGGAAGATCTGATAATGAGAACTTCAGTGGTAGCGCTCGACAAAGTAACAATCCTTCAGGAGAAGAAAATAGAAGTGGGTTCTACAGAAGAAGGAACTGCGAGGGATTACAGCGATCTTCTGGAGAAGAAAGAAGAACGCCATTCCGAAGAAGAAGTTCGTATGGTAATAATAATTTCTCCCCACATCGCTATAACCGGTATAGAGGTAACTACAATTGGAGGAGGAAAGAAAGTGCTACACAGACGGAAGATTTCGATAGTGGAGAAACTAGTGTTAAACAATTAGATGTTACCACTTGGAATACGTCTGTCCCGTCCTACACTCCAAGAAACTGAGAAGCAGTTGTTGAGTTGAGTGGATGGCCCTAGAGTTTTGAAAAAGAAAATTTACTCCATTTTCATTTTGTTAATTTTCTTTTTGTTTGTGAGAGGATGCCATGATACGCACCCACTTATTGTATCATTTTAAGTGTTTAATATGTTTAACATGTAAATTGTCTGTGATGACGCAATTTGTTTTGTTGAAATGAGTAGTCTGTTATGGTTATGGACTAACCTAAAAACATTCGATTGTGAGTTGTTAGGAGAGAGATATTATTATGGATGTTGCTGGAATAATGCAAGTGATTTTGGAAATGTGAATGTTTTAATTTGGGTAGTGAAGAAGTATTATGATCTAAATACACTTTTGTTTGTAATAAGAAGTTTAATTGTGAGTTCTAGTGTAATATATTAACATTAACATATCCTTATCTGATTTCCCACTACCTGAGGGCTTCAAAGTAGGCTGATAAGTGACTATAACTAAGTACCTTTCCAAAATGAGTAACACTGAGTAACTTTTTTAGTTTCAATTGATACATTTCCTATCCCAAAAAGGACACAAATATTACCACAATTAACTTTATACGGATATGATGAGGTTAAGTTAACCCCATTATCCGCAACAACAATGTGTTCCTTGTCCTTGTCAGCTAATCTTGTTGAGATTACATCTTTTAAACATAAACATAAACACATAAACAATTTTTATGAGCATGCCATTGTTAACCTCATAAATCGCCCGAAATCTATAAAATGCACGTGACATGTATTATACTTGAAGACTTTCTAATTGAGGAAATTATTTCGAAGATTGGTACGAGTAATAGCATTACATACATGTCTCATTCCTCCTCCAAAGGCCAAACATTTACAACCCGAGAGCGCCTTGTGCTATCCAGAGTGAGGAATTCGCCATCATTCCTCCTACAAATACACCCCATGTGTGACTAACTTTCCATAGTCTTTTCAATCCCAAAAGCTGTCAGTTTATGCTTGGAATTGACTTCTAAAATGGCACATGTAGTTTCATATATGTACACGGTAACTTTTTAATGTTGCAGAAGAGTACAAAACCACAGACACAGTTCCTCATTACAGGTAAATTCATTTTGTGTGATTTTTTTTACTTTATCTTACACTAGCTGATACCGGGCGTTGCCCGGGTATTTTGTATTAGACAGGAAAATAATGAATTCTAACAATAATGTAAAATGTAACTAATTTTAAATGTGATCGAGAATGACACCAATTAGCTTAGCGACTTCGAAAATTATGAATTCAACAGTAATCTAGGTCATTTGTAGCATTTTATTTTTCACCCCCTCCCCCCATGCCAATAGGTGATGAAGTTGGAATTGAACCTCATGGGGAATGTCACGAAAACAATAGATTCCATTCGCAACACAGCCTGAATGTTAGACAACCCGAGGAACACTATCGTTGTGCGGATTGCATAGAATCACGGATGTCTATTTGTGCGGAAATTAATATCAATGGTTCTCGATTATTTTTACGTCACCCGTAAAAGAGAGAGAGAGAGATTATTTTTTTTAATTTTACATTCCAAGGTTTGTATATTTTCTTCAATGTAGCACAGACAAACACACACAAACACACACACATATGTTTAGTATTGTTGATTTCGATAAATAAACCTTCCCATTTTAATGGAAATCAGGAAAAAACACATATTCTACAGATTTAAGCAAATTAAAATAAATGACCAAGTTTACTAAAATTGATAATGTTGACTAAATGATTTGTTATTTCTATAGAAAATTACAATTTTCAACAGAATTATTAACTAACATGTTTATAAAAATATCAAATCATGGTGGCCAACAGAATCAAGTGGTTAGCCATCACTACATATATTTTTTTATTTGATTTGATTGTTGCTATTTAGGGTTGTTTTTCTTTCACTTTGGCTAATCGGGACGATGAGGATGAGCGATTATATGGTGTAACTCATACAAGGAGATTCACGAAGAACTCACTTGACCAAGTCAGGATTTGATACCGGGGCCCCTGGCGTTGTTGTGCTATATATTTGTGTTTTGTGAGTACACAGTTTTGGCATTAGACTTATCGATGAAAATACAGTAAAACCTTGGTAATCAGGACTAATGGTGTGGATTAGTTGACAGGTTTAACAAAAGTCCGGATTAACTTAAATAACCTAATGGCCGCGTGCATTATTTCGAAGTTCAGATCAATTTTAATCCACTATAAATGAACTTGGCTTAAAGATTTGCATTGCACCAACGAAAAACGACGTTCACGAGATTCCGTTCAACTGATCCGAGATTAATTTGTAAGGCTATACCTGATTGGTTGGCTAAAACAAATGACAATCAGGAACCCCATAGAGTAATGTGACGTGTTAAAGTATCAACATGTAGGAGAAGCAAATAATTAGGGCTGCAAACTTCTCTGAATTTGAGAGATTCAACCTTGTCAATGTGTACAAGGATGTAGTGGAGTGTAAAAGAATAATAATATTAGAAAAGAACTGACGGCACAACATAAAAGGAGAAGGAGAAAGCATGGAACCTTCTTCTACAAGACTTTAATGCCTTACGAAATGCATTCGATTTTGGAGAGAACAGCGTACACTGAACCTCGCCCGCTCAATAAAGATATATTATTATTATTTTTGTTATTACTGTACTGTGGTAAGTATTTGAATTATTCATTTCTTAACTCTTATATATTTATATTGTCGTGTCGTGTAAATAGCCAGTAACATGTATTTTCGTAAATTTATACAATCATATTTCCAACACCATGTAGCAATATCGTAAACATGGCTCTGTTCTAATTTACCTTACACGTAATATATGACATTTATATATGTTTTGTGTTCTGGGATAGAAAGTACAGTATTTATAAACCAGAGGCGTGGCGTGCATGTAGCCGCTGTTACCGCAGGTAACACCAAAATATAAAGAATTGAAGAACCTGTCTTAAAATATTATTACGTATATAAACTGGGAATATTGTCGTAAAGTAAACATTGCAGACTGACATTTTTTCTGACACCGGCAAAAGCGAAGAGGAGGACTGATCCGGTACCCTCCACAGGCAACACCAGGAAAGGACCCTGAGCCCACCCAAGGAAGACTTTACGGCGGGAGGAGGAGGCGGGTTATTGCGATGCCTGTTTAGCCGCCGCAGTTGCTGGTGATCCTTACCGGATACAGATCAGTGTTGCCATATTCAATTGACAGAAAAGATCTAAGTCGCCTAATCGGGTCTATCTTACTCTGAAGGTGTCAAGTCACACTGGGGAACGATGGCGCAGTGGTAGCGTCGCCGCCTTGTAATCAAGGGACCCCGGGTTCGATACCCGGTGGAGGCACAAGTGGTTCGGATCCCACTTTAAACTGTCCCGATTAACATTACTGTGCATGAGTGGACTTAAATCGCCAAATCAAAATTTTAAAAACAATCAAATCACACTGGAGGAAAAGCAAACTACCAAGTGATATTTTGTATTTACTCTAAATATCAGCGATTACGAAAGTCCTCTTTGTCCTTCTTCGACATCATGGGCGAGAAGGAGAGGAGAGGGATGGGTATGATCAAAGGGTACGCTGTCCTTCTAAAAATGTCAACCTAAAATTCTATATTTCACACATATAATATTATTTCGGTTACAGGGATTTGTGATAATTGTTGAAAGGGCCGATTGAGACTGACATACGTTGTCGGATTGAAGCAATGTTTTTGAGGAAGTAGAACTGTTTTTGGGTGAAAACATTACTTACAAGCATAATTTCCCGATTGTTATCTTAGCACGCACTGAAGTGTCAGGTGTCGCAGGTTCGAATCCTCAGCAAGAAATGGTTATTTCAATGTTTGTTGTTATTATTTTACTTACGTAATTATAAAAATTAATAATTACATACACAAGAAAATAATAATTTTATTTCAATAATTCACCATACATCCTCATCGTCACGATTATCCTATAAAGCGAAAGCCTTAAAGGTAGCAAGGGACGTAAAATATACGAAATAGTAGTGGTGTCAGAAATGAGATTTCAGTGGATTTAGCGAAACGTGGGAATGGGAGAAATTAGGAAACGGAAGAAGACTACATCCATTCTACATACGTCTTATTTGAAAGGAAAAGTTACACCATTTGGGCAAATCTGGTTTCAAAAGAACTGAGATGGCAACAGTAGTAGAACTGGACTTCTTGCAGGTTCCGAAGGAAATATTGGGGAAGCGCCGATGCTGAGAGGGGAGGGGGCAAGGAGGGTTCTTCACGTGTCTCAAAAGTAAACAACGGTTTGCGGGAGGGACTGTGCAGTGCGAGTTTTGAGAGTGGTGTCTTTCGTCTTTATGTTGTTTTCGGGTATTGTCAATTAATTAACAAGCGAAATGGAGCTTGCTCCGAGTTCCGAGGTTGCGGGTTCATCCTATCTGAACAGTGTGTGTAATTGTGCGATAGAAGATATTTTGTAGCAATCTTTTGGTTCGTTCTTTTGCAGAAAAAGCGAAATTGTGGCGAAAGGGAGGCCAAACCCTATTTTGAACGATTTGAAAACCAAGTCGTCTGCTGGATATGACCGAGATTTCAATGTTTCGTGGTATAACGACTATCCGTGGTTATGTTGATGTGCGCAGTTGTCGAAACTCTTTTGATGTACTCTATTTTCGGGTGAAAAAAAAGTGTGGAATTCAAGTGTGGATAACATGAACCATGACCATGACGCACCCAAAAATTCAAATTCAAATGAAAAACTTCACTTTATGACAGCATCATAGAACATTTTTGATTTGATTTGATTGATTTTGCTTCGCTTGTGCCACTTCTGGCTAATTTGCGAAGATGGGGATGAGTGATGATGATATGATGAAATTGATGTGTAGACATCACAAACGTCCATGCCCAAGCAAGGATTCGAACCTGCGACCACAGCATCATATAATTATTTTCAAAGAAGGGTCGTCGGATTGATCTGCTCTATAAGTAGCCTTCGATGTTTCTGTAAGTATCGAATTACGTATTATTGCGTCAACAACCAATGTTTACGACTTCACTTCAGTCCTTATGTCAACATTTTTTTCCTGATTAATAACTTTACCAAAATCTAGTATTGAATTGCAGACTGTAAGCCCATAGTGTACGATAGCTCATTGATGACGTATTGAAGACTCTATATACATGTGACTAAGGTAGGGTACGCCATTGGCTTAGCTTCTGCGCTGGTTGAGCGAGGCGTGGCAGATCCTTTCCGACTGGGGGAGACGGATGACTAACTGGACATAGGCTGGACACAGGCTGAGTATACTGTATTTCCGTGTATCACCCTTTTTGGGCCTGCATGGCCAGGTGTAATTTGCCTAACGTTAATATAGTTATTTCGAGTTCTTAAAAGTGCTAGAGAAGGATTTTTTTTTTTTTTAAGGTAGATTGCTCCGGGTCATGTTGGCAGTGGGGGTTTTGGGCGGGGCTGCAGTTGGCTCGGACTCGTATAGCCGTTACTTACTGACTTTTGACAATCTAATTGGACGGACTGTTATAATTTAATTGGGAGATAATACATAGTTTTTTTTGTTGAGTGAACTAAAATGTGGTTCTTAGGTGTTTTGATTGGTTATGAATGAACCATGTGATGCATATATAAATTTGGAAAGTATATTTAATGATATGATTTGTTAATAACGATAATGGATCTAAGAATATTAAGTTTACATTAAATAGTTTAAATACCTACTGGAAGATAATTAACTTCCACTGCGCAGATAATATAATCCTCGTCTCACTTCTTTATTATTTTTTGTATAAAGGGGAAATAAGAGACGTACAGGATTATAAGATGTGCCAGATTAATATTATATGAACTACTTGGAAGACATTGGGGGGGGGGGTGAGGTGAGGAGGCGCCCAAGTCTTACGGCTCCTCCCTTCAATGTCCTACTGATAACCGATAACACTTTTAAAAATCCCACGCACGCCACTGTTAGAAACATTACGACTTTGCAGCACAGAATCACAAATTATTATTATTATTTTGGCAGTTTTTAGTTTACATAGTTCTAGAATTTTATCAGCAATGTACATCCAACATGTCTAGCGTTTGCACGCCCTCGATATCACTTTCCACTCTTTTTATATTAAAAACAACTGCCTGTAGTCGAAGCGTCAGTATCGTGAACCAGTATCAGACACCCAAACGATCGCGAATGGCCGATCAGAAGATAAACTCGTTTTGATGTTCCTAGATCGCTATCAAGTGTTGAACCGTCTTCATACAATGGAATTTTCCAGTGATCCTTTCGCGATCCGAGTTTAAAATTTGATCTTCGTTTGTGCACACAACCATAAATGAACTGCGGTCCGGATTAACGAGGTTTTACTGTACACCGAAATCCTAGAACCCGAAGAGCGAATGACTGGCCGATGCAATGTGAACCTGTTAACTCCAGAAGTTGGGCTCGTCATATCAATCAATCCCTAAACTTGTTCGATTGACAAATACCACAAACTCCACGGCCCATTTCACCGAAACGGATTCGGCATGGGATTGTATTTCGTTAATAATGAATTATCTCAGTTGAGATTTTGTGTTATATTTGGAATGGGTGCTATGTAATTAACAATCTGACAAAGAGAAGCAGTTGTTTTCATTGACCCGGAAACCAAAACCTATTGATTGATTACTTAGCAACGTTTGTAATGTAAAGAGGAATTTCTCCATGCAACGTTTGAAGCACTGTCTGCAAGCGGCATTGAATTAGTCCCGAGCGGCTATTTTCTGTTGTGCGAACTGCAATGGGTGTGCTCGATAAGACAAAAACAAAGCAATCGATACGGATCGTCAAACTTGATTGTTGGCTATCATTTACTAATGTTATTGAATGTTTCCCAACGTCCATTGTTGTCGTGAGTCTTCAAAGCGTGAATTATTCAACGGCGGCCGTTGATTGTTCACTTTTCAATGCCTGTTGGAGTCCGTCATTATCATTCAGACGGCTGCTCTTTGCAGAACACATTTTAATTCGCGTATTATGTGGCCTGGAATAAATTAATGTCCAGCATCAGTGCAATATTAATCGTCAAACACAAACTCCAACAATCACCAACGCTACAGCTGATATGGTGTTACACGTCCTGATCATATTATTTTGCAAGCATTGAACATGGACAGGCGAGAGAGAAGCATCCAAGGGATTTGACATTTCCCCCCTGGTGACAAGCAAGCAGGAGTAGCATATGCAGGGACCCTAAATGGGATGCCTCGTAAGTATACATATGTCCTTACATGAAATTCCTACGCGAGTGGCTAGATTCTAATATGTCAATTCGTTCAATGAAAACTGAAATGTCATCCATGGGCACGGATTTCAACGAAATATCGTATCATTCAAGGATTGATACGATATTGTACACTTGTAGCTTTGGCCTAGATAAGAAACTGTACCAATTTCTTCTTGTCTGTGCCTTATACTTTTACAAATATAGGAAATCAACGTTTTCAAGATTTGCTAATATATGTGGCTCCTGACTCTTCGATGCAGAAGTGTAGTGTGTTAATAAAATAATTATATTTCAACATACAACCTTTTGTAGCTCTATGATTTTTTTTCTGTAAGCAAATCAAAATGTACAGATTCAAATAAAAAGTGCCCGAAGAGTTACATGTTTCTTTCATTGTTACAAAAAATGATTTTGCAAAAAAAAAACATATTTCTTACTGTAAAAAACATCAAATTGTATTAACTAATATTTTGATCAAAGCCGAACCTTTGTATCTGTCGATTTTTGTGTTTCACTAATTACTCTACGCAACAAATTTTGTTAGACTTTTTGTTTATTTGATATTTATGGTGTTTTTATTTCATCTGGTGTTACTAACGATGTATATAATATAAATTTTCCTATAATTTCGAAATGTTCCACGTGAGGGATTTTTCTCGAAATAGTGGATTTTTACATAACTCTTTAGTAAATATGCAGCGCCCTGCTCCCTACATGTGGAAGAGTATAATTATGACGGAAGTTAAAAATGTGATGGACCACTGGAAACATAACCACCCAGAATTAGGTCGATACCTACTACAACTACCGAATAGAAATATTCCAAAAAGTCCCTCTGGGGGATAAAATCGTTACATTCACTCCAAGAATTTAGGTTAACAGCAACTCGACACTGTTACATATTCCTACATTACGATCTCTTCAATATCATTTTTAAAAATCGTCCTTAATACATACCCACTCACTCATTTACCCGATGTTTGGATCATTGATGGAAGTTTCTTAAGAAGTCTACATGAAATGAAAAAAAAAATCTCAGGCTTTTTAGTTTGAAAATACTTTATGCAATTTTACCAGCTAAATTTACTGAAATAATAATTATTACAGCACAAGTATAAAACAAATATACAAATTTGTAGTCAAAGATTTAGTTTACAACTAATATAGAACATATAGTATATAGTATATAGTATATATATAAAGTGAGTAGAAGTGCTTTGTCGCCTATGAGGAGGCGATGCTTCATCACGAACTAATGTCCAAATATAATCGCGGTGTCCCAGCGTCCTTGATACCTTCGCTCCATTAAAACATTCACCACGTTCCTCACTGACATCTGTTAAATTCGGACGAAAAAAGTCCAAATGAAGAAACAAGAAATGCAATTTCAATGACATTCTACAACCCAGAAGCTTGTACTGATGGTTCAACGAATCCAATAACTCCTTGTAGTTTTCACTCCTATGCCCTTTCACCACCACAACCCGCAACCCCCCAAGCTTCTCTTTTCTGAACTGTCATTGTTTTTTTTAAGTTCTTCAGACTGAAGCATCACACGGATTTGTGGTCCAGTAAATACACCAGCTGTGTCTTTTGCATCGCAAAAATGAGGAAACATTTGTTTGGTGTAATGAAGAGCAGCAGAATTAGGGTCCAATGCTTTTGTAAACTGTTTCACGAGTCCTAATTTTATGTGGAGTGGTGGTAGTAAGACTTTCTGCCTTTGAACGAGAGGTTCGTGAATAACGTTGTCTGTACCTGAAAGAAGCTCCTTCCTTTCTGGCCAGACTTTCCTCGTATAACGGTGGTTAGTAGTTCTCCTCTCCCAAAGGCAGAGAAAACAAGAATATTTCGTATAGCCACTCTGTAAACCCAAAAGAAAACAATTTATCTTAAAGTCTCCTAAAGTCTCCACATATCCCATTCATAAGTTCCGTATTCAATCTTGACCAACAGCTTCTTGACATTTTCATAATCTTCTTTCATTTGGATTGAGTTCGCGACTGGTACAGAAGGATTCCCATTCCCATTGGGCAGCAGTATATCTTTTAAACTGCGTGCGGGCTGTCTATGGACAGAAGCTACTCTGGTGGATGGTGAGGGACGCCGATAGACCACTGATATCATGACAATAGCACAGATTTTCATCCATTGTGAAGAAATTAGCAAAAGTCTTGTGTCTGAGTCTGTACTTTGTTACTTTACACGACGGAAGGAGGAAGTTCCACAGTTGCAATCGTGAGGCAAGAAGTTCTGCTTTCGACTTTGGCAGATCTAGATCTCTGATTAAGTCATTCAGTTCTTGTTGGTTAAGTAAGTAAACTAATATCTTGATCACCTCTGGCCTCTGGCTCTTCTTCCGAGGATGATGGCTCAGGTGGCTTCGGAATGGGAAGTTCGTCACAGTGTGGAACTGGAGCAATGGATGAAGGTAAACTGGGATACTGTAACTTTGCTCTCTTCTTTATGCTTTTGAAGTGTCTCATGACTATTGCATAAAAGTAACAATCAGTATCATGATTTGTAGGTTCTCTCCAAATTCTGGGGTTGCAAACGGCATGCTCTCTCTTGTTCCTCGCAACCAGCCTTCTAACGTAGAACGGCAAGAACCGCAACACACATGAGGAGCGCAATGTTGGTCTTGATCGCCTACCAGCACTCCAAAGTACGCTTCATATGCAGTGCAGAACTCTGTATGGAGCACAACGGCATGTCTCACTTGCTTCGGACTTATATAGTACCCGCAAACTTAGCAGAAAGAGTCCGGTGACATTGTTACTTGAACACATTTACATGCAGCTCTGCAAAATCAACTCACTGAATACAACGAATGGCATTATCACTATACACATACCGTAAATTTCACTTCCTCGCCAAGAGTTACTATTGTAGGAACTGCTTATTTTCCTTCCGTGGAAATTAAATTTGCATATAAATATTTACAGAAAGAATTACATAAACGTGTATTTAAGATATAACATTATTTCGAAACTGTAGGGTCTATATATTTATATTGCTGATGATGTAAGTAGACCTTATGTATACTGCCATCTAGTAGTTGCCGTGTAAGGTATCTACATCCTGCTTTTGTGAAAACACTCTTGCGGAAAAGTTATTTTGCAACATAAATTTTGAAAAATCGATATTTGTGAAAAACTAATTTCAGATTCGTGTTTAGCAGGTCAAAATCATTCAGAGTATGTTAAAGCATTCACCTAAACAATTTCTTGTTGTGTAGTGTTATGTAAGTTTTTTTGACATATTATGAAAATATATTTGTGGGGTTTTGATAGCTTGCGTAATATGTATGCTAATTTATGAAACACAATTGAATTTAAAACACTGATAGGTACATTACGAAGACTTTTCTTAATTTATTGTAACTGTCAACAGAGTAATATTGATTATATTTGTGATTATTACAGAAAAAAAACAACTACATGAATTTTGTGTGCTATACTGCTGCAAAAAAGATCCAGGAGAGATATATATTAGCAAATCCTAAAAACTTTGGCCGTTCCCTGCGGCGGAATGGTTAGCAAATCCTATATGACGCCAGGGTTCCCGGATTTGAATCCCGGCTTGTGCATGGATGTTTGTGAGTGTCCATTCATCAATTTCATCTTATCATCATTCATCCCCATCTGCGCAAATTAGCCAAAAGTGGTACAAAGGGCGAAGTAAAATAAAGCAAATCAATCAATCGATCCTGAAAACTTCGATCTCCTGTAACTGTAAAAGTATAATGTCCAGACAAGAAAGCAATGACACGGTTTCTTACCTAGGTTAAAGCTACAAGTGTACAAAATCTCGTTGAAATCCGTGTCTGTGCTTCACATGGCCTGGGCGAATTGGCATGGTATGGCCCCTACACCAAGTTCTGTGTCCCTTTCTGCTTGGGATAATTACTCTTATTCTTTTGGTAACCTTGGAGTAGGAATACAGAGTACAGGGGTACATTGTGCCCCCACAATTTTTGAAAGGGAGCACATTCCTCCCACATCAAAGAATTTGTCGCATGCCAAATTCTTCTGTTCAGGGAATCTAAGTTCTAAGTTCGTAATAGCTGATCACATATTTTTTTCTATAACTTCTATCTTTTCTTCTAAAAGAATTCAAACCATAAGAAACAAACATATATTGTACTACATTCTTGTACACGTTAGTTAACTTGATCTATGCTCTTGGAAAATGTTTTTTAAAGAGTTGAAAACTGTAGAAAATGAATTTTAGATGATGGTATATATTGGTATCTCAGAAACAACAAGACCTGACAATAATTCAATTCAACAAAGAAGCAATCATTTTTTTTTAATTGGCCCTTTCGTTTATTCGTGTGGTCAAACAACTGAATATCCACAATTAATAGCTCTATTGCACTCACCTTTGGCTATGTTTTCAAATTTGCCAATCTATCATTGTTTCTTTTAAATATTCTTAAAATATGCAACTATTTGTTTATAATTACAGTGTATTCTTCATAATAAAATCTGAAAGATTGAAGTAGTGTGATATTTGAACATTTTCCTGTAAAAGGGGCATGACGAGTATTCAGAAATTGAAAGTCTGCACACTTCTATAAACACCACCATACAGTAGTGCTGTGAATATGAAGCAATATTGTTATTTGAATTCGTTCCACGCCCAAACAAGGTCTTTCGTCACTGAATTCACTGAAGTTTTGATGCATATTTGTCTTGTACAAAGTTTGTTGATAGATGTGGTAAATATACTGCTATTTTTCTACATCCCTCAAGAAAAAAACACAACTGCGTGATCTTCATGGTTCTACGATAGGCGAGAGCTCAAGCGATGGGATATTTTATGGCGTCCTGTTTGAAATGCTATGTAGTTCCTTCACATACTATATATAGTTTAGGAAATATATAAGTACAAAGTTGAATTAATCTTTTTGAGTTTGAGTTTTAATTCATCATTATGCACAGTAAGGTTAATCGGGACTGGACCTACAGTTTAAAGTGTGATCCGAGTCACTATGTGCCTCCACCGGGTATCGAACCCCGGACCGCTTGATTTCCATGCGATCTTTTAAAATACCGCTGTATACATGCATATGGTCATCCATAGAGATGTGTGGATCCCCTAGAAACAACAAGTATACATTTTATACAATGAAGTACTTGTACCAGTTTTGGATTTAATAACACAAGTAGTGCAAAAATCTACCAAAACAATCGGAGGAATTAGGATCAATGTAGCATCCGGGAACGGTTCTAAGTGTCAAATCTGTCCGTGGAGACATCGGTGACTCTGAAGAACTTTCCGTTCGGAGAACTTCTACTTGTTTTTCGCAGCGCCCGTGCTCATTTCAGCTCGATAACTCCTACCTAAATCCAAGTGGCTAGAAGATCGTTCCCATTGATCGACCACTCGCCCAACAAATTCCAGCGCAGTGACCGCTTGGACATTCCAAAGGGCCTCCTGGGTGATGCCTCTCCACCCCAGGGAGCCGGCAAGAAATGGACAAAAGCTGTTTACTCCGCCACGGAAGGACAAAGAGGTTTTATTTTTGTTCTCTCTTCTGGCAAAACAAGAGCACTCTTTCTGTTCCAGGAGGGGAAAGCCGTGATGCCTTTCCATCAACACAGCGAGGAACCGCAGCAGCGATTAAGCCTTCGGCGTCATAAAGAGAGTTCCAATTCTGGTTGAGGCTTCCGAGGACTTTGGAGGAGGAAGCAGCCAACGGAATGGATCGTAAAACAAAGTAATACTGGTAGACACAACAACAAATCATTGACGAAGTATCTCTTCTTTCGGACGTGAAGAGTCAAGAATCTCTAAATCAGGATTAACCTGAACGTAAATCCCTACTAATTCTACCTAATCATTTCAGTTAAAACCTTAGGGTATACGTTCATTGGAACATGCGAGTCTCATACTATACTCTGTCCCTGTTATTTCTGGAGAAAGCGAACGAAAACAAATCTCCGCGCAAGTAGTGACGCGACAGGGCACCAGCAATTAACACGTGAGAAGGAATGGCGTTGCCTCAAGGGAGGAAAACGACTTCAGTTACCAGTCTTCGTAGCAGCATGTACTACTATGTCCACACAATCCTTTCCATTTTTCTACCGTTATGCGCGGCCTTCCTCAAGAAATAACAATGGCAGAGTGTAGTAGTTGTGTTGCTTTTTCTCTTTAACTCTTTAACTGACAGGTGGATTTTGCATCTTCTTGGGGAAGGTTGGGGTATTTTGATGGTGTGTATAAGTATTACGCACAGGACACAGGACCTGCATGATACACTTTTTATACAATTTTCTTCTTCCCTAGGCTGCCTGTATAACAATTACACCACGCTATACTAACAAAGTAGTTCCTTTTATGTAATATTTAGTCTGAAATTAAAAAAAAAACTAAAACATATGACTACAATGCAAGTTTCAAAACTTAAATCTACAATACTAAGTAAAACTGTGTTTTAGAATGTAGCAATGTATCAGGTAGTCGCTTTCAAAATTTCAATCCAGGCCATCTGTGTGAAAACTCAGAACGTAAGACTACACATACTTTCCAGGAGGCCAGGGAAGCTCATACACGCATTGTTTTCAAAGAAGCTATGTATACTAACCTTGCACACTGCTTGGAAATTGAGTGTGAACGTTATACACACGACGTGCGGAAGGAAACGTCCTGTGTATTAATTTGATACACGTGACAGTCAAATAAAGTATTAATTTAATTGCAATATTTGAAATGACTGTTGTCTTTAATATAGCGAGGAATTTTAACAAGGGACATGCAATGATTGACACCGACTGCGGGACGGTATGGGTCCAGTCTCCTGGTTTTCGACCTGTGTATAGGACCGGTGGCAATCCATTATCGTGAGGAAATTAAGGGCTATACACAGTGAGTAGCGTAACCCCGTCTAGAAAATCTCCTATAACGGCTGAGGGTTCAACGTGCTGATTCCACGTCACCCCATTAGTGGTTGAAGATCTCCAGACCTATAGGTAGTATTGTGGAAGGGAGCCTGGCAGTTGGGAAATAGACCAATGCCCTTACGGGCTGTAGAGCCACGGTTATTATTTCATGCCAAATACTGAGAAGATGCATTTATAAACTAAAAAATAAGCCGAATTATAATGCACGATATTGGTCTACTGAAACATGAACCTTCAGTGTGTCGCTGCACATAGATCGCATCAATTAGATGAGGAAGAACCCCCCTTAAAAATAATAATTTCTTTATCCAAAATTATAACCACACAAACGAAAACATGCACACTGATATGAGGAGAGAATGAAATTTATCCCCTAACTCAAACAGATGGCTGCGTGTCCGATCTACCGGTGTAAAAACTAAGGCATGAGAAAATTCCTTATTCCTTTCTGCCCTCTGTACCACGATTGGCAGAGCTAGTGTTACCACATGAAGGGAAATATCACTTGCTGCAGAAAAATCCAGGTCCAATTTTAGGTTAAACTGGATATTTATGAAAATGTAGAAATTGCTAGAAAGTTTAAAGTTTTTGTACTTCTGTTTTTCTTTTACTTGCATGCCTACATAGGTGTTTTATTTCTATCTCATATAGATAATCTAAAGGAGAATAATAAGTACATAAAATAAATAAGAATTTCTGGGTTAAACCAGGTAGAATTTTTTGAATCACTGCCTAACACAGACCAGCGCACTAAAGAGAGGGAACTAGGAGTAAACGGAAACTTCAGCATTATCGATTACCATCCCTCTGGAAATTTGCCGCTATTTCTTAGAGGGGTGCGAGAAGTAAGCTGCAAGCGGTTGTCAAGTAACCAGGCGCCATACTCCATGCGGGAAATACCCACTTGAGGGTTTGTGGTAACCAAAGCAGCAGGCTGCATTGTACCTCCAGCAACAACGTATAAGTTTTGTGCCAGATTCTTCTTGGCTTTCAGGAGAGATATTTTACAATGTCTCAACCCGAAAGGTAACTGACAGGTTCCAGGGTTTCGGGTTCGAATCACGGCCTGAGCGTGGCTTTTCTTTGTGATGATCTTTTCACCATATCACCTCTCGTCCTTATCTTCGTTTTTAACCAAAACTGGCAGCGAATTAAAATAAACCAAATCAATCAACCTAGAAACTGAGATAGAAGTGACGTGCATTGCATTAAAACTAGCTTATTCAACTGTATATTTTTTTTCATTAAAAATGTTCCATACAGTGTTTGTTATCAATTGCTCTAGATTACTTTTGTTCATAAACTTATCATGCTAACTTATCATGTACCAACCTCATTTGGGGTGTGTGTTCCGACAATACACTCATGCTTGTAAAAGTGTACAATTAGATGGTAACGATTATAATATTTGCTATTATTATAACTACTATGTAAGTGCATCCATATAAACAAGACTGGCGCACTTTCGGCTCTTGCCGAGGTGTCCTATGACCATGTACTTTTATCTCGCATGTAAGAGATAGCAGTTTCTCAATCCTTTTAATGTATTTGAAATTGTTGGCATCCACTACAGAAAGAAGAGAAGCAAATGACAACATGCACATATTTGAAAATTTTAGAACTAAACGTTATGTGAGAAGGTGTTCTAATACTCTAAATATACCACTCTCCGGTCATCGGGAGAGGATGCGATGACAAAGCACAATAATAAGGGAAAGGACCCCATCATCGTCCCCTCTCCCAATACCGTCCCCCATGGTATTGGCGTTGTAACGTGCTGCCAACTAAGGAAAACAGGCAGAACTATTTGAACGTGGCCTGTTTAGGTTGCAGTGAGAGAACAAAGATTGCTGTGTGCACGCTAGCAATTGTGTTGTGGAAAATAAGAGTTTTGCTGTTTCCAAAAGTTTAAGAGTGTTGTATTCATTACCACCGTACCACAGAAAGGTAGGTGTTTCACTTTACCTTAATCTAGTATATCAAAATAGATGATGTAAAGTATAGTTAAATGTATTAGATTGGTCGTTTCTCGTACCAGGTCATGCTCAATCACGACGCCATAGTGCTTATAGGTTAGATCCGAATATCGTCCCCCTTTGTGTGATAAATACCGTCTCCGGGACGATATTGGGCTCCCAGTTACATTGAGCTTCCATCGTTTCAGTTGCCTCGTGGTCCTACAATACAAAGAAAACAGTGGGATAAAGAATCTATGGTTCGAGCCGTGGAAGCATTTCGCAAGAAAGAACAGAAAGACGAACATCAAATATCCAAGTTCGTCATCGGAAGATGAGGAAGACCTGAACTTGTAAGCACAGATGATGACGACAGCGATGACGATTATCTAGACGAAGACGAGGATTATGAAGAGAGTGAAGAAGATGGCGTGTGCTTGTATTGTGATGATTTATTTTCTGCCGACAGGAATGATGAAAAATGGGTGCAATGCTCAACTTGTAAAAAGTGGTGCCACGAGGACTGTGCTGGAGGACAGGCTTAAAGCATGCATTTTTTAAGAGAAAATCACATTGAAGAACATCGCAACGCAATTTACACAGAATTCATGAAAGTACATAGAAAAAAATATATTAGGCGCATCCAGAAAGTAAGATTCCCACTCGCCCGCAGGTGGCAGGCCATGCATATTGAAACCGGTTCTGTGCATGCGTGAGAGGCACATGCCCTGGCTAGTGAATGTCCTAGAAGACGCCTCCCGAAAGTCCTCAGTAGCGTCGCGGCAACGATGAAATAGGCCGGCTCTTATTCCATCTCAGCCGCGTGCAAGGTTCGTTCGGTGATCAAGTTCTTGAACGCACAAAACATACAGTCGATCGAAATTCATCGTCAGCTGTGCCAGGTGTATGGGCCTGACGTCATGAGCAAGCAGATGGTGCGTTGCTCGTGCAGGACATTTACTGAAAGCCGGCAAAATCTGCATGACAATGAGCGCAGTTGACAGCCATCGGCCGTTATGGACGAGCTTGTAAAGCAGGTGTAGCAGCGCATATTGGAGGATCGTCGCGTGACGATCACGGAACTCAGCAGCCATTTCCCGGGGATTTCTCAGTCGTTGTTGCACGACATTGTTACCAAACGCCTCTTCTTCCGGATATTGTGTGTCCGGTGGGTTCCGAAGCAACTGACACCCGAACACAAAGGAAAACGCATGGGCAGGGCACTGACATTTCTGCAGCGTTACCATGATGATGACGATTTTCTCAACCGGATCATCACAGAGGATGAAACGTGGGTTGCATACAGCACCCCAGAAAGCAACCAGCAGTAAATGCATTGGCGTCTCAGTGGATCTCCATGCAAGAGGAAATTCAATCAGATTGTGTCGCTGCGAAAAGTGATGTGCACGGTGTTCTGAGATAGACAAGGCATTCTCCTCATCGAATTTCTGCCCAGAGTTGAGACTGTGAACGCTAACTGTTACTGTGAAACACTGGGGACATTGCGATGAGCCATTCAGAATTATAGACGCGGTAAGCTCAGTGCCGGGGTGATCTAGCTGTACTACAATGCGAAGCCGCATATGGCTAGGCGCACTGCAGCCATTCTGGACAGGTTCGGTTGGGAGGTGTTCTATCATCCATCGTACAGCCAGGATCTCGCTTCTAGTGATTACCACCTCTTTTTGCACCTCAAGAAGTTCCTATCCGGCCAATATTTTCACAGCGAAGAAGATGTTCAGACGGTTGTCACACAGTAGTTCGGCACCCAGGCAGCGGACTTCTACGACGCAGGTACACAGAAGTTGGTCCCACTCTATGACAAGTGCCTCAATTCCGGCTGGAATTATGTTGACAAGCAACTGGAGAAGTGCTGTATCTGCGGCAATAAATCATTGAATGAAGTAATGTTTCCTTTTTGTGCACGACTCCAGGGAAACTTGCTTTCTGGATGCGCCCAATATAAGTAAGCAAAAGCATAAATTTCCCCACGGTTAGTGCTACAAAGAACTGAGGAAAAAAACAGTTCTGGATCCATTGTATTTCCTTCCTTTTCAGTTTTTCTCTTTTTCTTTTTTTGATCCTGCGGTTCAAATATCGTTTTCGGAAAAGAATGTTCTTGCTTTACAAAACACGAAGTACCCTTTGTTGTTTTGTGTTTACTATGCTTACAAATGACAAGGCTGACCAAGAATTTTGTTCTCGAGGTGACGGACACACTTACTTAGACAGAACATTTTCCCTAACATATCTTACATTCACACCAGGGATAGTCAAAAACATTAGGATTCCGGAAAATTTAAAATCTCGATTCGGAAACTTTTACTAACCGGATTTCGGAGAGAGAGGTTTAACAATTTTCCATTTTTCGGGTTTAATTTAAGAAAGTTTATTCCTCCTTATTTTACGATCTTATACTCCGTAAAAACTAAATAATTTGGCCCTCTCTACTTCACACGTCTGTACCATCACTGTTATCATCATTTTCAATGTAGGAATTCCCCCCCCCCTCCACGATTGAAAGATTGACCCTGACGTTTGGCAAGTCTTGCAATGGCTACGTAAAATTGTCATGCTTCGCCACTGAAAGTACTCATAATATTATTGTTTATTTTCATAATAATAAGCTGAATAAATTATATCCTTTCAAAACTTTTTAGATGTTTAATATAAACGAATTCAAAAGTGGAACCTAATTATGAAAGCAATACATAAATCTTCTTGCATGTTCTTCAAATTCCAAACTTTCCTCTATAATAAATTCTGAGACTTATACTATGAAATACTAAAATTCAAGTATTACTTACTTAAAGTATATTTTCGTGGATAAAATATTTATTTAAGTTTCCTAGCAAGTTTAAGTTTCACATATCCAACCGCAAACATGTCTAACACGAAAGTATTGTTACAATATTTTCTAAGAGCCATGATGTAGCTCTCTTAATATTCATAATATTAATAACTGTTTATGTAACCTCTTATGGAGATGTCACTCTTGTGTGAAATATGATTTCTAACTAGGAATTGCTTCATCTGTGTGTTATTGATCTGTGAGAAAAATGTATGATTGTTTTGTCCCTTAAAAAAGTGTATTTCACCCTTAATAAGGCGCTAAGTGAGTGAGTGAATTTTCAAATTTTCTCGTTGTTTAGAGACAATTCCGTGGAGGCTATTAATGAAGCTTTTTTTTTGCCTCCGGTGCTTCCTTCATGGTGATAATTTATGTCAGTAAGTGAGTGGACTGGGGCTATATACAGGGTTAGCCTAAAAGCAATATACACTTACAAAGTTTTACAGAAAGAAGAGTTTTTATAACACGGCTGAAATACTTATATGGTTGGAAGAGTATGTCCTGAAGTTTATGTGTCTAAGTTACAAATGTTCTATGTACTATCCGTTTGTAACACGACAGATATATATGCGATAGTCCAGTTCTCCCCAAACATGACTTTTCCCCTTGCACGGACAACCAGTTTCTTTAATTTCTTGCTCCAATCGTAGATTGACTGCCATGTAGGTCGTTATTTGACATGCCGTTTTCCAAAACGACGTTGCACGATAGTAACAGAACTACTTTCTGCAAATTCAATCACTCAGAAAGCCTTCTCCACCTGACTAGCGGCAATACTGCTCGACGTGCGTCAAGGGTGCTCACGTGATGCTGACGTCACGAAGACAAACGAGAAGCGGAGGTCGTAAACTTGAAGACTTTCTCGATACAACAGTACTAAGTGCTTTCTAATGTAAGAAACACATTTCAATGTATAAAGCTTTTAAAGTGTCCATTTCTTTTAGGCAAAACCTGTATATTGGACCCACACAGTTTCGGCCTTTGGCCATGTCTTATGTGCTCACCGACGTGACCTTCGGCACGTTTTGGGTTCCTCAATATTCATAATGTATGTGTATTTGAAATTGTTGGCAAGTATTATTGGATGAATGGAAACGAGTTAGTATTATCGCTTATTAAAGAAGTTTAGAACGTGACGTTATGTGTGGACGGGCTTTAATATTATAGAAATATTCAAAATTATATTTCACATTTTCTTAATAATAAACTGTGTAAGTAATATCAGTTTCAAAATAGTTGTTTTTCATGAACGAATTCAATAGGGACAATAAATTGGAAAAGCAATATTTACGTCCATTTTCATTTCCACATTATAAAATTTCATTGATAAAGAATTGTTTTCCGTCATTTCCGCAAATTCGTATCTTGCCTCTAGAATAAATTCTTACTTTTATATTTTGAAAAATATAAAAATCAGTACAATTCACTTACCGTAGTTTTCGTGGTGAACATAACGTTCTTTAAGTTTCCTAGCAGCATCCGTTTCCATGGTCAACAACAAAAATGGCAAACTCGAAATGATTGTTACACGTCATAGCATTTTATTAAAAGAGCCTCACAGTAAATATTTTCTTATTAGGTACCATGAATCTTCGTATGTAGGTGTCACTCTTGTTTGAAGAACGCTTTTCAATTAAGAATTGATTCATCTGTGTGTTATTGATCTGTGAGAAACTGTGTAGGATTTTTCCTTCTGAAAAAGAACTTGGCTAGGGAACTGAATAAGACATTTTCACCCTTATAAAGAGGATAAGTGAGTGCTTTTTGAGTTTTTTTCGGTCTTTTGAGACAATTTCGTGGGGTGTCGTAATGGAGCATTTTTTGACTCAGGATTTTTCTTCATGGAAACCATTTCATAATCGCGACAATGAGGATGATGGATGATATGGATGAAGGCACATTTCCAAAGATCACCCATGTCCAGTTATGTCAGTGAGTGTTGAGATTGGGGCTTTAGATATGTTGGAAAAGCTTTGATGCAAAATTAATATGGCTCTCGGAGGCTTAGTGAATGATAATATATGTGTGTGACAGTCATGCAATAATTGGTGGTTCTAATTTATATTAATGATAGTAATGTTTGCAACTATTATAATTAGTAACTGCACCTATATAAACAAGAACGGAAACAGTGATTCTATAGCAAGTGGATTCTTGAATTGTAGTGATGAAACAATGTGCATAGCTCTGAGCCCTCTCCCCCACAGGTAAGCAAGGTTAAACTCAAGTAACACGGACTGAAGCTTCACTTGCACATATGAAACCGTGTGGGAGGGAAAGAACATTAGGATCTCTATGGAACGAAACTGGATTAAATTGTGTGCAGCATGAAGTCAAGCGATGTAATGGAACTTGGTGCTCCAATCAAATAAGATATTTGATAATATATATATAAAAAAATATAATATATATATATATTGTCCATGGACAATGGAAAACTTACAATCCTTGTTCTTCTCGATCTTACCAAAGCTTTCCAAACCATTGACCACGAAATTTTACTCACAAAACTATCATCCCTATTCAGCTTCTCGAACTCTACGGTTAACTGGTTCCGTTCCTACCTGCAAGGTCTTCAACAATGTGTCGTCGACCCACATCGAAAGTCATCCTGGAAAAACATCCCCTGTGGCGTTCCTCAAGGCACCGAACTGGGCGCCCTCCTGTTTACACTGTATATAAACGACCTCCCGTCTGTGCTTGATCACTGTAGGTTTCACATCTATGCCGACGACTTTCAATTATACTTTTTCTTCCCTCCTCAAGAAATATTGAATGCAATCGAATGTGTAAACAACCTGAAGAAAATCAACAAGTGGTCGGTAGACCATGGCTTGCACGTCAACATGACCAAAACCCAGTGTATGATCGTAGGCTCACCGAAGATTCTGAACAATATTGACGAATTCAATCTCTCTAAGCTTACGGTCAATGATAAACATTTGCCTCTCTCCACTACGGTTAAAAATCTGGGAATTATGTTCAACAATAATTTTACCTGGAGAGCAAACGTAAACTCCGTGTGTAAAAGAGCTTTCGGTGCTCTACACTCTCTTTACGGGCTTAAAACTTCATCCCCGAACGTATAAAAACCAAACTTGTCCAATCTCTTGTTTTCCCTATAATTGATTACTGTGACACTGTTTACTCGGACGTTAATCACGAGCAAGCTAAACGCCTTCAGCGAATCCAGAACGCCTGTGTCCGTTTCGTTTTCTACATAAAATATTCCGAACGTTTGACACCGTATTATGCGAAGGTCGAGTGGCTGAAATTAAGTGATAAACGGATTTTCCACAACCTTGTCCTACTGTACAAAGCCCTAGAAATAAAAGTTCCAAAATACCTTTCCAGGCGGTTTCAATATCTTTCGGAATTTCACTCCTGCAACACCAGATCAAGTGAAAAATCTCTTTTATCCTTCTCTATCCACAGATCTAACTTCTACGCCAATTCGTTTACCGTTACCTCTTCAGGACACAGGAACAGACTGCCACCCGAAATCCAAGCTTCCTCCTCAGTTGTAACATTCAAAAGACAATTAAAATTATACATGCTAAACAATTTGGACCTAGATTAAATTCCCAGAAAGGAAAGCGTTATACATATAGCTCACGAAATCTGCTTTCTATGTAGGTATTTGTTTGTGAATATGTGTATGTGTGTGTGTGTGGGGGGGGGGGGGCTGTCCATATAGAAACTGTAGTGCTTTTATTTTAATTTTACTTTTCAGTTATATTTTTCATTGCGTTAGTAAAAATAATTAGCAATGTAAGTAATTGTTAATCCACGACTTGACTGCTCGTATTCAAACAGTATTGGTTTAGTTTTATTTTCATTCTACTTCCATTACTATATTTTTATTTTGTTACTTAATTTTTCATTTATCTTCTTTTCATTTTTATTTGAATACAATGAATTGTAATGAAAAACAATTGACCACAATAATTAATGGTTAAGTGGAAGAGAAGGCATTAATGCCTTAACTTCGCCATGTACACAAAGTCATAAATAAATAAATAAACAAATAAATATCCCCTATCCACAGATATATCATATGTTATGTTATATATACTTTTTCTCACAATTATGAATGCTTTTTGTAACAATTGTTTTGAAAGGAAATAAATTTTACATTGTACTAAAGTTACTATAATAATAATTCCAACACTTAATTATAGCAATAAATAATGAAAAATATAACAAAAAACATTTTCTTGTGATCGGAATCGTCACAAATTGCGAAATCCGAAGCAGAAAATCATCGTAAAATATTTCCACAATGTTGATATGAATTTGCATGTCTTGGTTTGGTTTGGTTTGAGTTGGTATTTTAAGTCCACTTTATGCACAGTAAGGCTAATCGGGACTGGACCTACAGTTTAAAGTGGGATCCGAACCACTTGTGCCTCCACCGGGTATCGAACGAATTTGCATGTAATTTTCAATTGTATAATTAAAGCACCATGTAATTCACGTAAGACATTACATTATATGCAGTGTTCTCTTTCATTTCCTGCATATGTATACATGTGTATGTGTGTGTGTGTATATATATATATATACATACATATACATACACACACACACACACACACACACACAATATATATATATATATATATATATATATATATATATATATATATATTCGTTAGTTTATTAACACCTATTACATGGTGAGTTTCTGATATTACAAAGAAAATCAAAGTATTAAAATTAATCCGATGTTTTCTGAAATGCAATGTAGCTAACCATTTGAACGCATCGGAAAATCGCTCCAACCTCGGGGAAATTTCTCTCCCTCCGGAACAGGTGTATCTGCGGAAAGGCAAGACTTTTCAGCTGATTAAACGCCAAGGTAAATTTATGTGGCAAACTTTGGCAATTACCGCTTCGCTTTATTTTCACACAAGAGACTAGTTTGGTGGAGAGGAGCAGTTGTTGAGAGGGGAAAAGTAATCAGGTGGTACAGCGGAGATCAGGGGCACAGATTCAAGGAGAAGACCCGCTTCTTTTAAGATTAAAGCCGAGATTTTATCCCGTTTCGAAATCCCTAATCTTCGTTTTATATCTGCACTACTATGACCAAATAGATACTTTGGGTTGTCATTTTTGTCTCATTTCCTTCTCTATTCAGTAGGGATTTTTCCTGTACATGCTTTGGAAACTCATTAAATGTGTACACTAAACAAGTTGTTTCTATATGGTTTCATAACTGTAGAATATAAATAAATAGCAACCTTCCTAGAACCTCTAGTCTTGAAATTAAGTCAGCTTAACCTAGCCATTAAAACTAAGGCCTAATTGAAACTAATTGTAGTTTAGTTTCAAGAGAAGATCTCTTTTTCTTGTCATTTATTAGAAAAACTTAATAATGTAACACATATACTTAAGGCGTTGGATTATAACTCTTAACCTTTTATTTCATTTGAATTTAAATAATATAATAAACTATAGCACTTACTAATACCTTAATAAAATCTATTAACCATAACAAGTTTTTAACCAAAGCAGTAATGATGTAGTGGGGTGTAAGGGGTAACCTTCCACGTAGTACACCCAAATGTCAACCTCACTTCCACATAGTACACCCTGGACTGCAGACTAACGAGGCTCTGGCGACTGGCCCCATGGCCAGTACAATTTTGTTTGTATTGTCCTGTTTTTTGTCCTTGTGTGTGCTGAGTGCCCCTTTACAGCCTCAGCTTTTAACGAAAGTCAGAAGATTTTAATATTTTATGATTTTAGTTGCAACGATAGAGTTGTAATTTGTAGCGATAAGGGGCTGGACCCCGTATAATGTGACGGGTGCAAAATAGCCTTAGTGCTGACGCACCCACAATTTTAAATTCAAATTCAAATTCAAAGTAATGATTTAGTGGCCCCTAGTTTTTGATAGCTACAACGTGAAATACAGAACATCGCCAATACAATATTAAAACTGTGTTTTGCCACGCCTGCTATGAAAATTTCAGATTAACCTATATAACACTAAGTAGACTTAAATGGAATTTTCACAATTAGAATGACTATGAATTGCGAGGATCAGAGAAGGAGGTGGGGGTATATCGCCAGCAATCCAGAAAATTACATAGTACTATGAATCCACATATAATTCAAAGTTTAAAATAAAAACTATAGTAAATGAAGGATCATGAATAATATTTTCAAAATATAAAACCTCTGTTATCATTGGGATAGAGAGGGTAGTAGTGGATGAGGTGGCGGGATTGAATCGTTGCTTTTGAGAGAGGCATGTGTATGCCTTCGCAGATTTAGCGGGAGGGGCACGGTGGCACATACTCCTCCAAATAGGAAATACTAAATGTTTTTGAAAGTAATGGTATCATTATAACCCAGAACCAAATATTGTTCCAACAACATACGTTAGAATCCTTCAACAGAAATCACCTTTTCGAGAAAACCAAAAGAACAAAATGGAAGTTCAGTACAAACAAGCTAATTGAAACTAGATTTACTGAACACTGGAATATGCATAACTGGAAATCTGATCTAAGATTTCTTTGTTATATAAAGATAACGTTACATCGCTCTGAAGGCACTCAAAAAATAAAGTATGGGGAGAGGTTACAAAGAAATAGACACAATGGGGATAAAGCTGAAGTATCTCCCTCACACAAGCTCACGCACGCATACGTCTTTCCAATATTTGTGACTTTTGCATTAGTACTACAAGTACTGTAAAACTATTTCACAAGAGACTGCTAATGCAGTTACCTTGTAATCGAGAGGTTCCAGATTCGATATCCAGTAAAGATGTATGGCACAATATAGTCGATCCCACTTTAAACTGTAGGCCCAGTCTCGATAAGTTTACCTGGATGCAAAGTGGACCTAAAACAAACTTTAAGAAATGTTTTGCACAACAAAACTCGCTGTATAGGATAGTATGACTCATTTATTATGTAGAAAATGCTACACACTGTATTTCCATATTATTCTCGGTTTATGCTGCCATGCCTCTACCAAAGAATAAATCTCGTATTTATTGATTATATTTGTATCCACTAAAATAACATTAAGTTATTGACTACACTGTCATTCTGCAATTATTTCAAACATGGGTTTCCACGATAGAATATTACAATCTTTCAACGTGGAGTTCTTCTCAATATTTCAATCGATAAAATATTCAGTTATAACACCTCTTCTATATAAACGCACACATATAAACGCAATTTTACATATGGCAAGTGTGTAGGGGACATATTATAACGAAAAAAGAATGTTATTGAAATTATATTTCATTTCAATGTTAAAATAATTACGTAATGAAAACAGCGAAGATGAGTTGAAGAAAATTACAGAACTACCCTAGAGAAATTAAATATAGCTAATAGAAAAATATTTTCAAATACGCTATTAATTTTAATACGTTTTATCATTAAATATGGGTTTGAAGACTACATTTCCGAAATCGTGAATCAAAATACTAACATTTAGAAACATCAGGCAGCAAAGAGTTTTTGAATCAGGACAGAGGGCTCTATATCATGATACGTCAACCTCAACACAACATAGTCTGTTGCATGACTAAGATTCTTCAAAAAAACATTCTACACTTATATATTTGGAAATTGAAGTGAAGCCGTAGATATATTAAATATGACCAAAAGAAGAATGTTTTGAAATATACTATTACTTTTACATATATACGAACCAACGAAAATGAATTACAATACCCTCTTTCGAAATCCAAATAGTGATATTCAGAAATAGAGAATTTTAAAGTAAGCCATATGTTAAGATATAAAAAAATGTTTCTTATAGAAATATTAGAAATATCAAAATATATGTTTACATTATATGCTTCTTTACACATAAGACCGTAACAAATATCAAAACCATCGTGATTGGTATCAAATTACCTGAATTGTTGTCGTATTTCCCGGCCATGAAATAAATTTGTTGTTTTTTGCATGAACGTTTATTCAAATTATTAAAGTTTCTCCTGCTCTCGTCTTTAACAAACGCAAGATTGACTCTCTACAAATTCCTACTGAAGTATTCGTACAAATCAGCATGGAAACTAGTGGAAGGTATTTAGTGGAAACACAAAATAACTTTCCACTTTGACAACTATACTTCAACGATTCCCAACAAGAACCTCTCGAAAGAGCTTTGCGTACTAATGCCTACAGCGCGAATTCATTCAGAAACAATGGTCGGATTGAGACAGCGTTCTGAAATTTATTGAGAGCGTGGAAAACTTCCATCAGTCTCCTCTCTTAAGAAGAGATTCGTGTTTGGCCAGATGACTCTTTCCCACGGGCTACTCCCAAGAGGACTTCATTCAAAAGCTATTAAGAGGCGATAGTTCTCGGAAGTGGCTTTCTTCATAGAGAACACCACTGGAAGCATAAGTAAGATTTAAGAAAAGAAACAGTCTTAAAAATATAGCAAGAAATTTGACAGTTGTTTGTCTCTCAAACTAACTTATGAATTACGTTCAACTTGAGTGTTGAAGAACTTCTTGTAATAAAAAAGGGAACGGTTATTTGTAAACACCCAATAATTTGTAATATAGCAGATTAAGGGATGATATAAATACAATTAAGAATAATACTAAAATATTTTTAAAAGCAACTACTGAGACAGGTTTGGAACGTAGAAAAGATGAAACTAAATACATGCTTAACAGACCGAAACGAAGTGTTGGGTAATAACCAACAGTTAAACAAAGTGTTGGGTAATAACCAACAGTTAAACAAAGTGTTGGGTAATAACCAACAGTTAATTATTGATAACAACTCGTTTGAATCAGCTTCCAAAATCAAGTACTTAAGAGTAATACTAACAAATGAAAATGACATTAAAGGGAAAATAAATAGGATGCATAATTCAGGAAATGCATGTTACTTTTCTCTTCATAAACTTTTATATTTTCGTATAATATCTAAGAAACAAAAAGTTAAAATATGCAAAACAGTAATTTTGCCTGCAGTATTATAGTGATGTGACTTGGTCCCTTACATTAAAATAGAGACATAAATTAAAGTGTTTGAAAATACAATCTTAAGAAAAATATTTGGACCAAAAAGGGATGAGGAGCTAGTTGAGGGAAGAAGGTTGCATAATTTAGAACTGCATAATTTTCATTCATTCCCAGATATTATTAGAATAGGGACATCAAGAAGACTTACGTGTGCCGGCCACGTGGCACGAATGGAAAGAAGAGTTTACAGGATTCTTGTAAGGAAACCAGGACGGCAAGAGACCTGTAGAGAGGCCAAGACAATGGTGGAGGGATAACGTTGAGAGGGACCTATAGAAAATCGGTAAGGATGGAAAAGATTGGATTGATATTGCCAAGGACAAGGACAGATGGAAGGCTTGTGTTGCTGCAGCCATAAACCTTCGAGTTTAAGAAGGCTAGAGAGTTAGTTAGTTAGTAGCAGTGTAGACAAACGGTACAATTAAGTCAACACCTACACAAAGAAGAGCTGATCTCTTGAAACGCAGGTTTGGAATAAGTAATTTTAAAAGTAGTGGTACTTAGAACACAATAGCTGAGGTATTGGAAGTGGGGGGAGTATGACCACCTTAAGGCAAAATTGCTAATAATTAAGAGATTTTTTTGAAATAAAATTAACTTTCATGTTGCAAAATTAAGATTAGTCTTTGCACTGTATTTGGTAGTACGTATGAGCAAAAACCATTCTTCTGCAAATGAACAAGAAGGCACGAACAAAAGTTATCAAAACTCATATTACCCCTATTGATGGGTGTAATATGAGCACACCGTTGGGGAATATGGGCAGTTATGTTTGATGGATACTTTTATGTAGTATACGTTATATACAAGTAAAATTAGTCAAACGATAGCACTGAATGATTGCCATGTACTGCAAATTTTTTCATCCTTCTTACAAGTAGGCCAGATGAAATGTAACTTTTGTTGCATACCAACACAATGATTACACCAGCCTGTATTTTTGAAAAAACAATGGGATGATTTCAAATCAATAGGTGATTCTGGAAGTATTGTGAATGCCGATCACGTAAATAACATCCATGTTTTCCCATCACGTCAGGATTTTTCATAATTTCAGAATCAAAATGATCATATTTGCCATTCCATTACGCCTATTACACAACGTAATAAAATAAATTTAAATTTACAAACCAATAGGTGATTCTGGAAGTATTTTGAATGCTGATGACGGATATGACATAAATTTCTAACCATCACGTCAGGATTTTTACCTACATCAGGATTTTTCTCCACGTCATAAAATTCAATCAACCAACTACATTATAACATTGAGTTTTGGGCATTTTGTGAAGGATATTTTCATGAGGGATTTCGAAAATGTAACTTATGTAATCAAAGTTTACAATTTTCATGTCAATGTGTTTTGTGAAAATAGAAGGTCGATTAAATGCTTACTACTTTGTGCATTTATAGTTCAAAATTGAAAGATTTGCTTCTAGAAAATCAATATTTTATCATCATTTAAACAGAGCCATCTATTGAGGAAATCATCGAACTACACATTTTATTGTGAAATATAGGCTCTTAATATATTGCAATTTTCTGAAAAAAAAACTAGACGTGATGGGTAAAAATGGATATCATTTTTGGAATTAGCATACTGAAATTATTCAGGGACAACAGTCACCTGTGAGTCATCCAAACCCATGCAGGCCTGTGTTATGATACCGCAGGGAACAGAGGTGACAACAAATCCACTCGTTACCACGATACCAACGTTTGCATACAGGGCACTGACTGTCGTCTTTAGGTACACCCGTTGAACGAATGCGATGTGAATTTGCCATGGATCGTGAAGGGTCATTAGTATTGAACTTATTTTTCCTTTGGCAACTTCTGAGGTTTTAAAAAGGTTATATGGCTTAGAAGCCCATCGTTCTGAAGTGTCCATATTGCACCGAATTGCTGTGCTCAATTTCACAAAAATGTCAACCTTTTATGTAAGTTGGTACAATTGCGTCAGACGAGCCACAACACCATGATGCAATTCATAGTATGTGATCGACTGTTCTAGTTTTTTGTTACTACATCCATGTGTCTTTATATCAAGTAATATTCTACTCAGATCATAACCTCTAGTAGCCAAAAACAATATCAGCGTATTGTTTAGCAATTTCGAGAAGTATTTCCTTTGAAATAGGCCCAGAAAGTTTATTTTCGTCAGCTCAGATGGGAAAGCAGTTGCACGCGACAATCAAGCCTCCACCGTTATTGTCAACCTACAGTTGATTTCTTTCACCGCACATAACCTTAATTTAGCCCACATTCCCCACATGCCTATTTTCTCTCCCTAGTTCCTTTTTACAAAGAAGAAACATACCATAAATTGGAAAGGCTCAGACATTTAAATATCTTGGGTAAATATAAAAAACTAAACTAACAAATAACCTCCTTGAGTGACAGTGCATTCTTCCCGACTGCCGGCCTCACTCCCACATGCCTGAGCAGAGATGAGTGACGTGTGGTTAGCACCACGAAGCTCAAGTCGTTGTTGTAGGATTCCATCATCGGGTTGGTTGGTACGCTTTGCTTTCCCTAGGAGACTCGAATCAGCGCGCATCCTGTAGCAAGCCTCACGGCTATGGTGCGGGAACATCAGTGGGAAATAGTAAATGGAATAATTCAATTTGATGAAGAAATTAAAGATAGAATTGCAGATGGAATGGAGCATTCCATTCTAAATTTGATTCCACGTAAACGGAATTTCAATTGTATCACTTTAAAATAAGGTTTATAATTGCATGTGGATGTGAAACCGGGATACTCAAAGAAGGAACTCACAATAATAGTAATGTTATCGTAAGGAAATATATGAACCAAAGAAAAGCGTAATGGTACATGGAGAATTAAAACAATTTAAGAGTTTGATACATTACTAAAGTGTAAGAATACAAGAGGACATATCAATGCTCAAAGATCGAGTCTACTGGTCTCCTCTCCAAGAATCTATGCGTGTTCTTACTAAAAGTCACATTCAGTCTATCAGGTTCTTTTTTAGATCTAGAAGACGGCGGAAAATCTTGGTTTTATATGTTGCTTGCTTGCGAAGTTCCAGTTGTCTCTTGTTCCCTACGGTTGGGAATTCTAGTTCCTCAGGAATTTACAAACGTCAAAAAATCATCCAACTCCATTTCATTCTTCTTTTCCTCCATGTTCATGTCTTTCCAAGTCTCCTTACCTTACCCACTTGATCTCTTTGTACCCATTCTATAATTCCACTTTTGAGCTTAACTTCCAAAAGTATTAATCCTACCATCTTCAGCACTTGAACCGTTACCAATATAGTCGACAGGAATGGACATATCTTTTCGACATAACTTCACCGGGTCCATGCATTCAAATCTCTTCTTCCCATTTATTATTTACGGACTTTTCATCCATTTGGGAATCCTCGTTGTCAATTGTAGTAATCGTTAATTAGGCAAAAACGGTAACTTCAATGATATGTTTAAGAGTACATGTTGTAAAACGTCATGAAGAAAAAAATAATAACCAATCACAATGTATTCAGATAAAGCAACCGACGCAGTCTATCTTTGCATTTTGTTCTTCTTCTTCCCCTCCTGTGTCATCTAAGGAATGCCTGAAGAAATAAAAGTAAATCAAAGGTACAACTGGAAACTCATTGAAGTAAGTCTTGAAGCTTTGTCAGATAACTTATTCAGGGCCTTCCCAATGGCGCAGTGGTAGCGTCGTCGCCTTGTAATCAAGTGGTCCTGTGTTCGATACCCGGTGGAGGCACATAGTGGTTCGGATCCCACTTTAAACTGTAGGTCCAGTTCCCATTAGCCTTTCTGTGCATAAAGTGGACTTAGAACAACAATTAAATCAATCAATCAAACAGCTACCTTCTTCCCTGAAAACTGAGAGTGAGGGTCCGTCTCGAAAGCTCGGAAACATTTCCAAAATCGACCTGATCGATAGCCTGACAGAATTCTTTTTATAGAAACTCATTCTTACAAGATTATATGAAAGACCTACATAGATTGGAGGTTAAAGTTAAAAATGGCATAACATGCGTGAGGATTTAAAGAAAAATAGAAAGAAAGTTAAATTACATAGAATATAAATCAGCGTAAATGAAAACATTAAGTTTTGTAGCACACCATAAGAAGGATATTGACATTATTCCATGCCTATGCTCTTCCAAATATGTTGATTTTATATTGAACATAATTTCGCAATGTTTTATTTAGTAGAAACATTTCAATTAAGTATTTCCTTAGCGTCTATACACTTTGCTTTAAGAGCTCACTAAATCTCCAACGTGTATAGGATTTTGCTTTTTTTAAACCTTCCTCCAGGATGAATTTTTCATCTCGAATGGCAAGTAAACTACCTCTTTGTTATGAAACCTAAGACGTGGAACGAGCCTCCTGGAAGCAATGCATGCGGATAATATATCCAAAAGAAAAAAATATTTACAGAGATATGGTTGCTTCATGTATAAGATTAACGTACTCGGAAAATACAAAAACTTTGAGAAAAAATCTCAAAAGTTCTGCAATGTGAGATGAACGTGTAATGAAAAACGAGCTCTAATAACGCCAGACATTACGTAAGAGAGTTAAAAACATTGCCCTGACAGTTAGGAGAACCATGAAAGAATGGAAACATGCCTGTAATGAGGTAAAGCTTCCTTCGTTTTGAACTGATGCCAAAATTAAAGTTTTTAGGGTAGAAATGGGAACTATACTTTGATACTCGAGATAATGGTAAGCTCTTGAGATGAAGATGTTAGCGTAACTTACTGTGAAATAAAATATCCTAGTTTGATTTCTGTCTAAGGTTCTTCCTAGCTTCATATACAATTCACGGCTCTACCCAATCACTTTGCACAATAAACAGGACATGTAAATAATTTTTATCTGAATGCTGGTAGGCTATTTGATTTGGTATTTTTTACTGAGTGTCGAATTTATACAAGTTTTGGCTAATCGCGACGATGATTATATTGATTAAAGGAAACTCAGAAAAACACCTTGCACAGGACGGTATCCGAACTTGGGACCTTTGGCTTCGTAGTGCACTTTGCTCGCCACTTTACCACGATCTGCTGGCAGGCCATCTCTGTAAAAAATGGATATTAATATCTCTGAAATAACTAAAGTATGAACACGATTCTTCTTAGAACATTGAAAATTTTATAAAGTAACTTATTTCTTCAACAAAATATTTTAAGTTGAGCCTTGGACGTATCAGGTCCGTTCGTATGATGAATCGAAATAATGTATAACTATTGTTTGTTAAGAATCTAATGTAACATTAGTCCTCCCGTGGATGTCTGACAAATAAATATTAAAAGACTATATTTTGTAAGTGAACTTATTTTGAGTCTAATATTTGGGCATTTAGTGTTGTGGAAATGGAATCAAAATGTCAAAACGTAACATTACAGTAAAGGTTTAGTTTGGTTGGTTTCCCCTTAAATGTTATGTTCACTCCTTAAATGTATTCAGTTACACAGTGAAGCAGGCTACGAATGAAGCAGCTTCAAAATCCTGGAAACTAATGTTGTAGGACGGGAAGAGCAGGATAACAAGAAAAACTTGCGAGCGGATTCGATGGTTCGAGGCAAAAAATCTGAAAGTTAGAAACTCCTTTGTCCGTGAATCTGAAAATAAGTTCACCGTTAGCAAAGAAGTGGTTGTGTTGAAGGAGGAAAAAGTCAATCCATTTTATTTCCAAAGTTAAGTCTTGGCATGTGGAAGCGAAGTAATTACATATTTCCTGCTGCCCTTTGTGAGGAGAACCGTAGTTCGTTAGCGTCAATTCTTACAGCAGGAAAAAAAAAGGCTTTGGTTATTTAAGGAAAGTAATTGAAATATTTCTGTGGTTTTATTCGTCTTCGAGAGTTTTCTTCTTGGCCAAGGAGATATCGAAAGATTTTCAATCGAAATTTGCAGCTACAACTGTGGAAATGTAATCAAGTCGGTGGATAATTATTTAAGGGAAAGAGATGAGAAAGTATTTTAGATTTCAAAGAAGTTTCTATATTTTAAGAAGCAAAAGATCCTTTCATCAAGGGTTTTGTTCCTCTTCGGAAATAAGTGCTTTATTGTTACTTATATCAGTGTGAGGAAAGTATTTCTTTCTTCTAAAATCCTAATTACACGGAACTGGATTTTCAGTAGGAATGTCTTAGTTGACGCTGTTAACTTGCTAACTGGCTGGAAATGATGCCTACCAGGCTGACTACTAGACTGGTTTTAACGACTATACAGTGTTCTAAGAGCAACTGGTTTTCTCTGCTAGATTCTGTGGAACAGCCAATCACAGCAAAAGTTTCGTCATGCGAAGGTAATTTGTGAGATTGGCAAAGGAGAAGCTTGATTTTCTGTGGTTTTCGAGTGTCGATTGATTTTGTTTGCTGCTGTAAGACAAACAGAGATGTGGTGCGTTCTTGTTCATTAATATTTAGGAATTTAACCAAAGCGACGATTTGATTGATTGATTGATTTGGTGTTTTAAGTCCACATTATGCACTGTAAGGCTAATCGGGACTGGACCTACAATTTAAAGTGGGATCCGAACCACTTATGTGGCTTCACCCCAAAGTGATGAGATTGGCATATGAGAAATGCGATTAGTCGAAAATTATTGAAATTGCTAATGTATTAAATGTTTGATATATTTAGTTGAACAAAATACTTTTTCATGAATGGATCCTGCGAATCACATGCATGAATATAGGTTTATGTTAAAATATTTGATTGATCGAAGATGGCATGGCTCCCTTGTCCCACCACCCCCCCCCCCATAGGGTACGGGCCTGTTCCAAAATGTTTGCCGATGTGAGAGAGTGAATGTTTTATGTTTGTCCACAAAGAAGAAAATAATATGTTACCTGAACCTAAGATTTTGCGATAGTTTCAAATGGTGAACAAAATCAGAAAGTTAAAACTAATGGCAAGATTGAAAACAGGAAATATTCCTGGAAGTTTACTGAAAATTAGTGTTAGTTCGAAATAACATGGACGCAGTGAAGTTGTTTTTTAAGTGACATTAGGCATTATGGGTACAAATATACGCAATATTTCCTACTAATATGTTTTGTTCCATCACATCAAAACATGCAACAGAAATTGCAAAGAAAGTACCATAAAGTTATTTTTATAGATAAGTATATTGGTACACTAACATCTTATATAGTACATATAATGGGATTACACAAAGGAATAACATCGTTTATAAACGAATAACAAAGAAGTGACGTGTCATAATTTGACACCAGAAGTCCATGGGCTAGACATCACAGTCTAAGCAAATGAAAGGACCATCATCATCTTAAGTGACTCCCACACTCTACGTAAACATAAGAATAACACATGTCACATTTTAACGTCCTTCACGATATATTGCTATGTACTATGTAGGCCATATTGAGTCTACGCTAGAACCAGGAAATTAAATTAAAGTCTAAATTAAGTACATTGTTGTAAAGTACAAGTAATGACCTATCAGTATGTACTACTGTATACGGGGTGCATCATAAGTAATAGCGCAAACTGACGCAGGTGAAAGTATACGATAATAGAAGCAAAAAAGTCTCAGCAAACATGGGTCTGCAAACGAGTCGTTTTCGAGATAATCGTGAATGTATGATTACAAGTCGCCACTTACTTCATTGTTTGTAAACGTCGTCCTAGTCGGTAAAATGCTAATAACGTGTGCGAATGTGTGGTTACAGAAGGTTGTTCTGGATCTCTGGTGACGAGGTGGCATTGTAATCAAACAGAACATCTCCGAGAGGTGGAGTTGTATTCAGACTGGATGGATACAATCAGTAGACAGTCTAATAGTATTGTGGGATTGACGCCAGTTGTGCTGTACTGGGTAGTAAAATGGGACCTTACAGCAACGAAGAGTACATTTTACCAAGTCGCTCCGGCTAGAGTTTGGACTTGAGGAACCCCAGACTTTTCGTCTCCACTTGTGCTAGTGTAAAAGGGGGGAAAGCGGTGTTGCCAAACGACTTTTTTTTTGTCCAGTCGTACAGGACATCTCTTCCTGTCAACATGCACCCTTCGCTAGCTCGCGTTTCAGGCAGAGGCAGGGAGGCGGAGACCAACGCATTCGCTTGCTACACCGCGGCAACCGACTTCGCCGTGCTTGGCCTTTTTGGGGGTGGACTCTCTCGAGGGGGAGGCGATGAGCCGAAAACTCAGAATTATTGCGGAGGGTTAGAATTCTATCTAGGGTATTGTGGAGACTGTTCGTATGAACATCTGCACTGCAATCAAATTTTAGGGTCCACTTACTTCTCGTGGCATATTTCGTTTTGCTCGCCAGTTAAAATGGCACGTCGAGTTCCGATTACTCAATATTATCCATCCTTTATAGTTTATATTAATTTCATTGTTGTCTGCACAGCGATATCAAATAGTGAATTGTAAATTGTTTGGAAGTGCACTTTTTTTTTACCAGCTATGATAAATCAAATGTCAAATATCATATTAATCAACCGTTCCGTGTACAAGGTACATTTTCTGAATGACTACAATTTCATCACATAATGAATAACCAAACATAATGAAAAGTTCCTTACTACACATGCATGTTTTTTATTAAGAAAAAAGCTTAATCCTAAGCTGTTTCTGGTAATGTAGTTTCGTGCATGAACATTGTAAAAGTATGCATATTTGTTTGTAAAACACACTACCACGCATTCGGAAATTATTCTTTGCACGGTACGTTCGTACAAGTTTCGAGGATACTGTCTAACAGTGTACTTGTCCTTTTCACCATTTATGATAAATCAAATATAAAATATCGTATTGTATTATATATATTTTTTCTTTGAAAAATATTTGTACGAAACAAAAACACAACCATTCAGAAACGTCCCTTGTACATATGCATGAACGGTAATCATACTGGTAAACATTTTACGTGCCTTCTTTTTTTGTCACTGATTATTTGGAAACAGTAGATTTCTTGTTTGCAATGCCCCATTCACATCAATGCCAATAGAAGTGACTTGCAATATCTACATATTATTTAATTGCCATGGCACAGAACATTTCGTGAAATGTTCTCTTTTGTTGAGGAAAATTATTATAGCAAACACACGTTCATTTCCACCTTTAGGCCTCTTTTGCAATGCCATTTGAATATAATTAAATTTATCAAACTTCAAACAGATTACCCTAACCTAGAACAGTCGATTTTATTTATATATTTATGATCTTGTATTGGCAGTCGGTAGGCACTCATTTAAATCTAACTTATGAAATTACAATGTAACTGTTATTCCTAATACATAACATTTTCGGTGTGCGGACGTAAATACCTAACTAACATTCATCATATATATAGGTGTTACACATTACTTTATTTATTTTTGTTCCTGGGATTTCATACAAAAAATCCCGCCCAAATCCGCTTCCGCACAGTCTACTGTCCACGGTGCAACCAATGAAAACGTTGCATTTCTCGTATCAAAGTATGAGAATAGCAAGGCATCAAAACAAAACGTCTCTAACATGTCGTTAGTTAACGGGCCTATAAAATCGCTTGAGCGAACAATTAAAAGTTTAACAGGCTGCTAAGATTTTAGTGATGCGTTAACTATCAACTCGTTAAGAACGTTTTAAAGATGGTTGAGCGAACCGGGCATATGTGTTTTACTGATATCCTCACAAGAGTATCTACAGCATGTTCAGTAAAATCCTGAAATTTAGGTTGAATTCAGAATTTATGCGATATAGAATGGGTGGTTGGGTCGAGGGGGGACTCATGGAGCTGCAGTTCCATCCCGAAATTTTGAGAAATTCAAAAGTTTCAACTAAAAGTATTTTTAAAAAATCAGGAAAACCAAATTGGTAACTGGAGAACCTCTTAAATCAACCTCCCAAATATAATTTTTGTCTTTAAACCACTTTTAACCGTGGTATCAGTATCGGAAGATATCGGTTGGATTATATTTACCGACACCGGCCGATACTTTTCCAACATTTTCATCTTTCGCGAGGCTTGCAAATATGCAGCAAGCACTTTCAGGGTGTCCTTGAATTTATGCATAATTCCAAGTTTCCGTTATTTTGAATCAATGTTGTATGGAAAAGTGTATTTTGTGATTACGTAATAGTATTTTCAGAATTTGATGTAATTCTTACGTTTAAAGCACAACCCTAATAAATTGATACACACAATTTGAAGTATTTACTTACACACTAATATTAGTCAATATTTTGAACAGCTTTTAATTAAAACGCATCATTTATAAACAAGGGTATCGGTGAGATAGGTAAGAGAATCAGCATGGGTGTGGATATCCGTTCAAGTCTCATAATTATGAAATGTTTTATTACTTATTCCGCCCCACGGGAAAAAATGCAGCTTTGTAACATCCACATTTACAATTCCAACCCTCCGAAATAAAATCCTGCTTACTCCAGTGGTACTATAGCATGTTATGATGCGTCTGTCTCCATTAAGCGGGACTTTTCCATCCCGATGGACATCACGGACGTTCTGATAATTCCCAGAGCAGCTGCTGTTCTACCAATAACTTTTTCTAAACGGAATCAAGGGGCCATTATTATCTCTTTCATTTTCAAAATAAACTCGCACTGCACATACTAATTCACGAGTCTGGCCACGCAGAGGAATACCACGACCGACAACTTTTTTTTCTTCCTATTTCGCCGGTGTATTCGCGTTAGGCTCATCATCTTTCAGTATAAAAATCACAGATACGAAAAAAAAAGCACAAACAAACCGCACAATAACGCCGAACTTTTGCTGTCAGGCATACACTTGGCAACGCAGAATACCACGAGAAGTCCCCCTCACCACGGCAACTGGTCAAAGCCGATTGGTTCAGCGGTTCACGTGACCCTCCCTAACTTTCGACAGAAGAGACAAAAATAGAATTTCCAATCCAAACTCTGGGCGGAAGAATTTTAGGACGACGTTTACAAACAATGAAGTCAGTGGCAGCTTGTAACCACACATTCGCAATTATCTCGACAAGAACTCGTTTGCAGACCCATGTTTACTGAAACTTTTTTGCTTCTATTATCGTGTACTTTCAACTGTGTCAGTTTGCGCTATTACTTATGATGCACCCTGTAGATATAAACACCTATCACTTGGAAGACGTAAGTAATAACTTACATGTGGAATATAAGATCACGTAGAACACAATCACGAGTTCCAGCTATTTCGCTTCTCTCTCTTCAAGTTAATAAACTACACAGAGTGTTGGAAAACAACTTCAACAACGGTTGGGTGCTGGCTGATATCATAAAAAACAGGTACCTTTCCCACATAAATATTACTTCGAAAGAGCTTAGTTTGTGCGTTTCAAGCGCTTAAAATCTCAACCTGAATGTATGCAACCTAGGACAGCAAACTATTGCTGTGACGTTACTTCCAGGGCCGGAACTAGCGTCCTTTGTAAATATATTCGACTTTAAATCAACAACTAGGGAGTCTTGCCGGAGCAAAGTCTTATTCGCAAGGAAGTAAAGTATTCTGTGGACAATTGACATTCAGCGAAGCATGTTTCGGCGAAACTGGAGTATATCGTGCCGTACAAAGAAACTTCGGGATTCGTGTCAACAGCGTCCGCATACGAAACACAGCGAAGCGTCGAGAGGCCAAGGCTACAAAGTAACCAACATTCAACAGGAATTCTGGAAAATTGCGGCAAGAAGGAATCACTAAACACGTACTGCCTACAAACATGATTGATAACTGCAGTGACAACTGACATGCATGTGAGAAAAAAAAATATTTGGTGTAACAAAAGTGAGTTTCAATAAATATACCGATTATTTGCAATACTAGGAACATATGAATTAAAAACTGTGTTACTTGGCTCGCTATAAATCTATGTAGGCAAGCTGGGTCATATAAACTGCTCTATGAAGGCTCCATTGGATTTTTAAGTTTAACTCGAATAGTTAAATAGATTTATGTAATCGTGAAACTATTGAAAATATCTGGATAACAGTGAAAGCAAACAACACGAAAATACACGCTAATGCTCAGGAAGGAATTCTAAGGTGATGTAATTTCTCAGATTTTGGAATATCAAAGCGGTCGTTTCAATGGAGAACAAAATTTGAAAGAAATCGTCCTGACAGCTGCCAAGGATACAGTGTGGTTATATCATGAATCTGATCTTTCATCGAAACGAATTATGTTGCGAAAGTTTTTTCAACGTTTCACGACATCGAATGCCTTTGGTTCATAAACATTATCGTTATTTGTACTGTATTTACACGTGGGAATTAGTTTCTTTATTTCGTGTTCTCGTAGCTGAATTTTATCATCGAACTAGCTTATTTCCCGGTATTTATTTATCTCAACCTTCTATTAGACAGGAAAATAATGAATTCTAACTATAGTGTAAAATGTAACTAAAATTATTTAGAGATATTTAAAAGTATATGTACAGTATACAAATTATAAAGTAAAATATTTTGCAAATTCACGATAACATTAGTTTAACTCAAAACTTGATTATAAATAACATTTTTAGTTTCACCTCCAGGAGCAAGAATAAATAAATTGAACGGCATTGGGAGTGTCACTGTTCATTTTAATGACCCCGAAAGCTATGGATTCCACACTAATATTAGTCGTTTTCGATTATTTTTACATTTCACCCCTTCCCACCCTACCGGTAAGGTTCCATGGGTGGCTTAGCCCTACAGTATTTCTTTCCAGATTGTAAGTCATATGTGTATGAAGTTTGGTTGAAATTGCTCCAGGTGTTCGAGAATTAGGTCATTTTTGACATTTTACTTTTCACCCCTCTCTTCCCCATGCCGATAGGTGAACTTGAAGTTGAACGGCATTGGAATTGTCACTATTCACCTCAACGACCCCGAAAGCTATGGACTATGGACTTCGTACAACATCGCAAGTACCATAATTCTACTTTTCTTTTTATTTTGCTGAGGTAAGACTGCCAAATGACGCTACGAGAAACCCTGCCACATGCCCTGGGAATTATGATAGAGCGATCGTTTGCTGTGTTGGGTTGCATACATGCAGATTCGATATTAAGCGCTTATAGCGTAGAGCCAGACACCGTGTCAGAATGTTTCGCACATCGCGCTACAACGCCAGAGGTACCGGGTTCTAATCCCGGACCGGGCATGGATGTTTGAGAGTGTTCATTCATCAGTTTCATCATGTCATCATTCACCTCCATCTTCGAAACATTAGCCGAAAGTGGCACAAAACGCGAAGTAAAATAAAGCAAATAAATCAATCAAGTCTTATAGCGTAGAAACTAAACGCTTTCGAGGTAATGTTTGTTAGGGAGAGTTACTTATTTTTATGATATCTAGTAGCACCCAACCGTTGTTGAAGTTGTTTTGCGACACCCCGTGTTGACTGTCAACACTTTCAACCATGTCATAGTATTATATGTTGAACTAACACTGTAACTACTTGGAAATTGCAAATAATCGATATTGGTAACTAGGTCATATTCGGTTCAGGTACCTTGTATGGAACTTACTGTTGGTTACATTGAAGTGAGGCTAATGTATGTGAAATATTTTGTGACGTACTGCCAAAGGATCATAGGTTGGATGTAAACAATATGTCATAACACGTAACCGCAGGGAGTTAGTTAGTCAAAACTATGCCAATTTAAAATAGAGGGATATATTTAAATTTAACATGGGTAAAAATATTATCCGCAGAGATTGTGAAATATTTCATGTTATTTTGAGAAATATGATACGTGATTAGTATTGAGTTGATTTACTTTTACATGTTAAATTTATTGAAATGGAATGCTTCTTGAATGGCAAAGATAAACTATTTCAAATTTCCTTGAAATACGTTTTTCTTTGTGGTGAATAACTTTGTATTAAATCTTGCAAATGTTATCCGTTACTGAATAATAATAGGAATTGTGTCACCGCTTATATAATTGTATTTAATTCAGTTTGACTTTTGCCTATTTACTGTGGTAAAGATTTTATATTCTTGCAGGTGGATTTAATTTTATTCAATGTGAATTTCTGCTCTTTTTACCTCTTGTTGTATTTAGTGGGTATTAAGAAGGAGTTTCCATCGTCACGTTTTTTTATATTTGTGCAAATCTTTTATTTATGGAGTCAAATATGGCTTCCTACTACGATGCTCTTAAGAAAACTGTGCATCAACTTATCTAGAAGGATTCGTTTAAGTTAATGGTACTAGCTATATATCCGTCATATTGAGTGACCCGTCATCAATTTTATCATATCATCACTCATCCTGATATTCGCGATTAGACAAAAGTGACACAAGTGCAATCTAAAAATACTAAATTAATCAATCAGTCATAAAAAAATGATTTAGTTTCTTCGTTTTCTGGTTTCCATCCACTTCGTTTGAATAATAAATTGATAAGAACGAAGCAAGGGTAGAGAACATCTTACGATAATTATAAGTGGTCAAAAAGAATGTACATCACGCTTCAATCAATGATCTTCCATTCAGTTTTGTGCATACATGGAATTTAGGTTACCAATCAGTAAAGACGAGACAATTTATTCTCATCCACTGGTCATAACCGTCAACTACCAATATCAAACAAAGCATACGGGTTCTAGAAACATTCTGAAAGTACCTACATATATATACCCGACAGTGCCAAAAAAGATCGAATGATAACTAGGAGCAACAGAAATTTTTATATGAAGTGGAATAAGAAGTCCACAAACATTCTGGTGGAAATATGAAATGGTTCACAAAACATTATGAATGATGTTTCAAAATCGAAACATTAGGTAAAAATGCCAGTTAAAATCATTTCTTATTGATGGAATGTCTCTTGCACATTACGTAAGTCTTACCATGGGAACGTCAAATTACCTGCGTTTCAACAACGAAAAATATAATCCCAATCTCGATATTTTAAGCATATGGCCTTATTGTTTACTTGATCTTTCCTTTGTTGAACCAGATATATAATATTAGTTGCTAGAGTGAATGCAGTAGCGCCTTCCCGGTGGCGAAGAGATAACGTCGTGACATTGTAATCAAGGTATCACGGATTCAATAACCGGTGGAGGCACCTAGTTTTTCGGATCACGCATTGTCCAATAATCCCGTTTAGTCTATCTCTGAATGAAGGTGAATTGAAAAATTAAAATTTAAAAAATAATAACAGAATCATTCAATTCCTAAGCACGTAAAGAATGTAATGGATTTGATATATGATGTATATTGAATTATTTGAGTCTTTGGTTTTTATTTATCGTCTATTTCTGTCACTTTTTTGCTAATCGCGGCGATAAACATGAGTGATGAAAGGGCACTAATAAAGAACACCCATGATCAAGTCGGGAGTCGAACCCGTGTCCTTGTATGTAAGTAGGTACTTATGTTCATATACATGTAAACTATTTATTTTATTATTTCACACTTGATATTTTGTCGGTGAAGGGGCCAAGTGGCGTATCTTGATTTTTAGGATTTTTCAGGAGAGCGATTTCAAGTGTTTCGTTCAACATAATACGATCGTGTTCATTTGATTTTTATTTAGTCCGTGAGCCAGGACCTCAAATTTAGGCGATCGGTACCACTCGTGGGGATGGGTTCTCATATGATTTTTCTTTTGCAAGGTGTAGATGCCTGGAACTGGAAAATTTGTGATAGCATCTCATAACTCTTTGTTTTTTATATAAGATTATTGAATTAGTAAATCATAGCCGAAAAATAATTGTTTTTCATATTTTTTTATAAAAAGCATATAAATTGATCACAATATTTCAATAAATAAATTCAATTTCATCAGACTTATTAAATTCAATGTCATTTTATAATAATTATAACTATTAAGTGTAATAATATAAATAAATTCCTTATTATAATAATAAAACTTTATTATATTGCTTATATATTGACATAGATTAAATGCATAAGTTTTACTTACAATTTTCAATAATAATAGTGGCTAAATCTTAAATATGCATGTATGTTATAACTTAGCATAAACAAGATTTATTATTTATATTTATCATCATTATCTTCTGAATAGGTATCATCACTCATTAATTTTCACATGTGGGTAGTCTGCACTTGTCAGTTCACCTGATGTTATTTAGACAAAAGACGCAGTTTGTAGTTTCTAATGGATTGGTTGGTTGATTGATTTGGTGTTTCAAGTCCATTTTATGCAAATTAAGCCTAATTGAAACTGTGCGATGTAAACCACTATTTGTCTATACCGATTATCGAACCTGGGATCCCTTCATTACAAGGCCGTGATGCTACCACTGCATCATCGGGAAGGCAGTTTGTAATGGAGTTGCAAGCTAGTAGATCTAACAGAGTTTAAGATGCTGGCTGCCATTCCATCCAGTCCATTACCAGCTCCCCTGCTGCATCGTGTTTTTTGATGTGTTTTTTTTTTCAATGTCCACCTTCTCTCACTTGGTCTAGGTATACGTGTATCATTCAGAAGACATATCTTGCTTATAGCGGATTTATAGTCGCACGTTAAGCATGTTTCTTGTAAGTTTATAAATGTCTATCTCACCCATCTTTACATAGACGACATGTCATGTCATTCAACAATGTACGGAACATTTTGGAGCATACATTAAGCACGAGAACTACAGTTTGCCCATTACTATTTCATTGAGATCCCATTGATCTTCAAGGGTATGAAAATATTTCCTATGTTTGTCTGTTGGCAGGAAGGGTGCACTTACTTTTCCTTTTCCTGCAAATGCATGTGGAGAATTATCATATCTCGACAAACATTTTTAATAAGAATTCAAGCTATTTTCTTAATGTCAAGAACCTAAATGGGTACTGTAGGCCTATTTCAGAAAGAACTTAACCATGATTCTTTCATGGAATCTCAAACACATAATACGCACATCTGTGTCATCTGAGTCTCTCATTACCGCTTCATAACCCTCATTAGCAGCGGCAGTATTCACCAACAAATTACCATCTCTTCTTCAGGTTTACTGTTCAGATTGAGCACTTTGGGGTTTTCTTCAGATGTGATGTTCCATTATTTATCTCCACAGTTCGCGAAGTGTTTTATTCAAAAGTTTTACAAGATGCTCTAGTTTCCTACATTCGTTAACAAGAAATGCAATTACCCAGGTAGAGTTGTTTTATTCATTACGTGACTTGGGAATTTCCTTCAATTTCTGACAATCTAGGAAGATGAGATGCTCTGTGACTGATTGCCGAATTCTTCCCATGTGATTTTCCTCTTGGTATCTTTATAGACGTCTCATTGTACGTATCAAACAGACATCGATTCTGGAACTAGTATTTTCTGCTAAAAAGCAATGGACAAGGCAGATAGACCTCACGAAAGTTTGACTCCTCTTCTTTTACTCTCTAAATAATCGCCGTGGCTGAATTTCCAGATATTCCTCAGGGGGAATAACATTTTTCTGCAAGTATGTCTCTAATGCCCATGATAATGGTTCTAAGAGAAACCCAATTTAAAGATTCCGATTCTGTGCTGTGACAATAATTCGACCAAATAGTGTCTTGTCTGATAATTGACCTGCCATAACTATCCACCGCCTTCTTCTTGGATCAATAGAGGAACAGAAAGAACTAGACGAAACCATGTACAGCCGATATTTATGCAACTGAAAGAACATTCAGAGAACAGATACAGTAGAGTATGGATTAGTACAGGTAACAGAATGCCCCTACAGTCGCTTGAACCAAAGTTCACATGATGTGCTTCACTATAGAGCAGTGTGTGTAGCAATAGAACAGTTCAGAAACGGACATAGTTACAGCAGAAACTCATCCCTAGTATGGTGGGTGATCTCGAACGACCAATACCGCTGCACATATGTGTGGCATGGACTAGATGAGGTGATCGATGAGAATTTGGAGGATTCCTTGTCACTCTTCACTTTGAGCAATATCAGCTCTGAAAGAGTTGAGGGAGGTGCCATCTTAAATAGAATGCGTCTGCCAAGTGCATCCCAGACATTCACTATGGGATTTAAGTCTGGTAATCACGATTGTCACTCCCTACTGAGTATTCCCTCGTCCTCTGACATGTTGTGCACTAACAGAACTCTTTAAGGACGAGCATTATAGTAGATGAAACGATCACCTACTGCATCTGCGCACCATTTTTGATGACGTGGAGGTCCTACGTCCCACAATTTAGATTCTAACATACAACATTATTCCACCACCTACATTTTAGAATGCACAAAAGCATGGTTATAGCGTGTTCCACATATCCTCCAGATTAGGCACGTCTATTGTAAAGCTGGAGGTTGAACCACGACTCGTAGGAGAACACAGCTCAACCTCATTCGTTGCGCCCCTAATTGCGATGTTCCTCAGCAAGGTTTCTACGGATTGAAAGCTGTACGGTGATGGAACACACACCAAGAGTCTATATGGATAGAGAGGCCATCTTGAAGAAGGCGATTGCAGACAGTTTGAGATGACATCTGCGCCCTATTGTTGTGAGAATGGCATGTTATAGCTTCGTTGCATTCTGTCGTCTGTTCAAATCGGTTGTTAACAAGAGGTACCTGTTGTCTCTTGCTGTTGTTGACCACGGACACCCTTGACCTTGGCTTCATCGCACATTTCTCGTTGTTTGGAACCTAATCTACTTGCGAGAAATGGTATTTTCAGACAGTCCAAGGGCTACAGATACCTCTTGTTGTCTGTCCAGCTTCTATCCTTCCTATGACTCTCCACGCCATTGATTCAGGTAAATCGCAATTTAGAGGCATTGTACCACTTGCCCAAGTTCCTCAATGAACTCTTACACTGTCCTTGGACTGCTATTGTCATTCTCACAGCTACGCACTTCAGTTGTTAATTCAGAGATGTCGGCATTAATGATGGGCCAATAGCCAACTGACTCCAGTGATGGTGTTAAATACCATCCAACTTGTCAATTAAATTATTAAAATATTCACATATTATAATTAGTGTTATTATTATAATTTTAATTATTATCATCATTATTATTAATTTAGAGCAAAATTACTGTAATTGTCATTTATTTATCTGGGAAGTGGAGTGATAACACACAGAAGGCAAAGAAAAGTTATGACATGCTATCACTTATTTTCCATATCTAGGCATCCAAACCTTACCAAAAAATCATATTAGAACCCGTCCCCCCGAGTGGTACCGACAACTTGCCTGGCTCAAGGCCTAATTGTATCAATTGCAAATTTTGTAAAGTGTATGATTGTTGTTACATTTGGGGAAAAAAATACATTTTGAACAAGTTTTCATTTCTGCTGAGAAAAAATTGCTGGAATGTGCTTAAATCACTTATGCCCCTTCGCCTTTCCTTTCCAAAGATTGTATTAAAGTTGCCCCCTAACAAATAAAAAAATATTTTTCTGGTATGTAAAGATACATTTATTAATTTTCCAGTTAATATAAAATATTTAGTAATAGTTGTATTGATTTCATACCTTTATTTATAAGTTATCAATACATTCACATCTAATTATCCATTGCTGTTGAATATAGTAGTTAAAAGAAATGAATAAAATACAGAAATTTAATGATGGTTTATCTTTAATGCAATTCATGATATAGTAACACTTCAGTACAAAGAATTCAGTATGAATTCTGGTTGTACTTGTAACTAAGAATAACTATGGGACTCTAAGGCTCGTACAATAACATATTTTTGAGAGCTTTTTGTAAAGATATTCAGTGTGGAAGATTTTTGTAGAAATACACAAACTCAGGGTCTCTCTCTACAGGTGCATCTCCTTCACATAAGGACATCAAATCTGCATACTTCTGTGGTGAAATTCTTGGGGATGTGATTGAAGATACGTAGGAGTTTTGGTGAATATAACATTACTTTGCAGCAAGATACTTCGATAAACCACATTTAACTGGCTGTACTTGAAATAAATTTTATCTGGTTGATCCTTGATCACCATTAGTATGCCTGTACAGTCAATTCCTTCAGCATCATCATCCTTCCTTACAGATAGGAAACTCAGATTTGATGCGACATCTCGAAAATCTAAGAAATTCTTATATCGAAAGGAATGCACAGTGTATGGTTTAGCAGATCGTGCAAGTCTAAAAATTGGTAGCAGCTGAGCTTGAATGAATACATTTCCAGCTCATTTTAGTGCCGTCGAAATGTTTGAGTGAACAGTCTCCTTCATTCTGTCCGTGGTACGATTCAAAAAAAATTAAAGTGATGATGTGCTGAGCCATAGGAACAGTGTAGAGCATCATGGATATAACTATTGAGTTTTTATTTTGCCCTGTACAACCATCAGCCAACAAGTAAATTTCTTCAACCTGTTTTACATCAGATTCATGAAGAAAATTGTGTAGGCAAGTGGAGATTTCACATGCACCTCTGTGGCTTACTCCTTCGTGCCAAACAAAACAATGACATTCGCTTGTCTTCAGATCATAGACTGTAAAATTGTATGTTCATAATCGTCTTTATCGTTTTTTATAAAATAACTTTATTTCATTTGAAATGGAAAATAAATGTCTTGCTTCAAATCAAACTCTGCAGCAACAGTATTGCATTGAAAGTCTTTAGCTTCCATTTTCTTCTTTCTTACAGCATCCTTCTCGGCGATATGTTTTTGATACTTATCAGATAGTTCGCTTTTCTTCTGCTCATCTCCTTCCAGAAAGTTGCTATACAGACCATACGTATCCCTTTTCGGTCGATGAAAAGAAAGGTTCATGCTTTTGAATATCTTTCTGTATGTCTGTTACGTTGGTAAAGGGGTGATCTTCTCTTTATGATCCTGAATAAACATTCTACACATTTTGCTTTTTGTCATATCCGAATGAAGATATTGTCTTTTTGTATCTTTCCTGCAGTAGGGATATTCGACTCTTGGAAATCTCTTTAAGTGTTCTATTATGACTTTCTCTATTATTTTGTCCCTTTCCAGTTGGCTCTGACGTCTTTCTCCTCTCTTCTCTTTCTCAATGACACCTGAGCCTCTTCTTTTGGTTAGAGAAGTTCGCACTGTTTTCTCTGATACTAAAAGTGTGTTTACAAAAATGGTTATATACACGGATACTACTTCTCTTTCCTTCTTTGGTAAAAAGTAATGATTTGTTTTTGATCTTCGAGATTCTTCATTTTGCGTAGTTTTGTGTTTAACGTCAGAAACCTTAACATATCTGTTGATGAATTCTCGTTGAAGCTGAAGATCGTTACTTGTATAAAAGTCCTTAAAAAAATCATGTCTTTCCGCATATGTGATTATAAAGCATTCTTTACCAAACTTTTCACATTTTCCATCACAACCTTCTTTTCAGATTTCTTCCTGGAACTAACTTTTTTGTGTATGGACTAACGTGTGATTCACCCTTATTTCGTAAATCTTTGGCTACATTTTTCTTTCACTTCTGACAGCCTCTTTTTTCAGCCAATTATTCGTCTCTAAGAGATCCTTCCATTTCCTAACCTTCTGGCATTGGGTCGAAATTCACATCACTTCTGCATGTCTCTTTCACTTGTTTCTTCACATTGCACGAACGTTCAAACAGTTCATGGACATTTTCACAATTTAATGGTTTATCGAAGTGTTCCCAACACTTCCCTTTCACAACCTTGTACTTCACAGTCCGCCTTATAAGTTGGATCAATGTCAGAATTATCTCCATCACAATGTAAAATATCACTGTAATTGACAATCAGATTTTCGTGTCCTTTCTTTCCTTGAATTAATTGTGTAAGGAGAACATCATCGTCAGAATTGTCACTTTCAGTGTCGCTACTTGTTGTACGTACGCTTTTCCTCGCCGAAGCGTCGGAACACTCTATGTTTTTTACTACTCCAAAATACCACCTTCTGTCCGGTAACCAATACATTTTTACACTGCAACCAAGAGCAATTTCCTTCCCTAAAACACACACCAATTCCTCATCTGCTACAACATTCCGTCCCCCAGTATCCCACTCTACTAACACATCCATCTTGGAAGCAACTTCTTCCAAAGAGAGCCAGCTGCTAATTCTAAATCCTAAGTATAAAAAACTGGAAAGTGATCAATCACCAGTATAGAAAACCGAAAGAAATAAGTACATAGATATTCTATTCTTACTTTAACCGAATTGTTGCAGCACTTTCAAACAAAAGAAACCGTGGATGATTGTCAACAAAGCTTGCAAAAAACATTATTTTCTTCCGATAGCAGCATTGCCGACAAAGGGCTTTCCCGATATAAGCTTACGCAAGTACGCCCCTTCATTTCTCAGGAGCCACTGAAGAAACAATAAATGGGTGAATGGGCGTTTCTTACTTACGCCCCTTCGCAGATTTGTTTGTGCAGAAAATTTCAAGATACGCCAATTGCAGGGTGCTTAAATCTCCGGAACCAGTGGGAATTCAGCCACGAAATTATGACAGGTAACAGAGGAGGTTACTTATACAAGAATGACAGTCATAACTCAAAAACACAATTTGTCGAGTTACACCACTTCGACCCTTCACCGACGATATGAACACACATTTTTCACTGTATGGTGTTAGGTTTACTTGTTTCATCTCATGCTCCAGATTTGTACGAATATTAACTGTTTTCTTGACACTCCTTACAGTGTTTAATGGAACAAGTATCAACACTTCAAGGTACATAGCATATGAGATACAGACAAAGATTGATTCGGAAAATACATATTATCTTAAGTAATAACTTTGGACATCTCTTTCAAGCCAAGAATCTCTAAAGAAAGAAAAATCTTAATTCAGGTCTTTGTGTGGAAGCTCCCCTTTACGCCGTCCTCATGTGGTCTCGAAGGTGATTGCTAACCCAAAGCAGGAACTTTGTGCCTATCCCGAAGGAACAATGAAGAGGCCGTTGCAAATCGATGGAGTGTGGCGATCCTCCTCTGTCTTCAAAGGAGACGGAATTTGAGATTTCCATAGGGAAATTTTCCCCTCGAGGAAAAAGGCCAAATGCTTCTCTCTGCGTCGAAATGTCTGCAAATAGATACCAGGGGTGGTTTCTTCCGTTGATAGTTTCATAAAGTATAGGATTCATTGATATGTGAAAGCAACAATAAGAACGAAGTCTTGTATAGTTTAAATAATAAAATATAGAATGTGGAAATATGTTTAATATGCTACAGAGTGTCCAACAAGTCACGGAACCGAGACTTTGAACATACGTAACTTTGTACAAAAAGCGATATAGATATGAACGTTGCTATGGGTATTTGCTTTGTCTACGTGAATATTTTATAAACATGAAACAAGAACATGGTTCTCCACAAGAACGTTGAATATGGGACTAAAGAGTGAACAATTTTTATACGAAGTAAGAAGAAACACGAATAAAAGACAGCAATGTAGTCTCTTGTAATAATTTTCTGTGTGTGTCGATGCTCTCTGTGGGTACGTATCTTATTCAAAGAATAACATTTTTAGCTTATTATCCACTACAGCAGACAGTAAAGAGAAATCAAGAAGAGTTGAAATTTATCGTACAAATACCAGGATGAGTGAAAAGTTCGTTCGTTTTTGTACTTGGACATTGAGACTGGAGACACAAGGCATGACATTGGGCTTATTTACAGTGGCGTCGCGTGCGGTTCACATACGGGAGTTCACAATAATTTTTTAATACTTAATGGAGATTTACTTTTCTCCCCTTGTAACTTCATATTCAATTGAAAAAGTAAGAATAACACTTCAACTTATTTTCAACTATTTCCCACAAAAATCACGCTATATTTGAAGTAACACAAGATTTTTATTCAATTAACACCCTTTTAATTACGCAATTTACAATTAGTAATGGATAGTGGAAACTATACGATACACTGTTTTAGAAGCGATATCAGACGGAGCCACTCAGAGGGTGTGCGTGGCGACCAGCCAATGGCAGGAGTTCAACGTTGTACAGTTAGGAAACTGCGGCGCGCGAGTTAAACGCCGTGTTGTGTATTTTTCTTGCGCGCAAGAAGTTTTCATAAAACTCGCCACTTTAAGGTTCATCATAAGATGGGGCACGACATTTTGAACCTGACTGTCCAAGTCCTATGAATTTCAGTCGCCTACAGCCGGAGTTATCGTTTCTCGAAGAAACACGGGAAACAAGACGTCTCTACACACAGACACAATGACCCTTTCGTTTTCCTTCCGTGTTCCGTCCGTTGTTTTTTTCGTTGCCACCCTGTTGACCCCGATGAGTTGTTGTGTCTTGGTAAAGCTATGGGTGTCAAATTCGGCTGAATATGCACAATGACCTTTCATTGTCTTGTGTGTTCACAAACATTGCGAGTCTGGGTCAGTTTTGAGTTCAGTGTTTTCATAACAAGGGCGGTGTAAGACAATTTTACACGTTCGGCACGAAGAACAGTTGTGAGGGGATTCAATACAGCCCTTATTGATTGATTTATTTTACTTCGCTTTCTCTGCCACTTTTGGCTAATTTACGAAGATGGGAATGAATGATGATATGATGAAATTGATGAATGGACACTCACAAATATCCATCCCCAAGTCTGGATTCGAACCCGGGACCCCTGGCGTCGTAGCGCGTTGTGCAATACAGCCCTTATGCTCGATAGTTGTGCAATAGTGTGTGTGTTGCGTGAGTGTTATCTAACCCTCCAGTACTCGCGCGGGTGACAATTGTCACCCAGCCCATTTGTTTTTGTTACCGCCAAGCAGTGTGATGGAAGGGAGTGATAGGGGTTTCAGTACCTTCCCCCTACATTTCCAGCTACCTGACTAGTGTGAGTTTGTATGTTGTAGTGAGAAGTGGCCCGTGTTATTGCGCTTGAAAGTCAGTTGGGTGACACTTGTCCCCCGCGCGATTAACGGCGTTATGAATGCACCAAAGCGTCCACGACTCTGTAATAACTCTCTTATTTTGGACGTATTGCTTGGTGAGAGTTCCGATGAGGATGATGTTGTAGAGAATGATAGTGACGATGGTGGATATGACCATTTAGATGTCCAGGACGATCTCTTTGACACAGAAGAAGCAGATGAGCCACAAACGGACCAAGTGAAAAATGCCGAAAATCACCTGCCGCCAAATGCGGAAGAAGAATCCAGTGGTGAAGAGGACATCCCATTTGCAAATTTATACATTTTAAGAGACCAGTTTAAGACTGTAATGAAGTGGAAGAACTATCCTCTCAGCCCAGAAATGTACGAACCATAGCTGACAACATTATTTTGCGGCTGCCAGGACCAACTAGACAGGGTAGGGAAGCATGCAGTGCACTTGATTGCATTGTACTTTTTAACGTTATTGGAACTATAGTTACATCAACCAACATTTATATTGACCATATAAAGGAGCATTTTAGCCGAGAGCGGGACGCCAAACACACGGATGTTGTTGAAATTTGTGCTTTCATAGGCATTTTGCTACTAATTGACTGTTTTGGCAGTAAAAGGAAAAAACTAAGCAATGTGGGACAACTCTGCAGGGACTGGTCTGAAAGTCTGTTATCTTGTTAGTGAGAATAGATTTCATTTCCTCATGCGATGTCTTCGTTTTGATGACATCGGACATCGTCAGCAGCGAAGAGAAATTGATCGGCTTGCGCCTATCAGAGAAGTTCTAGAACTTGTAGGGCAAAACTTGTGGTCAACGCCTCAATCATTTACAAGTTCAACAAAGCTGCAGCTAAACCACCTGCAAGACGAGAATTCCTGAAACGTTTGGCGTTGGAACTCATAAAACCTCTGATTGAGAGTCTCATCCACCTTCCTTTCATCCCTGCACATCTGAAGAGAAGAGGAAAGGCCCTTCTTGTAATCGAAGAAACTCCTCAGCCTGAGTGCAGACAACAAGGTAACAGTAGAGGTCGCTCCTATCTCTGTGGGAGGGTAAGAGACAAATCAACCAGAAAACATTGTGAAAAATGTGGACGTCATATCTGTAGTGATCATTCATCAATTCTTTGTCATTGAAATTTTCAACCTACAATATGCATAAAAAATTATTACGAGTAACAAACATTGTTGTCACTATACTCTTTCTATATGTAAAATGCAGGGTACGCTTTAGCGATTTATTTTAACCTGTAATAAAAGCCAAATTATGTTAATATATATGTTTATGGATTCTCAATAAAGCAGTCTTTCAGACGAGCAAGGAGTTTTACAATGTTACCCTGCATTAAAAAAAAGTTACGGTAGCCTAAAGTTTAAGATATTTCTTCCATGCAAAATTTTGTTAAAGAACGATTTGGTATTTTTTTCTTTACAACACCTGTTTCATACAAAAGTAATTCAAAAAATATTTTAAGTGTCCCTAGAATAGATTGTAAATATAACAAAACAAAAAAATCCACCATACTGTAATTAGTCTCTTCGAAATAAATGAAATAAATTATGGGTGACAACTGTCACCCGCGCGAGTATCCGTGTTACGGGATGCCGCGCGAGTACTCGAGGGTTAATAATGTCGCGCCTTCGCCATTGTGGGGTGGTTAGCATATCGCTCTAAGACGCCAGGAGTCCCGGGTTCGAATCCTGGCCTTAACATGGATGTTCATTATATCATCACTCATTCCCATCTTCGCAATTATCCAGAAGTGGCACAAGAGCCAAGTAATATAAAACAAATCGAATCAAATTAATAATGTCGCTCTCGAAACCTAGTACCTACCAGTAGTACAGGCACCAAGGGTAAAATACTCGTATTACGTTCAAAGACAGAAATCTTAGTTTTGAAGCTTATTCTTACTTCAAGGAATTGGTGTTCGCAAGACGTGCGTGCCGAAACAGTGTTTACTCAGAGTCGAGAACTTACGGATAAAGCGTGTGATGTATGTGTGCATACTGTGTTGCGCATTATAAAACAGTGTAAAATATCTATCACAGAAATCGTTGAAACCCTGTTCAAATCTCCTGGGAAACATGCCAGAAAACAAACGAGAGTGATGATGATGACCTTGCAGTTCCCCTACAATAAATACGTACCTTCAAACTTCTTTCAGGTAAGAGTTTATCTTATATGCTGCAGTGATATGATATAATCCTGTGTAGAATTATTCACTATATATTTCATTGCACTGAAATATCACGTGCATTCATTACACCCAAAAAAAGCTGAATATTGGACACAGCGAAATCTCTGTATTTTCCTTCCGCTAGCAGTTGGTTTCGCAACAGCGCGACAGCACTGGCTGCGTACTGGCTGAACTCATGTTCCTTCTAAAAGCGTACGCCGTACAATCTCAGGTATGTACAATGCAAGACTACCATACGTCGCAATTTACTTTCTATTACACCGACCATATGTCAACCAACGACATTCATTCAGCATTGAAAGCACGTGCATCGTTAGCGGGATAGAGAGGAGGACGTGTCCAGTCCATTAAAAATATTTTGTGTATGTAAGATATTCGGGTATTATACAGAATGCCCTCGCCCCGCCCACAATAACTCGGTTGGGATGCTTTTGATTGAAGTTTGGGGGTACTTACCTCTTGTACAATGCAGAGGTCCGTCTGGTGAGGGCCTATCCTTTTTACTTCCGTTCGTTCTGCTTCGCTCATTCGCGAAAATAAAGTTTCTTTCAAACTCCTAACAGTATTCATAGTGTACAAAACACAACAGTACACTACACACACGCGCGCGCGCGCACGCACGTCTGAAAGCCAATGCACATAAATTCACCCAACAGCTTGCCAATAGATATCGCGTTCTCAACGGTCGACACCACTCTAACCACGTTTTACCGGTTGCCGCCAAAGAACATAGGCTTTTTTATTGCCCCGCAAAACGAATGGAACTTGACCTTTCCAAAAATAACGTGTTCCCTTGCAGTTCTCCTACAGCAACAGTGTTGCCAACAATTGAAACGCAGAAGTTGCTAAATATTGAACATGCGCTAAAAGTTGCTGAATCAAATTTCCAGGCGAAAAATGCAAAATATATTTTTAAAAAGTGCTGTAAAGAACAACTTACATCAGCTTTATTCCAACCAATAAATTAAATTTCAATGTTTGTGCGTTTATATGTAGATTTAAAAATAACTTAATTTCAAATGAGATAATTTTATGCATATTTCATTTTAACTTTCTAACTTCAAAGATGAAAATATTATGTGTAGCAAAAATGTATCTCTAGTATTCTGAAATTTATATTTTGTTCTTCACAAAAGCATATTCTAATAACGTAGAGAATAGTAGAAATAATTTACTAACATCAATTGATAACTGTTTTCGGTAACAGCTATTTAGGCCTAGGACTCCATATTATTCTGAGTATAGTTACCAGTAAAATTCGCGTTCAATTGATGTAAATGTAGTCGGCACTTTCCTTTGTAATTTATGTTGGTGAGGGTTATTTTTCTTTGCATTAAAAACGTCGATTCCAAAATAAATTGCATAGTCTGAATGGCCCTTAGCCGCACATGCGCAAATCATATAAACCTTGAAAGATATGTAACTCCTGCAGACTAGTTTCTACAGAAAAGTCGTTCGTCACTATTCCGTGAACTTTAGCGCCCACTATAATTTAAAATCCGCCAGGTTTAGCGATTTCTCACTAAACTTCGCAACTATGTAGCGCACACCGCCTTGATTCCTCCTATACATGCCTTGTATATGCTGCACTCTGGTGCCAAATGCAAGAAGTATTGCCGCTTGAATACGGGCTCCCTAGCACCATATGTTCGCACAGCCCTGTGAACATTTTCGCGGTATAGTGGCCAACAGCCCGTTAGCTGTCAGTTTAATGCAACACGCACAGCAATCCGTGGAACACCGTGGGAGTCAGTGTTACCAACTATCTAAAAAAGTTATCAGACATGAAAGACGTCAACTCCGAGTAAATTGTGTGTATATAATCGAACATGAAAGAAGTATTTTTTCGAATAAATATGTGTGTGTGTGCATTTAATATGTACGTAATTTAAAACATATACATGAGTGTTCACGTGTTCGTGCGAACATTATCACGGAACTCGCTTATTTGGCAAAGTACAGGACATTCTGTTGTATGGTCTTCTGCCATTCCGTTATAACCACGATCCCACGAAGATACCATTAGGCTGGTTTCTAGGCCAAAAACTTGCGCACTACTGTTTCCACAGCATCCAATGTGTCGAACTGTCGTCCTTGCAGGAAATGCGTGAGAGAGCTAAACAAATGGTAATCGGATAACACGATATCATGGCTGTACGGGGGATAAAGCAACACTTCAATTCCCTCGAAGTCCTTCGACTTCACGACCGTCTGGTACGAGTTCGCAGAACACTGGCCAATCGACATTTAACCATATGCATAACATGGCCTTCCTTTCAAATAGTCCTCTTTGAACAAGTAGCATTGCTTCTTGCCGTGGCCGTAACTACTCTTTACCACCTACAGAATATCGTAGAGAGATCCACTTCTCGTCACCTGTGACAAATCGACGCCCAAACCTGTCGTCCCTTGGATTTTCAAGCAATTGTTAACAGATGGAGATTCGTCGTTCAGCCTGTTTTTGTGTCAACTCGTGGGGAACCAGTCGAGGCCGTCGAGAGAAAGAATCCATTTGGTGAAGAGAGCGAACCACTGTGTTTTAGGACGATCCAAGCTGTCGTGCCAGTTGCCGTGTACTGACGCGTGCATTGACTGCCACGTGCTGTAGCAGGGTAGCTGCATCCATGGCACCAGGCCTCCCACATTGGGGCTTGTCTTTCACACCCATGTCCCCAGACGAGAACCTCTTGAACCATTTCTGTGAGGTCCTAATGTTCACTGTGCCCTCACCTTCCACCACAACAAATTTCCCTTACAGCACTCCAAGCTTTCACTACCTTTTTTCAATAATGTAACTACAAGATATGCACGGCCAATTTGTCGACCTCCATGACGAATTACCGTAATTGCACTTTGCCTTGTCGAAATGCACTGTACCCGTATGAATGTATATACCAGGTGGCGTGCGGGCCATGTGCCCACCGCGAGGTGCTCACTTGGGGTTTCAGCCTTTTTCTCCGGCTTCACTGTTCCCCACGTGAAGAAACGAACGAACTTTTGACTCAACCTGGTAGATGAGGAGATTAGTTAGGTTAGTGTTGTCTACTATAAGTCAAATCTTTACTTTCATCTGGGCATTGCTTGAATAATTTTGCCAGATGTCGGACACACCTGGTACTGCCTTCTCACACAACCAATGTTGCTACTACACCTCATTTTTTTAAAAAAAACATACGTTTTTATGACTGTCATACTTAACACTCCTTATATCATCTTATATCTGAATGCGTGAACATTTGTCGTTGTTTTCTGTTTCAACAAAAACCCACACGGAAAATTATTACAAGCGACTACATTGCTGTATTTTATTCACGTTAATTTCATTTCGTACCAAAACTTTTATTACACCTTGGTAACTATTCCCCATACTTAACGTTCATGTCGAGAATAATTTTCTTGTTTCGTGTTTAAAAATATCTACATAGAGTAAGTTAACACAGACTGAAAGATTCATGTCTTCGTTGCTTTTGGTTCAAAAGTTACGCACGTTCAAAGTCTGTTACGTTATCTTTCGGACACTCTTTACTTATTATCACGATATACTACATGAATATCAGTCACTAATATAAGGTATCGATACCACACTTTGTATATCAAACACGGCACAGATGACAGACAGCAGAATGACAGATTTTGCTATCCGTTTACACGCTACAAAGTGTGTGTCTTGCATGCTCTATACACTGGCAAATTTTGTTTCTTGAGATATTGGTTGATTGATTAATTTGGTTTATTTTACTTCGCTTTTCTGCCACTTTTGGCTAATCGCGAGGATGAAGATTCTTTATGATATGATGACATTGTACACCCACGAACAACCACATCCAAGCCGGGACTTGAACTCGAGACCTCTGGCGTCGTAACACGCTATGCTAATCACTCTACAAGGGAGGATGGCAACATAGGTATATCCTCCAATGATAGAAGGCGTACATAATAATAATGATGATGATAATAATAAAGAGTAATTACAAAATTACAGAATTACAATACGACTACAATTACAATAGATACATGTGCAATTCAGTCACAAATTGTATTCATTACATAAGTATAGACATACAGAAAAAATATAATTAAAGTAAAGAAAGAATTAAAAATAATATAACCTTGAGGATAAATACAGTTATTATGTATGAACTATCACATATTCGTATTTTCTGAATTAACTGTGATGTTTTCTTCTAAGTCAAGAATGGCATTGAAAAATCTATGGAATGCTAATTAATCATAGTTTCATTATACATATCACAAATTATATTAAACGTTCTTGTGAATACTGATGAGTCAACTGATTTCAACCGTGACTCCTTTTTGGCAAAAAAGCATTCAAATAAAATAGAATTTTTTCAGATCCTATGTTCAACCACTCATTGCTTAGTACGTCCGTTATTTTGATGTTTGAAGTGGTGATGAAAGCACTAAGATAAATAGAATTAACTAATTCTTCAATACGCTCGTTTTTTCAACTTGCTAGTTTACTGATTATATCTTCTTAGGTACAATTTATTTGGTGATGCTACACAATACCAATGCAACAACAGCTAGTTAAAACTAAAATCATGGACTGAAATATTACATATTATATTTTGCTGTGTCTACTTTATTACGGATGTTTAAAATTAGTAACATTGAGAATGAGTTCGTAAGTGTGCACACTCACGGCGGAGAAGGAGGTTGAAGAAGGTTGACTCTGCGTTTTCTAAAATAAAGGAAGAAACTTGGATATAAAAGTTGATATAAGTGGAATATTTAATACTAAAAACTAAATAGTAACCATTCCTGTTACTATTCATTACAGCTCTAAAACATCTTGGGTATATTATTCTATATTTGCGCGAAGCGAAAGTAGAGACGTTTGATTCATTGGACTGGCCGGGACGTACAAAAAATTTAAAGTAATTGGATTCATGATACTTTGTCTTTAAGTGGATTTCGTAGTTTCAATACGTCATCCAAATAGTGATGTATGTGATCTTAGTTATGTTAATTCGGGGTTTTGATAATTGTAGATATATTGCCCCATCAATGTGCAGTGAAGTTTAGTTCATTCAGAATGAACAAACTATGATAAACTTTTATGCGTAATGTATGGCATTGCATCCTTTACACACATTTTTTCTGGTTCAGGTACGTTGTCCATGACTGCATTTTCTATACCAGGTCAAGGATGTATATAAATCGTTCTTCCTTCATCCATGCAACTTGGAACGTGAATTTGATTTCTCACTTAAATTTTTCGAAGAGAGTAGCAACTCTAGACTACGATTTATTAATTTTATCACCAACAATTTTTTGAGGCAACCTTGTATAGTTCTTTCGTAAATTATGTATTCTAAACGCTAGTGTTCCCTTTTATGGAGAATGCCAGACACTGACAATCGCTAAAATTGATAAACAAAGTCGATCATATTCTAGAAGACACTAATAACAAATTTACTTTCTTGCAGATAATTCTGAAGGATATATTGTTACAAGAAAACTATTCACAACAAGCATAACCAGTGAGGGCTTCGTTTTTAACTTAGTATTATTCCGTTTGTCGAAATAATTGATATATGAATTGATTTTCAATCTTAATGAGAGCATTATCCTTTATTAATCCATTGGTGTTTGTAGTCTAAGGGCTGATTTTCACAATATTTTAATTGTTAGTGAATCAAATTGGATCAAAAGTAACTTTACTCTCACACTCACATTAATTGTGAGTTTTGACATGAAAACACATTATTTCACAGTTTTCTACAAATAGTACAATGCCGTTTATGTGATGTTTTTGTCTTAGCTGTAGTTTCTTCATTAATTCCTCATTTTCTAGAATTGGAAAGAGAATTCCGTGTGGTTACCAATAGCATGAGTGATGAAATTGCTCATGAAGAATTAATTCCTTCTTCATATCGTGCCAGCAATTTCTAACTGCGAGAGAAGATTCAGCAAGTGTAATTCAAAGTGATTAACACTTATTTAAACTTGTTTAGACTGCACAGGAAATGTCTGAAATTTATTTCTAAACTTGAATGTTATAAGAATTTAACATCTAAAGTAACAGATTAAATTAGTTCACTATCAATTTGCCTGTGAATATACAGCGAATGTAGAATTTAAAATTAAGGAGTACTAGCCAATTTTAAGTACAGTCGCAGTACATGCAAGTAGGTTAGGGCAACTTCTTGGTAATACTGTAAATTCGCTGTGGACAGCGATCGCTACTGCATACCTTACTAGAGATTTTTCCCTTTACTAACTTCTCTTTTGTGTCTTCGGCGTCTGCTTTCTGGTTTCTCTCTTCTCTCTCTCTCTCTCTCTCTCTCTCTCTCTCTCAGATCGCCGGTGAGTTCGAGAGTGTCAGTTTTGATCATGAGACTTCACGGGATGGGAACTATGTGGATTTTCCTACAGGAGCTCCGTATCCATGGCAACAAACTCACTTATCATTTTGCCCCATTGCGAGTTTTCAGAACATGCACGGATGCAGCAGTTGTCCCGTATTAAGTTATTAGCGAGGGACCACCGAGGACCAAATCTCGAAGAAGCCATCCGAGTGGATAGCATTGAGGCGAAGCAGCTAAGATGTCGCACGCAGTGTCGATGTCTAATCCGATGCCTTTGCAGCTTGTTACCGGACTATCGTGAAACCCTCTGTGCTGTAATGGCCAACGGAGCGACAACTCTTGCCAACTTGCAAATTCACACTTGGACGCTTCGTGGATCTCCTTATTCCCTTGGAATTGATTTGCGATGATCATAACAACCATCGGGTTTCTATGGGCAACGAAGATTCGTGAAGAGTGAAAATGTGAAAGAACTGTACTTAATGAATTCCATGTTAGTCAGTTATTTTTACACTTAATCCCTCGCCGCTTGTTATAGTCCCTTCCATCTAGTTCAAGGTTTTTCTATTTTTTTCTATCAAGTTTCTTCCATACACTTGAAGTTATTTGCTTTTAGTTTAATTTTACTTTATATCTTTCAAGTTTCAATTTCCACTTTAAAATTTCTTGTTCTTGTTCAAGTACTCTCTCCATCTGTATATTCTCTACCCTTAAGTTCTATTCCAATCGGCCATTTTGAAACATTTCCACACGGGAAACAGCTCGAAATCTCGGAATATAAACATCCAAATTGACGCTCAGAAAACCTCGGTAACATATCGTCAGTTATTCTCGAACATATAAAGGTATCTTTCTTCAAATTTCAGTTTCTCTCCTACGGTTGAAAATTTCCATATTGATAAATTTTATCACATTTACTTCAACCTTTATCGTTCTCGTCTACGTTACAGTGTATCCCTTTCATTTAAAGCCAACCCTTCTTAATCTTGTGGAAGTGTTTTCTTTCGGTTTAAAGTTTATGCATTCCAAATCTAGGCTCTTTGGAAAAATTCAATATATTTTAATATTTTTCTTATTTTCATATTTAATATTTTAATATACCTGTACAACACAACAGGCATGATTTACATGTTGAATCACCATTATTTAGAATATTTACGAATACCCAATGAAACATTACACTTTCAATATTTTCTTTAATTGATGCAGTGTGGCTCAAATAAAATCAACAGGAAATATCAGTTGGTGTCTTGTGCGTTTTCCCGAACAGTCTCCAATTATACTCGTTACGTCCTAATAAACAATGAAAAAAGGGGACCATGTACAGTAGCATCGTACGCAGCCACATGTTAGTTTTTGGACTTTGCATTCTCGGACAGGAATCAACATACTTGAATCTCCCTCATCTTTTCCCCGAAAAATAGGTCACCAATACTGTATTTTCACTTAATTACCAATAATGGCTTACATATTTGTCTTTCTTGATGAAATCATTTGTTTCGTTTTCAATTAGCAACCTAATTTTCCACTAAATAAAACAAGTATATTTAAATTTGAATGCCTTTCATACATACCGCAAGCTGCATGAATCCAACGAACACGCATGTCAAATGAATGTCGATATGTCTGAAACATTCAGACCGATTTAATGAAACGCCATCATCAGAGCACAGCACAATCTTTGATATTTTACTAATTTTAGTAATTTTCAAACGAATATGGACATAACTGCCGTTGAAACGTATTTCCAAAGGGTTTTGTACAAATTTGATGACAACGTGGTATACTAATTAACACCCAGTTCAATGTTATATACTTGTAACAGACGAGGATTTTTTTGTTTTACCCGGATAATTCTCTCTGAAGTGGCCTCTTCAAATGTACAGTGCTGTACTACGAAACATATGGTAAAAAAGGAACCACTTACCGTAAAGTGTTGAAGTTGGATGATCGTTCTTTTAGTATAGAAAGATCTTGCCCAAGGGCGCCAGGAGGACTTTTCCTCAGTGGCGGGGAAGAGCAGAGTAAGATTTCACATCTTGCTCTTCAGTCATAGAAACTTATACTTTATTGTTAATTATTATTATTTATTATTATTATTCATTATTATTTATTATTATTATTATTTATTATTATTATTTTACACATCATGAAATTGAATTTTAAGTTATTTGGCGTTCTTGAAATGTTCAGACTTGAGTCCACTATTTAAATAGAAAGTGGATTCAATTTGTTTTCTTGCAATACACAACTATAAATTGTTGATAAACAGTTCTTTGCCATTTTTTACTTTTTTAGGAAACACAAGCATCAAACACAAACCACTTAATCTGCTCTCCTTTACCCGCGAAAAGATATTTTCAAGAACATAAATTCAAGTAGAATAGCCTTAAATATCAGATCCTGACAATGGGATATTATTTTTGCGAGATTTCGGGATACCGCAGTGTCGAACAAATCCAAAGGATTGTATATAAAAGTGGTTAAATCTTTCTAATGTCTTCACCATAAGTGTCTGATATTTCTTGAAATTAACAGTTTTCATTCCAGAAGTGCAAAATTAATCACTTGAGATGTGATATATTGCGTAGAATTCTAGATTTACACTGTATCGGCAAATTTGGTAATTTCCCGACTTGAGCGGCCCAAATACTAACGTGAAAATACGCGACGTAAATCCGTTGCGTATTTACGCAAGTAAGTTATGCCAGGTTGCCGAGACATACACTGCGACGTACATTTCCATCCATACACCCTTCGATCGAGCCCAGTTCTTCTAAGCACAAACTCAGGCCGTCCCGTAGTACCTGCTTTCTACAAACGGATTATCGTTGTTCACAATAGCGGGGTCTTGGCCGAGGGAATACCAGGCCAATTTTCTCAGCTGGTTTCATTCAGTACCAAACTATCCTTTCATCCCCAGCAACCTTTACGCACGTGTATACGCAGAAAAGTTAAGACCTCCTAAACATTTGAGCAGTAGGAAAATTTCGGGATTGCGTACAAAAATTACGGTGCGTAATATCCGCAGTTCGCCAAATACTGTCGGATTTCTGCGTCGCGTGCAAAATTAATGTTTTCGATATGTTTTACGCAGGTGTGTGGGCCGCTTTAGTCGGAAAATATCGATTTTTTTTTTAAGTACCGACCGGCCGTTGAGATTATAATTTTTTCCTTCTCAATCCAGTCTCCTATACATTTAGTTCCAGAAGTCAATATGATTGTAATCTCTCTTCTTAAATACTTTTCCGTCACATTACTGGATATGGCAGTTAACTGATGTAAATTACAGCCTGTAAACCAAAGAAAACATTAACATTTGTAATAAAATATCGCTACAATTTTACCATTCTACCTAGATATCTCATGGGGGCAAGGGCCTCCGCTGCCTCCCTTTCGGGCACCCTTTGTCATGCTAGAACGTTTGTGTGACCCAAGTGATTTGAAAGCATGCAGTAAAGATCTTAAATGGACAAGGAATGTACTTACCGTGATTCAGAAATCCGTGAATCACTTTAGAATTCACCACAGATAAACTATGCAACGGATAGTGATATTTCTGGAGAAGATCCAACTACAAACTTTAAAAGTTTTTGCTAGTATCTGCTGCCACGTTCTTTACGCGGTCTCTCTTTTATCGTGATTTCATCATGCTACGTATGCAACTACGTCTGTAACACGTACTGTGATGTTTTAGCGATTACTTACACAAAAATATTTTAAGATTAGGTCCCTTACCATTATTCTAAAAATAAACCTAAATGCTCTCGTAGTTAGGTTAGTGTCTGTTAGCATTAAAATAATATCGCTAAATGCTTTATAAAAAAATGTTTTAAATTACCTGTACATTCAATCCCACTACAGCGCAGAAGGAATGACTTGGCAGTGACGTCATCTCCCACCTTCACCTCTCCTTCCAGAAGCGAAGGCTCATTCGCTAGAGCGGACGACAAGGTGACGTGCAAACCAATCGAAACCATTCCGAGAGGGGTGATGCAGGCGTGCAAACCCCACACTGCTACATTAGTCTAACAAACCGCAGCTGCGAGCGAGGAATTGCAGGCTATTTTGTTTTTTTTGTTAGTGAGTCTTTTTTTGCTGGTTTTGTCATTATTGTACACCCAACAGCGAAAGAAACAGTAGGTAAATTATCCACCACCATTTTAATTCGGTCTGTACCTAGGTATTACACATTGTGATGACAATGAATTTAAATAATGACGTCAATAAGCAGAGAACAATGCCTGCTTCGAAGCAACATAGTTTCATTCCTTAAAACAACACAGGATGTACTGTAGAATAAAAAAGTAACTTAAATAGCGGTGAACAATTTGCTTACCATTATCTTTGCCGTTGACTGTACAATGAGAAGTGGCGTAAAGAAAGGTAAGCCCATGCACAGCGATGCAAGATAAATAGTATTTAATATGTATAAGTACTTTGATTGCGATGAAAACAAAATCACAGCTGCACACAGATATCAGTGGCAGATCTGTGTGGGGAACTTTGAAGGAGATAGACAAATGTGTTGCAAGTGCGAGCGGGAAACCTTTTTCAACGCCGGACAAAAACCGACTGAACGCCCAGCAACGTGTCACAAATCTGGATTCTTTTGATGAAGCAGTCGTGCACCGAACAATCTATGATTTATACACGAAAGGCATTGTTATCACCGTACATAACATGATGAAGGAACTGCAAGAAAATATTAATTTTAAGGGTTCGCGTTGGTCGTTGGGTATGATCATAAGAAAATTAGGGTTCAGATTTAAAAAGCACAGCCTAAGCAGCAGGAAGCTACTCCTTGAACGAAACAGCATCGTTGCGTTGCGGCGATCATTTTTCCGTGAAGTTAAAGAATTACGCAGAGAGCAACCCTGCCGGTCTTTCATTTACATGCATGAAAGTTTCGTGAACACACACCACACTGTTTCCTAAGTTTCGCTGGATTCCAAAATTTGGGGGGAGGGGGTTTAAAAGTGCCAACAGGAAAAGGTCCCAGGTTTATTATTGTGCATGTCGGTGGTGAAAGTGGAATTGTGGAGGGAGCGAAGTTAGTGTTCCTTTCAAAAACAACTTCTGGGGACTATCTGAATACTAACAATTTTATGTTGTGGTTCGAAGAACAGCTTCCTCCCAATCTGCCCCGAAACTCTGTTATTGTGTATGTCAATGCTCCGTACCACAACAAGTTAGTGGAAAAAATCCCAACATCAAACAGCAGGAAGGATGAAATGAAGTCGTGGCTGTCATCTCACAATATTCCGCATACAGAAAGTTTGCTGAAAGCCGAATTATATGAAATAATTAAAATGAACAAACATAAAATAAACATCTAGCAGTGCTAATATTAAATTGAAGATTGTTAGTGTGCACCGCGATCTTTACTGCTCGTACTCTTACTCGTGCCATGTTTCCTTTCATAGTAGTTGGCAACGCTGACTCAGCAGGGAGTGACGTCACTGCCAGGTTATTCCTTCCCGGCTGGAGTCGTAAACTTGCATTCTTCTCGTCTTCATCTGTTCTTAAGATTTGTAGCATCCTCTTAGCAGACGAATTACGCGGCAGGAGCAAATTTGACGCTTATTCTTACTGCTGACACGCGCGTGTCAGCAGCCTCGGCCAAAGTTTGTTGAAGTAAATCGCACGAGCTCATTGTTACCGTAGTTTACCGCTAGGAGTCACTGGTGGCAAACATAGCGCTAAATAAACATGAGATTGCGTTTTGTGTGATGGAATACACAAGAGTCTTGTCAATCTTTACTGTACAGCGACGAATCATAGCAGAATTTCATAAGGAGCCACTTTGTACAGTGTCTCTCAAAAGTTTTAGGACAACGACATTTTAAATTAGGCAACCCAATTTACACAAGGCGTTGGTGGGTTGCCTGTAGAGTTAGGCTCAATTTCAGGGTTGCCACATGCACATAATATATAGTATAGCTATATGAAATACGCGAAAGAAATAAATCTAAGTACGAGTATTATTGTATCAAACTTGAAAAAAATATCAGTATTATATTTGTTGTAAACGAAAAATACTTTCTGAAAGAAAAAAAATCGATTTTCTAGTACTTAATTGCTGATGAGTCTACACAAAGAAAAGAGAAGAGAGGAAACAGAAGGGGACAAAAGAGAGGAGAAGAGAGAAAGGAGAAGAGGAAAAGTAAAGGAGGGAAGAAAATAGAGGACAGAAGTGGATAGGAGAAGCAATGAGGAGAAAGGACAAAGATTCGAGGAGAGATGAGGAAAATAGGCAAGGGGAGATACGAGGAGAAAAACTTAAAAATATTAAATTACAAAATCTCTATTTCAACGAACCGAGAAGTGGAGAAAAATTTGATAATTCTTATAAATATTAAAATTACATTCATGTTTTTAGTGATATAATCGCAGGTAAAATCAAAGATCTTACGTGTAAGATTTTTTCTTGCTCTGCACTCAGCCAAAAGGCATTTCGCACCGAAATAATACATTCTTTAATACATTTCAAAATGTTGTTGAATGCTTCATGTCGATAATTTGATCAATGCATCTATTCTTGACGCCGAGACGATATTTTCTGCAACTACCTCTTCTCTCCTCTCGTCTCCAGTCCCTTCTGTACTTCTCTTCTCCTTCTCCTTGTTCTTTCACCTCCTTCTCCTCTGCTTTTATCTCATATCGTCTTCCCTACTTTTCTCGCATCTTTTCTCCACTCCTCTTATCTCCTTTCCTCTCTTCGATTTCAGACTCCATTGCACTCTTCTACTCTTCTTTTCATTCTTCTCTTTTTTCTCTTTTATTCTACTCTTCACTCCCCTATTCTCGTCTCCTAACCTCCTCTCCTCTCGCTTTCCTCCTCTCTTCTCGTCTTTGCTCCATTTTCCTCATCTCTCCTCGAATCTTTTTCCTTTCTTCTCACTACTTCTCCTCTCTTTTGTCTATCCTCTCTTTCTTCTCACCTCTACTATTCCTCTTCTCCTTTCGCTTTCTCTTTCTCCTCTCCTTTGTCACCACTCGTTTCCTCAGCGACGAAATGCTAGAAAACTTATTTTTTATTTCAGAAAGAATTTTGTCATTTGCGATATAATAGTGATATTTTTTATATTTTTATACAATAATACTTTTTTATTTCTTTCGCGTATTTCATAAATATCTATTCTGCACGTGGCAACCCTGAAATTGAGCCTAACTCTACATGCAACCCACCAACGCCTTGCGTAAATTGGGTTGCCTAGTTTGAAATGTCGTTGTCCTAAAACTTTTGAGAGACACTGTACAACAGTATTATGAACTTGTACGAGAATTCCTAGAGAAAGGCTGCCTCTAGAGCGTTAAGGGTCAAGTGAAGCAACCGTGGATTGTGTTAAACAAGTCTTTCAGATCAGCAAAGGTGGATACATAGAGCATCTGTGAGGTGTGTACATAAAACCTTTTACAGTTGGTTGTTCTATCGGCATCAGAATTACCACTATCAGTTCTATCAGTAAATTTCTAAAATGTTTTACAAACTTATGAATCACCTTACCCTGCACTTACTGCTATTAGTATATATATATATATATATTACATTATTACCAGCGGGGTAGCAAGGGGTGCGCGAAGTGGGCGACCGCCCGGGTCCTCACACTTGAAGGGGGTTGATAAGAAAAATGTAATAAAGAGAAGCGAGAAAAAATAAGGAAAAGGCTCATTTTTGTGGCCAATAAAATTAGATTCTGTTTTATCTGGCTATAAGCCGGCCCCCATGACTGGATGGTTAGCACATCACGCTACGGGGCCAGGGGTCCCGGGTATCGATGTTTGTGAGTGTCCATTTATCAATTTCATCAAATCATCACTCATCCCCATTTTCGCAATTAGCCAAAAGAAAAGTAAAATAAAGCAAATAAATCAATCAATTATCTAGCTTAAAATTCTAGTTGCACGTTATAATTTGAATGAATGCGTCAAATAAGGAGCATAACACACATGCAGGCCTAAGGCGGCACGGAAAAAGTAAAAAACATTGCCGTATTTCCATGTGAAACATTTTCGCAAAAATTCACGATAACTTGCTTGGACATTTTTACATATTTGTTTCTTTCTTGATTAAAAAGCACTTTGTCTTGGGTTTTCTTCTTTCTCTTAACGTTACACTCCCGATTTTAATATATTAACAATAAAGCACGTTAAACTGCCACGAAGCAGCCAGTGTGAGACATTTAAATGCTTGCGTTGTTTTCAACCCAAGGAGAACATGGATAATATTAGCAGTTCTTCGCCCTACCCACAGTTTCCGATTTCAGCTTCCGGAAAATAACAGAATTCAGCGTATAAACAGTTATTTCTAACTTAACTGCTGAACTCTTAGTTGTTACATGGTAGTGAAGAAGTAAAGTTCTGTCGATCAGCGATCTGAACCATTCCGAAACGCAAATGTGTTTTTAATGACGACTTACAAAAACGGTTTCCTGACTTTAGGCCTGGAAGAAACAACTCCGAGGCAAAATGTCAAGTTATGTTATTATTTGTAATTAAGTAAGAGACCAAGTTTCACAATCGTATAATATTACGGGCATAGTGAATAAATATTAGAATATTTAGGCATTTGCCTATAATGAGGCCTATTATTAGTTATACGGAACCGGTGTAAAATTGTTTTACAGGAGTGTGTGGTTTATAACCTCACCAACACACCATTAAGCACAAAACGTGCGTTCGAAGTGCAGCATCTTCGTCGAAAGTTAACTTTTTTGCAATCTAAAAATATCCTCTTTCATTAAGTTTGTCTTATGGTAACCCTAAAGTCGTTGCCGTATATTATTTTTAAAATTCTTTAATACTGTGTACATAATGCACAGGATAAGCAATACAAAAGTATTCTGGACACTGAAAAAATGAAAGCAACTTGTTGCCGCAGACACACGCTCTGTGTGATTGACGCAAATCAACTCCTATGCACTTCCAAAAGGACACTAGAGAGCACCGAAAGACTTTCTGCTACCTCTAAAATCTGCAAATGGACCTTTCCTTCCCTTTACCCCCTTCCCCGTCTCCCCTCGTTCGGGGATCTTCCTGTGAGCTGATTGTTGTACATTGTGGTGCTGCTGCTGGCAACAGCAGTTTCATTTTGCCCTCCAAGCAATTCCATTCCCTCACACCTGTACATTCGTCTAACCCTCTCAAGTCACCGCTTCCTCAGACTTGCTTTCGTTCGCTTGCTGCTGAGTTTTCAGAGACAAGGTATAGATAACGCAACTTGCACATGGTGCTGCTGAGTTATCCATAGAATGAGACGTAATTTCAGGGTTGCCAGGTGCACTGAGATTTCGGTTGAATAGTTCGCGATTCCTACATCTTCATTTTGGACTGGAGAACGTTTTTGATTGATTGATTGATTTAGTTTATTTTGCTTCGCGTTTTGTGCCTCTTGGCTAATTTGCGAAGATGGGGATGAGTGATGAAATGATGAAATTGATGAATGGACATTCACAAACAACCAAGCCCGAGCGGGATTCGAACCCGGGACCCTTGGCGTCGTAGCGCGATGTGTTAACCGCTCGGCCACAGGGTCCAGCTGGACTGGAGAACGTATTGTCTGGAATCCGCGCAGTTGGAGAGCACTAGGATTAGATTAGTGTAACCAGGGATACGCTAGAGAAAGCTGCCGGTGGAAATTGCGTCTAATAGTGTAAGTAACCGAATTAATACGTGCAGTGCATGTACACATTCTACCGGCATATTCGAAGTATTTACGTAATACATAAAGCATTACTAGCTAACAAAGATAATTACACAATAAAGTTTAACAAGGAAGTGACATACCATGGAAACTGAATATAGCTTCAAATGAAATTGAATAAATCATTGAATAATCACAAATTCTTCTCTGCGACGAAATCGCTATCATAGGATCTGCTCATCAATAAAGACTAGGTTGTATATTATATCATCTTAAATACCTACAAGTACATGCTGAATAACGTTGAATATAAGCAAAGCAGACGAGGATGTTTTACTTTACAAAATCCTTGAAAACTTATAACACGAATAGAAAAGTTACTCAAGGCATATTTATGTAAACGTTCGTAGAATTTAAAATTATTAAAGTTATTATTTTGTTGATATTGTAATGGTGGCTATGGCATTAGATCGGTCCGACATCAATCTGTTCGGTGTAGCTATTTTTTTGCTTGACTAATACTTTCTTTTTTGCTTTTCATACATTGGATTATTGACCAAACAACGCTAATGGAATGAAGAGACCTTATATTTTCTTTGCTTTCCGCAGATTCCGTCTCTATCCCCCCCAAAAAAACTTTCTACGTATTTGAAAGGTTTCAGTTTCTATGGTTTCTTGCTCCTAGACGTTTTCAGACGTATTACTGTTTGTTAAAAAGAATATGATGGAAAAGAAGTAGAATAAGACAAGAAGGTTTACAGAAACGAAAAATTTAGACATTTACGAAGCATGGCATATTTCTCTGTAGTTTCGTGACACTGTTCTCCAAGATGCATTCTTCATGATCATCATCATCATCATCATCATCATCATCATTATTATTATTATTATTATTATTTATATTATTACTACTAGTAGTAGTATAGGTACTATACGATGCTTTGTAATATAGTAAATATACTTTTACGGAACATCGTCGTAGCGCGATGTGCTAACCACTCCGCCACTGGGGCCCGCTTTCCTTGATAAGGGAACGATGTTTAACATGCGTGATTTTTCGGACACTTTATTTAATCATTTTTTTTTGCTTAATTACTTGGACAGAATACTTATAGGAACTAGCAAATATGAATTTTCTTTGCAATCCAGTTCCATTTTTCTTTGGTGATCTTGGACCAAGGCCCAATACATAACATTTAGACAGAGAAAAAAGCATGTTACAAACAATTGGACCCAGATACCCGCCACATAAGATCCAACAAAATTTGTATGTTCATACAACAATATATACATATTTATATAGATTTTTCAGAGCCTCGACAAAAATAGCTAACTTGAATTTATTAGTTTCACAATGGATAATATTACACATGTCGACCAGATATTTTTCCAATTTCTTTAAAGTTGATAGCTTATTCCCTTCAAATTAGCGTAATCAATCAACGCCTGCATTGATCTCCAACCGGCTCCGTGGCGGAGTGGTTAATACATCGCACTACGACGCCAGGAGTCTCGGGTTCGAATCCCTGCCTCAGCATGGATGTTTGTGAGTGTCCATTCATCAATTTCATCATATCATCTTCGTAAATTAGCTAAAAGTGGCACAAGAGGCGACGTGAAATAAATTAATCAAAACATTAATCTACCTGACAGCGACCACTTGATTACAAACTAAAGAAGTTACTACTAAGACATCGGGGAGGCCTTACTACATCCGTAAAACCTTTCCATGGTCCAATATGGTTCGATTTGAAGAGAAATAATTTTGCTTGAAAATTGTCCAATGCACATGCAGATCACGCAAAAATTTTATTTCTTCAAAAAACGATAAAACCTTTCTATATGATATTCTCTGTCAATTCATCCAGATTGAATCACACTTCAAAAGTCGTGAACAGTTCTAAAGCCAGATTTCCATAAAACCTTTCTTTGGTGTAAGGTTATTCCTTGGTTTGTGCAAGCGTAGCAATCTTCCCCTCTAGACTTTTTTATATCCCAGACGATATGATATTTCCTGATCATATCTCGTCTCCTTTTATCCTCAATACGATTTCCAATCCGTCTACTGTCATGTTTCTTTCTCAAGTGGCGTCATCCCTCCCGACGTGCTACGAAGAAAAGGAGTTTTGCAAGTAGATGTTGCACAACCAAAAATATACTTTAACGAGTTTTACTTTTATCTGCATAAGTCCCGATTTTCTTTTCAAATGTATTCTTTAAAAATTATGTTTTGAATCAATCCCTTAAACATATAAAGAGTAACTACAGAAATTATCAAGAAATATCTTATCTCAACATAAGTAGAGTCCAATTTTGTCTGTAGCAGTTATCCAACATGTACGATGTTGCAGTAGTAACGTCATTGCCTTGTAATCAAGGAGTACCGGGTTCGATACCCGGCAGAGGCACATAGTGGTTCGAATCTGACTTTAAACGGTAGGTACAGTCCCGATTAGCCTTACACTGCATAAAATGGGCATAAAGTACCAACTCAATCATTCAAAGATTCTCTCAGGCTATCGAACAGATGAGCTGTAGAAAATGTTCCAAGCTTCCGAGAGCTATCGCGATTTTTCACAACTCACCTGGTCGATAGTCCGTTCATTCGCAGCCAGGAACGCTTCAAGACGTTCACCAACTCAATCAATCAATGGAAAAAATAATACAAATACTGTGTATTCCAGTAGGTATTTATTAGCTGTATACACACTGACTCACATGAAGGAATACTTCACACACATCTACTCAACATAGCCTCCCTTCAGGCATGAATCCCAGCACTTCAAGAGGTTAATCGTGCGTGTCTCATAAAAAAAATAGGGCCCTCTTGTCGAAACCGGGACCTCATAATTGCAACGAGTTCCATTCCAGATGTCATAAGTAGCTCTGAGGGACTGCATCTCCTTGGTTCTCTGAAGAAAAATTTCGCAGGACTCCGGTTTCAGTCGTATGAAGAAACAACCTACTGGAATATACAGGCATTGCAAGTTATGTTTTGCAATCATTCCTCGCATATCATTTTTATATCATGTATATATCTTGATGTATGAAGAGATAAAATACAAATAGTTCTCCGCAGTTTCAAAGCAAGAAACTCAAGCCAGATACCAGAGAGTTCTGATCCGGCCTCCATTTCGAGCTGAATTTTCTACATAGTACATGTTCTGTGTATTCCAAACAGTAAGGTAGCAGAGAAACATACATTTATGCAAAATATATTATTTTCCGCGATCTACGAGTTTAGAGCAATACGAGAAATTCGAAGAATGATTATTCCAATTATGTTGTTTTTTGCTTCAACTGCCTTTTTTGAAACGATATTAAGGGTGAAAGAATTTCAACAAGAGTTCCAATATAACTATGAACAGATATAATAAAAACTTTGACGTTGTCGAAATTCTTCGCAATATTTACTTTAAGATTTACAGTAATATAGGTAAACATTACAACAGACCTAATTATTTTAATGTTCCTATTTATCACTGTTAATTAAAAATACGAATATTATCAACTTTACAAAGGAAATGTAGTCTAAAGCCAATTCTGGATTCTTAACACTGTCAATAATTTTCTCATTACATACATTAGAAAACATACAATAATTAATTAACACAAGTACATAGGTGGTAAGATGAAACATTGTTATTGTAGTATACAGTCACAACAACAGTCACTCAGTTAGTAATGTAGTCGTCTCTATTGTCAATGATAACCTGCCAACGTGGGAGAGGAGTTCGATGCTGTGTAGAACTGCTGTGTTTTTGAGTTGAAGAAGTCAGTTAGCGAAGCTTCAAAAGCAGCTTCATCAGAAATTACTTCCCCCTGAATGTGATTAGAGAGAGAGCGGAAGAGGTTGAAATCCGTTGGCGCAAGGTCAGGGGAATAGGTAGGGTGCGGAAGAGTTTCTTAGCCGTGTTCTTCAATAACTTTTTTTGTCAATTTGGACGAATGTGGACGTGCATTATGATGGAGTAATAACACCTGATGTTCAGGTCGTTTGTCTGTAACAACAGCGACAAGTCGTGTTAGTTGTTGGATGCACACAACATAAGTGAACGTTTCGTTCCTTGGAAGCAATTCGTGGTGAAGGATTCCCTGTTTGTTCCACAAGACGCACATGATTTTTTGTGGATGGGCACTCTCTTTTGCACGGGGAGTTGCTCCTTTCTTTGGGCTCAGCCGCTCTTTCCTATATCTGATGTTCACATATATTGCAGATATCATTTTTCGTCACGAGTAACAATGTTACGATTGGTGCTTGACACGACCTAACTGGTAACTGGCAAGCAAAGACGCACATATGGTTTTTTTATCGTCACTTAACACATATGGTACCCATGCACCGAATGCAAATGCAAATGGTCCACAATGGCTGACTCCATATGTTATGCCAATTCCCGCGTTTTATGACGGGGATTCGCGTGAAGATATTGATTTAAACTATCTTCGTCAAAATCTGATGCTCTTCCTCAACGTGGATCATCCGATAAGTCTCGGTCCCCGGAACCGAGAGAACCATTTCCTTACCGTACTGTCAGCAATGGCATTACTATCTGACAAAGATATTGAGCCCTCGGTTTGCGTGCTTGTAAAATTGCACTCCGTGGGAGAAAAAGGTCAAATATACCTCATTTGAAAGCTACAAGTGTCTGCTTTTAGACAAAAGCAAGACAAAGTAATTTTAACTCTGTCTGTTTTCTATTCAGACAAAAATGTTTGCAAAAGTGTAGTTTTTTTGTGTATTATTTACATATTTTCGAATTCAATTGTGTGTAGCTTCGTGTAAAACCTTGGGAAAAATATGAATGTTTTTGTGAATGAAGCTTGTTTATGTGGAAATATATCAGCCAAATATAATGGTACTCTCAGCTGTGGAACAGCCACATTTAATGATTAATTATGATGTTGCAATCTCGGAAATGGTTAGTCCAATGGTTATGAAATGCATATCAAAATGATGGCCGTAGAATAGAAATCAAATTTACATATTTCATTCTTTCACACTGTACGAATTGAGAACAACAGAATTGAGAACAACAGAGAGAATTGTTTTTCTTGGCAACCGGTTCCCGCGCAATTCATATCGTTGCTAAGAACAAGTGAGCTTTGTTGCCAAGCGTCGCTGCTTGCTCTTTAAACTCCGCGTCCAAGCAGCTTTGACACGGTAAATGAGCTGAAACAATGCCGAAATTTTCATTTGTCACTTCTCTGTTTACATTCCTGCCATGAATTATTGCCTGAATTCCCACATAGCCATGATAATTCTTACGTGCATTCTATCCAGGTAGTCGGCCTCTCACAAGTTCGCATGTTTGTTCGTAAGTACATTATTGAGTGATGGCGGTTCTGTGAAATGATTTAACCAAGGTGTCAAGTTGACGGCGGAGTGTTGGGGGTTTTGTCAGCACAGTGAAAAAGGTATGTAAAGAAAAATTGAACAACAAAAGTTCCAATATTTTATTGGGCGAGTTTTTGCAAGATATGGTGAGAAGAAAGATACACGACTTTTATTTTAATTATCCATTATTCCTCTTGTAGTCTACAAGCATAAAAAAAGGACTGAGCTTTTGTTATAAATTTTAAGTACATTTCGATTTAGTGTAGCTATACTCGTATTTTACTTCCTGAACCAAAATGTAGGTTCATTCTATACTTCTAATAACTTTGGGTTCATTGTGGAAAATTTTAAAGCTTCTGTGATTTCCGTTATGCTATTCCTGGAATGTTTAGGAATTCAGTGGTGATTGATTTTTAATTAAGCCTTGTGCTGTGAAAGATGTGTTTTATATCTTACGTCAAGCATAGTATAGAATAGGTTAGGAATTGGGTATTAGTGTTTAACGTAGACATCTCATTACAATTCTTTTACATGCGCCGTTGACTGAGTATCGTGTAAGATACTTTTTTTTTACCTTCTATGATTAAATACCATCCTCTAAGAAGTCTCAAAGCACACAGGTTGAGATTGATCGCTCTAAGAAAAGGATTTTTATGTGTGTGTAATTAAATTTCGTGTTGAATGAAATTTAAGTTTATTTCAATAATAAATATTTCTTGTATCCTACGAATGAGTTCTAGCTGCATACGTGAATACTTTTTTTTTATTTTTAAGGAAAACATAGACATAACGATGAATTTTCATTGTAACTTTACAGTACAATATTTCTTCTGTGATAAATGTACTGCGCTACGGGTAGTTTGTTGTTTCAGTGCAAGGGAATATATTTCGGTTCTATTATTGTTAATCTCATTGCATATCACGTGAATTGCAATTAATAAACCCCAATGTAAATATCAAATCCAGGATCAATTACAACAATGAAGTAGTAACTAAGATTTTTAGTGTTAGAATTGAAATGTTTCTTGTCTTGAATTTGACGAAAACAAAAAAAATGTCCCAGTATCATATATATTTAGTAAATATATAATAAATTAAAATATTTTCCAGGAATTTCCTTTTCACAATTCAAGACAAGACAGAAAAATTTTAATTATTCCTTTTTTTAAATTATTATATTCCAATTAAAAAAGTCGATTTGCTTTCCAAGAATCGAGCTAAAACATCTATATGCGTATTAATCGATAGTTCCTCACTGTTCTAGTACGTTGTCTTCCCCCGCCAGATGGTTCTGCCTGTGCTGGGTATGTATAGTCTGTGGTTTATAAATCCTTAGAAAAGTGTTCGCACAAGTCAATAGAGAATACGCTCAGTGTCCCATCTTGTAATAGGTAATCCTTGGAATTACCTTCATCGTAAGTTAGGCGTCAAGTTTTGTGCAGTATATATTTAGTCTTAAAACTGAATACTAGGGAACTGAAAGTAAGTTTATTTTTACCCCGGAAACTACTGTAAGTGAATTATGCTAGACTTTCCGAATTTCAGAATATGAGCTTCAGAATTTATTACAGAGGAGAGGTAGGAATTCGAGGGGAATGACGGAAAACAAATATTTTTTAATTACGTTTCAAATTGTGAAAATCACAAAATACGTAAATATTGCTTATCCAATTTAGTGTCCCTATTGAATCTGTTTACATACATAAAACATTCAACTAACTATCTTGAAACTGTTTTTACTTACCGAGTTTATTATTAATAAAGTAAACAATTTTGAATATTTTGTATATTTGTACCATATTAGAGCTCCAACACACACAACGTTATGTTCAAAACTTTCCAAATAAGCGAACCACGTCGGCGAGCGCACGAGACGTGTCGCTATTTAATTCCTTTATATGAAATATCTAACTATTTCCATATGAACGATATTTACCCAGTTTATTATTATGCAAATAGACAATAATATGTTGAATATTTGTACAATATTATAGATCGTACACACACAAGCGAACTTATACACTTGTTTCCTTCCCTGCATCCAATACAACATGCACGCATCTTCAAAATCATTAAGGTCATTGAGATACCCCATCTATAACATGATTGCGCCCACAACGTGGCCGAAGGTCACGCATTCGAGCGTACGAGACGTGGCCAAAGGCCACGTTGAAAGTGCGCGAGTCTCTTCATGAGCCTCTTAACTCTCACCCCTAACACATTCTGTTACATTTCTGACCAATGCACTTCAAAATTGGAATGTAAAAACCTCACAGATTGTGTAAAAATAGTGTACCGACTGCTCTTGTTGTCACTGGGATGTACAGACCGCCCATGGACATCACTTGGTACGTGTTATAGTTGTGCTGTAACTCTAAGAGAGTGGTTGAATTGTCTTCATTCAATGCCTTCTGATGTGTCTATTATAAGGCTCTAGCAAAGAGACCACGTGACTGATTGTTATTTTTGTCGCACTGTACTGCGTGGCTATTCCTCGAAGAATAAAAGCTTATGCAATTGCCGGTTTGCCATACGCATTGAAGCCAGTACCACATAGTAAGGGATTCCAAATTTCTAAATCAATCCACCACATTTCTCGTGACCAGCAATGCTCTCCCAAATGTAAAATATATCATGTATCAAATTGATAAATACCCATTGAGACCATAGACTCATATCGAAAATTATTGCAAGCGACTCCACATCTGTCTTTCATCCATGTTTATCTGTCCTTGGTACAATATATTTTTACACCTTACAAGCCTTTATTCCTTACTGAACGTCCATGCAGAGAATTATTTTTGTGTTTAATGTTTAAAGAATTTCCATATAGATAAAGTTAATAACTAATACAAGCTTCATGACTAACGTGTTTTGTACAAAAGTTAATGACGTTCAAAGTTTCTGTCACCTGACTTTTTCAACACCCCGTAAATCTGAAAAATATGATGTGATGCAAAAGTTTTGAGACTTTCTCTAAATTTCTTGCACCGGAATTAGTAAAGAACACGTTATTTCATCCAGGATACAGAAAATAAAAATGAAATTTGTTTCCTAGTGTTACATGAATAGGATGAAAGGAGATAAATAAACTTCCATGACAACGCCTAGACTCGAACCTGCAACATCAATGGTGAACTCTTTAAGTTGAGCCTTTACCGCGTTTGACTACCGATGCGACCTGCTATAAAGCATTGGAAATTGCTTTGATATTCCTCAATTAGTGGATGAAAAGTATGCTTATTAACTTGTTTGGAAAAAAATCTATGTGAGTTAACAAACCTTTACAAAGTAATTTTCATTCCTAATTTTTCATTGCATGTGCAGATTGAGAGACTTATTTCTCAGATGATGGTGAAATATTTGTGCAAAGAAATGCAAACATATAGCTTCAGGATACAACTTTCATGACTTTAAGAGTGAAGAGGGCATTTCCTTTGAAGTAAAACCTCACTTCGCTTTATATTGTGGGTTTTTCCTCATAATAAACCTCTCTTCTTTCCGTCTGTTTATGCTCTTCTTTCTTTGTGTGTTTCTCTGCGAAAGATTTTCCCTTGAGGTCTAAAAGCCTTTCTTGTTCGATGTTCCCCCTCATTTCTACGGATAGAAGCAGCTCCTTTCAAAATTTCCGGCCAATTTAGAAATTCAGCACAAAAAATGCTTTTTCTTTGTACTCGTGGTAACCGTTTAAGATGTCTAGGTAATGGCCTTCAGATCTTTCGATATATTGGAAATTTTGAACAATGAATGACTGACGGCGGTTTTCTAGGCAGCACGATTCTTGTTGAATTTACCATGTGCAGCTTTAAGGGCTTATATAATAGCTTACAACTTGTGAAGGACTATATTTTAGTACAAAAGATATGTCAGAAGTATAATTATTAAAGACATCCATGTTAGGTATTGAGTTGCTGTGCTGTGGTTTAGTCGGCAGAGCTCCTTCCACGTAATCTAATGGCTATCCTTGTGATTACTCGGCACAAAATTCTCAACTTGGCAAGACGGAAGGAACTGCACTCTTTGCACTATTTATAATGTTAAATATAAAAAAACAAACAGATAATCTGATGGCGAGCTTAAAGCCAGGACCGAGACGCCCTCATACCTCATATATTGCTGCAAAACCTCTTCTTGGCAATCTTCGTTTACTTTTAAGGCACCTGAAAACTAGAATGCACTACCCAATGACTCAAACCACGTAACTACAAACACTTTTGAAGACACTATACGATTCACTGATTCACGAACAGAAATAAGGTAAGACCACATCGATTGAAAACTGAAATTTTCTGTGACTTATCAGCAAATATACGAGGGGAGGCTGATAAGTATTTGCCTTACCCAGAAAAAAATGAGCTAGTAGGCTGAAATTTGCAGGGTGTACTGGTCATTTCTTCAATATGTAATGGTGCAAGAATCGACTTTCTACGATTTTAACTTCCCTTTGTTTTTCAGATCCAATGTAAAAATGGCAGCACCTCCAGAAAAGCTCTCCAAAGGCGTCATCCTGTTGCACTATAATGTCTCGCCACACACTGAAGGTGAAACAGTGGCAACACTGACCTTTTTTGGCTTTCAAGTGTTGCCCCATCCAACCTATTCGCCTGACCTGGCTCCATCTGACTTCATCTGTTTCCCCATCTGAAAAAACACCTAAAAGGACAACGATTTGGGAGTGTTCAGAGGCAACTGATGCTGCAAATGAGTGGTTACACCAGCAGTCCGAAGAATTTTATTTGCAGGGACATAAGAAGCTGCAGGACAGATGTCGCAAGTGCATTGACTTCCTGGGGGAATATATAGAATAGTGTGGCAGTTACAGCTTCCTAGCTTATTTTTTCTGGGTAAGGCTCAATACTTATCAGCTTCCCCTCGTATTATCTTAAACAGAACTGAAACTAAGTAATAATATATGTATTATTATTATGTAATTTATTTGCGCAAGGAACTTTATATATTTCGTCTGTTTTCTTTTGTCTTTTATTTGTGTAATAGTGATAGCTGTTTCTTGAAGTGCCTTTTTTCTTTGTTATTTCATTCATGTATTATCTTATAATATTCCTGTGTAATAATGTACGCTGCTCATATTTCTTTGTATGGTTACGTAATAGATCAGAGTTTGCTGATCTATGTATTTGAAATGAACCTCTTCCAAGAATAAAGAATATTGAATTGAAAATTGAAAAAAAAAACTGTGAGTCTTCACAGAGAAATTCTTGTAGGCCAGGAGTCCCAGGTTCAAATCCTGGGTAATACATGAATATTTGTGTTACTGACAATGAGAAAACTAAGAACACTAGGACAATTTGAAATAAGATAATGGGTGAAAACAACAAAATTGAATAGTTGATAATGATTGAAACAGGACCGAGACAGGAGTTTTAATTCACTTGGTTCGATATTACAGGTGTAATGTTGTCCATTAATGACCATACATGGAAGCACTCTTTGTTATATCTGGTCTTTAGTGAATGTGTGCAACAACGGGGAGAGTCCTGAGATAAAGGCAGCAAGAGAATGGTTCTGATCACATCACCTTCACATACGATCGAGATTGTGTATATGTGCGTTCCTGCCTCTACATACCCTCATTTGATATCCATTGATGGCAAATTACAATGCGCAGGTGTCGGGATGAAACATACAAAACTGATGTCGAACGTTTTAATAAGATTTGGCGTTCGAAGATTAAATTACGATGGTTGGTAATAAATGGTTCGTGTACACGATAGCTTTGTGGTTATAAGTGGCGATAGTATGTGTGTGAATTAATATTATTTATTCCCAGTAGGGTCGCACCTGAGCTTGCAATTTACTTTGAGCTGCTTTTCTAATAAAAACAGTGCAAAATATGTTAAACTGTACAGTTAAGCTAATAGTATATGAATCCACAGAATAAGAAATTACAGACGCATGAACATATGAAACGAACATTGAATTGATGTTTTAAGTCCACTTTATGCACAGAAAGATTAATCGGGACTGGACCTACAGTTTAAACTGGAATCGGAACCACTATGTGCCTCACCGGGTATCTTACCCGGGACCCCTTGCGCCATCAGGGGGGCCTATATGAAATTAACAGAACTAACACAATTCAGTTTCAACTAATATAAATACGTAAACTTTTTGGCACAATAAAATCATTTACTTATTACAACAATAATACACTTTTCTTGTTTCGAAACTACTTGGAAAATGCCTCTCGTTTTAGTGAGGATCCCCGACGCAAAAATATACCATTTCAGTCTCCTGGTTTAAATCACAATGAACACTTTCGGAAAACGTGATGCATGACATCATCCACCTCCTCAAATACTCCAGGATCTGATGATAGCATTGTTGCAAAAGTGCGAATCCATTAACCAACGACAAATCAATAATTTTGTAGCGAGTTTAAGAATCCTCCCCTCTGTTTGTATTCCTGTGGCTGGCCGGCATAGAGCATATTAAATTCTTCTCAACCGACAAACTTTTTTGAACACACGTGCATTGTTAATTAAGTCCAAGGCACATATTTGATTGTTTGCGGTAAACCATGGCGGCGCCACCAGTATTCTGTGAAGGTTAAACATTTTCGTCACAGTCCTATGAGAGAGAACGGCATTTGCAACACCATATGATTTTTTTTAAACACAATTATTCTTTTAAAATCTTATATATTGCATTTTTTATAATAAGTGTAGTAATACAAAACCACATGATCTGTATCCATTCCTTGTTATTATCACAATTATTATATCAAGACGATTTCTGTAAGCAGGCCACGTGTAGGGTAAAGGAGGTCAAGAGTACGCACCTAACGTTTGAGGCCGTGTAAATAGTAAGGTAAATCACAGATACACATGAAAGTTTGTCACAATGTTTATTAACCCTTTAGTAATCATTGCTCAGAAATCAAAGAAAGTAACTGTAAAAGGAAAAACTACAGAAAAGATTTTATGAAAGGATAGCACATGCGTACTCTTGGACACATAGGCGGCTAAGAGTACTAAACAGGTCGTTCAAGAGTACGCATTAGCAATTATCACACACATATGGTCCATGTCCAATGTAATCAGAACACTGTTCATGCCACCACTCATGACACACCCCACACTGAACCCAGTCGTCAGCAAAGGACTCTCCACACCCAGCGCAGATAGTTTCGGTTTCATCTGTAGCCGCTTGTGTGTTATCTTGTTGACGTTGCACAATCTTTAATGGCTTTTTTGTTAGTTTCTGAAGGGGTTGCTGTTTCTTGGTGCTCTGCCTATCCACTAACTTATTTTTAAAAGGTGATCCCGAGAGAATTTCAGATGACCCCCCTTTCCTAGATCTGGAAGGAGTCTTCTGTGCAGGGTTTTCTATTGGTGACAGACCAACTTCCCCTGGTTGAGACACACTGGCATTCGCCGATGGAGTAGGACAAGGTTTAGTAGACGTTGACGTTGATGGTTCGTTATCTGTGGTTCTGCCAAGTCTCCCTGGAATCAAATCTGCACCACCTCCTAGGATTGGCGTAAGTGCGGTGTGAACATTAGCAGAAACATAGTCTTCTTCCGTAAAAATGTCCGGATTAAAGGGATAAATCCCCGTACAAGCAAACGCTCGTTCAGCTTTCTCCACGGTCATAACCCTACTGTAAGCTGCTCGAAATAATCCAGCAATGTCATATTGAGAAACAATCTCTCCTGGGTGATTCGCCATCCACTTTTCGACTTCTGCTGCATAGACAGTTTTAAGGGGGCCAAAGATTGCTACGTCCAACGGCTGGAGCTTGTGACTTGTATGAGGGGGTAGAGAAAGTAACGTGATAAAATTTTCTCGGCAATATAGAACTGCAGGTAGTGAACAGTGAGATGAATGGTTGTCAACTATCAGAAGCACAGGATCTTGAGCAGTGGGTTTCACATGATAGGTGAAATGTTTGAGCCACTCAGGGAACAGATCTGCAGTCATGTAACCACTGTCTGAAATCATTGAAAGTGTTCCCGTAGGAGAATTGTTAAAGAGGGCAGGGTTCAGTCTTTTCCTTGCAAATATCATGGCAGGCGGAACAGGAAAACCAATAGCACTGACGCAACCAACGATAGTGACCAATTGGCCACGCTCCCCTGCGGACACTTTGCAGACCGCTCGTTGTCCTTTTGGGCTGACGAGTTTTGGCGACTTGGGGGGCACGGTGGATATTCCTGTTTCGTCCACATTGAAGATTCTGGGAGGAGGCAGGGGTCGTTCTTCAAAACACCTGCGCAAATTGCCAAAAAAATGGTTCACATCAGTCTTGTTGAATCCCATTGCCCGACGTAAACTGCACTGTTCTGGTGTACGTAGAGATAAACCTTGTCTCTTGCAGAAATTGGTTACCCAGTCTTTACCTGCTACCTTTTTTCTTCATTAAATCTTGTGTGAACCAGATGACTTTCAGCAAACTGGTAAGCGACTTGCATCAGTTTCCTGCGCGTTAAGCCATATAATCTTGCGTTGAGGTCTGTGCAATGGGCAGCTAACTCCTTTTCCTGGGTAGTGTTGAAGACCGTTTTAAATCGACCAATGGATGATGGAACTGTTCCCTGAAATGACAAAACAAGAAAAACTCATGCACAAATGCACTTAGCACATAGGGCTAAAGTAATCTCTCCACCACACTCCAATGAATTTTAAGTGGAAAGAAACGTGTCTTGAAGACACCTCATGCTATTTGAAGTGAGCTAGCTTGTTACATTTTCGAGACATTATGCCTGATATGTTGTCCCTACAAGGTTAAGTCATGAATTACTCAAAACTACTAGGGCTAGGTAAATAATAATCTCATTTGCACTTCTGGGAATAAGAAAGTAGTAAAATGAATACTCAATTCTAAAGCATAACGTTGGCTTGCAAAGTAACTCTGCAATTCAAGGAGCCACAAAAAGTGTTCAGGCTATTGCATCATCAACCTAATAGGCTACAGAAAAAAAAGTGTGTGGCGTTGACGATGTGGGCATGCTTAAAAAAATTTTCAATTCTGAATATCAGTAGGCTTTCAGTGGAATTTGAAGGAGGTAATCGGGCTCAATGAGAGAAAAATTTACTCCATCATAAAATAATCGTATATCGTTGTGAACATTCTAGGAAATAAATAAGTAGCCTATTTAATTATAAAACGATCATTTCATTATCACACAACGAAAGTTACATTTATCGTATAGGCCTTGAGAGGACTCCATAACTGACTTTGTTATAATTGAAATTCTTATTATTGGCTGTTATTTAAGTGATGTTTAGCCTCATTAAAAATATAATTGACCGGACTCTGCAGTAAGAGCATGTGAAGGAACTGATGTCGTAAAAAGGGCTTAGATACCTGCTTCAATCTTTTCCTCAATGTGCACTCATTCACTCGCATGGTACGCGCGACTTGCCGCTTGCTTTCACCTTGGGCTACTCTTCTCTTTGCCTCCTGGAGATTTTCCTCCGTAAACTGCAATTTCCTCTCTGTCTTCTTTTTATACTTTCCCATCTTTGTTCTCTGCAATAAAAACCTTCCTTAGCCGTACATGGTATGACACGTAGACATCTTTCATACAATTTACATTTAATTTTACTCACAATTATATGTAACGATTTCATATGCACGTGTACATTAACAGGATGGCGACAGACCTGGAACACCGGGAAAAGCCAGGGAATTTCCTTTCTGCTTCTCTGTAGCCACCCTGATTAAACATTTCATACTCGTTTACCTGCAAGGTATGTACAATGCTCACCTTAGACAACCTACGTACATCTTTCATTACAAACTGTTTCCCAAGAGTACGCACGCACGGAAATGCGAACTCTTGCCCTCCACCTACACTACTTCTCATTTCAATCACCAGAGGGGTGCACTGCTTAGACAGAAACAGGTCTGCCTCACCTTTGCATTGTCTAATAAGGCATGTTCTTCGTATTACATGCACTTCGTGAATTTGCCATACTTACATGGTCATATTCCTTACGTTTAACATGCGAAATTTTATAACGAAAAGCAAAAAAATGTTCACTTACCTATCATACGTAGACAAAATGCGGGAGCAAGAATATCTGTGGTGCTGCTGCACTAGACTTTCCCAGCGACTAGCGTGGTGGAAGAATTATCTCGATCAGTGCTACCAACCTTTGGGAAAAACCAATAGTACTCTTAGCCGCCGCGTACCCTTACCCTCCTTTACCATAAAGCATGAGAGAGTAGTTTTGGTGTCAAGTGGAAAAACTTGACTTCAGATTTGAATAAAATGATTGATTTATTGATTGATTTAGTTTATTTTACTTCGCGTTTTGTGCTTCTTGGATAATTTCCAAAGATGGGGATGAGTGATGAAATGATGAAATTGATGAATGGACATTCACAAACAACCAAGCCCGAGCGGGATTCGAAACCGGGGCCCTTGGCGTCGCAGCGCGATGTGCTAACCACTTGGCCACAGGGTCCGGCTTGAATAAAATGTTTTGACTGGTTGTGAAAGCTTATGTTATGTACATTTCAGATCCGATTGATGCCACTCTGTCAACCTTGAGCAATTTGAGTAACCTATATCTCAGTAACCAATGGTTCTAAACAGCAAATGTTTTATTAGTCTTGATCCTCAGTAGATGGACTATGAAAAAGATTCTGTAGTTTTTCGCTAATGTCAGTAGTTTTACTGTAATTTAAAAAATATTCCTTAAAATATATAATTTTTCTAGCACATTTTGAAGTTTTTGCCTTGTAACTTTTGAATAAATTAAATGACATTAAATTGTTTTGAATAAAAGTGGTAGCCCAATTCATAACCTTTACAACAATATAAGACTTTATGCATTTGAATTAAAAATACGCTATAAAATGTGTCCCAAAATGGAGGATAGTGCCAAAAACGTGCATCTTTATCACAGGTCGGAGTCCCAAGTCATTGACTTTTTGATAAAAGCAAGAGACTTGGTAGGATCAATTGTTCTATCATTAAAGATATTTTCAGTCAAGTAGCCAATCGATACCTACACTCCGACGGCAGTCATCTTGAAAAAAATCCGATATATTGGATATTTTTTTTAAAAATTTGATATATCTCTGGAACGGTGTCCCCTATCAACGTCCGGTTTTCTCAGAAATGTTCCAAATAGTGAAAACCTTCATAGTAAATCAATAAATATATTTTGGAAAAATAAGAAATATAACTTTTTAAAGAAACTACAAAACATTTTATGAGAATAACTGCGAGTTGAACGTCTTAATTTTTCTAGAACCAAAAATGGTATTTTCTATTTTGTAAGAATACGAAGTGTTTGTTAGAAGTCTTTAGATGAACTGAACCCCTATATTTTTCATTTATAAATTTAACTTAAATAATATTTTAAGAGAAATACAATTTAGAAAAAAGCCAACATAATTTTTGAAAAAAGGACTCATTGAAATTCATACAGCATTGTTGTATTATTTGAAAAAAAAAAACGTTTTTATAATTCATGATACAAAATTTGTGAAAATTGTCTACCGAATTATTTTGATACGAATCGTTCTTTGGATCTTTTCCTTCTTTGATCAGGTCTTCATATCCTTCCCACTTCGATAATGTATGTCCACATGAGACATCCCTGATCTTAAATTACAATTTGGAGGAAACTCTTTGACATAGATCCTTGCTGTTTGTGGCATTATGTCAAGCAACCCCAAAACATTTTTTTAGAATTTAGTGCACTACTTCGTGGGCTCCTTTCGTAACCCTCAAAATGTCTAGCTGAAACTCGATCTCAACTCATGTGCACACTAGCATGTCAGGGGTGATGGAGTTTATGGCATTTTGAATTATCCTGCGGGGATTCGAAACTCACATACAGGTGAAGTGTAGACCGTATTTTACATAACCCCACAAAAATATGGTGGATGAGCGTAGTAGCTACCTGGTTGGTCAACCGTGTCCTATACATCACTGTTGGAACATTCTGTCCAGAAACTCACGAACATCCAAACTCCAATGCGGTGGTGCACCATCCTGCTGGAAGATCACATTTGGAGACAGAGGAAGAAGCTGAGGGACAGCAAATTGCTCAAGCATGTCCACATAACAGTTCCCGGTTACTGTTTGCTCGATGAAGAAAAATGGTCTAACAATTCTGTCTTTCGTCCGTGGACACCACACATTCACCTTTTTGCTTTTCCTGACATGTTTCCGAACACTATTGGGTGTGGGTAGTTTGAGCTTTGTTCGATTCGTTTCAGTATCGTAATAGCAAATTGCTTGTTGTGGTCTGTCTTGTGGCATCAGGGCCTGAAAAATCTTCAATTTATATGTAAAGGGTGTTGCAAAACATTTTCAACAACGCTTGGGTGCTGGTAGACGTCATGAAAACAAGTAACTTTTCCTAATAAACTTTACCTTGAAAGCGCTTAGTTTCTTCGCTACAAGCGCTTAAAATATATCCTGTCTGTATGCTTTGCCACTAGCGTCACTTGGCAGTCTTACCTGAGCAAAATACAAGAGAATGATGATACTTGGGATGTTGTAACAAGTATTTACAGTACTTACAAACTTACCAATGCAAGGGGTTTCCATAAAATTAGGACTGAAATTCAAGAGTGTTCATTCTAAAAGAGTCTTCATGGATTTTCGACTGTCATGCAATATCAATAATCGCAAGAAAGGCTTCCGACAGATGGTGAAATCGACGAATGAAGAACAAGTGCTCTTCGCCTCGTTTCGAAACACGCAGACTGTAACAATTTATTTGGAAATTATCCTTAGGGAATATGTATTTCTAATCGAGTCCGTCACATATAACGGGATCAAATCCCTTACATAACACAACATAATGTTAGTACCTATTGCAATAATAAAAAAAACCACGTCATTTAAAGACAAATTAAATCATAATAATATAAATTAAAGGATCAACTCCTCATTATGAAAAGTCCCACAGCACGTTACGACGCCAGGGGCCCAGGGTTCGAATCTCGGCCTGCGCATGGATGTTCTTTGCGAGTCGTCTTCATCAATTTCATCAAATTATCACTCATCCTCATCTTCGCGATTAGCCAAAAGTAGCAAAAATGCGAATAATAATAAACCAAATCAATCGATCGATCAATGAATGAATCCTTATTAGGAAGTAATACCAAATTATCCATACTTACGTCTAGCTCCGAGCTGTATAGGAATGCACAATGAGAAAATAAAAAATAACATAAACCCTTACAAAGGAATATTCTCGAGCCGCCAAAGTTACTGATTACATTTAGATGATCGGAACACGATCTCGCTACAGAAGGTTTCGGATTCGAGTTCCTGTCTGGACAAAGTTTTCACTGGGTTATTCATCGTTATGGTTGCGACTTGCCTAGAAAGCAAAAAGAGAGATTAAGTAAAATGGGAAAAATAGAAATACACACGGATTATGTTATAAACTGATCCGGGTATCAGAAGCATGTTTTGGGTACCTTCGGAAAATGTCAGCCTTCACTACAACGTATAATGAAAAATATGGACAATTTATGAAGTGTTCTCGGTTTTCCTTTGCTTAACAAACTTTCTCGTTGGACGATAAAAGAATCAGCTACAAAAACACAAAATAAGGAAACTAATTCTCACATGAAAATGCAGTATGAATTACGAAAATCTCTGTTTATGAACCAACGTCTTTCGATATCGTGAAGTCTTGAATAAAGTTGCATACACAGGCACCAAACTCGCTGTAAAAGTTTTCCATAAAAAATCTTGAAAAAACGTCATTAACAGAGAATTTGAGATGACCCAGTGTGCCTAGATAGATAGACAGAGAGCGAGCGAGAGACTTGTTGTAACACAGATTTTAATTCGCATGTTCCAATGGAATTGATACTACAGTATTGAAAAAAAATCCTTCAAACCTTCCTTTGTAATGCCAAATAATTTTACTCACATGCAGTATCAGTTTGTCACAGAAGTTTATAGGCAGTACGTGTTCAGTGAATCCTTCTTGCCACTGTTTTCCACAATACCTATCGTACGTTGGTTATTTTATGACCTTGTCCTCATAACGCTTTGTTTGTGTTTCTTATGAGGAGCTGTAGATACAAATCCCGAGGTTTCTTAATACCGTACGATTTATTCCCGTTACGCCGAAATCTGTTTATCTGAATACGCAAAAAGAGTTTACTTGTATGTGAATAAGATGTTTCGTTCAACACAATAATGCCAATTTAGTTTTCTTTAAATACATTATCTTAGAACATCACCATAGAATTAGTTCTTAATAAGGAGTTGATCACTTTGTTAGTTTTATTGTGTATTAATTTGTCTTTAAACGACGTGTTTTTGTTTTATATTATTGCAAGAGCCCTTAACATTATTACTATATGAGAGACTCTTTTAGAAATTAAGATACATATTGCCAAAGACTAATTTCCAAAGAAATTGTTACAGTCTGCGTGTTCGATACAAGATGGAGAGCATTTGTTCTTCATTCGTCGATTTCATCATCTGTCGGAAGCCTCTCTTGCGATTATTGATATTGCATGACAGTTGAAAATCCATGGAGACTTTTTAGATTGAATACTCTTGAATTTCAGTCCTAATTTATTGGAAAACCCCTTACCTTGGTAAGTTTGTAAGTACTGTACATACTACTTACAACACTTCTTCACATCCACGTTTTATCCAAAAACGATAAGTTATTCAATATATTTGTATCGGAACAAGCGATAAATATCGTGTAAATTATTTTAGAATAAATATAGTTTAAAATCACTTGGCAGTAGATAATACTGGTCGACAATTTGAGAACACAGTTTAGATGCTTTCAAATCAATGGGTGTTTCTGGAAGTATTTTGAATGCTGACCACGGAAAGGACAACAATTTCTACCTATCACGTTAGGATTCTCCCTTAGATCAAAATATTTATCTGCGTCACTACGTTCAAGCAACCGACCATATTACAGTATAACGTTGAGTATTGGAGATTTTGTGAAGGGAATTTTCATGAGGGATTTGGAATGTAAAACTACGTAATCAAAGTCCATACAATTTTCATGCTCATGTGTCATGTGAAGGTGCATACAATTTTACTTGCATTTATGATTCATAATTGGAGGATTTTTATTGTAGAAAATCAATACTTTAACACCATCAAAGCAGAGCCATCTCTTGAGGAAATAATGGAACAACACATTTTATTGTGAAATTGTGAAAAAGTCTGACGTGATGGGAAAAATGGATTTAATTTTTGGAATCAGCATGCTACAATTATTCAGACAACAGTCATCTACGAGACATCGAAACCCATATCGACCAGTGTAATGTTCAATTAACATTACATGCTAATATTAACTATAACATAACAAAATATCATGTCTCAGTCTGAAATATCAAAGTGTGGTATGATTTCAAAAATAAATAATATACCACTGGTGCTTAAGCCCCTGCATCAGACAAACAACAATATGTCCCTAAATTGTTTTATGAAGAAATATAGAATTAATGTGGATTTTGATTCGATTACATTTGATACCACAAAAGTGTTTTATTTTAAATTTTCTGCACTGGATTATGATAGGGAATATTAAGCTAGTTCATAGACACGTCACGGAATTCTAAATACTTGAAGGTTAGTCCAAGGGTAATTATGGAAATGAAGCAGCACTTTTCTTAAAGTGGTAACAAATTTTTTTCATGTTTCATAATTGCTTCTGTTAACAACGGGCGGATGTGTGGGAAATAACCACAGCGAAGACAGGGTTTTCCAAAGCAACGTCATGAATTGCAAAAACAGGGACGCTGCCTAAGTGAGGAAGTTCAAATGCCCTAGGACTGAAGGGTCCTCTCGCAAGTGAAAGCAAAACATAACGCTCACAAACCCCTGCAGTCTTAATTAGTATTCCTTTGGTGAGGGCCGGCCATGGCGATCTGCATCCTTGGTCGCAGGAGTTTCTCTGGCCTCTCTCGTTTGCCATCCTTGGCATCCATCCCGCATATTCATCCCAAGGTTTCAATACAGAGTGTTCCAACACTAAGCTTTATAATTTCAGGAATGTATTCCTCACACGAGGAACAATGAAAAAAAAAACACACCGGGAAATGCTTTGTTTCCGAGTTATAGGCTTTCGCAGCACGTACTAACTTGAATGCCTCTCACAGATGGTCTATGACACTGAGTTCTTCACAGTACCCTAGAGGAGATACAACAATAAGGGGGGAACCCCCGAATGTTACCAAACCTCCACCCGTATGCATTCGAGGGCATACGCTTTGTCCCAGTGCCTCTGTGAATAAACTGGGACGTCTTTTGCTCGAATTACGGTTCCTTCGTTATTGTTTTGCTCTACCACTTTATTAAATTTCCCATTACAATATTTGAAAATATACAAGAAAATAGCATTACTACATACATGAAATGATTACATAAAATAGTGTATGGACACAGTATTACAGTACACAATTATTTCTTCGTGAGATGGAGATTCTGTATGAAAGTGTTTGCAGTTTATATTGTAGTTTGGTATGGCTGTAAGTACCGGATTCTGTGGTAACAGAATCAAAGAAATTGAGGATTTGTATGGCTCGAGTGCTCTATTTAACATAGTTGGTTTTTAAAGGTATGATTAGGCTCCTGGACCAGCCACCGAGAGAGGGTGAGTTGATGGTTGAAGACCATTTTAGTTTGTATTGTTTCGTCGTTTGTTCCACCCCAGAGGCTAGGTGTTCCGCCCTCGGTGTACCGTCCCGTTTCCTTCAGGAGGAAGTGGACAAGGTATAGAGCACTCGAGTTCCATCACTATAGTGGAGCATTGAAATTTGTAGTGAGAAAAAAGAGAAGTTGTAGATAAAAGAAAAGATCGTCGCCATGTTTGTGTATGTGTAGGCCGAAATGTGTGCACTTCAGCTAATTCATGGCGACGTGTATGATTACAATGAGATAACTAGTAAATGTAAAGTAAAATAACTTTTAATAAAATATTAATGAAAATAACAATGATAATACGAAAATAAGATAATATATTACCCTAGAGGAGATGTTCAAAATCTTCACCTCCTGGCTCAAGACAGACCACAATTAACTGCATCGAAGGTTCCCTGGTGGTAGATCTGTAGAGGCGGGCCAATTGCCTGGCCTCCCCACTCACCTTATTTAAACCTTTTGGATTTCTACTTGTGGCTCCCTTTAAAAGCACTGGTGGTAGATGTGGACGCTCTCCGCAATCGAATTGTAGCAGGTTGTACAATAAACGGTCGTTTTACCAGATTCACGTTTGAAATGCAATAATTTGGTTCACCACTTTCACAGGGCAAAAAATGGGAAGTTTTGCACATGTATACTTACCAACCAGTTTTCCAGATCTCATTTCCTTAATAATCAGCGAAAGTAGTTTATTTCCTATTTATTCATTGAAACACAAAGAAACAAATAAAAATACCCGGCATCTATCGATCCTTATTAACAAATTTACTGTTTACATTTTTAATTTTATTTTTCATAGTGTTTGTATAAATATCTCTACCCTATAACAGTACTTCATTTCAATACGTGTTTCATCTTCTAGTTTAATATAAGAAAGATGTCAAAATTGTCTTTTTTCTACTTTTTTTCAATTGGTTCGATACCCGGTAAAGGCACATAGTGGTTCGGATGCCACTTTAAACTGTAGGTCCGGTCCCGATTAGCATTGCTATGCATAAAGTGGACTTAAAACACCAAATCAATGAATCATTTTTTTTTTCAAATTCTGTGTCACGATCGAGTTGGTTGTTTCAAGTTGTAAGTTCTTCGTATTTTCAGTTCTTACTGCGGGCGCTCTACAAGCTGGCAAGGGAAGTGGAGACCCGGGAAGCGAGCAATCCAGCACGATACGAAACGCAGCAACCTGCAGAATGGGGTGCACGTAGTACTTATCCCCGCCCCCACGTCGTATCTCTCTGCGCCACCGCTGTTGTCTGGTTAGTCTGGAGCGTACTCCCCTTTCCCCACTTCCCTTGCCAGCATATAGGCCGCCTGCCGTAAGAGTAAACACGATCTATAGTTGTCCATAACAGTTTATATGAGTATAGTATATAAGGCATAACGTTATATCTCTTGAGGAAGTAATTTAATCGAAAATGTCATAATTGAAGTGAAATTCAAAAGGCCACACAGTTTTTGTGGTACCCTGTAGGGATAATTTTTGCTCCTGGGATCATCTTAAATCCCCTCTACCGCAAGAATGAGAATTTAGGCTACACACGAATATCCACTGAGCACACTTGTTCTTGATAAACATGTAATGGCAAATAGCAATGGAAATAATGGTTGGAACAGGTCATGAAATTAGTGCCTCGGGCGACGTGACTTTTGGTGTTTCCAGGGATTTTGTGATTTGGTTGCACATCCAAGTGTGAAATAGTATATATCGTTTTAAAGGTTAAGCTTTCGGGACGCGCACTGTTGTCAATTAAACAACAGTATTTTGTCTCTGAAAAAGGCATTTGGTATCGTTGAAATGTGTCGCCCGTGTGTATTCTTTTCCTTGACTCTCCTCTACCACTTCCATCAGTTGAAGTAATTCCCCTAACGGTTTGTCAGTGGCAAATAAGGCTTCTAACAATGAGCGTCAGTGAATGTTGCACTTTTTACAACACGCGCCAGTAGTAATGCACCCCCTTTCAGTCCGATAAATCAATTGATTGGAAAAGATCGATCAAAGATCAATTGATGACGCAGCAGTTTTTTTTTTCCCGTCTCCAAATGGGCGGGGCTTATTTTGTAAAGATGATTGTGATTGGTTGTGACGTCATAAATGGGCGGGTTTAATTTTGTGAGGAGCGTTTTGATTGGTTGGAGGAGGGAATTCGGGTTTTTCCCGAAACGGTTTGTGGGTAGTTTCCGGTGTCTGAAAACAGATGGCGTTGATGAGTCAGAAATTTTGGTCGGGAGTTTCCGGTGTCTGAAAACAGATGGCGTTGATGAGTCAGAAATTCTAGGAATTTGAGTACGTGTTTCTTTTGTTTGAAGAGAGATGGCGTTGATGAATCATTCCGGGGAGGATGGGTTTTTTCGCGGGTGTTGATGAGTTTGAAATTCCAGGAGTCACGTGACTGTTTGTGACGTCACAAAACGGATGTCACGTGACCAGATTATATTATTAAATTATTATTAATTTAAATATTAGTATTATTATTATTATGAATTGTTTTAATTTCTGTGACGCCATTTTGTTTTTGTTAAGTTATTTTGGTGTGTGACGTCATATATAAATTGGAGAACGTGTTTCCGGTGTTTGAAAACAGACGGCGTTGATGAGTCTGAAATTCTAGGATTATTATTATTATTATTATTATTATGAATTGTTTTAATTTCTGTGACGCCATTTTGTTTTTGTTATGTTATTTTGGTGTGTGACGTCATATATAAATTGGAGTACGTGTTTCCGGTGTTTGAAAACAGATGGCGTTGATGAGTCTGAAATTCTCGGATTATTATTATTAGTAGTATTATTATGAAATGTTTTAATTTCTGTGACGCCATTTTGGTTTTGTTACGCTATTTTGGCGTGTGACGTCATATATAAATTGGAGAACGTGTTTCCGGTGTTTGAAAACAGACGGCGTTGATGAGTCTGAAATTCTAGGATTATTATTATTATTATTATTATTATTATGAATTGTTTTAATTTCTGTGACGCCATTTTGTTTTTGTTATGTTATTTTGGTGTGTGACGTCATATATAAATTGGAGTACGTGTTTCCGGTGTTTAAAAACAGATGGCGTTGATGAGTCTGAAATTCTCGGAAGTGGGTACGTGTATCCGGTGTTTGAGGAGAGATGGCCGTGATGAGTCATTCTGGGAAATTCCCCAGTTTTCGTCCTGTAGTCAAAATGTAAGAATTAAAACGCTTTTCAGGCTCTGAAAAGTATAATAATTCAACATTTTCCTGCAGATCATCTCTGGTTTGCTTTGGGGAGAAAATGAGTTTCAAAAGAGTATTAGCATTGAACGTGAATTTTTCGAAAAAACAGTTTTCGTCCTATAGTCGAAATGTAAGAATTAAAACGCGAAGCCGCTTTTGGAGTTCTTATTTCGTCGAATAAAATGTAGCATAATACTCATGGACCCCGTGTACATGGTGTTTATAAAATGAAAAAAACTATTGGTAGTATGATTTGTAAATAAAGTAAAATGTGTAAAATGTTCTGAATTTTCAAGCTCTTATTTCGCCGAATAAAATACAGCATAATACTTATAGAGCCCGCTGTACATGGTGTTCTTAAAATGAAAACAAATACCGGTAGTATGTATTGTAAATTGAGTAAAAGGTGTAAGTTTTTTCTGAATTTTGAAACACTTATTTCGTCGAATAAAATACAGCATAATACTTATGGAGCCCACTGTACATGGTGTTCTTAAAATGAGCACAAATATGGGTAGTATGTATTGTAAATTGATTAAAATGAATAGTTTTTCTGAATTTTGAAGCTCTTATTTCGTCGAAGAAAATACAGCAAAATACTTACGGAGCCCACTGTACATGGTGTTCTTAAAATGAAAACAAATATTGGTGGTATGTATTGTAAATAGAGTGAAATGTGTAAGCCTTGTCCAAGTAATAAATAGAGCGGTGTTTACATACAAAAGTAATATTATTATTGCGTTGCACTATACTATGAATAGTGTAAGAAATAATGCTGATTTAGAAGCCGCTTTTAATTTTGAAGCTCTTATTTCGGCGAATAAAATACAGCATAATACTTACGGAGCCCACTGTACATGGTGTTCTTAAAATGAAAACAAATATTGGTAGTATGTATTGTAAATAGAGTAAAATGTGTAAGTCGTGTCCAAGTAATAAATACAGCGGTGTGTACATACAAAAGTAATGTTATTATTATTGCGTTGCACTATACTATGAATATTATAAGAAAGAATGCTGATTTAGAAGCCGCTTTTAATTTTGGGGTTCTTATTTCGTCGAATAAAATGCAGCATAATACTATGGACCCCACTGTACATGGTGTTTTTAAAATGAAAATAACTATTGGTAGTATGAATTGTAAACGATGATGATTCTGGTAACTTCACAATTCGCTAATCTTTTATATACCACCCTTAGGATCTACGTCATCGATACACATTGCTCGCATCCGTTCCCGCAAAGCGTCCAACGCCCACGTGCCTCTCCTATCTTCTTCCTGTCCTGGTACACTATACACAGTCACGTCTTCCGCGAAACCTACTCTTTTTGCTCTGTTTATTTTCTTTACATCTAGACTCTCCGACTCCTTTTTCTCTTTTTGCTGTTCTTCCTCCATTATATGCTAGCAGACTTTTATTCTTTTTTTCTTTAACAGTATGATGATGTCATAACCTCTTCTTTATCATCAGACACATTACCATTCCACCCATCCCAACAAACACGCCACACATATCACTCACCAATTCCAAGAATTGTAGCTATACACTCACACACCATCTGCTCTCATCCATTAACACCCGGGAAAACCTATCACCACACGGACAAAGACATCACACCAAAGCCGTTCGTAACAAACACCATTTGTTCTTGTCCATTAACAGTCTGCAACCCTTGGCTCCATTCCAAGGTCAAGGGTCAAGAAGTATATATTACATACGTATATATATATTTATAGAACATACTTTTTTCCGCAAAGTATATAACCGATATTATAATATGCACCCTTATTAGTGGAGAATTCAGTGCATAAAACGGATTTTCAACATCAGTTCAATCCGGCACCCGGTAGATCGGACACTTTATACCATGCCCTCGTACATTTCTGTACAGATCAGTCTCGGGGCATAAAACGGATTTCGAATACCAGTTGAACCCGATTGAGTAAAATGTGTAAAATGTTCTGAATTTTCAAGCTCTTATTTCGCCGAATAAAATACAGCATAATACTTTTTGAGCCCGCTGTACCTGGTGTTCTTAAAAGGAGAACAAATAAGGGTAATATGTATTGTAAATTGAGCAGAATGTGTAAGTTTTTCAGAATTTTGAAGTTCTTATCTCGTCGACTAAAATACAGCAAAATACTTATGGAGCCCACTGTACATGGTGCTCTTAAAATGAAAACAAATATTGGTAGTATGTATTGTAACTTAAGTAAAATGTGTAAGTGTTTCTGAATTTTAAAGTTCTTATTTCGTCGAAGAAAATACAGCAAAATATTTATGAAGCCCACTGTACATGGTGTTCTTAAAAAGAAAACAAATATGGGTAATATGTATTGTAAATTGAGCAGAATGTGTAAGTTTTTCAGAATTTTGAAGTTCTTATTTCGTTGAATAAAATACAGCAAAATACTTATGTGGCCCGCTGTACATGGTGTTCTTAAAATGAAAACAAATATTGGTAGTATGTATTGCAAATAGAGTTAAATGTGTAAGTCGGGTCCAAGTAATAAATAGAGCGGTGTTTACAGACAAAAGTAATGTTATTATTATTGCGTTGCACTATACTTAGCAAATTCTTTCCCTCCATCTTTGCAATGTATTGTACTGATAAAGACATTACAGAAGAATAAAATCTCTGCAGTGATGGTCGGAACATATCTTTCGTCGAAGAAAATACAGCAAAATATTTATGAAGCCCACTGTACATGGTGTTCTTAAAAAGAAAACAAATATGGGTAATATGTATTGTAAATTGAGCAGAATGTGTAAGTTTTTCAGAATTTTGAAGTTCTTATTTCGTCGAATAAAATACAGCAAAATACTTATGGAGCCCGCTGTACATGGTGTTCTTAAAATGAAAACAAATATTGGTAGTATGTATTGCAAATAGAGTTAAATGTGTAAGTCGGGTCCAAGTAATAAATAAAGCGGTGTTTACAGACAAAAGTAATGTTATTATTATTGCGTTGCACTATACTTAGCAAATTCTTTCCCTCCATCTTTGCAATGTATTGTACTGATAAAGACATTACAGAAGAATAAAAACTCTGCAGTGATGGTCGGAACATATCTTTCGTCGAAGAAAATACAGCAAAATATTTATGAAGCCCACTGTACATGGTGTTCTTAAAAAGAAAACAAATATGGGTAATATGTATTGTAAATTGAGCAGAATGTGTAAGTTTTTCAGAATTTTGAAGTTCTTATTTCGTCGAATAAAATACAGCAAAATACTTATGGAGCCCGCTGTACATGGTGTTTTTAAAATGAAAACAAATATTGGTAGTATGTATTGCAAATAGAGTTAAATGTGTAAGTCGGGTCCAAGTAATAAATAGAGCGGTGTTTACAGACAAAAGTAATGTTATTATTATTGCGTTGCACTATACTTAGCAAATTCTTTCCCTCCATCTTTGCAATGTATTGTACTGATAAAGACATTACAGAAGAACAAAAACTCTGCAGTGATGGTCGGAACATATCTTTCGTCGAAGAAAATACAGCAAAATATTTATGAAGCCCACTGTACATGGTGTTCTTAAAAAGAAAACAAATATGGGTAATATGTATTGTAAATTGAGCAGAATGTGTAAGTTTTTCAGAATTTTGGGGTTCTTATTTCGTCGAATAAAATACAGCAAAATACTTATGGAGCCCGCTGTACATGGTGTTTTTAAAATTAAAATAACTATTGGTAGTATGATTTGTAAACGATGATGATTCTGGTAACTTCACAATTCGCTAATCCTTTATATACCACTCTTCCGATCTACGTCATCGATACACATTGCTCGCATCCGTTCCCGCAAAGCGTCTAATGCCCACGTGCCTCTCCTATCTTCTTCCTGCCCTGGTACACTATACACAGTCACGTCTTCCGCGAAACCTACTCTTTTTGCTCTGTTTATTTTCTTTACATCTAGACTCTCCGACTCCTTTTTCTCTTTTTGCTGTTCTTCCTCCATTATATGCTAGCAGACTTTTATTTTCCTTTTCTTTAACAGTATGATGATGTCATAACCGCTTCTTAATCATCAGACACATTACCATTCCACCCATCCCAACAAACACGCCACACATATCACTCACTAATTCCGAGAATTGTAGCTATACAAGTGACGGATTGAACCGATATTGCAAATCTGTTTTATGCACTACGGCTAATCGAAACATACATATATGAGGGCGTGGTAGAAAATGTGGTATTTTCTTGAAGGTCCGATCGAATGACAGATTGAACGGATGTTTCAAATTTGTTTTATGCACAGAGACTAATCGGAACAGAAATATAGGAGGGCATTGTAAAAATGTGATAGTTTTGAGGGGCCGACCGAATAACGGATTGAACTGTTGTAACAAATCCGTTTTACACACCGAGGCTAAATGTAACAGAAATATACGAGGACATGGTAGAAAATGTGGTACCTTCTAGAGTTATTTTGACCGTAGGCCCCTTCCATATACTCTATGGAAAGGTCTTGATGTGAAGATTCCGAATCTACAATTGCCTTCACGCTAGTTCAATTAGGACCGGCTGGACAGCCCTTTTCCGGACAGGTTTTTCAACTTTTCAAATTTACCTACAACAACTAGCTGACAATAAACATCACCCACGATTATTATGTAATATTATACAATTAATTGTCATCTCAGCTCGTCATGACAATGGGGGCCGCCATCTTGGCCGCCATGTTGGTTTTTGTTATTTTGACCGTAGACCACCGTCCATATACTCTATGGATAGGTCTTGACGTACAGATTCCGAATCTACAATTGCCGTTACTCTAGTTCAATTAGGACCGGCTGGAGAGCCCTTTAAAATTTTCCGGACAGGTTTTTCAACTTTTCAAATTTACCTACAACAACTAGCTGACAATAAACATCACCCACGATTACTATGTAATATTATACAATTAATTGTCATCTCAGCTCGTTATGACAATGGGGGCCGCCATCTTGGCCGCCATCTTGGTTTTTGTTATTTTTACCGTAGACCACCGTCCATATACTCTATGTAAAGGTCTTGACGTACAGATTCCGAATCTACAATTGCCTTTCACTCTAGTTCAATTAGGGCCGGCTGGACAGCCCTTTAAAGTTTTCCGGACAGGTTTTTCAACTTTTCAAATTTACCTACAACAACGAGCTGACAATAAACATCACCCACGATTACTATGTAATATTATACAATTAATTGTCATCTCAGCTCGTTATGACAATGGGGGCCGCCATCTTGGCCGCCATCTTGGTTTTTGTTATTTTTACCGTAGACCACCGTCCATATACTCTATGTAAAGGTCTTGACGTACAGATTCCGAATCTACAATTGCCTTTCACTCTAGTTCAATTAGGGCCGGCTGGACAGCCCTTTAAAGTTTTCCGGACAGGTTTTTCAACTTTTCAAATTTACCTACAACAACGAGCTGACAATAAACATCACCCACGATTACTATGTAATATTATACAATTAATTGTCATCTCAGCTCGTTATGGCAATGGGGGCCGCCATCTTGGCCGCCATCTTGGTTTTTGTTATTTTTACCATAGACCACCGTCCATATACTCTATGGAAAGTCTTGACGTACAGATTCCGAATCTACAATTGCCTTTCACTCTAGTTCAATTAGGGCCGGCTGGAGAGCCCTCTAAAATTTTCCGGACAGGTTTTTCAACTTTTCAAATTTACCTATCTTATGCCTCTCAAAACACTGCTTCGATAAAAGTTGGAAACAACCGCCTACGCACCTAAAACATTCGCTTTCTCTTATCGCCTCGAACGCGTTTCGAGAGGCCTAAGATACAAGCGATTAGCGCTGTTGGGTGTCACCATCGGGTATCGAAGAAGGGACCACCTTGATCATAACGTGACGAAAGTAACATTACCTATACTTATGTTCTTACCACTATTCGCCTCCCCGATTGCGTAGTGGCAACAGCTTCGTCGTCTTGTAATAAAAGGGTCCCGGTTTTGATACCCGGTGGAAGCACATAGTGGTTCGGATCCCACTTTAAACTGTAAGTCCAGTCCCAATTAGCCTTACTGTGCATAAAGTGGACTTAAAACACCAAGTCAATCAATCTTTACCACTATTCCTTTACCTTCGCGATAATATAAAAGTGGTAAAACATAGATCACATGACATCACAAACTATACCTTATCTAAAAATTCATATGCGTCCTTTTGCAATTTCTTTCCCAGTATGGCGTGCCAATACTCCATATTTCACCAAATATCACTTAAGTGATAACAAATCCGTCTTGACACATTTTTCAATTACCAATCATCCGATTTGTAACAATATATCACATGACGTGTAGAAACTGTTCAATTTCCAAAAACATAATTCGCCCTGGAACATTTTCGGATAATAATTCATGCTCAATATTATAAAAAGTTTGTTCTCTGATCAAATTCAACACACGCCCATTTCTTACGTCCATTCATTCCCAACTGTTTTCCCTATTCACTATTAAGTCCTCCAGATTGTTCCATCGGTTTTTCATATCAAGGTACGAAAAATACATATAAGGGGAATATAAGGTGTCCGTAGGCGAATGTCATCGAGTATCGAACCAGGGATCCCTTTAATATTTTCAAACTTGTAGTCAAAAGTCAGTTTACTGTTCGGTTTTCTGCTAATCAAAGGTTTTGTGTTGTGTTCAATCGCTTTATCGCAGATCTGTGTGAATCGAATGGAAAAGAAAACGCAAAAGTTCAGTAAAAAATAAAATCTCTTTCATTCTCAACATTTTCCCACTACCACCATTGGCACGTACCTTCACATTTCAATCTGATAGCACATTCCTTACACAATATAAACATTTAAAAGTTTGATGAAATTGATGAATGGACATTCACAAACAACCATGCCCGACCGGGATTCGAACCCGGGACCCTTGGCGTCGCAGCCCGATGTGCTAACCACTCGGCCAGCCTCAGTGCATAAAGTTAATTCACTTTCTTTATTTACTATACAAAATACACACATTCACACATCGAACACTCCATATTTACGGCATGCAGTTTCCAGTTCGGTGGAACGAATTATTTTGTCTATCAGATCCTCTACTTTTCTATTATGTTCGCGCCATGAATCACCCCAACGGTACCTACCAGAGAAGCGACTTTCTTCCAGAAAATCCAACTCGTCGTTAAGCATGGGGCTAAAATTAGCAAAGTCTGCAATCTCCTTCACTCTGCACCCATACGTGGCATGAGTGTAATCGCCCACCACTATCTGCACAGCAGTTTTCAATATTTTATTCAATGCTGCTAAGGGAATAATATTGTGCAGGGGAACCATGGATAAAATCCGCAACCAGATTTCCACTGGTACCTTCTCCATTTATTAGGCTGCAAGTGTTCAATTTTCTGATGCCTGTGCATCTGTAGCAGGATGTGACAAGTAACATAATGTGAACCAACTTAAGTTTTTTATGGAGACTCTGAGAAAAAGTCTTGCTATCTCAGGCATGCAGACCCAACAAGAAAGTTGCATCCGTTCCGTTAATGACTCAACCCTACACGTATCTAATATGTGCATATGTTCCGACCATCACTGCAGAGTTTTTATTCTTCTGTAATTTCTTTATCAGTACAATACAGTGCAAAGATGGAGGGAAAGAATTTGCTAAGTATAGTGCAACGCAATAATAATAACATTACTTTTGTCTGTAAACACCGCTCTATTTAATACTTGGACCGGACTTACACATTTAACTCTATTTGCAATACATACTACCAATATTTGTTTTCATTTTAAGAACACCATGTACAGCGGGCTCCATAAGTATTTTGCTGTATTTTATTCGACGAAATAAGAACTTCAAAATTCTGAAAAACTTATACATTCTGCTCAATTTACAATACATATTACCCATATTTGTTTTCTTTTTAAGAACACCATGTACAGTGGGCTTCATAAATATTTTGCTGTATTTTCTTCGACGAAAGATATGTTCCGACCATCACTGCAGAGTTTTTATTCTTCTGTATTGTCTTTATCAGTACAATACATTGCAAAGATGGAGGGAAAGAATTTGCTAAGTATAGTGCAACGCAATAATAATAACATTACTTTTGTCTGCAAACACCGCTTTATTTATTACTTGGACCCGACTTACACATTTAACTCTATTTGCAATACATACTACCAATATTTGTTTTCATTTTAAGAACACCATGTACAGCGGGCTCCATAAGTATTTTGCTGTATTTTATTCGACGAAATAAGAACTTCAAAATTCTGAAAAACTTACACATTCTGCTCAATTTACAATACATATTACCCATATTTGTTTTCTTTTTAAGAACACCATGTACAGTGGGCTTCATAAATATTTTGCTGTATTTTCTTCGACGAAAGATATGTTCCGACCATCACTGCAGAGTTTTTATTCTTCTGTAATGTCTTTATCGGTACAATACATTGCAAAGATGGAGGGAAAGAATTTGCTAAGTATAGTGCAACGCAATAATAATAACATTACTTTTGTCTGTAAACAACGCTCTATTTATTACTTGTAGTCGACTTACACATTTAACTCTATTTGCAATACATACTACCAATATTTGTTTTCATTTTAAGAACACCATGTACACCGGGCTCCATAAGTATTTTGCTGTATTTTATTCGACAAAATAAGAACTTCAAAATTCTGAAAAACTTACACAATCTGCTCAATTTACAATACATATTACCCATATTTGTTTTCTTTTTAAGAACACCATGTACAGTGGGCTTCATAAATATTTTGCTGTATTTTCTTCGACGAAAGATATGTTGCGACCATCACTGCAGAGTTTTTATTCTTCTGTAATGTCTTTATCAGTACAATACATTGCAAAGATGGAGGGAAAGAATTTGCTAAGTATAGTGCAACGCAATAATAATAACATTACTTTTGTAAAACATATACGGAATCCATGCTGAAGATGGCGGAAATCATGCAGTGGTTCAGGTGCGATATGAGATTGTATGATAAATTGGGTGAGACACTAGACATAAAAGGTTCTGCATTAGATGTGAAAGAGATGGCGGAATTTTCCGACGAAAGATATGTTCCGACCATCACTGCAGAGTTTTTATTCTTCTGTAATGTCTTTATCAGTACAATACATTGCAAAGATGGAGGGAAAGAATTTGCTAAGTATAGTGCAACGCAATAATAATAACATTACTTTTGTCTGTAAACACCGCTCTATTTATTACTTGGACCCGACTTACACATTTAACTCTATTTGCAATACATACTACCAATATTTGTTTTCATTTTAAGAACACCATGTACAGCGGGCTCCATAAGTATTTTGCTGTATTTTATTCGACGAAATAAGAACTTCAAAATTCTGAAAAACTTACACATTCTGCTCAATTTACAATACATATTACCCATATTTGTTTTCTTTTTAAGAACACCATGTACAGTGGGCTTCATAAATATTTTGCTGTATTTTCTTCGACGAAAGATATGTTCCGACCATCACTGCAGAGTTTTTATTCTTCTGTAATGTCTTTATCAGTACAATACATTGCAAAGATGGAGGGAAAGAATTTGCTAAGTATAGTGCAACGCAATAATAATAACATTACTTTTGTCTGTAAACACCGCTCTATTTATTACTTGGACCCGACTTACACATTTAACTCTATTTGCAATACATACTACCAATATTTGTTTTCATTTTAAGAACACCATGTACAGCGGGCTCCATAAGTATTTTGCTGTATTTTATTCGACGAAATAAGAACTTCAAAATTCTGAAAAACTTACACATTCTGCTCAATTTACAATACATATTACGCATATTTGTTTTCTTTTTAAGAACACCATGTACAGTGGGCTTCATAAATATTTTGCTGTATTTTCTTCGACGAAAGATATGTTCCGACCATCACTGCAGAGTTTTTATTCTTCTGTAATGTCTTTATCAGTACAATACATTGCAAAGATGGAGGGAAAGAATTTGCTAAGTATAGTGCAACGCAATAATAATAACATTACTTTTGTCTGTAAACACCGCTCTATTTATTACTTGGACCCGACTTACACATTTAACTCTATTTGCAATACATACTACCAATATTTGTTTTCATTTTAAGAACACCATGTACAGCGGGCTCCATAAGTATTTTGCTGTATTTCATTCGACAAAATAAGAACTTCAAAATTCTGAAAAACTTACACATTCTGCTCAATTTACAATACATATTACCCATATTGTTTTCTTTTTAAGAACACCATGTACAGTGGGCTTCATAAATATTTTGCTGTATTTTCTACGACGAAAGATATGTTGCGACCATCACTGCAGAGCTTTTATTCTTCTGTAATGTCTTTATCAGTACAATACATTGCAAAGATGGAGGGAAAGAATTTGCTAAGTATAGTGCAACGCAATAATAATAACATTACTTTTGTAAAACATATACGGAATCCATGCTGAAGATGGCGGAAATCATGCAGTGGTTCAGGTGCGATATGAGATTGTATGATAAATTGGGTGAGACACTAGACATAAAAGGTTCTGCATTAGATGTGAAAGAGATGGCGGAATTTTCCGACGAAAGATATGTTCCGACCATCACTGCAGAGTTTTTATTCTTCTGTAATGTCTTTATCAGTACAATACATTGCAAAGATGGAGGGAAAGAATTTGCTAAGTATAGTGCAACGCAATAATAATAACATTACTTTTGTCTGTAAACACCGCTCTATTTATTACTTGGACCCGACTTACACATTTAACTCTATTTGCAATACATACTACCAATATTTGTTTTCATTTTAAGAACACCATGTACAGCGGGCTCCATAAGTATTTTGCTGTATTTTATTCGACGAAATAAGAACTTCAAAATTCTGAAAAACTTACACATTCTGCTCAATTTACAATACATATTACCCATATTTGTTTTCTTTTTAAGAACACCATGTACAGTGGGCTTCATAAATATTTTGCTGTATTTTCTTCGACGAAAGATATGTTCGGACCATCACTGCAGAGTTTTTATTCTTCTGTAATGTCTTTATCAGTACAATACATTGCAAAGATGGAGGGAAAGAATTTGCTAAGTATAGTGCAACGCAATAATAATAACATTACTTTTGTCTGTAAACACCGCTCTATTTATTACTTGGACCCGACTTACACATTTAACTCTATTTGCAATACATACTACCAATATTTGTTTTCATTTTAAGAACACCATGTACAGCGGGTTCCATAAGTATTTTGCTGTATTTTATTCGACGAAATAAGAACTTCAAAATTCTGAAAAACTTACACATTCTGCTCAATTTACAATACATATTACCCATATTTGTTTTCTTTTTAAGAACACCATGTACAGTGGGCTTCATAAATATTTTGCTGTATTTTCTTCGACGAAAGATATGTTCCGACCATCACTGCAGAGTTTTTATTCTTCTGTAATGTCTTTATCAGTACAATACATTGCAAAGATGGAGGGAAAGAATTTGCTAAGTATAGTGCAACGCAATAATAATAACATTACTTTTGTCTGTAAACACCGCTCTATTTATTACTTGGACCCGACTTACACATTTAACTCTATTTGCAATACATACTACCAATATTTGTTTTCATTTTAAGAACACCATGTACAGCGGGCCACATAAGTATTTTGCTGTATTTTATTCGACGAAATAAGAACTTCAAAATTCTGAAAAACTTACACATTCTGCTCAATTTACAATACATATTACCCATATTTGTTTTCTTTTTAAGAACACCATGTACAGTGGGCTTCATAAATATTTTGCTGTATTTTCTTCGACGAAATAAGAACTTTAAAATTCAGAAACACTTACACATTTTACTTAAGTTACAATACATACTACCAATATTTGTTTTCATTTTAAGAGCACCATGTACAGTGGGCTCCATAAGTATTTTGCTGTTTTTTAGTCGACGAAATAAGAACTTCAAAATTCTGAAAAACTTACACATTCTGCTCAATTTACAATACATATTACCCTTATTTGTTCTCCTTTTAAGAACACCAGGTACAGCGGGCTCAAAAAGTATTATGCTGTATTTTATTCGGCGAAATAAGAGCTTGAAAATTCAGAACATTTTACACATTTTACTCAATCGGGTTCAACTGGTATTCGAAATCCGTTTTATGCCCCGAGACTGATCTGTACAGAAATGTACGAGGGCATGGTATAAAGTGTCCGATCTACCGGGTGCCGGATTGAACTGATGTTGAAAATCCGTTTTATGCACTGAATTCTCCACTAATAAGGGTGCATATTATAATATCGGTTATATACTTTGCGGAAAAAAGTATGTTCTATAAATATATATATACGTATGTAATATATACTTCTTGACCCTTGACCTTGGAATGGAGCCAAGGGTTGCAGACTGTTAATGGACAAGAACAAATGGTGTTTGTTACGAACGGCTTTGGTGTGATGTCTTTGTCCGTGTGGTGATAGGTTTTCCCGGGTGTTAATGGATGAGAGCAGATGGTGTGTGAGTGTATAGCTACAATTCTTGGAATTGGTGAGTGATATGTGTGGCGTGTTTGTTGGGATGGGTGGAATGGTAATGTGTCTGATGATAAAGAAGAGGTTATGACATCATCATACTGTTAAAGAAAAAAAGAATAAAAGTCTGCTAGCATATAATGGAGGAAGAACAGCAAAAAGAGAAAAAGGAGTCGGAGAGTCTAGATGTAAAGAAAATAAACAGAGCAAAAAGAGTAGGTTTCGCGGAAGACGTGACTGTGTATAGTGTACCAGGACAGGAAGAAGATAGGAGAGGCACGTGGGCGTTGGACGCTTTGCGGGAACGGATGCGAGCAATGTGTATCGATGACGTAGATCCTAAGGGTGGTATATAAAGGATTAGCAAATTGTGAAGTTACCAGAATCATCATCGTTTACAATTCATACTACCAATAGTTATTTTCATTTTAAAAACACCATGTACAGTGGGGTCCATCAGTATTATGCTGCATTTTATTCGACGAAATAAGAACCCCAAAATTAAAAGCGGCTTCTAAATCAGAATCCTTTCTTATAATATTCATAGTATAGTGCAACGCAATAATAATAACATTACTTTTGTATGTACACACCGCTGTATTTATTACTTGGACACGACTTACACATTTTACTCTATTTACAATACATACTACCAATATTTGTTTTCATTTTAAGAACACCATGTACAGTGGGCTCCGTAAGTATTATGCTGTATTTTATTCGCCGAAATAAGAGCTTCAAAATTAAAAGCGGCTTCTAAATCAGCATTATTTCTTACACTATTCATAGTATAGTGCAACGCAATAATAATATTACTTTTGTATGTAAACACCGCTCTATTTATTACTTGGACAAGGCTTACACATTTTACTCTATTTACAATACATACCACCAATATTTGTTTTCATTTTAAGAACACCATGTACAGTGGGCTCCGTAAGTATTTTGCTGTATTTTCTTCGACGAAATAAGAACTTCAAAATTCTGAAAAACTTATACATTCTGCTCAATTTACAATACATATTACCCATATTTGTTTTCTTTTTAAGAACACCATGTACAGTGGGCTTCATAAATATTTTGCTGTATTTTCTTCGACGAAAGATATGTTCCGACCATCACTGCAGAGTTTTTATTCTTCTGTATTGTCTTTATCAGTACAATACATTGCAAAGATGGAGGGAAAGAATTTGCTAAGTATAGTGCAACGCAATAATAATAACATTACTTTTGTCTGCAAACACCGCTTTATTTATTACTTGGACCCGACTTACACATTTAACTCTATTTGCAATACATACTACCAATATTTGTTTTCATTTTAAGAACACCATGTACAGCGGGCTCCATAAGTATTTTGCTGTATTTTATTCGACGAAATAAGAACTTCAAAATTCTGAAAAACTTACACATTCTGCTCAATTTACAATACATATTACCCATATTTGTTTTCTTTTTAAGAACACCATGTACAGTGGGCTTCATAAATATTTTGCTGTATTTTCTTCGACGAAAGATATGTTCCGACCATCACTGCAGAGTTTTTATTCTTCTGTAATGTCTTTATCGGTACAATACATTGCA